>NC_065908.1:2500000-5000000 GCF_905147045.1 Nymphalis io | reverse complement strand
TTTGACAGCGGTAGTCCGGTGCACATGCTGACTATTATAGTATTAAATGTGTAAATTTGAATAATTAATTATCGTAAAAATCAAAGTGGTAAAAATTGATGGTAAAATCAAGTACTTTTGACGTTTGCTGTTTTTTTTTAAAACGACGATGTCAGCCCATATAAATACATACATATAATGATAGCTGAACGTATGAACGTGGTTTAGCAGGTGATTATTTAAACAATGCTTCATCTATTAATCTAGTCTACTAATCTCAAGCTGATACACGAAAAAGTATTTTGATAGTATATATATTAACAATATTGTATTAATAGAACTGTTCACTTAGACCAACTGCCATGACAGTTTTTTGAACGGTATACGGTTGATGTAACAACGCCATCCAGCGGCGAGTTTTAATTAAGTGAAAAAAAACATCTCCATGACAATATACATTTATGTGGGAACTTTCAAGATTATTCTAACTATGTACAGGAAAGCCGGGCATAGTGAACAGCCCAGGCAAAGCGGATACCATCTCCCCGCGCCCTTTAGTTGTAAACAAATACAGCTAGCCCGAGTCATGAGTCCTTTGCGAAAAAAATAATAAAAATTAAAAAGTGAACATTACTTACGACTTTTCAAGGTACGTTATTCTGTAATTACTCATGTTTATATAGTACTGTATTAGCTTGATGCTATCTTCAAAATGCATGTTTTCTGGCTAAAATATTGCTAAGAATTTTATTGAGAATTCTTTTCTATATTTCATTTTAGGTTGGGTTTAATTCAACAAGTACCCACTGGGTAAAATGAACACGGGCAAAGTGGACACCGTATTTACTTTGCCCGCCAGGTGTTAATTTGGCCCAGTACGTATTTTAGCCGTGGAGCACCGGCTTAGAATAGTACTCCCCCAATCTCATCCCGTGGGTGTCGTAAGAGGCGACTGAGGGACGGGGAAAAGGGGGGATGGGCAGCAGCGTCCCCCCTCCCATAAACATCTTACCCCCTACTGCGCTCGCCAACACGCCTGCCCAGCGCGGTGAGTATGGGCAAACCCCTCCCTTAATGGCAGATGCGCCCAAAAAAAGGCCCCCAGTTACCGGCAAGCCCGCTAGGCCCGACCAAGGTAGCGGTCGCGGTATCGGCAGGGCAGGGGGTGCTAAGAATCACCGGTTCACGGCAGGCTACCGTATAAAGCTACTGAAAATGGCAACGTATAATGGACGCTCGATGAGGCTGGACCATCACCTCGCCGAATTAGAAGTAGAGTTAAGTCATATAAACTGGCATATACTGGGGTTATCTGAAGTCCGAAGACAGGGGGAGGACACGATAACTCTAGAGTCCGGTAACTTACTCTACTTCCGCGAAGGTGATAACCTCTCCCAGGGTGGTGTCGGTTTTCTAGTCAAAAAGGATCTCATTAGCAGCATTGTGGAAATCAGTAGTGTGTCGAACCGGGTAGCGTACCTTGTCCTAAAACTTTCCGGCAGGTACTCCCTGAAGGTTGTACAGGAATATGCGCCAACTTCGACATACTCTGATGATGTGGTCGAAGCGATGTACGAGGACATCGCAAAGGCCCTCAACGACACCTCGAGGGCCCACTACAATGTTGTTATGGGAGACTTTAATGCTAAAGTGGGAGTACAAGATAGCGGTGAATCGAAAGTCGGACCTTACGGCTTGGGCTGCAGAAATCACAGATGGCAAATGCTGGTAAACTTTCTCGAAGCGCAGGGGCTTTTTTTGATGAATTCTTTCTTTCAAAAGAAGCCTCAGAGGAGGTGGACCTGGCGAAGCCCCGATAACGTGACAAGGAACGAGATAGACTTTATCATTTCGAATAAAAGGCACATATTTAGAGATGTTTCAGTGATCAACAGGTTTAATACCGGAAGTGATCACCGCTTGGTTCGAGGCACTCTAAATATCAACTTAAAAGCCGAAAGATCGAGAATGATGAGGTCTACTCTCCGACCTACCATGCTCCAAGCTGCTCAAGGCTCCGAAAAGTTCCAAATGGAACTTCAAAATCAATTCACCGCGTCGGAAACCATAAGCAGCATTGATGAGAGAACCGACACGCTGGTCAAAATACTGCAAAACACATCCCGCAAGTGTTTTCCGCCACAGAGAAAAGACAACGCACCAAAACTCTCTGCTGAGACACTCGAGCTCATGAGAAAACGACAAGAACTACCATCGTTTTTGTCAGATAAGGCCTTAAACCGAACAATAAAAACGCTGACGCGACGCGATCTCCGACGCTCCAATACCCGTGCCGTCAAGGCTGCGATTGAGCAAAATCGGGGATCGAAAGTGTTCGCTCGCAAGTTTGAGAGGCCGCGTCTGACAAAACTTAAAACTGAAAATGGTGGGGTCGTTACCTCTAGGCCTGAGATTATCGGAGAAGTAGAGAGGTTTTATGGGCAGTTGTTCTCTTCAAGATCGGATAAACCCGTGGGAATTAGTATTGATGACCAGCGCGCCCCTCTTATGCGCCATTACTCCGAGGAGCTCCCGGTCGTTGACCAAGGAGAGATTAGGGCGGCTCTAGAACAGCTTAAAAACAACAAAGCTCCGGGAGATGACGGAATCACAACAGAGTTGCTTAAGGCAGGCGGGACCCCGGTCCTGAAAGAGCTAACAAGACTCTTTAATTCCGTCATCCAACATGGCAAGACCCCGGAAACGTGGAGCTGGAGTGAGGTGGTACTGTTTTTCAAGAAAGGTGATAAAACCCTCTTGAAAAACTACAGACCAATCTCCCTCCTGAGTCACGTGTATAAGCTGTTCTCAAGAGTCGTCACGAACCGTCTCGCCAGACGACTTGACGAGTTCCAGCCCCCAGAGCAAGCCGGCTTTCGATCAGGCTACAGCACCGTGGACCACATCCATACTGTCCGGCAGATTGTGCAGAAGACCGAAGAGTACAATCAGCCGCTGTGTATGGCATTTGTGGACTACGAGAAAGCCTTCGACTCCATCGAAACCTGGGCAGTGCTCGACTCATTGCAGAGATGTCATATCGATTGGAGATATATCGAGGTACTGAGATGTCTGTACAACGCCGCTACAATGACTGTCCACATCCAGGACTGTAAGACGAAGGCGATCCAACTGCGCAGAGGGGTGAGACAGGGGGATGTAATATCCCCGAAACTGTTCACCAACGCGTTGGAAGACGTTTTCAAAACGCTGGATTGGACTAGGTATGGAGTCAATGTAAACGGCGAGTACATCTCACACCTTCGATTTGCCGACGATATCGTCATCATAGCAGAGTCGCTGGAACAACTCACCGAAATGCTGCGTAGCCTAGGCGAGTCTTCCCGGTGTGTCGGTCTCGGTATGAACTTGGACAAGACCAAGGTCATGTTCAATAGGCATGTCGTGCCGGGACCGATATACGTCGAGGGGAAACCTCTCGAAGTTGTTAGTGAATATACCTACCTAGGACAGATAATACAAGTCGGTAGGAACAACTTCGAGAAGGAAGCCGATCGAAGAATTCGCTTGGGATGGGCAGCATTTGGCAACCTTCGTCAAGTCCTCAAGTCGTCTATACCGCAATGTTTGAAGACGAAAGTCTTCAACCAATGCGTCTTACCTGCCATGACATACGGTGCCGAAACGTGGACACTAACTGCGGGACTAGTCCACAAATTCAAAGTCGCTCAGCGTGCTATGGAGCGAGCTATGCTCGGAGTATCTTTGAAGGATAAGATCAGAAATGAGATTATCCGGAAAAGAACCGGAGTCACCGACATAGCTTGCAAAATTAGCAGGCTGAAGTGGCAGTGGGCTGGTCACGTATGTCGTAGGACCGATGGCCGTTGGAGCAGACGAGTCCTAGAGTGGAGACCGCGAATCGGCAAGCGCAGCGTAGGGCGCCCTCCAGCCAGGTGGACCGACGACCTTAAGAAGGTGGCGGGCACCAACTGGATGCGGAAGGCGGAGGACAGGGAGCTTTGGCGCACCTTGGGAGAGGCCTATGTTCAGCAGTGGACAACGATTGGCTGTTGATTGATTGATTGACGTATTTTACAATCTTTTATTGAGTTTTTCTTGTCTTTTTTATCTGTCTCTATGTAATGAATTCTAGTTAAAGATTTTACAGTATTAATTGCAAAAACGGTCTAACATATCCACAAAATTGGAATAAAAATGGAAAAGCTAGTGATTTAGCATTCAAAGCTAGATTTAGCACTGCTGTAAAGGAGGAAGAAAAAGCTAAATTTGTTAAAAGTACCAAATTATTAAAAATATATTGACAAAGATTAAAGAAATGTTAACACTACCAAAACGAACAAAAGAAGAAAAACAACCAAAATTGCTAAAACGAACAAAAACGTTAAAATAACCTTAAAAATGAATTATTAAAGGATCTAATGACAAAGAAAATGATGAAAAGTGTACGTGTTGTTTTTGTAGAGATGATTATATGGAAATTAACGAACAACCGGTTGATGACTGGTTCCATTGCAATTCCTTCAAGCAATGGAGTCACGAAAAATGCACGGCTTATGAGAAAAATGTCATATTTCTGTGTGACAACTGCACTGATGACTGATTAGTTGAATTTTTTATTATTCTTTCCTTCATTTACCAATGTTTTTTTTATATTATTCGGTAATTGTTCCTTAATTTATCTTATGTTCACTTTTCCCTATGGGCCTATCCACTTTACTCGGTGGTTTGGGCAAAGCGGATAGCAGTGCCAATTTTAATGTGATTAATAATTTTAAGTAAAGTACTGATGCTACGTGTTTTTTGTTAATAAAATTAATAATTTCAATAAATGCTGTTTCAAACTCAATAATGTTTTTTTATCTATCAGTATTGGTTCCCTTCCCGTAGCCCACCAAAGATTAGGGTATTCACTTTGCCCGGTCTCCCCTAAATATTTTAATTTCCAACATAAATTACACAAGTAGATAATATTAAAAATATTGAGAATAATATAACTCCGTGACAACCCTAGTCGGAGACACGTGTTACGGGTCCTTTTATCGTCGAGGAACCTTATGAGACTCGTCATGTGAAAATTTATTGTTACGTCTCACTCCCTTTTTATTTCATATCCAACTGTGTGTGTATGCCTTTATAGGCTTTATTGTTTACGTTATAATGCCATAAGTCAAGTACTTACTGGTGGTAGGGATTTTTGCAAGCTCGTCTGGGTAGGTACCACCCACTCATCACAAATTCTACCGCAAAACAACAGTACTTGGTATTGTTGTGTTTCGGTTTGAAGGGTAAATGAGCCAGTGTAATAACAGGCACAAGGGATAAAATATCTTAGTTCCCAAGATTGATGGCGCATTGGCGATGTAAGCGATGGTTAAAATTTCTTACAGTGCCAAAGTCTATGGGCGTTGGTGAACACTTACCATCACGTTGCCCATATGCTTGTCCGCCTATCTATTCTATAAAAAAAATACCTGATAGTAAGTGGACCCACAATATGTGATGAGGTGATACATTCCCGGACAAGTTTTCACAAAGCCCTACAACCAAGTAAATATTATTATCGTATTTTTTTACTCTTCTCTTCTAAGTTACTGACCTGACATTAAATAGGCCGGACATTAAATATATTTTTTTATTATTTTTTTTAAATACATTTCTGGTTAATACAATTTCATTGATATACCAAGATTGTCCATAAATATGATTCAACCATTAAAACATATTAATCGAATATATTAAACATTACACTAATGTAATTCTATCAATACTTGGTGTATAATTAATAAATTGAAATAGCAGTATTAACTGTAAATTAACTATTCATGTTACAGTTAGATAAATTAGTTGTATATTATATAATCTTTTATCAAAAATATTTATAGCACAAAGATTTGTAGTGATGACAATGGAGGTTTGATTGATTTATCATATGATATGCTCAGCGGAGAGTAGCCCACAGTGCAGATTATATTATAAAAAATTACACACTCCTTATAATCCATGTACTGTATCCAGGTATTAGACTTGATCTCAGGAATTCGAGATTGCAGCCTCATTTTTTTGTACCCAGCGTAAATTATAAGCTTTTAATGGGATTTTTGGACCAACGACTCAAAAGGTTGATGGTGTAATATACTCATACTTTTTTTCAGAATGAGTTTGCTGTTGTCTCTGCGACTCAACATGGTGGGTGAATACTGAGAAGTCAGATGATGAGAATCTACTTAAACCGGTCCTGGGCTTAGGACGTCGTCTAAACCACGGCGCACCACACCCTGTCAGAGTGTACTGCGTGCAGGCCTCAGGGGCATTCTTTGGCGGTAGTCAGCGGAGAAATCACGCTACCGAGCGTGATTATTGCCATGCGTGTTTCAAACGAGATAAAAAATAAACATCGTCGTAGCTGAGAGGAAAAACTATTATTCGAAAAATTCCAAGCTTAAACTCGGGGTCCCCGAGTTAATACGCCATTTTTGAGAGGTGATTGAGATAGCTTAATTCTCGTTTAATCGATTACACAAAGTCTCCCTGAAAAACAAACTATTGATTTAACTTGATTTATTAATAAATGTAAATCTCATGTCGAAAAAATGTTGGTACTTAAAGTTTATTAGTTAATAAAAATTTATACATATGATATATCTAATATATAAAAATCTCGTGTCACGGAGTTTGTGGTCGAACTCCTCCGAAACGGCTCGACCGATTTTTATGAAATTTGTTATGTATATTTGAGAGGTATGAGAATGGGTCGTAAAGTATATTGTACACCGCCTATTAAATGTGTCCCTATCTAAATTTTGATTTAGCATCAAAAAATACATATGACCCCAAATTATCACCCTCCTAACCCTTCATCCCATTTTGAATTCACGATTTTAGTATTTTTATATGAACAATATCAAAATAATTACTTATAATGAACTTCATCGAACTTTCGTCTACGTCATTCAGGAGAAGCGTCGCATCATTTTGACATTTAAAAATTTGCAAAATATTTAACGATTTATTTAAGTGATAAGAGATATAAACGAGTTTTATGATATTGAAAAAGTTAGTAAAATTCTAAAAGATCAAATACATTATCGGTATACAATTTTTATCAGTAAATATAACAATTTGGTCTATTTGTGTGTGTGTTACAGTGAAAAATGCCAGCAAGACGCGAGGGACGCCCATTTGGACCGTCGAACTAATAAAGCATCAAGCACGCGTAATTATAGAGCAGAAAGAACAGACGAACAAATCCAACAAAATAACGAAAATGTGCGTGTGAGCATTTATTGTCACCATTGAACGGTTTGCTATGTATCCAGGCTGTTCCTGAAGTCCATTTGCACACGAAAAAATATTGCAAAGGACTTCGTTCCTCCCCGGGTCTCTTTTTTCCCAACCGTACATTGTTTTTTATTATCGTTTTAATTTACACAATATCGTGTCTTCTGCCTCCCTAGAATTATAAAAGGATTAATTTAAATTAATATCTTAGGAGTCACAGCAAAATTAAAATTCTCGCGCTAGAAGAAAAAATATGGTGATGGCCAACGATGCGACAGCGAAATAGTCAGCGCAAAGATTATGTTGCATTCGTGTGTACTATGTTTATCCCATGTTCTACCGCCAAACAGCAATATTTAGTATTGTTGTGTTCCGGCTTAAAGGGCGATGGAGCCAGTGTAACTAGAGGCACAAGGGACAATTTGTTCCCAAGGTTGGTGGCGCATTCGCGATGTAAGGAATGGTTAATATTTTTATAGTACCAATGTATATGGGTGGGGGTGAACATTTATCAATATTATAAAGAAAACAAATAACGGACCAACTTTTTCAAAAGTTCTGTCTCATAATGTGGGACGAATGTACGATGAACCACCACTCACACACAAAATTCGTAGACATAACCTAAAAAAACAATAATAAATAAACGCATGAAAAAATTCGCTGGGTGGTGCTTTATGCATATGTATAATGACAATTAATAAGTCGCAAGGCTAAACAATGTCCGTTGGTGGCTTAGATATGGGCACACCATGTTTATCATACGGACATCCACGGAAATATACGTGGCATGTTCTCGGGTGGGCAAACCATCGAGCTTATTTGTTGGCTAAAGACGGACTGACAAAAAATATCGCACACTCAATTGCTCTTCGAAATTAATTAACTGCTTCAGGATAAAAATATATTATTTTTTTCACTTTACATTTAACTTTTAATCATACACATTCGTAGCCGGGACGATTAACTAGTTATTAAAGAACAACTAAGTGTATTAATATTATTTTAAGGAACATGCCGTGTACACATGTCCAGGATTAGGAATTAATCTTAAAATTGTATAAGTTCATAATTTTTATGTATGTTCTAATTGTATTCTGTTTGTGTACCTATGTAAATAAATAAATATATAAGCGTAGAGTTAGTTTTTAAATTTCATAATAAATACATATTAAATATGAAAATTGTATGTGGAAATGGAAAATGGTAACTACTAAGTTTCTTGACGGTTTGTCTCGGTAGAATCTATGTAAATTCTGAAGTAATGGTTGCTTTACATTTAATTCAAAACTTTTAACACGTCAATTTTTTCATGAGAATCATCATATAATATTTTGTATTAATCTAACGTTACGTTATAGATAGACGGACGAACATATGTACTATGCTCGTCCGCCTACCTATACTATAAAAAAACAAACGTGTTTTTAAAACCTATATTCATTGCATTTGATTTTTACCGTATTGTATATACTTTTTATTTTTATTACGTTCTAAAATAAAGTTTTTAATTTACATTTAGTAGTGATAAGTTCGAATAGAGTAACAGTAACAGTAACAGCTCGTAAATGTCCCACTGCTGGTCTAAGGCCTCCTCTCCCTTTTTGAGGAAAAGGTATGGAACTTATTCCACCACGCCACTCCAATGCGGATTGGTGGAATACACATGTGGCAGAATTTCAGTGAAATTAGACACATGCAGGTTTCCTCACGATGTTTCTTTCAACGTATATTACGAGATGAATTATAATCACAAATTAAGCAGATGAAAATTCAGTGGTGCTTGCCCGGGTTTGAACCGACGATTATCGGTTTAGATTCATACGTTCTTACCACTGGACCATGTCGGCTATAATATAAGTTCGAATACATAATATTTTATAAGTTAGTGAACAGAAATCATGAATGTAACTATTGTGAAACAACGATGATTTGTATTTTTTGTGGTTGTTTTACTGGTGGTAGGGCTTTGTGCAAGCTCGTCTGGGTAGGTACCACCCACTCATCAGATATTCTACCGCAAAACAGCAATACTTGATATTGTTGTGTTCCGGTTTGAAGGGTGAGTGAGCCAGTGTAATTACAGGCACAAGGGACATAAAATCTTAGTTCCCAAGGTTGGTGGCGCATTGGATATGTAAGCGATGGTTGACATTTCTTACAATGCCAATGTCTAAGAGCGTTGGTGACCACTTACCATCAGGTGGCCCATATGCTCGTCCGCCTTCCTTTTCTATAAAAAAAAAAAAAAAAAAAAAGACTAATTTAGTTAGTAATATTGTAACGACGTATAGGGCTAACTGGTATTTTTATATAACTCAGTATATTAGAATATTTTAAATATTTTTATCCAATAACTATTTTATTATCATACTTTATTTTATCAAACGACGCGACGGTTTTATAGTGTCATAATATTAGTCATTCAAAAACAAAATATAATTTAAAATTAGAATAAAAAGTAAAAATCTGATAATTAGTCGAATGCATTGAAAAGATAGCCCAGTGAAACATGCGAATCATAACTGTAGCAGAGTCAAACCCGGACTTCTGAATTTTCCTTTGCTTTAATTATATTAATTGAAGAGTAGCGAAGGAGCTTGAGGTTCATCCTTTTTTTAATATAATAGGCAGACGAACGAGCAAATTTGCCCTCTAATAGAAAATGTCTACCACTGCCCATGGACATCTGCAACACCAAAGGACTTACAAGTGCGTTGCCGGCCTCAAGTCTTCCTAAAAGAAGGAGAACATCGTGAATAAATCTGTTTGTCAAAATGAAAATCTGCCATATCTGCCACATATGTCATATCCACCAATATGTTTTAGTTAGTCATTATTAAAAAGCATATAATAGGTAAGCATATCATAAGTCTATCATCATACAGCCAACAGTATCTTTGTACCTGTTATAAGTTAATTAGGATATCCAAGCTCTTCTGTTTATGCCGGACAAATAATGATTTTTAATATATACTAGATAGGAATTAAAATGAGCCAATAGATAACACATATGGACATTAAACGATAACTATGCCTTCAAATCCAAGCAAGCACCTCTTAGATATTAAATGCAGAAGTATAATTTTTAGGAGCACGGAATGGAAACGTGTTAAGAATACAGATACGTGTTAGATGAAACTGTACCGGTTGAATAAACTCCAATCATTGTTTTAACAGAAGAGGGGGACTTGTTGCTCAACAATGAGACATTTACAATGATTTATTGTTCATACTATTAATTATATGTAGAGAATAATAAAAGCAAAGAATAATACATGTAATGTACAATACAATAAATATTGTTTTATTTTTCTTTATCGTGTTTGGTTTTCCTTCTTCCTTTCTTACCTCTCTCATCCTTCTGCTTATTACATGTTCTTGTATTATCTATGTTCCATTCCTACATTTGCAATTTTGAAGAAACTCTAAAAGTATTTGTGTGGTATAAACTGACAGTACTGTGATTTCTTATTTAAGCATATTTTTACTTTTTGCTCGGTTATACTTATCAAATAAAGTTTGTATGACATTTATTTGACTATAATTAAACTAGTTTTTACAAATTTAAATGAATATAAAACATTTAGCAATATACTATTTGAACTCGAAGTTCCTTATTGTACCGTTTTTAAAGACTCAACTATGGTCTTCCTAGTGTAAGTTACAAACTTAAAACTTTCTCGTAATTGAGATAACATCTACAAGACAATGAGCGTCTGCTTGTAATTCTAAAGTTCAACACGATATATTTGTTAAGGGCCTTATAGGTAAAACAAAGCGGTGAATATATTGGACGCGTTTGAAGTTTGTAATGGAACAATTTGCTTTGATGTTCTGTGTTCGAATTTTAAACTATTACAGGAAAGGTAGCAAAGGAATGAATTATAATATATTTTTTTTTAATTTAAAGATACTAGTGTGCGTCCCAAAATTATTATTATTTACCAAAAATAAATTAAATAGGTTAGTTTTTATTATAAAATGGATGATGGATGAAATGGCTAATGGGTTTCCTCATGGTCATAAGTTGTCACCACCGCTCGAAGACATTGGCATCGTAAGGAATATTAACTATTCCATACAATACAACGTCAATACGCCACCATACCTGGGCACTAAAATGTTATGTCCCATATGTCTGTAGTTATACTGGCCCACGAACCCTTTAAATTGAAACACAAAATTGCTAAGTAGTGATAAGAATCTGCGTAAATCTGTATCATGTAGTGACAATTCAAAAACCTGCATTGGAGAAGCGTGGTGGAATAGGCTCCAATACGTTCTACAGTATTTTCATTCTTTTGTTACATTTAGTTTAATATCTCAGGAACCAATAAAATTGTCACAAATGCTTACAAACCATCCTCTAGTTGTAAAAAAGGTACAATTTAAATAAAAAAGGATTCAATTTAAAACATTAATAATTTTTCGAAAATAAACGCAAGTGTTCTGCTAAATATTTTTACGTACCAATATAAAATGATTTTAAAGGTAATTTTATTACCATCTATGAAACATAACTTATTTAGGCTTAATATAAAGTGGAGTTTGTTAGTCAACAGTGCGTGTTGGCTGTCTAGCTTGTGAACAGTTTTCAGTGTTACTAAAATTATGTATTATATTATTAACAAACCCTTTCCCGAACTCCGTAACTCTATTAAACTGTGAAACTGGTTTTAGGTGGTATTTTAGCATTATACAGCGTAAGTAAGTTTTATATAAGCTATCATGCTTGTTAAATAGCTTAATAAAACTGCATGCTTCATATTGCTTCAATTTTGGTGATATTGTTTACATAATGCAATAATGAAATGAATGAAAAAACTCAAAACTCAAATAGCCATATTAACTTTAAAAGATGCAGTTATTTTGAAAACATAGACAGACACATAAATTTTATTTATTTGTATGGATGTATAGATGAAACTATTTTGCCCATTTTTTCCTGTTTAACTGGATTTTTTAGTATGACGCGGGCGAAGCCGCGGGTGAATCGCTAGTTTTTAATGTATTTTAAAGTTATATTATACTGTCATGCCCGTCTGTGTAGGTACCACCTACTCATCATATATTTTACCGTCAAGTAGCAATATTTGGTTTTGCTGTGTTCCGGTTTGAAGACTGAACAAGTGAAACAACATCTGAGTTTTTAAAGTTGGTGGGACATTGGAAATGTAAGGGATGATTAATATTATTAAAAAAATTGAACTCTCATAAACGTAAGTCATTTCTCTTGTATGATTGCTATCTGATCTTTATATCAAATAAAAATGTTTTAATTAAATAGACTATTACAAGTAATTAATCAATATAATTATAAAACAAGTAGTAATTAATATTACAAGTAATAATGTGGATACTGAGAAAAATCAGCAAGAATTCAGTAGTTTTTCTTTTTTAAATACAAATTACATAAATCACATACACTTGTTCCTACATAAGATCCAGAAATCATTTAATCCATGCATTTTTGTAAGATATATATTATATTTATTGTATCGTAACAGCCTGTGAATGTCCAACTGCTGGGTTAAGGCATCCTCTCCCTTTTTGAGGAGAAGGTTTGGAACTTATTCCACCACGCTGCTCCAATGCGGGTTGGTGGAATACACATGTGGCAGAATTTCACTTCACCTTACTTCACCGTAAAGCACGAGATGAATTATAATCACAAATTAAGCACATGAAAATTCAGTAGTGTTGCCCGGGCTTAAACCCACGATCACCGGTTAAGATTCACGCGTTCTTACCACTGGGCCATCTCAGCTTTTGTAAGATATATATTATTATATTGGTTACATTTTATTTAATATTCCAATTAAATTTTTTTCTCACGTTTTGATATGATATATTCGTAAATTAATCGACTAAATCTAATAGTCAATAGTAATTATTACCTCTGTACCGGTCCGTACGAGTGGGAGCCTGCTAATCTGCAAAACAGTTATTTCTAGTATGAATAGCAGTCTCTCACAAAGGAATGTGACATTTAACGTTTTAATACTGATTAATTAAATTACCTGTATTTTTCCTTTGTGATGAGAAATAAATATCATTTCATATATCCATATTATATTCAATTTAATTTTTATATAATATTAATAGACATATTTGAATTACAATACATTACAAGCGCTAAAAGCCTTTAGTTTAAAGGTAATATAGGATTTATAGTACTTATCTGTGATATGGATTTTTATTAAATTTATAGTACTGGTCATATATATATTTGTAATATTAACATTATAATTCTATTTTATTTACTGAAATAATAATGCAGTGATGTATCTTAATGAGAATTGACATTTTTTTCGAAATAAATGCTTTAAATGTATTTAATAACACATAAAAAAGAAGTTGGCTTAGTTACGATGAGTGGACGCAGAGAGAGCTTTTAAATAAAAAGTTTCGCGATAAACTTCGTAGTAGAATAAGTAGCCAAGAATTTTTAATCTTCTTTTTTTCATTTTTTTGTACTAAAACGTCGAGTAAATTTGCTAGCTGAGGATAATATTTGATTATGCCTATTGGACAAGATATAAAATTCGAACTTGGAACCTTAGAAATCGTAGCCGTATTCACAATCCACGAGACTAACGACACAGAGTCCTACATATTAATATGATCATAAAAAGGGTAAGTTGGAAGAAGAATCAAAAGCAACAGCTACCAACTTGAGATAAGTAGTAATACGGCGTTAAAGCTAAAAAATATTAATCATTTTTTGTACGAAAATTTAGGATGGAAAAACATTTTCTAGAATCGCGCTAACCTCAGGTTCGCCACAATATATAAATATTCTTTTAAAATAGAAAATAGAGTTTGCATTTTTGGAACGTTTTGTTTCATTTAAATTTCCACGTAGTGGTGACAAGTGTCAATTGGAGTCAGGAATAGGTTTTTAAATCGTGAGTAATCGTGGGGATTAAACAAAAGCGATCGTTTGCCGCATAAATTCAAAATCTTTACAGCATTACACTTGGTTATTGATTATCAAAAATGTAACACCGGTTCGGAAAGAAACACCTTAGACCTAAGAACCGGCGAAAGTAAAAATTGTCGTTAACAACCAAAATTTATTTATTTTTGAAACGGCTGGAGGTGATCGTCATGTCCACGTGTGTGCATGTATTGTATAAAGTCGTTAATTTCGTTTTCGTTTATAATAAACAATACACAATTTTTTTTAAGATCGTTTTCTGAGATCAATTTTCCAAAACGTATACAATATCCCATAAAAGAATATCTAAACCTGTGTATTTAGCCTACCTAACAGGAGTAACAAGTTTTTGTTTGTGTACACAATTTCTAGAAAATTCATTGTAAATATAAATATATCTAATCTTATGTTTTTACGAACATAAATAAAATTATGACATATATATTGAGAAGCGACAGTCAATATTTTTATTTCCTTAAATTGTTATAAAAAGCCCTCGTGTGCAGATAACAGTTATATTTATTTATATAATCGGCGCTTCCTATCCTATTCTAAATAAATCTTCTCGCCAATTTACCATATAGGTTTCATAAATCTTGCTTATGTAATTCATATTTTTATTTTTATGTGTTAATGATAAACACATTTCGAAAATTCACTCCAAGAGAAATTCAGGAGTTTCGATCTCGGTATACAATAACAACAAATCGTGGTACGCTGTCAGCGTTTTATTGTTACGACACAAACTTTGATTAACTTTAGATAATATCACCGATGTTGACAAGTGACATACAGGCAGGCAATATTTTATAAATATATTTATGTGCCTTTCCATCGATAATAATGCTTTACACGATGTTTTATTTTTTGTATTTTATAAAAGTTTGTAACGAAAAAATATAATATATACTTAGAACGTGTAAATATAACTATTTTTTTTATACGGGCACTTGCCCGTATTTGAACCCACGATCATCTGGGTCATCTCGGCTTTCATAAATGGGTGTTAATAAAACTGAATTTTAAAAATACTAACTATGAGTCAGAGCGATCTGTTTATTCACAAACCTTAACTTTTTGTTATTTCTAAGGGATATAAATCTTAACTGAAGATCACCAATTTTAAATTTTCTCATAACTACGTAAAATTGGCGAAATTATATTTTCTACAACTAAAAGGCCACGTTGAGAATAATTGTATTGAATAAAAGTTGTCCAAGTTCTCGTTAAAATTTATTGTTTCATCTCAACTAAAAGCATCCACAGGAGATAGTCAAGAAATTTTATTTTATATGCAAAGTCCTTTCAAATAAAGTTGCAATCACTTCTCCATAAAACTCCGAGAGATATAATAAATAATATTTCCAAGTTTAAATTTTCAATTATGTAAATACTAACGATAGTTTCTACCCCGATTTGCGCTTGATAATTTTTTTTATAAATCAATTTCCTATTATTCTTAGTTTTATTCACCTTAATGTGGATATTTTATTTAAATATTTCTAGAAACACAAGCATATAGGTGCCAAGAAATATGAACCCCTTTAACTTATAATGAATGGCAAGCTTTCAAGCAGAACATGGAATGGTTGCAAAATTATATTAAAATATTGACGAATATAGTTTGGTTTGGAAAGAGAAATAAGTCTCTATTTGAAACAGCATTGAAAATTAGTAAGATAATAATTGGCAGCCTCCGAAACAAAACGGCAAGAGACAGAACAATAGCAATTTATTAAAATTAAAAGTTAATAACATTCAGAACATTTGAAACATTATTATATTAATTATAAACATTGCAAATAATATACAATCGAGAAATTATCAGTACATAATTGTTATTTTATAAACCGAATTATGAGTTGCAGCACCGATGTTTGGAGCGCTCAATTATGATGATAAATGTATTTGATAACTTATCAATATAGTTAAATTTTAGCATAATCACAACATACTTTATTTCGCTGTTGAATTTAGAATTAATTCTTATAGAACAATATTTGCTTTAACTGATTTTATATGCCAGCCATTATCTACAAAATATTTTATGATTAATTCTGTAATTAGCGAAATATATTTGTAATTTATTACACTGAATATGATTTTGTATCGTGTTTTCATAGTGAGTGTGTACATACATAAAATAATTCACACGAGTAAAATATGAATGGGTAAAAAGCCAAGGTTAAATTTGATTGTTAGCATATTGTAACGCATATTTACTTTATATAATATTTGGATTAATATAAAATTACAAAAACAAGCTTGCGTTTAGATTATTTTGTACGTCAGAAACATTTTAAAACAGTTTTATTATAAGTGAACGATGAGTTTCTAAATTTTATTCAGTATTTTAAATATTAAGCTGAATTCTCTGAAGCACATTTAACTTGAGAATGCAGATTATATTATAAATAGATTAAAGTCCAGCCTTTTGTTCTTTGCCGCCTTTGTCCGGACGTCACAGGGCCTGATGTTTAATTCTAACGTTATTAAATTCAGTTTATGAAGATTACTTGCTTGACCAACTTTAGTATGAAATTATGATGAAAACGTTGGGTAGTTTTCATCCCTTAAGGAAAGAAAGCATTCGGAGTTTAAAGTCATTTACTAATTGGGATACAGGACGAAGTTATACTAAGTTTTAAGTAAAAGAGCCTATTTATTCCATAAATGCCGGCAAGGCACCTGCAAGCCCTCCGGTGTAGCAGGTGTCCATGGGCGGTGGTAGTCACTCCATCAGGTGAACCTCTTGCCCGTTTGCCCCCTCTTTCATAAAAAAACGCGTCCAAATTGATTATTCCGGAGTAACTTTTGAAATATGAGCCAAATGATTCTGAATGAGAGAATAGATCCATCCTATTTCAACAGGTGGGTGTCGTAGAAGCTTTTTAAAGGTTTATTTTTTGAGCTTTGCGTCCATTAATCTAGTAAGTAAGCCACTGAGTCACCATAAGTGACCCTAAAATTGTTCTAACATGTGCATATTGGCCGTTTAATTGTACAATAAATGTATTATTAAGTTTTTTTAAAAAAAACATGAAATATATTTATCAATATATATTATAAATACATATTATAAGACAAAGTCCAAAGTAACGAGATAAACTCAAAAACTACCAGAGTTTTTGATAAGGAAGGTTTATGTATAATTGAATTATCATTTAGGTTTTGTGTAAATTGGCTGAAATGACTATTGAAGATGTCGGAAAAATATGCCAATTAGGCTTTACTGGCGTGGGCCGCGTAAGCCGTTACGATATAAACGTTTTATTTAGACACTTATTCTACCCAGCAAAGCTGGCGCAGGTAACGTACAATAGTACGAACTAAAACTGTTTTAAATGCTATTTTATGCACAGCTTTTTAATAAATTGCCATCTACTTAAAACGTGTGAGCTCATATAATGTATTTAAGACTATTCCATCGGAACATAAAATTCAAAACTATCCACTTAAAAAGTGAATACATTAAATGAGTAAACTTGTAATAGCTCCATTAGCTTTACTTTAATTTATTGTTTCCATGTAAGTGAAGTTGTTTCTTTTATGAAAAAAAAAATCTTTAAATTTATTTTACTAGTACGTGTGTGACATATATAATAGTTGAATATCGTCTCGTAAGTGAAATGTTATAAGTACAAAGTGGGAAGATAATTTTCCACAATTTACGTATATTATTATAGTTCGTGGAAAGGAATCGGCTCGAGAGACGAGTCCGCCTTATATTTGGTTTTCTTTTCATTTTATATCAATTCTATTCTGAAAGAAGTAACTTAGTGTCTCACTCTTGAAATGTTAATAACTGACACGGTGAAACCGAATAATTCGTAATATTATATCGCCTTGTTATAGTTATTATAGTCAATAGCGCATATCACCGTCTGATATATAGCTTATGATTTAGGTAGGAAGACGGACTAATGTACCATCTGATGATAAGTGGTCACCACTGCCAATAGAAATTGACGCCGTAAGAGATATTAACCATTCTTTATATCCCCAATACGCTACTAACCTTGGTGTCCAAGATGTCATGCTTTTTACCTGAAGCTTCACTGGCCTTTTCATCCTTCCAACCGAATAACTGAGTATAGCTATTTGACGGTATAGCATTTGATGAGTGGGTGGTACTTACCCAGACGGGCTTACACAAAGCACTACTGTTAAGTTAATTTCACAATCGTTTTGCTGCCGAGTTTTGAATTTGTTCTTACAGTATAACTATACTGTCGTGCGTTAGTAGTACTATTGCAGATACTTACACGCAATATTTCTAAGCCTGTTGGTACCATCGGATTATAAGAGAGAGTGCACCTGTGTCGGCGCACACACTTCTGCACTAATAATATATCCTATGTAGATGGCCCGCAGTTGACAACAGCACATATTTCTAAAATCTCTGAACTATATAAAATATTTTTATAATGTTATTCTTATACAAAACCAAATAACCTTTATTAATATTTTTATAAATATTTATGAAACAAATAACGCATTTATATTAAACATCTATACGATAAATGTCTGTCTGTCTTACGTTCGTGGCTAAAAAACTAAACCAAATTTGAGCAAATTTAACCATTTAAACCATTTATTTTGCTACACACATACATTACATAGATTTTACAGAAGAAAAATAATTAAATTTAAAGAATACAGTGTAGGTAGCAAGGGGTTCATCTCAGTATAAGCTGTGCTAATGCACAGCACTGATTTTCAGATGGCCCCTTACTATTGGGTAAACATAAACAAATGCGCGCACACGAAAAAACTAAAAAGCCCTTATCCTTGAGAAAAAAAAATTATATTACACAAAAAGAAAAACATCACAAGGAACTTAGACATAAGATAGACAGACAGACAGACAGCCTTAGACATAAGACATTAAAAATGAATATGATAAATACTAAGTCTATGAGGTAGTATGACTGACACTATATTTGGAGGTTGTTACTCTGACTTTTGTTTATTTAAAAATAATACCGTCAAATGTTTTTTCCAAGTCACCTGGGACGTACTATTACGCAGAGGAGGGGGTAAGTCGTTCCATATCTTGGTGGCAGAGTATTTAAACCCTCCCTTATATTGAGCCGATCTGTGAGCTGGTACCACTAAATTACCACTGGTAATTACCTGGTACCACTATTTAGTCTGAAGCAAGCTTAAACACTAAGGAAATACATAGACTACGTTTTTTACTACCTAACCTCCTAACATGCGGCCGAAACTGCGGGTGAAAACGAGTCATTGATGAATCATTGTTTTCATTTCAAAGGATTCACTTGTTATTTTAAAAAATAAATACAGTGGAAATTAAAAACTTGGATTATTTACGCCAACATCAGTAGAGCGTTAATAATATTTGTTATACAATAAATGTTCCGCCATTTCGCGGGGGCGGCCATTTTGTGATCGCGGAGGCAGACCGTCTTTAGTGCGTTAATTATCCATTGTCGACGTCGGCCCTTTGTATTTCTCTTTATTGTAAGACAAGAATATTTTTTTAATGACACTGCGGTATCAAAGTTTCTTAAAATGTCCTTAATGAGCTAAAATTGCTTTTGAATGATGTCGAAAGCATATTTATATTAAAATTAGCACATTCGTAACTTATACAAAATAAAGTAATTTTTTTTTATTTGAAGTAAGTAGGCGGGCAAATAGCAGGGGAACCCCTGCGATGGCTATCCTCTATACATGACATATCGCAACCACGAACCCTCCCGTGTGACCTCTCCACACACATTCGGTAGAACTTGCTTTATGGGAGGGAAGGTTCTCGTCTGATTCCCAATCTACTGAATTAATCCGGAGAGGAGATCTACAATTCACCTTCCTCAGCAATGTTCTACACGTATTTGAACTCCCCTCTGAATTTAAATATATTTAAGCCACCGTCCTTCTCTTACCGGTTGTTTAAAAGGTTGCGCGAGACCCTTTTCTTGCACGCCTACAGCATTAGTATCTGAAGGGTAGAGATAAAGAACAGTCTAGCTGAGCGGGCTTATCCTTTTTTTCTTAGTTTTTGAATGTCCATTTTTTTTAAATAAATAATTGAATTAAATTATAAGAGTACTTTCAAATTCTTTTAAGCCCTTCGTACCATGTTTCCAATTCAGCTAACTTTTGAGCAATTAAGTATTCCAGTTACAATACCTCAAAACATTCTTTTGTGGAAATTTTTTAAATCCGAAGTCTTTAAAGCTTAGAATTAAATACCTCTTACTGAGGATAACATTTATTTTTAAGAAAGACTTAAATTTTGCGACCACAGTCTTATATTATGTTACAGTCAATGTTTTTTTTATATAGGGCGATTATTCACTAATTTTAGCATGCGAAATTTCACAGATTTCAATAATTATTTTTGTATCGATAGCTTAAACCTCATACATACTAAGGCCCACGATAGCAGCCCAGAAAGGCTTACCGATATATGCGAAACTGTGTTTGTTGGTTTGTTCCTTTTTACACAGGAGCTACTTAACGGATCGACGTTTTTTTCATGGAGGTGTTATGAACCGGAGAGAGAGTTTTAACCCGGTTCGAAAATGGGATAACCTTCACAATAAAATGTTAGAATGGATTGTGTGGTTATATAAAAGTGGCTTAATAAGTGATTAAGCTATTATTTTAAGCATTATCCGTTTTTATATGTGTGAATATAGTCGTATGCATCTGTGCAAAATTTTTAGATATATACTAAAGATGACGTCATCTTATTCTAAAAACCAATAATAAAGTTCTGTACTTGTTACACCGACCTAAGCCATATTACCATTCGTTTTTTTATTTATATTGAAATACCAGTGTGGGTGAAACCAATTACCAGCTGGTTGTACATTGCCCGAATTATACAGTTATCCGTGAAAAAAATAATATTATTTTATTGTAAATGACAATACATTTCTTAATTAAATACACAAAAAAAATTGTTACAAACTAAAAGATTATTTCACATAGAAGCGTTTCTAAGCGATGCAATAAATAATAAACAAACACCACATCGTGCTCCTTTTATAGTGGAAATCATGAAACTATTACTATAAAACATACTTTATATGTGGCAAAATTTATGGGCGTGATAATACTTTGAATTGTTTTACAACTTCGAAACGTACCGTAAATTTTTTGCAGAACAAAACATCAATATGACATTTATTTCTTTATGGGCTTAGTCTTTGATTGTTGTTTGAAATTTCTGAGATGCTCATCCAAATTCGAATCCTCAATCTTCAATTCATATTCACGTGTTCTAACCAATGGGCTATCTCGGTCCTTGTCTATTGCTGTCTTAAATAAAATTATTGTAAAGCGTTGTAGACTTTAGATGAATTAATAAATTTACTTACACGATTCATTAAGCTACTTAATAAATATAGTACAGCCAGTTTAAAAAGAAAACCGTTCTCTAGAAATTTCTAAGAAATTTCTTTATCCACAATCGTGACTTTTATTTTATTTAAACATGAATTTATACTGTACATTATTAAAATGTATAGTTAAATAGCTATAACCATTTTAAATTTAACATTTTATAAATTTACATGGACGATTTCATGTTCTATGATAAAAAGTATGTCTATCACATTTGCTTTGTGCCTGCTTATATTCACTATGAAATCTGGAATACGGCGTGACCACCCAGACGGCAATACACGAAGTCTTATCGTTGGTTTATTTTGCCACATTTCTTGTTATTTTTAATCTTCATTCAAACCTTAAAAATAAATATTTTTAAGTTAGAAACCCGGTATCATTAGATGACGTTACATTGAACCGTGTAAAACATCGATTTTCACTTTGACGTTGACTTTTTTATCCTGGAAACTGACCGGGAGTGACGTCACGGATAAAAAATAGTGTCATGTAAGATGAAAAAAAATTAATCTTAACTATTATTATAAATACGAAATTGTTTTTATTTTATGACATAACTACGCAAGCTATTATTATAAAATTTTGCATACACGTTTTCAGCGGTAGGTACAGAAATGGACAATAAAATTATACAGTTATATAGTTATTTAATTTAAAAAGCGAACGCTACCTAAACTAAAACGCATACACACTTTATGCCAGAGATTTGTAGGTCTCCAAAATGTCTACAGAAAAGTCAACGACAGCATATTTGTTATAGATAGTTCTCCACCTATTATTATATATTCTATTTATTATTATTTATTTGGTTAAATATGTTAAATAGCAGGAGACAAAATCCTTATTTAAGCCGTAAGAAGCTGAGACGGGTATAGCATAAAATAAAATAGAAATCATTCGAAGTTATTAGTTTATCGAGTAATCAGATAGTTGACAGTTGAAGTCGTGAGCTCATTTCCGATATAAAACCAACTTAGACTCAAATGGGATCATGGCAGAGAGTAAATCGAAAATAAATCGCATTGAAGAGCGGAGAAGATATAATTTCATTTGACAACTTCATTCGCAGACGAACGATTCCCAAACAGTTGGGATTGAAAGGAATGAAAAGGAACGTAACTGGTTATTGAAATATGTAATTTCTGAACTTAACCTACAAAATATATCATATTTGTATTTTATTATGTATAATTATTATGTAGTGAGACATAATACCTGAATGATTAACTACCTCTTGGTTTTGGTGGCTTGCTTATTCAGGGTTTAAATTTCAATTCGGTTCTTTTTCTTTGTGTATCAAAAGCAAGTATTTTTTTCTCATTGCCAAAGTTTTTATCTTTTATGTTACAAATATTAGGTATTTTGTTTATGTTTATTGTATCTCGGGAACCCGCTGTCTGTTAAGTTTATATTGTTCTGGCTTAAGCCATTTTAGTTATATTAAAAAGAAAATATAATTAAAAATAATGTGTATGTGCCTTTAGATATACATATTTTAAAGAAAATAACAAGATGAAAGAATTAATCACAGATAACATTTTCTTTGATTTCCAGGAAAACGCTTAAATACACAGTAACGTAATAAAAGTGTAAAGTAAAAAAATAACAAAAACATAAAAAAACATTAAAAAGTCCTTGTTCCTTTTGTATTTTCATAACTGCGAGGTTAATATGAAAGTATATGTATTTTACCATTAAAGAGAGTTTATACAGAAACATGATAAATAATAATTAGCGCCAACTCGCCTTCATAATCCGCAATGGTAAATTACCTGCAATTACAAAATGGCGGATGAGTACTTTTTTTATTTTAGGTAGGCAGACGGGCAAGTGCGCCATTTAAGGAGAAGGCTTAGAGTTTATTCTGCCACGCTGCACCAATGCGGGTGATTGGCTACACGTAGCACTATTTCAATTAGACACATGCAGGTTTCGACACGATGTTTTGCTTCACCTTCGAGAGAGCAAGATAAATTATAAACACAAATTCAGTTGTGCTTAAATTGTGTTTAAGCTTCACGCGTTTAACCACTGAGCTATCTCGGCTCATCATAAAGCAGAAAATTGTTTATTTATTATGTTTTTTGGTTGAATTTTTAGACAGTATTTAAAGTAGCCATTTTTATTTTTACTTTACACACAACAGATATGAATCTCTTCGGATTTATAACCCCGATCGGTAACACATGATGTTGCTTTTTATGCGTTGCGGTTCGTATAAATAAAATTATAGTCTTACCCTGCCGCATATCTCTCTGCATATTAAACTGATTCCAAATTATTTGCTATTTACATACATCTATCTCATATTACGTATACGAAAGATCTTCAGTCTGTTAGGCCTTAAATAAAATTTGGTTTGAAGTAACCGCAAGTACGGAAATAGGCTTCTTTTTAACTAATAAATACTGGTGGTAGAGCTTTGTGCAAGCTCATCTGATTAGGTACCACCCACTCATCAGATATTCTCCCGCAAAACAGCTGTACTTGATATTGTTGTGATCCGGTTTGAAGGGTGAGCCAGTGTAATTACAGGCACATGGGCACATCTTAGTTCGCAAGGTTGGTTGGCGATGTAAGCGATGGTTAAACTTTTCTTTCAATGCTGATATCTATGGGTGGTGGTAGCCACTTATCCATTAGGTGGCCCATTTTCTCGTCCACCTATCTGTTTTATAAAAAAAAAAATAATACCTCTCCCTAACACGTTGGCGAAGCCGCGGACAAATACTAGTCTAAAATAATTCAGCAATATTTTATTTAAAAACACGGTTTATTCAACCAAAAACTTGGGGTGTTGTGTGAAATAAAACAGATACAATGTTCTTGTGCATTATATATAATCGAGTTTATCGAAGCTATAAAAATATATAATTTAAATGATAAAACATATTTAAATTATACAAACGTGTATATTTTATGTTATATACTTCTTTGATATTTTCAATAATGTTAATAAAACTTTAACAGTTTTATTGTTAATGATAACTGATGAATGATTAATAATATTCGTTTGATAAACTTTCGATATTAAAATAATATTCCATTCAAGTATCAAGTGAAGTGGTTAATTTTTTGATAGAACTAAGTTTGTAACATCCAAAAACAATTGAATATTATATAATTATATTATAATAATAATTAGATTGTCCAGAGGGTGGATCTACCAGTTATCTGTCCGATAGCTGGTTGGAATCACTACGGGTACGCGACCCCGGACTGCTCTAGCTACTAGTGTCACATTCCTGTATCTTCCGTGATCACAGTATCCTCACCCCTCTCCTTGATACGTTGTTTCCCAAAATTATCCCAGCGTCACGCCAAAGAAGAAGGAAAACTAATATTAAACCCGGAGCGGTGCCTCCGTTTAGGCGTAAGCCAGTCACCTGCGGCCAAACCAGCACCACACGTATTGACTCGTCATTCCTGCGGATCCTGCTGGGGAGGAGGAGAGGGTGGCATGGGTACTGGGCAAGCCCGTGTTGCCATAAAGTCGCCTGCCCAGGCGTAGCAGCATCCACGGAGAGGACACTTCGCTCACCTGTCTTGCAGGTGGAAAACAACACGGAGAGTGGCTTGCTTAAATCATCTGACAAAGATGCAGAGGCCTATATATAATAATTAGAATAAAAAAACCTTATTCCCAAAATAGTTAAAAGTAATATTTATTTTACAAATTTTTAATGTCAAGGTTTAATTGGTCAAGTAAAACTCCCCAAAATACAAGAACACTCGCAAGCATCTCCTTAAACCTGTCACAAGGGAATAGCATAAAACCAGAAAAGGCTATTTAAATAATAAAACTCATATATCAAAATAGCACATTTCATATTAAAACGGGCAGCCAGTTCACATTTCCACACTGTTAACACCAGATGTCACCGACTGAGATTTGTGGCAAACGCTGAGTGGACTTACACGCTATCATTTACATAAATTGCTTTTTAAAATGGTTAACCGGATTTTTGCACATTTAGGGCAAAATATAATACATATTTATTTGTTTAACGAATACGAGTTTTTACGGGATTAGATAATTTTTGGGATGAGTTTTTTGTTTTGTTTCCAAATAATTCCAGTTCTACTATATTGTTTGGTATGAGTCTACGTCGTTTCAGATGTTAACAGTTGTTTTCTTTTTCTACTTAATTGTAATAACGTGTTCACACTTATTTGTTTCCAACAAGTTGTGTTTGCTTTTGAATGATTTTGCATTACACTGTACAGTTTTTTTTTTTTTTATAGAATAGGAAGGCGGACGAGCATATGGGCCACCTGATGGTAAGTGGTCACCAACGCTCTTAGACATTGGCATTGTAAGAAATGTCAACCATCGCTTACATATCCAATGCGCCACCAACCTTGGGAACTAAGATTTTATGTCCCTTGTGCCTGTAATTAAACTGGCTCACTCACTCTTCAAACCGGAACACAACAATATCAAGTATTGCTGTTTTGCGGTAGAATATCTGATGAGTGGGTGGTACCTACCCAGACGAGCTTGCACAAAGCCCTACCACCAGTAAAATGTAAATGTACCATGCACAGTGTACATGTTTTAATTTTTATGTTATATGTTTTTTATTAATACTTACATAAAATCGTTAACAAATCAAAATGTATTAATAGTAATGTGTTGACTGGAAGTAGACCGGCTATATATACATATATGGGCGAAGGGTAAAAAGTAAATAATCAGTTATTATTTTAAATAACATCTCGACTTATTTTATCTTATACTTATATATAAGAGACAGAGTGTTCACTTTGGTTCCCTACGGATAAAACTAACACAGAGACGTGTAGAGAAAATCGAAATAAGCTTTCGCCGCAAAAGGGGACCCATTTAACAAGATACTAACATCTGTAGTAGTTTTTTATACACTTATTAGGCGAGCGTTTGACCGTTGACTTGCCTGATCTTAAGCAACGACACGGCCTAGGTTGTAGCACGTTTGCCTAAAAGAAACCTGTTTACTCTGGATTTGAGGACACCGACGTTGTGCCTATCAGGAAATCGGACTCAGGCAAAGTATTCCACAGTTTCGCAGTGCGAATGATGAAAGTGGATTCAAAGCGCTTCGTACGTAGGCGAGGAATTTCCACTGTGTATCTAAGGCGCTTTGGTCGCGTTTGTCTGGCCGTTCGATAGTAAAAGGGGTTGGAAAGTTAGTTCATATAATTCGACATTTTCCGAAATGAATCCGATAGAAGGCTGAAAGTGATGCAACCACACGTCAATGTTCGAGATTTTGGAGTCTAGACTCGACCAATGTGTCGTCTCCTATCAGCCTCCTGGCATGCCTCTTAATCAATTATAGTGCCCGAAGGTGATGCTTAGCAGAGCCGTCTCAAAGGTGAGAGCAGTACTCCATACAAGTCCTCACTTGTGCTTTGTATAAGCTGGGCAGTTGTTTTGGAGTAAAGTACGTCTTACGTTGGAAAGGATACCAAGCTTTCGGGCGGCTATTTGGGCTTTGGACTCAATAAAAGAGTCGATTTATTTGGTGGGAGAGCTTTGTGTAAACTAGTATGGGTAGGTACCACCCATATATCAGATATTCTACCGCCAGACAGCAATTTTTAGTATTATTACGTTCCGATTTGAAGGGTGAGCCAGTGTTATTCCAGGCACTAGGGACACAACATCTTACTTCCCAAGATTGGTGGCGCATTGATTGTGTAAGGTTTATATTTCTTACGGTGCCAATATGGTGGTGACCACAAACCATCAAGTGGCCTATTAGCCTGTCCGCCTATGTGTTTGAGAAAAAAAAATATGCATGTATATGTGTATAAGAAACCACTATTAATAATAATAATAAAATTTTTACATATTCATAATTGTAAGATTTTTTAATAATAATTTTAAAATTTGGCAAGATAATAATTGAGTTGTCCCTAATATAAATGAGAACCCAAAGGACGCAAAATGATTAGCCGGGCTTAACACACAACCCATTTTAACCCTTGAACGCGCTGAACTGTGAAGTTATAAAATCATAAATTCCTCATTAATCTAAGGTTTAACTTTTATGACCGTATAATTCATAATTATATGGAGCCGAGGTGGTCTAGTAGCCAGAACAAGCGAATCTAAGCGAAGATTTCGGGTTTCAAACCCAGGTAAGCACCACTGAGTTTTTATTTGCTAAATTCGTGTTTAAAATTGGTTTTGGTGCTCAGCGGTGAAATAAAACATCGCGAGGAATGTTGAAAACTTTTATTTAAAATAAATAAGGCTATGATCAATGGCCATCCCTCCCCATATACATTGGGAATGAAAGAAATAATAACCGTTTCCTACATCGCCAATCGCCATCACAAACCTTTCGAACTAAGATGTTATGTCCATTGAGCTTGCAGTTACACTGGCTAAATCACCCTTCAAACCGAAATACAACAATACTAAATATTGCTGTTTATCGGTAAAATGGTCTGATGATAAAATCATGTGGTGGACAATGAAACTTTTCGTCGTTAATCGTTATCAAAAATCTTCTCGAGCTTAGACCCTTTTAGTTGGATGACGAGGGTCGGAACGTAATAAAAATAATAGATAAAAAATATCAGGTTATTTAATGGAATCCAAGTTACCAAATTATATTCATTTTGCTCACGCAGCGATACAAAGTGATCCTTGGTATTTGACATCAGAAGATAGCATTCCTAGTATTGCAAGATTTCTTACTCATTATAATCTCAAGAGGATCCGGGAGAGTGTCCTAATTATTGTCTTATTTTGAGTACAGCTGACGTTTTTTATTATTATATTATTTCAGCTATAAACTATAAAACATTCCGTCAAATAAAACGGGACCTATATGGAGAGTTGTAGCATAGTCCAGGAGCTGATAAGAAATTAACATCAAAAATTTTGATAATAATTATCAAAAAATTTTGATAATAATTATCAAATTTTTTAATAATTAATTGATGGTATGCTACTCCTCTTAAAAAAAAGCCGAGATGGCCCAGTGGTTCGAACGCGTGAATCTTAACCGATGATCGTGGGTTCAAACCCGGGCAAGCACCACTGAATTTTCATGTGCTTAATTTGTGTTTATAATTCATCTCGTGCTTGACGGTGAAGGAAAACATCGTGAGGAAACCTGCATGTGTCTAATTTCATTGAAATCCTGCCACATGTGTATTCTACCAACCCGCATTGGAGCAGCGTGGTGGAATAAGCTCCAAAACCTTCTCCTCAAAAGGGAGAGGAGGCCTTAGCCCAGCAGTGGGACATTAACAGGCTGTTACTGTTACTGTACTTTAATAAAGTTAGAGACTTTATTAAATTTTCATAAATATTTACAATAAATTGGAGCGCATTTTTATGGGTAATTGAAGTTCTTGCTTACAATTGAAATCGTGATTTCGTCTTAATTAGCTTACAAAACTTTAATATGAGAGTGGAAGAGTAACATTTCATTTGTAGCCTATCATCAGTTACACATTTCAGAATAAATGTTATTAAAAAATTGTTTGACAATGACCAGCTGACGTCATAAATCTGATTCGAAGAAATGATCTGAGTAACACTATAAAACAGTCAGCATTAATTCTGTCTTACACGATTAAGCATACATGTGGAAACCTAAAAATGTAATTTTTTAACAAATAAAATAATTTGTATTTTTCCCGAGATGGCCCAGTGGTAAGAACGCGTGAATCTTAACCAATGATCGTGGGTTCAAACCCGAACAAGCACCACTGAATTTTCATGTGCTTAATTTGTTATTATAATTCATCTCGTTTTTGACGGTGTAGAAAAACATCGTGAGGAAACCTACATGTGTCGAATTTCATTGAAACTCTGCCACATGTATATTCCACCAACCCGCATTGGAGCAGCGTGGTGGAATAAGCTCCAAACCTTCTCCTCGAAAAGGGAGAGGAGGCCTTAGCACATCAGTAGGACATTCACAGGCTGTTAGTGTACTGTACTTTTTTTTATTAATTACGGTTTGTATTCAGTCACATTCAAATGTTTAACTGACGATAAATAATTGCCTCAATGTATATACGAGTATAATATTAATATACTTGTATTTACAATACAATACAATACAAATTACTGAGGCAACTAATTCTATAAATTGTAAATCATTTCTAACATTTATTTATTTATTTTTTATAGAATAGGAAGGCGGACGAGCATATGGGCCACCTGATGGTAAGTGGTCACCAAACGCCCTTAGACATTGGTATTGTAAGAAATGTTAACCATCGCTTACATCACCAATGCGCCACCAACCTTGGGAACTAAGATGTTATGTCCCTTGTGCCTGTAATTACACTGGCTCACTCACCCTTCAAACTGGAACACAACAATACCAAGTACTGCTGTTTTGCGGTAGAATATTAATATATTTATATTAATTACCTGTATACATTTTACATTAAAGATGTCCGTTGTGAATTCAATATCAATGGATCAATAGTCCTTCAAATCTAAAAGTAGGTGTAACGGCCGGTTTAACTACTAATAAAAAGTTGTTACGCATTTTACAGTCGTCTCATGGTCTATAAAATAATGAAGATTTATTTTAAAACAACGCGAAGGCTCCTAGTACTTTTTTCGTACGCTTTATTTTTAGCTTCGTAATGAGATTTTGTAAAACAAACAAAGGTCGTGTTTTCAATTAATTTATAATCGTTCCATCCATGACTTAGTTCGTCTCAATTAGAACTTTTTAGGTATTCAATTTAAATAACATTATAACGACTACGAAATATAAGAAAATCTAAAATAAGCTATGACAGTACGGCTGTGAAATGTCGCCTCATTACAACCATGATCATATTTTTACAAATGCACTAGACTCTAGAGAACGCAAATTTAAATTTAACACAAAAAGTAATAATTGATTACATTATGAATTATTATGTTAAGATTATCAAGTAAATTGAAGGAATCGACCGTAATGGTATTTCAGATTTCTTTACCAGTATCCAGATACCCAGCTTCAATCATCAAACAGCCGCAATCTACTGCAGGACATAGGCGCTAACTACCGGCTTATTTTCTCCATCCAGAGGGTTTCACCTCATTCAGGTGCTAAAACTTATATTTTAAAGCAATAGTGCAAACACTTTTAATTTGTATACAGCGCAACCCTTTTTAAACAATGTCTCTTCTAGTGGTATAAGAGCTGGTTTTTTTTTTGGCGAGAGAATTGGAATTTTGATTCAACTAGAGTAGCTAGCAGTCTTACCACCATTCCACGTAATGAATAGTACAGTAGCTTATTTAATTTTGTATTGTATATAATTATTTATACCCAAAATGTACATAATTCTTATGTACATAAGTTTTATAAAATTATATACAAACCAGTATCGCATGACAAATTTAATATAGCTTGATTATAATCTGACAGGGCTCTGTTTGTCATAAACCCTGACATCGCTTTTGGCAGATGGATTTACAAAGGGAATGGTATATGTGCAAGATATGATTAATTGAATTGAATTATATTTTTGTATAATCATTTGTAAATATAAACCGAATTAATCTATTGCATCGTATACGCGGATTATCAATAAATATTTGGGATACAAATCAGCACTTAACAAGAATAAAAAATACGATTTTCAAATATGACTTAACATTGACGGGCCGGTTGGCGTGGTTGGAAGAGCCCTTCATGCCGAAGGTTGTGGGTTCGATTCCAGGACGGATATTTGTGTGCATGAACATATCTGTTTGTCCTGAGTGTGGGTGTAATTATCTATATAAGTATGTATTTACAAAAGAAAAGTAGTATATGTAGTATATCAGTTGTCTGGTTTCCATAGTACAAGCTCTGCTTAGTTTGGGATCAGATGAGCGAATATGTACATAGATATTATTACTATTTTATAACAATTTGAATCATCATTAAAAAAAACTATATATTTATATACAATTAAACTCGATTAAACGTTTAAATAAGACATTCTTTGTAGAAGTTAGTTTGGTAGTTAGTAGTCTGCCTCAGAAAGTAAAGCCAGTTAAACCCATGGGTCCCGCGCCTAAGCACTTTCCTGTCGTATCGGATTACTGTTCTATCAGGTTGTAAGTTTGAGGGAGTAGAAAGTGCATGTTTTTACCTTCGCACTTGATACATGCACTTTTATATTTCCCTCGATATTCTCCGATTAGAATGACAGCGGATGATTAAATTTAGAAGACAATCTAGCTGACCGACATGTAAATTAAAATTATCATATTTATTATTATTATTTAAAGATGTGAAGAATGGTAATAAAAGCGAGCAGCGGTGACTAAGATAAGCTAAACCCAATTACGACCCACTTTCCTTAAACTTAAAGCAAAATTGTTTTGTTTTATTATAACTGTTAACCTTAAGTCCTCGACTTGTATCATTAGGAAATGTATATAACAACATCTTGTAAATATTTTTTTTATTCACCAATCTATTCTACAGCAGCTTAGTTGCAAAAATCTTCATACATTCTTGTTTAATATTTAACCTGTTTCAGGATTAATTTAATTATTAATTTCTTCAATAGAATTTTATGCATTGAAAATATTATAATTATAGAACATAATAAGCTTAGTTGTGCTTTCAAATAACATAATATTTTTAATAAGTAAACTCACATTAAACTCGAGCGTCAGATGACGTCAGCATAAGATTTGATAATTACTCATCAATTCTCATAAGTACCTTAGCACTCTAATTTTTTTAAATGTTTATCCTTTTATTTTGCATATATTGCATTCCTTTTAAAAGTTACCATATTATAATGGCTCGTTCAATGAACCAATATTATGAAGATATTTTTTAATTCCAGGGTACTAAAAGAGTCCTGATATTCAATGAACTGTTCTTGATATATATTTGGATCACCACACTTCCACAATATGTGACAATAAAAACACATTCAGACTCAACATAAAGTGCGCGACTCTTCAAGACGGCCACAACATGCATTTTCCAGGTTCAATATACATATATATATATATATTATATAACATAATCAATATTTTTAATAATGCTAAAAATTGCTAACTCTATTTCTATGAAAATTGATTTAAAAGTATATTATTTTCATTGGAAATAAAGCAATAAAATATATATAATTAACGAGAGCACTCATTTAATTTATCACAGAAATAACATAATAAAACAGAATAATAAAAAATATAAATAACCATGTACGAAATAAGGACATGAATATGTGGTTCCTGCATACATCAATTTGAAAAATAACTTCTAGAAGCCATTAGAAAGACATGCGATCCCGACTAAACACACCATTAGCTACTTCAATGTACAACTGTGAGAAATTAATTGTACTCGGAAGGCGCTAGGAGCTGAGAAAAAGTAGTCTACCATCAACTGGGGCGTTTTAAACTCGGAAAAGCGATTACGGTGGAAATGACATATTAAATTTTTAATTTCTTCTTCTTAGTCGATACACTCTTGGCAGAGCGTTCGTGGTCTTCATGAAGTAGTGGCTAATGGTAGTCTCTTCAAATGTTACGCCATCTCTCCCTGTCAGCTGTCATCCTGATCAGCTTTACTGGTGGTAGAGCTTTGTGCAAGCTCGTCTGGGTAGTTACCACCCACTCACTGGATATTCTACCGCAAAACAGCAGTACTTGGTATTGTTGTATTCCGGTTTGAAGGGTAAGTGAGCCAGTGTAATTACAGGCACAAGGGACATAACATCTTAGTTCCCAAGGTTGATGGCGCATTGGTGATGTAAACGACGGTTAACATTTCTTACAATGTCAATGTCTATGGGCGTTGGCAGGTGGCCCATATGCTCGTCTGCCTTCCTATTCTATTAAAAAAAATCCTAGTACACTTATGCAATGGTCCGCCAACCGCTTTTTTGGTTAGTCCATCATATATATCATAGGCTTATATAAATCAAATTTATTCAATACTACCAGATAATGCTTATAGTTTATGAGTTATGTAAAATTTCGCTTAATGAAACGATCATTTTATTTGCCAGAAAAAGAACATTAAGACTATTATTCTATTGATTTATATAATTCTCATATCAATCAATCATTATTATTATTGATCATTATGTTTATTATTATATGCCATGAATATTGTACTAAATATAACGACAAATATTATACCAGTAAAATCATGTCGCTTTTCAGTATTACCAATTACTATCCTATTTCTTAGAATTTAAAGAATTTCCATTGTGATGTGTGCCAGAAATCGTACATAAATCAATTGAATAATCATTTGACACTGGGATTTGTATGTATTGAATATGGCCCAGTGGTTTGAACGGGTGAAGATTAAGCGATGATTGCGGGTTCAATTCCACGGAACAACCACTGAATTAACTCATAAGTATCCAGCAACTCGCATTGGGGCAGCGTGGTGGAAAAAGCTCCTTTACAAATCTGGTAACGTATATATATATATATATATATATCACGAAAATAAAGCTTACATTTAGTGGCTATTCCATTACTCTCTTGTCTGAGGTTTTAAATGTCTCTTAGACGTGCTTTATAGTGACTTTGAACACGAGAAGAATGAAGATGGGGTAAAGTTTAAAGTATTTAAGTGTTATTTAGTAGTAACTGAAATATTTTGCGATGGAATAAATGTTTAAGATTTATTTAATTCATCTATTTTGTTTTCAAGTTATTCTTTGGTTGCGTTGCTCATATTTCATTTTCAACTTTTAAAGATTACTTGCGTATCTCTCTATCTTCTTTTTTTCGCTGGAAAAAACATTTATGTGTTACCCCTACATGAGGTGTTGGACTAACCGTCGCTGAAGGTGCCGGAATACCATAGGCATATCCATAGGCGCCTCCCACCTGACTATTCCGTGCAGGTACTTAAGTACCCATGTCCGTTAAACACCTGAGTCAGTCTGAAGGTTAGCGTGCCGCCTTTTCTCGCTACCCAGCGACTTAAATGGGGGCAGATAGCCTCGACTGTCACCAGGCCTGCTGATGGGGACCAGATTCTCCTCCCACCTGCAAATCAAAGCTTCCTGGGTGAAAGTCTTGGTTCGCAGCACCTCCTATAACCCTGGCCGGCTTCACGCGACTTTACTTCCGGTTTGCCCGGAACCAGTACACTTCCGCGAGCACCTCCGCCTGAAGTTCCCAAGGCGGATCGCCTGCGAGAAGTGTATATTCTCCCACGTGTATAGCCATTATCCTCAATAGAGTAGCATTGTAGATACACGTTCATACCTCCTTAAGACGAGACGTGACCCGCAGCGGGAAATTTACAGACTCACATTTATAATATTTAAAATAGAAATTGTATTTAACAAGTATAGTTAAAACACTCCAGTGCAGGCCTAGTCGATATTTCCCGCTTAGTTCGAGTGCTCAGCAAGCAGTGAGCAGTAAACATGGAAGGAACGTAGCGCCTTGTTTATTCTGTATTGAAGAACATTCTAACAAAACAACGTGTCAATTTAATTATTTATTTAAAAAAATCTAGTAGGTCTAATAAAATAAAGTAATGTATAGACTTCAGTAATTCCCAGTGCCTCGAAAAGTGCTTCTAGCCGTAGTCCCGCGTCTAACGATTTTCCGGTCGTTTCGGATTGCCATCCCATCATGGATAGTGAGGGAATAGGGAGAAATTAATAGTATATTTCTTGCTTTCACGCGCTTTTATAAGAACATCATATTCATAAAAGAAGCACGTGAAAAATTCATGAGGCTTGCCCTTATTCGAATCCGCGATGTGAAATGAATCCACGTACTTCTCTTGCGTTTTTTAATAATTATCGTGAGTAATAAAAAAAAAGCAATCTTCAGAATATTTTTCGAAATTTAAACATCAAGAATACAATACAATACAATACAGCCGTTTGTTGAAGATCAGATCAGAATCAGCTTAAAAAAATAATATCGCATATTCGTGATTTATGACAAGAGTAAGTCTTGAATATGATTTGGTAGCAAAGGCTAGTAACCGTTCAATATGAAATTTTGGTACCAAGCGTTTATACTGGTATTATTTTTAACTTAACATACTATATACAGTATATGGACAATGTATATAACTTCATATGTCTTAAATCTTGCAACATAAATGATACAATTACATACATAATTTAATAAATAAGCTCCATTTTTTTATCATTTTTAGTATACAAGAGAAATAAAGCACCTCCATCTCTTAATGTAAGTTATTGTAACTTTGTCAGTATAAAACTAATTCAGCAACTTTGACATTCGTTATGAGTATAATTGATCCACTCCACTATGACATTTCTTAATGCAATTAATTTTAATTAAGAGTTAAAATCTTAAAATGTTTACTGTTTCGAATTAAATTACTTAAAACTTTAACGTCTCTTCTGAGGGATGATCCGTTGTTATCTCGCTTGAAATTCATGACTTCCTGAATCGGGGTTGGACTTCCATAATTATGGGGTAGATTCAGTCGCCAGGGGAAATGGGTCGGAGTTATTATAGTCGTTATTTTCGACTTAAATCACTGTTCAAGTTTTCATCATCTTGTTATCTCAGCTTCATCGGTTATGTCAAATATAATTACGTACAAACTGGTTGTTCCTTTCAAAGGTTTTTCAATAGATACAGGCTTATATACACCAAAACAAAATATTTTATAGGCAACCTTAAGTCAGAGGAATCGGTATATTATCATTATCTTTTAAAGCAATCAATTTTTTTTTATTTGGTAAAAAAATTAAAAAGATACTCATATTTAAAAAACGAATAAGAATAATACGCCTCGAATTAGAGACATTATATTTGACATTAAAATTTAATAAGAAAAAATCTTGCGAACGGTTTATTTTCTAAATTTATACATGATTTACTGGTGGTAGGACTTTGTGCAAGCTCGCCTGGGTAGGTACCGAGTGATGAGTGGATACTCATCAGATATTCTACCGCAAAACAGCAATACTTGATATTGTTGTGTTCCGATTGGAAGGGTGAGTGAGCCAGTGTAATTACAGGCACAAGGGACATAAAATCTTAGTTCACAAGGTTGGTGGCGCATTAGCTATGTAAACGATGGTTGACATTTCTAACAATGCCAATGTCTAACGGCGTTTGGTGACCACTTACCATCAGGTGGCCCATATGCTCGTCCGCCTTCCTATTCTATAAAAAAGAAATGATAAATATATTATTTATGTTTTATATGTATGGCACAATCTACTATATACAAGTTGTTGACTATAAATGCTGAAACGGATTCTAATGAACTACGGCATAGAAATCGATTATATTATGGAATAGGATATCGAGTATTACTGAAATTTAATTAACACCAAGCGAAAAAGGATAACAGACGATATATAAATATAATACTGACTAACAAACGCATCAGTCAGTTATTTGACACACAAAACAGTTAACGACAAATACATAGAAGGAAATGTAGATATGACATAAGTTTTATGTACATCAGAGGCGTGATGCGGCGTCTTGCGGGTCGGCAAGGAGGGGCTAGTGCAGAACATTCTTCCCGATTGGACTGGCCGTCGTCGCTTTTGGACTTTACTACCACTTACCATCACGTAGAGTAGAGCCATTTGCCTTCCCGGCAAATATAAAAGAAAATTAAAAATATTATTATCTAGCTATCTAAATATTTAAATCTAGTTGCTCACCTAAACATGCGTGTTCATCGAGAATAAATTTATGTGCTACTATTTAAAAATAAAAAGAAAGAAAAGAAATATAACCAAATATTTATATTAATTACAACATAAAATCAGGTCTAACTAACAGTTTGAAATATGAGACACAGATAGACGTACAAAAATCTAAACAATCAATATTATTCTTAGTTCGAGTACCAAACCATCATAAATTCCAGGGGTATGTGGGATTCACACCAACTAAAACTACTGCGATGGATGTATTCAGCACGAATAGGAGAGGCAGTCCCTCTGCCTCCTGTCCTGTCGTTCTGTACTTGGCTCATGGCTCAACTCATCTTAGGGGGCAAAATGTAATCGTGATGTAATTATATTTACATTTAGTGCTCAGAAGTGATTTAAAAAAATAGCAACAATTTAATTAGCTTAACCCTCGAATTAATTTTAATAGAAATAAAACATCGAATCATACACATTTAAGTAACTTCGATCAGTTATTTTTAAAAACCCAAAAAAAAAACCGTAGGTACTTAACAAATCCAAAGTCGCGCAAATAAATAGCCCAATAACACAACGGCGGTTTTGCGATATGCGCGGTTACTTTTTTAAATGTATTGTTAGGAATAAAGGAATATCCTAATTGTATATTTACAATTTAATCAAACTGTTCATCCCGCCATTAATAAGGAGTCTATAACTCACCTCAAACATAAAATTTCTTCCTCAATTAACAGCAAATGTCAGTTGTAATCTACTACCTTGGGATGGCTACAAACTCTCAAAGGCTTAAACACTTGAAAGCAACTTTCTTGCCCGGATTTTAATCGCCAATCTCCTGTGAGCTCATGTTCTATCAAACGTTTATTATTCGTTTTAATTTACTATAAAATTTTCAAAAATATTTTTTTATATAGAAGATCTGATCTGGCAAATATCCAATGCGATAAGTGGCGTTACTCACTTAGTCATGCGTGCCTGAAAAATGTCAACCATTTTTATGTTCCTGTTTTGGAGAAAAGGCGTAATGGCTGCGAGCCAAAGTGTACATAACGTTTACATTGCCAAGCGATAAATTGTTAATTTCAAACTTAGAGTGACATAGGTTTTTTAGGAAATTTTTCGAGTTTATAACATTTATGTGAAATCGGAACCCTAATACCATAAATCTCGTTTCTCTAAGCCCCTTTGTCACAGCCAGTGTCCTTTTAATTTTAACCGAATAGCTGACTGAAGTTTGTTTTTTTTAAATACGCGGAGTAAAATGACTAGTCACTAATAAATGATAATTTATTTACATCCTTTTTATTCCAAACGGAAATATGTTTGTGCCAAATTGCTTCGTAAGTACCTGTATTTACATAGTTTTCCTCGTAAGATTAATATAATAATAAGAAGATTATAACTGTAACAGTTACCATATCACACATGTATAGCGTAAATAACCGAATTCTAATTTCGAATTATGTTAAGGTGGCATATTATAATAAAAAATATAATAGGTTTCTTTTTAAAATTATTTAATTTAAATATTGAAGAGAAGCTAAAATTTTGAACAAGGCATTATAATTATCGAGAAAACTTAAACGAAAATGCTAATGCTTTAACTTCGAAAAGGCATAGACTCTTGACACACTTTGTTTGATTTGAAAATTAAAATATTTCACAACATTTACTTGGGGGCTTTATGTAAGCTCGTCTGAGTAAGTACCACCCACTCATCATATAATCCACTGCCACACAGCATTACTTTGTATAGTGATGTTCTGATTTGAAGTTCTGATGACTGAGCCAGTGTAACTACATGCACTAGAGACGTAACTGTTTAGTTCCCAAGATCAGTGGCACATTCACGATATAAAAAAATTGCAATATTACTAACTTTGCATGTGTCTGTAAATGGTAACTAATGATCAATAGCATTTTGACGAATATATATCAACCCACACCATTTTTGAAAGCTTAGTGTAAGTTTCTAAAGTAACTCCTCATTGTGTCATGAAATAACTTCAATATAAACAAAACTTGGAAAGTATTTTAATAATCTTTTCTTAATAATAACCGCTAGGTTTGCAATAACCACCGAGAGGTCTCAATGCTTTGTAAATACTCTTTGTAGACAACTAGCAAGAATGAAACCGTCTAAAAAAATAGATGAAACTTAATATTATGCAACTGCTTATTAAGAACAGATTCATCAATTTCTTAAATATCAATGGAACTGTATAGAAAGACATGGTATTAAAATAATACTTTTCATCGATAAAATGAATCATTTCATTCCATTTCTTCCATTGAAGATAAGCTTATTATACAGATCAGTGGTTCACATTCAGGAATAGCGCCAATATATTGATATTGATATAAGCTATCTATATATTAATTGAACTATCTTGGAGCCTGTAAGATTGTTTGACATTGGTACACAATGTTGATGAACGGCGCAATTAAATTTAATTATATATCTCCTCATAAATGATAAGACTATACACGCTCTAGGTCTTTAATTAGTAAAAACACTAGTTAGGAAAGTCAGCAAGTCTGCCCGCAGAACGTACCGGATCTACTGAAGGCAGTTCCGTTTGAGTCGTAGCAATGAGAGCCTTTGCGGTTGTACGTTTCGAGCGGCAGGTGCCGGTTTTTTTGTGGCAGACCCTTAATTAGAGAAAATAATGTTAATGATTTTAACAATGCATTACTGATACGCAACTGTTTTAAAGACGAGATGGCCCAGTGGTAAGACGCGTGAATCTTAACCGATGATCGTGGGTTCAAACCCGGGCAAGCACCACTGAATTTTCATGTGCTTAATTTATCATTATAATTGTTCTCGTGATTTACGGTAAAGAAAAACATCGTGAGGAAGCCTGCATGTGTCTAATTTTAGAGAAATTCTGCCACATGTGTATTCCACCAACCCGCATTGGAGCAGCTTGGTGGTCCTCTCAATCAGATCCAAACCTTCTCCTCATAAAGGGAGAGGATGCCTTTAGCCCAGAAGTGGGACATGCAATTACAGGCACAAGGGACATAAAATCTTAGTTCCCACGGTTGGTGGCGCATTGGCTATAAGCGATGGTTGACATTTCTTACAATGCCAATGTCTAAGGGCGTTTGGTGACCACTTACCATCACGTGGCCCATATGCTCGTCCACCTTCCTATTCTATAAAAAAAAAACATTCACAGGCTGTTACAGTACGGTTACGGAATTGTTTTACAACAAATTTGTAATTTAAATACCACAACTGTTAATATGTATTGTTTATAAGTTACATACTTACCAATATTAAAAATATAAGGTAACATTAAACAACAGTGAGCTTATTCTGGTGACTAAAGAGCTTACTTAGTTCAAAGCCTAGTGGTTCAGAGAGAGAATATCACTTTTAGATATCACTTTAGACTTGAATTATTATAGATAGGCAGACTGGCAAAAGGCAACCTGACAAATGGTCACCCACCCACCACCCTGATAAATGGTCACCCACCCATAGACATTAGATTACCGTTGTGGGCTAGCACAAACGTTTAACTTATAGGTATCTAGATAAAATAAAAACAACTAGATATTTAAAATATTCATCATCATCATATCAGCCGAAAGACGTCCATTGCTGAACAAAGGCCTCCCCCAAGGATTTCCACGTTGGCCGATCTTGCGCTGCCCGCATCCAACGGCTTCCCGCGACTCGTTTTAAGTCGTCGGTCCACCTTGTAGAGGGCCTGCCCACGCTGCGTCTTCCGGTTCGTGGTCGCCACTCGAGAACCTTTCTGCCCCAGCGGCAGTCGATTCTGCGAGCAATGTTCCCCGCCCACTGCCACTTCAATTTAGCAATTCTTCGGGCTATGTCGGTTACTTTGGTTCACCTGTGGATTTCATCATTTCTGATTCGATCTCGCAGAGAAACTCCGAGCATAGCCCTCTCCATTGCCCTTTGAGTGACCTTGAGCCTTCTTATGAGGCCCATTGTGAGCGACCACGTCTCTGATCCATAAGTCATCACTGGCAACACACACTAGTCGAAGACTTTCGACTTGAGACACTGCGGTATTTGGGATGAGAAGATATCGTGTAGCTTCCCGAATGCTGCCCAGCCGAGTTGAATTCGACGATTGACCTCTTTCTCAAAGTTGGACCTACCTAGTTGGATGGTCTGACCTAGGTAGACATAGTTGTCTACAACTTCGAGTGCAGAATTTCCAACCTTGACTTGAGTGGGTGCAACATGGATGTTCGACATGATTTTCGTCTTGTCCATGTTCGTTTTTAGACCTACTTGTTGGGAAACCTTGATGAGGTCATCGAGCGTAGTGCCGAGGTCTTCCAAGGTCTCAGCCATAATTACAATGTCATCGGCAAATCGAAGATGAGTGATGTACTCGCCGTTGATATTGATGCCAAGTCCGTTCCAGTCCAGAAGTTGAAAACATCTTCCAATGCAGCGGTAAACAGTTTCGGAGATATCACTGATGAGTTCTGATCCTGGAGTCGGATCGACATGGTGGCGTTCTCGTACAAGCACTTTAACACCCTGATATACCGATAATCAATTTGGCACCTTTGAAGAGAATTCAGCACGGCCCAGGTTTCGATCGAATCAAAGGCTTTCTCATAATCCACAAACGCTAAGCGAAGTGGCTGGTTATACTCCTCAGTCTTCTGTATAACTTGCCGCAGCGTATGTATGTGGTTTATGGTGCTAAAGCCTTTCTGGAATCCGGCTTCTTCGGGTGGCTAGAAGTCGTCAAGCCTTTGCTCGAGACGATTCGTAATGACTCTGGAAAACAACTTGTAAACATGACTCAGCAGTGAGATGGGCCTGTAATTCTTCAGAAGGGTTTTATCACCCTTCTTAAAGAAAAGTACCACCACACTTCTGTGGCATTCCTTTGGCGTTTGACCTTTGGCTATGACGTTATATATAGTTATAAAGCCTCTGAAGAGCCCTAAGGATTGGTGTACCACCCGCCTTCAGAAGCTCGACTGTAATACCATCATAACCAGGTGCCTTGTTGTTTTTGAGTTATTCGAGAGCCATTCTAATCTCGAAAAGACTGACGTTCTGAAAATCTTCAGTGTAGTGTCGGGTTAGTCTTGCTCTGGGATCTGCAGCATGACTACTGACAGGTGATTGAGCTGTCGTGTACAGCTGACCGTAAAACTTCTCAACCTCTTCCAACAGTTTAGATCTTGACGTGACTATTCTGCCATCCTCAGTTTTCAGCTTTGTCAGTTGACTCTGACCAACAGACAGATCTCTGGCGAACACTTTAGAGCCTTTGTTCCGCTCGATGGCCTCTTTAATGCGCATTGTATTGGCGAGTGTCGCGAGTTAGAGACTGAAATCTGTCTGTTGATCAGCCGATAGCTGGCAGCATCAGCTGGGGACGTCAGAATCATTTTCCGTCTTTCCTCCATAAGCCGTAGGGTAGAGGCAGAGATCTTTTTGGTTCCTTTTGTACGGCTGGTCTTGCAGGTCTTAGACCCAGCCGTACGGACAGTTTCCACAAACCTGTCGTTGTATGTGTCCACTTCCTCGCAGTCTGCTAGGCAATCGAATCGGTTTTGGAGTTCGAGCTGAAAGGCTTCGGGATTTCGGATTTGAAGAAGTGATGGTCGGAGCGTAGACTTCATCAGTCGACACCTCTGGAGTTTAACATTGATATTTAATGAGCCTCTTACGAGTCTGTGATCGCTCCCAGTTTTGACTGCATTGATCACGGAGACGTCATTAAATATTTGTCTTCTCGTCGACGAGATGAAGTCTATCTCATTCTTGGTTTTCCCATCAGGGCTCACCCAGGTCCATTTACGTTGACCTGGCTTCTTGAAAAAGGAGTTTATCATAAAGAGTCCCTCCTTCTCCATAAAGTCGGCCAACATCTGGCCCCGAGGGTTGCGGTCTCCAATTCCATGTGGTCCCACCTTTAACTCATCACCGAATCGTTTGCCTAGCTTCGCGTTAAAGTCCCTCATTACAACAGTGAAATGAGTCTTATTGGTATGTATGGCTTTAGATAAATCCTCATACATGACCTCAACCTCATCATCGGAGTGTGTTGAAGTCGGCGCGTATACCTGTATGACCTTCAAAGAATACCGCTTGGTGATTCTGAGTATAAGGTACGCCACCCTAGTCGACACGCTCTCGATTTTCACAACGTTGTTAACGAGATACTTGTGGACTATGAACCCGACACCACCTTGAGACAGTTGATCGCCCTCTCGGAAATAGAGAAGGTTACCGGATTTCAGGATCATCGTATCCTCCCCTTGTCTTCGGACTTCGGATAATCCGACGATATCCCAGTGTAACCTGGTCAGTTCTTCCTCCAGTTCGATGATCTTCTCGTCGGTCCGCAGTGTACGCGTATTATATGTTGCCAGGGCCAGAGGTCGTCGGTATTGATAACACGAAATCTGCCGGGGATTCTTAACACCCCCTGCCCCGCTGTTACCACAGCTGTTACCAAGGCTAGGAATAGCAGGGCTGGCGGGGACTAGGGGCCGTGGTTTAGTTGCGCGAATCATTGAGGGGCCATAATCGTTACGCTTGGCAGACGGGTTGGCGATCGCAGTAAGTTAGTCATAGTACTCAGAGAGACGCTGCTGCCCGTTCTCTGGTGTATATTCCCTCGGGTCGACTTCTACGCCCCCCACGGGATGAGATAGGGTAGTGATATTCGTCGCCGTCACCACACGGCAATTTAATATATATAATTTAATATACTATTACTCAGAAGTAATTTTTTCTAAGTAATATTTTTTAAATAAGTATTTCGTTTTTTTTTTGTTCCATTTCTGTAAAGTTAAACAAAACTCAAATTGTCGCCTTCATTACGGCACTTTAATTAAATAAGTTAGTCGGACTTCAAGCCCAGCTCTAGAGATTAGTTACGATTAAAGTGCTTTTTAGTTACAATAAATTACTCCGAGTGCTAATAGCTATTTCTGTTTGTTAGCCGAAACACTGAGATAAATATATATTGTATATTTTATATGGGCTTTTTTGTGTACATACATTTATTTTCATTACCTTATAGTGTTTTCTTTTAAATATCTAATCTAAAGTTGATTGTACCACTAAGAAGCTACAGAGTACAGACTTTAGTAAGAATATATTAAGCTCGTCTGGTAGGTACCACCCACTCATCAGATATTCTACCGCGCAGCAGCACTTGGTAACGTTGTGTTACGGTTTGTAGGTTGAGTGAGCCAGTATAATTACAGCCACAACGGACATAACATCTTAGTTCCCAAGATTAGTGGCGGTTTGGCGATGTGGGCGAGGGTTAACATTTCTCACAATGCCAATATCTATGGGCGTTGGTGACCACTTACCATCAGGTGGCCCATATGCTTATCCGTCTTCCTATACTATAAAATAAAAAATAAAATATATTCATAATTTAAAGGGATTTAATTTTTTGTATGTTTATTTCTAATGGATAACCTCAAAATCTACTAAACCGCTTTTGATAATTCTTTCACCTACAGAAAGCTATATTATATAACATAGGTTACAAATAACAAACGCGTGTCTAGTACCAAAATGACAATTAAAAAAGCGAAAAAGTATATTTTTGAAATCAACTTTCAAATCACTGACTTGAATATTTTTTTTTGGTTAAGCAATTCACGGTTTAAAAACAAAAATAATTTATACATTTACATTAAAAGAAATATTAAAAATGAGACATTTTTTTTTAATAAATCGCGGAAATTAATGAGAAAAATTTGAAATGAAATATTAGTCTTATAAATATTCATGATAAATTTTCATACAAGAAATGAAACAATGTTCAGCCTAAAGATTCTATTACTTATGACGATGGCAATGGACATTGAAATATTCTAATAGACATTTGAAATGTCAACATTTTTATTTTCTAATGTCTCAATGTGAATTCTCTCAGATAGTATAATTTGGAGTATTTAATTGTAAAGATAGATTTTTAAAAGTTACTTTACAATAGCTTTCCTGTAAAGCAAGAGAAGTCTTTACAGAAAATTCTATTATACGTTCCCGAATGTGCCACCTGATGGTAAGTGGTCAGTAACTAGATACACATCATTCGACTTTCGACATTCGACAGTTTCACAAATAGGTATGCCGACTGATGAATGTTATTAAATGATCCATTGCTGGGTGATTAAATAGAAACATATACAAACTTTGAATACGGGCTCATCTTTACGTATATAATTGTTTTGTTCATGTATATTGTTAGAGATCTCTTGAACCGATTTTCATAAAAAAGTCGTGTGTTCGTGTGAATTTATAGATGGTTTAGAATGGACCTATTGGTAGGTGTGTTACGATCAGGTTCTAGAATTAAAGATAACTTATTTCATCCGTACGAAGTCGTGAGTACCTAGTTTTTATACATATTACATTTCAGCTTTTTCATACCACTGTCTGGTACTTAGGCGGCCTTTACTGGTGGTAGGGCTTTGTGCAAACTCGTCTGGGTAGGTACCACCCACTTATCAGATATTCTACCGCAAGTGTGATTACAGGGCCAGGGCCAGGCCAGAGTGAGCCAGTGTAATTACAGGCACAAGGGACATAAAATCTTAATTCCCAAGGTTGGTGGTGCATTGGCTATGTAAGCGATGTTTGACATTTCTTACAATGCCAATGTCTAAGGGCGTTTGGTGACCACTTACCATCAGGTGGCCCATATGCTCGTCCGCCTTCCTATTCTATAAAAAAAAAAAACGAAGTCGTGAGTACCTAGTTGTTATATATATTAAATGTCAGCTTTTTCATACCACTGTCAGGTACTTAGGCGGCCTTTACGTATATCGTTCATCAACAAACACTTAATAGGCACCTGCTATTTATCAGACCGCGCTTGTTTTGTCTAAGACAGTCACTGGGTCGTTAAAAGACAAACGTACCAGATTTTCAATTTGACTTACTAACAATATTTTCTTTCATAATACCACCATTAAGCTTGGAATTTTTTTATAACAAATGCCAAAGACTCATTTAACCTACGTAGAAGATATTATATCGGTCAAATGTGCGAAGTAAAATAGAACTCCATTCATAGAACTCGATTCACTTCACTCGCATAATCCTATGGGTCAGACCCCATTGGAGAGAGTTCAGGCATATGATCAACAGTTACAAGTTCTATCACGAGCTTTTAATGCTTGGTGGGTTTTTTACAATCCCATCTAGGTACCACCCACTCGCCGTTTATTCTACCGCCAAAGTGCGATGCTTAACATTGTTGTATTCCGGTTTGAAGTATGAGTGATTCAGTGTAACTATAATCCCAAGGTTAGAACATTGGCGATGTAAGTAATGGTTAATATTTCAAACAACTCCAATATATGGGCGCTGGTGACCACTTAAAATCAAGTAGTCTATTTACCCGTCCGATTACCAATTTTATAAAAGAAATAATTTTAAACGATGTAAGGCCGAACAGATTACTCAGCTATTTCTCTGAATGCTTTCAATTATATTATATTACAATTCTTAAAAATTTAAATTAACTTAAATTATATAGAAATACAATTTAAGTTAATTTAAATTAAATTAAAAAAGGGTATCTAATTAACTCGTTTAGAAATATTTGATGGTCTCTAATAAAATAACTAAACGTTATTTAATAAAGATCGGAGACAATATGATGTAGTGGCTAAACATTAAATTTAGGTCAAAGCTAAAAATGTACGTTTTATATTTTTATAATAATATCAAATATTTAATTGTAAATGTTATATTTTCATTGTAAGTAAGTTTAATTATTGTCGGTCTTACTTATAAACGCTATATAGTTCCTCATTATTTCCTCATTAGTTACAAAGTGTTGTGTCTTCTTCTTTCAAATGTCAAATCAATAATGACAAAAAGAGACAAATCAATGTTTAAATAAGAAGTCGCTAAGCAACGTTTAAAAGTTAGGTCGTATATAAGTATAACAAATAACATAATAATAAAGAAACAGATATGGCATGGCATCCTGAATAACTTGTAGTGAAGTCAGGCAAATGGCCTCGGCCTCATATGCTCCGACGTGATGGGGAAATAGGAAGAACACATAAATATTTTTATACACAAGCAGCCTAATGAAGTTTGGCGTTTTACCTTTCCTTTTTTTCTTTTTTCCGCCTTTTTTTCAGTCTTTAGCAGGTCCAGGAAGATTCGACTTATTCAATCTATTTTAAAAGCCGCCACCTCCTATACCACGCACCTTTTTTTTGTTTTTTTTTTTAACGCTGGAAAAACGCATTACGCGTTTCCCCCACGGGAACAGTGCCCCCCCCCCCCCTCACTGTTCCCGTGGGGCTGTGTGGGGCTCGCCAGTGTCCAAGTGCCGAGTGCGTCCCGAACATCGGAATACCCACTAAAAAACCAGCGGTACCCTTTCCGTCTTAACGAGGAGAGCCACGGGATCGCTTTCGCATGCTACCGTGGCGTCCTATACCTCGCATCTGCGAGCCCTCCGTTGTTGCAGATGTTCGTGGTTGGTGGTAGCCAATTTCATTCAGTTGAGTGTCAGTTTACCATTATTCCATAAAAAAAATCATTGACCCATCGTTTTGCTAGATGTACCTTAATTGTATTCATAAACTACATATATATACCATTGTATATTACAATTACACGCGCAATATTTGGTGTAAGTTGTAATGACAACATCCTATTTTATTCCATAGCTCAATTATTTGAATCAATGACTATGATTATACATGATGATTTTATAGATCTAATCATTTCTGCGTGTCTTTATACAAGCACAGTTAATTGAATCCCTAATCCATGAATTGTAATGTGATCTGGTGACGTTATCGATATTAGATGATTATGGAATCATAATTGTCCGATAATTAGAACATTTTGAGCCTATAATACATTACGTTAATTACAATAATTTGTCACTTACTTATGTATTAAAATTAATTAGTTAGAAATGTAACATTGGAAAAGATACTATTTATGTTTTTGAATTGTTTTTTTTTTTGTAATGGATAATTTGAATTAATCTATTAATAATAATTACTGATATTATTTAAACAATTTTTTTTTTTTTCATATATGTAATGCGGACTTTTTTTTGCGAATATTAATTTGCAATTGCTATCAGTTGTGCCTATAATTACACAGATTCACACGCACATTTTGTACTGGAATACAGCAACATAAAGAACTAATTAAGTTAGAGCGATAACAATTAGTAAGTACTGTTGAGATAAGTTTTAACAAAGTCCTCTTACCATCATACATTACATACATTACATAAAAGTTACCATACCATACTTACTAAGGAAATTTTCAATTGGGTTAACTATTAAACATTACAAAATCAAACCAACAACATCGTCCACTATATTAAATTTGCGTTAGAAATCTGCTAGTGATTTACTGGTGGTAGAGCTTTGTGCAAGCTTGTCTGGGCAGGTACCACCCACTCATCAGATATTCTACCGCAAAATAGCAGTACTAGGTATTGTTGTGTTCCGGTTTGAAGGGTGAGTGAGTCAGTGTAATTACAGGCACAAGGGATATAACATCCTAGTTAGTGACGCATTGGTGATGTAAGCAATGGTAAACATTTCTTACAATGCCAATGGGTGTTGGTGACCACATACCATCAGGTGGCCCATATGCTCGTCCGCCTTCCTATTCTATAAAAAAAATACTGCATTCTATCAACTATAAATCAAACACATTTCTATATTAATTCCCCAGGCACTTCACAGAATACCAGAACTTTCACATTAAATGTAACGCGATATCGAATGAGGCAATTATTCAATTAACCTAGACAGCCAACTTTAAAGCATCTGCCGTTAAGATTTATTTTGTTAGAAATTAAAATACTTAGAATTACACGGGTTTTACATTAAATTATATATATTTTAGTTACTAAAGTTGAGACGTCTCGTTTTCATCGAAAACTAATTAAATAATAATCAGTTTTGAATTGTATATTTACGATTATTTGTTATTCTCGTCGTTATTTGTTAGACTGCCTTGTTGGTTTAGTGGAAGATTTTCATATTACTCATGTTTTTTTTTTTGTTTTGGGGGTCAAAGTTGCTCACGTCCGCTCACCAAAGTCAGGTTTCATCCCTCATTACTAGTACCCGAGCTAGTGCAACAGAAACTCACTCACTCACTCACTTTCCATCTGGTTTGATAAAAGTCAAGCGCTAGCCTATACATTAAAAAAAAAAGTTTTACCTTACCGCCGAGCACGGGTTGACTTATAAAAACAAATTAAGCACATGAAAAGACGTGACCTTTAAATTGCTATCTTTCATTACTATTCACCATTGGACTAGGCTGTCTCGGCCATATCTCGGTATTGATATCATATTACATACATTACATCACAGGGCGTTACTTTTTATAACTATATTTGCTTATTTCAGCAAACATAATCGTAAAAACGGACTCGATAAGCAGATTTTCCACTATCTCATATCAGTCTATCTAAAAAAAAAGTCGAGATGGCCCAGGGGTAAGAACGCGTGAATCTTAACCGATGAACGTGGGTTCAAACCCGGGCAAGCACCTCTGAATTTCCATGTGCTTAATTTGTGATTATAATTCATCTCGTGCTTTTTGGTGAACATCGTGAGGAAACCTGCATGTGTCTAATTTTATCGAAATTCTGCCACATGTGTATTTCACCAACCCGCATTGGAGCAGCGTGGTGGAATAAGCTCCAAACCTTCTCCCCAAAAAGGGAGAGGAGGCCGTAGCCCAGCTGTGGGACATTTACAGGCTGTTACTTACACAAAATCTATAAACGAAATTTAATAAAGTTTGATTATAGAATTTCAAAGTCATATTAACGATTGATTCAAAGCGAGAAACCAATATCTCAATATTTTAAGGCAAGTTGTTTGAAAAGTTTGTATTAGTAAAAATTTTCATCCGCATGAATTATGGGCGGGATGAGAAATGTCCAATTATTGAATCGGTCGTTTTAATACTTTTTTTTTTCTTTCAATTACTTCTGCTCGATAAAAGTTTGACGGTAAAAAGTTGAGAGATAAATTTCATTTGTCTAATTTCGGATGTATTATTTAAATTATTTTGTTTGTTATTTAAATTTACAGTTGAAAGTAAGTTGAGAATTTAATGAAATTAACTGATACATAATATATATTTTATCATTCATATATATTTATTATATCTTATCATTTTATATGAAGAATGTTTAAGGTTTATGTATAAAACGTTATGTACAGTAACAGTACAGTAACAGCCTGTTAATGTCCCACTGCTGGGCTAAAGCCTCCTCTCCCTTTTTGAGGAGGTTCAGAGCTTATTCCACCACGCCGCTCTAATGCGGGTTGGTAGAATACACATGTGACATAATTTCAATGAAATTAGACACATGCAGGTTTCCTCACGATGTTTTCCTTCACCGTCAAGCACGAGATGAATTATAATCACAAATTAAGCACATGAAAATTCAGTGGTGCTTACCCGGGTTTGAACCCACGATCATCGGTTAAGATTCACGCGTTCTAACCACTAGGCCATCTCGGCTTTTTTAAACGTTATGTATTTACCCTAAATTAATAAGAGTTGGTAGATAACATAATTAGCTTTATAATATTTATACCTATTTTATATAATCACGAAGGAATCAGCTACAAACTAGTGCTGCGTTTCGACTCAGCTATATTGAGCTAGCTCCTATAACCTTAACATTTCATGTAAAATTTAAATAGTAATTTTGTTGTATTACATTGTACCATAGTGCGTATAGTAAAAAGTTTCTTTCTTAATTAAAACAAAAAATAAGATTGAAGTTTGACTTTAATAAATACTCAATATTCATTATCATCATTATTACGATCATCGGTTAAGATTCACGCATTTTAACCACTGGGCCATCTCGGCTTTATATATAAGTAACCGATCCCATGTCGCCTGGCAGACGCGACCTGACTCATGATCCTTTGGTATCAATAAAGCTTTATTTGCATACATCTTTATATCTCGAGGACAAATCCCTTTTGTGTCTTTCATTGTTCGTTTGTTGATAAAAATGTTTTGTATAATTTCCTTTGTGAATTACAATGGACGTCCTTTTTTTGTTTTCAATAAATATCAATATTGACATGTTGCCATATATTGCATTCAGAGCTAGAGCTAGATAAAAATGCTTTTGATAATTCTCAAAGCGATTTCTGCATGGCATTCTAAATATCGCAGTACGAAGTATTTATTACATGAAGAAGTATTATACTAAATTATTAATTAAAGGAATAGTGCCGGTGGATAAAATGAAAAATTAGAATTGGAAAGAGCTGATAAAATAATCTAACTGGACAGATTATTTTTTTATGTTAGAGGGTGGTAAGCGAGCTGGTATCTGATAGAAAGTGGCTACCACCGCCCATGAACACCTGCAATAGCGGAAGGCTTATAGGTATGTTGGCGAAAATCTTATGTATTGATCTTGATAACAGAAAACGTATTAAATGATAGTAGCCTATTCCACTATGATGCTCCAAAGATTGATGATATATAAGACGTCATTTCATTCGACATGTAAATTTTACCCAAAATTTCTCTGTTTACTGCCGGAGCATGAGATGCATTATAAGCAATTAGGCAGAAGAAAACTCAGTGTTGCATGTTCCCATTTGAATTTGCATGCGCTGTAATGCTAGTGTATATAATATAAAAGGCATATAACTAGAGGTTGTGCATGGAATGAGTTCAAGTGAATTAAGAATTACCAAGGAGCTATACCTCAGTCGCATTATAACCTCTACAAATAAATAAAATTGAAGTGTCTGTCTGTGATTTTAAAGCAACTTTTTATGTTAATATGGCTATTTGCGAACTACTAAAATAATCATTGTTTATAGCAACCGCTGCTACTAAATAATCATTTAAATTTGTTATATAATTCAAATTAATATTAATTGTGTAAATCAAATGGGCATTATGAACGTTAAAATAACAGATGTCGAAAAAATTTCAACTGGATTCCACGCTAGCGAAGACACGTGTTTTTCTAGTATATAAAATAAGATGAAGAATTAAAAAAACACATCTTAAACAAAATTATACGCTAATTAACTATTATAACCTAGTGTCAAATTCTTATCACAAGGTTACTTGGCCACGCGGCGTTTATAACAAAATTAATATTTATAATTCCTATTTTGTATCAAGAGGGTATTGTTTAAACTCTGTGAGCTGTTTAGAGCCCAAGATAAGCTTTATGAAGCACTCGGAGGTTAAATACTATAAAGCAATGTACAGAATATTATGAATAATATGCAAAAATGTAAAGACGTTAATTAACGTGTTGTTTTGGAAAGATGCATTAATTGTGATATTGTGAAAAATTCTATCACTCCTATCACAATATGTAAATAAATATACCAATGACATAAGCCCTTTTAATTACACTGGCTCACACGCACTACAGGGCCACAACCCCGAACACAGCAGTACAAACTACCTTTGCTTGGCGGCAGAATATCTGATGAGTGGGTAACCACCAAGAACAAACCCCTATCCTCGGATATATTAAATTCTTCTTTTGGTCCCTTCAGTGTGTACCAATCTTAAATCACAATTTGGTACATAGAACAGAAAATATACAGTAGAATAGTCCTTTTAATTATAATATAATATTGTTATATATTAAATTTAAGACAGGAAGATACACTGGCAAATGTGTGTGATGGTAAGTGGTCACCACTGCCAATAGTTATTGGCACTGTAAGAAACAATCCCAATGCACCACTAACCCTCTGAATTAAGATGCTGCATCTTAATCAGCATCGTACTCCCGAAGTGATCGGAGGGATCAAATGATGAAAGAAATATTAATTATATTTTACTGCTCACAGTACTTTAATAAATTTGACCAATTTTGTAACATTGACATTATGTATACGTACTATTACAAAAAACTTAGTCAGCGTTATTCAGGAATTCCAAAAAATGAATCAACGCCATCTAGTGACCAATAGTAATAAACGTGTTTTACTCTTAACAGATGTTGTATCTCTTGTACACTTTGTGTCCCTTGTACCTGTAGTTTTTAAAGTTAGTTTCTTTCGAATAATGTACTTATTTACTTTTACCCACCTTTGACGGCTCCGGTCTGACTATGAACTGGCTTTGGTGCACCTTACGAGAAACATATGTCTAAAGTGTATTGCCATTAGCTGATGAGTCGAGATGACGCCGGAAGTAAATAGGAATGTCATTTTATAACATGAACAATTGAGTTTTGAGCCACTTGGCGTGGTTGGTAGATACTTGCCTTTCACGCCGAAGGTTGTGGGTTCGATTCCCACACAGGACAGACATTTGTGTGCATAAACATGTCTGTTTTTCCTTAGTCTGTGTGTAATTATCTATATAAGTATGTATATATATAAGAAAAATAGTATATATATTATATCAGTGGTCTGGTTTCCATAGCACAAGCTTTGTACAAGCTTAATTTGGGATCAGATGGCCGTGTGTGAAAAATGTCCCAGGATATTATTATTGTTATATTATTTTAGTTATTATGATCATACAACTGTAATTAAATACAATAAAATACAGTATTTTCAATTTAGTTTATTATCAAGTGGTAACATCAAAAGCCGCAAATATTTATGTCCGTAACAGCCTGTGAATGTCCCACTGCTGGACTAAACGCCTCCGCACCTTTTTTTGAGGAGAAGGTTTGGAGCTTATTCCACCACGCTGCTCCAATGCGGGTTGGTGGAATACACATGTGGCAGAATTTCAGTGAAATTAGACACATGCAGGTTTCCTCACGATGTTTTCCTTCACCGTCAAGCACGAGATGAATTATAATCACAAATTAAGCACATGAAAATTCAGTGGTGCTTGCCCGGGTTTGAACCCATGATCATCGGTTAAGATTCACGCGTTCTTACCACTAGGCCATCTCGGCATATAAATATTTATGTCAAATATACATATTGATGAACGATATAACTATGGAATCGTACAATCATCAAACATAACTAGCTCTTATGTACAGATTTTCCTAAATCATGATTCCGCTCAAGATTCCGTTGAAGTACGAGTATGTAATACTAAGTTTAAAAAAAAAGTATTGTTTCTACAAAGAAAAGATAATTGTTACTATAGCTTTATAAACTTCTAACATATGACAACAGCTGCATCTACTCAGGTATCATTATCAAGATCGACCTGAGTTGTAGCCAATTCATTAAGCCAACGCTATATATTCGTTGGCGAACAATAGTAACCGGCACAGCCCGAAGAATTGCTGAATTAAAGTGACAGTGGGCGGGGCACATCGCAGAACTAAAGGCAGGCAGAAGGCAGAGAACTAGTAAGAAAGGCAGAAAGGACCTCGAATTGCAAACACAAACCGAAAGACACATATGAGACGTGTAACTTTTTTTATTGTAATCCCTTTTTTATATACTTATCTGTAATTTTTAATTTATACTATAAGGCTTAATAAATAAGTATGCTGTCATTTAAGTTACACGAATCCATAACATGAGATAGCTTGATACGCTACGAAAAAGACAAATAATAATAAGTACGAGTGCCATTTCCATAACTATATAGTCTGAGGTCAAGAAAATTTTGTTCAGTGATCCATAATATTTTAGTATACATCACCATAGATGGGTTTGAATGGGGTTTATTTGCGTTGGTAACGAGAATTTCACAGCCATTACTGGTGTACATCTTATCTTACTATTAAAATGCAGAGATAATTTTGGGTTCATAGTAAAGGAGCAAATAGGCCACTTGATGGTAAGTGGTCACCGCCACCCGTTTGGCTAGGTAGGAAATATTAACCATTCCTTGCCTATTTCCTATTTCCTCACCAATGCGCCATCAACCTTGGGAACCTTGTCCCTTGTGCCTGTAGTTACACTGGCTCACTCACCCTTCAAACCGAAGCGCAACAATACTAAGTATTACTGCCCGTCTGGGAGGTACCTACCCAGACAGGCTCGCACAAAAACCTACCACCAGGTGTATTTAATTTATTTTGTTTTACCACTTATGTTTCTGGATGAGGGGTTGTTTTTGTTCTATTAGTCGCAAAACACAAAATTAAGCTGTTGGATATTACATGTCATGCGATTCAATGGCATCCTGGAGATAGAAATTCAGGCTGAAAAACTTACCTCATAAAGTAAGTAAATTCGTTCTTTCTAAGCTTTATCTGTTTTCAATTGTCGGATTGCCATTCCGACAGATTAAGAAAGCGTGAGAATCGAGTATAGATACCTTATGAATTATCTTGTGATATATATATATATATTACGCAAATGTTACAGTTTGTCGGTTAATTGGTTACAGTATCCGAAATTTGATCAAGATAATTCATTCTTATTATTATTATTTTGTTAAAGGTAAAATAGAGAATTTTCCAGAATAATCTAAATATGTAATTTAATACAGCTTATTATATTTCATGAGTTCATGTTATGTAATTTGAATATACAATCACAACAACGATGCTTCATTATAACATGAGATTTACATAAGATTTGATTAGGGTAACATAAATGATTATATAGTTAAACGCTGTCGATTCCGTCCGCTTTGCAAGTCATAAAATAATTTTATTAATCGTGTTACTATTAATTTTTTTTTAAATAATATAATAGCGATTTTTGTTTTTTTTAGAACACGTAACACACACGTATTACTAATTACATTATAAAACATTTCTAAGTAAGTTTACATCATGAACGCGCGAAACGAAATAATATAAGGGAAATAAATAGCTAAACAAATAACGACTACTCGATGAAAGAACGTGTGACAATTAAATATAAAGAGCTTAATAAATAATATTTTTTTAGTGTGTTCATAGAGCAGTGAAAGCTTACATTTTAATAATTTGTATATTTATCCGTCCAAGTAATCTTTTAAAATAACTTTTGAACTATCATCTTACAGGATATAAGACTGCCATCGATACGGAATGTAGATTCCACCGAAAAGACAAGAAAGCAAGGTTATAATGGTAGGTTTCAAACAATACATCATCTGTACCCGACTGCAAGTAACCAGTCCATACAATTACCGAAACGCTCACTCATATCACAGTCAGAGCTCTTCAAAAACTTGCTCAAATTTTATAGCAACTGAAACTGACACGCTAATGATTGTACTGTAATTAATTACGTGTGAAGAGCCATAATGTCGGCCGTTGCAATGTGCATTAATCAAAAGGCGGCTGCAACGGATGACTGTGGTATAGCGTAATAGAACAGTTTGCACTTTTATAAGTAAAACTTGTAACGGCGCGTTAGTTAGAATTCCAATTTCGAATTTGTTTGTTTGACACCCCCCCACACACCACAGCCCAAGAGGTTGCTACTGTGTGAAGACTGCCTTATTGAGTATATTACTTTATATTATTTACTAGTTACTGCCTCGGCTTCGCGTGGATAGAATACAGATCTACGTAATTGGTTTACGCAGCGCACGTCAGTAAGGCTTCCAGCCGGCATGTTTTTTGTATATATATGACTTTTAATCATATTATGATACAGTTTTAATACCCGAATATTAAATAACATCAATGTCATGCTAAGAGTATTTGCTAGTCCTTAGACGATAATAAAAATATATAATATCTTTATAATCTATATACAAAATAAACATAAACATTTATAATTAATAATAAAAATTCATCTGTTAGTTCATTACTCTGTGGATACTACTTGTCTAATACCCGTTAATTTATATTAGTCTGTAAGTATGACATACTCGGTAAATTATATTTACACTACAATTAGCCATATTATATGGAACTTGCTTTGCTAGTATTCATTATGTACTACATTTGTAGTGTATTTGGTGTACCAAGCTTTCAATCAGTCAACTTCGAACGCAATTGTCATTTATAAGATTCAATATATGTACGTAACATAATGTAATATTTATTAAGGTTCACTTAAAATTGTTAAAACCTAGTAACAATAATAGGCTGGAACTCAAGCTGTTCTCTTTTTTGGTAAGGTTTGGAGCTTACTGCACTACTTATCTACAATTTACTGGTGGTTTTGCTGGTGGTAGGGCTTTGTGCATGCTAAAAACAGCAATACTTGTTGTGTTCCGGTTTGAAGGGTGAGTGAGCCAGTGTAATTACAGGCACAAGGGACATAAAATCTTAGTTTCCAAGGTTGGTGGCGCATTAGCTATAAGCGATGGTTGACATTTCTTACAATGCCAATGTCTAAGGGCGTTTGGTGACCACTTACCATCAGGTGGCCCATTTCGGCTCGTCCACCTTCCTATTCTATAAAAAAAAAATGCGTAATAGATACAGTTGTGGAAGATTTCGATAGTTATCACCAAATATTATATACAGTTTTATTTATAACAGGTATGCACACTGACCGGTGACCACTTACCTTTAAGTCGCCAACGCCCATACACATTGGCACCATAAGATATATTAACTATACCTTATATCGTCAATACGCCTCGATCCTTGGGTACTAAGATGTAATGTCTCTTGTGCCTGTTATTACATTGGCTCAATTACCGGTCAAACCGAATCACAGCAATACTAAATATTTTTGTTTGGCGGTAGAATATGTATTGCGATGACTAGATGGTCATATATATATATACATATATATAAAATATCAAGAACACGCACATCAAAATATTATATAATCATAAGTCTATTGTCATTTTTTTACAGGTGAGTAATAAAGTCGATTATAAAGTCGAGATGGCCTAGTGGTAAGAACCGATGATCGTGGGATCAAACCCGAGTAAGCACCACTGAATTTTCATGTGCTTAATTTGTGATTATAATTCATCTCGTGCTTGACAGTGAAGGAAAACAGCGTGAGGCAACCTGCATGTGTCTAATTTCACTGAAATTCTGCTACATGTGTATTCAATCCGCATTGGAGCAGTATGGTGGAATAAGCTCCAAACCTTCTCCTCAAAAAGGAAGAGGAAGCCTTAGCCCAGCAGTGGGACATTCACAGGCTGTTAGTGTGAGTAATGAAGTTAGTTTTTACAAAATAGCTCTTCAGGTTCCAAATCTGTGACATCGACAGCTACCCTGTAGACGCATCAATAAAAAATAGCGGCCTTACTTATGAACGTTGCTTAGCGACTGTTTAGTTAAACACATCTCTCTTTCTATCATCATTGATTTGACATTCGAAAGAAGAAGATACAATATTGCTTAACTAATCACCCGCTAAACAGTTTATAAGTTAAGCCGTAATTGTTTAAAAATAACTGTTAAATTTTAAATTTAATTTACAAAAATGTTTTTAAAGTTTTGAAAAGCAAGCTGAATATTTCTTTTTTATTTAACAAAGCCTTGAATAGAATAAAGCACGCTGTGTCTGACGGAGACGTCTTTAAGATTTAGCACACTACAGTTTACGTAAAATATCTATTAATCGTTGTTTAATGGTTTTTTTTTATCAATAATAATGTATAAAAATAATGTATAAATTTTTGTTTTTAACATCTTTTTTCTTTATGTATAAATGTACCTCTTACTTTTGTTTGCTTTTAATCAAATAATTAATATTCAAAAAATTTAAAGGTTCTCAGATATTTATATGTTATTCATTTTATACTAATCAAGTGATAATTTTAGAATAATTTAATTGTTAATGTCCTTTCTATTTGTTATAAATATTTTGATTTTTAAAATTATTATTATTTTATTAACTCGAAATGTTGATATATTTTGCAACACCTATAATTTAGGAGACACTTGATTTGTATAACGTCACGTTTAAAGACTCAATTGTATTTATTAGTGTACTTCTTGTTGGTGTTGATATAATAAATAAATAAATTTAAACGATTTTTTTTTTGGTTTCTTTACATTAAATGTTAAAAGATATGATGAAAAGCCGAGCCGATCGGCTCTCTTGACTGGTATAGGTAAGTGATTTAATAATCAAACACACGCAACTCGTCGAAATATAAATGAAAATAATTGTTTATAAATCAATTTTAATATAATTTTATCTTTTTTATAGTTAGTAGTTAGTAAGTAGTAACAGCCTGTTAATGTCCCACTGCTGGAGTAGGGCCTCCTCTCCCTTTTGAGGAGAAGGTTTGGAGCTTATTCCACCACGCTGCTCCAATGCGGGTTGGTAGAATACACATGTGGCTAATTTCAATGAAATTAGACACATGCAGGTTTCCTCACGATGTTTTCCTTCACCGTCAAGCACGAGATGAATTATAAACACAAATTAAGCACATGAAAATTCAGTGGTGCTTGCCCGGGTTTGAACCCACGATCATCTTCTTCTGTTAAGATGCACGCGTTCTAACCACTAGGCCATCTCGGCTTATCTTACCTTGTAATTGCCAACACTATCTCAAACTGTATGTGTTCGTATTTAACCTAATTAAAAAAAAAAATCTGGCTCTTGACCGTTTAGAGTTGCTTTTTATATATAAAGCTAAAGAAACGAGCGATCTAACATTCCGATTAAAAAAAAATATTTATGGATTGGCCCATTTATTACAATAAATTATAGACTCAGAGGCAGACAATAATGTTAAGCGCAGAAACCACGCAAAACAATTTTTAGGATTTATATTCGTTGGAATAATGATATTAATTTTCTATTTTATATTACTTAGACAGATAGACGATTGTTTATCGATTGTCAGTTTATATATATTATCAAATTATTTATGAGTAGCAAGGTAATATTTTAATTTTATTTAATATTTTAGTCTTATATAATTTTATTAAACTTTTAATTCATTCTTTTATATTAATATATTATTAACCGCGACGCAATCTCTGTTTGTCTGTCTACATGAGATCGTAGCTCTCGAACGGATGAACCGATTTTCATTTAGTTGCTTTTGTTTGAAAGATTTATTAGTCGAAAGTGTTTTAGCTATGTTTGTAGAAAATTGATTCAGCTGCTAATAGTGAAGGGAGTGAGGGAAAGGTATCAAATGAAAGGAATTTATTTATTACAAAATCAATATTACAAGGGGTGTAGTTATATTTTTTTTTTTTTTTTTATATTCGCCGGGAGGGCAAATGACTCTACTCCACCTGATGGTAAGTGGTAGTAGAGTCCAAACGCGACGACGGCCAGTACAGACGGGAAAAACGTTCTGCACTAGCCGCCTTCGCCTTGCCGGCCCGCAAGATGCCTCTTCACGCCTCGTTTGAAGGAACCCGGGTTGTAAGAGGAGGGGAACACGTGAGCTGGTAAGGAATTCCATTTTTTGGAAGTGCGACAAAGAAAGGAGTTGCCAAATTTCTTTGTTCGCGATGGAATTGATGTCACAGTTAGGCGGTGACATCGAGAACCAGCTCGCGTGGACTTAAGAAGGAAGGGGGAAGCAGGAATTAGAGAGAATAATTCCTCAGAGCACTCGCCGTGATACAGTCGATAGAAGCCGCTCAGTGCTGCTATCTCACGACGCAATTGTAAAGGTTCGAGGGTGTTTGTGACCTTTACGTCGCCAATAATGCGTACGGCACGTCGCTGCAACCGGTCCAAGGCCTCAAGTAGGTACTTAGCGGAGCCATCCCAAAGGTGCGAGCAATATTCCACGCAAGACCGTACCTGTGTTTTGTACAGCAGGCACAGTTGTTGTGGCGTGAAAAAGCGCCGCACCTTGTTCAGAACTCCGAGTTTCCGTGAAGCTGTTTTTATAACAGCCTCGATGTAATCCCTTGGACTAAGGTCGCAAAGAACGTCAATCCCCAGCATGGCGATTTTGCTTTGCATCACCAGCGGAGTACCACAGAGGGAGGGAAGAGGGGAAAATGTTGACTTTTTCGCCGTGAAAGCGCATACCTGTGTTTTCTTGGCATTAAACTCAACAAGATTATCAGAGCCCCATTTGGCGATGAGCTCTAACGTCCTATCGAGTTCAATGACAAGATTCTCCCGCCTCTCCTCAGTTTCCGCCCGCCTAGCCACTGCGCGTCCGTGGTATCCACCATGCACTGTACTATCATCTGCATAGCAATGTATGTTCCCAAGGGAGAGCATATCATTGATATGCAAAAGAAAGAGTGTGGGAGATAGCACAGATCCCTGGGGGACCCCAGCATTCACTACATAGAATTGTGAAGTGCAACCATCTACTAAAACACGAAGGCTACGCTTGTGTAGGAAGCTGGCAATCCAGGTGCATAGCTGAGCAGGCAGACCATATGCCGGTAGCTTGGAGAGAAGACTTCTGCGCCAGACCCTGTCGAAAGCTTTGGAGATATCGAGGCTGACAGCCAACGATTCTCCATGCTTGTCGATAGCTTCACCCCAGAGGTGTGTTACGTACGCTAGAAGATCACCTGTGGACCGTTTTGGTCGAAACCCGTACTGACGATCATTAATCAGACAGTGATCTTCTAGGTAATGGATCAGTTGGTTGTTTAAAATCCGATCCATCACCTTACAAAGTACTGAGGTGATAGCTATTGGCCGATAATTTGCCGGGTCAGACCGATCCCCTTTTTTGGGAACCGCTTGCACATTAGCTCTTCTCCAAGCCTCCGGCACACTTCGCGGAGAGAGAGAAAGTTGGAACAGGCGCGTTAACACAGGAGACAGCTCCGCTGCGCACTTCTTCAGCACTATGGCTGGTATTCCATCGGGACCGCTAGCTTTCCGTACATCAAGTGATTGCAGCTCCGCACGCACATCACGTTGCCTGATTTTAATGTCAGGCATCGTGTGGCCACATGCAGGTATTGTAGGTGGCAGTGCACTAAAATCATCGATGACGGAATTGTCGGCAAAGAGTTTAGCCAGGAGATCAGCTTGCTCTTGCGGACTGTGAGCTAGCGATCCGTCCGGATTTCTGAGCGGTGGCAGCGAAGGTTGGCAGAAATTGTTTTGCACAGACTTGGTCAGACGCCAAAAGCTACGGGAGCCCCTAGGATGCGAAACAAGGTCATGATCAATCTGTACAATGCGCTGTGCATCCGCTCTCGTGTATGCCTTTCTACAGGACTTGGAATTTTTATTATAGTTTGCTTTCAGTGAGTCAATGTTAGATGCCCCGCTAATAAAGCCGTTGATCCACTTGCGATATGCCGCTTGCTTAGATGATACAGCATCGGCACATTCACGAGTGAATCAACGGTTACGCGTACTCCTACTGACGAGATCTGAGCTAGGAATGTAGTATTCCATTCCCAGCATGATCTCGCCAGCAACAGCAGCGGCACTAGCTGTCGGGTCATTCCCACTGAAGCAACGTTCCTTCCAAGGGACCGACGCATAGTAATCGCGCATACCATCCCAATCCGCCGACTTATAGTGCCAAACGCAACGTTTGCATACCGCTAGTGGTGGCAGCTTGGCCTGTGGCACTCTGGTAGAAATAAGGCTGTGATCCGAAGAGCCAAGAGGAGCCTGAACCACAACCTGATATTCCACCGGGTGAGAAGTCAGCAGAAGGTCCAGTAGAGAAGGTGCTTGCCCATCAATGTCTGGGATCCTGGTGGGCTGATCAACCAGTTGGGTCAAGTCATGTGTGAGAGCAAAAGCATGAGCAGTCCTTCCAGCATGGTCAGTTTTGAGGGATTTCAACCAGGATTCGTGGTGAGCATTAAAATCCCCCAAAAACACCAATTCCGCGTTAGGAAATTGCTCTTGCGCAACATCTGCCACCCGACTAAGATGGTCAAATAATCGGCTTGTCTCCAAGTCACCATTGTGGGATCTGTAGAGGCACACGTAGACTCGGCTCTGACGAACCAGGTCCACACGTACCACCAACATGGAGAAGGAGGGGTCCTCCAAGCAGCGCAGTCGGTGACAGCAAACATCCGTCCTGACGAACAAGCATACTCCGGCTTTCGCTTTGAAGGATTCTTCAAGCGTGTAGCCGGGATAATTAAGGTAGCTGGTATCGGCAGGACGGAGTATTTGTGTCTCCGTGAGAAACAACATTGCTGGCCGTGCTGTCTCGAGATGGTGGTGGACAGCGTTGAGGTTAGTGTGGAGTCCTCGGATGTTAGAAAACTCGACCTCAAACAGCGAGGGTATGGTGGAGGTGTGCACCGCTGTACGACCGTTATTTCTGTTTTGTTGCGCCATTTGGGAAAAATAAAGTGGAAAAGAGACGTGAAGCGAGCGATGTATTGCCACGATAGGGATGGGCAAAGTGTGGAGGCGTGTTTCCCCAAGTGGTTGCCAAAAGGAAAAATACACTGACCCGCCGGACGGAAGGGCCCCCGAACCCCCCCGGAAGTGGCCGCCGGGACCCCACCTACCGGTCACCAACCGGCACGACGGTCCACCCCGAGATTATGCGTGGCCTGGTGGGGCAGCATCACGAGCTGGTTAGGCACGCTCGGGCCCCTGTACTATGCCATGGGCGGCCAGCGGAACAGCCGTTTCTTCGGGTCTCCCTGACCGGCAGGTCAATACAGTTTCCCCCGGCATTGGTTCAACAGCCGTCTCCAATTGGACCAACACCCATCGCGGCAATACTCGCTCGGGCTCTGGCTGTACGCTGGCTGACCTTGAAACGCGGCTGCAAGCCACTTCACGAGTTTTGCACCATGCGTACGGTGGTAACAAGCCAGGTGGATGTTAGCATCCTACCACCAGATGAGCAGATGGTCGCTCAGATATCCCTTAGTCGCCTCTTACGACACCCATGGGAAAGAGAAGGGCAGTGAAATGTATTCTTTCTCCGTCACTGCACGGATATTAATATTCATTTGTAATGCCCATTATATCCAAGCCAACACATATATTGGCTACGTAGGAGTGTTTAATAGTTTCTCGATAAAAATAGCAGTGTTTTTAAATAGGTGAGTACCTCAAGAAAAACGTGTAAGCTCCTTCGGTCATGTTGGATTAACGTCAAATCAGTATATGAGAGTGTAGAAATAGAGAACGCATTTGTACAGTATAATATATCCTACAAAGATGCACAGTCTTTCAAATAAGCTGCCGCAGTAGCCTTAGCATGACCGTAATCCGAAAGAAATATTTATATTATATAATATAAATATTAATATATTATATAATATTTATAGAGCAAAAACTTTTCAACGAAACAAGGCTAACTATTTTTTCAGTCTTACTGTGCTAGATACCTTATGAACCACTTAAGAGATTAAAGTTGAATGTTTATTTACAATGTTAAATGTTCCCTTTTAATGCGTTAACCGGAACATTTTAATGAACGTGATGATTTTTATAAAAATATCTTTAGTGGTATTTTTTATAATCGTTGCTGACGTCAGCTTTAGGATTAAAAAATTTACAAGCTGAGTACAATATTTTTTAACATCTTACACTATGATTCCAGATATCTCGATAATAGTATCGAATATACGACCGCTTGAATAGAAAGATTTTTTTATGATTTGCTTTTTTTTATAGAATAGAAAGGCGGACGAACATATGGGCCACCTGATGGTAAGTGGCCACCAACGCCCTTATACATAGGTGCCACCAACCTTGGGAACTAAGATGATATGTCCCCTGTGCCTGTTATTATACTGGCTCACTCACCCTTCAAACCGGAACACAACACTACCAAGTACTACTGTTTTGCGGTAGAATATCTGATGAGTGGGTGGTACCTACCCAGACGAGCTTGCACAAAGCTCTACCACCAGTAAAATGCTTGTATCTGATTTAAGGTATCCATGACGCAGTCATCACCAGGTCTAACTTATTTACTAAAACACCATATATAATACAGATACATATCAGATTATATAAAACTTTAATTTAACTCAAGCATATTGGTAAATAAAAAGGAGATCAATTTAAAGATGGCTTCTATTTATCCAATTTAAGTTTACCTTATAGGTATCATTTAAAAGATCTTCGAAACCTAAAAAAATATAACAAATTATTTTTTATATATATATATTTTTTGCACTTTGAACTTTTACATCTCTTCCCATTCAAGAGATGATCTATCATTATGAGGATTTTTATTAAAATCCGTCTAGGAATTTCTCGTTTCGCTCTGACGTATGAATATTATCATAATAATATTTTTCAAGATTAATCTGTAAAATTATATTTCATTGAAACGGGTTATATGTTTTATATTCAGTTTTAAATAAATGAAAAATTCATTTTAAAATTCAAATGAAAGTTGCTTTATCACATGACACTATCACGTTACATATCAAAACGTTGTACTTAAAATCGACTTTGAACTTGAGCTTTACTTTCACTTAGTTTTTATATGCTTGATTTGTGGTAATAGTACTTCTTCGATAGTATGTAAAAAAACCTCGCGAAAAAATCCTGCATGTATCGGAAATCCCTTACCGCTTGAGTAGTCTGGGTAGATACCACCCACTCATTACATATTCTACCACCAGACAGCAATATTTAGTATTGTTTTATTTTTGGTAACGCATTGTTGTCGTAAGAGATGGTTAATATTTCTTATAGTACTAATCATTCAATGCCAGCCAATTGATAAGCCAATTCGAAATTTAAAAAAAAAACACATGTACCAACTCAGAGTGGAATAGCCTGGTAAATAAAACTCCAAGCCCCCAAGAAGAGAAGAGGACTTCACCCAGCTCTTAAACATTTACAATTACTTTACTAAAACATTAAATGGCAAATGGTACCAAGTATTAAGAAGTGATTTATCTAAATCACGTTCAGAACTATACGCAATATTTCAACTAAATTTGATTTACGACCTTTTACTGATAACGCTAGTTTAAATTGGGTTATGCGTTCCCTTTCCTTGTGATCTTTATCTTCGAATATCTGTTTTGGATAAATGAGTTGCTCATTTAGAGATAAATTAGCCAAATATATATATATAAGATGTATTTGGAATATTTACTTGATTAAAATCCCTAGTCTGATATAATCGATAGCGTTTAACAAAACTGGTTTAGGAAACACTTTTGGTATCCGTAACCGTAACAGCCTGTGAATGTCCCACTGCTGGGCTAAAGGCCTCCTCTCCTCTTTTTGAGGAGAAGGTTTGGAGCTTATTCCACCACGCTGCTCCAATGCGGGTTGGTAGAATTCACATGTGGCAGAATTTCAGTGAAATTAGACACATGCAGGTTTCCTCACGATGTTTTCCTTCACCGTAAAGCACGAGATGAATTATAATCACAAATTAAGCACATGAAAATTCAGTGGTGCTTGCCGGGTTTGAACCCACGATCATCGGTTAAGATTCACGCGTTCTTACCACAGGGCCATCTCGGCTTTTCACTTTTGGTATATGAAGAGTCAATGTTGAAAAGCAATGTGGTGATGATTCTCCTGAACGAGTTCGATCACGGTGGTCGTTCGGAGGAGATATCATCTAACACAATCGCTTTATGCGTTGACCGAGGCGCTGGAGAATAAACGCTGCCAAGTTCCAAGCTTCTAGCTACTACTGAGATTAAAAAAAATAGTGAATATTATGTATTGGCTCAACTCGGAGCGTGAACCCAGAACTTCAGAATCCGCAGCCTTATATGTTAGCCACTAGACTAATGAGACGAATAAGATAGCTCGTTTTTGTCTATTTCAAGGTAAATGACCTATCATCCTAATGTTTATATAGCTTAAAGTTTATTGGTTTATACACTGGTAGCAAAATATCCTAAGCACTATACAAAATATATTCCAAGGATCTTCATTATAATACTCAACGGTTGAGTTGTTAAGATGTAACAGGTTGTTGACTTTTTTTCTTAACGAAATTATCTTATTTGAGTAGCGCATTGAGAGGATACCAATATTTAATTTAAAAACTATCAAATGTTTACTGCTAAAAATTAAAAAAAAATATTAATTTCCTAAATTTACATTTAAAAATTTAAAATGTTAGTGTCTAATACACTATTTTACATCGTTATAGAATAAGTGGAATTTTGTACTTTATTTTAGTAAAACGTTATTTAAAACTATTATAGAAATGCACAAAATCTAAAGGTACAAAGGTACAGAATAAAAAAGTAAAAAAATCTAATGTTTCGGAGCCAATCGAATTTAAAACACGTTTCTAACTAAAGCCTTGTTTACATCTTTACAATGTGATGTAATTGTCGCATCGGTCTAGTGACTAGTTGGGCTATAGCTCGGTTCGGTTCAATAAAAACATAATTGGGTTTATTTATCTGAAAAATCAGAGCAACCCAGAAGTTTTGAACTAGACTGCTTACCGTGCCTCGGAAATCACGTAAAACCGCTGTTACCAAAATATTAATTACAGTCATGTCGAATTTGCCTTCCCAAATGCAATATTTCACCAACGAAAGCCGCTTCTACGGAGTGGTTTTGCTAAACAAAAAAATACCTTATAGTACTTTAAGTTCAAAACTATTCTTCATAAGTTAAGAAGTCTTAAATCAGTAGTATAATAATTTCACGCTTAATAGCGTTAAATAATTTTAATTCTCCGTTCAGTTAAAATGTAAACGGTACAAAATTTTATTTGGCTCCACGTCAAGTAAGTTGGCGCATCTTTTAAAGGCTCTGATAAATATTCCGGATTCCTCTCGTCCAATCGTTTGCCCAACCAATTTAGTAATTGCTTTTCTGTCTTTGAAACGAACGGTTTATGTAAAGTATTTAATACATTCACTGAAGATTTCCTTAAAAATCAAATACCTTAAATTGTAAGCTTATTAGATAACAGCCAGTCACGAAAGCGTCGGTAGACTTACTCATAAATATTCCTATAGCCTGTTTTTTATGTTGAATGTTTTCTTTATAAAAAACTACAGTTATTATTAAGATACATAATTTTGCTAGTTGTTAAAAACTACGTTTAAATTTTCGTCATAGTATTTGCAGTCAAAAATAATTCTAAATTCTTCTTAATGTTTTTTTGCTCATCCACTACTTAATTATTTCATTGATAATAATAATAATACATATTTTATATGTCTTCTTGACTAATTTTCGTCTAGTTTGCTAGACGAAAATTGCGCGTGTATAATTATTATAATGCGAGAGAGTGTGCGCAAACACAAGTGACGTTCACAATCCGACACGATTCGATAGAATTCAGGCGCAGAGCCGAGGGCCTTCACGAATTCTAGTCTCTAGTCTGTTACTGAGAAATTCTGAACAGAAAAACTCACTATCTTTTGATTTGCCCGACCCGGAGTTCAAAACCCAGGAACTTGGGAGTCTTATATGCGAATACCAATACCAACCAGGCACTCAAATATACTTGCATAATATAACATAAAGTACGTACGATTAAAATAAATGGTTTTCTATCAGAATATATATACATAATGCTAATCAACCATCATAATTACGAAATTGTCTTACAGATTGTATTTTGATATAATAATACTAAGGTAGCGTACTTGTTAGTAAGGCTTCAATTATTATGAATTTTAATGTATGTTAAGTTAGAAACTTTGTGTGGTTGAGCCTATTAATCTTTGGAACTAACAGTTCAATTTGGACATATATTTTTTACGAAACAAAAACGAAATTCACGCTTGTCACGTTAATTTAAAGCGGGTCTAAATTTTGTAACTGCAAGTGACTGCTACTTACATACTAATATTTTATACAAAAGTCTTCTCAAAAACTCGCTGGTCCTTGTGTATGTGCGTTAGACTTAAAATGACTGTCAAAATGTCATGGTTTTGTCATAGATATTATTTTAAAAAGAGACTCATTAATTTTATCAATATTAATATATTAATTATTGTGACTAAATTAATTATAAGCAATTTGCACCTTATTTGGTTACGTGTACCGCACAATTTCCTTTAGCGGTTCCAAGAATATATTTTTTTTATTCTTTCTGATTTGCCAATGATTCTGGGCACTTGCGCAAATAGACAATATTATTACAATACAATACCTTAAGAATAAATAAGAACATTTAATACGTTTGTATTGATTATTTTTTTTATAAAATATTTTTTATGTAAATTATCAGTTGTACAAATATTTCGGCACAGTTATCATATCCCGTATGGTCTAGTGGCTAGGATACCTGGCTTTCACCCAGGAGGCTCGGGTTCGATTCCCGGTACGGGAAACTTTTTTTGTTTCATTTCGCAAAATTATTCTATCAAAATTATCAATAGTATCCAGTGAAACAGTATTTTAATTGAAAATTTCAAACATTGGACAAAACTCGAAGAAACAAGAAAAAATATTTTAAATTAAATCTTTGAAATAGAACTTTTTTTTAAATGAAACCATTAGACTGTTATATATTTTATACGCGGGCGAAGTCAAAAACTACTTTTACAATAATATTATATGTTAATTTAAGAAAAAAATGTGATAGTCACGGAATATCCTGCAAATTTATAATCAAAGAAAACCAATAATTTAATAAAGAGTATAATAACTAAAGCATAGTTTCGTTAATAACATAAATTATATATTTCTTTTTATTATAATAATATATAGCAACGCAGTATATTGTATACGCACCACGCACACACAAGAGAGAGCGGTGGCAGCGAGGGGCCCTGACGGCATACAAGAGCGTCATGTCGTTTGACGTCACGGCATACGCGTTGTAACTAATTCCACATATAATTTTCACTAAAATGCTTACCCAAGTAGTATGCTTGAAAACTTTCAACATATACCGTTTTGAATTTTGCTCTGTGTAATTATAATTAGTCTCTACCGTGAGTCTATGCAATCGAAAATCTTAATCAATGATATTGAATCATCAAGCGAAACTCGTTACTTAAACTAATACATGTATTGTTTTTTTTAATACAGCTTTTCTAGTATTGATTTTTATAATTAAGGTGCTCAATATTAGTAATTATAATCATAATAAATATTCGTTATAAAATGCGTGAGCTCGAAGCATTTCTATGAATATAACACACATAGACATATTTTATTAATGTCACTTCTGGCATGTGACAGCCACTGAAAACCGCTAAATGGTACTCGAAGCCAATTTGATGCATTTCATTACTTTGTAACATTTAAGAATTATATCATTTACTATTATCATTTAATTAATGTGCTGTTTAAGAAAAATATATATTTTGATCTATGTATAAAAGAATCACTTATTGGCTGGCTGTCAAATCAACGCGCAGGCCAAGCTGCAACAAAGCATTGGGGCTTCATGAAAATTTCCATGCGGGTTTTTTTTAAAGTAGATTAGTAGGAAATATTTTTGAAAATTGAATGTGATAAAGGTGATAAAAGTTTGTATGAAAATCCTTCACTTTTAAAGAAAGATCTGCGGAAATTTGTATTAACCGATTCTGAATTAAGACGTTCAACCAATAAAATAACCGTTAACGTAAATTAAACTGAAGAATTAAATAATAACAATAAAACAAAGCTTAGTTTACAAGAGAAGCACATAGTAGAGGCAAAGGCTTCAGTTCTATTCCATTATGAAACAGTTATGAGTTCTACAAGTTACGTTACTGAGTGAGGATGGAATTAATTGAATTGTATATGATACAAGTATTTTGAAGCGCATTTGTTTATAAGTCATGGTAAGATTTGTATAGTAATTTTTGTCTTTATTAATCAAATATAAATAACTTGGTCGGATTTTTTTTATTGGTAGGCGAACGGGTAAATGCCACTTATGGTAAGTTGTTACCACTGCAAATAACCATTGGCGCTGTAAGAAATATGTCACCAACCTTGGAAACTAGTATGTTATATGTCTTATGCCGGTTGTAACACTGGCTTACTAGCCGTTCTTACTCAGACAACGATACTTAATATTGCTGTTTGGCGTTAGAATATGTGATCAGAAAGGTACCCAAACGGGCTTGCACAAACCCCTACCAAGTATTTTTTCTGGTTCTAGTTCGAAGGTAAAATTCGAGTTTGCCATACTTACTTTGTTTTAAAGCAATTAATCTAACTGGATACCTCCTACACATTCATACAACAGCTTGGGTATAAATAAATAGTGAGCAACGATAATAAATTTTCATTAATAAACAACTAGCGATTCGCACGCGCTGGCGAAAACCATAATTTTTTATTAACTACCTTTGTTGTTATGAAAGATCACGATGAAAATATCGTACGGGCATTTATTGTTGTAATTATCAGCTATTCAGTTCGATCAACTGTAATTATCGTCTGATTAAAAAATGTTACTAAATTGGAAGCAAAAATACATACGCCGTACTGATACTTTTGTATTTCAAGAAAGTATACGTGTATACGTGTACCTTGACTACTGTTTGCTGGTTCTATGGTGGTGATGGCAATAAGTGTAAACCATTTCTTATCATTATAATATGCCAACCTTAAAACTAATATCCCATTGCTGGGCTAAGGTCTCCTCTCCTTTTTATGGAGAATTGGAGCTTATTAGAGCATGCTGCTCGGATGAAGATTTTCACCCGACACATACATATTTCCTCGGAATATTTTTTTTCACCGGCGAGCCCAGAGAGTTTCAGCGCAAAATCAACGGCTATTCGTGCTTTCCGAGGCTCAGAAGTGTAATCTCGGACAATTTGTAAGATCGACCGATAGAGAACGACGACGGACTTGACCGACCCGAGATTTGAACCTTATATTTTCCAATCTACAACCTTATAATAAAATATTAAATATGATAAAAGACATTTACTGGAAATATAGTATATCAATTTAAAACTAAAATATTTTCGATTTATAAATTCTATACATGACATATTTCGTAAAATATCTTAATCAAAAGATCTTGCAAATGACATCTACATTTCAAGTCACTATAGAAAAGACAGTTCGAATCGATTGATGTTAACATATAAATTACCCAAGTCTTATGTTCATGGGATAAGGCTCAAAATCGCTAAAAACTTTCATGCTTGCCACGTAAGGTATGGCGATGTGCGGTATTATTATAAGCGATTTAATGAAGATCAAAGGGCGACCGTATTACATGAAAAAGTAATTCTGTGAAAATTATGACCTAACTGAGAACACTTCACATATTATAGTGTACAAGTATGATGCACCAGGTGATTTCTTTACTCTCATAACTCTGTAATGAGACAGATTCAACGTCCCGTATGATTATACGGGACGTTGAATACAACTGTCCGTAAACCGTCACTTATACTAGTCATAGACATCAATATCTTACATTCGAGATTTTTTTTTATAGAATAGGTAAGCGGGCCACCTAGTGGTAAGTGGTCACCAACGCTCATAGTCAATGGCATTGTAAGAGATGTTAATACGCCATCAACCTTGAGAACTAAGATGTTATGTCCCTTGTGCCTGTAATTACACTGACACACTCACCCTTCAAACCGGAACACAACAATACCGAGTACTGTTGTTTTGCTGTACAATATCTGATGAGTGGTTGGTACCTGGATGATTTTGCACAAAGCCCTACCAGTTGTGTCCAGATTTTGTCTATTGACAGAATTGACTATTTACCACAACGTAGATTTATTTTTGGGTCAGCAAAACAGCTAAAATAAATAGAATATAACGAAAATATTTGTGTAAAACTACACAAAGAACATGCAAGAAGACTGTATTTATATCTATTTTATCGAATACTAATACCCGATAGAGCTAATATCCGATATGCGTTGTAATATATTTTTTTAGGTATAGGTAAGCAATTATACCGACATATTCAAGTGCAAGTAATTTACAATGATTGTAAGGTATATTCTCTGCCACAATACCTCACCAAGTGCGTGAGTATATAGAAACAATAACTGCACAAATCGGATCGGATAAACAATGCGTACCCTTTTTTTACGTTACGCGTTTCACAGTGGGGGGCGGGTATGTGGGGCTCACCGGTGTCCAAGGCGCCGAGTGCGCCCCGTACATCGGAATACCCACTAAAAAACCAGCGGTACCCTTTCCGTCTTAACGAGAAGCGCCACGGGATCGCTTTCGCATGCTACCGTGACGCTCTAACGGCCGACCCGCCTATGCGGGTCTCTATTCTCCAGGGAAAACAATGGGTACCCTACAACAACTGAACTTATGAATAAAATGTACACAACGAGTTTTTAACTTATACACCCTGTATCAACCTGCAACTTAAACAAGCCTGAAAATTGTTATTTGCAATAAAATAACAAACTTCTTACATTTCACAAAATATTTTATAAAAATAAATACGCTCTCAGTGTAAACGAACCAATCGCAAATGACACCATCTTGCAACGGAAATTATCAGCTATACGGCAAATGGTTTAGATACGCTTATCTGTGTACCGCAAACTACCTCGACTTCATTTCTTGATTTTAGATAGTCCATAGTCATTATTGCTATGATCTTGAGCGGGTTAGTTCGATATCAGTTTAAGTTTAGGCATCCATTCGACTCAATATCTAGAAAACCATTTGACTAATACGGAGCCTATACAAATAGCGAAATGTTGTATGAAGGTAAAGACTTTTATATCGATTTTTTCATAGCAACTGTGTAATGGGTTTTACATAAAGGTTTTTCAAGATGTTTGCTCCAACGAGAGTGTAAACTCATTTTGATAAATCGACTACGTAACAGAAACATGTATCAATACGATCTTTGTACTGCAGAAAAGGGATTTTTCGCGCGTTTTACTTGGCCAAAATTAAAAATTAAATAAATTGAAATATTCACTGTTGCTTTTTACTATATACTTGGAGATAATTCAGAAATTTTTATCTACATATTAAGGAAAAGCTTAATCACTGTCGCAAATACAACAATTATTAGATTTATATTTGAATTAAATAAATAAAGTTAAGTATTGTTTAGAGTTTATTGAAAATAGTGATATTTGTGTTTTTTTTTGTTTTTATTCTTTGCTGTCGTAGACACAAAGAATAATTCCGATTATTAGACAAGTATATGATGTTATCAACTTAGAACAATCATTATTTACACACCAGCTGGCCCCACGGCTTCATCCGCGCGATGGTCGATATATTACGATATATTTAAAAAAAGTATTTTCGTGTTCTGCTACTCGTTTTATGATAAATTTATTAAATGTACAGACATACGGTTTCTACTGCTTTATTACACGTACATGCTATTACTGAACAAAAATATTTAAATGATTCATCCGGCTTGTGAAGGTCAGGTGGTAAATTGTTCAACATTATTACAATAGTAGAGTTTAAGTTGAACAATTTAAGCACCATTCCTTTGTCCTGGTCACGCTGTCGGGATATCTATTTGAAAAAGATGTAATTGCACTCATTATGTGTCAAATATAATCGCTTCACGCAAAAAAATACATATAGAAGTCTTTGTTTGGGTAAAATTATGATTGAAATAGATAAAAATCGTGAATCTTAACCGAAGATTTATTTAAACCTAAAGAAACATTGAGTTTTTATAGCTTAATTATTTATGTTTATAATTCATTTTTCAGAGGCCAACTATCAACTGCAAATGACATATTATAGTGCACAAATGTGTACGCAAACACAGGTGCTCTCTATTCCCTATTACAATCTAACACAAACCGGAAGAGTTCAGGGGCAGCAGCAACGGCTTTACGTGCTTTACGGGGCACGGGAGTGCACACGTCCAACTTCCAGACTCCAGGCTGCTACTAGTTCTACAGAAAATACCAATATTTTTTATCGGCCCGACCCATAGCTATCAAAACATTATTGTACAACAGTGGCTTTTTATATAAACTTTACATACAATTTTTTCTATGTTTTTTAATATAAAAACATTGTATGTGGTTGCTTGTTTTTTATTCCATTTTTCAATTTACTAAATAAAGAGTCGTATACTTTTTTAACAAATATACTGAACATTTTATACAATCATTATGTAATTTTTCCTCATTTGAATAATATGCAAAATAATGGAGACGAGAGGACCACTTAATTGTCACCTCTGCCGAAGAACATACTGATGTCATTGACTTGCTAATCGAGCTGACTGCCTTTTGCTTTAGTGACTAGCTTATAGAACGATAAATCCAAAAGTCCTGGGTTCAAATGCCAGATCTCATCTATAAAAATTTCAACAGCTAGGTGCTAGAAATTTACTTTGTTATAGTGGAAAGGCTCATAAATCTCTTTATATTATTAAACACAAATATCTTACATGAATTATATTTTTCAATAATTAAAAACAAAAGGTAAAAAACATTATTTAAACGGATAGCGACGATAGATATGACACTTGGATCTTAAAACAAGACCATAGGTTCTTGTCCGGGTATACAGCACCTAGTTTTCATGTGTTTAATTTAAGGAGGAGCGTGGAAGAATGAGCTACAAACCTCTTTAAGTGGAGAAAGATTTTTCCATGCAATAGGACAATTATGGGACTTTACTGTAATGATAAACTTATATAGCCAACCACTTTACTCTAATTTATTATAAATTTTATTGTTTCTCTTAATAGATTCACTTTATACCCAAATCACGTTTCCTCTGTTATTTTAGGTTCCTTAAGGGCCTTGTACCATTAAAGAAAGTTTATTTAGGATGCGAATTTATTACTAGCGCGGATTTTATGAAGATTGTACGGATTGTAAGTGGAATTCCTAACGAGAGTTCGTTAGATAGTACTTTGAATCTGTATTTTAGACAGTACTGTATCATTGTGAATCCTAAAAATATTAATACTATTAAAAAATATATTATATAAAAGTCTTCTGTGTTTCTGGATCACATTAGAATTACTACTTTACTTCTTTCTTTTTAGTTGAATCTTATTATCTTAATTCAAATAAAATTAAAACAAAATAAAATTAATTCAAGGATGCGTTTACGAGCGCTTTAGAACAAATTAGTAAGATTAAATTCAGTTTGGTGCAAATTGGCTTAAAGTGCGAATTGCCAAAGTCCCACTTTGGCAGTCGGAAACTTGGCTTAATAATACATATAATATTATTTTGTGGTACCACTGATACTACAGTATTACTTGGTGGTAGAACTTTGAGCTAGTTCGTCTGGGTAGGTACCATTCACTCATCAGATATTTTACCGCCGAACAGCAATACTTAGTATTATTGTGCGAGTTACAAGGATTAGTCAGTCAGTGACAGGCTCAAGGTAAATAACATCTTTGTTCCAATATACCCCCACATAAGGTTAATATTTCTTACAGTGCCAATGCCTTTAGGCGATGGTGACCACTTACCATCAAGTGACTCATTTCACAATCTACAAACCTATTTGAAAAAATAAAATAAAAATATAACGAATATAATACAAATATCATACAACGCTTGTCACCCTATCTCGGGAAAATAATGAATAATTATTTAAATAGTTTTAATTGATTTTAAAACCTGCCTGAAGTGGAGTGAAGAATGAAAACAGTTCCTTAAGTTATTTATTATTTCATAAATTATGAATTTATAGGTGTTTCGGTTTTTAATTGTTGTTTTGTTATGATTGTTTTTAAATTAAACAAGCTATCCATGGGGTTCCGCTCGTTTTGATTAAGTGTCTTTATAAGACATTTATATAATAATACATTCGTTTCGTAATGCTCCCAGCTCCCTCTTTTGAACATTTTCAACCTCTATCGTCATATTTCGGCCAATTTACACAAAACCGTAATTAATTATACACCTAAACCTTCCTTATGAATTACTCTCATCATTGATGAAAACCGGGTAAAACCCGTTTGGTAGTTTTTAAATTCAAATAAAGAGACACACAGACGCGGGGGGCTTTGTTATGTAATTTTAATTATGACATGTATACCTATATGTAAATACTTAGTAATCCTTCCCCATTTGAAAGGGATGATAACATTAAATATTGCGACTTTTTCAAACATACAACGTAAGATTTGGTTTTCGTATCACTCTATGCATATAGACACCTGTCTTCTGAGCTTCAAGTGCATTATGTACCTTCTTAAGCCAGTCAATCACTAGGGTAACACGTTCTTGAGTCGATGCATATAATATAATATACAACACACGCGATAATCGAATATACATAATATACTTTCTATTAATGTAAACAAGAACTGCTTTGTTGATATAGCGGCTTATAAAGTCGGCGTCGGATTTTTAAAACCAACTCAAACGCAAAATCCGTCATCGTTTAACTGTGATTGAGCAGTAGACATTCGAACACATAAACTTTCGGCGTCATAAAATTCGATTTATAGTATTATAGCACACTGCATGTTACACTTCACATCTTAGACATTCTGAGCAAATACGTGCTTTATAATTTAATTAATTAAGGGTAATAAATTAAATCTAAGCGACAGAACATCTGCACGTTGGGCTACGATGTACTGAAAATGCAAACATAGAACATTGATTTGCTTAGAAGTGGCTGATTATAATTATTGTTTATAATTATGATAATTTTTTATACAAAATAAATAAGATGATAGTTATTGAATGTGGATTCTTTAAAAATGTCGGCTTTCAACATTTTACGAGTGAGATATGAAACGAGTTCGTTATTATAAACATATATTGGCACACCTCGGAGGTAAAATCCACTGGTATGCCATATCGGCAAACCGTCATGACCTCGCCATTGTTTTCTATTTCCCTTTCATTGCAGAAAAAGAGTAACCGCTGAATTCCTTAATATGACAATTCAAAAATGTTTACAAGCCCACTCGAATAAAGTGTTTTGTATGTTGTAAGAATTATTTTGATTTTGATACTTAAAGTTTTTCGCAACGGTTTGCTTAATAATATAAATAATAATGATGGCAAAAAAACTGTTGGATAGACACTGGCTTCCACAGAAATGGGGAGAGACACTATTTTGGGATTTAACGAGAAATTGTTCTATATCAGTGAAATAATGTTAAAGCCCGGAACCGCAGCAGAAAATACTGAAGCGAACAAATGGCGCAAACATTTGTGTCTAGTTGCAAATTTTACCTATGTTCCATTTGAAGTTGAAACACGTGGAGTAGTAGTGCAAAACAATGACAGTGATATTTCGCCAGAGATACCGTTAATACCGATGCCGTTTCTTTCAATTCACGGCTCTGTAGACGCAACATCGGGTTACGTCGTGCAATAATTAAAAGTTACGTCTAACAGAGTCTGGTGATTTACTATACAAGGCATCTCATATTATGATAGTCTCGCGAGATAATTAATTTTCTTAGAACTTTATGAATATAGCTTTAAAATTAAACCGTCTTTAAAAATAATGTGAAATGCACTAAAATTTAAAAATAATATTGATTTTTTTTATTAATATGTACTAAAAAACTCTGAAGCCGATGCTAGTTATCTATTAATCTATCCATAAAATAGCAAATAAAAGGTTATTATTATTTATATTGTAATATGTCCAGTAATTATAAAACTTGAATCTCAACCGAATATTGTGAATTGAAATTTCGGGAAAGTGATACTGAATTTTAATGCATTATTTTTATTTATAATTTACGACGGCGAACGAAAAACATTAGAAAAAATACTACATGTGTGGGGCAGCCACTATTTACTAATACAATAAGCTATTTTTTTCTTAAAAGAAGTGCCTTTGCCCTGCATTGGTACTTGCTTCTTACATTACTATATATAGATATGTTGATTTATATATTTTAATATAAATAACTTGACTTTAATTTTTAACTTAATCATATTAATCTTTCAGTTATAAATTTATTGTATCTTTGCATATACTTGCAAATTTCAAAATCAATACGACAACTTATTTAGAAATAGGTTAATGTGAACTTCTAGATTTGTTTACATAATACGTCTTGTTACTCATACAAGTGAAGTGAATACTTATAAGTGTATAAGCCTTGGCAATTATAAACTGTGCTATGTTTTTTTAGCCATGTGTGTGTTTTTCATTATGTAAAGTGCTTAATGAAGCTCATTTTGAAAGTAACTTAAGTAATTACAGCATTGCCTTTGCTTTTGTCAATTACTATGTCATTATACTAAAAAAATGGTGTCCAATATTTTTATTATTTGTTCTTCTTTTATTATATATAAAAATAATAAGGTTTTATATATAAAAAAATTAAGCACATATTTTTTTTTTTTTATAGAATAGGAAGGTGGACGAGCATATGGGCCACCTGATGGTAAGTGGTCACCAAACGCCCTTAGACATTGGCATTGTAAGAAATGTCAACCATCGCTTATAGCCAATGCGCCACCAACCTTGGGAACTAAGATTTTATGTCCCTTGTGCCTGTAATTACACTAGCTCACTCACCCTTCAAACCGGAACACAACAATATCAAGTATTGCTGTTTTGCGGTAGAATATCTGATGAGTGGGTGGTACCTACCCAGACGGGCTTGCACAAAGCCCTACCACCAGCAATTTACTTGCCCGGTCTTTGAGTCCGCAATATTCGATTAAGATTTTTTCTTATTTTTATTATTAATATCACTACTTATAATAAAACAAACTCCCTTGCCGCGCCTGTCTGTTAAGAACTACCGAGTGGATTTACATACGGTCTTCACCAATTAACAAAATAAAATTAACAAAATAAGGAAGGTTTAAGTGTATAATTCATTATGGTTTTGTGAAAATTGGGTGAAATATAACGATAAATGTTGAAGAGATCATGCCGACTGGGAGTAAGCCATTCTTGGTATATGTATTATGATGTACCTAAGGTGGTCCTAATTCTACCCGTAAGAAACCGGGAAGGGTAAATAATTATAACTAAAACTTCTTTAATTGTATCCGATGAAGTTTCACAACAAAAATAAATAAACACAAATTCAAAATCATAATTATCAGCATTACTTAATTTTTTTTTTAAAAAGAAATATATTTATTTTTTTTAAGGCGAATGTTCGTGGCTTTTTTTATTCGCACGAATACGTACAGCCATATTTAATTTCATTACATATTTTCATTATCAGCCAGTTTACACACGAATATTCATTACCGTATTTATTTTTCGTGTATATTTAAATTATGTAAACTTTTATGTATTTTTAGGAAAACCACATAAATATCTTAATCAATTAAAATATAAAATACTTTATTCAAGTAGTTCTGGTGCTTTGTGCAAGCTCGTCTGGGTAGGTACCACCCACTCATCAGATATTCTACCGCAAAACAGCAATACTTGATATTGTTGTGTTCCGGTTTGAAGGGTGAGTGAGCCAGTGAAATTACAGGCACAAGGGACATAAAATCTTAGTCCCCAAGGTTGGTGGCGCAATGGCTATAAGCGATGGTTGACATTTCTTACAATGCCAATGTCTAAGGGCGTTTGGTGACTACTTACCATCAGGTGGCCCATATGCTCGTCCACCTTTCTATTCTATAAAAAAAAAGCCACTTATAATAATAAATCTTCATTCATACTGATTCAGAATAACATATCACAGGTAAAGCTACTGCCGGTTCAGAATATAGATTCTACAAAGCATCGGCAAGAAAATCGGTAATTTCTATTTCGCAAATTAAATATCATAGGTCTCATAAACTCTAAATTAATTTGTTGATATAAAAATCTCTTAAGAATATATGATACTTATGAACTTATACTATGCATACAAGCCAAATTAACTTGCCACATTCTGTTAACAAATACACACACACATACATATGAGCCGAGATGGCCCAGTGGTAAGAACGCGTGAATCTTAACCGATGAACGTGGGTTCAAACCCGGGCAAGCACCTCTGAATTTACATGTGCTTAATTTCTGTTTATAATTCATCTCGTGCTTTTCGGTGAAGGAAAACATCGTGAGGAAACCTGCATGTGTCTAATTTCATCGAAATTCTGCCACATGTGTATTCTACCAACCCGCACTGGAGCGGCGTGGTGGAATAAGCTCCAAACCTTCTCCTCAAAAAAGGGAGATGAGGCCTTAGCCCAGCAGTGGGATATTTACAGGCTGTTACTGTACTGTACTGTAATTTGTGATTATAATTCATCTCGTACTTTACGGTGAAGGAAAACACCGTGAGGAAACATGCATGTGTCTAATTTCACTGAAATTCTGCCACATGTGTATTCCACCAACCCGCATTGGAGCAACGTGGTGAACAAGCTCTAATACTTCTCCTCAAAAAGAGGAGAGGAGGCCTTTAGCCCAGCAGTGGGACATTCACAGGCTGTTACGGTTACACATATACATATAGCTACACTCAAAATTAAAATTATAATATACGTTCTTTATAGGCTCTCACAATCATTTTTTAAATTGTGAAATCTATATAAAAACTTTTAGTAAATTACGTATAATCAATCTTTAAATATAACGACTATACTTACTTGTAAAGGCCTTCTTGAATTAAGATTATTTACATATTTTTATAATTGCCATATATTGACATTATATAACAAGCATATTGCATTGCCTACCATTACACAGAAACATATTAATTTATCTATCTATCGTTAAAAAACCCAATAAGATTTATATGCAATATCGATTATCTACGACAATTGGACATACAACTTACCATTAGGTATCATTCAGCTGTTTTGTTTTCAATAAAAATAACACGATAATTCATTTAACGGCGCCTATGAAAATATAATCTGTTATTTTATAGCTATTCTTTATGCGATCATAAACTCTCATTATTTTCCAAAGCGTCAGCTTAGGGACGATTTTATTATATTTATAGCCATAAACAAAACATTAAGTGGTACGGGGCCACACTTTTAAAAGTATCAGCCTATAAATCTCTGTTTGACGTAAAATATAAAAATACTCTTTAGAGCTTAAAATGATATCCACTGTAATAATAGCCTTTTTTATTATATATACAATTAATTTATTTTTTGTTGATAAATTATATTACAGATGTTGTCACCAACACTTGTTGATCAAAATGAAACAAGAAAAATATCTGTTTTTCTTACAGAGGATCACCAAGGCAAGCAAGCGGACTTTGCGCAGACCAAGCTGAGTGGAAACAATCCATTCAACAGTTGACGTGGTTACCAGCGCATTGACGATTAAGAATGCTAATATTTCTTATAACACAAGTAGTGTCTATGGGCGAAAGTCACTATCAGGTTGTCCATCTTGTCCTAAAATTAAAATTTAAAATTAAGTAATATTATTTCCTGATGGTTAATAAGTACGTCTTATGTATCAATTGAGCCATCTGTTTATGGATCGATATGATTCAGTTGTTACGACTAAATTTTTATGTGCTTATTTTATGTCTATTATCTCATGAGAATATCAGTATGTATCGAAAAAAATTCAACATATTTTAGAAGAATCGTTGAGGAATAAACTCTAAGCCTTTCTCAAAAAGGATAATAAAATGATGAATGTGTTTTATAAAAGTCCAGAACCGCCCAGTAGTTAAACTCCGTAAAAGCTATTAGAATTTAAAATTAACCTCGTGTTCGCTTGTAAATAAACACATCGATGATAAAAAAACCGTATGAATCTGATGAATTTTAACCAACCATGAATGGAATGATGGATTTAAATGACTGATTTTGAATGATAATTGACGGGAGAAAATAAACTCATTCTTATGAGAATAGGAAGTACGACATTTACAGGCTGTTTATTGTTATAAGAAATTTAAGTGATAGCTTTAATGAACAAATAATCGTCAACAGCGTGTTAGGTTAATAAAAGAGGTTCAGTGCTATTAAAACCTATCGAATATACTTCACGGTCAGAGCCGGTAATGGAATCTAGACAGTGTTTCTTAATGGCTATATTTCCGTCTTTTTGCTCTTCGTCTGAGTGTAAGAAGTTATATTTTTTTTTAATTTATCGCTTATTTATTATAGAACTTATTGAATGGATGATTTAACTCAAAAGATATATACATAAATGTTCAGGCATATTAATATATATAAAATGAAGAAACATACGTACATAATACCCGAAAACATGACACACTTTTTTGAGCAGTTTTGTAAAGATAATCAATTTTTATTAATTATTTTTCAAATAATATACCATATAAGGCATATCCTCAATTTGTAATACTAGAAAACCAAAATAAATAAAACAGGACCTAAATTAATAAATTCCTATAACTATGAATTCGTATAACTAAATGAAACAAATGTCCGCATCATTACCACAAATCGAATCTTCGAGATCGTTCGGGTGAAGCCGTCAATTATCTCGAATAAACTCGAAAGTCGTCGCAAAGTCTTCTCATTCCGGAGGATAAACGATCCGATGAGGAAATGAGGAGCGATCGAGCGGACGATCAGGCATAAAATAAGTGTTTGCGGTTCAGAAGCGGGTTGCAGAGATTTTCTTAAAGATATTCGGCGCTATTGGGACTTTGTTCGGATAGACTCCGCAATCAGCGCCGACAATGGAATCGAGACAATGCTCCTTAATGGCAATCTTTCCGTCTTTTTGCTCGCTGCCTGAGCTTAAAAGGTCGTATTTTCTAAAATTACTATTTATAGAATTGATAGTTTTTATAATGGTCTAAATTATTGATATCATTTTTTAAATTAATTGTTAACCATTTTTATCGTTCTTTTTATATTATTACTATTATTATTCCTGAAATATATTTTATATTTCAGTTAACATTGTACTAGCACTACTTGTGACAATTACGCTCGCAAATTTAAAATATGGACCCAGTCAAAAACTTGAAACGTAAATCGTAAAGATATATAATTTTATTTGACTTGGTATGGATAATGACAATTGGAATGGTTCGATGGGATGTTAAGGATTGAGGAAGTGATGCCCCCTTTTTGCAATTTTGCAAAATCCTTCTCATAACGCGCTTCTACTAAAACGGGGGTTACGTCTACACTTTTATATTGCAGCTTTCACTGTGCGTTAATAGTCTGATAGTGAGAAGTTTTTTTTATATATATATAAAAACACATCTCTTTGATTGCGTTATTTAGACAGTACAACATTACACTAATTCAATTATTATTGTTTTCAGTACTATATACAAAAATATACCGGAAGTATAAAAAAACAACAGTCCATTCTTGAAATATACTTCATTTAAATATTAGAATTTTTAATTTAAAAAAGAAAAAGAATTTAAAAGAATTTAAAGATAAACTATTATGTAACTTATTCTAGAAAGGGCGGAAGTACAACTCTCTGTCATACTTTGTGTTATATCTTAATATATTTTTAATAGCATAAATTAGTAGCTAAACTACAGTACAGTAGTACAGTAACAGCCTGTGAATGTCCCACTGCTGGGCTAAGGCCTCCTCTCCCTTTTGAGGAGAAGGCTTGGAGCTTATTCCACCACGCTGCTCCAATGCGGGTTGGTAGAATACACATGTGGCATAATTTTAATGAAATTAGACACATGCAGGTTTCCTCACGATGTTTTCCTTCGCCGTCAAGCACGAGATGAATTATAATCACAAATTAAGCACATGAAAATTCAATGGTGCTTGCCCGGGTTTGAACCCACGATCGTCGGTTAAGATTCACGCGTTTTAACCACAAGGCCATTTTGGCTTTTTTAGCTAAACTATGCATACAATAAAATTATTCATAATAAATACTTCATAGTATAGCCATGTGCGTAGCTGTGAGTAACGTATAATATATGTCAATGTATATTATGTATAAAACATATAGTGTATAACAATTAATATTTATCACTGATACTATTAATTTCTCGTCCACTCGTCTCGTCACGCCAAATGCAGCCGTTGCATCGCGATCGTTACGGACAGATCACTCTTGATACATGGTTTTGTATGAATATAATTTAACAATTTCATTAATTTTATTATAATAAATAACACTCATAACTCAACTACGAAAACTTATATTTACGAAAATAGTATAGAAGTTTTTTTTCAAAAAAAAAAATGGGATTAATTAGTAACGAATCATAGAAAGGCACTCTGAAATAAATGATAGAAAATATGATAATATTTTAGAAACTTTCTAATATTTTTCCTAAAAATAACTATTTCTTTCAAATAAGACCAATCCCGGAAGCAGTTCAGCTCTTCTCCGTCGAGGCCGGAAGTGACCATCGTTGACCACTATCTAATCGTTGACCATCGTTGACTACTATAGACATTATTTACTTTTAGTATGTTATTCTAAATTAAGGTAATTGGGTATTAATTATTTATTTGAATTAAAAATTTGACGAGCCGCTTGGCTAGGTTGGTAGATACTTGCCTTTCACGCCGAAGGTTGTAGGTTCGTTTCCCACCCAGGACAGACATTTGTGTGCATGAACATGTCTGTTTGTCCTGAGTCTGAGTGTAATTATTTATATAAGTATGTATTTACAAAAGAAAAGTAGTATGTAATATATCAGTTGTCTGGTTTCCACAGCACAAACTTTGTACGAGCTTAATTTGCAATCAGATGGCCGTGTGTTAAAAATGTCCCAGCATATTATTATTATTAAAAAGAAGAGCACTCAAAACAACTATTATAATTATAACTTGAAATTAGTGGACAGTGATAAAAGCGCTATTCCGGAAGGAGTAAATTTGAACACGGAAGCTCCCAATAACGATGATTCATCCACGTAGGCAGTCTTCACTGCTTATACTATTTTTAGTTCTTTTCTTCTTTTTTCAAAATTGTAAGGAATTAAAAAATTAACAATTAAGCGAAAGCACGAACCGTGTCTATTAAGAATCAATAAGAATTTATAATAAAACTAGAATGTATTAATTACTTTAAAAGACTGCTATAGACAGCATTTGGCTTTTTAGATGTTTTCATTTTGTTGTGCAATCAACTAAAGATGCTGTTGTGAATTTTTTACAATAAATAATCAATCTTTGTATAATATATTGATAGTTCATTTTGATGTAAAAAAGTTATAATGCGTTTTGTGTAGTTAAATATTATGTATATGGGTAACAGCCTGCAAATGTCGCACTGCTTGGTTAAGGCCTCCTCTCCCCCATTTTTGAGGAGAAGGTTTCGGAGCTTATTCAACCACGCGGCTCCAATGCGGCTTGGTGGAATACATATGTGGCAAAATTTCAATGAAATTAGACACATGCAGGTTTCCTCACGATGTTTTCGTTCACCGTCAAGCACGAGATGAATTATAATCACAAATTAAGCACATGAAATTTCAGTGGTGCTTGCCCGGGTTTGAACCCACGATCATCGGTTAAAATTCACGCGCTCTTACCACTGGGCCATCGGCTCTTTAAATAATATTAAAATATATTGATGTGAATATATTGTATTTTAAGGTATCATAGTAATGGTAACCAGGTCTATATTGTTTACAGTTTATCTATTACAAGCACCGGTCTTCACATTATTTAGCTGATATTGAAATGTTAATTTGTAAACTTTTTGTGAAGAAATAAGTAAAATATTATTTTTATATAAATTAGTGGAAAAGAGTAACTAATGAATTTCTTGCCGATTGTTCATAGTAGAAACTACACTTCGAACGAACTTGCATAAAGAATATTTTTATATACAAAATTCTGGCTAAATAAATGCATTCAAAGGCTCAAGATCATTTATTTGACAATACTGCCAGAATATCGTGATACGCAATATCCCGCACCGTAATCGCTTCATTCGCTCATGAAGGTATGATTTATGAGATCTGTGAATGCTTAGTGGAAGACGATAATCACGCCTAAACCTATGATATTTTTTATGTGACTGCATAGACTTTGAATTTTGGAAATAATTTGCGGTTTCTATTTACCTGGGTTAATATACCTTCGTAGCCTTAATTCTACGTATAAAATATATTCAAACTTGCAATAAAGAGATGATAATGATCCAATACAATCTAAGTGGTTAGATCACGTGATTGTTTACCGAAAAATTATTGATTTAATCATGAGTAAATACCATTGAGATTTCATATTAATAATCATGTAAATGGACGCAGAAATCATCGGGGACAAATGCTGGTAAACTTTCTCGAGGCTCAGCGATTATTTCTGATGAATTCATTTTTCCAGAAAAAGCCTCAATGGAAGTGGACCTGGCGAAGCCCCGATAACATAGCGACGAATGAGATCGACTTCATTTTATCCAATAAGCGCCAAATATTTAGGGATGTCTCCGTGATCAACAGGGTAAACACTGGAAGTGATCACCGCCTGGTAAGAGGCACCCTGAATATTAACACTAAAATAGAACGATCGCGGTTAATGAAGTCGACTCTTAGACCAACTCTGCCTCAGGTCGAAGCTGGTTGCGAAAGCTTCCAGCTGGAACTACAGAACCGATTTGCCATGTTGGAAACCAGGCAGGGCATTGACGACGCCACCAATGGTCTGGTGCGTGTCATCCGCGAGGTAGGCCAAAATTACTTTCGACAAAAGAGCAATGGACGTAAGTCGAAGCTCTCAGGCGAAACTCTGAACGAGATGACGAGGAGACGAGAACAGCAGAACATGACGCCATCTGAGTGTCAGGCACTTAACAGGAAGGTTAAAAAACTAATAAGGCGTGACACAAGACGAGCGAATACCCGGAATATTGAAGATGCTATAGCACTCAATAGGGGCTCAAAGGTTCTTGCAAAGTCACATACCTCCTGTTATCACCTGACAAAACTCAGAACCATACAAGGCACAACCGTCACCTCAAAACCAGAGATTCTAGCTGAAGTCGAAAAGTACTATGGCGATTTATACTCATCACGAGTACCTCCACCTGAGTCCCACAGTGCGGATGACCCACGAGCCAGACTAACACGCCATCTATCAGACGATCTTCCCAACATCGATTTGGGCGAGATTAGGATTGCTCTTGGGCAACTTGGAAACAACAAGGCTCCAGGAGATGACGGAATTACCTCAGAGCTTCTCAAAGCAGGAGGCACACCAGTTCTGAGAGAGCTGGCTAACATCTTTAATTCCGTCCTCCACAATTATATAACACCGAAGACATGGAGTAGAAGTGTGGTGGTGCTGTTTTTCAAGAAGGGCGATAAAGCTCTTCTGAAAAACTACCGCCCCATTTCACTTTTAAGCCATGTTTACAAATTGTTTTCGAGGGTAATCACGAATCGTCTTGCTCGAAAATTCGATGACTTCCAACCCGTGGAACAGGCTGGGTTTCGAAAAGGCTTCAGTACCGTAGACCACATACACACACTAAGGCAAATAATACAGAAGACCGAGGAATATAATCAGCCTCTATGCCTAGCGTTTGTAGACTACGATAAAGTCTTCGATACCATCGAGACCTGGGCTGTTCTGGAATCCATGCAGAGATGCCTAATTGACTGTCGGTATGTCCAGGTGGTGAAGTGTTTGTACGAAGCCGCAACCATGACCGTCCAAGTACAAGATCAGAGCACAAGACCAATCCAATTGCATCGCGGGGTAAGACAGGGAGATGTAATATCACCGAAACTCTTTACCAATGCATTGGAGGACGTCTTCAAGACGCTCGATTGGAACGGACGCGGCATTAATATAAATGGCCAACACATTACACATCTGCGATTTGCCGACGACATTGTCATCATGGCGGAGACTCTGCAGGATTTGGAAGAGATGCTAAACAGTCTGAGCGATTCTTCAAGACAAGTAGGTCTCGGGATGAACATTGAAAAGACCAAAATTATGGCAAACCGTCATGTATCCCCGAGACCAGTGGTCGTAAATGGCTCTCCACTTGAAGTTGTGCAGGAATATATCTACCTGGGCCAAACTATACAACTTGGCCGGCACAACTTTGAGAAGGAGGCTAAAAGAAGAATACGTTTGGGCTGGGCGGCATTCGGGAGGTTACGTCATATTTTTGAATCATCGATCCCACAGTCGCTTAAGACCAGGGTCTTCAATCAGTGCGTCCTACCCGTAATGACTTACGGTGCCGAAACGTGGACACTTACCGTAGGACTGGTCCACCAATTTAGGGTCGCTCAGCGAGCAATGGAACGCGCGATGCTTGGGGTTTCTCTGGCAGATAGAATCCGAAATGAGGACATTCGCCAGAGAACTAAAGTCACCGACATCGCTCTTAGAATTAGCTCGCTGAAGTGGAAGTGGGCTGGTCATGTCTCCAGGCGCATTGATGGCCGATGGAGCCGACACGTGTTGGAGTGGAGACCACGCTTAGGCAAACGTAGTGTAGGACGCCCTGTGACAAGATGGGCCGACGATTTAAAAAAGGTGGCAGGTTCGGGATGGATGCGGACTGCCCAAGATCGGAATGGTTGGCGTTCTATGGGGGAGGCTTTCGTGCAGCAGTGGACGGCAAAATGCTGAAAAAAAAAAATCATGTAAATAGTAATATTTTTAATTCATCGTAAAACATCGTGAGGAAAACTACAGGAGTCGGATTAAATTGTAAATTGTGTATTCATTAACCCTTTAAAGCAGAATGGTGGAATAAGCTCCAAGCCCGATCCAAAAGGAAAGATCTTTGCCCAGCTCTGAAAGATTTATGTTTAATTGTATGATAATGATAAGACAGAAATTCCTTTTGAAAAAAACCGTTAAAGATTTAAAGAAATATTAAGCCCGTGAAAAAATTATAATGTAAGAACAGGTATTTATGGAGATAACAGCCTGGACGTGACTTGAACGAGGAATGGGAAGTATTTAGTGTAATTGTCCTTAAAAACTTTTAAGGCGTTTTTATTTAAACTACATTTTGTAGAAATAAATGTGGTTTTTATCTACCTTTATACCGACGATCTAAAAAACCACTTCCGTAGTTTCGGTTGACACTTGTTAACGCTACGTGCTTGTTGTAATAAAGCAAAATGTTGTCCAAAAATGCCAACTCCATATTTCCAAAGTCGAGACCCTATATATATTGCGGCAAGCCAAACGTTAGCGCGATTTAGAAAAATGATTTACATACAAAATTTTGTTACCATAAATTTATTTATTTTTACGGGTTATCCGTATAATGTTATGCTATACCCAATTTAACTTCATGATAAAAGTTTTAATTTGAGATTATCTGTATACGAAATCTCAAAAATTTCAGAGATCATTTTTAATTATTATTTTTTATTCACATAGATAAGTAAATGAACTACCTGATGGTAAGTGGTCACCACTACTTACCATCAGGTTACTTAGTTACTGGACATTGGTACTGTAAGAAATATTAAATATTCCTTACATTGCCAATACGCTCGTAACCCTGGGATCTAAGATGACATGTTCCTTAAGCCTGTAATTATACTAACTCACTCGCCTTTCACACCTGAACAAAACAATTGTTATATTTGTGTACTCATCGTAAGTAAATTTGTAATCAAAATATACTTTACCCACGTTGGAATCGTCTTTTTACCAGGTTGGAATGCAAATTCTACTTAGAAGAACCGGCAACTTTGTATCAAGAAATCATTAATTGTAGCCTATAGTAAGGAGGTGGGCCGTGTTGTTCATAGATGCATAAATGCTTAATCTCAATCATATTATAAGAGTAAGGAGAAAGACCATGTGCAATGAGCACGATTAACCCTCTTACCCGATTCACCGCCCTGGGCCAAAAACGATTAAGAAATTATAAACTAATATAAATCAGAAACTGTCCTAACATGAAATATATTCATAGCATTTTAGCCCGTATCTCGTATGTTATAGAAACTAATATAAAATGCAGAGCGATTATCTAAAATACCGGGCTTAACAGTTCGTTACTCTTACACCGTCGATAGATTTCAAGTGGTCTCTAAATTCACCAACTAATCTGTATTCAATCGATATGTGTGTATGGTGTCAATGATGAAATTGAGCAGACAAATGAAATACGCTTAAAATTTAAATACAGTCCTTACTTTTATTTAATTTTTTAAGGAGATTTGTAAATAATGAAGGTTTAGATTTATTAATAAATGTAATGTTATATGTAGAATTTGCTGATACGCTATTTTAATACATATGGATTATATCTTTTAAATGATACAATTATTATTAGGGTCAATGTCGCATATCACTTTTTGACATTTGACGATTGTATTCTGTACGAAGTTTTGAGTTTTACTTACACAAATAGGATATTTTAATAAAACGCTACATAAGTGTTACTTGTACCGTAGTGTGGTGAATTCACACGAGTATCCAAATATAATCCCAAGGGGATGCTATTTACAATATTGTACCTATTGAGAAATGAGGGTATCATTTTAATTCGCTAACGTATTCGCCTCACAAGTGACTTTAGTAAGCAGAAAGTCTAAGAGTTCATTTTTAATTAGCATGTTCTGCTATACATTAGTGTAATTTATTATTAATATGAATAATATAATTATAATTAGCCATTTTTATTGAGATTCTAATTAATTATATAATATAACAGTTTTGTGTTACCCAAAACGAATCATTACCGCCACCTTTTCATGATACAGATATTATTAAATCTATTGACTACCTCTCTGATGTAGCTCTAAGGACTGCGACTTTCAGTAGCAATTAGGGGCATCGGTAAGCACTTAAAGTCGTTTTTCCTACGTTCGAACTATTTTAAGTGGTGTCGTACTAGCTTTCCATCAAATTATGAGAGTGAGGGAATATTATTATACTGCAACTGTGTTTGCGCACTTATGCACTATCTTCTGCATAGTTAATTACTAAGTTACCGCCGTGCCAGATATCGGAAGACATCATCATTACTAAGCAGAACCAGTATGATAAGGCAGTAGTTATTTTTTTCTAATGATTAAATAATAACAATATCATTAAGAGTAATCGATCATTATTTATCCCACTAAAAGAAAAGGATCATCAATTATTTAGCTTTTTTTTAAATAAAGATACAAAGTTCTATGACAGTGAAGGCAGAAATATGAGATATTGTCAGTAATATGAGCGCATTGATGACGACACAAAATAAAAACGGTTGCAAAAATTCACCACGATCCTCTGAAATGTCATTCAAGATTTCATAGATGAACTTAAGTATATATAAGCGAACACGAGACAAGCTGTTACGAGACGGTCGACAGCAATTCATTAAAGTTTTTTTTTTACTTATTTTATTTAATGTGTAAAGAGGTTTTTTAATGGAGACTATAATAAACTTTTCTATGGATCAAACGGGTATTCCATGGATCGTCGAGTTTAATAAATTCATATATTTATTAAAAATGTATTGACTAAGCGTTATATTTTTATCATTAGTGTGTAGGTGTAGATGTAAGGCTCTCACATTATACAGATTATTATAATGTTGCATTAAATATTTCGAGCAATTATGCGGGACGCTTGTTTACTATTTATTATGTTAATCAACTCAGCCTTATAGGTGCTGGGTTGTATAAAATTAGACTCACTGTCTCCAAGGATATCAATCTTTAAACATATTGACTAATTGTCAAATTGTCATTACATGATGTGAAAAATCTTTTGGCGAGCCTCGAATGACGTGACACCAAACGGCATGACGCTTTCTTATACCATCATTTTCTGTCGCCTCCCTCTACTTCGTTCAGTGTGCGTGGCGCGTACAATATATTCGTTACTTCTCCGTGTAAGTGTCACACGCAGCAAAAATATATTTATCTTACTAAAGAAACTAATTTTATTTATCACAAGCTTTGCAAGGTTTGTTTAGGTCAAATCTTCCTAGCTGAATTAGAACCATTTCCACTTAATTTACTGAGTTGGACATATTGGTTCAATCCCGATGGCAATGCATTTTTATGGTAAGATGATCTAATTATACACCCAAGGTTGGCTTCAGACAAACGAACTCCTCAAATGTCAGTACACATAGGCAGTACAGTATAGTCACCAGATCCGGGGCTTTTTTTCCGAATCCTTTTTTACTCCATATTTGTCATTATCGTCGGTGACGAGACGGACAGACAAAAACGAGAGTGATCCTATGTGCTTATTAATTTGCATTATAGACAAATATATAAAGTAAGAAATGTAACTTCTCATGTAAAGGCCTTCGCCCATTGTGTGTTAAGCCCTCATTTTCAAACACTTAAAATCATTTGCACGGAAACGTTAACAGCAGTGTGTGTCACCACACATCCTATTTACACGAGTTATCTGTACTGAACACGCAGAGTTACGATGCGAACCGTTTATCCTAATGAATATAAAAGTGTTGTGTTTGATGCTTTCTATTCTACAATGTTTAATAACTGAAGATTTGTAGAGATGAGGTATGGGGAACATTATTACATAGGATGCACGACGTTTATTGTACGTGTTCACAGTTTGACGATTACATTGCGACTCCCTCTTCATACAATAATACTGCGTTATATATACAAAGTGAAGTCCCTACAGATTAATAATTAAAAAAGTGTACTGTTTTGAAAAAAAAAAGAACTTTTTATAAAATGATGACATCTATTCAATAGGAAGTGTTACAAACTGATTATTAAATAGGTACGTTATTACTTTTTTTTAATAATGATTACATTTTGATAGTTTCATTTATCTGAAATTCCACTTTAAATTATTTTGTAATGAGTTTAATACCAAATATAAATAAATTCAATTTTGGAATAAGTTGCTTAAAATGTATATCGATACCAACAGGAATAAATTTAAAAAAAAAAAACAAGAAAGATTTTCTTATACAATTATTTTAAATAATTTTATGTTATAATTATACAATAATAGTATAATTTAATTTTAAATCCACTGTTTCTGTCTACATTAATGATTTTTACATAACTTAATTTATCTCTTTGTTTTTCCTTGATTCGCTCACCAATTCCATTCTGGACGATTCCATTCAAGCGTATTTATTCTAAAAAAAACAAAAACATTCATATAAATTGAAATATATATATATATAATTTAATATATAATTAATAACTATTTTTTATTGTCCTACTTAACTTACCTAATTAACATATATGTAATAATATTTTAAATACATATATATAATTATTATAGAAACCAAGTATAAGACACACTTATTCCTTTCAAGTAGCAAGAACCAATCAATGGGATTTTTCCATAAAGGCTTATAGAGATATCACATATCATTTTCATCCCGGTATAATGAATTACTTGCCATTATAATTCGTTTTAAATTATAACTTATATTTATAATGCTGAAATAAAAAATAATAATAAAATAAATAGAAAATGTATCTGAAACATTATATTGATTATACATCTCTTGATTTAGTTTATATTTTTATCTATGTATATAATTCTTCTTTGGTAAATAAATGGTGGTAAACTTCGAATGTTTGATATAAAAAAGTACTTTATAATCCTTTATTGAATAAATTGAATTGAAGAACCAAAAATACTTTACGAAGTCATAACATATTATCAAATAATAATATAAAAATAATATATAAAGTAAACAATTATATTAAAAACAGCTAAAGCAGCTGCACAACAAAAGGTCGTATGTATAATTTTAATTATTTATAAATTAACGTCTATTATCTTTAGGGGAATATAATATTTTTCTTTCAAATTTCAAGTGAATGATAACAGAAAGAGAATAAGTTATATTTTACGTAAGTTACTATAGAAACAACAGAGTGAAAACATGAATATCACATTAATGAAATATATGGAAATAATTGAATTTACCATTGATGTAGAATAGATATTACTGTATAACTTATTAATTACTCTTCTCGAATGAAAATTGTAGTCTACTTATTCAGGCGTAAACTATGCATAATGTTACATACGACGTTTTGCATTTATAACAAAAACAATCACCTATATAAATACAGTGTTATCAACTAATCAATGCTATAAGGAAATTGTATGTAAAATAAAATAGATAAGATGTAAGTGATATACATACAAATATGTCTTCCAATTTTGATATCCGATGCCTTTTAAACTGAATTTGGCCTCTGTGCCCTCTCAATCACAATACCACGAACTAAAACAGTCTCTTCTCCAGCATTGTGGTTCATATTTCTTCGGTTGCAACCGTGGCCTTTACGCTCTTCTGGACCACGACCGAACTTGCCTCTGCAAGATCTCTTAGGTTCCCCTCTACAACCACCTGGTCTCTCATGTTCAAATCTTCCCCATGGTCCCCAAAAATGGTGCCCGAAGAAGCTAAACTCCTTATGGTGGCCATGATGGCCGTGATGGCCATGATGTCCACGGTGTCCATGATGACCGTGTCTATGAGGATCATGACGATGAGGACCATGGCAATGTGGGCCGTGTTCAAATGATCCGCGGGTTTGATGTCCAAAACCGTGCGGACTGCAATGCTGACCAGTCGGAGATGGACCTCGAGGGCCGTGTCCATGGGGGCCAAAATGATTGAATGGTCCATCACGTGGTTCGATGAATCTTCCGCAACCAAAGTGTTCCCTCATTTTTCTATTGATTGGTTTTTAAACTTTAATACGATACAACGTTACTCGACAAAAGTTGTCTAGCAAGTGTTTTAGGTCGGCCTTGCCTTAGTATTTATATGGTACCGATTTCACAACAATTTAATACGGTTTCAGGTAATCCTGTTACAGTCTAGGGAGCGTTCGTGAGAAATAACGTAATATTTCATCAGAATTTTTAAACTAATTAAATCCATCTTTTTTATTTTTTGTATTATTGACTGATTATTTTCAATGATGATACAGCCTTGACTTTAATACATATAAAGTTGCAATTGTTGCAAAGTTAAGGATTCAATAGATTAATTTTTATTTTATGTTTTTCCTTATGTATTTACCTTCGCTTAATTCATTATTTGTTTTTTTAATTTCGTAATTAATTGCATTTAATTTGATTTTTAATTGTTCATTATCATTCATTCTTTCATTCATTCATCATTATCATTCTGATTCTTTATTGAACTTATTATTATAAGTGGAAACTTGATTGGTTTATGTGTCATCTTATAATTGTATATTATTTATATTGTTTTATTAATAAATAGAGAACGAATGAATGAATATTGTTCGTTAAATTCAACCGAAGAATCGTTGCTGAGTTGAAGCTTTTGGACTGATGTCTTATTGAAGTGCTTGTACAATGGTTAGCCGCTTTACACCGCTTTTATTTTTCAATTACAATGAAACAAACGTTTCATTTGACGAGCCGGTTGGCGTGGTTGGTAATACTTGCCTTTCACGCCGAAGGTTGTGGGTTCGATTCCCACCCAGGACTGACATTTGTGTGCATGAACATGTCTGTTTGTCCTGAGTCTGGGTGTAATTATCTATGTATGTATGTATTTACAAAAGAAAAATAGTATGTGTAGTATATCAGTTGTCTGGTTTCCATAGCACAAGCTTCATACAAGCTTAATTTGGAAACAAATGGGACATTTGTTTCCAAATTAAGCTTGTATAAAGCATATAAAGCATTGTAGGATATTATTATTATTATTATTATTTTCTACTCTTGATGCTGCATTAAGCACTACTCTGATTATTTCTTTTATCTTTATTTTTAATGCGTAAACAACATTTACCTTAAAAACAATATTATATAAACCAAACCTATGCAAACATTTTAAAATAAAATTTTAGCGACTAATAAAACACAATTAAATCGTAAAAAAGTAGCTAAATTATAATAATATTTTTAAATAAGAAATTATAAAATTAAAACAAGTAAATTAGATATATACTATGAGCTCGATTGATTATGATGAAATTAGACACATGCAGGTTTCCTCACGATGTTTTCCTACACCGTAAAGTACGAGATGAATTATAATCACAAATTAAGCAAATGAAAATTCAGTGGTGCTTTCCCGGTTTGAACCTACAATCATCGGTTAAGATTCACGCGTTCTTACCACTGGACCATCTGGGCTCGCAAAGTAATAAATATTACTTAATTAATATTATAAATTGAACTCTTTTAATGCGAACTTGGTTAAGATTTTTTTTTTAGTTTTTGTGACTGTCGCAATAACATTGTCTAAAAGTCGTATGCCTGGCAACCCTATTGACAACCAATGATACACATTGATTTTAATTAATTATAAAATATAATAATTTCGTATTAGGGACTTGAAAGATTTTATTTTAAATATTTTTTTTCTTATTAAGCCTAAATACAACAATTTCATAATATTTCATAAATATTTCAACACAATTTCATAATGTTGTGCAATAATAGAATGAGTCATTGTTGATTTCACATTGTGTCGCAATCATTATAAATTAAGTTTTACACAAGACTTGCTTTTAATATGAGTTAAATAATATATTAACAGTTTTTACGTCACTACCAAACAAAAATCACTACAAAAACATCAACGATACGTTACCCTCAATTTCTAGAAGCAAACACATAGATAGTTTGATTGATGAAATAGGGTGAATGACCTTGTCGGTTATTCTCTTTAGAATCTACATACCGAACCGGTATGTACGTAGCGTAACCTGTAGCGAAGTTTCGAAAATCTTTGAATACATATTTTTTTCTATTTTGATCAAATGAAAATAAGCGTGCAAATATTACGTGACATAAGTGAAACATCCATTGCAAACGTTACAAATTGAAACGTTGTATTTAAATTCGACCTTGAAATTTTACTTTCATTGCGACTGTTCAAGTTACACGTCACTGATATCGCGTAAGGTTTATCATCTCATACTATTCATGTTTCTTCTCTCTCTCTCTCATGTACTTTCTCGTTTCGCCTTAAAGTTTAAATTTAGAAAAAATCTTTCATATTTCAACTTTTTAGACTCTACTGAACTTGTGTTTTGATAGTCAGTTAAGACAACCATTTCATAATTATATGTAATAATAAATATAATAATGCGGACAACCAAATAGCATTCTCGTGCATATTTATAAATAAGAAAATAAAATTCACTGCTCTGTTCATAAAATAATATACTAAAAACTTCTCAGAAACGCGCTACATCTTCTCTTATAAGGTTTATCTATATTTGCTTAATAGTTTTTAGTTTAGTTCAGTTTCGATAGAATAGATAAAGATAGATGTAAACAGTGGCGTTTATACTATTATTAAACTATTTATACGATATAATATTCATATCGGAATCTGACCCAGGTTAAGGTAAACTCTAGTCGAGTCTCATCGGACTGATTTAGACTGATTACTGCCTCATTGGTCTAGTGGCTTGATATAAAGCCACAGACCCGGAGGTCCTGGGTTCAATTCCCAGGTCGGGCCAATAAAAAGTTATTTGGTTTTTCTGTCAGAAAATTCTCAGTAGCAGCCCGGAGTGTGGAAGTTGGAAGTGTGTACACTCCCGTGCCTCGGAAATCACGTAAAGCCGTTGGTCCTGCGCCTGAACTCTTTCCGGTCGTGTCGGATTGCCGTCCCATCGGATTATGAAAGTTAGGGAATAGAGAGTGCACCTGTGTTTGCGCACACACTTGTGCACTATAATATCTCCTGCGTAGTTGGCTAATCTCTCTTGAGATTGGCCGCCGTGGCCGAAATCGGTCTGGAGGACATTATTAATATTCAAATATTTATACTATGTAATATGTCTAATTATACTATAAATATAAGTACCACTAAAACCATTAAATTAATAAAATTAAAGTGGTTGTTTGTGATTACAAAACAACTGCGTGTACCAGCCATTTAAATAATTTAAATACATTATGTTTATAATTCAAATAAGCTTTATGTACGTTTAAAGGGGAGATTATGAAGGAATTATTAATTTCATGTACGTATATTAGAATAATTTAAATGTATTTACTAATATCTGACAAGGTGGTAGCAACCCAGACGAGCTTGCACATATCGTATAAAATGATGATTCAAAAGTGACCCACCCAGAATTATGGTTCAATAGAGACCCCACTCGAATAATGGACATTTTGATATCTATGATTATATATTTTAACTAGTTTCCAGTTGTATATGAGTCATCAGACCATTTGCCAGATCGCCTACATGAGAAATTAAAAAAAAATACGAATTTATGTTTGAAAGCCTTTCTAGTCTGTATTATCTATTAGGCATCCTAGTTGTATAATGGCATCACAATACAAACTATATCAACTATTTATTAAGTCAGTTCACACCGCGCAAGTATTTATATTAACGTATCTCAAAGCTATAAATGTTTTGTAAGATAACTACTGTCAACCTTGAAATACCAAACAATACATTTGGTATTGAAGACTGAAATATATTAAATATTGACTTCGAAAATTATATAGAAAAAACAGTTAGACTAAAAGATCATTTTCGTTATTGATAATAACAAAATATAAAAATAATATATTATACAAATATATCTTAATAAATAATATTTAAAATAATCGATAAAAATATTTAAGCTAAATAATAAAAAGATCATTTCCCGTACCGGGAATCGAACCCGAGCCTCCTGGGTGAAAGCCAGGTATCCTAGCCACTAGACCATACGGGAGATGACAAATAAAACAAAATTGTTATTCGATACCAAAAATTCAACTCTGGCTAAATACTACTAATTCATAGCACAAAGTAAAGCAATAATAAGCCTTAAATACAAATTTAATAAGGCACAAACTAGTATAAAACTTTATTTTGACATTTTAACCGCTATCTGAAGTCTTACAATCTCGTGAATAAAAGACATAAATAATCAAGGTCACACAAACGGGTTTTTACGAATATCTTAGTACCTGTAATATGCACTAAATGACGTTTGAATTTATTAGAAAAGATTACTAGCTGACACGTGCCCACTTCGTTGGGCATTTTTACTTGTGATTAAATTATGATTGTGGTTCGGTTAGTATTGAGTGATTACTATGATTTATTTAAAAGTCGCGTTGGCCGAACATAAGATTGTAAACAATAAAATTGTCTCGCGTATGATATTTTAAATTATCTCTTAAACTATGCAATCAAAAACCATACTGTGAAAAACGAATTTTATCTAAATAAAATTTTCTTGGTGATAAAGCAATTTATTTATAAATAGATTGACGTGTTGTATATGAAAAAAACCGTCTAATAGAAATATCATTCAAAAGATTACGACACGGTCTCGGTTCCATACCTATGTCGTATTATCTCTTTAACTATTTGTCCAAATTATATGCAGTAAAAGAGAAAAGGCTTTTGTTTTAAACACTTGAGACGATTAGTTTACTTATTTTGATAAAAAATCATAATTGTTGATAATATGACCAATAAACATGACCTAACGATTTAATATCTATTATAAAAAAACTACTTTTTGTGATTTAAATATAAAAGATAGATATATGCTGTCGTTGACTTTTTTGAAGACATTATCAAGTTTTACAAATTTTCTCTAGAATTCAATCATATATCTCTCATCCTTAAGGCAGCTTTCGTAAGAAACGTTTTCGTTCGACCGTTTTTTCTCCGACTTACTTTGCAAATCCGACTACCACGAAAAAGTCTTTTCATTTTTCGGGTTAATATATAGCCTATAACATTCACAAATAATGTGGCTTTATACTAAATATTAACTAAACCTCACATATTATTATACTAAATATATAGAAGATAAAATTCTTTACAATTTTAGCTCGAACAATATTTTTACAATTAAATATTGTCTAAAAAGACCGCGTAACGTAAGCCTGTATGTATAAAAAAGAACGGTCAACTGTATAACTCCATATAATAATTTCCTCATAATTCAAACATAATATATCACTGTGATATTAGGGCTATAAGCAATAGGTATTTTGGGGCTATGCGGTTATAATTCCACAATCTGTCAGCAGTCAGAATCGGCTTACGAGATTATACTCGGAGTACTGATCGTACGACTGTATATAGTGTCGTTTTCAACGGTTATCGCACATGGGTACCGGATTTGGTTAGGTAATGTTTTAAACGCAATATCATTTTCACATAAGCCCGTTACAAGGCTACGTACAATATACATATATATGAATGAAACCAGATATAAAATTGAACGTAATTTTTCCAATTTATGAATTTAAATCTTATGTTAAAAATATTTGATAAATAAAGCGTAGAACTCGATAAAATATTATACAGATGAATACATAATCGTGCAGTTAGAGTCAGTTAATTTGTTGATTGAATTCAATTAATTATCTATGAAACTTAATCGTTTGAAAAGAGCGCCAACTAAGTTCAATGCCGGTTCTCGGAAGAATCTACGCTTCGAACCAATGGTAACTTTAAATTTAATTAAATCTTTTGAATTAATGATTCAAAAGATGCTCGCAATAGCCTACTTGAAGAATAGTTTTGAATTTGAGTTGACTTTCACTTTGATGTAATACAATGTTACAAATTTCACACAAGCCCCATTATACGGCTACGTATACCGTACATAATACGTAATCAAATCAAATACACATATCATATATATTACACATAAGTAGATGTAATACATACATATAAAGGTGATGGCCGAAAAAAAGCCGAGATGGCCTAGTGGTAAGAACGCGTGAATCTTAACCGATGATCGTGGGTTCAAACCCGGGCAAGCACCACTGAATTTTCATGTGCTTAATTTGTGTTTATAATTCATCTCGTGCTTTAACGGTGAAGGAAAACATCGTGAGGAAACCTGCATGTGTCTAATTTCATTGAAATTCTGCCACATGTGTATTCTACCAACCCGCATTGGAGCAGCGTGGTGGAATAAGCTCCAAACCTTCTCCTCAAAAAGGGAGAGGAGGCCTTAGCCCAGCAGTGGGACATTAAGAGGCTGTTACTGTACTGTACTGTAAGGTGATGGTAAGTGACCACCACTGCCCATAGACATCGGCATTGTAAGATAATCATATTCCATACCTTCCGTTTCCATAGGTTTCCTTTTCAATCGTGCAGGCAAGCTTACGTTACACGTCCTTTTTAGAGAATATTTCGTTGTAAAAAATATTGCTGAATCTTATACGACTCTATTCTAATATCTTATGTCGTCGAAACGTTATTTAATAGGAAGCACCAAAACGCAAAAAAATGCGTTTTTTTTATTAGAACGGGCACGCACAATGACTTCGCGAACGCAGAATACTCCCCTGTAGTGAGTAGTGTGGCTTTCAGTGGTTATACAACAGCGAATTATTTTGACGCGTGTGTGAATGTGATGATTTAAGGGAATTTCGATCCAATGAATTTAAATAACGAATTGTAAGTAATTATATACCCTTGTCACGATCGCTAAAACGAATGAAATATATATATACTATATACGTAGGCGACGAGAATATGGGCCACCTGAGTGTAATCCATCACCAACGCCCAAAGACATTGGCATTGTAAGAAATGTTAACCATCGCTTACATCGCCAATGCACCACCAACCTTGCGAACTAATATGTTATCTCCCTTATGCCTGTAATCACACTGGCTTACTCACCCTACAAAAACCGGAACCCAACAATACCATGGACTGCTGTTTTGCGATAGAATACTGATGAGTGGGTGGTACCTACCCAGACGAGCTTGCACAAAGACCTAACAACAGTAAAAATGTGGTACCATCTCGCATGTGGTAAAATATGGTACCATCTCGTATTGGAGAAGCGTAATGGATTAATCGCAACACCTTCCACTTCCACTTCCCCATAGGAGTATCTTAGACTAGACCAATTGGAAATTTTTGCGTATTTGTAATAAAACAAACAAATTAAAAATATTTAATTAATTATTGTTATTTCTTTTCTATATACATTTTTAATCAAAGTCAAAGTCAATATACGTTATTCTAGTGTCTCTCTCTTAGGAATCATCATTTTACAATTTTAATTTTAATATAAAACTACCACCGGTTCGGAATGTAGATTCTACCAAGGATACCGACAAGAAACTCATTAGTTACTCTTTTAAACATCAACCTACAAACATCTAACATTACTGTTTTTTATCTAATTTATGAACAAGTCAAATAGTCATAGTGTTTCCCGGTTTCAATTTTTAAAACTATCCCGGCAGTTTCGATTTTTAACACTATCACAGTACAGTAACAGAGTGTCCCACTGCTGGGCTAAGGCCTCCTCTCCCTTTTTGAGGAGGTTTCGAGCTTATTCCACCCCGCTACTCCAATACGGGTTAGTGGGATACACATGTGGTAGAATGTCAGTGAAAGTAGACACATGCAGGTTTCCTCTCGATATTTTCCTTCACCGTTAAACACAAGATAAATTATAATCAGAAATTAAACATATGTAAATTCAGTGGTGCTTGCCCGGGTTTGAACCCACGATTATCGGTTAAGATTCACGCGTTCTTACCACTAGGCCATCTCGTTTAAAACTATATCATCAAATAATTGAACAAGCGTTGCGACTCTTGGAATTTTTTCGCAGATCAATTAGTTTTATATTTTATTTTTTAATTCTCTTACATTCTTTACATTATATACGACTTGTTGATAAACATAATAAGACTTTTGTAACAGTATTTACGCTGTAATAAATTGTTACTTTATAAACGCTATTATCAAACAGATCAAGAAATGTTACGGAGATGTAAGCCGTAATGCATGTGATTTAAAGAATATATTCCCTTGAGAGAAAAACTGGACGGTTGTCAAGCACATCATGTCACGTAGTTACTTCAGAACTCGGGAAGTCACCGGAGACGAGATGTGGTGACCATGGATTATGAAAAGTCAAAATATTTTTGATCTTATGTAAAAAATAAATTATAATACATATCGTATGGTGAAGGATAGCATCATGAGGAAACCAGCTTGTTTTTAATGTCACTGAAATTGACATACACATTTTCGGTGCATTTGCGAAATCCTTTAAAATTTCGCGTTCAATAATCTAAAATACTGTATATCTTTTATTTAACAATCTATTATACATTTTTTTTATATTTTACTCAATTTGCATAAACTACCCCTGCACCCTTTCATTTTTTATATCAATTTAAATATTTTTTATATCTTTAAGAGACTATATTTAAAAAATAGTAACAGCCTGTGAATGTCCCACTGCTGAGCTAAGGCCTCCTCTCCTTTTTTGAGAAGGCTTTAGCAGCTTATTGCAGCACCACGCTGCTCCAATGCGGATTGCTGGAATATACATGTGGCAGAATTTCAGTGAAATTAGACACATGCAGGTTTCCTCACGATGTTTTCCTTCACCTTCAAGCATGAGATAAATTATAACCACAAATTAGGCACATGAAAATTCAGTGGTGCTTGCCCGGGTTTGTACCCACGATCATCGGTTAAGATACACGCGCTCTTAACACTGGGCCATCTCGACTTTTTAAAAAATAGACAATCATCAGAATTTAACGATAAATTCCACTACAATCAATTCAAAGCTTACAGAACTTCAAACTAATTTAATAAGAAATATTAATAAGTAATACTCTTATATGTGTTATCATATAAGTTTATTTATATTACATAATATTGAAATTAAATATCCAAAATCAGTAGTATAGTATCTTACGATATGGTTCCCCTACATGGTTCATATTTACACTCGACGGCGTTTTGTAGTGTTGATTCCGTAACGACTTGAAAATTTCTTCTATGTTTGTTAAGTAGATTATTACACAAGCCATTGTCCCTGACTACGTTCATATTTTCAAACTTCCTTTATTTTAACATGTTATTCAAGATTTTATTGAATGCAGTTTTTGTTGATTTTGTTTTTCAAAAGAAACGTACCTAAAAACCATGGAGCATCTACGTTCCAATTTCAAAATTTAAATTAATGTATTTATTAATATGTATATACAACCGCTTATGAATTGACGTCTCTTAAGTTTTTTTTTAATTGGTTAAGGATCTAGCAAATGACCACTAAATAGTTGTAGTATTTACATATAATATCAATTATTTGGTAGCAGCATTGGAAAATATACTTAAGCGATTAAAAAGTTACATTATAAAAAAAAAAGTAAAATTAAAAGCTCATCATTTTTTTAAGAGGAATGCGGAAGCAAATTGGCTGCTAAATATTAAGTGGGCACCAACACCCATACACATTGGCGCTGTAAGAAAAATTAACCATTAAAAAATGCGCCACCAACCTTGGGAACTAACTCGTTATACATATAGTGCATATCATTGCGTCTTATATGTACACTACATGGTCGATTTGTGTTTTGTATTTAACAGCCGTAAATATTTATGAATCAAAAGATTAAATAACGACAGCCTAAAAACAAGAAAATAAATTGTTAAATATTATTTTACATAAACAATAACGATAAAACGCCCCAGAGAAATAAACGCTGTCGCCATAAAAAAAATATTGGACGACGTCTCACAAACAGTTTATGTTATGATTATGTGTGACAAATATGATTTTTATATACGGGACCACGAATTTCGTGAAAAGAATGGCGAAAATGGTACGCCCTTTCATTTAAAAGAACCAAAAAAGTGGGTTCGATTCTTATTTGGGATGTATATTTGTGTTGACATTTTTTTTTTACTTATATAGGCCAGCGTTTGACCGTACTTGTCTGATGTAAATCATCGACACGGTCTAGGCTGCAGCACGCTTGCTTAAAAAAACCTGTTTACTGGATTTGAAAACACCAACGTTGTATCTATCAGGAAATACAGACTCAGGCAAAGTATTCCACAGTTTTGCAGTGCGAATAATAAGCGTGGATTCGAAGTGCTTCACACGTAGGCGGGGAATGACCATGCCTATGGCGCTTTAGTCGCGTTAAAAATCAGCAACAAAATAATAAAAAAAATCTACTTTGTGGTGACTTTTTCAACTTAAGTAACTCAAAATTAATTTTAATATAATTAACAATATACATACATAATATATTCGTTTTGACGCTAAAAAGCTTAAATAAAATTCTTATGAAAATTGATAAAAAACCAAAATGAGCCAGTTTTAACCTACCCAAACTGGTTTAAATCGGTTATATCCAATAAAGTCTGATTGCGGTTCGAGTGCTCTATATCGAAAACTCGTTCACAGCCCTTAATTTCCGCCCGTATAGAAGATTTCTATATTGCCAATATTTTGGTAACTTGATCGTATGGGTTCTATCGATTTATTTATTAAATAGGTGATTGTTCCAACAATAAGGTCAATGTCCTTACTCTTTTGTATTGACTTACAAATAACAAATTTTAACCTATAAAAGAGAGACTAATATAATACCTATAATAAATTATATTACTCAATTAATAGAAAAATACTAGTCTTTTCTTGTTCACATAACTTTATCGAATGACCACCAAAGTTAATTATGGTCTTAACGGCGTACAACAACTATACAGATAGATTTCGAACAAATTGAATATTTTTATACAACATCTGAAATATTACCAATTGTTATTATAATTCTGAATTCGAAAATAAATAATCTCAGTCCATCATTGTATGAACGATTTAACGTTACATACCCATAAAGCCAGTAAATACATGTGATCATATTAAATTGCGTGTCAAGTATGTTCCCTTAATCCGACAATCACTCATTCAATTATAAGCCCTACAGTTAAGGCTTTAGAATTATTTATTGCGTACAGCCTAGTATATTGTCAGCGATTACGCGCTTGCTGTGACTACAGACCGTGAAAACTGCCCTCAGTCTGCTCATGGTAATACACATAGCTGTTACAAATAGAAAACCGAAATATTATTTATTAATGATTTATAGGATATCCAGGCAGATATCCTATAAATATAACTGATATACAACTAAGATATGGTTACCAACTTAAAAAAACTCTATAATATTAATGAAAGTGAGACCAGTACTAGTCTGTAAATTAAATTCAGAAAGCGATTGTCAAAAGCCAGAAAGTATATGAAAATTTTTTCATAATAATTATAACATTTCAAGAATACACGCATCAAAATAGTGTATATATTATGTGTGTAATGAAGTGAATACTTACGTACACGTAATCTTGACCAATGATTGCGGCTTTGAATCCAGGCAATCACCATGTTTTCGCGTATTTAATTAGCGTTTAATTTATCTCGTGCTCGGAGTTAATCCATATATGCCTAAATATCATATTTTCAAATCTACGATTTATTATATCACCCTATCTAAAAAAACCGATGATACCAAAAAGGAGGCATTCCCTTAAAGTAAATTAAGACTTAACCTATAATAGGAATTTGAATTTTTTAATGGGATGAAACAACTCTCCAGGCACATAAAAGCTAAGGAAACCATCGGAAAGGACATGACTAATTTCTGTACGAGCGTTTGCATAGGTAACGAAGTTGTGGTGTTTTATAATATTCACGATATTGGGATATTAAATTGCTATAAATAAAAAAACTCGGCATTACAAGAGAATAGGCTTAAACATTTTCATTGAATCTTTTCATTAGATTGCTGCCAATAAGTATAGAATTGCTATAAAAAATATATATTTTTTTATACATATATATATTTTATAAAGCAACATAATCAAGTGGTAGATGGTATCAGTTCGTAGGGATGTGGGGATTAAAAAATATTAAAAACAAATCGCAAAACAACAAACAGTACGCAATGGAAAACCTGCAATGACTTTACATTGACATTTGACATAGAATCGCACTGGCGGGCAAAAAAAAACGTTAATAAGCGTTCCGTTTTAGGTATTATGTTTTTGTGTAATATAAAAAAAAAACTATCTTACGCTTCAACATTTATAATTTTTTTAAATGCAATAAATACTAATGAAGACATTTTCGTATAAATGTTCCTAATAAGAGTCCATATCACTTGTCTATGCATATCTATGCAAGTAATATGCATCGTCTTGAACGTCCATTATTATATTTATCTTTCTCTTTACTCCATTATGGTGAAAGACACACGGTACTTAAAATTCATCTTGCATTACATAATATTTTGAAATAAAAACTACCAAGTTCGGATTTCCCAAGTTCATGTTAAAAACTACGTATTAATTCATTTTTAATTTTTTTATTATACAATATATTTACTATCTAGGTGTACTTTTTTGGCTACCTCATTTGTATGTGTCGAAAAAAACCTGTATTGGAGATGGAATAAACTTTAAACGTTATACATTGGCACTGATTACAAAACAATTTTAGGTTATACGTAGTAAAAAATAAGTATATAACCTACCCTATGTAACCAATTTTAACATATGGCTTTTTGTCAAATTGATTTAAAACTTTGAAATTATATTCAATTCGTATAACAATATAATAATTTAGTACCATCGAATTAATGATGACGCAGCTGATGATGGAGACAGGAGGTAGATAGTGGGATTCTTCAATGGGTTCTGATAAACTCAAGGGTAATTTTAAAATAAAATCACAGTATGTGATCAAATGAGCCCAAAATTACAAAAACATTTTTAGTTTTTTTCTAATCTGTAATTTATCAAAAAATAATAAATAAACATAAAAATATTTATGCAAGGATGTTTATGTTGTTTTAAATAATTATGATAAGGATTATATCCTTACATGATAAAATAATATTGCGGGAGATTATTTAAAATATAAATTCTTTATAGAATAACAATTTAATTTCGTCTGTCATCTCCCGTATGGTCTAGTGGTTAGGATACCTGGCTTTCACCCAGGAGGCTCGGGTTCGATTCCCGGTACGGGAATATTATTTTTATATTACAGTACAACTGAATACTTTTACGAACTAATTCCTCGAGTTCCTTATTCACCGGAAAAAAATATTTTATTTGTTATTTAATTGGTTTTAATTGGCGTCTAAATAAGGTTTAGGTATGCATATTTTTAAATTCAAGAGATTAATTATTTATTTGTTGAAAAAACAATTTTAATTTCCAATTTCCTGTAACGTTGTTTAAATTTTGCGGTCATGTGACGCAGACATGACGAAGTACTTTGCACTCCTGATAGCATTGTGCAGCGTTGCATGATATGCATGCAAGCAGATGACTGGAAAGACAGTGTCAGTTATATATGCCTCCAATATATAAATAAATATATATAAATAACGTGGGACATGCAGTAGAGTAGAATAATACTAGGCCCTCGACACAAAAATAATTGCGCTCATAAGTTTAACGAGAAATACGTATTATATAATTATTTATTTATGATTTATTTATCAAGTTGATAGGCAGTTTCTTCAAGTTCCTTTAGAAATCAAAATGTAACAAAAAATTGGTAACGATTATGAAAGGCACCCAGTCTGCCACCCCTACAAAACCAACTGCCCCGACGCCTTCTCTCCCCGGCTTTCTTTGGCGAAGCGGGTCAGCCAAGGCAGCCGCTTCGCGTTCACTTTCTGCGACAAGACATTTTAACAGAAGTAGAGAATTTCCTTCCAGCACCTCTCGCTAAAGATCGATCGAAGATTGGCCGCCAAGGAATGACGCTCTGCTCCCTATGCGGCACGCACCATCAGGGTGTGATGCACCGAGGCACTAAAAGACACATTAACCATTTTTCGTCCATTACATCATCAGTGCATCCTCAATTATATACTATTATAGTTACCATCAGAATTAAAAAATAATATCGTTAGTATGCGGCTTGGTAATGGTGTAGTATGGAGCTGGTACTACAGAAATACCGACACGTGCAAGTTTCCTTACGAGGCCTTTCTTTACCACGGATATCATAACATTAATAATTAAATATAATAAAAACAAGAGTTTTTGCTAGTATTCGAAACGACGTCCCTATTCTTAATGAGCGCACTGGAATAATTCGCGACAATGGCAAAATTCCTGATATACTGACACTGGCTCCCTGGACACAAGGACGAGCTATGTGATACACCACAAGTATTGACATATTGCAACATCTCATAAACATTGTTAAATTATATCTTTAAGGTTTTAATGTAAATTAAAAAATATATATCTTTTATGGTATGACGTTTGCATTTGGAACACTGACCTTGAAGTAATAGTGCTAAAACTTTGCTAAAAGAATGAACACCCTTCCTTATGTTAATAGGAGACTAGTTCATTTGTCATGTATGCTCAAAGAATCGGAATTGCGACCGAACGGGAAAATGCTGTTAGAATTCTTGGCACAATTCCACGCTGTCATTTTATAGTAGCTATTTTTAATTATAATTTGTATGTAGTTATTTAGTAGATTAGTCTTCAACGTAAATATCTCATGTAGATATTTAAACACTAATGAAAGACGTGGAATAACTAATAATAAAATAATAAATAAAATTCACTGGTGGTAGGGCTTTGTGCAAGCTCGATAGCTTGCACAAAGTCCTACCACCATTGATATTGTTGTGTTCCGGTTTGAACAGTGAGTGAGCCAGTGTAATTACAGGCACAAGGGACATAAAATCTTAGTTCTCAAGGTTGATGGCGCATTGGCTATGTAAGCGATGGTTGACATTTCTTACAATGCTAATGTCTTAGGGCGTTTGGTGACCACTTACCATCAGGTGGCCCATATGCTCGTCCGCCAACCTATAATATAAAAACAAAAAAAGAATAGGATTCTATATAAAAAAAGAATATTTAACTTACTTTATATAAATAATATATTAAAAATGTATTGATGATTACTTTGTCAATTGGTGTAAACTAATAAAAACAAAACATCGCCGTCACGGGACGATCGGCAAATAAATAAATTTAAGATTATTTAAATAATTTATAATGAACAAAAACAAATATAAATTTTGTATTGGCTCGTATACTATATAGTGAATACTTGGTTGCTATACAAGTGAGTAAACAGTGGTGGCGGAGAGATGGTGGCGGTATGAGAAAGCGTCAAGCCATTATATACCCGTCCATACGAGTCGGTCTTGCCCCCAAGGGCAAGTATGTTAAACGTTAATCGGGGCGCCAATTGACGTTTAACATAAAAACAGCTTAATTTTTCACCGAATTAAATTAAACTTTTTTATCTAGAGGGTCCATAATAAATATGTATAATGTTCTACATTAGGAGATAGTCAATCGAAATGATGCTAGCAGAATTATTTTTATAGCGACAAAATAAATCCATTAAAATATAAGAGAATCTGAAACTGAATCTGCAATCATTTTGAATTCACGTAATACTGCGCATGTCGACAAATCATATAAAATAAACCAACATTTTAATATCGAAGAACGTATTTCTTAACACCGAATTGATAAAATCATTTTACCGTAAGGTATTGAAAATATCAGACGCCAACAAAAAAAACAATCTCCGAAGATGGCCGATTTCGATATTTTTCTCAATATATCGATACCTATGATGACTCCCGCGATTCTGGAACCGTTGATAAGAAGAAGTTATTATGTGGATTTATGACGTCTCGCGTTTCGTGATAAAAATATCTTAGACATGTATTTTATTTCCATATTGGTGGTAGGGACCTGTGCTCACACCTGGACACTTCATATATATTACCGCCAAGTAACAATAATTAGTATTGTTTTGTTCCGTGTTGAGTGAGCCAGTGTAATTCAGGCAAAAGGAAATAACATTTTAGTTTCTAAGGTTGATGGCGTATTAGCGAGCCAATGTCTGTCTGGATGGGGATCATTTACCATCAAACGACCCATTTGCCAGTACGCCTACCTATTTACAATACATAATGTATATAAACATATTAAAAAAAAATCAAGTCCAATATACTCTTGGTCCAAAGGTTTCGTGTATGCACTTTATACTAGATAGATAGATAGATAGATAGATAAAGTCTTTATTTGGATCACACCACATGAGTAAATAAGAAGATAAAAAAGAAATGAAAAAAGTAACACAGAGTTTAAGTTAATTTATGTCGTAGAAAAAAATAAATAAAAAATTAACTAACTTACAAAAATATTTACAAAAATATTTTGCATCTAATTTTATTTAATCTATATCTATTAAATATAATTGGATGCAAAATGGGAATTGCATTATTATGGAAACACAAAGAAAAGAGAAAAAAATAAATAAATAAAAATTAACAAAAATTACTATTTTATTACTAATATATTATTACTAATATTATAAATACGAAAGTTACTCTGTTACACCCTGTTACTGTATGTTAATACGTACATAATTTAATAATACCTTTATTTACTGATTTTGAATCAAAAAAATTGTCATAAATACCCAGACAAAGAAAAATCTTGTCGAATTCTATGTTTAGAAGTTAAAAAAAATTAAGTAAAAAAAAATTACAAACGATTTTATTGAAAATAAAGATAATAATGATGTAGATAATGTACTAAAAGCTAAAAAACAATTCGATAGGTCCTAGGTACTAGTCATCACACCACTCTCCTCATCAATCTAGGGCATTGATCAGACAAAAAAATTATATCGTTCATTTTCTTCACGATCTAAGGAGATTATAAAATTATCTTGTAAAATTACATAAAACAATTTACGGAAGAATTGAATACATCTTACTTTTTTAAGTCGATTTATAAGAACTCAAATCAACATTTTTTTCTCGGAATACGTTGATGTGATAAGCCATAAAAAATATGCAAAGTATAAGCAGACTATTTAACCTAAATCCGTGTACAAATTACAAGCCATCATAACATGAAAGTTCTATATTAATCAAAATAGTAATTTTGGCGTGAATCCAGAAAACAAGCAGACTCTATATAATATTAGTATGGTTTGCAGCCAAAGGATATTACGTTCAAAAATAACGTAACCATTATTAAATATATTACAATAATCGATCTTATTTAATACTTAAAGCCTATCTCTGTTTCTGAATATATATTTGACAAAAATGCACGGATTGAATGATTGCTGGATCTTGTGTAGGAACTAACTAATATTGATTTGATTTGATTTAAGCCCCAAACTCGTCGATTATAATCAAAATATTCTAATCCGTCCCGAATTTTATTGATATATTAAAATTCTAAATCTTCAATAGAACAAGATCATTCGTCGTGAGAAAAAATGCTTTTAAATAGACTTGCTAGTCGGGGCCACGTACGTCTGGAGTCGGTGCCACTTTGAGACTTCAAATGAGAAATTTTAATGAATTCTTGCAATCTTCGGTGGGTCTTTGTATAAGATTATCTGGATATGATACTAACTTTTTAGGTTTATTCAGAAATAGTAAGCTATTTTTAACTATAACATCAACCACATAAATAGCAATGATTAAGATGGCTAAAATTTGGTGCTATGCAATCAAGCTATCAATTCAGAATACCTTTATAATATTAGTGAAATTCTTGTGAAGGATTTTCACGTATAAATTAATTACACATAAATATAAATAATAAATAGATTGATGTAACATAGTTTTTATTTTAACTACTGATCTCATACATATAAATTAGTTTTCGAACGCAACGCAAGACGATGAAGCGGGCTGGTCTTTTAATGCTGAACCATTCCAAATTTAAATGTGAAGGGTTGTATATTATATTCTGTATGAAACTCAACCAATAGTAGCCCCAAGCTCTTTTGTTATACGCGATCGTATACAGACATGTTTCAGTTATAAATGTTATCTGTTTCAGTTATAAATAGGTCTTAATATAAGCTTTTAATTTAAATATTTCATGTAAATTTTTCATAATTAGATGAACTTGGTGAAGATTTTTCAAATTTAAAGTTTTTATGTAGTTTAAATGAGTCGTATCCAGTTTCGCAGACATTTATTTCTCGCCAACCTCCTATAGACTACCAGGTAATTAACTATGAGGAAGATTTTAATGAAAATTATTATTAGCGTTAAAGATTTGCATTTGATGATATTTTACAACTGTGTGAAGTATAATTTTATTTTTAAATTGGCAACACATATCTTGCAAAGCCTAACGCTGTTATGAAATTGATTGATTTAACACAGGATATATAAGTATATAGGAGGAGGTAAAGAAGATGGGGGGCGGATATAAAGAAAAATTACTAATCTATTTTTTTATTTTTTATGGGTTCCTGTTCAAAGTTACAAATAAAATATTGTATATAAATTAACTTATATTTTTAAGGGTTGATGAGCTCGATCAAAAAATATAATAATATTTATATTTTTCTCTTTTATACGTAATACTATAGATTACAGAGATAAATATTGGATAATTAATTTTATTTACAATTAAGATCTATATTATATATTATTGTTTACAGCAATATAAAGCTTTTGGCGCTTACGACATTTTGTTTTCGCAAATACCACATCTCCTGTCGCATGTCACCCATATACCAAAAATATATTTGTTTCTCTCGTTATTGAAAATTCTGTTATCAAATATATAATATCAATGTTAGTATTTAAAACGTATTAAATTGATAATATCTTCACGAGGAATGAACTTGAATGATCTGAAACGAAATCCAATTTCAAGACATAAGAAGGACTTATAATAGCTGCAATCTCAGGTTGTGAAGAAGCGAGCGAAAACTTAATAACAGTCAGTAATAATTTCATTTCTTTAAGGACTTTCGTAGAATTGTACAACTGAAGCACTTCGAAACGTTGTAGTTCTTGCTGGATTTAAGGCAAAGGTTGAGTAGTTTAATCTACGTGTTCTATCCATTTGGTCACCTGACGTTAATTATATATAAGTAATAATTATTACACTACAAATCTCAAGTAGGTTTAAACTTCGGAGTTTCTAAGCTGAGTCGAAACTCCTAACTAAGAACATGGTATAGGAACAATGTTATGTTCAAATTAATTTGTATAGAAATAAAAAATATTATATATTTAATTGTGAAAAATGTTCGTTATAAATTTTACAATAATGAAATCAAGAACTGAATTCCTTTTCAATTAAAAATTGTAAGTGACATGTAAAAAAAATTCCAACGTCCGGGAGCAGCTGTTCAAAATTTACCCTACTCGATAATCAAACTTGCGAAGAAAGTACCGTTATTGGTCCCATTTCAATAAAACTTTTAGTTGAGTTCGAGTATAAGAAATTTTATATCGGCTATTGCAAATAAAACGAGGTTATATCGGAAGCAGTTCTGAAACTTCATAAGTATGTTTCAAACTGTTTATTTAGTTTGGCTTAATTTTTATCGCTATCGTTCGAGACAGTTATGGATAATACAGGTTTTGTTCATTATCGTTGAACATAATATACACAACACAACACAATAAGAAATACCAATAAACTATAAATATTCTAAGAGGCTGTCTTATAAATATTTAAATGAGCCCTTTGTCGTAACTATGACGTCAGATTTTTAAAGAACTATGTTAAATAAATAAATAGATATATAAATTTATATATTTAAAAAAAATAATGAATCTCACAACATCTCACTAAATATAACAAATTAACAAAACGTTTTCAGTGGGCATTGAAACTGCTAGTTTGATTTGTATCGAACAATTCTTCTTATTCATGATAAAAGATAATACTCAAATAAACTAATAACCCGAACTGTTTCTGATGGGTTAAAATTTTCAACCAGACACACAGTCATGAGAACGCGCGCTCTGTGTTAAAAATTATACTTGTACCATAGAACTGCGAGGCATCGTAAAGATCAGCACCCGTACGTTGTTGATGTATCTAAGACACGTACGAAACTATTTACTTCATCGTTTCTGATACGCGCCGCTAAGATCTGGAATACCCTCCCGACCTCCGTTTTTCCCACCACCTACAATATGGGTACCTTCAAGTCTAGAGTGAATAGGCTTCTTCTAGGCAAGCGCGCTCCATCTTAGACTGTATCATCACTTTCCATCAGGTGTGATAACAGTCAAGTGCTAGCTTATATACTTAAAAAAAAATTGTACTAATTCATTAAATCTTAATAGGCAAAAGCAACTACGATTATTTTTAAACATATCAATCTTCAAATACAGTATTGTGTGATCTCACTATTGATTTATAAAGAGTTTTACAAGAAAAAGAGCTTATATTTAAATTTATATTTTCGGATAATTGATTATAAAAAAATAACTTGTATATTTTAACCGTTACACATTCAAAATTAATTCCAAATATTACTTGCAAAAAACACACCAAATTAATTGTATTTACTGACGGCACCAGAATTACACCAATGATGTAATTAGTCTTGATAATGTTGTTTTCCTACAAATATTATGTGATAACAATTATATTTTGCCAAATTGTTATCATTCCTAAAGCAATAACAATTGTACAGTCACTGATTAACGATAATAAACATTTTTGAGTCATCAAGTTACTGAAATCACTCTGTGAGATCATTTATGAAGACAATATAAAGAAGTGGTTCCAAAACTGAGGCAACTTGAGAAACTTTCGAAGTTCCGGTAATAGTAGGATTGTGATCTATTTGAAACATAATAAAAAAGTTATTTAAATAAATTATCTTTTATAGTGAACAGAGCAAGTTTTCTTAACGACATTGAGTAAACTTTGTCAAATGTTTGGGAAAGTCGATATAAATGGTATCTATTTTTATCTAACTCTATAGCCAATATCTGTAGAGTTCTTCACAAATTAATTTCGAATTGTATTAAAAGAATGTAATACTCGAATAGTGCATTTGATTAAGGAATAAAAATGTTACAATAACATACATTCGTACAACCCTCGTACACCGATTGTTACGGCAGTGTATGTATTCATATAAGTACAATTAAAAAATTAATCTAGTTACTCGGTCCAAGTCCCTGTAACTCTAAAATAAAGTTACGCTTTAACAGGTTAAAGATAATTTCAATATATCCTCACATCATACAGCGATTATTAAACACGAGCTTATTATATATTACTTCAAGCATATCTTGCACTTAAACTTTAACATTCTATATAATCTTAACCATCTCAAGTACTTCAACTTCAACAAAAGTAGATCGAATATTTACAAAACTATTTTCAATCATCTAGGCTTCATTACTGAGCTCTATTTATAGTAAAACTGATGTATCATCAGGTACTATATTATAAAAGCTACAACCTTTTCCAATAACGGTTCTATCTTAAGCAAAAAGCAAAAAGGAAGCAAGCAAAAAGTTTTTTTACAAATCGAAACTAGACCAGATAAAAAAAAACTATAGGTTAGATTTTTTTAACTCAATGCCTTCTATATTGTATATAAAAATTCTCTTTATTATTTAACTTGAATATTATTTTACTACTAATAACTCAATCTACTTAAATGTAAGGTGTAGCATAAACTTGATCTCAAATAAGTAAACATCCATCATACAGTTGGTTATAACTCACTTACTTCTCACTAAACATTTAACGCGACGAAACGTATATCTATAGACATTGTTTATATACAGTCGATATCTCTAAAAATAATAAAAACTACATGGTTTATCATAAACAAGCCTGATTTTGAAATTCAATTTCCAAAGCGGATTGCGTTTATGTTAAACATAACAAGGCTAATCCTTATATAACAAAGACATCTACAAAATATTTTCTGCAAAATAAGACTAAGAATATGAAAAGTGCTTCGAAGATATAAATTCTTCTAAAAGTTATGTTTTCATTTTAAAATTAATCGTTTTAAAATTAGTAAACAATTTTTCATTTACATATATATCAACTTAAGAACGATTCAAATACCCACTAATATTTTTCTCCATAAAACATTCTCTATACTAAAAGACACCTTAGCCCAGCAGAGGGACATTCAGATGTTGTTTACCTTACTTCCATTTTTCTAACAAAAATCGCATTTTATGTAAGTATAATATTTTTGTTTATTTAAGTAACTGACATTAAACATGCTGTAAATTTAAATTTTTAATTATTAAGTAGTGTTAGGAATTCATAAAATAAAATATATTAAACGAAAAATTGTTCTCATTTCGTATTTTATTCGTAAAATTTTGCAACGTACGCAACTAATGAGTGTGCGGTTGAAAAAATCCTACTAAGGTAGTAATATTTAAATTAAGCACTTAATTATTAAGGAAAAAAATCGATGTAACGTATGGTTAATATATCTTACAATGCCTAAATATAATGCCTAATGCAATAAAAATATTTGAAAAAACCACTAACAGTATAGAGGATCAGTATAGAGGACTTAATTTGGTATGATAGTACTAATATACATATATTACGGCATAATAAAAACAAAGATAGCCAATTGATTTGTTGATTGAATCGATTGATTGATTGAGAAACCCACAACTATCAACCTTATAATGGCAATCTATAATAGAAATGATTCCATCGTAGACAAATGCCAAATACCTAGATGGTAGACCAACCTCGCAATCCAGACTCCCACCACACAGATCAAGCACAAAGAAGAAAACTGGAACACAAGAAGAAATTGTCAAAAATTGCAATAGTAAAATTATGATTGCGACACTGCCGTGAAACAAAATCATGCAGGCACATTAAAATAAATGAATGAAATAATAAAAAAGATAAACCAAAAGCACGAACATATAATATATGGAGATTAGTAAGACTGAATAATAAAAAAAGTTCAATAAAACAAATAACACGTCGTTAAATATTACGAAATTTATTGGCCAATATATAAAAGACTCTTAACAAGTCAACCTATTTACTATTTATATGTTAATAATCTCTGAATGATCTTGTTGATTTACAATTATATGCATGTTAATACTTTTATCACTTTAAATAGTGTAATCTAATAAAGGTATATCGCGTCATTATTATTTTAAACTAGATGTCACTATCTAGGCTTTGATACGCGGTTGTTTTATTCAAATAAAGTCATCATTATAATTAAACTGAATCAAACGTGTTTGTAGAAGTATATCAATTAGTCAGAAGTAAGATTAGACTTTAATGTAACAGATAAAAAAATGAATGTGTATTTATCTGATTGAGATTAATAGAACATTAAAATTGTCATTTTGGCATTAGCAATTATTTATTCTTTGACTAAGTTTTAATACTATCCACTTCGTTGTTATAAGCTGTAGTGCTTCAATTTGTATACCGTTTAACCGATCGCTTTATATAAAAAGGGGGAACAACGACTGCCAGATTTCGTTATATATACAAATATTGTGGTACATTGATAAGCATGTTAAGTTGTTAAAACAATATTGTTGTATTGTTTCAACACATAGTATATAGCATTTTATTCGTTTTATTTTTTTATATATAATAAACAATAGCTTATATTGTTTTAAAACCATTTGAAAATAGTTCCACAAATAGTTAAATATTTACTTTGAAAGTTGAATTTGAATATCAGAATGTTTTGAATCTGAATGATTCATTTGCATTTAGATTGCTGATTAGTTATGTATATTTAAATAAATACTAACATAATTGTGATCGTAGAACATTATGCGTACGTCTATATTATTTATGAATAAATTATAAATATATACATATATTAAATGCACTCTATTCATGCCTATATGAATAAAGTGCATTTTGATGATCTTACAAGCACTTTTCAAAGTCAAAAGTTTTTGTTTGTCAAAAATCTACCAACAGTTCGAAATACCTGGGACCTGAGAAGAACCGTCGAAGGAACATATTGCCCTCAAAATTTCACAATTATAGGATTAAAGCAATAATTTTTTTTTTACGAAGCATGAACAGCTTCTTACGGTGTCGATGCGCCTCTAACAACGGCATCTAAAAACTTATCATCATTGTACTTCTCTCACTCTGGCTCAATAACATTTCAAAACAGAACGCAGCAGTACAAAATATATCTAACTGCTTAACGCTATATTAATAATAATTAAATAGATTCGATTTCGGTATCCACCGATACAGGTCGAAAGCCTTATGACCGGTCCGAAAAACACTTTAGAATCGTTTGTGGGTAAAATCGTTTGAATATGTATTTAGTGACCCCAATTTAACGTCACGAAGTAGTTTTATTGTCTTATCAATAATATTGAACACCAGCAGCTTATTTATCAGTGTAAATGCGATTAGAGTTAAATAAGATAAGACATCTTTACACAAGGGATTGACTAAATAATATCGATCACTTTTATCAATTTAGTTGTTGTATAAATAAGACGTTTGATACATTTTGCTTTATTTAGGCAGTATGAAGTTCATAGCTTTGGTGTTCTTTGTGACGGCAATCCACGCCAAACACGAAATATACTCTGGGTGAGCAAATACTCATATCTTATTTTCTTTTTAAGGAATAGTTTCATCGGACTAAATTACTGGTCCAAGAGCTATATTAGTAAAATACCCATACTTTGGAATTACTGATCACAGCTTAATATGTTTATCTTCAAATTGTGTCAGGTGGAAATCCGTCATCGTCAAGCCGGTGAATCATGAACAGCTGGCGAAATTGACCAGTAAGATCATAGAATTCGACCTCGACTTTGTAAGCAATGCAGCAGTGAATCGAGAAGGAGTTGTGTTGGTTAAGCCCCAGTACCAAGCTGACTTTTTGAAATTCCTATTACAAGAGAACATATCCAATTGGATACATACTGAAGATCTTAAAAAGTAAGTATTTCTTATACTTTAAGTGTACTCGTGAACCCTATCAAAGACAGTACACTAGAAACAATATATAAGTAATTGTTATGATGTCTATATTGCCCAATGAATTGTTATGATGTCTATATTGCCCAATGAACCAATAAAAATGATAAGCCAAGAATGGTGTGACTTCCGATTTCGAGGAGATAATATGATCGTATTTATTTACCCACTTTATTACATGACTTTTCTATAGAGCCGAGATAGGTTTGTAGGTCGTGAATTTAAATCGAAGCAGGCACTTAGCTTGCAAAATGTATATTGTGTGTATAATTCACGTGATCGTGAGAAAACCTGCATGTGCCAAACAAAGACTTATTTCTTTAATATACAATTACCTAATTATTTCCTAAATAAATATTAATGAATTTCATTAAAAAAAATCTTTACTAAAATAAAAATATCCTCTATTTAAGTCGGTTTTTACAAGCACTTTTGAAGCTTCATTTTATAGGATTAAAGTGTACATGTTATGCTACTACACACACATCAGTTGTTCTATCGCCAAATGGAATAGAAATGTGTGTGTGTAATAGTGACTAATTAGAGGCGCAAGGTTAGTATATATAGATATTATTACTATACATATTATTTCTGTATTTATTTATTTGACGATGAAAACATCAAATTATTAATTAGGAGAAGTTATATAATTTCTAGGTAAAATGATTTATTTATTACATTTATTATTTTATCTGTATTTACATTCGATAGAACACTAACTATTAAAAATATCAGAAGTCGAGATTTCTTGAGTAATGTTTCAACAAGGTTAAAATACTTACAGTGGCATCGCAGTTTATATTATTATATATATCCATATTATATACGAAACAAACTCGCGTTAAAAAACTCGATTTCACATTTCTTAACTCCAAGGCGTGTTCAGACGAAGGACCACCAGCTTTACGTGCTTTCCGAGGCTCGAGTGCGTTAACTATGAACTTTCACATTCCGGGCCGCATGATTACAATTAACATTATAATTAAATTCAAGCATGATTGTTTAAGTTTAATTATAATTTTGATTTAAAATGTTCTTGAATTAAAATTATCGCGTATCAGCCTTGTGTTAGCTAGTCACTACAATAAAATAACAGAGCGCCCGCCGCGTCTGTCTGCCTGAAAAAATCAAAAACTGGCGAACGGATTTTCATACGATTTTTACCAATGGACGAAATGATTTATGATGAAGGTTTAGGCATGTAATTTATTAAGGTTTTGTGTCATCGACGATGATTGTTGAAGATGTTTAAAATATTAGGCAAACTGGGAAACATAATGGCGTGCGCCGCTTAACTAAAAGAGTTATACGTATACTATACGAATAAACTTGTTATGTAAACCCTTATAAAACCCGTTCGCAGCCTAGACGTGTAGGTAGTTTAAAATAATTGTGACGTACGCTTTCAATTAATTAAAACCATAAAAGTGATAAAAGCATTACATACGAAATCACCCAAATTATTTAGTGATTATTAAGTGGATTATGAATATATCAAAAGTATTTAGGTTGACACATTAAGCGTCTCTGATATATTGAAATCGGAAAGATCGATTGTCGAAATACCTGTAAACGTATAATTAATTTCATTGTTTATTTCAACTGATTGGTTGACTTTTTTATGAATTATAATTTACATAGGTTCGATTTTATTTATTTATTTATATCAACAAAATATGCATATTTATTTTTATTCTTGTCACTCATAAGCCTTGTCAGCTTGTTAAGGTGTCAGGTTTATTGGTAAAACGTTTCTGACGCTTTATACATATATTATTTTAGATGATTACAAGCTTTTATTTAACTTCACTTGGTATGTATGGGTAACACCTTCATCTAATTGTTAGTTCTACCACCGAGTGTGGTGCTAGTGAAAATTCAGTCTAGTAGATTTTAAAACTTTAAATTGTATTCGTTTTTTTAATATTCGAATGTTAATGTTCTATTCCAGACAATTTGATATCGAAGACCAGAAAATCGAAGCGAGAAAGCTAACAACTCGTTCTATAAATGGAGGCAGGATACCTTACGACAACTATCAAACTCTGGACGTGGTATGTAATTTGAAAACATTATTGTGTTGTGTAGTGTAACGGTCAACTATTCATTAAAATAAATATCGTCTCCAGAAAACTTGCTCACACACGAGATTCTTAAGCAAACCTTCGCAAGATTATGTGAATAATTTTTCACCAATTATTTCAAGTAATTTTGCTTAATTACTTCTGCCAAATAGCACAGTAGCGCTTCACAGTTTCGTGTTTAAATGGTGATTGAGCCAGTGTATTTAAAAACAAGAGACACAATATCATAATGACGGTGTAATTGGTTATATTCCTCACAGTGAACGTGTCTATTGGCAGAAGTGACCACTTCGCTACCAACAGATGAACCGTTGGCGATTAAATAAAATGTTCTGTTTTATTTCATAGATATATGACTATATTGACAAAATTGCTGAGGATTATCCTGAAACAGTAACTTTAGTTAATTCTACTAAATCATTTGAAGGCCGACCCCTTAAGTACTTGAAGATTTCTAAGGATAAATTTGCAAGTAACAAACCGGTCATTTTCATTGATGGTGGAATTCATGCACGAGAATGGATCACTCCTCCTGCTGTCACTTATGCCATCCACAAACTGGTTGAAAACGTGACTGAGCCTGACCTTCTTGAGAACTTCGACTGGATTCTCTTTCCAGTCGTAAATCCTGATGGTTACGTATATAGTTTTGAAATGGTGAGTCAAATGGATTTTATTAGCGCTTATGATAGACGGGATAAGCTAGTAACATTGAACGTCAGAGCAACATTTATCCAAATATTAAAGTAAAAACATAAACAAAAATATATTTATTTGTTAAAAAGAATAAAGTACTAAGTAGTAACCTAAATTACCCTGTTCCCAAATTTTTATAAACCTCGTAACTCCTTTTGTTCCTTATATATATATATATATATATATATATATAGTCAGTAAAGACAAACTACCTTTCAAATTATGTACTAAATACTAGTGTTTTGTGTTAATAAGCTTCAAATGTCTTAATATTGTTTATTATTTTTTCCATTCAGGAAAGAATGTGGCGAAAAACTCGTTCCACGGACCAGAATATTTTTAGCTGGCTCTGCCCAGGGGTTGATGGAAATCGAAATTTTAACTTCGAGTGGAATACAGTCGGTACCAGCAACAACCCGTGCTCTAACAACTACGCTGGAAGTAAACCATTTTCTGAAGTAGAAAGTTGGACTGTGGGCCAAATCATTGAGGAACATCTCGACCAAATTGTCCTTTATATCACCGTGCACAGCTACGGAAGCTTCATTCTCTACCCATGGGGCCATAATGGTACTCTCTCTAATAACGCCTTTTCACTTCACACTGTTGGCATCGATATGGCTGGTGCTATCAATAAATTATCTCTACCACATTTCCCTAAATATGTGGTAGGCAATGGAATGCTTACTCTCGATTATGCCGTAGGAGGTGCGGCAGAAGATTATGCTCATTATAGAGGTATTCCATTGACATACACATTTGAATTACCAGGGCTCAGATATGGTTTACAAGGTTTTCACTTGGACCCAATCTATATTCACCAGGTCTGTATAGAAACCTGGGAGGCCTTTGTCATTGGGGCTAGAAGGGCTGGTCAATTGTATGGAAAAAAAACTAATATTGTATGAAATTTGTTAGGATAATACTTTGTGATGCTATAATATCTACTTATATAATATACGTGTACATAAAACATTTGTTTACTTATAATATATAATTGAAGAAATTTTCGTACATAATAATAAAAAAAGAATTAAAAGATTTACTGTCATTATTAATATTATACTTATTTACTACTACCGAGTAAATGATAAACGGATTAACTATTTAAAAGGACTGGCTTGCCTAGCCTTGGCTAAGATCGATTCAAAAAGTAAGCTCTAAGTAATTTATCATCTTTTAATACTTAATTTTCATATACTAAGTTAGTATGGGACTTGGGTTTAATATTGTATAAGCATAATCCTACCACAAATATTTCATAAATAAAAACTTTAATTTTACGCCATCTATCGTCTGAAAAACAATATTCATATAATCAATACAATCAATACAGAGCGACTTGAATTTTTCTAAGAAATGCCGCTTTAAGACTATAGATGGCGCAAATATGAAATTAATTACTTATGTAATCATTTAATTAATTATTGATTGCATTTAATTTACTTGTAAGCTTTAGGAGTTCTTGACCTTCAAAGATTATAATAGAAGAGCTTTAAGTACCTCAGTGATTCCTTTGTATATGATTGGATTTTATTGTAAAAGGTGCTTATGATTTCTATTATCTATTCCCGGCTTAAGTTATTATTAAAATGATTACCCTTCATTAGTAATTAAAATCCTTTTATTCTTATAAATAATTATCACCATTTTAGAGCTATCTATTGTTTACTTCTTGAGCGATATCATTTCATTTTATAAATATAACAAATATTGTATGTATATATATTACAGAAAAAATATTATGTTGACACAGTCTGCCTCAGTCACAAAAATTTAAAAAATATATTATGGAAGTATTATTTGTTTTGTGTCGTACAGAGTTAGCTGCCGTGATAGAAATCAGTCAGAATCATGTCAATACTGCAATGTTTATGTTTGAACTGATATAGCCCATTATGTTAACATGTGTAGCGTTTCTTCGTATGTGGAGCTCAAAATTATCTTAAGGAAGATCCGCAATGACATATCGAACTTTTATAGATAAAATACAGATATCACTTTCCTCTTGTTGATAAGATTATTTTGATTTATTTGCACTAGCGTCGCGTGTGAAAATTCACACATTACCAAGGATCAAATTCGAAGATTTTGTTATATTGCACAGGTTCTTTCGAATGACAGAAAAGGTTCAAGTTAAAAATAAATCAAAATATTCTTTATTCAGTGCGCTTATAAACACTTGTGAATTTTGTTTTTAAGTGTAAGTACTACCAAAGAGAACCGGCAATAAAAACAGCAGTCACTGTTTTTATTTAAAATAAAATACACAGCAGACATACAACATATAATTAGATTTGTCAATCTATATAAATTATTTTTTCCCGCATATAAAGTCAACATCACATGTAAGAACATCTAGTGCGCCTTATCACTCCGGAACATCCACTAGAAATCCATCAGTTTCCTCTCCGTCTCTTCAGGAGGCATCTAGGAACGATTTCATTCTATCGTGATTCTCTATATCTGAATAAACCTGTGGACGCGAAGTCCACGCTTTTTTATCATGTTTATTTTCTTGTATTCTGTCATGTCTTATGAATTATTGTTTATTTTAACACGAGACTTTGTTAACAAGCAAAGTTATAAAATATCTTATGATTGAAACGAATAACTTAGCCCAAGGATATATTGTCTTTGCGGAGTTATTTGCTTGACTTTTCGTTTCCATGTAATTATTGTCGCTGGTTATATAAAAATTATCTATATTAGTATGATAATAAATATAATGAAAATAATTCCTCGACGATTTTAAGCGCGTAATATCAAATAAAATGCATTATTATAATATGGTAATTATGACAAATAAACAAAAAAATAAAATATCCTAGAAACCAATCACCTATCTGGTCTCATGTATGATGACGTGAAATATACGTAAAGTGCAAGTCGGCTTAGGATAAGCACATTATTGCATATTGTACCACCAAACAGCAATACTTGGTATTTTTCTCTTTTGGTTTGAAGGGTGATTGAGCAAATGTAACTACAGTCACAAGGGGCATTACATCTTATTTCCCAAGGTGCGCGCGTTGGTGGCGCTTACAGTGTCAATGTCTATGGACGGTGATGCACTTACTATCAGGTGGCCGGCTTACCAGTCCTTACTTATTTGAAATAAAAAAGTCAACTATTGTACAATATCAGAACACTGAAACTATTGTCAACAAAGACTGTGCACAGTTTTCAGGATTGACGATACTCGAACGCATATGATACAAATAATCCATTTTAATAAATGAGATTTAAAAATAAATAATCTGATAATTATGACCAAAAACTTGATTATAGATATTTTAAACATTTATCATTGAATTATCGTCATAGATAATTTTTTTTTAACTACAAGATTATATATTTTAAAGCTGATTGATAACCTAAAATCCGTTTCGAATGTAATAAAAATCGAATCAAATTGATATCGGCTGTTTGTCGAAATAATTGCCAACGCAGTAATGGTTGACATATGTAAGATAATTTTTTTATTATTTGCTTCTGTTTATATAGCACAAGCGAAACACGAAGAGTATGATGGGTGAGATATTTTAAAGCATTTTTTTACTTAATTTATATATAATACACAAATACAGTGATAGACTATTTGTTGTACCAAAATATGTGTGTCTAAACTTTTCATATTAATAAATTAAAATATTATGTAAACATTACAAGAATAAATAATACCAAAGCGATGAGTGCATTTTCGTTGTATCTTTATATATGAATGTACTTCGAAAAAAGTTTCTTGCAGGTTTCTCGGAAGATCATATAGTAAGCCATAGCAAAGTATTTTCCGCCCTTATATTATATTTCGAAACGGTACTAGCTTACATTCAGTTTATTCCTGTAACATGATTCAAAAATGCTTATATTATATAGAGACGGTGCTTATATAGAGCCTTCTTGAATAAATAATACATTGACATGACTACCACAATCAGCTTTCCTACCGCTTAACGTTAATACATAGTATTGATGGTTTCCGGTTGGAAGGAGCGAGCCAGTATAATTATAGGCATCTTAGATTAACAGTTGGATAATAAGAGCTGGAGATCGAGCCCAGCGGCGTTTTTTTGAAAGAGACGACGGTGATTAATTAGTTTTTCCTTTCAGACATTCCTTGTACGAAGTCAAGGTCACTGACCTTGATCAAGTTGATAAGCTTAATGCAATTGTTCAAGACATGAATGTAGATCTGTGGTCTTATGCTATCCCTGGCCGAGAAGGGCTAATTTTAGTTGCAAAGAATATGAAGCCTCTCTTCGAAAATGCACTTAATAAAATCGGTGTGGAGTACAAAATTGATACTGAAAATATTAAAGAGTAAGTATTCTTATCTATACATTTTTAATTCTTGTATCTATAAACTGTTTCTTTAAAGTAAAAATACCGTCAAAAATTGAGTTCATTCTTCCTCTGTTTTATTATTTCGTCATTAGAGAATTTTGAAGTTACTTAATGTAAAATATAAAAAAGTGATTACAGATAATTTCATTTAAAGATATATAGGGTGAAGATTTAAATATTATTTCCTTTGTGAGGGTAATTACTTTGTTGTCGCTATTTATTTAGGGTGAACATTCCGATTCACAAATATCCGTTTTTGCATATAAATAAAATATTTAAAAAATATAGCAATTAATAAAACTACTAGAAGTTTACTGTATAATGTGAAGGACAATAATAATTATAATAATGTCCTCCAGACCAACATCAGCCACGGCGGCCAATCTCAAGAGAAATTAGCCAACTACGCAGGACATATTATAGTGCACAAGTATGAGCGCAAACACAGGTGCACTCTCTATTCCCTAACTCTCATAATCGGATAGGACGGCATTCCGACAAACGGCTTTACGTGCTTTCCGAGGCACAGGAGTGTACACACTTCTAACTTCCAAAAATCGGGCTGTTACTGAGAATTTTCTGACAAAAATCCAATAACTTTTTATTGGCCCAACCTTGGAATTGAACCCAGGACCTCCGTGTCTGCGACCTTAGATTAAGCCACTAGACCAACGAGGCAACGAGCAACGTGAAGTATAAAAAGATAAATTTTTCCTTTTGTTTCATAGAAAACTGGAACTAGAAGACAAATTGTTAGCCGACGCGGCGAGATCAATCAATGGTAGTAGATCTGGTGCAGGTATATCTTTAGATGTCATTCACCGTTATAATGTGGTAAGTTATCGAAAAAAATATTTTTAGATAATTCTTTTACTTAATAATAACTCTTTAATTTCTCAAAACTAATATAATATTGTATATCGAAATAGCTTCCCAACCCAACATCGTACGAGTGAAAAAAGATTTTTTTCTAGGGGTTTAATCTAAGCCATACACTCAAATACAGAAAAAATATCATCAAAATCGTTCAGTAACATACACACGTACATACATTGGTTTAGCTATTAGCGTACAATGCATTTAAAGTAAACGTAAATAAAAGTCAATGCAAGTTAAATAAAATTGCTGGTGCTAATTCTTTCTTTCTCTTAGTATCCTAAGATAAAGATTGGATAGCTTCACTCTTCTACTCAGAGAACGAATCCAAGTCTAAAAATCTTTCTAATTCTAAGATGGATGCTTGGTTTCATTCAGTTTATTTGTATGTAACTTGTAAAAGATATCAATAACTTTATTGAAGTTTAGTGTACAAGTTCAAGCCGAGATGGCCCAGTGGTAAGAACGCGTGAATCTTAACCGATGATCGTGGGTTCAAACCCGGGCAAGCACCACTGAATTTTCATGTGCTTAATTTGTGATTATAATTCATCTCGTGCTTTACGGTGAAGGAAAACATCGTGAGGAAACCTGCATGTGTCTAATTTCACTGAAATTCTGCCACATGTGAATTCTACCAATCCGCATTGGAGCAGCGTGGTGGAATAAGCTCCAAAACCTTCTCCTCAAAAAGAGGAGAGGAGGCCTTTAGCCCAGCAGTGGGACATTCACAGGCTGTTACGGTACAAGTTCTTGTCAAAATTATTTAAGCCGAAACTAAGAAATATTGGTTAAACTGTTTGCGACAGTTAAAATTTAAAGTAGAATACTTAATTTTATTATTATTTTACTAACAAAATCTTATCAAGTTCAAGAAAAGTTTTAATATTAATTCACGATTTTACATTATATATATGTAGAAGTAAAATCTGTGCTTCTCTCTGAAACATGCAGGTTTCTTATCGACGTTTTCCTTCATCTGAGTTCAAAGTGGGCCGGTGACTTAAAATATTCAAAGAAATAGTGTGAACTCTTAAAATTCAAACATGCGCATTCAGACCAGAATTAAAATGTTGTTACGTTAGGGCTGTTTCTCTTCTTGTAAAAATGATATTATTGCCATTCATTATGGAAAATTTTCAACCTAAACAGGTGGACCGATACCTCACCGATCTGGCCAACAGGTTTCCAAGAGTTGTCCGTGTCGTATCCGCTGGAAGAAGTGTCGAAGGTCGTGATATTAAATACCTAAGGATATCCTCCAACAATTTCCAGGTAATATTTATTAAACTACGTTCAGGTTACTTATTACATAGCAAAACAGTTCAATAAATCAATAACTGAAAATTCTTTCAAATATTCTACCGCCAAACAGCAATACTTAGTTTGTTAGTTGTTTTGTTCCGGTTTGAAGGGTGAGTGAGCCATTATAACTACCGGCACAAGGGACATAACATCTTTGTTCCCAGTTTTCCAAACTATTCTTAATAAAAAAACACTACAATGCTATTCTGTAAGAAGTAACTTCTTCGTATCGCACTCGTGAAATATTTTAAAACCTATAATGTTATATATATATGTATATTGCTTTTATTGGTGCGTGAATCTTTTAAATTTTATAACTATTATAGCCATATTCATATCACATGATATTTTCTTAAAGTTAATTATCCTTTTTTACAGTAAGCGTAGCTTACTCTTAGTGGTAAACGACTGATTTCACGTAGCCGATTAATTCACAATAATGCATTTTTTATAAATATTTAACATACATATTGTACACACAAAACATATTTAACATTTTGTCACAAATTAGTAATATTTACAGGATAGAAATAAGCCCGTCGTTATGATCCAGTCCCTCCTCCACGCTCGTGAATGGGTCACCCTCCCAGTGACTCTTTACGCCATCCACAAATTGGTGATTGATGTCACCGAACAGGATCTGATTAGAAACATTGATTGGATCATCTTGCCAATCGCTAACCCTGATGGATACGAATTTTCACACACCAGAGTACGTATTCCAAATATACGCATAATTTTCCAAAAAAATAAAATTATAACTCAGAAATAAATGTTAAAATAAAGCTTGACGCTAAGTCTGTTATCTATCACATTTGTTATGTTAGTAGTAACAGCTATACATAGTTCGATTCACAATAACGCATCACACTCCTTTTTTTACGATCGCTACATTGGAAGCGTGCTATACACTCGTATGATATAATAATATAGCGGTGCATAACGGATTGAACAAACTATAAAATTAGTTACGGGATGATATTTAAAAATGTCGAAACATGTCGTCGTTGTCGTTTTTTAGACTTTAAAATGCTAATTATTATTCATAATGTAAACTCTAAAATCTGTTGCTTAGACTCGTATGTGGAGGAAAAACCGGAGGACTGGATTCGGTAGCTGCGTCGGTGTTGATCTAAACAGGAACTACGACTTCAACTGGGGAACTGCCTCCAGCAACTCAGCCTGCAGTGACACGTTCCACGGACCCAGAGCCTTCTCTGAACCAGAGACACAGATCACGAGGAACATTATAAACGAATTTAGGAGCCGTCTTTCTCTATTCATCGATGCTCACAGCTTTGGAAGTCTGATCCTCTATGGCTATGGTAATAGACAGCTGCCACCAAACGCATTGATCCTCAACACAGTTGGTGTTCAAATGGCCCAAAGAATTGATGCTGTCAAATGGCCAGCTAATCGCAATTATAGAGTTGGTAATATTGCGGCAGTTTTATACCTCGCGTCTGGTGGTTCCAGTGATTACGTTCAGTCTATGATCGGTCGTGGTCTTTCGTACACTTACGAACTGCCTGCTCATAGAAACCTTAACAATATAAACGGTTTCCTGGTGGACCCGGCTTTTATCCGTCAAGCTGGTTTTGAAACCTGGGAAGGAATCAAAGTAGCAGCTCGTTATGTTGTTCAGAACAGAATGTATTTTAAAAATAACCAAACTGATGATCTTTTAATGTTTGGTTATTAGAAATAAATTTTGACGAAAACAAGAAATATTAAAATAACGTTTTATTATTTTGACTTAATATCCTCTAATGCACAAAAGAAATTATGATAGCATTTTAAGAAAAATAACTTACGATTATAACAGTTAACTCTTAAATTTAAGCTTGAAAGACCTTCTGAAGTGCAAAACACAATATAATAAGAAAATTTATAATTAATTATTAAATTATAAATTACAAATCAACAGTTTATCTGTTGACCGCTAAACCGATTAAAATCATCTCTAAGAAAACGCGAACTCTTTAAGTTTCGGAATAAAAAATATCTTTATTTACAAAACCCCTACACATATATCATCCTAACTAACCAATACACTCAATCCCATCGACTCCGACTCCGACTCCGAAGCTCCCATAAATCACCAGTAAATAGAAATAAACATTACCCTAGAGGTATTCCCATAAAATATTCTTCGAGTGAGTTCGTGCTGAGAAAACAGACATCAGTGAGAAATCCGTTGTTTTTCAACGCAGGTAAGTAATAATGGCCGGAATTCGAGATATTTCTTCAAATACATGTAAGGGTTAGTGCACAATGAAATAGGCGGATATAAAAAAAATCGGCACTAATAATCATCATGGTGTTGAAATTTTCTAGCAATGAATTTCGAAAATACTTTATTTCGCTATTATTTTGATTAAACGACAGACTTTTTTTAGGGGTTAACTGATCTACATTTATTTTTAGAACACTAAATACGCCTAAATATGTATATGATAATTTTCTAATGTAAAGCGATCACTCTGGACCGTAAGCACTATAAGTTTCTTAAACTGTCGATACGCAGACAACCACGTCCGAGGTTGTTATTGAGCCAACCATACGCTGGTTAACTTGTCCTTGAAACTTGACTACACATTTTTTTCTGACAATACAAGCGTAAAAGTTGACCTAAATATTGGGCTAATATCCCAACATGTTGTTATATAAAATGTATACCTGATTTATGCCTAGCTCACGAAACGGCGTCTCAAAAGTCGTATACGTCTAAAAAATTTGGTACCTTCCTTAATAAAACTAAAAATTGCAGTTCTAGAATGTTGATTCAAAATGACACTCCATAGTACTGCTACAAAATTGGTACAGAAGTCGATTATATAGAAAACAGAGTTTTTTATTTGTTCACAAGGAAGTTACTACTATAATTTAATTTACACTGAGCGAAGCAAGCATGTATAGAATTTAATTATTTTATTTTTTATATTTTTTCGTTTAAATCCATGTACACGACGCCTTAAAACAGGGTGAAGTGTAAACGAAAAATATTGTCTTCGGAAGCGACGTGATGCCATGCCTGGTATTGGACGCTTAGTGATGTTCGATGTGCGAAATTAAATGTATCGACAAATACAAAAGCATTATTTTGTTGACCACATGAGTTAATTATTAAATTCACCGAAAATTCCACAATGTAGATTTGAAACATGACAAAAAAAAAAAAATAATGTTCTATAGCATTTAGTAAGTTACAATGGCGTCCCACTGGCTAACATCCACTTAACTAATTATTCTCTTACTAAACTAGTTCTTTTTACTTTTCTGTTCTTTATGAAAAATGGGGTCGAACGAGATTATATGAAGACGATATCAATTGCCTAGTTTGATGACTAGGCAATTGATGACGCATTAATAAATTGATGATGATAACGATCTCCTGATTCACTTCGATCACAACGGATATACTCAATGAAATGCCCAGCAAAGATGTACAAGTTTCTTCGTCGGTACAAATACATATTCCTTTGTCTTTACCTCATAATCCAATGGGACGGCAACCCGACACGAACTTCTTCACACCACCCACTTCCAAACTATGTGTTTCTGCTGAGAATTTCACGACCGAAATACCCAATAACATTTCTGGCCTGACTCGGGAATCGAGCTAGGACCTCGACATCTGTAGTCTTATAAGGTAGCTATGCTAGCTAAATAACGATGAGGTATTTAAAATAATTAAAGAATAACTAATGCAGCTTATAATATCCATGTCAACATGCTGATGAATGTCACAAAGCTGTTTGTAAACATATATGTGATTATAAACATCACGCACATAATAATAAATAGTATTTGTATTTCACGATTTATACTAAAAAGTACACAATGTGAAAATATTATGGCGTATGTTCAAAATTGATATTGTGGTATTCAAAAATTATGTAAATGAAATTATTTATATTTTATTGATATTATTTATTATTAATATATTGATTATTTTAAATTAAATTATAAACAGTTTAATGTATATAAGTTCTTTATGATTTTATGTTTTTTTTTTCTTTCTCTTTTGAGTTATATTAATTTTGAACCCTAGTGCCGTGGTTCTTCCATGTGTAAATTGACTTAAGGTTGCGTATTGAAATCCAGGAAATAATCTCCGAAAGTAATTCATTATGAAATAGTAGGTATTAATTTGAACCTTTTAATTACTTGCAAAACAATAAAAATCAACAAGGGAAATCTCAAAGAATACCTGATATAGTTAAATCCACTGACCCATAATAAAACAGTGCCAAACATTTAATTTCACATTGCTTAGTCAAATTTATGGGCATTTACTTTTACTACAAACAATATTTTTCATGTTATTATTAGTTTCTATATTCTGCTAACAAGTAACGGAAACCAACGATGTATATTAATATCGATAATGACCTGGGATTCTGGCAGCCCATCACTATTAAGGACTTTATATAGCCGGCTATCTTTTCTACTATTTTAACTTTTACAAAAAACAGTAAGATGGATTATATTATGATAAATAATAAAGGAAAATTTATGAATATCACTTTAAAAATATGGCTAATCGTTAGTAATTAACATGTATATAAGTGGATTACTGGTGGTATGGCTTTGTGCAAGCTCGTCTGGTTAGGTTAGGTACCATCCACTCATCAGATATTCCACCGCAAAACAGCAGTACTTGGTATTGTTGTGTTCCGGATTGAAGTCAGTAATTACAGGTACATAACATCTTAGTTCCCAAGGTTGGTGGGGCATTGGCGGTGTAAGCGATGGTTAGCATTTCTTACAATTTCAATGTTTATGGGCGTTAGTGACCACTCACCATCAGGTGGCCCGTATGCTCGTCCGCCTACCTCTATGCTAAAAAAATAAAAAATTAATTAACACGGTTTATGTTTACATTATTAATTAAAGACTATTTCACAATTAATTAATTTCGTAATTAGAAACCTTGCCCAAAATGGGAATTAAATGAGTAGTGGAATAATTTTAATTTCTATTCTAAGATTTCACAGAGCATCGATAAATAACACTTATAACACAATACTCTTACTCAATACTCATTAAAGGTCATTCTGTAGTCCGTCCAAGAGAGCAGGGCTTATTGTAAGATCAAACTCGAAATATAGGTACCGCAGAAAAAGATCGTGAAATGTCAGAAAGTGATATGCGATATTAACCATAGTGATAATAACATTTCAAGAACACACGCATCATAATAGTTTGTCACCGTAAGTCGGTTGTCACATTTCACGAGTAAGTAATGAAATAAGTTCTTACAGAATTGCACGAAATATATCAACCAGTTAGTGTAGTGTAACAAGTATTTACTGTGATTATAATGTGTTTATTGTATTCTTCTACAGCAAGTGTTATGAAATAAAGTGATTATTGTTATTATTATATAGATGATAAAAAACGCCGAGATGGCCCGGTGGTAGCGTGAATCTTAACCGATGATCGTGGATTCAAACCCGGGCAAGCATCACTCAATTTTCATTATGTGTATATATGTGCTTAATTTGTGATTATAATTAATTCATCTCGTGCTTGACGGTGAAGGAAAACATCATGAAGAAACCTTCAAATTTCACTAAAATTCTGCCACTTGTGTATTTCACCAACCCGCACTGGAGCAGCGTAGTGGAATAAGCTCCAAAACCTTCTCCTCAAAAAGGGAGAGAAGGCCTTAGACCAACAGTGGGACATTCACAGGCTGTTACTGATAAAAAGCATGAGGCTCGTATTCGTGGATTTTCATGCAAGATAAATAATATTTTTTGCCGTCTACTGTTGGACGAAACCACAAAACGCTAACCATCCCGATCTTGGGCAGTCCGCATCCATCCCGTACCTAACACCTTTTTTAAATAATGATTAATATTAACCTATGTTGTTTGGTGGAAAAAAGTTACTGAATTACTTGCCGGTAGAATCTACAATCCAAACCGATACAACGATTCAAAAGTACTCGCCAGTACTTAAATATAGTTTATTTAGTTTTTTTTTTCGTATTATACAAAAAATAGATGTCGATATACATCGTTTCAAAGATTGTCGTGGCATTGTAACCTGGAGGCAGACATTACTGCTCTGAGCTGCTGTCTAATTTCTTTCTTCTTTTATTGTTCACGTACTTGTTTTAAGTACACACCATTAAGCGCAGATGAAACGCTCTCTGTAAATCGTAACAAGGCATCCACCACACAAACATGTTTAGTGCGGGTGCCACCGGAAATACAATTATGATATCGTTTCCGCAAACAACCCAGCTATTGTATCATGTGTGTAATATTGTTATTGATATTTTGCGTAAATAAAATATTTTGATTTTGATAAACTCAACCAGCTCACTCAATGTAAAAATAATAATAAATATTGATAATGATAACTGTGCTTATCTCGATAATTCCTGAATATCTTTTCATAATATACATATATATATTAAATCATTGTAATCCTATTGATTAAAATGATAACATACAATGTTATCAGAGGAAGTGTCCAAATCCAGTGTCTGGATATTTTGTATTAAGTCGGACACGTACGTATGGAAATTAATATTTGGTTCATACGTATGCACGCAAACTAGCAAAGCGAACACAATCAATCAATCAACAGTTAATCGTAGTCCACTGCTGAACATAGACCTCTCCCAAGGTGCGCCAAAGCTGTCTGTGCCCGGTCCTGCGAACACAGTTAAAGTCGAATTCGTGCACAAGCGATATAAATTCTCAGCATCATTAGTAATGTATCCACTATTACAAATGGACGATAGTGAATTAGCCCTTCGAGTTATTGCCAAATATTATTGTTAATTAACGTTTGTCACAGTTTTGTATGTGCCTAGTGCGAGTATTTTTATTTATTCGATAGCATTGACGTTATTTAAATGTATGGAATCAAAAAACCGCCATCTAGTGACAATAATCGAAATTCTATATAAATCGCAGTTAACGTCAACGCTATCGAATAAGTAAAATAACTCGCAATAGGCACACTGAAAATTCTCGAAATTTTACGTATAAATTGGACAACTACGAATATGTTTGACGAACATTGCAGTGTTCAGTTCGTTAGTGTTACGAACATTCATTACTACGAGTAATGTAACGCAACAAATCTATTTGTACGTGCGTACCACTAACGAATATCGAGCACTGTATTCGTTATTTAAAAAACAAATTAATTTATACGAAAACTATGTTTCAATCACGGCAGTTATTGACTTCCGCCGATGTTACTTTAATAAAACGTCGGAATAAATAAAAATTATATAGTTGGGGTTACAATGTAAGTTATCCCTATTATTATAAAAGCGAAAGCAGCTCTGCCCATCTGTTTACTTCATTAGGACAAAACCACTGAACCTATCGCAGACACATCCTAGGCTACGGTCTTCTATTAAATGCTTTACATAACGTCCGACCTCAGCGTAAGCTTCCGATCGACGTTTCAACAGACACAGTGTCAGCGGTTAATACATATCTCGACAGCGAACGACGTTAGATCACAATAGTCGATAAACAGTGCTCGTGTGTGCTGTACAATGTTCCAAAAAACCAGTATCCGCTACGTTAGGTTTTTTATTAATATTGTTTATTCCTAGAATGTGAATTGACGATCTTTTGAGAGAAACAAACTTCAATAATTTATTTGCCTGTTTTTGATCCTTGTGCCTGTTTTTACACTAACTCCCGTTTTAAACCGGAACACAAAAATACTAAGTATTATGGTTTGGCAGTAGTATATTAATAAACATTCATGTTGTTAATTAAAAAATTAATAAAATTAGTGAAAATGGCATAGTGATTTTCATGGTGGAACGGCTTCGTGCAAATATTCTTACAGCGCCATTGTTTATAGATGGTGGTGACCACTTATCATCAGGTATCCCAGTTGCTCGTCGTTTTATATATAAAGAGTTGGACTTCTACTGTTATTATTTCAAACTTGAGACGTATTATTATAACAATTATTAAGCTTATTGTAGGTTATTATTGTAGGTTGTAATAAAAAGTTAAAGACTTAAATAGTTCAGGCTAGCAGCGAAAGAAAACAGAATATTACGAACGCAGGAATAATAATAATACATAATCGTTTTAGTTCGTCACTAATTGAAATGTATTGGAAATATTTAAAATTTCATTGATTATCAACTAAATCTTTAAAAACTATTCTAATCTATTTTCGTTATCCGGATTATTCATGTTATGTTAATCTATGTTCATGGAAATCTAGATATTTTTTTGACAATAACAATATTTTATGTAAGTCCCTGTCAAAATATAAACGGATATAATAATAACTGGTTTTTTTATGTCGTAAATAAAAGTAAATATGGTTTATTTATTCTCTGGACTTTTATCACCCCAGCTCATTTTCTAATAAATTTATTCAATGTACAGACTACTTTCTACTGCTTTATATATACTAATGTTATAATAATATTATAAAAGCGAAAGTAGCTCTGTCTGTATGTTACGTTTTCACTGCTAAAACACTGAACTGATTTTGTTTTAATTTGGTATAATATAGCAAGTTTGTTTTTTAATTTCGCCGGAAAAACGCATTTACGCGTTTCCTACATGCTAACGTGAAGTGGGGGGGGTTATGTGGGACTTGCTGGCACCTGGAACTCCATTGCACCGGAATACCTACTAAAAACCAGCGGTACCCACACCGTCTCTTCGTAGGGCGTCACGGGATTGCTTGTGCATACTACCGTAAGGCCCTTAATAAAGCAAGCTCGACCCAAGGTAAGACATAGCCCACTTTTTTAATACCTTACATCTAACCCATCTAACATGCAAACGAAGCTAATTATATATAAAGAAGAAGAATTTAAAATTAATTTTAAATTACCATAATCTTTTCACTATTGTCAGATGTACAGCGGAAAAGGTTCAACGAAACAAAAATGTTGCTCCAAGTTGAGCTTAATCTACCCGTGAAAGCCGCAAGAAAATCCGTTCCGTAGTTTCGGAGATTATCCTGTACATACAGACACAAAGGCAAAAAAATAATAAATGAACATTCGTGTTCTGTTACTCTTATTGTATCGCCCATACTCGTTTTTTGCAAAAAATATTCAATGTACAGACACAAGTTTTCTACTACATTAATATGTGTACAATAATTCACATTCCTATGTAATGAAATTGATGGAAAAGCAAATACTGAGTTTCTTGTCAGTTGATTTTACATTCCTCAACACAGATAAATTAATTATGTAAAATTTAATCAAAAGTGCTTATTTATAAAAGTGAACCTAATTACTCAATGGCGCTATATTGCAATGTCGGTTTCGATTTTTATATTGAACATTTGATCCGGTCTTGCTCACAAATTATATTATAAGTATTATGGAAACCAATTATGCTAACGACAATCAATACTATGATTGCAAGAACATGATTCCTAGTTTTTTTTTATAGAAAAACTGAAAAGCAATACCGTTTTCGGATTCCTGCCTTATAAGCTAAAAAATGATGCCCGTTAAATCGTAGGTGCTGGGCCTGAACTCTCTCACCGAGAAATCGCCGTCTCATTGGCTTATATGAGTAAGGGAATAGAGTGCACTTGTGTTTGCGCACACACTTGAGCACCTGTGGAGGTTATATTATATAACCTTCACAGTTGGCAATTCTCTGTTGAGAATGAAAATCGCCTAGAAGATCGTTTTACCATCAAAAGTTTACACTAAAAATTAATCTTGTTTATAAAAGTATTTTTAACTCATACCAGAATATCACTTTCATTTTCGTAAAAGTATATAAATGCGCTTCAGATAAACAAACACCCAAGTACACAGACTTTTGCATTTATAATAAGCGAGATAACTGAATACGTAATCAAAAAGTTTATTATCAGATAGTATTTAATGAGGATAATACGAATTGATTGTATTCATTTTTGGATCGTTGTCACGATACGATACAGATATGCGTTGGGTTTTTTGTATATTTGTGTGTATAAGTTATGTCTATGCCAGACATGAGATATATGATGGGTAAGTTTAATGTATAAGGTATAAAATAAGTAATGTAAAACGTGTATGTTGCACAGCTGGGTAAAGGCCTCGACCACGTTGCTGTAAGTATGTGTAAAGTAGTCATCAAATATTCTACCGCTAAATAGTTATACTTAGAATTGTTGTGTTCCGGTTTAAAGCGTGAGTGAACCAGTCTAACTACAGTTACGAGGGACATAACATCTTAGTTCCCAAGGTTGATGGTGATGTTAGGAATTATGTATAATAGTCTATTTGAATAAAAATATTTGGATTCGTTTTGTGTTCTAAATAGTATAATAAAACATTACATTAAAATTCAATAACACTTGTACATTTTAGAAAAATCATTATTTATGACTTTCTTAGTGGTATGGCTTTATACAAGGTCGTCTGGGTATGTACCACCTACTCATCAATACTCTATCGGCAAACACCAATTAGTATTATTTGTTTCGGTTGGAAAGTTAAGTAAGCCAGTGTGACTACGGGCACAAATAACAAAACATCTTAGTTACTAACAATATGACGCGAATCTTAGTTACTAACGATACATCGCCAATGTAAGGGATGATTAATATTTCTGCACATGCAAATTTGTCAGGCCGTCTACCGAATCTGTAATAAAAAAAAAATTAGACTAGATAAGGCAGTTCAAAACTTTATCCGCTTATATACAAGACATGTAAGAACAAACTTGAAACTCGCCACAGAACTCGCGAAATGTCGGAAAGTGATATGCAACATTGCCTACTATAATTAATTATAACATTAGTATGTATAAATAAAAAATGAATGAATGAATCAAACGATGCTTTAACACGTAGGGTACACGGTTTTCACGAAGTGAGTTCTTATATAACATACATTTAATAATAGTATTTGTATGTATCTTATGCAGTTCTTAAAAGTGACTAGAATTAACCATGTTTTAATTCCTCAGCTCCGCACTTTTCTCAGTAAAAGTCCAAAATGCCGAACAGATTAACTACTTCAACTCCCTGGATTATCCTTTGGATATATGGATGTACGCGACGCAAGGAAGAGACGGCGTAGTTCTCGTACCCAAGGACTATGTTCAGCAGTTCCAAGATGAACTCTATTCTAAAGGAATAGAATTTGTTATTGAAGTCGAAAATATTAAAGAGTGAGTATTGTATATTCAACAATATGTTATAGATATAGATAATAGTAAAAATAAATCCAAAATGAAAATATCCAAGTTCTTCCGTATTTCGAAAATTATATAAAATAACTTATTTTAAACATTATGGTTTTTTATGTTTATTTAATAATTAGCAGTATAATGATTAAATAAAACATTTCAGTGTTCCGATAAATAACATTTTCCAGTAATTTTTATTTCATAAAGTCTACTATATTGTAACTATTTGACACGATTTTCAAAATTAGTTCATGATGTAAAAATATTAAGCTATATTGATAAAACGTAAATCCATTAAATAAACCAATCAGTGATAAGCGCGAGATTATATTTATTAATCTGTTACTAAATCCTCTGGCATTTATTCTGTTATATAAAATTGTTTTAAATTTGATATCGTTTTACAATAATATTGAAGGAAATTAGACCCGTGTAAACCATTACTTGCAATGTCCTTGAATTAAATCCATATACAAGTGATCTTTGCTTAACCAGGTTCATACACAGCATACACAAACAAACACACATCAAATCCGATCCAATTCTACCACTATAGATTAGATACACATAACACATGCACAGTTTTTTGTGCTCGAATCTAGATATCACAAAATATGCTCTCACGTTAATACGTACATTATCTCAAGCTAATTACTTTCATTAGTTGACAATGATAATGTTCAACATCCTATTGACGCGCCTTGAGGGTAAGGCCGACTCGTATTCTGTGAAACCAAACGACATGATGTGCTCGTGTATGTTTGACGGTGAATCATTTTCTCAATAGCAGCCAGGAGTCTGGAAATCGGAAATGTGTACACCCAGTGTGTATGTCTCGTGCCTCAGAAAGCACATAAAGCCGTTAATTCTGCGCCTGAACTCTTTCCGGATTACCATCCCATCGAATTATGAGAGTTAGGGAATAGAGAGTGCACGTCTACTTGAGCACATACTTGTGCACTATAATATGTTCTGCGCAGTTGGATAATCTCTTTTTCTTCACCATCAAATATATATATATATATATATATATATATATATATATATATATATATATATATAATATATATATGATATATATATATATATATATATAATAATCACTTTATATAAAAGGATAAGTTTCCAACCAATAAATTGAAATATCTATTCTCATAAAGATTTTAGAAGGAAACAAAAGTTTAATAAATATCGTGACACTAAGATGAAATGATTTCTACCAATAAATGATACATAATATTTTGAGAACTAATTTAATCTGGTATCCTCTTCTAAAATTTGAAGGTTGAATGTCGAATACAATTGTTCAAAAAATGTAACTATTTCAGTTCGTTGGAGCTTGAAGACAAATTGAGGGCTGACAAAGCTAGAAATAGAGCTATGAGACCTGATAATGAACTATTAGTTGATTTTGATGATATTTACAATCTCACTGAGGTATATTTTTATTAAAAAACTACTATACCAATTTTTTTATCGTAACTAGTTAATTAACAGATAAAATTATAATTAATGTGCATAATCTTAAATTATATTTAAACATAAAAACCCATTACATTATATATATAAAAATATAATTTTAATTCTCAATAAACAGAATATAAAAAAATGTAAAATATAATATTAAAATTATAATATTTTTAAAATTGTAAAATTTTGTCTAAAAAAATATAATTTTGAATGGTCTACTCTAGTAACCAAAAAGTTGGTACTGCCACGAAAACATTTAAAATATACAATTTTCAATCCAACATATCCAGAACATTTCGAGAAAGTTATGTTGTTTTTTACAGGTCAATAATTACCTTGAACAAATAGCTAAGGCGTATCCCGATGTAGTGACATTAGTAAATGGAGGAAAATCATTTGAAGGCAGAGACATGAACTACTTAAAAATTTCAAACTCCAAATTCGAGGTGAGCAAATTTTATCCGAAATATCTATGTTTAATTTTTTTTTAATTTTAATCTAATGTTGATTCCGTGGTGTACAGTAATACAGTAACAACCTGTTAATGTCCCACTGCTGGGCTACGGCCTCCTGTCATTATTAAGGAGAAGGTTTGGAACTCATTCCACCACGCTTCTCCAGACCGGTTGGTAGAATACACATGTGACATAAATTCAATGAAATTAGACGCATGCAGTTTACCTCACGACGTTTCCTTCACCGTCAAGCACGAGATGATAAACACAAGTTAAGCACATGATAATTCAGTGGTGCTTACCCAAGTTTGAACCCAAGGTCATCGATTAAAATTTTTGCGTTCTAACCACTAGGCCATCTCGGCTATTCCGTTTTTACCAGCATAGAACCTTACTTCACAAATTCATAGACATTCAAAATCGGATTGTTTTTTGATTCAATCATAGCTTTATTATTCGTTAAGGCTAAATTTCTTACTTTAATTTAGGACAGTTGTAGAGAGGTTTGTCTTGTCAAATTTTATTCAAAAAAGTAATTAAATTAAATTATACTTTATTCAAGTAATTTGATGAATTTGAATCGTTGTTTTATAGTATAAATCAAATTAAAAGCTACATTCCTAACCAGGTTCGAATGAAATTAACCGCCAGAAAACTCTGTGCACTTTTCAATCAATCTAAGTTTATACATAAACTAAGCTTGTTCATTTACATCTATCTTAATTATTATAGAACGCAAGCAAACCAATCATTTTCATCGAATCGCTTCTTCATGCACGTGAATGGGTCACACTTCCAGCAACATTGTACGCTATCGAGAAACTAGTTGTCAATGTCACTGATCAAGATCTGATTGATGATTTCGACTGGATCATCATGCCAGTCGCTAACCCCGATGGATACGAGTTCAGTCACACAAGTGATGTAAGTGATTTTATAATTCTGCTTACTCCTCATTTCTGGGCACATCTGAATTGCCAATTTACGTTTATTCAAAAGGTGTTTCAATTCTTACCACTATTTCAGATATATAAATAATTTCTTTCGCATAATATTTTGAGTCAATATAAATTATAATATTAAATTCCATTTTCTTCCTTATCCATTACAGGGTCGCTTCTGGCGTAAGAACCGTAGAAATGGATTATTACCTAATGATATTTGCCTAGGAGTCGATCTCAATAGAAACTTTGACGTCTTCTACGGTATAGGATCCAGTAACAATGTTTGCACAGAAATCTACCATGGTACCTCAGCTTTCTCTGAACCTGAGGCGAGAATCATTAGAGACATATTACACAGTGACGATCGTATTGAAATGTTCTTAGACTTGCACAGCTTTGGAAATTTGATTCTTTACGGTTGGGGAACCGGCGACCTACCAGAAAACGCATTTGCTTTGCATGTAGGAGGAATACAAATGGCTACAGCTATTAATGATGTTAAAGAAGATTGGAATTTAGACTACAGGGTCGGTAATTCTGCTCTCGTACTCTACGCTGCATCTGGTACTGCTGGGGATTACGGTCTAAAAGCTGGTGTGCCATTATCATATACATATGAACTGCCAGGTCTTAGGAACTCTGGTTCTACTATTTTAGGATTTTTAGTTGATCCTGACTTTATTAAGCCATCTGCAGTTCAAACGTGGGAAGGAATAAAGGCTGGTGCTATGTTCTTACGTAATTTACGCCGTAATTCAGTTTAAACGTTAGAATGTACATTTAGCATTTAATAAAATATCCGAACGTAATATTGCTTGATTTTTTTTCTACATCGCATTTTCGTCATAAAATTGTCACCTAAAATGTCACACTAATTATACTAGACTGGTAGCTTTTTGGCGAATGCAATGTAAAGTTACAGAGAAATAAAACATATAAATAAATTATAACGCCTATGTACAACTTAAGCCTTATATATCGTATAATGAAAGGTCAATATAAGCAGGAGAAAGAGTTTTTGTATTGATACAAAAAATTTACAAAAAAAAAATTAAGCGCTTCTAATTCAAAAATAACTAAGGAGTGTTCATTTTCTAAATTCGTATTTATAATTCCTCGTGTTCGTTTTTTTACCTCACCGCAGTGCTGGTCGATGGAAAAACATTTCTCACGATTTTTAATTTATAATATCATATACTATACATATTTTAGTTAAAATCAACATTATAAGTGATAATTTACTAAGTGACAAATGTAACAAAATATATATGAAATATCTCGATGTATCTACTGCTCTAGATATTCACATACAACGGATGGAGTATCATGAAGCGGAGGCTGCACATAAATCTGTTCATTACGACACGTCATGGGATGAACATTGTGACAGAATGCCTACGTCACATTTCATAACAATTCATAAACTAAGCAAAATGTGATAATTGGATTTACGTAGGATTAGTATTGTTAATTGCTATTGATTGTCTCGTTGGTTCAGCTGCTAGTTTTTAAGCCTGCAGATCCCGAGGGCCAGGGCTTAAACCTAAAGAGACAAATAAAATTATTAAGTTTTTGTGTCGATATATTTCTAAAAGGCTGTCTGAAGTTTAAAATTTGACAAAGTTTACACACCCGTGCCGTGTAAGAAAGCAAACGCGAACGTTCATGCACGGGACCTCACGCTTGAACTCCTTCTGGTTGTTACTTACCATGGATTATGAAAATGCACTTATGTTTGTACAAATATTTATACTCTATACTATTTATTATCCTTTGATTAAGCCGTTATAAAACTCGGCAGGAGCCAGCATCGTCTGTCTAGACAGACGGCGTGATAAACTCAAAAACTACCAACCGATTTTTTATACGGCTTTCACTAATGGATGTAGTACTTCATAAGGAGGATTTAGGTGCTAAATAAAAGCTTAAGCATTTTTTGTTAATTGACTGAAATATGACGTTGAAGGGAAAAACATCATTTCGTGCAACGCGCAAACCAATAGTGCTTATATTATGTCACAATCGTTTTATACTCTTATTCTCTTAACATATTTTCATACCCTTAAACCCTTATTCTACGGCGGGCTAATATGATAGTATACGGCATAATAAATAAATAAATATACCTCAATCAAACCTCACGAAGTTGTATAAATCATGCAAAAAATGTAATTATAATAATAAATTTAGTATATAAGTCACCAGCATTGCTCTTCTGAAAGGATAATCCAAAAACATTGAAAACCGACTTACGGTGATAAGCCATTTTATTGCGTTTAAGCTTTTATAATTATTATAGTCGTGGCAATTGTTATTTTCTTTTTATTTAACTTTTTAATGCCCAAATCAAACTTATCTTTTGTTGAAAATAAATCGCTGAAAAGAATGAAGTAAAGTTAATCAGTAGCATAATAATTTATCTACGACTTTTTTTGGATCATTTTTTAATAGAGGAATAGTGTAATGGATAAGACTTACTCGCGGGGCAGAGGCGTCAGCGACACATTTTTATTTCATATATCATGTAAGCGGTAAATAATACTTAATATCAAATAAGCAAAACATAACAATGCTTTATCCAGTGGCTTACGACTACACACAGAGAATTTATATCCAGCGCCGACGCGATTGCACTATTAGGGACAACGTTTCTATATACTGTTTGAGTACATCAATGAAATACAAATTTCTGTCACATATTTTTTTTATTATGTATATTCTTAGTAAAGCAATAAATAGCCATCGGCCATTTAAATTTAACATTTTTTTCATGACTTGACATTTGATTCAGTATTTTAAGAACGGAGACCAATATTCCACGTTTCATTTAAAATACAAAGTGACATTGCGTTCGTTCGATGTTATCAGATTTAATTTAAAAACAACAAAACCAAAAATGTTAGCGAATATAAAGTAAAAGTGACGTAACGATAGAAATAAACAATACGGCTATTGCTAGAAATATTTTCGTGAATACATATATTTTTTATAAAATATAAAGCAGATAAATATCTACCAAAATCACTACCGTTGAAATCTAATTATGTTAGCTTAAGCAATATCACTATTAACACTTTCGTAATAAAGTTCCACAGAATATACTACGTAAGCCACACACGCTATGAAATTCCACCTAATAAATATATTTTTTAAATATGGCTGCTTTAGTCACTATGTCACTGTCAATGTCAAATTCTAATTAAGAATCGTTGACACCATTTTTAGAAATATACCGTCCGTAACACCGTAAAATATATAACATATATATATAATATTTTTAAGAATAGTATAGTTTTATAAGCCTTTCAATTCTGAGATCGGAATTAATCATATTTATAAAATATCACATTTACTTTAGTCACCTATGTCACTGTCAATGTCAAATTGTAATTAAGAATCGTTGAGACCATTGTTAGAAATATTCCGTCCGTAACACCGTAAAATATATAACATATATATAATATTTTTAAAAGTAGTATATTTTATAAGCCTTTCAATTCTGAGATCGAAATTAATCATATTTATAAAATATCACATTTACTTAAATTCGGTGACACCTTCCAAACCGAAACGCAAAAATACTTGCTTATAGGAGATGAAATATTTAAAGAGTGTTATTGTGCCCACTATCCAGACGGGCTTGCATAAAGCCACCACGCAATGCAATGCCAACTTAAAACTCTAACTCCAGAACCCAACCTCTTCCCTCCCTCTGTGGTACTCCGCTGGTGATGCAAAGCAAAATCGCCATGCTGGGGATTGACGTTCGCTGCGACCTTAGTCCAAGGGATTACATCGAGGCTGTTATAAAAACAGCTTCACGGAAACTCGGAGTTCTGAACAAGGTGCGGCGCTTTTTCACGCCTCAACAACTGTGCCTGCTGTACAAAACACAGGTACGGTCTTGTGTGGAATATTGCTCGCACCTTTGGGATGGCTCCGCTAAGTACCTACTTGAGGCCTTGGACCGGTTGCAGCGACGTGCCGTACGCATTATTGGCGACGTAAAGGTCACAAACACAATTGAACCTTTACAATTGCGTCGTGAGATAGCAGCACTGAGCGCTTTCTATCGACTGTATCACGGCGAGTGCTCTGAGGAATTATTCTCTCTAATCCCTACTTCCCCCTTCCTTCTACGTAAGTCCACGCGAGCTGGTTCTCGATGTCACCGCCTAACTGTGACATCAATTCCATCGCGTACAAAGAAATTTGGCAACTCCTTTCTTTGTCGCACTTCCAAAAAATGGAATTCCTTACCAGCTCACGTGTTCCCCTCCTCTTACAACCCGGGTTCTTTCAAACGAGGCGTGAAGAGGCATCTTGCGGGCCGGCAAGGCGAAGGCGGCTAGTGCAGAACGTTTTTCCCGTCTGTACTGGCCGTCGTCGCGTTTGGACTCTACTACCACTTACCATCAGGTGGAGTAGAGTCATTTGCCCTCCCGGCGAATATAAAAAAAAAAAAACCCAAGACTTAAAAAAGAGCTCTAGATCTGCAGGATAAATCACTAGAACAACGAAGCATTTTATACTTGCTATTTATATTCGATTACTACATTGCTATTTAAGCTATGTAGTAATCGAAATTTATCAATTTCGTCTAAGCCCGCTGATTGAACTGGCGACCTAATTCTCATCTACATGTAAGTGTATAAATTATATGTCATTGACAGTCGTTATTTATGATTAACGAATGACAAACTGTGCAAGCGCATTGAAAAGAGCTATCGATTGGCAATAATAACTGATTTGTAGCCAGAAATAATAGCCATACTATACTAATGTTTATAGTTAATAACATTGTTAAAAAAACGCGCGATAATTTAAAACCGCCATTTTGTTGGTGGACAGAAAGGTAAGGTAATTAATTCATTATTGGAGCGACTTGTGATTTGTTAAATGAGTTCAATTGTGTTATTTGGAATTTAAAGAGTAATTTACTACAAATCATATGATTTATTGTTCTATTTTTAAAAAGAACAATCGAGGTATTTTTAAAAATAATTTTCAGATGCTAAATATACATATTATGTATCCCATCCCTTAAAATCTATTTTATTTCTTAGTAGACTTATACATTTCAAATCAAATGCCTAAGCTATATATTGATAATCACTAAGTCATGTTACATTTTACATATATAGCTTAAAACATTAAAATGTCGGGTTATCATAATCGCAACGGATTATACACAAGTTTCGTTTTGATAACGAGATATTAATTAATCATTGGAAATATTTAACCGAAACGAAAACACCAAATCACGTCCGTTTCAAATTAAAAAATGATGTTGACTTTTATATATTTAATCATTATAACGGTTTCAAGTGGTCTTTGTAAAAATGAATTATACAAGGGGTGAGTTAAATAATACAAAATATTATGTTCCTTTAGTTTTCAATATTTTTATTCGGAGCCGGTTGTAGACTACCAATCAATGTACGTAATTTTTATTTTAGTATTGCCAAAGTTTATTTTATATATTTAAAAAAGATTGCATAGATACATAATCTCCTGACACAGGTATTTCGATGCTCACTAGGAAATCTCAAAATAGTTTGTAACCTGCTCAGTAAGAATCGAAATACTTGTTTGTATAGGCTTTGTGTAAATCTCGTTGCCATCAACTCATCAGATATTTTACCGACAAACAACAATGTTTGGAAGGCAGTCTGTATTATCATATCATAACACGTGGTGGTGGAGAAGACATTTTTTTTCCTAAAAGTAATAGTACGATAGTGACAATTAATTAGTTTTTGGTTTATTAGACATTTCTGTAGCGCATAACTATCGTGTATACCTATACCGGTCATCGACGATGTATCTCTCCACTTTTAGCATCCAAATCTTACATATGGTGCGCCAATTAACCGACAGCGCCCCATACACCGCAATAAAACAACCTTCACTAAATCTCGATAGTATGACCGCAGGGTTACAAAATCTACCTAAGTATCTAAAACATTTCAGATACCGCGTATATAATATCAAATTGCATGAGAAAGAACAACACAAGCTTCATCTAATAAAAAGCGACTTGATCGACTTTTGGAGGAAGCCGTCTTATGAGCACAATGTTAGTGGTCAAGCAATGGTACCTCCATCCCATTTTGAATGGTTTGAAGAAAAACTTGGAGAAAACAATATAACAAAAGACATTGTCATAGATGATGTTTACGAGTTAGTATCAGACATTTTTTTTGATCGTCGTTGATTACAGTTTTATCAATAGTAATTACAATAAATTAGCATGTAAATTATCTCACGAACAGTGTTTATCAAATAACATATAAAAATTAAGTGTATATAAAACCATCTGGCAACGCCTTCAAACATTTACAACTTAATTTTTGAAACATATTTTAAATAAGATTTGTAAGATACAAAAGTAGTAATGTTAAAAATATTTTTAGATATCTTCATGAGAAAAACCTTAATAGAGAAGTAACAGAGACAGTGTTTGATTATAATAACTACCACAGGTATGACAAAGTAAGTTTTTCTCTTACTTAAATCACTTAGCTTTTTATAATTATGCATGTACCGATTATGTCTTAGAAAAATATAAAATAAACGAGTGAGAGCAATATAAGCATATATGTATGTAGATATATGTTTTTTTATTTATTTATTAAAAACCAAAATAATTAATAGTGTAAAATGAATACAAACAGTAAATAATATGAAACTATATATACCCACATTTAAATACGTGATTGAGTAAGAAATATACACGATAATATCCCCAAGATTTATGATCTTTGTGTACATATGTACATAGATACTAATCACATCTACTCATGTCTTTGCATCGACACAATTCAAACTCAAATGATGAATTGGAATGACATTTGTGCAGGGCAGCTGACGGGGCGGAGAAATGACATGTGTGTAAATTGTGATGAGTTCTATTATATTTCAAAAATAACGGCCTTACTTATAAACGTTTTGAAGCGGGTGTTAAATAATACTGTCTTTTTCTTTCGAATGTCAAATCATCAATGACAGAAAGAGATACATCAGCACGTCACGAACGTGCATAGTTATAATCAAATTATTTTTTCGTGACAGCCATATAATAAAATAGCATCCTATAGAGTCTTCCATCTCATTATATATACTGTCGCCAAACACAAATAATGACTCATCAAATAATCACATGACACGGTGCACCTAGAGGCATAGATGATATAATATTTTAGCTGCCAAGGTTGGTGGCGCATTGGCGATGAGGATGGTTAATATTTCTTCTACCAATTTCTATGGGCAGTGGGGACCTTTTATTATTAGGTGGTTAATTTTTTTAAGCTGCCTACCATTTTAAATAAAAAAAAACAAGCAGTAGTAACTTTTGTCTTATATGTATGTGTAGAAAACAAGACAAAAGAAGACAAGAGTTACTACTGCAATTAACAATATTATTTTTGTTTATGTTTAGTGTTGTAACATACTTTAAACATTAATATTATGCAATAATCATTAATATAAAAAAATAATCTCATTACAGATTCATAGTTACTTGAAATCGATTGAAGAAGAATATTCAAATTCAAATGAAATTTTCATAAAATTGGTAGAAGCTGGCACTACAGACGAAGATCGACCTTTAATCTATTTGTCGGTTACATCTAAGTCCTCTGTGAAAACTCAAAAACCGGTTGTAATCATTGAAGCTGGAATAAATCCTAGAGAGTGGATAACTGTACCAGCAGCTATAAACATCGTTGATAAACTAGTCGAAGTAAATCAGAAGAGTTTCATACAAAATCTAGAATGGATTATAATACCTGTTCTAAATCCTGATGGATATGAATACACTCACACAAATGTAAGCTGTTGTTAATTAGTTAAAACTATTAGAAGACATAAATAAAAGTTTATATAAATATTATTATATATAAAGCATAATATCGATGAATTCCAATACTACTATAATTATTATGTAATAATTTTGTCAAATCAAAAGTTAAATGTTTACTAGCATTCTGTCTGATTTTAGCTTCGTCTGTGGACTAAATCAAGAAGCATAAGAAGCAATCTCGGTCATGTTTGTCCAGGGGTCAACATCAATCGTAATTTTGACATTGACTGGCTTTTCTCAGACACCAGCTCCAGTCCTTGCAGCCACCTCTACGGTGGCGTTGAAGCACTTTCTGAACCTGAAACCAAAATGATTAAGAATTTGATTGAAAAATATGGAAGAACTATAAGATTGTACATTTCATTACAGAATAATGGAAATTTTATTTCGTATCCTTGGCAATATGAAAGAGCTGCGAGTGGGATGTTTCGTCAACATCACTTACTTGGCTTAAACATGACATCTGCAATGGGTGATGAGTATAAGCTTGATGTTGGTTCTGTTGCAGTTGGTGATAGAGCCTCTGGTACCAGTACAGATTATGTGATGGACAGTGGAGTTTTGTACACGTTTAACATCAATATTGCAAATAAAGGTGTTAACGGTGTCATCATACCAGAAACCGAAATTAAACCTATCTCTGAAAAAGTGTGGAATACGGTTGCTATTGCAGCACAAAGTATTATAAAACCTAGCGTGGATGCAAATGGTTCAAGTTGATACAGAATAAAAATAGAAAATGAAAACAGAATTTCTTCAATAGATAAAGTCAAAAATCTTTATTTAATATAGCAGTTTTACACTTGCTTATTGATAGTTAAAAATCTACCACTGACTCGGAAATAAACACCTCAGACCTGAGAAGAAATGCCGAAAAAAACTTAGCGGATTTTTGCATCTCTTTTTCTACAAATGTAGGTTTCATACAATATTACAATTATTATATATTTTGTTAGATTAGTGATGTAACTACTATGAGACAATTATTATCTTATTTATTAGAAAAAATATAGTAAATATAAGATATATTATACATTACATTATAACTTTATTAGCCTTTTTATTTATACGTGTTTTGTTTTTTTTTTTTAAATATGTTCTTATTAATTATTCTTATCAAATTCAACATCACAATTATTATGTCACGTTTCAACCATGTTTTATTTAAGGTATATATTTATTTAAGGTTTATTTTAATTAATCATCTGCCTCGATGGTGGCTAACTGGTATATTTGCAACCCATAAAAGCCAGGGTTCAAATCCCAGGTCGAACCCATTGTTGAATTGACGCGTTGTTGTTGGCCCAAGTGGCCTCGACAGCGTCACCGGGCAAGATTATACTTGGAGTTATATTCGTTGTCATACAAAGTGGAACTTAAGTTTATTGTACTTACTTCTCGGTAGTCGGTTATCTTCATTCGGAATCGGTGGTTCAATTTAATTTATCTTGTAAAATGACGATTTAAAAGTATTTGAAAGATATTAAATATGATCTCAAAACTTATAGCCTAGCATCACTTACACAATGGAGATTTGTGGTTGATGATAAAGATTTTTTTTAACAGTAACACATTGAGGTTATTTTTAATATCTAAATAGTGTCTAAATTTGTTTGTTCCTTTTATATATCAAAGCTTAAGTTATTTAAAAAATCATATGATTGATTGACGTATAGACATTTCCGATTCCCTGCGGAACTTCGCTGACACAATTGCTCGCAGGGACAGGTCATGTCCGACTTCATGGACCAGGATCTCTCCGCACTACACGCCTCCAACGGATGGTGAGCGGTATCCCGGTCCACGCCACAGTGGTGGTACATCGTATATACATGTACCAACCCATATATCACCAATTTTAGATAAAGGTAAAAACATCGTATTAATACGATGTTTTTATATTATACATATAAATACAAAAAAACATCAGGATAGGCTTCAAAATAAGTGCAGTGTAGTTATTAACGTTGAAATTAAAAAAATGTACGTTTTATTTCACTCTCGCACTCATCTCGTAACAATGCAACACATAAATCTCTTAAAATGGCGACTTCACAAACTAGAACAATGAGACAGACTTATATTGCTTCTTCTAGTCTTAAACTATCCCAAGTTTCACCATAAATTTAAATATGAATATGTCGTTCGGAGTTAAAAGGAAGAACGACGCAAGTTGTGAATAAGGTTGACCGTGTCTTACACCGATCTGTTATCTTTATATTAATTAGTAAATATCAAAATATGTCGTAAGTTTTTTTTTGTGCATTTAGTGTAAAAGGGAAGTAAATGTTATATCAATCAAAAAGTATTTTGTATTAAAATCAAAAGCACCAGCATCAGAGAAAACCCGCACTAGAGCAGCGAGGTGGGTTAAGCTCTGAAACCTTCTTAAGAAGAGAAGAGAGATTTGCCCAGACATTAATTATAGAAAGTTAATTTACAGATTGACATTCCAATGACACTTTTTCCTCGATTTTATTTTTATTTTAAAGATAGGCAAGGAAACTGACGGTCAACCTGACGATAAAAGCTTACCGTCGCGTTTAGACATATGCAACTTTTTGTTCGTAATCGAGGGCAAATATAAGTTTAAAGTGATGTACTTTAATAAATATAAGTTCAAAAATACTTTTTAAAATATGACTACTTTATTAAATATATGTTTATAATAAAAAGTACTTCGCTTAACTGATTCCGGGTGATACGGTGTAAAAAAAGAACCAAACAGGAACGAGAAAATTGTTTTCGTCAGCTTCCGAAGTTGTTAAGTTGTTGGCGTTAATGGTTTAATCTCTCAATCTCATTGCTCGTGCTTACAAAAGAGTTATTTACGATATCGTTATTACAAGAATAAAGTTTTTCCTTGTTATTATACAACACAAGATGAATATAAAAAACTAGGTTATAAAACTTTCGTTATACTGAGAATTATAACACTTGAAATTGGTCATTAAAGATTGTTTTCTAGACATCTCTCGTCGGCATAATGCACTGTAATGTCATATGAAATAAATTTCGCTTGTGCTGGTAGATCATTGTGCAGACTTGTTTGGGTGGGTAAAACTCACTAACGTCATTAACAAAAAACCGTATTGCTCGTGTGCTTTCTTAAATATACATTATATACATATTGAATAATGGGGGAACAACTTTGGTGTTATCAGCACATTTGGACTTTAAAGAATTAACACTAGATCATATGCTGGGAAATTAAAACGAAGCAATACAAATTTATATTGCGTTGTTAAATAACAATAAATAACAATTAGGGTAGTACACAAACCTTACCACAATTTTTTAAAGTATAGATTCATCTCCGGTTACTACAATTAAGAAAGGAATCGTTTTACGGTTACTTGAATTGTCTACAAGCTGTAATACAGAAACAATGATTTGTTTGCTAATAACAGATCAGATTACTACGAAAAGTACGCTACATCAGTAGTAGAATTTCAATTGAAGAAAAACGCATTCTTAAAATGATTTTACGTAATCAAATCAAATCTGATTAAATTCTTTATATAGCACTGACTTCAGAGAGCTTTATAGAACGTAAGTAGTCTTTTCTTGTAAATCATAATTGAGTTGTTTTATACTTCATGCATATTCTCTCTTTTATTATATTTTTTTAATGTTTGCTTCCGAACTAAAATAGATAAAAATATTAGATAATATTGCGGTGGTAAGGCTCTGTGTATTATATGACAGTATTGACTTGTACTTGACTGCCTCGTTGGTCTAGTGGCTAGATGTAAGGCCGCAGACCCGGAGGTCCTGGTTTCAATTCCCAATAAAAATTTATTGGGTTTTTCTGTCAGAAAATTCTCAGAAACAGCCCGGAGTCTGGAAGTTGGAGAAGTTTGTACACTCCCGAGCCTCGAAAAGCACGTGAAGCCGTTGGTCCTGCGCCTGAACTCTTTCCGGTCGTGTCGGATTGCCGTCCCATCGGACTATGAGAGCTAGGGAAAAGCGAGCGCACCTGTGTTGTACACACACTTGTGCACTATAATATCTCCTGTGCAGTTAGCTAATCGCTCGGGAGATAAGCCGCCGTGGCCGAAAGCGGTCTGAAGGACATTATTATTATTATTACATATATGTATCTACACATTGGTGGAACAATATTTGTTGCTTAACTAAAAGTTGAATAAAAATTTAGAAAAAGGTAAATGAAATTATATTAAATTTAGCTGTTGATCAGCAAAAATCGAATGTAAACGAAGGTTTAAGTAATTCGATTTATTATTATCGAATTTTAATAATTAAAACACATATATTCTAAAAAATAATTATCAAGATACAGGAAGATGAAATATAGTCTCAAAATTGCAATATTTTTAATGCAAAATGTATGTCAAATATCATACTAATTACCCTCGTGATATATTCAGAATTGACAGCGAAACTTGCATTGATTAAATATGTAAGGCAATTGGAGACGAGAGGTAATGGATTTTTTAATCATTTGAATGCATTGCAATAAATAATAAATCTAAATGCAATACGGTAGAATCGTTCGTTATATTTTTTATAGCAATTTAGAATAAATTTCCGTAGCCACGATAGCTCAGTGGACTGTATCGATGGGACACTACATCGAATTCGCTCTTTTTCGTGATGACACTATTCGTGGACGCGATCCATTGGTCTTCAGACACTTAAAGAACTAGCCAAGGTATTAGGATTCAATTTTATTCATAGGAAGATCAAAACACGGCCGTGGAGTTTTTTATAAATCTTACATTAACTCAAAATAAACATTTGAAATCGAAACATATTTTTATACAGACCATCAATGATAAAAAAAAATATTTTTTAAAAATTAATTAAGCTTTAATTTGGTGAACCTTACATTGGAGCGTTTTATCATGGATTTAAAATAAATTCTCAGAAAGATATAGTATTCTATAGGAATTATTGTAAATAAATAAAGTAAAGTTTAATAAATAAAGTAAATAAAGTAAAGTCGAGATGGCCCAGTGGTAAGAACGCGTGAATCTTAACCGATGAACGTGGGTTCAAACCCGGGCAAGCACCTCTGAATTTTCATGTGCTTAATTTCTGTTTATAATTCATCTCGTGCTTTTCGGTGAAGGAAAACATCGTGAGGAAACCTGCATGTGTCTAATTTCATCGAATTTCTGCCACATGTGTATTCCACCAACCCGCATTGGAGCAGCGTGGTGGAATAAGCTCCAAACCTTCTCCTCAAAAAGGGAAAGAAGGCCTTAGCCCAGCAGTGGGACATTTACAGGCTGTTACCACTACTACTAATATTGTAAATTTATAATAAATACCACAAATACTGCTAAATCAACGCAAACAGAGTCACATGCGTATCTTGTTTATCACGATCATTATTTCTCTCAAGATGTAAGGTGTCAGTCCACTGAAAACTAGAGCTGTAACATAGATGTTATAGCTATATTATTTATCTATATATATTATATTATATAGCGCTTTATATTAGCATTGGTATTATTGTAATACAAAAAATAAACCAAAGTAATCTAGTTATTTTTTTGTGTCACGAATTTTAATTTTTTTTTTTACTCATTACAAATACGTTATCAAGAATATTTCAAATATTTTTGGTGTAATTTAATAGCTGACATAAAATGTAAAAACTGGTACCCTTATTTTCTTTAATTATTGATTTGTATTTAAGACAATTATAGTTCAATCATCATTATTTTGTCATTATATAATATGTGTAATAGTAAAACATGCCGATCAAAACATTCTACTGCGGCACGGTAACGCAGACGTTAACCTTACACTACCTATTTCAAAATTATAAATACTGTATTAAAAAAATTTCATAAGACTATAAATGTATTTATAGCCAGTGTCACTCGAGATGATGTTATGGTCTCACAGCTGGGCAAAGGCATCACGGTTCGGAGCTTATTCCGCTACACTGCTTCAGTGCGATTTGATGGACATGCTAACTATTTGTCCGAAAAGCGTGACACCGTGAAGCAGTGTCACGAATTAATTATAAACACAATTTAAGCGATAAAAACTCAGTGGTACTTGCATGGATTTGAACCCGCTGTTCTATTTACCGATCATAAACAAGTTATCATGTAAACTATACAAAAAATGAGAATTATCATATCGAAATATAGCAGTTATATATTATTTACATTTTGGTGTAGCGCTGCTCAATATGTCAGTTTCAGAACCAAAATCTATTTATCAAATTAACGAACCACGTCAAAACCAGACACGCTCATTACCAACGATTTTGAATGCGATGATACTGTTTTAATGTATTCTGATCAATCATTAAATAATTTCACAAATAGTCACGGAAATTATATGAAAAGCATTATTTTTTAAATCACTTTGTATCTCACTTATGATACGCTATTTTGATGCGGTATAACTATTACTTTAAACGATATAACTATTATAGATTGACGGCCAGCGATCGGCAGACTTACAGTAGATTAGCAAACTCTTGATGTTAGGTATACACAATTCCCTTCGATGGTTCCTTTAAGTGTGTCTAGAAGTAAAAAATCGTCAACATTGACTTTTAAAACGTAACTTTTTGCGTTTTAATATGTTATAGTATCTCATTTTTTTATATTTACAAATTCAATGGCTGACACTTTATTACTTTAATAGTGTGTTTTATAAAATTTCAAATGTTCGAAAAATTTATAAAAAATTACGTTATTTCAGCAAAGCTGGAATTTGTATATGTTATTTACATTATTATTATACATATATATTTGAAGAAGAAGACACATAAGTCGGTTCCAACATGCGGGCAGACGATATAATGCTTTCGGTGTACTAATAAAGGGCTGCGATATTGACTCTCTTACTCTTCATCTGGCCGGGCAAACCATATTTATTCACTTTTGTGAGAACGATTAAGAAGGTTTATTTAATAAACACTATATGTCTGGATGCAGACAGGAATAATAAACGAGTTATAGATATTACAAAAATTTACGAACATCTAGGTGAACTTACTTATAGTAGCTTACTTGGCTTTCATACTTACATTGGCTACGACTATAATTCTGTATTCTATAATTAAGGCAAGTGAAATATTACACCTACCATCAATATGGAGTTTCCTAAAATACCGTAAGTCTGCCGATCACTGGCTCTTGGGCCATTAATGTCGATGTCGCATATCTCTTTCGATACTTTACTATCTTTTTCTGAGGTAAGTTTCGACTTTGTCATATATCCGTGTAGTCACGAAGAAACAATTCATTTCACTGCCCCTCTCGTTCCCATGGGTATCGTAAGAGGCGACTAAGGGATATCTGAGCGACCATCTGCTCATCTGGTGGTAGGATGTTAAACATCCGCCTGGCTTGTTACCACCGTACGCATATGAAAAACTCGTGAAGTGGCTTGCAGCCGCGTTTCGAGGTCAGCCAGCGTACAGCCTGTGCCCGAGCGAGTATTGCCGCGATGGGTGTTGGTCCAATCACTCAATCCATGGAAACGGCTGTTGAACCAAAGCCGGGGGAAACTGTATTGACCTGCCGGACAGGGAGACCCGAAGAAACGGCTGTTCCACTGGCCGCCCGTGGCATAGTACAGGGGCCCGAGCGTACCTAACCAGCTCGCGAGGCTGCCCCACCAGGCCACGCATAATCTCGGGGTGGACCGTCGTGCCGGTTGGTGACCGGAAGGTGGGGTCCTCGCGGCCACTTCCGGGGGTGTTCGGGGGCCCTTCCGTCCGGCGGGTCAGTGTATTTTTCCTTTTGGCAACCACTTGGAGAAACACGCCTCCACACTTTGCCCATCCCTATCGTGGCAATACGTCGCTCGCTTCACGTCTTTTTTCCATTTTTTTTCCCAAATGGTAGCGCAACAAAACATAAATAACGGTCGTACAGCGAATATAAATATATATATATATATTTATAATATATATATATATATATATATATTTATATATATGTACATATGTATGGATATTCATTAGTAAAAGATAACTTTATAATATTTATGTCTAGTGGTTAGAACGAGTGAATCTTAAACGATGATCGTGGGTTCAAGCCCGGGCAAGCATCACTGAATTTTTATATGCTTAATTAGTGTTTATAATTCATCTCGTGCTTGACGGTTAAGGAAAACATCGTGAGAAAACCTGCATGTGTCTAATTTAATTGAAATTCTGCCACGTGTATTCTACCAACCCGCACTGGAGTAGCGTGGTGGATATAGCTCCAAACCTTCTCCTGAATAGAGAGAGGAGGCCTTAGGTCTCTGTAGTCTTATTTACGAACTCTTAAACAATAATTATATAAATGACATAGAATTGACTGAAGTAAATGAAGTACGTGACTTGGGTGTTACGCTTGACAGCAGGCTTAGTTTTATTTCACATATTAACAAAACCGTGGAACAGGCGAATAAATCTCTCGGATTTGTACTCAGGTGCTCCAAAGATTTTAAAAGACCTTCGACCGTAATAAAACTTTTTGACAGCTATGTTCGTTGTAGACTCGAATACTGTTGTATAATCTGGGCACCTTATTACAGCATACATGTTGACAGAATTGAGCGAGTCCAAAAACGGTTTCTGAAGCATATGTCATATCGATTTAAAATTAGCCAATATTCATATCGTGACAGGCTTAAACATTTTGAGAGAATAAGTCTTGAATCTCGAAGAACACTTTTATCTCTAACTTTCTTGTACAATATTTTTAATAATAATATTGATAGTCCCGAGATTTTGGCCTCGATGACATTTAATTTACCTCGTAGCAATTCCAGACGAATAGGTAATCTTTTACATACAGGAACATACAGGACAAATTTAGGGAAAAAATCACTTATACCCCGCTTATCTGATTCATACAACAGCATTTCAAAACTAGTAGCTGATTTGGATGTTTTCCATAATAGCCTGTCTCAGTTCAAACGTAACATTTTAAATTACCTAAACACCTACCCTCGTTGAACTATCTCACTAAGATCCAATTTGATTATTTACTGCTTATATAAGGATATTCTTCTCTAAAATTATATTTAAGTCAATATTCGTAAATTTAATAATCATTTCACAATCTTTTTAATAATTTTAATAATGTAATTTTAATTTTAATAATGTATTTGTATTTTATGGACTTGTTTTACTTAATTTAATTTAATGACTATTTATAATTTACAATTTATAATGTAATATTCAATTTAAATTTTTCAATTATTGACCCTATTTAATAACTATTTATAATGCGATGCTTTTATGAAAGATGTGATAACCTATAATTAGTGGAACATTTGTCAAAAAAACTTTGAAATTTCTATTGTTACTAATTTGTAAATCTGTAATGTATCTACTGTTGGTTGTCCATATATAAAAAAAAAAAAATACCGTTTATGTATGTTTAAAAAAAACGTCATGCGTAATATATTTAGTTACACTCTATAGTAATTAATGATGGGATTGAATGTATAACTTGCAATGCCCGTACATAAGTTCTTTAAACTCGTGTCTCAGGTGGCGTGGCCTAGTATGACGATAGGTCAAGGGGACAGAATCGAACAGGCGAGTATAGCATCGCTATGCAGAACTGTTGATACTTCGAAGATTGATTAGTATTCATATCCAATGAGTCAACGGTCTATGTCATCTTTATATGGACTTATTGATTGAGATGCAGCTATGACAGTCACAGCGATTGTTTGCAAATCCGTAATAATTTACGGTTGTATGCTTTCAAATCACCGGAATAGCCATTTCTGTTTGAGAAGGTCCACGCGCATTGCGGTCTTGTGACCACACCATTATCATATCGTTGTAATGAAATCAATGGTCTACTAATATCCACCGAAGCCATTGCCCCCATATGAAATTGTGGATATGGGTGACTCGCCGAGTACGCCGGAATAAAGGAAAAAGCCGGCAGTACCTTTTTTTCCCGCAGTGGAAACCTTCAGAAAGGTACCAGCTCACTTGGAGGGCATTTAATGTATGATTCTTACCAACTAAAACCACTGTGATGGCCGTCCTAGGCACGGGATCGTGTTGATATAATGCATCCGTGGCTCCTCCCGTGCTATGCTCCGCTCGTGGGTCGGCGGAGCTCTCAAGCCAGCAGTACCCACTCCAACTCTTCGGGGGTAACACGCTGAGGTTGCTAACCTTTCCCATCGGGGGTTCAAAGTTATATATTTCAAGTGAGGTTTTAACACGACTTATATCAGAGGAACTGATCGCGATTTTATTTGGCCACCTTCAGCTCGGAATCAAAGATGCGAAGAAACGAGACATGTTTATAAAAAACCCTAAAATCTTGTGTTTACGTGCTAGTTTGGTTTAATACAATTAAGTTAGTTACATAGTTTTGTATACAAATTCAATTATGCATAATATCATCAAGGTCTATTTCCCGGTTCTGCATGTACGTCTGTGCATTGTGGTTATGCATATCAATCGTGGGTCGCAATCGGCATTGGTTCATGCGGGCGGTATTAGTGAATATTGATAGTATCGACATAGAGTTAATAGTCACCCCATTTTGAAAACTAAAATATTATAAGCAGAATAAGTCAACTTTTCCGAACGTCATACGTCAGGCTCGAAATATGGTCAGGGTATCACTAATATCATTTTTATAATAATAATTTATAAACCAGATTTTAATAAAAGTATTAAGTTAAAAGTTCTTATATTTTTCCAATAAATGTAATAAAATTCATTTTGTTTTGTTTATAATATTATATTTATCATAGTTTATATGTATGTTGTGCTGAATTAAAACGCTTGATATTTAATTTGAATAAAATCGATAATAAAATTACAATAATTACAATTATTTGTAATAACCAGCGCTATGGATTGAAATGCGGTGGACGCGATATGTGCGGATGGCACCGTGTTCCATCCAAAACTGCCACGGTGTTGCCATTTGTTAGCATCGTTTCCACCCAAGTATCGACTTGTTATTTTGATCCATTACGTAAACTACACACGTAAGTAACACAAAAGAAACTAATTTGTCTATTTATCGCTAATAGATGGCGTTGCTAATGTACATATCGCAGCTATATATGTAAAAGGTTTCCAAATTCTACACCTACATAATCCCGTACAATAATAATTAATGCTGATTTTAAGATGTAAATAACGAAATTTAAAAATTTAATACCATCATGTTATATTTTACAATAAAAAAACACTGTTATTCTCATACTGCTTGCCTACGACCTTCATTACAATTGAGAAGAAGATTCGGAGCGTATTCCACCACACCACCAATGCGGGTTGGTGGATAAACATTCTACCAGCAAACAGCAATGCTTATTGTTAGTATTGTTGTGTTCTGGCTTAAAAGGTTAATGAGCCAGTGTAACAGCAGGCATAAGGGACATAACATTTTAATTTCCAAGGTTCGTGGTAAAAATAAATAAAATATTGTATATAAAATACAAAAATTGTTGTAGGTTTTATTAGCATACCACTGTGATTCCACATAATTATCGTAGCGCGGTAGTCGCAAAGGCAAATTGCGTTACGTCCATTGCATGTAGACGCAAACGCGTGCAATGCGGCGTAACGCTCCGTTACTTCTTATTGCTACTATACTAGTAGAATGCTCTTAATATAACTGGTTCCGTTAATTCAGTTACGTTTAAAAATAGGAATGGCAATTAAAAAAAAAAATTTGTAGAAAAATAAAATGATTCCTAAGTTGAATCTTCTAAAAGTTAAGCTAAGCCTGTAAGTGTCTCACGGATGGGTTGAAGGACCGTTTTGAGGAAAAGGTTTTAGAGCTTATTCTATATCGCTTTTGCAACGTGTGTTGGTAGTTACAAATGTGGCAAAAATTTTTGATGACGCAGGCTCGGGATGTTTTCCTTCACCGCCGAGCACGAAATGAATTATAAATACAAATTAAGCACATGAAAGGCCGGATTTGGGCCGGCTTCGGTAAGATTTACATGTCTAACCAAGTCTACCAAGGTTCGTCTTTTAATAGATATAATATTTAAAATAATAAATAATATTAGGACTCATGGCAAATAAAATTTTTCACACATTCTCTTTCTTAAAATAATTAATAAACAGATTATTAAAAGTGTGGAAGATCTAAGTTTCTGTAGGTATTATTTTATCATGTGACCATTGGGCCAAATGGGTAACTGGGATGCTGGTAATTGGTTCTGTAAGAAATATTACCATATCTTACATCACAAATGTGCCACCAATTTTAGTACTACGACATTGTTTCCTTTGTGCCTACAGTTACATTGGCTATCACCAAGTTCCTGCATTACATTTATAGACACTACAAGATGTACAAATAATTTATTATTACTATTATTTATTATTTAAAAGTACCAAATTGAAGTATTTAATTATTCGAGGGCATATTCGGTACCTTAGTGACAAGGTATTTTTATTTTCTTGATAACAATGACAGCCTGGTTCAAGCTTAATTGCTTTGAAATATATACTTTAATTAACAGCCACACTCAGAGACGTTTAACGGTTACTGAAGCCGCTCCTTAGTTTCAGGAAGTTCCCGCTTAGAGTCAATAGAGACAAATATAGTAAAATCTCTTAACATTGATTTGCCATTTACGTTTGAGACATAAACATATGTGTAATAGAAAAACGGCCACAATTACTATATTTTATCCAAATGAAAATAGCTCTTTAGGTTTTTTTCTTTACGTAACAATTTGCATTAAAAGAAAATTGTCATTAAATATGTTACGAAGTTTTTCATTAATAAATATCAAAATTTTAATATTCACATATTATATACATACATATACTATACAATGTTTTATCGATAGAGTAATTTTACGATACTGACATTATTTTTTTTTATTGTTCTTATATAGCTATTGAATACTTCAATTATATGTATGATAGTTATAATATACATTAAACAATTTTTGTCCTGGTTAAGATGATATCAGACAAATTCAGTCTGAAGAACTTTCACTCGAGTTAATATTAATTTCTATACCGACAATACAATATCCAAAATTGTTGGATCGGTTATAATGAATTAATTTGTTACTTATTACTTGTTTGTTTCATATTATTCGTGTTTAAATGTGTGAGTGAAGAGCAAATTGAACGAAAAATTGACTTTCCGATTCTATCTTAAGTTAAATACTCATTAGAAATAATTAAATGAATCTTTCTGAGTGCGTAAGTGTTTTATAAAAGGCTAAAGTTATAAGAAGTATCAGAAGTAGGTGTAGTACTAGTGGTATAAGTATGAAGTGATTCTTCTTTAACGTCTTGCTTAACATTAAGGTCAAAACACGAACAGTCAAAATTGACGACTCCTTTTCTATCACTAAAAACTTCAGTGCCATTACAAGAAAGAGGTCTTCGGCAGCCTCTCGGTGGATTATCGCCAAATATAGTGCAAATCTTCTTCAAATACCAACTGTCATCCACTCCGAAAATAGTGTTTTTATAACCGACTTCTATTATTGGACTGGCATCGATGCCAAGCTGACTGTACTTGGATGCGGATAAACTGGCATAATTGCCTTTGGTTAAGACACAGTGCTTATATTTATGAGGATCGATACCAGCTTCACAGAGACATACTTCAGTTGGATTACCTGAAAGAAAAAAATAATAACCTTGACTGCTATAGTATAAGGAAATTGGACAAACTTAAGGAGCGTTAGAATATAAATTTTATTACAAATAGGCAAACTGGCCAAGACGTAACAACAAATATATAAACCATCCAGTACATCGCTAATTCGCCACCAACGTTGGGGCCTATGTTATGTTCCTTTTGTCTGTAATTACACTGGCTCATCCTTCACACCGAAACACAACAATACTAAGTATTGCTTTTTGGCGGATTAAAAAAAATTTAATTCTATTCTACTTCCATATACCATTTATAATATTGTTTCAATATAGGATACCAAATATATTATCTTTTAAATATATATTTCATTTTAGAAAAGGAGTAACAAGATAATTTCTCGGGCAATACTTTGTAAAATCTTCATCAAGAACTGTTGGAAGTTTAACATTCAAATGTCGGTTTAGATGTGCTGATAAGAGCCTAGATTAATACAGAATATTTAAATTTTGACATACGGCAGTGCCAAATAATAATTTTCTTAGTAGATAAGCTACCCATCAGGTATTGTAAAATATTGGTGGTTGATGAGTGAAAGTAATCAAGTAATTCAATGTAATTGCCCATTTCATCAGCACAGCTTAAAAAAAAACCAATACCTTCAGCTTCGCATTTCAAATACTGGGCCTGGAGAAACGTGTTCATCTTCATCTCGTTCAACGCACACATATGAGGGACGGAGTATCTTCCACTGCCTTGCATATAGTAGTCAACGGTTATTTCTCCCCCAATGTTATCTATTATCCATGGGTATGTCCTTGTAAAGAATTCCACGTCCGTATAAACGTCTCCGTAAAGAGATATGATGTATGTTGCTTCACCAAAAGGTAAAATTAACATTAATGTTCGAAACATCGTAACATTTGTATTACGCGTTTACGTTTGTGAATACCGTCTGTATTACGCGACGGTTTTATTTTGTTCGTTACTGACACGTGTTTGTATTGGAATGTCTTATTAATTTGCAAATTACGACTTTAAACATTTTATTTCACTCTTCGCGTTTATTATTAGTTAAAATACCAATGTAAGGTTAACCCCGCATACGTCGTATATAATAACTATTATTTTGGAGTATAAATAACTAGACTCCAAATTAATAATATTACTAATAGGACACCAGGCCCTCCCTTGATACAATTTTATTTATACATTCATAAATTAATGTTTTTTAACGAAACAAAAATCTTACTATCGTTGTCAACTTAATGAAATAATTTTGTTCTACGGAGCTTCACAGAACACTATTAACAGGCGCTGGTGGTGGGCATTGTGGTTGTGGCGGTGACGCACGCCTACCTTTTGTGTTTTCTGATAAGATTAAGTAAATTTTTAAGTAAAACTGTGGTTTACCTTGCTTTTATTTAAAAAAAAAACTGCTGAATATGAACTTAAATTAAGCACGTGAACTCAGCCTCCAACCTCCAATCTTTGGTGTAAGATCCATGTGGTCTAGATCACCTTGTCTTATAATTTATCACGTTTTCGGTGGTTAAGGAAAACATAGTGAGGAAACCTTCATGTGTCGAATTTCATTAAATATTGTATAATATTACTTAGATCCATTTTATAATTTATATTGTATTATTATAAAATATAAAATATTATATTTTATGGAGATATTAAAATTAATTAAATAAATCATACTATTCAACGGATTTAAAGTTTAAGATTATTTTAGAAATTCATAGGATGATCGTAAAATTAATTACTTGAATAATTTACAGATATTTCAAATGTTTTGTGTTTATGACTTAATTTTACAAGCGCTTTCGTCCACTTCTGTTTATCTATATATTTTATAGCATTCACCTACCCATGACAAATGTGAATCGTATTTAATATCTCTCTGTTCTAGGGTTCTGTAGTAAGCATTACAATTTCGCTACGTTCTTCCGCCAGTCCGCTGCTTAGCTGAGACTCTTAGCACTAAAAACCTGTAATTTAACATGAATATACATATAAGCCACGTTGACAAAGTGATAAAATAAGAACTCAAAACGAACTTGGCCAGTTTTTAATGCGTCATCGGTTTTGCTATTCGACATATTCATATACTTACCGAAATAAAATTAAAGCTTATTAAAAAAAGGAAACAATAGTTATAATTTTCTTTAAACTTACTTTTGTCAAATTAGCAACAATATTAACAGTCACAATTGAATAATTACAAAACCGACACAGTTTTTAATTTAAACAGTGTGAATTTACATACAAATAATATTATATAACATTATTTGAAATTGCCTCCGTGGCATAATACAATTACAATATAACAAAAAATACATAAACATTATTATATTTTTTAAATGTTACACTTAGCGCCATCTATGCAAAATGCTAAGAACTATACATATATTAAAGATACGATAGATGTCACTATCAAAGAGTTCACACAATATTTATTTTATCTTTACATATTAATTATATTTATGACAACGTAGATAATACTCGATTAAATCGATGTTGTTATCTGTTAATTCCTTTTTTTATCTTTACTAATAAATTCTACGTCACTTTGGCAGTATAGACGTACGTTTTTGATATAATTCAATACCGTTCAAAAAGAAGTCACTATAACTAGATGTCATTAAAAATAATTTCTTTTTCTTATATTGTTAATAGTAATCTGACTGACACAAATGGGCGCCTGACGGTAAATGGTCAGCGCCATCCATAGACGTATTGGCGCTGCAAGAAATATAATCATTCCTTACATCGCCATCATATAACCTATTTCTTTTTTTAACAAAGTAAAATAAGAACCTATATCTCACTGCTGGGCTAAGGCCTCCTCTACTTTTTGAGAAGTTTTCGAGCCTATTCCATCACTTTTTCAATGCGGGTTGGTAGAATACACGTATGGCAGATTGGCATCTGATACATGCGGGCTTCTTCAAAATGTTTTTCTTACCGCCGGGCACGAGATGAATTATAAACATAGATTAGCACTTGAAAGTCCAGCGGTGCTTGCCTGGGTTTGAACTCGTAATCTTCGGTTATAATTATCGTGTTCATGTGTATCGTGTAACTGGACCATGTCGATTAAAAATAGATTATTTCGTTATCTATGGAAAGAATATTATAGATATGAAAACAATATTTATTTGTAAACTTTCATTTTAAAACATTGATCGTTGGTATTCAAAAATCTGTGCTCACCCATGAAATGTTGAAAATCGAGTTATGGTGATATACTATTTTGATGCATGTATACTTGAAATGTTACTATTATTATGGTCAATATCGCATATCACTTTCTGACGATTCACGACCGTTTTCTGCGGTATTTATTCTTACATAATAGCCCTAGTATAATAATCATTTAAAATAGCAATAACGCCGTTCTAAAATTTTGCATTGATTAACATTGCAATCACTTGACTATTATTTTAAATTTAAAATAATATTAATATTTTATTTTCTTAAAAATTTCTCGTAAAACACATTTAATTCTTTGTATCAGGAGGATTCGCTTTCCTATAAGTCAAAACTATAATACCAATATATTTATATTACTATAAACTGTTATTACTTAAATAAATATAAATAAAGAATTTCGTTAATAACATAAATATTTATAATTTTCTTATTATTATAATAAAGTGTAGTAGACCAAAGTATTAAATGCGTTATACAAATATAAATAAAAAATAAATTAAAGATGAAATAAATAAAATGGATAGTATAAATAGATATAACATTAAACTCTACCATTATTTAAAAATAAATACACATATAGTTAAATGAAGCTTATCAGACTGTAAAGAAATATGAAACATTGTTTACAATAACAATGATTATGTTATAATTAAAAAGCCGAGATGGCCCAGTGGTTAGAACGCGTGAATCTTAACCGATGATCGTGTGTTCAAACCCGGGGAAGCACCACTTTTACAGTTTATAATTCATCTCGTACTTTACTGTAAAGAAAAACATCGTGAGTAAACCTGCATGTGTCTAATTTCATAGAAATTATGCCACATGTGTATTCTACCAACCCGTAAAGCAAATCTTCTCCTCAAAAGGGAGAGGAGGCCTTAGCCCAGCAGTGGCTACATATATACATTACATTTTTTTTTTTAATTAACTCTAGATAGGGCAAAACTTATCATGACCGGCCAGTGTTAAGATTCCCAATGTCGTCGAAGTTTCTCGTAACACAAAAACTTCGCCTCTGAATATTATTTACGAGGGTACTGGATTCAGATTTCAAGAACTTTACCTAATAAACGAAGAATATGCACTGATTTTGTAAAGGTCAGGCGATTCTTTTTATTTTTAAATATCATTAAATTTCTATAGTACATTCCGACGGAGCTTTACTTTTATGAATGTGCTACAATGAAATTGTATTTCAAATATATTTATAAGCTATAATAATTCATACCGATACAATATTTCTCTTTGTGGTGGTGGTATGTGCCTTTGGACCCGTCTGGGTAGGTACGACCAACTCATCAGATATTCTAGCGCTAAACAGTAATACAGAATCAAGGGACACATCTTAGTTCCCAAGATTGGTGGCGCATTCGCGATGCTAAGAATCTTAGAAGGTGGTTAAAATTTTTTACATCGCCAATGTTTACCTGTCCTACCTATATAACAAAATAAAAATCACGATCACCTTGATAAGATTTCTAAATTTTATTTTAATTCTTCCAATAGAAAACCCAAAAAAAATATATTGATCGGATCGATGATTCTATCAAGGAATTGATAGTTCACGCTTATCACGCTTATATAATATTCTATAAAATCATAAAATGACAAATTTTTATTAATTACATTAAATTTTAGTCTATACTGAGCTCAGGTATCACTGACACGCTTGTCTGTAAACCTGCTCTCCAAAAATAAAGTATGTATGTATGTTTGTTTGTTATTAGATTGGAGGACTCTTTGTATCTTATGATCTACGTTGTGGGAAGTTATAGCGCGATTTAAAATACAACTAACGACATCTAGTATTGAACGTATGTACTAGCTTGTCATTGTGCATTATCACAGATTATATAATACTTTAGGCATTATCATAGTGTGTCAGAGTACAGCAGAAAATAAATTCGCGCCAAAGATAATTTCTATACAATCTGTCACGTTAATATTTTGATTTGCTTTTATATATATTTATTCAAGAGAACAATTAATAACACTGTTTTTTTTTTAAATCAAATAATAATAATAATAATAATTAATCATAAAAATATAAACTCATATTTTAACTTCAATCGCTTAGATTTTTTTAACAGCATTGCTATTCTATAAGAAGTCACTACGTACTATATCTACGTATATATACATAAATAATTGTGAAAAGTTGATAATCGACTTACGGTAAAACGGTATTTTGATCCATATTTTAAATGTTATCATTGTTATAATCAAAGTATATTTCATTCGAATTTGTAACAACAAGTTGTAACAACAGCTCTACAGTTTTTATTATTAAAAAAATCAATAGGAAGCTTAAGTAAATACCTTCCATATCTGATGATACATCGAGGGTTATGTCGGACTCTTACCAACTAAAACCACCACGGTTCCAGCGATCCACACTTGGCGAAGTTGCGGGTACGCTTGCGCATTCTTCCGCGCCTCCACCTGTGGCTGTTCTTTTTGTCGAACCCTTCGATGTTAAATACCCCTGTTGGGATGTGCCGGTTATGCTCATATATTTCTCGACCGGGGGGACCCTATACTTTAAGCATTGAACTCCCCCTTTTCATTGCCCGGAGGTTCTCTTCATGGAGGTAAATACTTGGCGTTGCGATGCCGAAGGAAAACAGGGTACAGATACCCTGTTCTCCTTCGGCGCATCGGGTCTGCGAGTGCATTTTTCTCCCTTTCTCTCTCCGCCGCCTCCTTTTTCTTCATGACACCATCGCAAAAGGTTATCATCGCCTTCCAGGATTTTCGCTCTCTAGCATGGACTTTACCACAGCTGGCAGCGATAAATCTTCTCTTACAGCTGCAATCAAGTGGCGTCTCGATTCCTCCCATGCAGGGCACACTTGTAAAGTATGTGTCGCTGTGTCCTCCTGCGCTCCGCAAGCATGGCAAATTGCGGTTGGTTCCCTTCCAGCGATTTTCCACAGATATCTCCCGAAACATCCGTGTCCTGAGAGAATCTGCTCTAAATGGAAAGTCAGTGGAGACCGTTGCCTTTTACACCATTTGAGTAGGACCGGTCGAATCACCTCTATTGTAGCGTGGCCCGCAGTGGGCTCCGCCAGTCTCTCTTCCCACTTTCGAATAAGTATCGAAAGTTTATTGGCCCTCCATTCCTTTTCCTCTACTGCGCTGTAAAGACCATTACGTCTACGGCATTCAGACCGTCGGAAATACGTCTCGGCTAGAACTTCCGCCTCCAAATCCCAAGGTGGAGAACCAGCGAGAACGCATGCTGCCTCAAAGGATATTGTTCGGTATCCTCTGATGGTTCTCGTAGCCATGATTCGCTGTGGTCGCCTTATCAGTGCTTTGCTCTTGTTATTAAGAGCGTTGACCCAAATGGGAGCCCCGTACAGTGCCATCGATTTGATCACCGCGGTATAGAGGCGACGGCATCCATCGTTTCGACCAGCGACATTTGGGAGCAGGCGTCCAAGTGCATTTGCTGTGGCCACCAGTCTAGGACACAATTGTCGGAAGTGATCCAGGAATTGCCATCGACTATCAAGAACGAGGCCTAAATATCTAAGAGTCGATCCGTTTTCGATGGCAACTCCTCCGACTGTAATACTAGGGCCTTGCGGAGGCTTTCGTCGGGGACGATGGAAGCAGATCGCTCGGAATTTGTAAAGAGCTACCTCTAGTCCTAAATTTCGAATTCTCTCTACCACCTGAGACACTCCGGCAGTAGCAAGAATAGCGGCCGTTCTAAAGTCACTTCCTCGGGCTGTCACGAAGGTATCGTTTGCATAGCAGACCAGGTTTACACCTTGTATCAAGGCGCCTCTCAAAACCCAATCGTATCCAAGGTTCCATAGAAGTGGCCAATCTTCTAACCCCCTGTGGTAATTCTACTAACAAATTGACACTTTATTGCAATCGAATCGAAGAGCGATCGTTGCCATTTATCCGTTCTCCATTAATTTTTATTTAAATATCGGCTATTAGCATAAAAATTAACAATTTAGTTTGATTTTGACATAAAGGTAAATGTTAACATACAGGTTCGGCTCCTATGAGAAAAAATTAAGAATATTCAAAGATGGGTTGAAATTGAATCGGGATCGTATCGTTATAGATTAGTAGAATTCATCCCTCGGCCATTGCGACTTTTTGTTACATTTAGTTAATATATCAATAGCATGTTTTAAACAGCAAATATTCGTATTCACTTTCAAACAAATAGAGATAAATGATATGATATGACATGAAATAAGCCGAGTTGGCCTAGTGGTTAGAACGCGTGAATCTTAACCGATGATCGTGGGTTCAAACCCGGGCAAGCACCACTGAATTTTCATGTGCTTAATTTGTGTTTATAATTCATCTCGTGCTTGACGGTGAAGGAAAACATCGTGAGGAAACCTGCATGTGTCTAACTTCATTGAAATTCTGTCACATGTGTATTCTACCAACCCGCATTGGAGCAGCGTGGTAGAATAAGCTCCAAACCTTCGCCTCAAAAGGGAGAGGAGGCCTTAGCCCAGCAGTGGGACATTAACAGGCTGTTACTGTATTGTACTGATATGATATGATATTCCTCGGTATCTGTGCGTGTTATAATGAAAAAACAATTGTTCATTATAATATATCGCTTAATCGAAAGTTAAACATCACTATTAACACCTAATTAGTCGCTCATGTCGCGTAATGGGCTAGTGTTGTTCGAGATAATCGATATTAATCCAGGACGTTTAATAGATTCTGCGCCACTGCATGCTCGTAAATAGGGATATTGCTTCAGTAATACAATAAGGTTGTTAAGTTTTTTATCGATATTTAATATTAAAATTATTATGTTACATTATTTGATTAATGTTTTTACTGTAACAAAGTAGTTTTTTTTACCTAACTCTCTATATACAAACTAAGCATTAGTAAATATGGAGCCAATTTAAAATTGTTAAGTTTTGAAACAGGGAATTTGGTCACCTGATGGTGAATGCTTATAGAACCTCACCATTGCTTATAGAAATTGACACTGAAAAAAATATAGTAACCATACCCACGCCAATGCACCAACAAACTGAACCTGAAGTTATGTCCCTTGTGTTTGTAGTTACAGTGCCCTACAAACCAGAACAACGAACAACAGCCATACTAAGTATGGTTTTTTCGCGAGGGAATATATGATGAGTTGGAGCACTAAGCTCTACCACTAAGTAAAGTAAATCTAATATCGTAATTAATTACAATAGAAACACGCACTGTAGATATACATCACATTCCTAAACAAATATATTATATGCAACAAATTTTGTAAAACCACGATTAAAAGGCTCCCGTGAAATTCTCCATGAAAATAGGTATGCGGAGTAAAGTTTCAAAGGTATTATAATAAGGCCTTTATTATGAAATGATGTCAAACGATATCGATATTTGTGACGTTTGTTTTTCCCATCACTAGACATGAGGGAATCAACGTAAGCTAATGCAGGTATATTGAAGCAAAATATATCATTATGTAACGCCGTTAGTATAACGTCACGTCTCCTTCAGGGAGTTCTGTGTATTAGGCTAAAAGTGTATGGGAATATGATACAAAATCTTGTCACAGAATAATTGTATCCCATAGAGCTTTGTTGATCATCTTACTTAAAATATATCCTTATATATATCCCCAGGACATTATTCACACCTGGCCATCCGATCCCAAACTAAGCAGAGCTTGTACTATGGAAACCAGATAACTTATATACTACATATACTACTTTTCTTTTGTAAATACATACTTATATAGATAATTACACCCAGACTCAGTACAAACAGACATGTTCATGCACACAAATGTCTATACTGCGCGGGAATCGAACCCACAACCTTCGGCGTGAAAGGCAAGAATATACCAACCACGCTAACCGGCTCAATCGTCTTCAAATATACATAACACAAAGTAATTTATTCTTACTGTGACGAAGTAATCGCAAATTTCATATATATATATATATGAAATTTGCTGAGTGCTTATATGTTTATATGCAAGGTGTGCTGAAAATTCCGGTTTCTTCATCTTCCGCATTCGTCAGGCCCCGCCTTCTTCAGGTCATCGGTCCAATTGACTGAATGAATGTTACACTGCGTTTGCCGATCTTATACACATAATAATTAATCTATATATACCAACGTATGTATGTTTCTATTAAAGATAAAATATAATTTTACCTTCATGCCATTTACTGGTAGTAGGGCTTTGTGCAAGCCCTTCTGGGTAGGTGCCACCCACTAATCTAAAGATATATTACCGCAAAACAGCAGTACTTGTTACTGTTCTGTTCCGGTTTGAAGGGATTCCCCGTTAGCCAGTGTAAATAACACAAGGGACATAACATCTTAGTTCCCAAGGTTGGTGGCGCATTGGCGATGTAAGCGATGCTTAACATTTCTTACAATGCCAGTGTTTATGGACGTTGGTGACCACTTACCATATGGTGGCCCATATGCTCGTCCGCCAACCTATACTATAAAAAAAATATCATAATACTATTCTTTTTACTATTAAGTATTTTTTATGTGTACGTATTTATTTTATTCTTCAATACAGTAATTATTATAAAAGTAAATTGCAAAAGTCAACTCAAATATGGTATTTCCATATTTTAATAATTATTGAATATGATTATATTAATGATAAATGATATTCAAAGTGTATGCGAATGTAAATATGCTCTATATATTATTAAATTTATTATACAATATATTTGCAAATAAGGACATCGTAAATCCACACCTCAAATTTAGAGTAATGAAACAATAGTGTATCGAAAAACAATACGCCTTCAAAACAATACACGAAATACACAATTTCGAATATTACACTGGTAAGGCGACTTGAAACGTTTCATTAACTAAATTTCACCAATACATGCAAAACAATGTATGTTTTTCTGATTTTTTTAAAGAAAACTACCTCTCAATCATATTAAGTAACACTTAATAAGCTTCATAAACCGATATGGTCTAGTGGTGAGCACACGTGAATCTCGTCAATGATCGTGGTTTCAAACCAAGGCAAGCACTATTGAAATTTCATGTACTTTATTTGTGTTTTTGTGTTTATTATTCATCTCGTGTTCGGCGATAAAGGAAAACATCGTCGCAAACTTCACGTGTATTAAAAGAAAAAAGAAAAGCAGATGACTAATACAAGAAATACTGAAATAAAAGAAATTATTGTTGATAAGGCATTTGAGACAAAAAGTGATCTTTCACAAGTTTTTTAAAAATATTTATAGATTTGGCCTCCCGAATATTTATAGGAAGATCGTTCCAGAGTTTAATAGCCTGAATTGTAAAAGAATTATTATAAAATGATATTATGTATATATCAAAAACAATATTGTTTTTTTATCGATAATAATTATCCGGCTACCTTTAAGCCATTCAGTGTTGCAGGTGTCCTTGGGCGGTCATCACTTTCCATCAGGTAAGCCTACTTAAGGGCAGGAGTCCGATTGCCCCCCTCTAACATGAAATAAAGATAACAATCATTGTACAAACACGACAAGTAAAGATGAGCTTATAACCAAGTTTCCGTATATTATTATTAATATATTATTGTTACCTAGATTCTGATAATATATAGAATAGAATAGAATAGAATAGATATATAAAATTCATACAAGTCCTGAGAAGCAGTGTTAAGGTATTTTACAAGAATAAATTTAAAGCTACCTAGGTTTATCTACATTCCGATAGATTTTAAGGAGAAACACCAACACCAACACAGTCATTCTTTTCTGTCAGTTACATTATTATTTCATCTGCATTAAAATCAGCGAACTCGCTAGAGAAAGGTAACTTTGAATTTTATTAGAATATAAGTCGCTCACTTTTATAATTGATGGTTGCTTAACGAACAATCGTTTCATATATTTATATATCAATTAATTTTATGCAAGCATCGTTTATCGTATGTACGTTATCTGTAACTTATAGCTTTTTTTTTTTTTTTTTATATTCTCCGGGAGGGCAAATGACTCTACTCCACCTGATGGTAAGTGGTAGTAGAGTCCAAACGCGACGACGGCCAGTACAGACGGGCATGCCTGTGGTAAGGTTGACAGTAAAATCTTTCGTATAATGGACGCTATGAAACTTTGACTGTAATCAATGCGCCTTATTAATATTATTAATTTATTTTTTTACGAAATAGATCGGCAGACGGGAAATGGGAAAATGGTAAGTGATCACCACCGCCCATAAACATTGGCACTGTACAACCATTTTTTACATCGCCAATGCGCCACCAACCTTACCTTGGGAACTTAGATATTACGTCCCTTTTGCCTATAATTACACTTACTCATTCACCCCCAAATTGAAACACAACAATTCTTAGTATTGCTGTTTGGGGTTAATGAGTGTCTGGTTCCGGTACCTACACAGACAGGCCTGCACGAAGTCGAGTAAAATTATTTTTATTCTATTTCTCGACTTTAAAAAGGAGGTGGTTCCCGATTTTTCTGTATGTAATTCATGAATGGTAGGGTAAAACTTTTTTGTTTATCTTCCATTTCAATTTCATTAGTATTAATAATAGATATTGTTAAGTTTTTATTTAAATCGTACATTCAAAGGAGTTTTTGAAGTTCTTATTACTTTTATTGGATTTCTTTTTATTTCGTGACATATATTTCTTGTAAGAAATACTGATCCGTATACATTTTATGAACACTTTGAAATGAAAGTGAAATAGAATGATTCAGAATACAGTTCAAACTTCTATAATATCATGATTTGATCGCCTTTTTAACTGGCGACACGATCACGATAATAAAATTGATATATTTTTTTAATGGATTCAAATATCTTGGTTGCCCTGAAAGTGGCATTCTATAAGAGCTCACCAATCGCGAAAGGTTGAAAAACGACACTGTGATATTGATACCTATGTCCTTTAAATGTTATAACTATGAAACTCGATATCGCATTTTCTGTAGCTATTCTGTGAGAACGAACTCGCAACTCACCGCAGAAAAAGGTCGTAAAATGACAGAAAGTGATGTGAAGTGATGATGAAAACACGCATCAAAATCGAATATCACCACAATTAAGTGCTTATAGTATTGCTGATATTTAACGATTGCAATGTGCAGTGAGTTTCGAGTTTGTTCTTACAGAATATCTCTATAGTATAAATTTCCGAAATATACTAATCTACAAATTTTATATATACTTACTACAAATATATATAATAATAGAAATATTTTACATTTGGTAATATATTTGTCACTTTGAACTATATATAGATCTCTAAATGACTAATTATATATTAAAAAAATATTCAGAACACCTGAATATTGATCGAAGGTAGCGGATTGAAACGTAGAGGCAAATATTTAGGTTTTTTTTGTTAAGAATATTTATTTCAATATTGTAGAATGACGTGTGCGTTCCGTCGCATCTAAATAAACTAGACAATCTTCGTCACGCCAAGTTATACGCTATACCCTTTGAACAGCGGAATTGTCTTGGAAAAATCGTCCATTTTCCGACGAACTTTGATTACTTTGAGCCTTAATCGATTTTGTTTCTCTGATGGTGTCCTAAATTACTCTTCAGGGGTTCAGCGTCGAGGTCAATTATGCTTGGTTATGTGATATTTTGTAAAAGGAATCACATTTGGGATTGAAGCGCGATCAGTATCATGATTGATTTTTACTGTATTTTCATGCCGGAAACGGCATTTTTACGGAACTGGTAAATTATGATTATAAAAGAAAATATATTATAAAATTAAAGTGTTATTGTTGTATTTAGTTCACGAAATTATTAAAAATCATTTAAAGAAAATTTCTAGCAAAATGGGTCAATAAGAATTGGTCCCGAAGAAAATATAACACGATTTGCTCGATACAATTTGATAAAGCCAGCTTAGCTGGTATAAGAGAGAGTCGACAGTATTGTAGTTTAGAAGGTTAACTTAAATCCAGGCTCCTTGCAATAATCCTTTTTTAGCCATAGAACTCTGTTTAAAAAAGTATATATTTAAGAGTTATATTAAGATTTTGAAAATTAATGAAAGAGACGTTATATAACATCTGTATTTAATAACAATATATTTGATACAAAAACGAATAAATAAAAGTAAAATTATCCTACACAAAAATAATATAATTGTTGATTAAATTATTTTATAAATCTCTTTTCACGATATTTAAACGACTGTGATTAACACTTATAACATTATTATTTTCAACGCCATCTAGCGTGTTCGTTGAGAACTACAATGTATTTTTGGTTAAGAACCATTTTGAGCTGCTACTATAGCATGTTTCCGACCAATGTCGTGCATAGTATGTAAAAAGTTACATTCAGATCATTACTTAAATTGTAATTTAAAAAAAATATATTTACTATCATCTTATACTGTTTAGTTATTATATTTAGTTTAAACTATTAGTTCAATATTGTTTTAAATATGTAATACAAAATTTAATAGTCTGTGTTTGCGGTCCAATGTATTGGCAACAGTGGTCCCAACTGTATGTACATTTTGCTCTATGGCTTGCAAAATTGTTGTAAAAAGGCTACATATATAAATTTTATAAGCGTTAGGTACCATTAAACAAAATCAACGTGATTCATTTATTATATAAATAAATGATATATAGTTACGACCTTGCCTTATATGTTAATAAAAGTTTAAAATAAAAAAAAAACCTAAAAATTAATTTAAATACTTTCAGTCGAAAAAAGGGAGCTAGTTAATTAAATGTTTATGTATTTTAGTTTTTCGATAGTTCTCAAAATTATTAAATTCCGTGATTCTTTTTCAATTTATTTAATTCTTTACTTATTTTAAATAAAATAACTTAATATTTTATCAGAATCGTTCATTGGAACTTCGTCTTACTCTCATCAGTGTCTTTTTTGTCACATATGAAATTCTTAGAAATAATTAAAGTTTTTATTATATGAAGATAATATTATAGAATTATTCTTATTCTTATCTATTAAATTCGTGTGCAAAAATAATTTAATTTTCAATTCCTTGATTCTCATGGTCCCATTGGATGGCGATCCAACACACAAGGGGGGATTTACTTTTCAAAGCATGGGACGTTGTCAGCTTCGTAACTTGACAGAATTCCCCAAAAGCTTTTGATTGTCTGAGGTCTATAACGCCTATGCTAAGTGCATCTATTGTCCTTTGTCTAAAGACATCTGATCAGGCGGGTGATCTGCCCACTGCTTCTTTCCACCACCCCCTACTCGATCACCCCTCCTCGACGATTTTGTTCCACTCTCCATCTTCCCGGATAACGTTATAGGAAAGCCAAAATTGCATTATCACAACTAATAAGTGATAGGAGTTAACCCTTAATTCAATTTGTATACAATTGGAAGCAACGGCGTAGTTAATGGCATGAGCTCTTCTGACAAGATTTGAATGTTGCGATTTGATATTTATTTTCTTGGCAGACAAATTGCAACTTTAAAACTGTTAAATAAAATAGTTCTTACTATTATATAAGAAAGGATCAATACGAGGCGCTTATTTTAATTAAGTGCAAGTTTATTTTATTTGTGTTATCATAATATTTTATTTGTGGGGCGCTTCAGCAGCCTACATGATATGGGTCTGTTACTTGGCAAGCAATTCGTAGATACAACGGTAATTGGAAGGCAGCCGAAGATATACATATTTTGCTCATCTGTGGTAAGTGGATACCATAACCAATGCCAGTCATGTTCGTGAGACACACTTTTCTGCTGAGAAGATGAAATACTATAGTATATAGATTGATTTTTATAAAATCCATTACTTTATATAAGAAAACTTACAGCTAATTTAATGGTTAAAGAATAATGGTTTTCCTTATAAACGATCGACTGATTTCTCTATTTTTGTCATTATCGATTTGACATTCGAAAGAAAAAGACACGACATTGTATTTTTTTATATTAACAATTCCCGTTTTTAAGAAATTGCTAACATTCCTATTCATCCCTCCAATTAAGCGTAAAGCTTGTGTTAGGACGGACGACAATAGCCCAAAGGGCCAGGTACGACCCTGTGACTTTTACATCGCTAGGCGGTCCGTAAACGATTGTGCTATTAACGCTGCGACGTTTATCTAATCACCCGCTAAGCGACGTTTATAAGTAAGGCCGTATAATTTTATATTACATAATCAAACCTACCTCCGGTTCGAATAATAAAACATCCATGGTCTAAACAAGTACTACGATTGTATTTAAATAATATATATTTAGGTATATATAACAATAATAAAAACACGTGAAACTGATTTTAATCAATTACAGTAATTGTCGAAAACAAAACGAGTAGAGTAAGAATAAATAAACTAGTTCATATTCACGGTTCGCGTTTTAAAGGTCGCGGCGCGCGCGCAGACCGCAGTAATACAACAGACGGCGGTATATTGACACCGGTTTATCTTTATTATTATTATTTTAAAAACTTTGTCTCAGTGAACATATTAAGAATTACAGTAAGTGATTGTTATATACATATATAGTGATATATTTTTGATTAACAGTGACTTATAGAATATGATAATCGGTCATCAAATACTTTATTGGCTTGTGATTTACTAGGTGGTATACCATCAAATATTCTACCGCTGAACAGCAATACTTATTATTGTTGGTCGGTTTGAAGGGTGAGTGAGCAAGTGAGTCTACATAGCATCTTAGTTTCCAAGGTTTGGGCATTGCCGATATGAGGAACGGTTATACAGTGCCAATATTTCTTACCTGACCAATGTCTATAAGACATTGACGACTGACCACTTACCCATTTGTCCGTCCGCCTAACTATTATACATTTTATTTAATTGTTATTTTTATACTATAACAATTTCATATTTAATATATTAATTTAATAAAAACTTTTCATTTATTAATTGTCAGACGAGCTAATAGATTTTTATATAAAAAAATTACGATCACATTTGAATGGTCGTTGAACCAGATTTAACACGAGAAAATAAATCACGAATGTATTTCCAAATCAAGTTTCCTTTTAAATATGTATTGTTATTATGAAAAGAAGTTTTGCCGAAAATAATCTTAAGCAATTCGTATGGTTGAAAATATATGTTGTATTATAAAGTCAAATAGCCTAAATAGGTTTCCTCTTGCAAATATGTCTTTGCTTTCATAATTAAAATCACATTATCACAATAATAGCTCTATCATTAAAATCACATTACACAATTACCAGAATATACAATATAGTTGTATATACTAACATAGTTGATTGTATTCATTTAATTTGTTAAAAGAGTAATTTCTGCTTTTTTAGCCGGTTCTTCTCAGTAGAATCTACATTTCAAACTAAAAATAGTTTCATCACTTAATTTTCATGTGCTTCATTTGTTTTTATAATTGATTTCGAGCTCGATGGTGAAGAAAGCATTTAACAATCCGAGCATATTGGTGGAATAAGCTTCAAACTTAAGGAGTTTGAAGAAAAGCCTAAAAACGAGAGAAGGCTATAGGTGCTTAAGGCCCTTTTATTATCATTACACTAGCTCATTCGCCATCACTCAACACAAATACACAGAAAGTCTTCTAAGTAATTCCTTTTAATAAGACCCAGTAAAGATCGTTTACGATGCAGTGGAATTATTCTGTAAGAACAAAATCTAAGCTCGATGTAGAACTCGATAGTGATATGTTAAAATTTGATATGCGACATTGCTTACAATAATTATAGTATTTGAATGATAAACGGATCTAAATAGCGTATCACCATGAGACATATTTTATTGTGCTTACTTAATTTTAGGGGCCTAAATGAGGGTTATACTTTTCGACAGTTTCTTGTATATACCTCATATATTTGCACCTATGTATGTATATTTCTCTGGCACGTTACGGCTACAACCTAATCGGCTCGTTTGTTTTGGGTCTTATTTGTGGGTTTGGCATAGTTTTTCTTTCAAAGAAAAGGATTTTCAACCGATCAAAAATGACAAAAACAAACATATCATATCATATTTAAAATTAAATTAAATATTCTAATATTATATATGACTATAATATTTGTAACTAAACATCAAATTATTTAGGTATTTTTTTATACTTTTGAAATATTTATTTTAATGAAAGCAACAACTATAGAGCTCTTCTTTAAGAACAAACTCGCACGATGCGATCATAATGTCACAGATTGATAAGCAACAATTACTTTAATGATTATAACATTTAAAGGATACAAGCACCAAAATAGCTTATCACAGTAAGCTTTCAATATTTTACGAATGCGAAATGAAGGGAGTACTCACACCTTTGCTGGTTTGAAAACTCGTTGGCCGATTTTATATCTACGTTTGAGGCGAAACTAAATAAATAAAAAGATATAAAAAGCATATGAGATTAACTCGATAGTTTCTATTTAATAAGACACATACAAGACATTCAATTAATATAATAGGACACATGTAAGGGGAAATCAATGTCGCTCCGACTGTATCAAACATTTCTATATAAAATAACAACAAGTTAGAAATTTTCAGTGTTGTTCACGTTTAGTAATTCCGTTATAATTTATCTTTAACATTTCACGATCGGGTTGAAAAACGAGTGCCTTTGTTTGTTACAGAATAAGTACTTTCACTGAAAGGCTAATCAAATAGACGATCGTCTATCAGCGGTGATAACAGTACCGAATAAACATATTTATTTTATTTGTGCACGATGCCTTTCAATATAAAATTATCTACCTCAGCTATCTTTTATCTTTTTTTTATTACAAACTAATTTATCGAAATCCTTATCATGATACAAACGAAGAATATATATGCGATTAATTAAAGATGTAAATGTATTCGAAATACTAAAAGTAGGTAACATTTTGAAACAATTGTGTTAAATATTAATGGCTAAACGATGAGACCGTTTGTTGTTTCACGCTAACCATTTATTAGTGTGAAGCAATTTTCCGTATTGAGACTTTGTGGGTGATGTCACGGTGGCCATTCTTAACAGGGAATATCTAAATGCCCAAAGGATTTTATTATACTAAAGTGTGACACACAAACAAACACAGCTACTCTCTGTACGTTCTCGACCGGAGAGAGTTAAAACGCAGCATCAATAGTTTAAAGTGCTTTCCTAGGCAAGAGCGGATAAGCAGTACCGCATTCAAATTATAGTCGGTTACTTAGATATTCTAGGAAAACAATATAACTTTTAAAGAGCAAACCGATGCTTGAATCCAGAATTCAGAATCTGTTATATTGGCACCATATTAAGGATTTACCTGGTGGTAGGGCTTTGTACAGACCCGTCTGGGTGTGTACCACCCACTTATCCGATATTCTTCTGCTAAGCAGCAATACTTAGTATTGTTGTGTTCCGGTTTTAATGGTGAGTGAGCCAGTGTAAGTACAGGCACAAGGGACATAACATCTTGCTTGGTCACCAAGGTTGGTGGCGCATACTTTCACAATAATAGGCGAAAGCGATCAGATGGCGCTCCTCGCTAAGACAGAAAGGGTACCGCTAGTTTTTTAATGGGTATTCCGATGTTCGAGACGCATGCGGTGCCTTGGACACCGGCGAGCCCCACATACCCCCCACTGTTCCCGTGGGGAAAACGCGTAACGAGTTTTTCTAGCGATAAAAAAAGGTTAATGGCGCATTTGGCGATGATAATAAGTGATGGTTAATATTTCTTACAATGCCAATGGCTGAAAAAATATTTAAAATCAGACATGCAAACTTTTTAATCTGAGCCTGATATTTAGACGAAACTACATAATATCTTATATTAAAAATACAATCGAACTAATTAAATATCTAAAGATCAAGGGTAAAAATAATTACTCCGAAATATAATATGAAACTTAATTCAAACGACCACGCCAACCGGCCCATCTAATAATCCACATTTGAAGTCCAATTTAATAAATCGAAATCAAAATATACTTTAATCACGAGCGAGGAATTTTAAATTGTTATTTTACAAGATTAAATTAAATTTCATGTTACCATAATATATTTCATTAGTTGCAAGAGTTGTTTCAAATACAAAATAAAATAAATTCCTGTAGGACTGGCCTTCGAGTTGTTATTATCATTGGAGTAAGACAATGTGATATAATGTTCACACAGCTGTTTTCATCTGTTTCTGGTTATTGAATTAAGAATTTTACACTACCTACATATCTATCTATTTATACATATACATCTAGTATATTGTATACATAAAATGTTTATATCGTAATACATATATATATATACTATTAAGTTACTTTTTCCGACAACTTCAAACAATATTTCACTGGTGGTAGAGCTTTGTGCAAGCACGTCTGGCTAGGTACCACACACTCATCAGATATTCTAGCGCAAAACAGCAGTACTTGGTGTTGTTGTGTTCCGGTTTAAAGAGTTAGTGAGCCAGTGTAATTACAGGCACAACGGACATAACATCTTAGTTCCCAAGGTTGGTGGTGCATTGGTGATGTACGCGATGGTTAACATTTCTTACAATGCCAATGTCTATGGGCGTTGGTGACCACTTACCATTAGGTGGCCCATATGGTCGTCCGCCTTCCTATTCCACACAAAACCTTTAGTGAATACACTTAATCCTTTTTCATGAGTCACTCAAACTATTGGTGAAAACTATATGAAAATCTGTTCTGACAGGCAGACGCGGCGAAACAGCCTGACTGAAGCGCACTGTTTTATAAAATGTACTGATTTTATTGTTCTCATCATGTTCGTAAGAATATTTTACATGATAAAAATGTGTTACGAAGGAAAGGCTATCTCTTATAAGAGATTTCTTCCAGACCTAGAGTGTAAGTAATATGAGTTTTTAAACTTCCTAAGTATAGTTTTATACATCAACTTAGAATATACAACGCGGCTCAGTTCGTAAAAAGTAAAAAGAATAGTATTATTAAATTTTCAGCGCAATACGTTTATTTAATAACTGTATTTGTTTCTATTCTTATTTTGTCTGTATAATATGGTCTCCAAATTTTTTTTTTTGGATAATGGTCTTCGCTTTTCATTGATAGCCTTTCAGTCTGGACATTTCTTTTATGTTTATATTTAATGTATAAAGCTGAAGAGTGTGTTTGTTCTTCGCTAATCTCAGGATAAGCTCGAATTGAAAATGATTTATGCGTTAGACAAGTCATCATAGAAATATTATATTATTATATACACAGTAAGAACAACAACGAGACGCAGAATCATGTGGAATAGTTACCTAGAGTTAGATGTAATTTGACATTTTAATGAAATTTTAACGATCATTAAAGTAAAAAAAAATTAAATAACAAAATTGCTATATAATTTGGCCAAGTTTTCAAACATAGTGATTGTGTGATATTATAATTAAGAAATGCTAGATCCGCCCGCGGCTTCGCCCGCATGTTAGGGGAGGTGTTAGGTACCTTATATCCTTTTCTGTACCCCTGAAAATGATTATGTAGAATTTCATGATGATCGGTAGAGCAGTTAAACAATTATCCTATGTGTGTGATGTCCTGTTTTCAATATTTTATCTTTTAAGATAGTCACAACATTTATTGCGGTTACATTCTTACATTTATATTATTATTTTAATTATTAAAAGAATAACGAGAGTACATTAAAAAAAAAGTTTTAGGTATCAATTCCGCATCGAAATATAAAAACCGCCTAAAACTGGTTTATTAATTGCGAGTATTAGCTGATCACCGTTGATATTTATCAGGGTCTTTTCATTTTACTCCAGATCTAACCGGTTAGTAATTTTTAAACAGAGCAATAACCGTTTGACATACACGACTCTTGTAGACGAACTGATTATAACAAACTGTAATATTAAGTATGGTAATTGTTTATTAGAATAAGAGGTTTATTAACATTTCTATTGGCCCAGAAGCTAGTTTATACGGCTGGACTGGTTCCATTCAATGGACGGGGGAATAAGAAGCTATTTTTTTCCAAGATATTATCAGAAGTAGCTCGGGCTTTTGCTGGTAATCCTGATTACCCACGGATTGCCGACCAATCGGATTATTCCTGCAAATACTTGTGCTTTATAATACCTTCTGTGTATCAATTCAGTGATCTAGTATTTTTACCACTCCTTATGTCACCAATGCGCTACCAATCTTGGGAACTAAGATGTTAAGACCCATGAGCCTGTAGTTACATTAGTTCACTAATCCTTCAAACTGGAACACAACAATACTTATTGCTCTATGACGGTAAAATATCTGATAACTACCCAGAAACCCAGATGGGCATACACAAGCTACCACCAAGTAAAATACTCGTATTTAAAAACATCGCAGTCCCAACTGTTATATGGGCATGATCACCAATGAATCCTTAAAAATACTATTTTATAAAGCAGAAGATACCAAACACTTACGTGACACCAAACACAACGTGAATATTATAAAACCTATTTTAAAGTCCTAAAATTTTAGCATTACATTCACAAATTCCGTTATCATTTATTTATCATTTGCAAATTAACAGTTTGACCAAGTAAAATAAGTTTAGGTCAGGTCAATGCCCTATTTTTTAACCAATTTTAATCTGTTCGTCTCGTTCGTACATCCTTGATAGTAAAGGTCGATCTTATCATTTCCCTGTTCCTGGTGTATTTGTTAATCAAAGTTTTTTGTTGCCACGTTGATAAACTTAATCTTATTCTATATTTTTTTTCTATTTATACTAACTTATTATATAAGGTTAATTCTAAGGAATTTAATGGTTCCCGTTATTTATTTTCATTTTCTAAATATTTTTTGTCGTTTGTCTCATAACGTTGAGGCATAAAATTAATCATCCATTACAAATAATTTTAAGAAAAAAGGATATAAGTAAATGCATACTTTAAAATATTTGGTATATAAACGGTATTGTTTCCGTCCTTAAAATTTTGCAATAAGTTTTATCAAGAGATGAGAGACTGTGATCGTTATTTGGCAGTTTTTTTTTATTAGAAATCCAAATATACTCTTATGGGGACAATTTGGCATTGGAGGACTGATTAAGTTTCGGTCCAGAGAATCGAACTTACAATTCAAATTGGGAACGCTTTTAAGAATTTGTATAATAATTATTTTTATTATCGATTTGTACTATTAAATAATCAATTTGGAAACTGGAAAAAAAAGATGCATTTATTTTTAATTAATCACTTGTCTAATTTACCTTATCTCCATGCAATTTATTATTATAATACGTTAGAGAATATAATTGAAATAACTAATCACAAGGGACATAAAATCTTAGTTCCCAAGGTTGGTGGCGCATTGGATATGTAAGCGATGGTTGACATTTCTTACAATGCTAATGTCTAAGAGCGTTGGTGACCACTTACCATCAGGTGGCCCATATGCTCGTCCGCCTTCCTATTCTATAAAAAAAAAAAGAGAGTCTAAATCATTGTTGTATGATATAAAAGGTCTAAAATAAGACCTCGTCCTTTAAGATTAGCTCCGGTCTTTTGTCAGAACAAGTCTTACGCCACCAATATGTGAATCACGGTCCAAGTCCTTTCTCTTTGAACAAAGCGACTTACAACACGATTGGAATATATTGTAATCCATAACAACAATTCGCAAAAACATTCACTAAATATATGAATAAAACCCGTTCTTGTATCATAAAGAAACCGATTGTGAGAAATATTGAAACGAAAGTATGCAAGTTCTTAAGAAAATTTTGAACGTATGTCTAAACTTAAAGACTGTTTATAAATAAATATTATCATCTAAACATACAAAGATTGAGATTAAACTACCAATTATAACGCGTAGTAAACTCAGTGTTTTTCACATACAATTATCACTCACCAATTCAATAATTTGTGTGGTAGGCAAACTTTATAGTATATTGTAAAAACATTGTTAAACAGCTTGCACTTTAGCCTAATCAAGAAAGAAATACTAATGTTTCCAGAAAAGCAGAAAATAAGACTAAAAATTTTAACATAAATTAATTATAAATAATAAATAATTAATATGCAGGAACATCTGAATATTAATTAAATTAAAACAAAGTCGCTTGAAACCGGTTTGATGAGTAGTCGATGTGGTGGTTCTCTTATCACTATTTTGTCAAATACAAAATTTATATACTCATATTAAATATTTATATATTGTTAAATCCAAACGGAATCTTCTTACATCGTAAGTATATTAAAACATAAGACGAAATGTGAATTTCATAATAATTATGAATTAACGTGATTTTAAAAACAATTAATTGTATTAGGCTCACATATTATTTAAAAATTATATGAATCAATATAGAATATATAATAATAATATTTTAAAAATATAATTCCATGAAAACGAGCAGAATAATGCAACTCTATCTCGCGAACGGAATCACAGACACAAGATCATAAATTTATACAAATGGTTGCAATACGTATAAAAATACATAAATTTTACTCAATACAAGATTGACAAGGAAAATATTTCTGCAAGTTATTTTATAGTAGGTACCTTTATAGATGTGAATTCGACTTTCCATCGACCTTCCTCAAACGTATACATTTCCTAGTAACTGATATTACTGAACCAATTTCGACTTTTTATCATGATCTAATAATTACTTGGTATGTGAAATGTAAATTATATTAAAGTTTCCAAATAATTAATTGAAATAAAGAAATTAAGGTAAAATTATTAAATTGGTATGGATGGATATCAAAACTACAACCAATAGAGAATGCTTAAGTTTCGGATCCATTTTGAAGAAAATTAAATTTTAATTTATTTCCTCTTTGAATCGCGATTCCGATTCTCTGAGCGAAAAATTAACCAGACAACCAGCCCACCTGTAACCAGTAGAGGCAATAAGACTGGGTGTAATGTTTTTTTATGAAAGCATAAATTTATTTACTTAGACCGAAAATATATTGATTTTAAAAGAAAAGCGGTTTATTATTTTAAGAGTCAATAACGATAGTATATGATAGTATATAAGTACAGTTAATTCTGTGAAAAATCAAACCGGAACACTACAATACCAAGTACTGCTATTTGGCGGTAGAACATCTGATGAGTGAGTGGTACCTACCCAGACGAGCTTTGTGCAAGCAACAGTAAAATTATATTGACTACCTGTTGTCTGTTAACACAAAATATATTAACACAATTTAAAACATACAAACACAAAACATAAACATTAAATTAAATGTCCCCTCAATTACGCGTCACGCGGAAATGTCGGCATCGGTAAAAAAATTATCTTAGTCTCCGCACTATCTGTACCTAAATATATAAATATGTGTGTAAATATTGTTAAAGAATTATTTATATAAGTCATTATTTACGATACAAACAATTTAGGATGTATACCGTATCTATTGTTAATAAGTATGTCAGTTTGACGAATTATAGATATTCTTAACAATCTGTTGTATTCAAAGATAATAGCGGTCAAAAGCGCGTCACATTTATCTTATAATTTAAGCAAAAACAAAACAATCAGTTATATTACAGAAGAAGAGATAGATAGGTCAAAGATACAGCACGTGATTAGAGCGGGATCCTTAGTTTAACTTATCAGAAGTCTGGTTTGCAGACATTTAATAACTTTATAAAAAAGTTTGTAGATATTCAGGAACATAATCATAATTTAATATTTTTAACAATTTTAAAGTTCAATATCCCCCCCCCCCCTATATTGAAATTTTAAAATTAAAAAAAATCAAAATCTGCACGCCTTCAATTTTACTATTTTTTATATGCTAATATTCTTATAAAGGTCCCAAGTTGTAAAAAACGGGACATTTACACTCAAGCTAGATATAGAAATTTCATGACAGTTTCACGAAAGTATTATTATTATTTATCTGTCGATTTTATTTCCTGCAAAATAATTTATCGTTCTGATAAAGTCACTTAAACTTTCTCGCCTTAGATGCAAAATTGACAAATTATTTTCTTTAACACTTAGGGCACTAAACTAATTAAAACAACAAGAACCGTTCATTTATCAAGTAAAATGTAAAACTGTCCAAATGACAAAAAATATTAATTAAAATTCAAATTATATGGAAACTACTACGAATTTTGCTCATATTGAAAAAAGACGGTACATAACAAAATATATAAATATACGAGTATATGTATATATAACATCCAGTGAGAGGTTTTTATATGTTCTTACGCTTTGAAGGCTGAATATACCTTTCATAAATAAAGCTTAGAGATAAATAAGCTGACAGTAATAAAAATATAATTCATTTCAATGAATTATTAAGTCATAATTATCGATAATCTGCATTCGCGGCTCCACCATCTTTGAGTTTTTTTGGACTTAGCCTGTTTGGCATGTTTTAAGAAGTCATTATGGTCCACAATAAATCACTTTATAGTAGTAGTACTATAAAGTGATGATATTGCAGTTTTTAAATGCAATCATTAAAAAAAAGTAAACGTAGCATATAATGTTTACGAGCTTATATTTATATTTTGTTACAGAAAATGTTCTGGTACCTCATAATAGCCATGTTGCAGTTCGACCTGATTAGCAGCAGTGCTATTACCGACTTTACCGGTAACAGAGAAATGGTGATGGCTTTTGTGGTAAGTTAATTCATATCATTTGTAACAACTGTTTGTTCGTGAGTTCCCGAAGCATTTTTCCGGGATCAAAAGTAATCTTTGCCCGTAGTATCTCAATTTTACTAAATACATATACAATTTAGCATTCTATTTTTTATTACCATCAGCACCAGAATTTTGAGCAAGATTTCAGCTCAATTGATTAGTTGAAATTGTTGGAATACTATACGAGCTAACGAGTAAGTGTTCATAACATTATTATTAAAGGTTCTGGTGTCACCTGAATTATTTTTTGTGAATTGCTCGACTTGATTTTGAATGACGGTAAAGATTACCATCTATGTGAAACCATATCATTTGATATTAATAATGATTAGAAATGTAGAGTTATTCTCTTATAACATATACTAACTGATATCACCGCAAAAACGTGATCGTGAAGTATCAGAAAGTGATATGTGACTTTGACTATAATATATAACTATAGCATTTTAAGAATATTGCCTAAAGTGACCCTAGTACTTAGTGGTAAGGCTTTGTGCAAGTATGTCAACTCATCATGTTTTTTACCGCCAAAAATCATTTCTTAGTATTGTAGTATTCCGGTTTGTAGAATGTGTGAATCAGTGACATAGGCTCAAGGAACACAACATCTCAGTTTATTAAGAAAATCCACTATCCTTATTTAAAAAATCTACTAGGTTACTTTAATTAATTTAGAGTATATATATAATTATTTTATATTTGCAGGTCAACCGCCATGGTGAAAGAACACCAGATCTAGATGAGCTGTCTCTATCGGACCAAAAGGACAAATTGTTGAATTTAACATACATCGAAGGTGTAGAGGGACTGACAAATGTAAGTACGAAATTATTGATTACATTACTGCATTGCAGGCACAAGGGGCTTAATATCTTAGCTCTCACAGCTGGTGGCTCATTAGCGACGTAAAGAAGGGATAATATTTCTAACGGCGCCAATATTTGTGGGCGATGGTGGCCACTTACCATCAGGTGCCCCAAACATATTGTATAAAAAATTATAATCTTAATAAGAGTATCATTGACGTCATAATAGTGAAAGCTTTACATACCTACTTCTTTTTATGTAATAGCCCGTAAATGTCTCGCAGCTGGACAAAAGCTTATTCTCCTCGTAAGTTTCTCGTTAGGCTTCTCCTGCTAAAGTTTAGAGCTTATTTTACTACGCTGCACCAGTGTAGGTTGGTGGTTACACTGATGGAAGAAACTCATGTTTACCATTGCCGACTGCCACGATAAAAAAACAAATGAAGCACATAAAAATTCTTGGCCGTATTTAATTAATAATATATTGACATACTAAATTCGGCTAAAATGTACACGTATTATCTACTAGGCGAACAGGCTATACGTATTATACTTTTATTTCAAGTTAAATAAATCAATATCGTCGTAAATTTTATTTGATTTGGTTTACTTTTAGCTGGTATTATATATTGTATTTTTTCGTTAAAAACATTTTTTGTAGAGCATTTATTGATAAATATAATATTATATAATGTTCGTTAGGAGAACATAACAAAAATATAGTCACGTACAAAATGGGTATTTAGTAAAAATACTCTGTAATTTTAAAAGTCGATTGTGTGATGTTTGGTAGTCCCATGTCACGTCGTCTTGCCCCACTCCTCTGTATGAATTGCCTTAAGCACTGATAGTATATATTATATTAAAAAACTCAAAGGAAACCATTGTTATATACATATATGTATATTTCCTTAATTTTATAAAATAGACATTAAGAAACAAGAAACGGCTTTTTATCGGTTCTTCGGCAATTTTGTTGCGAAGTCTTTACAATAATATCGATGGATTGTTTCAAATATCTAATAATATTTTTTTTCTGTTACACCATTACGCCAGTGGTTAACACAAATCAAAATGGCGACCAGATTTTGCTATTATGTTAGTCGCTATTTTGAATTTCGAGAGTTTTTTTTTAAACTAAATAACTTGATTGTTTTAAAACTTTTTAAATAAATTTATTTCTTGTTTTCAATCATTTCTATGAAGTGTGAGAATTTTTTTTCAATATACAAGATTTTATCACAGTATACATTTCTTTTTATCATATTTGTCTGGTGAAAATGGTAGGTTATTAAAGTTATATGTATACATAGTTAAGACGTAAAATCGTAATAATCAAACATATTTTCGGATTTACAATAATTGATACACTTATATTTTCATTTTAATTAATGTCTTTAGACTCATTATTGTACGACTCTCTTCACTCTTATGATTATTTTGAATTTGTTAGAATGAGACAAATATAATTTGAATAATTTTTTTTATATTTTAACGATATTTATCAATCACATATGAAAACTTCTTATATTATATGAAAAATGGTGATTTTTTTGAGAGATCAATTACCACTAAATTTTCATGCGCCGGCCGACATTCTACCACATACTCGTATGTACCAACTCACCGAGAGGAGATAACTCTTTTGTTCAGCGTTGGGACATTGACTATTGTGGAAAATAACTTACAGAATAATTTTAATTCGCAATTATACAGATAAAAATGTTTAAGCCGAAATTGTGGTATCGCTCTGCAATGTGCGTCTATATAGAAAATTTTCCATATTGTAAGAATTTTGAAACAAAACAAAATTAAACATGGCTTTGCTTAAATAATTCTCACGTGTCCTGAGGGATATTGTACTAGTATATTATATAATATAATATTATAGTTCAAGATTCCTTTACATATGTTACTTAATTAATATATCACCCGAAGAACCTATTTGTATTTAAAATGTAAATAAACGACACTTATTTCACGCGATTTTTTTTGTCTTTTTTTAATATAGTTGGAACCCGCGTCTTATTGTGCCTCTAATAACTACCTGGTCTTATCTGATTATTATTTCGAAAAAAATATTCGTTATAACTTAGTAGCTTTACTTTTAATTCAATACCGTTAAGCAATTTTATGAGCCTATTTAATAAAATTATTGTCGATTTTGTCCATAAAATTACTGTTAGAAAATATTTTTTTGTCCTCAGTAGTAGCCAGTAGCCAATTTCGAATCCAATCGTGACTGTTTCCTTTTGACGAAACAACGCAATCCTATTCAAATATTTTCCGACACAAATTGGGATCTTTAGTAAACTTATAAACATGAAATTCCAGACTGGTAAACGAAGAGCGTTCCAAATTGGTAAATTTATTCGGCAAAGATACGGTGCTCAAGGTTACGGCCTGTTGTCTGGCCTTTATCTTCAAGATGAGATAGCTTTAAGAAGTACTGATAAGGAGAGGACAAAGATGACTGCTCAAATGGCTATGGCTGCTTTATACCCACCAGAAGTTGACCAACAATGGGACGAGGGTCTGGGAAAAATTTGGCAACCAGTTCCTTACACTGCAGTTCCGCTGTCTGAAGACTATGTAAGTTATGTTTTTTTATTTACATTATATATATGTTTTTTTATTTTACATTATATATTAATGTAAAAATCTAAAGAACTACAAGTTTAATTCAATATCATTAGGTATGGGTTATTTGTTTGTATTAGACGAAAGAGAGAACACAATTAAATATCTTTAACCGAATCAGTTTAACCATTTGTAAGGTTTTGTAATAATTATGATAATATAGAAATATTAATTTCTAAATAATAAATATGATGAAAAAGGTGAAATTAATTGAATAAGAAAATTAGTTAGAACGAAATGATAATCTTCAAGTTACCGGATATACTTTTGTTGCGCAAATAAGTTATCAATGGTTAGTTATATAACCCAATGATTATTTTAAAAACACGTTTGACGTTTTGAATTTGATATCATTAATTAGTTATTAAAATTGAAACATAAACTTGAACTTTAATGAAGATATCAGTTTGTATAATAATGAAGAATATATTTTAATACGACAAAATGAATGCACCGATAACTGATTATGTAATTCAAATGATGTTTTTCTTAACACTTTAATTTGAATTGAATAATTCTTATTTAAGACTTTTAGTGCCTTTGTACTTTTGTACTGCCAGATTATTGGTTACTTCTGCAATGAAAAACCGACACGTCTTTCGATATATTCGCAATAGAAAGCTATTTGTCATTGTAGCACATATAAATCAACCTAGAAATGTTCCACTGCAGCATACAGTTACAACTTTTTTTTTCCAGCTGCGTTATTACTCAAACTGTGACCGTTTTAATGAGCTGATGAAGCAAGCTAAAGATGAAGCAATTAACCAAGAGTTTCAGCAATTTAAAGATCTGGCGACGATAGTGAAGAAGGAAACTGGACGTAACTTCACAGAGGATCCACTTTTGTATGAAACGCTCTTCGATTTATTCAAGAGTCAGGTATAATTATAACTTTTTCGAAATCATTGAGATACGCGACATTGTCTTTAATATTTATAACATTTAAGGATACATTGTTTTGTCGATACTTTATTTTGACATTATAGGAAACGAATAATAAATAGCCCGAAATAATAAATAAGGTAAGCCGTAACATTTAATGTTGATAATGGTTTAAACTATAAAGCTATTCCGTAAGTAAATGATCGTAATTATTTAGAAATTGATATAGTCTTTTAGACTAATAGCAATGCCTGTTTTTTTAAAGGAATTACGTACTTATATTTTTATTTACCTCTCCAATTAAGCGTACAGATTGTATTAGGACAATAGCCCAAGGGATCAGGATTAACTTCTACATCATTTGGTGGCCGTTAAACATTAACTACAATATTTTTTAATAGAATACAATAATTATAAATAGTGCGTGCGTCCTGTACACACGCAACACAATTGCGTATCACTGTTATTCGGTTTACGAGTAATATACAAAGTGGGTTCTTACAGAATAACACTACTGCTTTTATTGTAGGTTCAATTACCGCTAGATACATATTTATCGTTCAAATGAATGATTCAAGCTGTTTTTTTTAAACTCCAAAAGATTGAAATATGTCCATTTAGATTTGTAAAACTTCTCGTCTAAGTTTTTACTTGGTTGGATTAATTTACGCCGTGTCATTTCTTTCTCATTAAAAGTAAAAACAGCCTGAAAAATTAAATGTCGGGTCTTTCCTCCACTCCTTTTAAGTCCTCGAATAAGAGCGTATTTCACTAAGCTGCTCCAGTTCTGAGAGCGAGATGAATTTCACACAATTAAAACACTAGATAATAATTTGCAATAATTTTGTGTGTAAATGTGTATTTGAGTTAAACAATATACTACTAATTACTTGAATTTTATATGAAACGAGAAAAACCTTGCATAGGTGTTCTATTATTAACCTGAAACAAAGACAAACATTTATTTTTATGCGATAATCTCAAACTTCTATACGTTTTTTCATATGGTTTTCTAAAATGGACGGAGTGATTTATGAGGAACGTTTAATTCGTTAAGGTTTTGTGCAAATCTTAGAGAGTTACTAGCGTGCGTCGCGTTAACCAATAGAGTTACCCACATAACTACAATATAAACTTTATACATAGACCTGCTATATACATTAACTCTGTCCGTGCAAAGACGAGACGGGTTAAAATATATTTCACTATTTTTTAATTAATCTTGTTAAAAATATGAAAATATCAAATCGAGTTGTTAAATAATCAAATTTAATATAAACATGCCTTTCAAATATGTATAAATAAATATATTACAATTAAGGTTTATATTTAAATACAAAATATATTTCAACAAGGGAATAAAGTTATACAAAGTTTTCAACTTATAATAATATTTTATTACAGGTAAGCCTAGGTCTAGACATTCCTGAATGGGCAAAACCCTTACTGCCAAAATTAGGAGAGGCAGCGAGACTTGCGTACAGGCTGTACTTTAGATACGACGAGATGAAGAAAATCGGTGGCGGTAAGACTTACTAAACCTTTCTTTATACGCAATAACATTTTCTTTCAAGTCAGCTTATTCAAATAAATATCTCATTTTAAGTGTCTTACTACAGCATTTTATCTCTCGGCATCTTATAATTACAGTCCGTCAAGGTGAGTGGAATGTCTCTTTTTCATTTAATAGTTTGCTATCGAACAGCCTACCCTATTAAATGTTGTTATTATTGTAAATATTTTTACACAACGAATAAACTTAACTAGATAATTAATTACAAAGTAGACTTTGAGGATAACCTTTGAGGTACTGAGAGAGGAATAAACTTAATGTAACATTTAAAAGTAGAAGAATTCATTACCAATCCTAATGTCAGCAAGACAGAAAATAATGCAACCTTTTTATTAAAAAATGCACTTGCGTTTTACAGCTGAAATAATTTTTTTGCATTTTGATTTGTGTTTTGTAAACATACAAATTATCGTCATTCGGGTCACGTCGATATGTAATGTGTGCTATTATCTCTTTAAGTCATGAGTTTTTCAATATCAGGTAGCCAAGGAGCAGTACCTACAGTGTTTTACTCACACATATTTTAGAGAAGCATACTTATCGTACGATGTTAAAAATATTTCTACTAAATACAAGTTTATGCCTTTATTACGTAATAGTATTAAAATACTATTACATACTATATAGCGCAGCGAGATTTGTGTAACGATAGTTTTTTTGTTAGAATTATCCTCAATAGTGAACCAGCAGTAAAGAAATAAAATATCATATAGAAACAACATTCTTCACGTAAGACAATGCTTGTTACAAAATTATGATAATTCGACATCTGTTTGAAATTGACATGACAGAAAAAAATGCCAACTGACATTGACACAATTTGTGTGACGTAATTGTCCTTTTGGAATTACTTCTTGACAGATGGAACTAATGACTGCGGCAACATAACATATTGATTATCGATTCGATTATTAAAACATTATAAAAAAAATATAAAATTGCCACTTTGTTTACTTTAAATTCAAATTTTGTAGGTTCTTGTAGCGAATAATATCGTAAAAATAAAGTATCCACTTGTTTGTCATATCAGTATAGACATTAATATAGCGCTTAATAAATATTAAAACACTAAGAATTTATGCAAAACATAATATTTTTTATATTAGTTTTAAAAATATTAAGTCAAATATAGTGGACTGCACGATTAATATTATCTGATTGGGAAAAAGATTTGGCTTTCGACATCAATAAATTAGGCGAAGACTCCAAAAGCTCCATGTCGGATGTCAGTGAATAATATATATGTGTATAAATATGTTTATTTTACTTAAATAATATTTATTATAATAAAACTTGTGAATATTTATTTATGAATTAAATAAATAAATATTGACAGAGTTTTGCGCCGTAAATTTTGATTTTCCTCATATGTTTCATTATGAAATGTTAAACTATATATTATAGTTAATATAAACTGGTTCATTTCGGTTTTTATCATTGTATGTATTACACTACAATTTCGAACGCAAAAACGTCTCCACGCTGATTTATCTGTATATTAATCAATTTGTCGGCATAGACTGTGTGACGACTTCTCAGTAAATGAAGATAAGTAGGCGACTATTAATTGCAATAAAAAGAATAAATGAATCAGAGCCGAGATTTATACTATTTGTACTTACAATAGGGTCATCGCTCACATGTGAATCTTAACCAGAGATTGCAGATCAAAAACTGTACTGTATATTTATCTAATACTTTACGGTGACAAAAATATAAATTATAAGACTGGTACTGCCCCAAAAATATATATACGAAATATATTTTAATATATTTGAAGAAAACCTAAAGAAAATGAAAAGATAAGATCGTAATACGTGTCACATGGATACATCCATTAACTTTAATGAAAAAGGAATTATGTTTATGAAATAACTTCAGCCGAGGCTTCGCCCGTCGTTTTGCCTTTACACACCACAATGATTACATTTTGTTTAACAAAATTACATCTAATTAAAAATATTAATTGCACTTAGAAATATGCGCACCGAACGAAATTCAAAATCAGCAAATATTATGCGCCAAATCTATGACATAATTTTAAGTTAAACATATTACACTAACAATATTATCATATGAATTAAAACATAATCGGTTATGTTTTATAGAGAATGAATCGATTTGAAGGACTGACAGACAATGTTACTTTTTGTGTACATATGTAATAATAAACTTACTAAATTAAATGTTAAAATGTGTTTCCAGTACTATTCCTTAAGAAAGCACTTCGCATCTCATTCAAGAAACGGTGAAAACCAACATATTCAATATCGAAATTCTAATATTTCACAATCGAAGATATACGAATTTGTTCTTATAAAATAGCTCGACTTAAAAAAAAACAACAAATAGCACATATTTAAAATATTGAATAAAATACTTAGGTCTGATAATATTTTTCCAATTTTCTTTGCTCATCATCAAGTATTACGATTATACGTTTTCCAGGGGTTATCCTAAACAATTTCATACAAGCCGCATCAGACATATCATCAGGGAAGCCTGTCAAGAAGCGGTTCCGCATGTTTTCTGCCCACGACTTCAACATCGGCTCCATGATGGAGGTGACCAGGGTTATCAGACACGAGCAGAGCAACCCTGAATATGGCTCCTTATTTGGTTTAGAGCTATACCGATCCAAAAGCAACGGAGATTTCACTGTTGTGGTAAGTTATTGCAATTATCTCTCCTACAGATATTATTCTTATAAGAAGTCTTATTAATGATAATCTCCTATCCAATTATGACCATAGCGGCCATTACGGGAGAAATTAACTGCGCGGGAAATATTATAGTGCACAAGTGTGTTATCCAAACACAAGTTTACTCTCTATTTTCTCAAAGTCATAATCCTATGGGACGGCAAATCAGACCAAACCGGACTGACTTCAGGCCTAGGACCTGTAACCTTATGTACTTCCCGAGGCATTGGAGTGTAAATACTGTCCATTTCATGAGACTGAAATTAACGTTTTAATGAATCAACCTGAGGTTTAAATCCAGTATCTTAGGATCTGCAACAATTTGAACTAGCCACCAGAGCTACTAAACAGTTAAGTCTTATTAATAAGAAGGATTTGTACAGCTCCCACGTAGTTTTGACGGAGCTCACGAAATATATGTGTGTCTCATGATATTTCTCAAAACATTTTCCTTTACCTCAAAGCCATATAAATTGTAAAGATGAATACGATTGGTATATTCGAGAAATATATTTTAAAAATTTTATTTTATATTTACTTAAGATACACTGAACAGATGACGTTTTTAAATGATTACATTGACAATTTATTCTGTGATAAAAAATCATTAATAAATGAGGTTTCTTATCAGTTCCTCTTTATGTTTTTTGTATTTTGGTACCGTTACATTTAATATTATGTTTTTAAATGATTTAAAAGTACCTGGAGAGTTTAAATAAAGAATTGTTTGATTTATGTAAGCAATAAACGTAAACTGCTTTATAACTACTCAGGTCTTCTGTTTCAATGATATTGCACAATGTATATGTGAAGTAATTATCTGAACATGGCAATGTGTAGAAGCCTATTTAATATTTATTTCCGTACATTTATCTGTGTATGTAGCATTTGTACTATTAAACATTTAACAAAATATATTCTGCGTATTTCAGGCAATTTATTTACCCAGAGCTGGTGAATCAACTGCGCAATCACTACACATCACTGGCTGCGAATCGAGCTGTCATTGTAGTTTGGACAAGTTCAAGGAGATCACCAACGAGTTCTTACTACCTGAAAAAGAATTTTACAATATATGTAATACAAGAACGGAACTGTGATAATTACTATAAGTATTATTAAATTTGTTTAATTAAGAAAAATAAATTAATGTAATGTATTTCTCGAAGCCTTGGTGCTGTGACGTTTCATTAATTCCATTTCACGCATGTTGTTTCACGAAACAATTAAAAATGGGGAATGAACCCGAAATTACAATTAATACAAATAAACGAAAATTTTATTTAAATTTGTTTTTAAATTGTATTTTAATTATGTGCAAAGGCTTGAAATAATTATCTTTTTTAAAAACAAAACGGACTAAAAAAATATCCGTAATTTGTAACCGTTAGGGATACTTTTTCTTCAAATTTAAAGAACCAAACGGGAAGTACGGAAGGGCCCAAAACAAAAAAAAAATTCAGTACCGGTTAATAAATTATAGAGTTCTGAGGTAACAAACATACACCGGAATAGTAGGTAGTTTTCATGTAATTTTTGTTCTTTTTTGTTCATTAATAACTGGCATCAAAGTCAATACATTATTTATTCATATTATCTCGATCGAACATTCGATCAATTTGAAACACATTTAGAAACTTTTAACGAACGTACTGGTTATAACTTTTAACTGGCTTTTGAGACAAAAATAAGCTTGTGAACCTTTGCAGGGTATAAAACCGTTACATGCTCAAACGAGTACCATAATTAACTTAAGATTGCGTAATATAGCAGAAAAACCTTTTAATTGGTGGTAGAAGTTTGTGCAAGCGCATCTAAGTGGGTACCACTTAATCATTACTCAATCCTAAGAATACTACTTAACATTGTTCTGTTCCAGGTTGAAGTGTAAATGAGCCAGGGTTATTAGAGCACAATGACATGACATCTCACTTTCTAAGATTGGTGTATGGTGCTAATTACTTACCACCAGGTGGAGCGTATGCCCTTCCCCATTTATTATAAATAAATTTTAAAAAAAGAACTGCAATCTTGTTTAAGCCAGACATCTAATAACGGTCTCAAGGTCACAGGGTTGTACTATAAATGCAAATATTGAGGTTTATTTTCAGCGATCAAATCAGTCATAATGTTTCGTAGATTTAATTACCAGAATATAAAGTAACAAATTACTATGTAAAATCCTTTTGCATAACTGATTTTGATAAGGGTATACTTATTGCCGTGTCAAACGCTTGTGAAATGTGTCCCTTGTCAAGCTGGACGGGAATTGTTAATCCTGCGGCGAACAATTTGCTTACCTACAGCTATGTTAATGACTAATAATATTAATAATTATGAACGAGTTATGAATAGTGCGTCTTTGTACATTTTTCGGCGTAAACGACAACATGTTCAAGCCAAATAGTAGCAGGCATGGGATCTTAGTTTTAGATGTCACTTACAGTGTTTCAATGGCTATTGGTGGTCGTTACCACTTACCACCTGGTAGCCTATTTGCAACTCTGCTTCCACATTACAAATAAAAAAACGTTAATCGACCGGAGAGTGACAAAAGTTAGTTGTTATAATAACAAAAATAGCTAAAATATATATAATATAATAATTATTATAACTTTGTGATTACGTTGCTGATCGGTATTTGATTTAATTTCAGATGAATACATTTCAGATTTTGGAATTGGATACTTTTTATCTTAGAAACACACGACACCAACTTATAGAAATTTTTTATTCCCTGAATATTAACTCTTACGACGGTCTGCGCTTTGGAGTTACCAAAATCATTTTCTTAATTTTAAATCGTTCAGTATTGAAACATGGTAGACAATAAGTTAAAATTAGATTTCCGAAAATATATCACGAAAAGAGTTGAGTATGAAAAGGTGTTATATACAAAACCAATGGATTTAAATAGTTACAAATAGTAACAAATCACATTAAGTCACTAATTGTGGGTAGATATCGCACCGATACGAAACTAAGTGACTGTTTCGTGATGTATTCTCGAATGTTATTCTTGATGAAGTGAAAGTTAGCACTGCACGATCGATCTTCAATCAATCAAATCAATTCAATGCATAAAATTAATACAAAAAAACGTATTTGCGGAGGTCTGAATTTATCATACACTCCAATTGCCGTATTTTGCAATAAAAAACAATACTTATTACTAAATATGAACATAATATATTTCTTAATAATTTAATTTATGTAAAACTTTATCTGTTACTAATGCAATAGATACCAATAAAACATATCAATAAATCTGTTTAACGTGTTATAAAACCGAATTATAACGATAATTTACTTCTATGAGATCAAAATTAAGCATAATCGCATTGTGGTTTCCGCAGTTCGCACGGTTTTTGGATTGTTATATAATTATTATATTTAGCTCAATTTGAACTATATGTGTAATTTGTGGTTTCTTTTAAGCAATACATAAATTTGATTTGATTATCGTTTGGTATTTATTTCGAAATTAAATATGTATCACCGTCTATCGTATTACATTGTTGCGTTTTAGCGTAAAAGATAAATGAACCAGAGTATTTAGGTGCAAAATAAATAGTCCTAATCCGACGCTTAGCTTGCCATTGGCCATATTAAGCTCATGAGTACAAATCACCAATGAACATCAGATCTACCTTAAACCGCTAATTTCTGTTTTAGCAATATATCTTATAACTTTTCCTTGTCAATATACTGTGCCTATACATTTTGTTGATTTACAATTAAAAATGAATAATATTATTTGCTAATCCGGTATTTACCTAAAAGATTTAAAGAACGGATTAAAGGTTTTTGTGTACAATGTCTAAATCATAATCTGTCTATTTCAATATTAGTAAATCTTTTTACACGCAGTTGAAAATATAGTTAACAAAAATCTTAAGCCGAATTTAATTTTCAAAGCAAATTGTTTACCAGAATCAATGACAATTTTTAGTTTTTAACTGAAGTTTTTAATAGAATTAAAGTTTTCATTACTTAAATTTTATTTGTAAAAAAAAGTACAATAAATTACTTCAACAACTAAATTAAAGTAACATTTCAATCCTTTAAATATAACAGAGGTAATTAATATTTATGACGCCTGATATGTTTGTACCAACCGATTATGAAATACTTTATTGCTATTTAAAATATTAAGGAGCACTTTATTCTTTATTATTAAGAGTAAAATTTAATAATCTAACCTAATAGACTTGCCTAATTAACTTTCCAATACTAGTATCGTGAACGCGAAAACCTTATATCAACAATAATATAATATACTATCTGCTCGACCCGACTTCATACGGGTAAAATAAAGATTTTATTCCGTAATATTTTTAACCAGTAAGAGATTAATTTAAGCCATAAAAAGGTTCGGTCTGAAAAATTAAAAATAAACTGATGACAGCAACAGCGCTACCTACACGGTTCAACTATAACCATCTAAAAAAATCCAGGTACAATTTTTTTTTTATCAAAATCGGACCACCTTTTATGACGACAAGAATTACGAACACACACCGGATTCGTTTATACATACGTATAATACGCGTTATAAATTATCAAGTTACTTTAATTAAATCATACGCTTTGTATTTAAAATCGCGATGTTCTTTTTCAGGCTATAAATACCATAAAATGTATATTCTAGGTATCCTAAAACAATACAAGTACAAAAGAACTTGTTAAATAAAGAGGTCAAATTATGAGCTCTTTATACCTTCGTTATTACAAGGTTAAAAAAGGTTTCACGTACATACATTTTAATCACACAAACACACACACGTTAACACTCACACAGTTTAATTAGTAAAAGTTTTAAAATTTAAACGTATTCGTCTCGTAATTAGTCAGAAGCGATCGGGATGGGATTAACGACACTTATTCGCATTGATGTATAATGACAGATACAGATGATTACAACATAATTTGTTCAACGTATAATGTATATTTCAGCTTTTATAAAGATTAATATAATTTATTTTATCTTCGTGCAGTAAAATTCTATTAATATGATAGTATTGCGTAATCATAAAAATATTTTAAAGTAGACTATATTAAATTGAATTACTACTAAAGTTAATGCTTAAAATAACTTGTCTTTTTTATTTTAATACAGATCAACATTTGTAACACGGTGATAAAAGGAAATCAAGTTACTGCTCATGATTACATGGGTACACATCATCTCTTACCCATCTATCTATCTTTAAAATACTTTTTTTAAATAGAGTTAATATTTGATGATCTGACAAGCAATATCTTATAAATTAATAAGTACTCATATATAATAAATAAACAAGCTATGGTTCTTGAATTTATTGCCAGCTAAATTAATTTGAATATTTCGATAAGCTTACCCGCGACCAACACATTTTGAAATAGAAATTAGGTATGTCATTTGGCACACCTTGAGGGTAAGACCGGACCACAAGCCGTGAAACAAACGACATACGTCAGCATAGACGGCGTGTATATCAATACAATATACTTCGTTGTCTTAATAATAATAATCATCATCATTTATTTGCATGAAACATAGTTATACAGATGTTATGATTTCTTTATAAGTATCTAATACATTTCGCCCACGACAGCCACGCAAATATATTTGTTAACAAGTAATTAATATTAAATACAGATCACACCAATTGTACATTAAAATAATTAAATTTAATAATAATAATAAAAAAATATTTATTTTGTTAATGAAACTACTTTATTTTCTTTAATTATAAATTCATTTACGTAATATATATTTTTTGTTGTTTTACATGTGCCAGGCGTCTTCTAAGGGCCACATGTTTCTTATTTTCTTTTACTTTAATTACCTTATTATGCTTATTTTTGCTTTTTTATAGAGTAGATAATTTTAAAAAATTATGAAGTCTCGTATAATCAATGCATTTCAGTTCTCAGTCATTCATATTACGAAAAAATCATATGAAACCAAAATACCCAGTTACAAATTTCAAACCTAAAAATACAAGAATATCCAGAAGTTCAACTCTGAATGTTATCACATACGAAACGTTGCGGCCAAGTTTATTTAGCCCCTTTTTAATATTCGTGTATTTGCTGTCTCGCGAATGAATGAATTTTCGCACCTCACCGCCATTTTGCGGAGTGAATGAGTCACGTGATTTATCGTTATAACCGGATAGCATTTGTGTACCTTTAGAATTTCGTTTCAATAGATCCCCCAGCGCCACTTGCCAGGTTTTTTATGTTTTAAATAGAGGCTGTCTTGTTAATTTCATCCTTCTATTTTCTCATCCATAATATTTATAAATGCGTAAGAGAATGTTTCGGAATATCCCTTCAGGGCTATAACACTGAACCGATTTTATTAAAAAAGAACATTGCTGAAACGCAATCCTCAAGGGGGTAAAATAGGGGATGTAGGTTGAGCTATATGTGGACTAGAATCTGGATAAATACACTTTATTCAATATAACTTATGCTATAGAATGATTCAGAATAGTTTCACTCAAACATTACATATATAAGTTGCATTCTATCTTAAAATTGAGCAACTTACAAACCTATTAAAGTTCCTACATTGTCCAATGAAACTCGGGCGTGTGACGGTGATTTTTTTAAAAGTTATTTTCGACAAGGCCTTGTGCATTTTATATATTTCAACGTGTATGCAAAATTCCAGAATGATTGGATTGAGTAGTTTAAATATGTTAGAGTTAATTTAACGTACGTGAAAAATACATTAAGACACACAAATAGTAAATATATAAATTACTACGCGAAATAAATACTTACGTATGTATCACATAAGTTTTATTATTCGTAGTTTTTGTGGTTAGCTATAAGCTTGCAGATCTCAAGCAAGGTCCTGAATTCAAACCGAGAGTATATTCTCAGTGGCAGCCAGGGGTCTGAAAATAAGACGTGCCTCAGAAATAACGCTAAGACAATCAATCAACTGTTGTTTGAGCCAATAGTTCTGGATGTAGGCCTCTCCCAACGTGCGCCAAAGCTCCCGGTTCTGCCTTCTCCAACAGGTTAAATTATCGGCCTAGCTGGCTAGGGCGCGCTGCGCTGCATTTGCCGATCCACGGTCTCCATATTAGTACTCGTCTTGTTCTTCACCGGTTTACCTCATTTTTTATTTTATCCTTCAAAGATATAGCATCCTTCAAAGAAAGAGCATCGCTGAGCTTCCTTGAATTTGTGGATTAGTCTAACAGTTACTGTCTACGTTTCGTCACAGTATGTCATGTCAGGTAAGAGGCAATGATTGCAAACTTTCCGGTTCAAACATTGTGGTATAAGTTTGCGGAAGTTGTTCCTACCGAGTTGTATAACTTGACCCCGGTAAGGGATATTCACCGACAACTTCTAGAGGTTTCCCTTCAACGACTTCACGACGTGCCACTTAGAACTCTGAGATATTTCAGGAATAGAGATTGCAACTATGCTTAAGCACACACTTGTGCTCTGTAATAATACGACCATCAGCACGATAAAATAACTCGTACACAACAAACATTATAAAAGCATTCGATAGAATAATTTCAATTTAGAACAGTCATTTTTTTGTTTTTACGCAGAACTTTTTAATGAATAAAGCTTACACTGTAGTATCGTATATAACTATTGTCAACTGGTATTACGTGGCAGGTTGGCTTGTATAAAGATATAAATTTACGCATTAATTGCTTGTCAAAATAACAATATGTGATATTTACACGTTTTAATGACAAATATGTACATTTAAACGTTGTTTAAAGCTATTGTTCCAAAGCGAACACGGCGCTGCATTACTGGCTTTTTAATTTAATGTGAAACTAGTTCTTCAAAGTCCGCTTCGCTACTTCTTCATTCAAATTTATTTAAAAAATATCACGTAACGTACGTAATAATACAGTTGCTGCATACTCAGACGAAATTTACAAATTTTCGTCTAACACGTGTAAATTATGATGAACAGCAACGAGTCAGAGTTTCTCCCTCGGAGTCCATACATTTTGCTCAGGTGTTATGATACTGTATTGTGAAGTACCCACTTCTTTACTTCGCATTGGAATTGCGTATGGAAAATTGTTAAAACAACTCCCAATTATAATTGACACATTTTTTTATTTTTTTATTAAAGCGAACACGGCGCTGCATTACTGGCTTTTTAATTTAATGTGAAACTAGTTCTTCAAAGTCCACTTCGCTACTTCTTCATTCAAATTTATTTAAAAAATATCACGTAACGTACGTAATAATACAGTTGCTGCATACTCGGACGAAATTTACAAATTTTCGTCTAACACGTGTAAATTGTGATGAACAGCAACGAGTCAGAGTTTCTTCCTCGGAGTCCATACATTTTGCTCAGGTGTTATGATACTGGATTGTGAAGTACCCACTTCTTTACTTTGCATTGGAATTGCATATTGCATATGAATTGCAGTTGTCTGGTTTCCATAACACAAGCTCTGTACAAGCTTAATTTGGGATCAGATGGCCGTGTGTGAAAAAATGTCCCAGGATATTACTATTATTATTATATTGTTAAAACAACTCCCAATTATAATTGACACATTTTAGTCTGTGATATTAATTAAGGAACATAAATCAAAAAAAAGAAGGAAAAAAATAAATAAATAAATAAGGATAGCGCTATATTTATTTTTCTTTCTGATTTACTTTTGCCCGAGACTGCATTTTATTGAAGTCCTAATTTTATTTTTATTTTTTAAGTATGTTTTGCTGGTTGTCCAAAATAAATAAATATAATAATAATGATAATTGACAATTTATTATAATTTTGAAGGCATTTTACAATTTTCTCATAATTACTTAAATGTTTAATTAATGTTATTATGAAATTTCACATAAATTTTGCATCTGTGAACACTTACAATAATTATGGTTGTCGCTTTAATATATTTTTTTATTTTGTTTACTAATAGCAGAATCGTCTTCAAGGCGTTATTCAAATACGTGCAATATTTCATCCGTTACAACGTCGCATGTATGTATGTAACGTAAAAACTAAAAGTGACGATTGGTTAATACCGTTAAATATAAGAACAGGTCATAACTAATCATATCATCGACTATATTTTAATGCGGTATAAAGTAACAACTGTGAATGTATCAATCATCTAAAGACTCTTCCTCCTGTTAAAGAGTTGGTTGGGAACTTCACCACGCTGCACTAATGCGTGTTGGTTAACACATAGATGGTAGATTTTCATGCGACACGTGCAGGTTTCCTCACGACAAATTAAACACACGTAATTCAGTTGCCCGGTTTTATACGTGTACTCTTCGGTTAAAATCACTGTACGATTGCGGCTTAAATATTAAAGACTTAATGAATATTAAAATTAACCTTTTTTTAAATAATGTATGTATATTAATATTTTTTATGCACTTTAAATTTATTAAATGGCAATATTTGGATACAGCGTGTTCGGATCCTGTAGCTTATATATTTTAATCCAAAACGAAACTGAAAAATGTGCATGCATGCATGCGTGCACCGCTGTGGGATGGCGGCTTTATACGAGGTTTACTTGCATAACACTGAATAATAAATACTCCGTACGTGGATATAAAAATTGACATTATGTTATAGTCGGTTGAATACGAATTTGAAATTAAGTTTTCTCGTTTTTGTAATAAACTAAGTTATAATAAAAAATAACAGTTTGCAGATGTCCCAATGTTGGGCTGAGAGCTTTTTATGATTTGGAGCTTATCTTTGCTCCAATGTTGGTCGGTTGGCTTAAAGCAGATTTCAATCCGATACATGCAGATTTCCTTCGGTTTGAAGGGTGAATGACCCGATGTGACTACATACACAAGGAACATAACATCTCAATTTCCAAAGTGGCATTGACAATGGATTGTTATTATTTTTAACAACGACAATGTCTATGGGCGGTGGTGACGACTTTCCATTTGGTGGCCAGTCAGAGTATTTATTACATGCATTAGACAGTCCAACCTATATGGTCACGAGATGAATTATAAACACAAATTAAGGACACGAAAATTCAGTTGTACTTGCCCGGGTTCGAATCGCAATCTATATATCTTTGCAATATCGATTTTAGCTTTATATACAAGTTTTGTAACAATAATTGACAAATAAGATGTTATAAATATTAAATAAATGTTTATATAAATCGAGATATAAAGAAAAATCCACAATTGGTAAAACTAAGACAGTCACAACTCAAAAGTAAGGACCAACAAATATGGCCTATAGGGACTGCAGGACTTATTCTCAAGTTTTAAGTAAGTACAAATACTTAAAAACTTAGACAATCTTAATTTAATAATAAAAACTTTTCTACTAGTTTTCGCTGGTGGCTTCATCCGCGTGTTGGGGGCGGTCTTTATGTAGCCGGTTTTGTCCTTCCATGAGGAATCCCAGACAGGCTTGCACAAAGTCCTATCACCAAGTAACCTTTGATATTTCACTTAAAAGACAGGGACATGACGTAATCAGATATTTTATTTATTTTCAAAAAATAAACAATTATCTATACATACATACTCTACTAAAAGTGTAGTTTTAACACCAAATAATCCACGTTTTTGCAACAAATTATGATACTTAGGAGAAATTATAATAATTGTACATCAAATTTTGAATAGCAACATTTATCAAAATCGACGTTTATTGAATGCGTCCAGTAAGACTATTATATAAATAATTAATAAATATCTGTTCGCATACCTAATTATCTAATATAACATTTATACACAAATATTGAATATACAAAATTAGAATCAAAATTACTTTATGGGCTATTTTAGCGTATATTCCATTGTAGTATGTAGTATGTTGTTCCATTGTAGTATGTGTATATGTAGTATGTTGTATTGTATATTGTAGCGTTTATTCCATCACGCGCATACGTGGCAAAATTTCAGTGAAATTAGACATATGCATGTTTCTTCACGATGTTTCTTCAAGGCCGAGCACGAAAGAAAATCTTGCCCTGTTTTGAACCCGTAATTATCGTTCAAAATTCACGAGTTCTAACCACTAGGCCAACTCGATTTTACAATAAACTATTAGAAAAATATATTTTTATTGACGTTTTACGTATATATATACTTTAATGAATATCATATTATTTCCAACTAGTTTTGTTGTGTTAACCGACTTCAAATAATCATATATAATATCAATTCGCTTTATTTTGTAAGTGATACTCGATAACTTTGCCAAATATGAACCTATTTTTATAATTCATTTTTGATTTCATATATATAATATATCAAATAAAAATAATTATCATGAATAAATTATTATGAATATATCTAAAGGCTGGTCACAATTTAATTTGAAAAATTACTTCGAGTTCGAGTAATATACTCGATTTTTTTTAACTTATTATATAGATTATAGGTTATCCATTTTACATTTTTTGTTATTCCCTTAAATCTAAGTGAAAATTTAAAATTTATTTGATAAATACTTTCTTCCCAACTTTATCATCTTTCCTCTACCCTTATTAAATGGGGGTAGATACATGGGACATTTTTCTTCCATTCACCTCTATCCAGGATCATCATATCCTCAATTACTTCTTGATATATTCCTCCATCCACACAGGGAACTCCTCTGTTTTTGTATCTTTGTCATTTTCAACCGGCCAACTGCCTTTTTTTTCCGAACTGACTATTGTGACAGCGACATCAGCTAGGAGGTGAGTCTAATTTCTTTGAAGTGAGACTCAAGCGAAGCAATTCGATGTGATATCTTAATATTTATGCAAAGAGTATGCAAACATGCAACAGAGACGTATAAATGTAGGGAATATTTGGGGCGGTCATTAATGAGCAAATAATAAATCACGGCCGGAACCGGTTTCAGTTCGTGTAATGTTGAAGTATCGTCTTAAACAACGAACTAGTAGTAGCCAATTTATTGGTTATGTTAAGTCATAGTATAGTTACTCTTTATTTAGTATTAGTGTGACGTTAAACCAAAAAAAAAAATGTTTTATAATGATTAAATACAAACAGTATTATGTATTTTATGTAAGTACTCATGTAAAAATAAAAATAATATTTTAAAGACCTGTGTTGCCATACCAATCTTTTTGGTCCATGATTAATTTCTCTAACGTAAAAATGAAAAAGACTAAAAACGAAAAAAAAACATACTTATTTTATTTTAAAATACAATATTGGTACAGATTACAGATTATAATTAAATTATAAGCGTCGGAGATAATACTTGAATAAGAACTATATATCTAAGTTGATAAAAAAATCCGTTATTTGTAGCATTTGCGATACCAGTATGCGTATGATAGATAGTGATAATAGGGCGAATAATTAATTAACACAATAACATAAATATATATACAAATAATTAACTTATATTAATGCCACACACGCTGATAAGAAAATGTCAAAATTGTACGTAATTATTTCAAAATATGTTGATAACTAAATAATTCATTTAAAAAAATTAAATTTAACCGCACAAAGCATTATATAAATCAAACGACCTGACCTAACTTTCTAAATTTACAATTAACAATATGGATATTATCAGCTGCCGGTTCGAATTCTTTATTGTACAAAAGATCATTACAGTTAGTTTTTATACAAAAAATAGGTACCTATACAAAAACTGGCAGGTAAGTGGTAACCGTCTGCCTTCTCACTCACTCGCGTGAAGTTAGTAGCACACTAGAATATGCTGCTATTGTAAAAATGTTGCTATATTCACTCGCGTACATTGGCCGCTTACCGCGTTCGTGCTATAACTACAAACAAAATGAGATTTAACTCGATATCAACGCTTAAAATCACGCACGATGTATTATTTACTAGTTCAAACACTTAACAAGTATTTTAACAGCTAAGAGAACGCTTAAACAACTCGAAACAAAAGTTTTCCGAGTGTTGTTTATAGTTTCTCCAGCGCCAATCTGACAAAGTTGGGGAGTGCAACAGATTCTATACTAAACGCGGGCCGCGTGGGTTTCTTCAATTTTGTTAGGTTATACTTCTGTCAACCGCCTAGCAGTCGTACATTGGATGCTATGTGGGATTATCGTGTCGTTTTTACGCGCTCATAAAACTTTTGTCTCAACGAAAACATTGTAAATATATTATTGAAACGACTCGAAATTCGAATTATTTATTAATTGAAAGTGTTGTAGTGTGTTATGTAAGTTTGTGTAGGTATTTTATAGTGTAACATAGTGCATTCTTCGATGATTCATCTGTGAACAAGAAATTCAGTTTGTGTCATAGTTGTACATGTATTTATCTTAAGTTATGTGTACCTTATAAGGAATATGTTTTGTGATTGCTTTGGCTGATTTTTCAACTTTACAATATCGAGTTTGCTGAGAAATAAGGTAAGCTTCTTCAATTATTATGCCATTTTATGATGAATAGAATTTATAAAGTGAATATGAAAAGAAACCTTTGAAGTGATAAGGTTTTTTTAAGGATAGCTGTTATCCGGTGTTATTAAGTCATTTTCCTTATTTTAACCTTAAATTTTATCTCGTATTTTTATGTTTTTGCATAAATATTAATAATTAAAATTTTAATGGCCACGGCACAGATTTTGTTATTCTCTTTCATAAAAATGAACCTACTAAAAAGAGACAAAAGACTGATTTTTTTTTAATAATAAGTTAGCTAAGGTTGCTTGTATACTTACAACACCTATACAATTTCTTTGTCTGTGACATTAAGAATTTATTTTATCTAGACTATATGGGTTTTCCCTATTATCATACAAAATACATTAACCCTCTTCTTAAGTCATTCATAAATATAACAATAATATTTTGACGTATTATTAATATAAGATCTATGAAAGAAAATGAATGTGAAATTAAAAGATATAAAATACACTTTTACAATCTGTGGTTATATAATCTGTTTTATAATTACGAATACCCAATAATCCGTAACTTGTAAGTAGATAATTATATTATGTGCCTTCCTGAAAAAAAGACCTCGACTATTTATTACATAAATTAGGTTATGAAGTATAATCAGCAACAGTTAAAATAACTTATTTGTTTAATCAAATAAAATAATTTATTTTTTATTACGCTAAAATAAAATTGATACTGACCTACCGTAATGTGGGTATTTTTTTTTCAAGTCTTGTTCTACCTATTTTACTTTTTTCTAGTACTAACTAAACTACTTAATGTTTATATGAGACAAATGTTATATTTTTCTGGCTGCTTTTTCACTTGCCGACAGTACAAGTTTCAACGGCCATAAAAGAGCGGTAATATAAAAAAAAAATGTGGATTCGAAATTCGAGTCGATATCGTTCTTATTCCTTATGTTATGGAAGACGAAATAAACCTTCATGCATAATATATGGAAATACATATAGAGGCATCTCAAATAAAACAAACGACTTAAAAAAAACTATAAATAAAAACGCTTAATACATTAAAATTACGTACATATTTATGTATATTTTTATACATTAAAATAATTAAAACGTCAGTTTTGGACGACTCATTCTAAAAAAATTTAGTTGAATGGAATGATTCATATAGGAGTAGAGGTTATCTAGGTAAAACAAAAACACAAATCGCTGACATTGAAGCGCTCGGATATGTATTATTACTGTTTATTGGACAATAATTTTGTTCATTTTCCCAGGAACAATTTAAAAAAAAAAAAAAAACAAAATATATATTTTGATAGCACATGTAAATGTCTGTCGAATGTGTGACCGAACGAGTGTAAAAATTTTCGCGAAAACCGCGTTCATATTATGATTATTTTCTGTCTAAATATATGCTAATATGATGTTAAAAAGATCTTTTATTTGCATTCAAATTAAAATAAACATTAAATACCTATTTGACTTGTATAAAATATTAATTCATATGTAATTGAAATACACTTAATAAAAAATAAAATAAGAGTGATTACATTTTCTTAGCATAAAGTTGAGATTTGATAAACTTTTTATTCTAACCGTAAATAAATTTCGATATGCATATAATTAAGTTCATTGATCCTATTTCACTCCAAAGAAGATATAACTATATAGGAAATAAATGCACCTGTCGATATTATCTTAACTAAATAGTGATTTTATCGACGATTTGCTTTCGTTTCATGTTCAGTTTGTTTTAGTATAACAAAATTATTACTTAATTTGTAATGAATAAAGTCGAAAGTTAAAGAACATTAATTTTAAAGTAGATAATATAATGACGGAGTAAATATGGTTCGGTCTGATTAAATGTGTGTGTGTGTATGTATGCACCTATTTTATTTTAAAACTATTAGTTTTCAAATCTTGACGTAAAAAGGGGGTGGGGGGTGTTGTAAGTGTAACGTGTGCGTCTGTGGCATCGTAGCTCCCAAATCAATGGACCGATTTTATGTAATTGAGATGGTTGTTATAAATTATGAAGATCTGTTCGGACGTTTGAAGTACATCAGCTCATTTCCTCCTAGACGGTCTTACAAACTTTTACAGGTCTAATAGATTTAAAATTGCGAACCTCCGAGCCGACGACGCTTAAACAAACATTTGATTTTTTACATTCAAGAGAGTTTGTTTTATGTTAAAGGTTATTTAAATTTTTTAATTAATTGAAGTTATTATTTATCTTGAGTAAATTCATGAAAATGTTTTTTTAACGACTTCCTAGATGAAATTTATCATTCACTTTTGTCGATGGTGACAATACAAACTTGTACATTGTGTATACACTAGTTTCCGCCAGCAGCATCGTTCGCGTGTGAGCGGGATAGGTAATGTGGTATCCCTATCTTTTAAATGTATCCCTGAAAAAGTAAGCTAAATTTCATAATGATCAATTGAACATTTAAGACTTGAGATACGAAACCGTAACAAACAAACTCACTTTTAATATAATTTAAATATAATATTAGTCAGACGTTGTATTTCGTTTTAGTACAAATAATAACAATACTAGTTTTATAAAGGTTATATATAATATTTATATATTTTTATGATATTTGTTAATTTCTCTCCATTAGTGAATTTTGTTATAGTAAATTCAATGGCAGTAAGAATTAAGATGAACAAACTTTTGATATACATGATTCCAGCAAAATGCTCATAGTTCTGCTATAACATGTACTACAAATAATTGTTATATAATATATCTGTAAAATAAAAATTAATGATTTAACTTAGCTACATTAATTTACTTCGATTTAACTTATTAAATTTTGAAAATCATTTCGCCGTTATTTAAGAGTATTTTTCGCTGAAATATAATTATAGCAAAGACTAATTACACCTCGACTAAATATGTTCGCAAAATGAATGGGGAACGAATGAACTTTAATGAATGAAATATAATAATATTTGAATTTTTAATCAAATATTTCTGATAAAAAGTAATGAATAAAATACGATACGTGTTTTTCTTTTACAAAATTAAAAATGAAAAATTAACAAGTTGCAAAATAAAGGTTATTTTATACATAGCAACAGTTAGATAATTTTAAAGGTGTTATTACGTGCAAACGTAAGACTAGACATTCATACCCTGATTGGCAGTATATCCATACGTCTTTGTCTATCAAAATATTTTACAATGATAACAATATACGAAAAAAAACGGTGTAATATTCTTTACGTTACTGAATAGTTTATCTGTCAAACGTTCATTAATTTAATTCTAATGTCGTCTCAATTCAAGGTCAAAGTTATTTATTTATTTTTTCTACCCTTGTGATTGGTATATACCAGAGATAAATCAATATATTTATAGGCGAAAGCTGTATTTTTTTTTATAGAATAGGAAGGTGGACGAGCATATGGGTCACCTGATGGTAAGTGGTCACCAAACGCCCATAGACATTGGCATTGTAAGAAATGTCAACCATCGCTTATAGCCAATGCGCCATCAACCTTGGGAACTAAGATTTTATGTCCCTTGTGCCTGTAATTACACTGGCTCACTCACCCTTCAAACCGGAACACAACAATATCAAGTATTGCTGTTTTGCGGTAGAATATCTGATGAGTGGGTGGTACCTACCCAGACGAGCTTGCACAAAGCCCTACCACCAGTACTTTCTATAGAGAATGGTACGACTTATTTAAATATCCACGCTATTTATTTATTATAACGCTGTATTAATTTAAAGTAAATAATAAGCATAGATTAAAATAGTAAAGGGGTATCTAAAAAGGATAGTATTTGTGTATTTTATCCGAAGATCGTCACAGGTTTCCCTCTTATGTATTTAAGTGAATTTTAATTAATGTCAAATGTAGTCAAATTAGAGCGCAGACTATTTGTAACGTTATATAAAAAAGTTTCTTAATGCAAAAATTAAGGTGTATAATTAATTGTGATCGCTTTTTTTAACTAAATATGCAAAAACTTTCTAATATAATATTAATAATATACTAATTTCCTCCCACGGCTTCGCCGGCGTGTTAAGGCAAGTTTTAGGTGAACTATGGACTTGGTACTCCTCTGTACTTTTCTGTACTCCTGTCGTCTATGCAATATTTTACGATGATCGGTTGAGTAGATACGACGTGAAGGCGTAACAATGTAACTTTTTTTTACAATTAATAGGACAGCGTTTGACCGTTGACTTGCCTGATGTTAACCATCGACACGGTCTAAGATGTAGCACGCTTGCCTATAAGAAACCTGTTTACTCTGGATTTAAAGACGCCAACATTGTACCTATCAGGAAATACGGACTCAGGCAAAGCATTCCATAGTTTCGCATTTTATTTTTATTTAGGATGGTTTTACCGGCATATTAACCGTAATTACGTCAAGTAAGAAACGAATTTGTTCTTTGTAGTTACAACGAGAGCTCATGTCTATTATATTTCGTAAAAAGAAATCGTACCAACGGGAGCAACGGTATCCATCACGCTATTATTTTAAGATTAAGATAATATCACGTTTTCTTTTGGCGATTTATATAAATAATCTCTTAAAAATTACAGGGATTATGAGCATAATAGGGTTTTGGAAAATTTTGAAGTAATTACATACTTTAGTTGAAATATTAATAACTGATAAAATTATAATTGAATTTCAACAGATATATTGGCTTAAATGCGTTGGGAAAGTTATTAAAATTAAGACAAAGACCATGTCATGTCCTACCATTGCCGAACATGACCAATATTGTTGTACATAAGGGTTTGACTTGTAGTCAAGTCAACTATGATTTTTGAGAATTCTGGTAAAGATCGAAATCAATGAATTTTGTTGTTACCAAATTCGAGTCATAGAAACATATTACAATTTCATATTACAATAATATATTTCTATATTAAAATGTAGAAATATGTACTACCAATTGTTTAATGCATCTTGGTGAAGAAACAGAATATTGTTTAAGGCCTACTTTGTTGCTATAATACGATGCCAAAAACCTATACGCAGGTGCCAACGATGCGTGTTCATGCATCGTTGCATATTATAATAAGTATATTATATATTTAAAAAATATAGTGTGTTTTTTATAATTTATTCTATTTATAATGCATGCATGTCACAATACTGTAATTGCCTCTAAAATGTTAGTCTGCTTACATGTTAATATTTGTAATATATTTGTAAATCGTTCTCAGGAGACCACGACACTGGTTTCCGTATGGGGTCCACGTGTAAAAAATGAAATTAAACTGAAGTACAGGTGTATGATGAGATGGCCTAGTGGTAAGAACGCGTGAATCTTAACCGATGATCGTGGGTTCAAACCCGGGCAAGCACCACTGAATTTTCATGTGCTTAATTTGTCTTTATAATTCATCTTGTGCTTAACGGTGAAGGAAAACATCGTGAGGAAACCTGCATGTATCTAATTTCATTGAAATTCTGCCACATGTGTATTCTACCAACCCGCATTGGAGCAGCGTGGTGGAATAAGCTCCAAACCTTCTCCTCAAAAGGGAGAGGAGGCCTTAGCCCAGCAGTGGGACATTAACAGGTTGTTACTGTTACTGTACTTGTACAGGTGTATGTATATTTTAATTTCGTGTATGTACAGAATATTTTTATATTTAAGATGAACATAGCTTCTAAGTATAAGACGAATCGCTCGGAGTCAGTCATTGTCTTGAGATATCTACTCGTCGATGTGTCATGGTCGATTTTCGCAGCCAATACTTGATATTGAATAAAATTTGGCACAGACACGAATATACACAATAAATAGTATTGATAAAATAAAACTATAGATAAAGCAAACGATTCTATAAAAGCTAACTAATTGGATTTCTTGTTACTTATTTTTATCGTCAAGCTACCTAAAGTAACTTGTCTTGTTAAATGAACAAATTCAAAGTGCTTCTTAGAGCTTCTGTAAATTAAGAATATTTTTACTACGTTTTTATTATACATAATTATGTATAATATAAACGAAATTCAAAATAGCCTTGTCGTATTTTCCCATGAGTTTGCGTATTATTTCTCCACCACCACTTTAATCACCAAAACTTTAGACATAGAAGGATTTAAAAAAATAAAACAAAAATCTATTTGTTTCTTAAAGGTTCCTCATTTTAATCAATTTAAAGGTTAAAGCTTTTTTCAATCAGACTGCGAAGTAATTGTCCTATGGGCATGGAGCATATAAATCAATGTCTCTTGCGTTGCGAAGTCCGAACTTGTTACCGCAGGGGACATGGCTCTTCCTGTTTAAGTAAGAATACTGTTGTCCATTCCTTTGAGACCCATTCGAAGATCTCGGGTTTGTTACAAAGGGTACAAACTATTACAATTGTTTATTTATTATAAAAACAAAAGAGTTGTTACGTGTTAGATAAATTGTCTAGATTATTTGAGCTTCGTTCCTGCAACTTGTTACGAAGTTTTCTTTTGGTATTGTATTATCTGTGTCTTTTACAATTTTTTCAATTTCTTAAAATTTAATAGTACTTTGTATGTAGATCAGCGTATTAGCAAGCGCCACGCTAATTTTAATAAAAATCAATGTAGTAGTGGCCGCGTGATGTGAGTGGATTTTCTTAGCCATCTTACAACGTTTTTATTAAATATTCATAGATTAAAAATATGATACGTAGCACATGTAAAATACGAGAACACTAAACACAAATATCGATTAAGGTTAAAAGCATCGTTACAATTATATAATGTGATTCGTATGAAACATGTAAATATAATACTTAGTTAAAGCGAAACACGCCATTATTATAGGAATAACTTGCAAAACTACTATCAAACTCAATTGTGTATGAACGAACAAACTTGGCATACCATACCAACACCACTAAGAATTTCCAACGAAATGTTTGGTTGTTAAAACAGTCCATACAGTTACGGTAGATAAAATAAGTTTGATATTATTCCAATCACTGGAAGAGTAAATTCATAATATTATAAATGCGAATATTTGTTCGACTCGTTATTTTTCTAACTACTTAACCGAGCATCATGAAATTTCGCACGTTCTCAGAGCACAGAAAAGGACATAATGTATTTAAAACGTGTCCGTCATCCTCACATGCGAACCTGGTCTGAAGTTTAGACCGAAACTGGTCTATGAATGTCGGAGAAGTTGTTATCAGAACTTCGATAGTAATATTAAAGTATAATTATATATAAGTATTTAAGCAAAATACTTTGAATTATATATATAAAGATTTGTTAATCAAGAACTGTTTGTAGTGCATAATATAGTTTTAGCAAATCGCATAAAATATTTAAATCAAAGTTAAATATTTTAATTAAAGTTTTTCATTACTCCTTCAATTGAAATATTTCAATCGAACCCTATTCAAATTGAAGAAGGAGTAATAAAAAATAAACCTTAAAATTAAACATTTTATATTAGCTATTTATGAAATAATCTTAAAGCAATCATGTTTTATACCAAAAATATGATTGCTTAAACTTAAAAGGTATAAGTTACATAATTGGCACAAGTTATTACATAAGAGCACTGTTAAAACAACTTATGTAAATAATTGAAATCAACCAAAGTTAATTCATTTCGGGATTACGATTTATTACAGGGAACCCGTATATATGTAGTATGGAAATTTTGCTCGGAATGCATATCCTGTAATACGATACACTAACATTTTACAATAAATGCAAGCACGGTTCAAATTAATGCAGTATGCTAAGCAAAACTCAAACTGCCACGAAAATACAAGGCTTGCTCTAAAATCCATTATAAGTTTAAAATGGTCGCAGTATTCAGGTGTTATGCAACCGCGTACTGACTCCGATAGCGTTAAAGTCTTGAACTTAACGCCTTATGATCCTCACAGAATACGCTTATACATGTTCTTTTTTTAAATTTCAAATAGTTGGGCGGACTGGCAAATGGGCCACCCGATGGTTAGTAGGACAGCACCGGTTATTATCTGTAAACGGTAATGAGTTTGTGGTACCTGCCCAGACAGGCCTGCTAAAGCCCCAAGTGTGTTAAGTATGTAAATATTTAAAAGATCCATTTTATTTTCAAGAGATACTAGGAGAATTTTGAATATAATGAACAGAGTTCAATTTGAGTTGGTATTATCTTCATCTTGTATACTTCATATTACGTCGTATGTATTACGTCGGCTGAGGTGTTTTTGTTACATTATATTGAATTTAAGGATTAATTTGCCAAATTAGAATAATTCATATAATAACTATAATTAAACTTTTGAATGCATATATTACGTTTCTTTTTCATCTCCCGAAGATCAAATATACATATTCGATCCCCGCTACATTTTCTTCGACTTAATTTTATACTCGAGTGAATTTTTATTTCACTCGCTAACCCTTTCACGTGGATAGTATAACGTATCAAGCTCGGTAAAAAATATGCATGCATTTAAATTACGTTTTGCATAACGTCTTTGTGATACATTTTATTTTATAATAAAATGTATCTAAAAATTCAATGTATTTTTTTAAGACCTTCGAATACAATATAAATCAATTCGATGTTCTATAAACATCAAAGGATTGAACGCATGGCTGAATTCTGCGAATATCTCATTATCGAAAGTGTCGGAGAATAACGAGGCTGCAAGCCTGCAACTTATAAAAACTCTTTTTCAGAAAACCTTTTATCAATAATAGAACGACAATAATCCCAATCGTTTACCCGAAAGATACCCGACGCGGCATATTAAATAAGAGAGAAACGTATTTGCTTGGAGTAAACTATCACTGGATTTGTTCGTTTAGTCCACAGTGGACTAATTAATGAACAGTGGCTTGGTCTGTGGCCGGCCTTACGAGGCTAAGACAACGAGTGTTGCGGGATTGCAGACTTTGATTAGTTGTTCAGGAAACCCGAACGTTTTCCGTCTAATTGAATAACTTGTGTCCCAAACTTGAAAACTGTTTTAGTAAAAATGTAGTCACACATGCAAATTTTAAGAATCTGCTGCTGAACTTGGAAATGGACTTCGTTTGTTCTTTAGTAATTTAGTATCTATGATGTACTTCTATAATATCTGATCTTACATTGCAAAACTTTTACCTACTTTTTAAAGTTTATATTGCCGAAGAAGTACAAAGATTCGAAGATATTGAAAGTTGTATTTGATGTCATAGTATCTATTGCTGTTTTGTGGTTGTAACAATAAACTTGTAGAGTCTTTGTATGTTCTTAATGCTTTTTCATCGAACTTGCGTGAATAACTCTTTGTTTGCGTAAAACCTCGTTGGATGATAAATAAATTAATTAAAAAACTGGAGTGCTTCCTTTCATTTAGATTTCTTTAGTGAATCGCCATTAAGAAATTGCTTAATGTATTACAGTGAAGTTTGTGAATTGGAAAAGTTATCCAACATGACTATGAACAAATTAAAATAACAGATCAGCGAAAGTTCTCGACTATACCAACAATAAGTTAGAATCATGCGAAAATGAAACTAAGAAAATAAATGGAAAATATTATTATTATTAAGATTTCAATATTAATTTCCTTACATGAAATCATATTAATTTGTATGATACGAAGTTTTAAGTATATATATATATATATATATATATATATATATATATAAAATATTTTAATAAATATATATATAAAATATATATATATATATATATATATATATATATAATTATTTTTTATATATATATAAATTATTAAATATAATTCATGGTAGTAGCTTATTTTAAATAATTATTTGAATTATATATATATATATATATATATATATATATATATATTTATTAAAATATTTTATATATTAAAATATTTGAGATACTACCATGATAACTAAAACATGAATCCGAAGATTGAGCTTTCAAACCAGGCAAAAATCATAGTGTTGCATGTCCTTAATTTGTGTTTATAATTCATCTCGAGCTCGGCGGTGAAGGAAAACATCGTGAAGCTATCTGCATGTGTTGAGTGAAATTCTCTCACACATCCACAAACATGGAATAAGCTCCAAACCGGTTCAAGAGAAGAGGCCTATGTCCAGTCGTGGGATCTTTACAAGCTATTAATTTAGATTGGTTGTTAAATTTTTATTTTGATAAAAAAATATAAATATATATAAATGAATATAAATATAATATATATATATATATATATAAAAGCCGAGATGACCTAGTGGTAAGAACGCGTAATTCTTAACTGATCGTGGGTTCGAACCCGGGCAAGCACCACTAAATTTTCATGTTTTATTTTGTGATTATAATTCATCTCGTGCTTTACGGTTAAGGAAAATATCGTGAGGCTCTTGCATGTGTCTAATTTCACTGAAATTCACGTGTGTATTCCACCAACCCGCATGGAGCAGGGTGGTGGAATAAACTCCTAACCTTCTCCTCAAAAAGGGAGGTGAGACCTTTAGCCCAGTGGGACATTCACAGGCTGTTACGGTTACGGTTACGGTTAAATTTTTATTTGTTAAATTTTTCATAGTGTAATGCCTATATTTTAAAGTAGACATGTACATATATACAAATGTGTGTTTATTTTAATGTGTGTTAATTACAATCCATTGAAATTTAGCGCCAGGAGAAAATTAGATCAATACTTCTTTGCCGTTCTTCATTGTTTTTTTGAGATGTTGTAGCTTATTATTTCATTACATTTTTTTTATGAGTTAAGTCAAGACCTGCGTAAAGATTGAAGTACCTACAAGTGGGTAGGAAAATGACACCGCTATCGCTTCTTGAGCACGCTGCCCCAAAAGTGGCCCTCGAGGATTTGATGATAAGAAAGGGACTAGACAGATTGCCGCCATAGCACGTAGAGGTTGACCCAATTTTCTTTATTAGTATCTATCATGTTCTTAGTGACCTTTTAGATTATAATCATGTTTCCGCAGTATTATATTAGAATAACTTACCTACTATAAAGAAGTTTGTTTTCGGCATATCATTTATCTACTATCTTCTGTAAAATCTTTTAAGTATTGATTTAATCAATGACGAAGTTATTATAGATTGAATTTTGTATGCTCGAAAATGGTCAGTATCAGAGAGTAAATTGTGTTCACAACTTTATGGCCGAGTGGCGTCTGCTTTCTCGGGAGACATTATATTGAGACAGTAACAAGTTGCATTTAGGGGACAGCTGCTAGTGTACTCCCAGGATGAAATTTAAAACTTCATAGAATAATGAAATGCGCTAGGGAAGTTTTATGCTGAAAATATAATATGCAAAGTTTTATCATCCATACCATGATTTAATGAGTTGAAATAACGTAGTAGGAAAAACTTTTAGGGTTCACTCAGGAGAATAGGGCTTAAAATGGGAAGAATTTCTTTCTTTTGTATGGATTCTTAGCTATCAACTGTGATAATATGGGTTTTATTTTACATTGTTTTATGGACTGTGGTGCTATCTAACTTTAAATATACTTTAAAAATAAACGGCCAAAAAACTCAAAAGGATTACTTAAGTTTTGTCCTAAGACATACGAATCGCAATGAAACATTCATTGTTATATTAGAATATTTATACCAAATATAAAAGCAAAAATAGAAATTCAAAAATAATAGTTTATACCAAAATGTTTTAATACGATAATTATAAAATGACTTCAGATACAATTACGCTTTTTGAATATCACATTATTTAGAATTCCTAATGAAAAACAATGTGGTCATATTTATTATTAACAGCACAGCTTATTTTAAATAATTGTCAATGTTTTAGGTAAAATAAGCAATGATATGGGCTAATTATTAACTGACGTTGCAGATAATTATAACCATGCCTGAAGCTACGATTATTATATTCCCATCGGCCGATAAATCGGTGGCAAAATATAATAAATTATGATACATTGTTTACTACCAAAGGGAATATCTAATTGGTACTTTTTAATATCATCAGTTTTGTTAAATGATTAATCAACTGGAATTAAATCCATTAATCTCAAAGTTATTTTATAGCATAATTAATCTTAATTCAAAAAGATGTTGAAACAGTCCAGTAAATAGAAAACTTGGACTTAGAAAGTACGCAGGAATAATCAAGGGCAAGGAGTTCTGTTGAAACTATGCGATGAAGAAAATTGTGAGGGAACGCGTTAAAGACATTCTAAAATGTAGACTCAGTTCTGAATCCTTACAACTACGGTGTCTCTTTTAAAAATATCGGTACTTGAAAATAAACCTTTTAATGACTGAATTAGAGACTTTGTGGTACAAAAAAATAATAAGTAAATTCTAAAACAACTATTAAAGAAATAAAAATTATTTACTTTCTTACTTAAATATTCTTGTACTTTCATTTATATACATTTTAGTATATATAATATATAATTTTAAGCGCATGAAAGCTTTTCATTAGATTATTGCAAATAATTGTCCAAAATCATCGATTTGTATAAACGCTTCCAATTAATCTGTTGCGCCGGCTTTAAGCACATTTTGATATTTATGTAGTAACGTCATGGATGTACATGCAAAAATGCTCGTTTTGAATACGAACTATTTTATTCATTGTTTGCCTTAATTTCGTGTTTCTGAGGATAAATTTTTAAATGCAGGATTTTCGAATTTTCGAAATTAAAAATGGAACAATACAAAACCGTGATCATAGTGGTTAGCCTTTATTACTACATTATTATTATCTTTAAACGTTAATTAAAGCCGGTTTTTCATTACGGAATATATACACTGGCCGCCAAAAAAATCGACCCACCCGTATTTTTTTACTTACAAAGTTGTTATCTTAACTATGCGACGACCTAGGTGGATTGTTTTACTTATGGGACATACATTTAACATTTTATTACCCACTTGATATTGATTTGGAAGAGTTGTAAGTGTTATTGAGGATATTTGGAATATTTTTAAATTATTGATAAGAAAACGTTACTTTGTGCACAAAGTGCATGGTTAGTTTATTTCCAGTTCTTAACGCGGAGTCATCTCGGTTCGATGTTTATTATTGATTACGTGTATGAAACTTTGTTGAAACAATAATTTTAATAAGTTTAAACATAAAAAATGGATACTACTGAATCAGAAGCTGCTCAAGTCGTAGCTCTTATTCATGAGGGGTTAAGTCAGCGAAATGTGGCTAGAACACTAAAATTAAGTCGTTCAGCGGTGCGAAGAGTGTACAAACGCTACTTGGAGACTGGAGAGTATCGCCGGAGATCAGGATCTGGCAGGGGGCGTGTCACGAACCCGACCGATGACTGTTTTATTGGTTTGACGTCTTTAAGAAACCGACATCTTTCGGCTGTTGACGTTCAAGGTAGACTCCGAGAAAGTCGTGGAGTGTCTGTGAGTGAAAATACTGTAAGAAGAAGACTTCAAGAGCAAAACTTAACCCCTCACAAGCCAGCAACAGGACCAAAACTCACAGCATCCCATCGACAAGCAAGACTACAATTTGCTAGGTAGCACGTCGATTGGACACTGGACCAATGGGAGACAGTATTGTTCAGTGATGAAAGCCGAATGTCTCTAGTAGGCTCTGATGGACGACGTAACGTCATGCGAAGGCCAGGAGAACGCTACTCTCAGTGTTGCATTCGAGAAACAGTCCGATTTGGTGGAGGCTCTACAATGTTTTGGGGAGGTATTTCTTTGACGGGACGCACAGAGCTGGTTTTTTTCCGTAATCGTGCTGTTAATGCTGAAACTTACATAACGGACATTCTGGAGCCTCATGTAATGCCTTACGCTGGATATATTGGGGATAATTTCCAACTTATGCACGACAACGCAGGACCTCACGTCGCTAGAATTGTTAAAAACTATCTCAGGGAAGTCGAAATTCCAGTTATGCAGTGGCCAGCCAATAGTCCGGACTTAAACCCGATAGAGCACCTCTGGGACCAGCTAAAACGTACGGTTCGAGCACGAAATCCAATTCCAGAAACCCTGAATCAACTAGAAGCTGCCCTAACTGAAGAATGGCAACGGACCCCACAGGAAGACATTAAAAAGCTAATCAGGTCACTTAATAGGCGTATTCAGGCAGTGATTAGGTCAAGAGGAGGAAACACTCCCTATTAAAGTAAGATTTAGGCACCCAAATTTAAAAACAAACGGCATAATCGTTTTGTACACAAAAAAATAAAATTGCGTAAAATTTTGTGTTTTCGTGTTTTGTCACATATTTACCTAAAAACCTATTTTTTGTGCAGTATTTCTGTTTTTGTACAATCCTACAATTGCATTTTTTCATTATCAATCTTAAAAATATAAATATGTGGTAGTTTAAAACCATACGATAGCTTTTTTACAAAAAATGTAGGTGGGTCGATTTTTTTGGAGGCCAGTGTATTTGCAATGTATCCTCCGCTCCGCGAATTTGTGTGGGCTGGAGAGATTATTTTATACACTTCCAAGATATAAGTTTTATTTTAATTTATCAAGATGCTTATCGCGTGACAGAGATAATATCTATATATAAATGTTAGATTTTTTTATCTTATTTCCTCATTGTAGATAGTTCTTAGAAATCTTTAGTAAATATAATATAATATTTTATATTTAAAATACGTACCTAATTATTTACGAAACCATAAATCAGATTAAGTATCCTGAGATGGTTTCATTATGATCGAATGGAAATTGAATTCTTCTCTTCGCCTCGTAATAACTTCCTTTGACTGAGAGAGTTATTTTTTCTATCTGATCTACTTTGTATACAGAGTTACTGCACCATTTATCATCGTCAGGTATTATATAAAATTGCAAAAGTTTCTAGTTAGGTTTTAAAGATTATTATCATTAAACGTTGCAAAATGTCAAAGAAGATTAACCGATATGTATTCATCAAATATCACTGCTAGCAAGTGTAAAGTCAAATTCGAAACGTAACACTATACATCTATTTAGTACTAGTGATCATTAAGGTTTTTAATTTTCGATTCGTATTGTTAAGATTATTCTAATAAATACTTTTCTTATTAGAATTGGGGCATACACCTGTATGAGGTTTTTTAACACGCCTCGATTGATATTGCAATAAGCCATCAGCTTATCGTTCCCTCCGTATTTCATATCAAGTGTGTAAATAATTCCTTATCAACATTTACCTAGCGATACAATTTTCTTTCACCTATTGCTACAACCAACTATCGGCCGTGAACCTTTTGAATAAAGTCGTTATTAGTTTGCACAGTTGGCGATATCAATATGTGATTGTTCAGAGGTTGATGGGAAGGGCAGCGTCGTGAGCTATCAGTGGTTTATCAGTATCGACGTTTCAATATGACATTAATTCACGTCACATAACATTCGTATTTACAAAATGCATTTTATGTAGTATAATAACGCTTTATTTGTTGCTTAGGTATAACAACAATGAGCTTTGCATTCCATGGTATATCGACATGGGTCTGAATGCTTTAAATGTTGCCTTGGACCGTTTCGCTTGCATGGAATTCAGAATGTCAATGGCTTATCGCGTGATAATATTACAAAACAAGGTAAAGGCGAATGGTATGAAATCTCACATAAAGGGTATTGTGTATATTTATATTACACTTTTTTAATAATTAAAGAAAGTATACGTGATTTTTCCAAATATTGAATTGTCAATTGAATGTTTAAGTTTTCGTATTATATCAAGACTTGTACGTTTTGTGTTTTTGAAATAAGCTAAATTTTTGTTCGTTCTAAAATACTCAGTTTGAGTAACTGACCCATAATTAAAGTATAGGCACATTTTTGATTGAAACGAGATTTGGGTTAAAATTTACTGGCCTTAATTACCTACATTTTAAATTGTTAAAAAATTAATTAGGAATTTTATCGCTAGCGTTTTTTTTTCGATTTGTGAGTATCCTAAGGCCAGTTTTAGATCCGATTGAGAAACCTCTGATAAGATTAAGCAAATTGAATAAAACGAGATATCCTTTGGCATTTAATTTTGTTACATCTTAACTCTCAAATTCATTTAATCAGCTATCAAAGTGGTGACATCGCCATCTCAATTCAATAAGCTAAAGAATTGTTTGTTGTAATATATTTTACATGAACTCATTGTGAATTTATATTTCCAATTTAATACAGTAGTAACGTGATGAAAGCTTATATTTTCAAGACTGATCTGACTTGATACGTTTTTATATGATGTATTTTATGAATTGAAGCTAATGATGTCAACGTAGAAAAAAATCGTTGATGAGTGCGTTTTTTCTAGCGAACACAAGGAAAACTATAACAACAATAGCAAGAACGTGATATGTATTATACTTCTTTTATATGTATTTTTAATTAGTTTAACTGATAATAAGAAAATCAAATCTATATGTTACCGAAAGTATTTAACAAAAAAGATGTATTGAGATTAAAATCTTTAAAAAAAGGATTTGTTTCTCAATGATGAAAACATGTCTTCCTCAGAAATCAAACTCACAGAGTTAACAACAACAAATACTTTTGAATCGTCACTTTCCAGAATTATATCAATGTAAAACAATCATCGGTTCGAAATTAGATAATACCGAAAAAGAAAATGGCAAGTACAACAACTCAGTACTTACTTTTTGCTAACATTTCAAATACAAAAATATAAACAAATACAATTAAATTTTAATATATTCTGTCTGAATATTAATTGGTAAAATATCAATAAGCTAAACTGCAAGTAAAATTGAGCTGATGAAACAATTGTAAAAGTAGGACTAAACGGCAAAAGATTTATGCAACATAATTTTGTTTTTAAGTACGACATACCAAGTTAAGTAATTCTACATACTTGTATAATAAATCAAGCAAAACTTTGTCGAGCTCCCATTATTGATGCTACGGCACTTACTAAAGTTTTATTAATATGTTCGTTAAATATATTTGCGCGTACTCCTATTGTTTACAAACTATTCTTAAATACCAACCTTAAAATAGAGCTTTAAACATTATATGTAAATAACAAGATAAGTCAATAATGGCAACTAATTAATTGTTCTTACACGAAACAAATTATTTCGATATCCTTATTTGAACAATGTAATTGAAAGTTTAGACAAACCGCAAGGTCACCTCATGCGTCCTCCGTTTGCCCAAAACAAGCAATAAATCTATTGTACTCAGAGATTGAAACCTCAACTCTTTGGGGAGAACAAGCTCTGCGCAATCCGTTCCAAATTGTCGATAAATTGAATTAGCAGTACTTCTGCGTACCTCGCTATTCCCGTCTTTGATAAAGAATATTTGCCAATTGCTATCGGAAAAAGCAATTTAGGTTTTGTTTTTATGCTGTACATTGTCACTAAGAATAACATTGCATGTATTTTTATATGCCGCTTAAAGCGCTTTTTTGTTGCAATGAATACAACTCAATGAAAGGATGCGGATTGAACCGTTTTATAATCCCGTTTTGATGGCATTATTTACTATCATTACTTTCTTTATTGTAGTTGGTTGTTTTTATAAGATAAAACCAATAGATAAAAACTAAAATATATAAAAGATATAAAAACTAATAATTTTTATTTATTATTATTTTGTCAAATGTTAAATTAGCTTTGTAAAAATAATTCAAAATTGTTTTTATATGCAACTTGAAGTAAGCGTAGCAAAATAAGTTATTGGGCCAATATCTGAACAACAAAAGCCGGAATACAATGACCATCCAGTACTCCCCACACAATGGATAATAAATAGTCAACCAACACTAGAAAAAATATATACGTTTGTTAAAGTATGTCGTACATTCATATACTGGACTGTTTCTGTAATGTGCAATACTGAGACGACAAAAGCCTCTGTCCTATAAAAAATCTGGCAGCGTCAAACTAAAACTGGAGTTGTTACGTAAAGTCCGTTCCCCATTATTTAATACTGGACCAATTGTGGCAAGACTATCAGCAAAAGCTTACAAAAGAGACATGAACACTGGTATAAAAGGTTAAAAATGTAATTTTTTTAAATTTTCGTGTCATTTAAGTCAAATCTCGTTAGTCAGGGAAATTTAGAATAGTGATCGTAAGTTACGTTGTCAGCCGATGTAGGTTGAAAGAATTGGAGACTACCGTGTCGTTTTTACGTACCCGAGCTGTGAGAATGATAGGGCACGTTTTTTATTGTCATGGCCTTTTTCAGTGTAACGATTTACAGGCCCACTTATTACTTGTTCGTTTCAAATTGTCGCCATTGTTTTAGAATTACTGACGAAATCAATGATGACAATATTAATAGGAATATTTAATAATAAGTAATACTTATCAACTATTCTGAATTGGTATTTCAAGTTAATTATTGACCATACCTAGTATTGAGGTTTTAAGATAATTTTAAACATAATTCTTATGATAAACGAAATATTACAAATATAAAATGTTCTCTTCCAAATGCACACCTGCTAAGCTCCATTTTGCCGACAGTGGCTTCGATCACTGGTAGAATATAAATAACTCTATTCCATTCTGTGCAAAAGCAATCTGCATAGCATAAAAGTTAAAAAGGGTCTCGGAATACTAAAAAAATGTATGTTCTTAAATATACCTGAAAGGAAACAGGTTACTGATAATAGCGTTCCTCTATTAGATTTTACATAATCGTTTACATTTTTAACATGGTTTTTTAGGCATCCCGGACAATAGAGCCAAAAAGGACATCTTCAAGACGTTTTATTAAAAGGCATGTTTTGAGTTTACGATAACATTTGCACTTAATCAACGTTCACAAGTAACATCAGTTATCTTTGAAGTAGTTGGTCCGTCTAGTTAAAACACAGTCGAAAAATTATTGTAGTTATTCTTTTGTCTCAATTAAATGTCACTTTGGTAATTTAAGTTTTTCTTTTGACTGAGTAAGTAGTTAACTTTTGACAAGTTAATTGCTAACATGACAAACATTCTTGGCGATCTCGGTGCGGTTGTATGCCAACTTTGCCAATGCGTAAGATCTTTCTTTATAGCAAACCATAAATTCAGTTTACAAAGCACAACTCCTCAATCCATTGTTTCTTCACACAAAGATGTTTGGATAATAATGCGATATTTGGACGAAACTTGGAGCTTTTATGAATTTTGCATGTATGTGGTGATATAATATCTTTAACTGTGTATAAACGATCTCTTTTAAGTCGGTTTTGAGTAATTTTACTGATGTTTTATCAACGTGGTCCAATTTACCATGTTGTTTTGTACAATTTCTAGTTTTTCTGAGATAAACACCGAGTTTATACATCGCATTTGTTTTTATTTTTATTTTGTCTAACAACAATTGCTGCAATAAAGCATGACCATTCGTCTTACCTGTCGTGTTGAAGTACGGCTCTTACAAGAGGTAAAATGTTTGTAAGTGTAATATAAACATTTGTCCAGGTTTAGTCTCTCATCCTTTAATCTCTGGATAGATCTGATACCGACTTTTATTAGCGTTATATTTTTTACCCAGACTTCTTATGTCTATCATTATATTATCTTAAAGTAACATATTGTAAGATTAATAAATAACGAAACCGTATAACATATAAATTAGGTATTATATATGAATTACGAAAGCGATTTGCATTAATTCTTCTTTTCTTTTATGTTGCTAAAATTAAAAAATTCTGGTATGAATGCATGTCGGCAGTCTAATTCTTCTAACATATTTCCATTATTCGAAGATAAGGTAAAAAGGTGGAAAAAACCGATCTGATAGCTTTTCTTAAAGTTTCCGAGATAAATTGTTGAATGCATTTGCATTCATTGAATGAGAATTGAGGGATCTACGTGACTTAGAAATAATTATCGCTTTTAGAGATGAGGGAACAACTGTGAGGTGTGTTCTTTCAAATTAAAATGCGGAAATTCTGATAAAGGGAGGCTTAAAGTTTTGGTTAATGTGTTTTCAGTTACTGCTTAAGAGATCTTACAAAGGGAAATTCCTATTTTGTCTTGAATAATTAATAATATATTTACCTTGTAGGCTTTGCACCATAGTTTTAGTAAATCAACTTGTTGAAATTATAATGGAATCTTCTAAAAGATATTATAATATTAAACAAACAAAGAAGATATAACAAAGACCACTAAAAACCGTTTTATTTTACCACAATACTCTTATCTTGCAATAGTCACATAATATGACGTGAAATCGAAGTTAACTTTAAATTACCGACGGAAATACAATTTCAAGGAGCTCTATTACGATATTATGTAAAATATATTGCATTGATCGGGTTTGAACCCACACGCTTACGTTACCGCAATGGAGTAGGTGTGTACTGCCAGCAGGCTATCGTGGCTAGATTTATGGCCCTTCTTCATTCACCCCCACGTTAAGTTATAAAGCTGAAGTTGTGGAGAGGGTTTGTTTGAACTGTTTCAATGCGTATTTTATGGGTATAATTTTATCATATCTGAAACTTTAATAACACTATGTTTGAAATTCTCCACATAAACCATCTTGAAACATGTGAATGTGACTAAATTTCTTGAGCTAAATTATGATTTGTGAAACTTTTCGCTGAGTTTTCACTACATGTTAAATTTTAGGTCAAACGAAATTTAACTAAAATGCGAATAAAGCTTACTGAGTACTAATTACTGTACTTACATTGAAATATTGCTCTTAAACTGCACATCTAATTACAATTATGAATTCAAGTTATAGCATGGACAATATATTATTTGAAATTGACAAAAAAACTGTGTTAAATGTTCCGCGTGTACAATATTTCACAGTTCAGTTAGATAATTCATGATTTCTATTCAATTTAAACGAATGAGACAGAATAAGCACGCTCAGTGTTTCACGAACAATTCAATTTTTAGTAACTAACTTTCCTTGTAATTTACTTTCACGAGTTTTGTTTCTATGACCTATGAATTGTATGGTCTTTTTGGATCTATCAGCACGATACTACTTTCTAAACTACTACCTATAAACGAACTAAGCTGTATTATTTCTGTAATCATCCACTGAACATCTTTTCTTAAAAATCCAATGAACAAACTGGAAATATTTTTATGTTTATTAGATTTGTGTGTCCCGCTGCTGGGTATAAGGCTATCTACTTTCTTTTCACATTTCCCTATTTTCTGCTATACAAGGCAAATATTATTAACAAAAAAAATATGTTAAGGATTATTTTAATGTGAATGCTATTGAAGTAATATACCTATTAAAATTCATTCAAATCATTATTTGGATTTTAATAAAACTCAGCCTGTTTATATTTAAATCTTAATTTATAGACGCCACAGTGTTCCCATAATTATAGTCTATGCGAAATAAATCATCGATATAACTACCCTACGGTTGTGTAAAAATTGTGGACGTTGAAATTTCATCTGCTTTTAAAAGTTTAAGCTTTATAAAACTTAAACTTTTGCACATGTTGTCGCTTTCGAAATGTTGAAATACCTGTAAAATGAATGTGACACATTGTCAGAAAGTTAGAACATGAAGCAAATTATCAACTTTATAGGAATATATAAATAGTTCTTTAAAATAATAGTTGCATTTTGACATAATAGTCTATTTTGATTTAAAAATGTACGCCTGATCTCATATTTGTAATTTAAAAGACGGAAATATATCCCCGTGATAAGTTCAAACAATTCCGTGGTTATTTTTTGCTATGCAGAGCAACTGCCTGACTGGCCAGACACTGGTCGTACCGGTTTTCACGACACCATTCTGAAAAGTCATAACATTAATAAACTACATTCGAATTTAGACTTTATAGTTAAACTAGTTATGGTTACAGTTCCTGTATAAGCTGATGCGAAATTAGTTGATGGCGATTTAGTTTTTAGTCTAGGTAAATTAAGGTTGATTTTTCTCTAAAGCACTATGAGCAGTCAAGCACAGTACGATGCTGATTGTTGCCCTCAGGCTGTATTCACGGTATCTCGTGGTTCTACTTCGAGTTCAACTAAAACTGAGACTGGCGAATTCATGCCTTTGTCTATTACGTATTGTAAATATGTAGCTGATACGAATGCATATTGAGGACATAAGTCGATATTGAGTTTAACATATTTGTGATAGTATATTAGATGTTAGAAGATCGTATAAAAATATTAGTCATGGGAAATGTTCATCAGCTATCCTTATAAATATTACGCTTTCACGTCGTAGCTACTCAATCGATCATTATGAAATTTTGCAAACACGTTGTTAGGGGTACAAAAAATATATAGGGTACTATCATTTGCTGATGCCCACACACGTGGTTGAAGTTGAGATTTTATTAAACGACTACATAATCACGTCAACTGACATTCTGATTCAACGATTTTTAGATCAGTTAAAACAAACTGCTTCATTTATAAATAACAATCCGTAAAAAAATATGTAATTTTAAAATAAGGCTTGGAGATTATTTCACGACGCTGCTATACTGCAGCCTGATGGATATAATTATGTGTATTTGCCAGAATTTTATCGAACAAATGCTGGTTTCTTCACGATGTTTTCCTTCATGACTTGAGATGACGATGATGGTGATGATGATTACAAGCACATGAAGCACGAAAATTCAGAAATTTAACCTAAATTTTTCGCCTAAGATACATATCCATCTATTTCAAGTTTTTAATTTACAAAAACAAATATTTATCTTCATGTTTTTTCCAACCTTGAACTACTAACTTTTATATGTTAATTCACTGTGGGAATAATGCCTTATTTGGATTCCTAACTGATCACTTAATCATTGGGTTGCTGATAATGACACCGATCCATCAAATTAACTGTCTTTCGCATTTATGTCTTTGGATTGATTAATGTAAAATACTAATAATATTGAATGAGTTTCAGTTTTCATTTTATTTTTAGTAATATTAATTTTAATTCGGAAGGCAATTAAATAAAAAAAAAACACCAAATTTGAAACAGAAACATTTAGATTATAACACTTTATCTTCAAATAAAATAAATTCGCGTCTAAGAAAAAACAAAACCGTTATTTGAAACACAGAGTGAGTGAAATTAGTCACGACAATATACAGCTGATGAACATCGTGTACAGAGGTCTGTAATGTCCGAATTTGCATATTCATTTCGCAAAATCATCACACTCTGTATAAAACAAGGGCATTGGGAATAATGAACGATGGCGTTTGACACGAGAAATAAAAGAAATTAAAACGAATATATTTTAATTAGTAATTAATTACTTTTTCATCTTTACCTTAACATAGATTTTTATAGCTACTATATATACATGTTATAAGATATTATCTAGAGTAATCAAAAAAGAAGCAAAAAGTAGGAATTAATATTTTTAATGTAGGTTTTGTCGCTATCATATTGGTTTTTTATTTATCATTTCATAAGGTTAATTAATATAAGCTTTAAACGAGGAGACTCTTATTTCCATATTTATAATAATTTATTATATGCTTTTTTAAATATTGAACTCCTACCACGTGAATAGACTTTTGTTCAGTACTGTTTGAGAGGAAAGGGAATAGCCATTTATTAATGTACAACTCACTTCATACAAGTTCTGTTAGGTGACAATAAACTGAATAGTTGTATTTTTATGTTTATTACTTGTACGTACGTACGTAATTTCTTATAACGACGCTTAATATAAAATCCAGAATATAAACGAAAATTTATTCCAAGCTCTTTTATCAATTATATGATTTGTGTCTAATACTTATTCATAAGTAGCCATATCAACATTTACTTCGGAATATAGTTATTATAATTATTATATATAATATAATTCTTAGCATATTTTTTTTAACGTGATTGCCTGTTCCTATTTTTTTTTAATTATTTTTTTCCCATATATGAAAATATTATTAGTATAATAAACTCAATTTGATTGATATTGTAAACATCCGGACTAAACTTTGCTTGAAAGTGTTGCTACAGTTGAACAGGCTTAATTTTACATGAGTGACAATATGAAACTGCATTCCATATTCAGTCAGTGTAAAATTACTTCAGAGTCAATAAATTGGTAAATAAAAAAAAATACTTAAACAATATCCAAAAAGGCGTAAAAAGTATATAAGAAACAAACGAATAAGAGTCACATATTTCGATATGATATATCTAATGATATTCTGCCCACATTCATGATTGTTCCAACCAAATCCCAAGATGAATAAAATGCGTATACACGATGATGTGATCTAGTACTTTTATGTATTAAGGAAAACAATTCTTTCGAAGATTTGATTAAATGAATATTATAAATAGTGGGTCTATTTTCGGATCGAACTCATTTTCGCAAGAATGAGTGAGAAGGGCTTTGTGCAAGCTCGTCTGGGTAGGTGCCATTTACTCATCAAATATTCTATCGCAAAACAGCAGTATTTAGTATAGTTGCGTTCCGGTTAGAGGGGTGTGTGAGCCAGTGTTATTACAGACACAAGGGACATAACATCTTAGTTTCCCAGATCGGTGGCGATGTAAGCGATTGTTAAAATTTCTTACAATACCAATGTTTATGGGCGTTGGTGACCTCTTAGCATAAGGTGGCCCATTTTCTCGTCCGCACACCTAAAAAAGAGTAATATTCAAGTAGACTTTTTTTAAGCACTTTTGGATATAATTTTTCTAAGACTATTAAATGTAAATGTGTAATTCTAGTTAAGAGAAGTTCAGTTCAGATTTCAGTGTTTAACTTAACAGCCGCTAAGCAACGTTGTAAAGTTACTCTTAATGGATTTTGATGAAATAGAGACCTAACGTAACTAACTTGAGTTTGGAATATGCTTTATTACAATTAATATTTGTAATTTTTACCCGTTTTAAAAATTCAAAAAAAGGACTTATTGCATAATAACAGATATAATTTGTTTATAATAAATTAATATTTAAATAAGTAAAACAACGAATTTTCAAATCGAAAAACAATACTGATTTTATATATATACATAATACATATATTATATAATATTCACATATTCTAAATTCTACTAAAGAAAGGCGTTGAAAAAGAATAACCAATTCGCTGTGTTTAAAATACGATGAAAACGATCAACGGTGAGTTCTCAATATTTATATACCAAAAATATATTTACCACAAATGATATTCGAGAATATTCTAAGACATCAAAAGTAATCTGAGTCAACGAAATGTCCTCGTAATGTCCATCAATATTAAAACAACAAACGATGTCTACATTGACGTTGTCCATATCCCTTAATGCTTTAGGGATGGAATATAATAGCGCTGGTCTTCATTATGGAACAAATTGAAGACAGGGTTAGGTACTAAAGATGATTAATGCTGAAAATAATTAACTTCAACCTATAAAAGAAAGAGCGGTATAGATGACTTTTCTGCGCTTTATCTTAAAGATATTTGCAATCCAAAGTATTATAATGTATTTAATAGTATTATAATGTATATAAAGTAACTTTGTTTTTTTTTTGTTACGATTTTACGTCTTAAATACTTAACCGATCATGATAGGGTTCGTAATACTTGTATCCCGCCAGCAACTCAAACGCGGTCGAAGCCGCGGGCAGAATGTAGCTACTAATACTTCCATTTTCTCTTGCGCATAGCTAACTTATATATTTAAAATTAAGTAATTCGAGTATTATGTTATAATAAAGTTATGTTTTAATAAAGTAAATAGCGAAAAAATATATTTAGTTCAATACGAATTTGAAACATTGGTCGTTTGGATTGAATCAAACATTTTCACAAACAAAGAGGAATTTTCTTCGACTCTCATTTGAAGCTTACTGCTAGACGTAAGCCTCTCAACGGTTTTAACTTTTCACTGTCGTTTGTTTCATGAGGCTCGGCTGAAGATTATTTACAATAAGATATTAAATTATCTTCATTTCCCAAAATAGCTATACGATTTAAATATTCACTTCGTAACTTGAATCATTTAAAAATGTGCTTAAGAGTTCACGTCAAGCATGTATTACAATGACTGGAATGTACCCAATTTCGTAGGATGCAATAAAAGTCTATTCCTTCTTAGAAGAATGCTTTTGGTTTGACGGAACTTAATCAGCTGTTCCATTGAGCGCACTAAAAACGATATATTAGGTCCATTTCTCATTTAAGGGATCACAAGATTTGTTGTTATTATAGCCATAAGTCGTTCAAGCACACAACATTAATGGGATGATGGAAATCGATCCGTTATGCTGGAATATGAAGAAATTAATCATTTCAATATATATATTTTTAGGGCAACAATGACGAGAAATTCATATAAAATGGAGCGCCGTGATTTTTTATTAAACTAGGAACTTATAAAAAGCGGTTAAAGCGCTCACATTAATAGTTCCAGTGTTCGCTTATTAAAAAGTTTATAGCTAACATTACCGCCAGAGAATAATAGGCTGAAAGTGTTTAAGCCGGTAAGGAAAAAATGGATTTTAACCGTTCATAAAATACTTTCACCGAAGCCTTTACCGGAATGAGGTTTTTCATTTAAGTAGCTTTTTACAGCGCTCGTTGGTCTTAGTCGTTGAAAAAGATTAGTCAAAGGATGGCTCCAACAAGTTGTACGAGACAGGTCAGACACAAAGGATCGAAACGACAGACTGAAAACTGCTTAAAGAATGAAACTACTTACACAAGACATAAGATAAAACAGACTTTAAAAGGTCCTTCATGTTTAAACCTAAACATGAACGACCTTTTTATTATATTTTATGTTATGAAACTTTACTGGTGGTAGGGCTTTGTGCAAGCTCGTCTGGGTAGGTACCACTCACTCATCAGATATTCTACCGCAAAACAGCAGTAATTGATATTGTTGTGTTCCGGTTTGAAGGTGAGTGAGCCAGTGAAATTACAGGCAAAAGGGACATAAGATCTTAGTTCCCAAGGTTGGTGGCGCATTGGCTATGTAAGCGATGGTTGACATCCAACATGCCAATGTCTATGGGCGTTTGGTGTCCACTTACCATCAGGTGGCCCATATGCTCGTCCGCCTTCCTATTCTATAAAAAAAAGACATATTGCAATGTTTAACATTGACTCTTGGATTCCGAGAGACAGAAAGATTCTTTAATGTACGTTAATTTAAAGTAATATTTCATATAATTTCACATCACATTTTTACAACAATACTTATTGTATTATATTCCCTTTTTAAAAGCGTACCAGTTTGTTGACACAAACGTGATGGCTTCAAATTTCGTAACACGACGCGATTATTGATGACCCATATGTACGGTTTAGTAAATCATGTTGGCGATCTTTCATTGTGCCGAATGTCAGAATACTAAAATTCAGCAGAAACGTAACAGTTTGCGTCACAATTTCGATTTTAGTATAATATCATTTACATAAAATTTAAGCCATTACTTATAAACGTTGTTTAGCGGGTATGTTTAAACTTTCTCCCATCTTTCATCACCTTTCATCATCCCCCATTAGCGTTCATTCTTAATTAGTCTTTTATTCTCAAAAATTCGATTTGCCCAGGAAAAACAATTTCTTACTGAACGATTTTATAGAAAACTAATGGTTTAATTATAGCAAAATAGACCTTATATCGTAATTAAAGAATAACGAGCTAGAAGATACTCTTTCTAATAACTAATTTAAATTTGCACAGTCCAGCAAACGTTTGTATTACATACAGTTTCCATTCCATTTCGTTTTTATATGTACATGCATATTTATATTTGGTCGTTTTCTATTTATTCTTTTATTTATTTATATTATCTATATTACGGTGCTTCGTTGGTCTAGTGGCTAGATATAAGGCCGCTGACCCGAAGGTCCAGAGTTCAATTCCCAGGTCCGGTCAATAAAAAGTTATTGGGTTTTTCTGTCAGAAAATTCTCAGTAGCAGCCCGGGGTCTGGAAGTTAGAAGTGTGTACACTCCCGTGCCTCGGAAAGCACATAAAGCCGTTGGTCCTGCGCCTGAACTCTTTCCGGTCGTGTCGGATTACCGTCCCATCGGACTATGAGAGCTTAGAGGGACGGAGGGGCTTATGAGGGAATAGAGAGTGCACCTGTGTTCGCGTACACACTTGTGCACTATAATATCTCCTGCATTCCTCTCTTGAGATTGGCCGCCGTGGCCGAAATCGGTCTGGAGGACCTTACTTACCTTACTTATATTACGGTAATGATGTTATCAATGCTGTACTGTCTATAATTAACTGTTCTACTTTGAAATCATTTTTGTAACTGGAAAATAATACTAACAACTTTTCATAACTTAATGACTTATTTACTTTACTATTTTGTCAAGATATATCATATATTTTATATTTTTATACGATACGATGCAAAGTTTTTTTTTTTAATCGTTGTTTATATTTTAATAGATTACACGTACATTCTATAAATGTTATACTTGAAACTTGTAAAAGTAATTAAAAAAAAAATTGTCCCCCTTAAAATGTAAGCATAAGGTTTGGAAAAAGTAAAAACTAAAAAAAAAAATATTAAATTTCCTAATTTTTTAAGCATTCAATAATTAAACAAACATATTTGTAAATAACACTTCAAAACCATATTTAGTTGTTTCGTAAAAACACATCTCATACGTACATTTGTTAAGAACGAGTTTGAACGATTGTAGGTTCATTCAATATAAACTCAGGGTTTCTAAATTAACATCAATTATAAACATCTGCTAGTATTGCATAAAGTAGGATGACTCAATGGCGTCTGATTGCATTCATTGAAATTCCTTTTATGCTTTTTTATAACTCCCCATGTGATATGCGCCATGTCGAGTAATTGTAGATGTGCAAAAGATTCGACACCTGTTTTTGTATAATTTCTCACGACTCTCTTATGACTTATTTGTTTAATTAACACAATCATTATATTTGAAATGTTCTTTATTTTTAAATTTTATTAAACTGATTTTCATGAATCATAGCTTAGAATCATGCGACCTTACTTATAAATAGCCGGCTGATTAGTTAAACACTGATTCTCTCTTTCTGTCATTATTGATTTGACATTCGAAAGAAGGAGACACAGGATAGTTTCAAAAATCATCCTCTAAACCTTTTTTTATAAGTAAGGCCGATGGCGATTAAACAAGTAACTACGAAGAGGAAAAAGTAGGATTATTAATATGAGGACTATGCACGTGCTGGTGGACAGATACAAATTTCAAACTTAAAACTTTTCTCTTTTTGCAACACAAGAGTTTAAAAGTATAATAATGAAAAAAATATTTTCAAGTACTTGTATCTCAAGTGGTCCACACAATAAAGCGGCTCGTGATACTATGATAGGTATTTCAAATGTAAATAAGTTATTCGGTAATTTCGAGCTTCTATTTTACCTGTTTGTATGTGTAGGTAAAAGCTTGCAACTGAATATTTAGTAGTTCCAGCCAAACAATAGTGCTGCCATTTTGCACATATAATATAGTGACACCGCTATACACAGTGTCTACATAGTGCCACTATACTATGTAATCGTGACACTATAATTTGTTTTTATTAAGTAAATTGCTCAATGTATAATTTAACTTATTCGAAATACTTATTATACAAATAGATTAAAAAAAAACTTATACAGTTGCAAATAAATCAAGCAACGCGCAACTAATAACTAAAGAAAAAAACTACCATAATCCGTATTAGATTAGATATTGCGTTAACAATATTATTTTCTCCAACAAACCAGTTTGAATGATAGACAATAAACATCGACGCGCCAGGTGCGGTTCCGAACATCTGTCGTCTCAACAGAACACCATATATGTACAACCACAAACGTAATGATTCCAACGTGATATTGTTCAATCGCTTTATCGAATGAAAAAAAACTCTCACCGCGAGAGTGTATAGTTTGGATGATCTTGACATAGATTTTGATTCCATTTTTTATTATATAATAAAATATTTTCGAAGCGGAACTTGTTTGGGCGTGATGAGAGTAAGATTTCAAGGTCGAATATGGGTGTCGTTGTAAAGTGAAACGATTCTTTTGTTTAAAAATAAATGTAACGTTAAGTTTCCCATAGCTGGGCAAAGTACTTATGGAAATGGGCCTCATGATGGTAAGTGAACACTACCACCCATAGACATTGGCACCGTAAAAAATATTAACCATGTCATACATCGCCAATGCTCTACAAATCTTGGGTACTAAGATCTCTCATTCACTCATTACATATAATTCTACAAACAAAAACCTGACAACCGATTTTATGTGTTCATAGAAAACAACATCCTCATAATAGTGCCTTTATATATAAGATGTTTCATACATCTATCATGAGATATAAGATGATGTATATGTCAAAAATAGAACACTATAGCCCTTAATAAATTATCACTATAAAGTTGAATGATCTTTATGCACATATTATGCTAAAATTAAAACATCAAGGAGCTCTGTTGTAGTATTCTTTTTATCTTATCATAAAGACAGACCTTAGTGTCGAGACTTTGTAAATGTATACTTAGAAACTATAGAAAGAAAATGCTTAAACGGATTATAATTTAAATAAGATAATGGATGTCGAGGTTCATTAACCTCGACTCAGTCTGCAGAGCAATTCTATAGCCCGCGTTCTCTTTAGTCAATTTTAGTCGATCATCTGCTAAATCGAAAGCGATTTGAAGTATAAACAGACTGTTGAATCAAATTGAAGCAAGAAAAAGTACCATCGATACAACTTCAATACATCATCTAACATATTTCAATTTTTATTAATTCATTTTTTTTTAATAACATATTTTGAAGAGATATATAATAATCGAACCGTGTAAGACTAATCCATTCGATGGTATGCTGTTTTGAAGCTTGTATTCTGTTATATTATAATTAATGTAATCAATTTCGCATGTCACTTTGTGACGGCACGGTCGTGGTTTTATAGTAATCATTTAATTTGATATCATTTTAAATCTGTAAATCGTAATTACTATATCATATATTAAACACGTTAAAATGTTAGACACTTGTACTTACTAGCTTTGTTCATGATGATATAATCGCTAAATACGATATTTAACTCAAGTTCAACTTAAAAAGTATAACAATAAACAGCCAGTAAAAGGCTCTATAACCATATCGGCCTATTCAACTCGCTTAAATCGAATTAGAATTGTGAAAACGAGGAAGCCATGACAATGGTTTCGGTCAAGTTTCCATCGGTGCTATAATGTACTATAGAAGGTGGATTACCAGGGTGGCGGCGAAAATGACGATACGTTATATAAGAAAACACTTGTAATGCTCGTTACAACGGTTACAATACCAATGCCCGATATATTTAAACTGGCGGTATTTATACAAAAACATCTTGACCTAATTTAATACTAAATTTACAAACTTAAAAGATAATATTAAACATTGTTTATCTTAATTATTCTAATGATTATTTACGGACAACTATTATTTAATAATACAGGATTATGTAACATTAAATAATAAAGATTAATATATTACACCGGAAGTTGATAAGCAGCAGATAACCTAGCCAGATCAGTAAAATAAGATTCTAGTAGCTTAATCCTTACATTATACATAATAAAACAAAATTATTATAGCATTGATTAATCGACATAATTTGAGAAAATATAAATAAACAATAAGCACTATTTATTAATTGCGCCGGAAGCTGACAAGCAGAAGGCGCCATTAATAAATAGAATAATATATAATAAAATGTTCCAAGTATAAACAAATATGAATCAACTATTTATTTGATTATGAAATTACTAATTAAATTGTTAAACAGAAGTTTTAATCTATACTTATAAATAATCACCAAGATGTACCCGAACTAGCCGTATATGCAGGACCGGAAGTATTAATTGATAACAGTACATAGCCACGATATAACGCTTATTAATTCTGCGTATGTTGTAATGGCTAATGTAAGGATTTCATTGTCACATGTTTTTGTGTTGTCTATAAATTATTCATTCATCCGTTCATTCATAAATTCTAAAAAGGTAAGATTTTATGTAATTTATTTAAATTTTTCCAACTTCAAGCCAAAACGGCTTGAGAATTAGGCTGAATTTTTATTCTACACAATAACAAATCGTATGTATATGATGTATTCATATTTAAATTGACTTTCCTTGCCTATGATTGACTGACTCCGAAGACAACTCAGACAGTATAAAGTACCAGCTTGTAAATTTCCCACTTTTGAGGCCTTTGGAGGAGGTATGTAGCTATTTCCATCACAGTGTTCCAATGCGGGTTGGTGGCTACACATGTGGCATATTTTCATATGACATATGCAGATATCCTTATGGTGTTTTCCAACATCGCCAAGCACGGATTTCATTAAAAACACAAACAAATATTAAGCACATGAAATGTCAGTGGTCCTAGCCTGAAATTGAATCCGCAATCATCGATTAAGATTAACGTGTTTTAGCCACTGGGCTGAGCTTGTATTATAAATATTAAACAACGTAAATTTTACATATTTTACGATTACCATTTGGCATTACATTAGCGACTTTACTTTGTTCCGTTATACATTATAAGGGAAACGAAAACACGAGCGAATTATCGAGAAAATATTCTCTATAATAACTAAGTGACATTATCTTTACTAAATTTAACATCATATAAATAACATGCAGGGTTGAGCATTTCATACGTATAACATCTTATTGTGATTGTTGTTGATGTGATTAATATTTCTTACAATGCCGATATATGTGTGGTGGTGATCGTGTACCGTCAGGTGGCGCATTTGCCATAGGAAGGCACCTGTGCCAATAAAAAAAAACTATTATAATGTGGTTTATTAAACTATTATATTATAACTATTATTAATAGGGCTTTGTGCAAGCTCGTCTGAGTCTGAGTGAATTCTCAATATTTAAATTGTTAAATAAACATAATCGATTTTGAATTCTTACACTTACGAAAATCTAGTTCAACTGATATAATAAACCTTCTCAGAAGTAAGAATAAGTTTAATAGAACATGAAGAACAGAAACACATGTTTACAAATGTATTGTCTAGTTCAATTAAACTTGTACAATATAATAATTATTAAATAAAACAAAACATTATACAAACTAGAGCTTTCATTTTGTTTATTTATATAACGAGAATTGTTAAATAAATCTAAGATAAATATTTATGTTATAAGATAAAGTATTTGAGAAATATAAATATTAATTTTTAACGTTATTTTTATATTATTTGTATTTTTTGATTATTGATTTCCTCTTGCAGTTTATAGCTTCGACATTAGCTATAAGTATGTTTATATGTTTCACATATCTTTGGAATTTACCTTATGTTAATGAAATCGAAGAGAAAATTTTCGGTTCAGGCACTTTCTAAGAAATCTACGCCATTATATATAATCTATTTTATATTTTATAATAAAAAATAGAATTGGAATTATAATTGTTACATTTGTAATTCGAACCAGCAGTTTTAGCGATATTACACGACATATTTTAAATAACACACGATCAAATAATAAGTGAGGCGTGCGTTAAATGAACTAACACAGTACAGTGGAATGTGTCAAGCTATGTCTGATTATTATTTTTTCTGATCTCACTGTTTAAATAAATATCTATATTAATATAAGAAAGCTGTAGAGTTTGTTTGTTACACTCTGGAACTGCCTCTCGGATTTAAATAAATCTTTTTGCTTTTGAAAGCCTAATTCTTGAGGAAGGTTACAGTCTATTTAACAACACGCTACGGCCCACGGAAGCAGAGCAAGAACGTTTAACGCGGGTTAAGCCGTGCAGAGCAGTTAGTAACTTATAAAACCCTTTAGTTTTAGTTGCGATGGGTAGATCGAGCTTATAAAAAAAAAACAAATAAAAATATTATTTGCAACATTTAAATGCTTTACGAGTCTGTAAAATTACATTGGGTGAATATTAGTCACTTTTCAAGTAGACCGAAATCTGTGACAGATAGACACCTAACATGCAAATACTCTACAATTTTCCTTTTGTTAATGAATAATAGATGAACTGCATTAGCTCTATTGTTGCATAGCTCTCTGTTAGATTAATGATAATATATATTCCATAATAATCACTGTAACTGGGTATGTGATAGAACTTGCGTATTGAATTGATATTAATCTAAATATTGAAATTAAAATGTTACAGAAAGGGTGAACCCAGAGGCTAGATTTGCAGAATATTTTAAGTTATAAGACGCGATAACCTAAAACAAAAATTCATGAGGACAGAATTATACGGAAAGTAGCAATTAAAAAAATGTTATTATTTACATTAACGTACTATTGTTCGATTTTATGTATTTTTTATTAATTTTTCAGAGTTTAGGTTATCATTCCGTATTTGGCCAAAAAGACGAGAGAACAAGAGAAGAAAAATATTCAAATTTTTTAGCTTACCATTGTGCTCAAAATGGTTTAGTTAAGACAGTAATTATAATAAGAATGGGAAAAATTAATACCTCATCAAGAGTTCCAAGCAATCTTGCAAAAGATAAACTTGGTGCCATTAGTATTCTATTCACAGTATATTAAACGACAGTCCATTACAAGCATATCTTGGGAACCAGAATGCAAATAGGAACAGCTAAATTAATTAGTGAACAGAATCTAATCCGTTTAAGACAAGGCGCTAAGACTGTTCAGTGAGCTGTCTGTCAGGTTTGTAAGCCTTTATGTCTTCTAATACGAGACAATATTTCGGTTTTTCTATGTTTAGCTTTGTACGCCAAAGATAAACCTGTAAATGTCCTATTGTTCGGGAGAGGCCTACTCTACTCTTAAGGAGATGGCTTGGAGCTTATTACACCAAGCTAATTTGAGCTGCAACTTGGAGGTTTATACCACGCATGTGATCATATTTATATTCTAAAAGGTAGTAGGAGTCTACAGGAATTAATACTATCATTTTGATCTTGGAGATAATAAAGAATCAACAATGCTAAGATTAAAACCAACATCGACATCAATTTCATTGTTGTACTGTTTATTAAGTTATATTTTTAATGGTCAACGACGACATGTCATGATCATCCAAGTGTTATCAATGTTGGTTATCTAATGAGGCCAATTTGATAGATATTTTTTCTATCAGGAGTGGTCATCAGATTATACGATGGGGGAATATTGTAAGCATAAACGAACGACCTCAATTCTTCATTTTAATCGTTAATGCTCGTACGAAAGTAAAGTAACAGCATGTAAATGTCCATAAGCTGAGCTAAGGCTTCTCTTTCTTTTAGAAACTTCGAGCTTATTCCACCATGTTGTTCAAATGTGAGATGGTAATCCTCACTATGTTTCAACGCCAACGATACTTCAACGCCGAGCACGAAATGAAATATAACGAAAAATAAGCATATGAAAATTTAGTGGTGTTTACACGGTTTTGAAACCGCAATCTTCGGTTAAGGTAGACGTGTTCTAGCAACTGTGCCGATTTGGCTCTTGCTTATGCATAAGTTAATAATATATTTATATGATAATGTCGAAGGAATGTTCAGAAATTATAATGTTGCGATAGAAATTGTTAAGTTTATCTAGATTTGCACCATAACGAAGGCTTAGGTCGGCAAATGGCCTAACGGTGCCAAACTCGTCCGAGTTCGCTGTAGCAGATACAATCATGGAAATGTAGGCAGATAATAAGGATTGTTGTATATTAGGTGCTATGCTTCCCTTTGCTAAGGCTTTAATGATTTATTATATTCCCTTTGTTAAAGATTCTGTATTTAATCAAGGTCATTATCTTGTTGGTTTTTAATTTATTTATAATAGGCAACTATAAAAAACTTTAACGTTGAATTTTAAACCAAGCCATTAATTTTCATTACTAAATTAATAAACCTTGTTATTCTACGAGTCCATTAATTTTAATGTAATATTGAAGTCTGATATTAAAATAAGTTAGAATATCGTAAAATTATGATTGAAACTTACTTTAAAATATTTGCAGTCATATTTCTATAGCACTATGCTTGAGTATTTTACAGAGAACCGCCCTAACCCTTCGTGACTGTTTTATCACGAACATTTCTAAAGAACATATAACGGTATGAAGTATTAATAATGCTCCTTTTACATTATTATGTAAACAAGTATTAACTGTATCGGTTGTCAGGGTTTGCATCCTCGGATAAATAAATATGAAGTATAATGCTCAAAACAATGTTGTTTTGTTACTATGATAAAAAACTGACCATGTAAAACACACTTATTTGATCGTAACGCAAGATTGCGATTTCAAAAACCAGTTTTTCATTTTATGTTATGAGATGTTAAGTGATCACAACCGCTCATAGTATTAGCTCTGTAAGAAAAAATTTAAAATCCTTTACAAAGCTAATGCGTCACCCACCTTGGGAACTAAGATGTTATGTTGTTTAATCCTGTGATTTGACTGGCTCGCTCAACCTTCAAACCGGAACATATTAATATTGCTGTTTGGCGGTACAGTATGTGGGCGATATCTACCCAGAGGGGCATGCACGAAGCACTACCAACGAGTATTCAGAAATTCTCTCATAGTCTCATAAAATATCATCTCCATGTGTTTTAAGAGATTTCCATGTTTTAAAATGAATAATTCTACTTATGTAATCTGATTTTTAAATAGAATGATTGTTTAGAAAAACGATAAAATAAAATACTTTTCAAACGTTTCCAATCCGTAAAACTCATAAACACAAATAATATGATTACTGTTCGCAGGACAATGGACCTTTGTTCAGGGAAACAAGTTACCAATTGATCCTTTGAACTCGCCTAAACAAAATGTGAGCTTTTAAAATCAAAACAATTCAGTGGACCTCGCCTCGTTTATTCTTTATTTATGTAACAAATGTTGTTTCTGAGTTTTTGGCGAACTCATATGTTTCTAAAACCTTATGTTCTATAGATTCATTTTAATTATGTATTAAACTTAGATATCTATATCTATGAAAATTCTTTAAACCGACCAATGTCAGTTCCATAAATTCTTAGACAGTTTGTCTTTTGTCACGGCATTTGTTTAACTGTCGCTGTCTACATTTTTTTCGAACAGAAAACGGGTGGTCAACTAAAGGGGTATTAGGTACGTGTTGTGTTTATATAATTTCGGTAAGCGAATATTTCAATATTCAGACCGGGTGCATCGCTCGTGACCGCGTCTCCACAACGTGTACTCGTGTTATTGTTTATCGTATCGTCGTGATTATAATATATTACCTTTCCATTTTAATATTTATTTGTCATTCCTATTATTATTTTGCTTTAATAGGTTTATGAAGTACTTATTAAATACATTTACTGGTGGTAGAGCTTTGTGCAATCTCTTCCGGGTAGGTACCACCCACTCATCAGATATTCTACCGCAAAACAGCAGTACTTGGTATTGTTGTGTTCCAGTTTGAAGGGTGAGTGATCCAGTGTAATTACAGGCACAAGGGACATAACATCTTAGTTCCCAAGGTGGTGGCGCATTGGTGATGTAATCGATGGTTAACATTTCTTACAATCTATGGGCGTTGGTGACCACTTACCATCGGGTGGCCCATATGCTCGTCCGCCTTCCTATTCTATATAAAAAAAAAACATTTGTGCTAAATTATCTCAAAACTATAAAAATATATATATCTGTTCCCGTCCTGCACTAATCTAGTCGATATCTGTATAGGTATAAGGACAATCTGTACATTTTAATGAAAAAGGGGTGCTTCAAATTCAACTGGCTTTATTTTTATGAATATGAATGCTATTGTAGTAGAGGGAGGAAATTTATAACTTGATATGACAAAGAATTTCGTATCATTAGTAGGTTTCAATGCGTTTCCACCTTCAAGCGATCTTACACACACTTAAGTGGTCCATAAATACGCACGCATTGCCGATAAATTTGAATCTACCCTCCTTACGTTCCCACTCGTAGGGAACCTCACAATAAGTCAAGTCCTATGTAAAGATGAAGGGCGAGCGTTCCCCTTCGTGGATTATTCTAAAATTCTGGTTCAATACGTATTATAAGCCCGTGTACGGAGTTAGTTGATCCCAAGATATTAATGTTTTTTGATGTAACGTAAAATGCATAACGCAGTAAGTGCATAGCGACTACATATAATATTAAACTAACACTTTTAGTGCTGTGATGAGTAATTTCTTCAAAATTCGTGTCGTCTAGTTTCTCTGTTCATTTATTACTTGAGTCTTAAGAGAAGCGTCTTCTTAATGAATGCTATGAATTTTTAACAAGTTTTCATTATAAACGGTTCTTTTTGTATTCACTGTGAATACAAGCGAAGAGAATTTTCCTTAATGCAAACTTCATTGATGATTTTTTCATCCATTTATAATTATAACCTTTTTATATGTAAATATCACAAATGCTAAGTAATATATTTATTTTTTATTTGTAAGGTATTCGATGCATCTTTATTTTTCTATGTTTCTGTGACCCGTTAGTTACGACCTCGTTCATGACTAATCTCGACCATTCGATGTAATAGTACTGAATAGGACGCCCCCGTAGATTCGAATCAAGGGGATTTTATGGTGCTTTGTCCAATAAAATTCTTGTAGGGGAATTCTCGAAACTCGCTTTTATTGATGAATCTTTTAGGGGAGTAGTTTTGTCAATCAACATGTTTTCAGTACAAACTTTTTGAGAGCACTTCAATTAAAATTTTCTAATTTTGATCCGTATCGCACGGATTTCCCTTTGTAGTTATAGCTTTCCAATGTGCTTTATTTACGTAACACTTCTTCTACTGAATATGCTTTGCTATTGAGTATTGACATGAAGAAAACAATGTCTTAAAATAATTAAATTTGAAGAGCAATGTTAACAATAATCCAGAGTTTAATAAAAAGTATTTTGCCCATTATAAACTTAGCGGATATTTGATAACTATATCCAGAAAAGTTGTGCATAATCGACACAATTCGTGATTTGCTGACTCCCTACATCAGGCGGGAACGCTTATTTGATTTATTTATATAAACAAAACGCACAACAAAATTTTCAATATTTCTTATGGCTTAAAATTCTTGGAAACGGTCAGCAAGAAAATGATTGAAACCGATGTTAAAAATAGCAGAAGACGCAAGACTTCAGCCAACCGACAAATAATAAAATTTGCTTCAACAAAACCCAACTTGATACCGCTTGCTTTTTGGTTTGGTCTCAATTTATTTGCAAAGTGTATTTTAAAGAAATTTTCAATCGTTATTCTTCGAAACCTATTCGGTGAGTTGGTGATTTGAATTTTTAGAAGACAAACTTGGCTTACAACTTTACTGAATCCTCAGCGGAGTTTGGGAGTCTTTAGACAAGCTTCAGCCAGCTGTGTGTTCTGTCACCGCGAACTCTGAAAACGTTTTAACTTGTTATCACATTTGAATATGAAATCCGTTTATTATGCTGGATAATTTGCACATCTTTGATGATATAGTTAATAACTTTTGAAATTACTTTCGGTGGTTCATTTATTTGTAATAATTTATTTTAAAAAAGGTGTGCTAGGAGAACGATTTAGTCTAAGTATAATGTTTGCTTCATCACGATCTGAGTAGGTATGTATTCTATCAATATTCTGGCGCTAAATACTCATATCAGATAACTTATTAGCCTACTTAATGTACAAAAAAATAAGTAACTTAAAATCTTAAAGTCAATGACGTTTTATATTATTTTATAGAAAGGCATTTCAACAACCTGAATTTGAATTGACTTGTGCTAGAAGTGAGAATTAACTCTTGCAATGACAATAACTTATACGTCATCTTATACACTTATACTTATACGTCATCATATCTATAATATTGTGATAAGTTATATGAGTTATTTATAAAACGTTATCTTAACAAAAGATTTCATTTTGTTTATTTGTAAACTTATATCTGCGATTTTTTTTTCATAGAAACCGATATCTGGCTCCAGGAACGATTTATTTACTTTGCGGCGTCGGAAACTTGACGGTATAAGCTTATCCTTACTTCATCATGTCTGTACAGTGATTATCTCTGATTCTATTAAAACGATCAATGTTATTGTTATATAATATCTTTGTAAATATATTGTGACATAAGTGTCAGTATTCCAATTTCGCTAATAAAATCGAAGGGAGCTTCGAGCTCTAAGATTATAAATAGACCGGACATCTATCTTTTGTAAAATGAAAATAGTTTTAATATTTGTACCTATGCCATAAGACATAATTCGATGAAAATATACAAAATATCGCGCAGTATCAGTATCAGATAGTTCTCTAACTGTTCTAACTGCGTAATCATTATAAACATATACATATATGTATAATTAGTTTTATTAAAACCTTAAAGCTACGACATTTTTGTTAAATCTTATAAACTTATGTATTTTATAATGAAAGGATTCGAAAAAAAAGGAAAATTTATTGTCTTTCTAAGCATTCATTTAATTAGATTTAAAGCGATTATTAATTTTAACTTAACCGGGTGAGCTACATTACCGCAGCATTGTATGCAAACCTCTTCAAATTTGCTAGTATCGTATGACAGCTAAACATATATACGAACCACTTCAGTAGGTACGGTACACCTTTTGTTTATGTGATCTTGGTAGCACATTGCAAACCGATACAATTAGGTTGATTCAATTTTAGATACATACTCCGCTACAAATGTTCCACTAATCGTTTTTACATCGATTATTAATTTACAAATATTCAGTGGTTCATATTCAGTGCAGACAGGGTAATTAAATAAATGAATAAAACCTAATAGGTTTAGGAAAGAAAATATTACTTGAATTAGAGAGTTGAAGTGCAAAAAATTAATGTTAGTGTCACCACGTGACACTATTTTAATAATAAAATTTATGATTTTAAAATTATTTGTTAAGTTTGATGAACCACACTACTTTCTATATAGCATAGAATATTTACGATTTAACTCTAATTATGTTAAGTTGGTGATAAAATAATAATTAAATTTCATCTAGAGAAACATAAAAATTTCCGCCTGTGGACTGCTATGACCGCCTGTCGATATGTGAGATATTATGCAATAGTTCTTTTTTAATATATATTTTTATAAATTTCACTGAACTATTTATATCGACATTAACTTTACTTCTAAAGTTTCGATAACAACTACGCCGACACACTCAAGACGCCATATTTTTTGCGTGTTTATAATGACAATTATAGATTGTTTAAGAACTCGACCAATGATATTGCGTCAATTCAATGACATAGTTGTTTATTTGTCTCTACGCCTTCTGTGGTTAGAAATGATTATGGTGGTATTATTAAATGGTAATATTATTTTCTATAATTTGCAAACTGACCCAGATTCTGTTGGTGCCTGAATGCTTATATAATAAATAATATATTTGTATAATCGTTTGAATACAACTCTACAAAACTGATAAATCAATTGAATTATTTAGCTTTTCAATTTACGCTTTGCAGCCTAACAGAGCCAAATATAGCAAAACAGTAGGTAAGCCTTTAATGGAACCTAGTTCAAGAGCTAGGCTAGAACTGCTTCGTGGTAAGACGTTTTAGTATGTAAATGATTCATGAACCATCAGATGGGAAGACGAGATTCCGCTTCTATTCTTAGACTTGTTAGAATACTTTAGTGATTACCGTCTCTAATACCCTGGTATGTAAATAAATTATTGAAATAGTACCAAAGTATGTTTAACTAAAAAAAAAAATATTTTTTCTTAATTTTGTTATCATAAATTCCAAATAAATTAAGATACAAGTGAAAAATACGCTCTTAGAATTCATTTATTGTCTTTATTAATACTACAAATGATTTAATAAAACATTGCTTTCTATATAAGCATTTCAAATAAAGCTTAAATAACTTCTGATACAGATGATTGCATTTTAATTTTATGATGGCCCCGAGTAATTTATGTGATGATAAAAATACTTCTATAAAACTATATCCGTTGTTGTGTATCGGTTATTATGTCTGTAACTATTTAGTTACCAAGGTTGGTGGCGTTGTAACGGATAGTTACTTCTTATGTGGTGATGGTGGTCACCATTATTATCAAGCGACCCATAAGCCAGTTTCCCTACCATAAACGTGCACCATGTGTTAAAGCTAAATTTTAATGCGCTGTTAACATACTTAAAATTATTTGTAAAAAAGTTTTTGAGCTTGTAAATTTTTACTAGTTGCTTTTGCAGTTTTTGGTCGAGTTTAAGGGTTATCGCCAGACAATTTATTTCCTACATTCCCAATAGATAAGACGCATATAAATCAATGAGATGCTGGTCTTGTTGATTTATATGGAGTTTTATTTTTTGGTTTTGAATGTAACAGAAACAATTAGATTTTGTTGTTAGAAGCTTCGTTGGGTTTTAATTTAAATATACTTTATTTTATTGTATTTGTTATATAGTTTTTATTAAAATAATATTTCTCTTTGTCTGAAATTCCTATAAAATCGATCCTTGTAGATTTCAATATTTAAAAAATTGCCCTTAGCTATTTCAAACCTCCCAGGAGCAACCGAAAATTGGTCTAAGTTGCTTTAAAAATGTAAACAAAAACGGATAAGGTTTAAGGGCTTGAATAAGATATGACCCATTAAAATTTATTAAACATAATTTTTTATTACTTTGGCTTTCAACTTATATCAAATTTACTTTACTTTAAAAGGAAAGTAGTACGAAATCGGTGTGTCAGAAAAGATCCTGAAATATTACATTAAATAACCCAATATCAAGGGTAGCGTTACAAAAAATATGCATCTGAACATTGTCACCCTATCAACGACACTTACTGCCTGTTTGCATAATTTAACTTACGAAGCGATGCTTAAGTTATACGGACTTGCGACTTATGTGCCTTGACACACACTTAACTACTTTGAAGTGTGCATATGTTAGAACCAGAAGATTGAGATGCAGTCATTAATTCAGCTTGCGAGAGAGATATAAAAGTATAGCATTTTATTTCTACTTACATGCTACACTTACATGCTAAAAATGGTTATTTGTATAAAAAATTCTATAATAATATCAACGGTATTTTTATTCGCTACATAAAATCGAATTTTAAAACAAGCTGCAGGTAATAAGTTTAACTCTATCTGCAGTTTTAAAAACCAAAGCTTCGTTAATATTAAACATACTTGGAAAAAGACGACAAAAAAGAACCCGGGGTAGCCGTTCTGTTGATTCTTTTATTGTTGCTTAATTAACGTCAACCTTCCCCAAAGGCATTTCAACTTTCATTTGCTTTTCATAAGGTGCCAAAAATGGAAAAGAATGTATGTCAAATGAAAGCGCTCATTCTTTTCGTATCTGGATTTTTGCTATATTAAATTTTAAGCACTCGACAAATACTTTGAGTTATTTCTAGTCAACTCTAGTTTGAATTATTTCCAGTAGCAGTATTATCTTAAAATAAATTGCTCATTTCTAAATGATAAGCTGTTAACTTTACAAAGAAAGAAATACTTGGAAGTTTTGTTAAACCATAAAAAAATTACACAGAATTAATTTTTCTCTGCCCCTAAACTGTAATGCAGAAAGCTTAAAGATAAAATGTATAATGTTTTCATACAGATGTTATTATTTACTACGTAAAAAATATTTTCCTATATGGTAATAAAACTTTCACAAATTCTATAAACATCTTACGTCGTTGTATTGATTCACAACACTTATCCTTAAGTCTCATAGTTTATCCGCCTTAAGGATACAATCCTGCAAAGCTGTTAAATTACACCGATGTAATTTCATCAAATGTCGTCATATATCGCAGCTGCATGTTGCAACTCAAGGCTCAAGGAATTCCAATTCCGTCTCCCTCCAAGAAAATGGGTGTTAAGTGCCGAATATTGCCGTGAGCTATCTTTATGTACCATAAAATGTTGGAACGCTTTTAGTATCTATTGTGGATTTCTGGGATCCAAGTTTTTGTGACTTGATAATGGTTAAGTGTTCTTGCCCGAAGATGATACTTAAAAGTAAAAAAATAATTCAAGTTGCTTTATGGGTGTCAGTCGATATGAAAACAAAAACTTTATTTGCCATTTGTTATACCTTATCAATTATATTATATATAATTATTACAAACATGTTTGATTCAAGATAAAAATGGTGACGAAAATTTATGTCTATAATTAACTTTAACTATATATAATTAACTTACAAGTGAAAGAAATTCAAATAATCGTCAATGCAATAATGGGATCGCAAATTAATATTAAATCTTAAGAGACGAGAGGATATTTCCAAAGCAATGGTTCATAAACAAACTTTTCTTCTATAATTTAATTTTATCGCAAATACTACAGGAATTTATAATTTAGTCTTCACTGCTTAGGTTTATTATGAAATTAGTGTGATAAGGGGCAAAGATACAAGTATAAATTTCAAGTAGTATTTGATTCTTGGAAATTGTACAATTTTTCAAGCGTTTTGTTTTCAATTAATAAATTCTCCTTCTAAAGCCAAAGCACTTATGTTGTCGCGTATTTCTCGTACAAAATTTTTCAATTATTTTGGTTGTATATATATTATTTTGAAAACTAGAGGATCTGTATTTTCATAATGAAAACAAAGAAAAAGAAGAAAATGTTTCTTCGCTGATATTATTTTTGTAATTTGGTAATTTCTGAGAAATGAAGTAAGAAAATAAAAATTATACCGAAGAAAATGTTTTAAGACTAGATTAATTCAGTTTTAAAATACCTTAATATTTTTTATCCTTTCGTCCCCGAGATAATATTAATGAGCCACAGTTGGCGGTCTTTTTGTTTCTGTTTGAAAATTGGCCTTAATTTGTTTTGATAAAATGTAGTTTTAAGAGCAAATATTATCATCCCTCAAAATAATGAAATCTTACTTAGATAATGGTTATAATGTAGATGATAATTATATCTATGAATGGTTTTTTTACCACTAAATTCTTCAAAACTCAGTAGTAAGCGGGCAATATGGCATTTTAAATTTGTGGGTTCAGTTTTAGTCTATGGGCTATTCTCGTAACACTAATTTTATTTTTTTATAGAATAGGAAGGCGGACGAGCATAACGACTGATAGTAAGTGGTCACCAAACGCTCTTGACATAGGCATTGTAAGAAATGTCAACCATCGTTTACATAGCCAATGCGCCACCAACCTTGGGAACTAAGATTTTATGTCCCTTGTGCCTGTAATTACACTGGCTCACTCACCCTTCAAACCGGAACGCAACAATATCAAGTATTGTTGTTTTGCGGTAGAATATCTGATGAGTGGGTTGGTACCTACCCAGACGAGCTTGCACAAAGCCCTACCACCAGTATACCTAATTTAATTGGAGAGGCATCTAAGTAATTCCTCGAAAGCAGTCATTGTTTGTAATCTTTAAAATAATGGTATTATTATATCTTGAATAAATATTGATAATTAACAGATATGAAATGAAAATATTGAAACGATTTTTTTCTGGTCATTTGACAACATGAAATGGTAAAGATATAACAGATGGTAGAATATAACGACTCGTCGTTCAAATTCCTTGTATTTTTTACTGGTTTGAAAAAAGAAATAAATCATAGACATTTTATCTTTATTTAAATTAAATTATGACGCATTATTCCCGGGCACCAGCTATACTACAACCAAACAAGAATACTTTGTAATACTGTGTTCCATAGAAAATGTGATTAAAATTTTCAGAGGTATAAGAAATATACCATATTTGTTCTATGGTCAGTAGATTATTAGCTCTTCTACAACCATTATTATTAATCAAAATTTACGTTACTATAAGGTAATCCATTTAAATATGCATATCCATATAAAAGTGATATTTTACTTAAAACTATAAAATAATAAATAGTAATTATAACATTTGATACTGCTAACTAGATGAATAGAAATATATTTATAGATACATATAAAAAGTTGATTTCTGTAAAGCGTTTTGGCTGAAGTTGGGGTGCATTTATCCTGCTTAATTATGTATGACTCTGTAAGGGTTTCCTCAGCGCCTTTGTTACTCACATCACAACATCAACCAATTTCAGTTTTTATGGCATTGGGAATAAGATCTATAAATGCTGCTTGAATATAATTTCCATATCCCTTTATTCCAATATTCGGTTCAAGATATTTTTAAGCTGTCTAAGTCTCAAGCCATGGTGCGTGTGTTTGGTATTAAGTATTTACATTTTTTCGAAGAGGAAATACTAAAGAAAAAAACTACAACAAATCAATAAGACTTGTTTTTTGTTTTATTTCGTTTAATGCGTTACTTATTGCGTAATTTTGCATCTAATGATAAAATTGGTCATATGCCCAATCCGCACTGCAGCAGCGTGAAGTTTCAGATAAATTTCTTCGTAACTGAAAAGGTCTTTCTGCAGTAGTGGGATACAAATGGACTGTTAATGTAAAGGCTTGACTATGGTTTCATTCCTATTTCTTAAGGAGATTACGAGCTTAATCCACCACGCCGCTCCAATAACGTTTGGTCAATATAAATGTGATAAATTTCCATCCAACACATGTGTTTCTTTTACCGCCGAGCACGAGATTGAATAATAAACACAAATTAAGCACATGAAAATGTAATGATGCTAGATCGGGTTTGATCTGCAATCTTCGATTAAGATTCATTACTGCTGGTCCATGTGTCTCAATGTTAATCTAGTAACCCCATAATATATTGTTGCCCTGAAAATAATATTTAAACCATTATTTGTTTACATGCGCTACTTATTATAGCCTTTAAGAAATTATGTCCATTGTTCGTGTCACACGAGATCACTTGTCAAAGCGTAACCCTACATTAATTATTGCCTGTAAATAAGTGGTACTTATGTTGATAGCGTACGCAAAGTCCTACCAACAACTTTAGTGCTAGATGAGAAGATTTTCCAGTATACTATGGTTTTATTTAGTTCCAATTATGTTCTCACTCTCATTTATTGTTTAATAAAGAATGTTGAAAGTATAGTTCGTATGTGTTTAAAAATTAGACAATGCTATTATAGGATAACACAAATAACTAATACCAGACTGGGATGTTGTCCCGTCAGCCTTCTAAAAAAGAAGATAAGTCTGTCTGTTTAAAATAGATAGCAAATTTTTGCTTCGTAATAAATAATTAGGACTGCGATTTAAATCTATTAATAAAAATGATTATTTTATATATAATTTATGTGTGTATATTGTATATACTTAAGCATATACATATAATTTAAATTATAAGTATTTTTTAATGTTCTGAGATTAGATGGTAGCGAATGCTACGACGATTATCTTATGTGAAATTTTTTTTCAATTATTTTATCATAAATAATTATTATTTTGTTGTGTATAAAAGTATATAAATATATAAAAATTATCGAGTTGTAATGTAAATACTTTGTATTATGTTAGTCACAGTGAAGACGATGTTTCTGATCAACAAACAGAGTAAATCGTGTCACAAACCGTGATAAGACACGCGCCCTTACCTTACTGGCAACACTTCCCTATCTATTCAAACAGATTGTGTAGAACCGTCATTACTTACAAGAAGGTTCAACACCTTTAAAATTTAAATTAAAAACATTGCAATATTTGTAAGGTCTCGGTTTACGCATTAGGTACGAAAAACAGTCGTGTATAGTTTAATAACATAATTAGTGATATTATTATTAATATAAGGCACCAATTAAAATACTAATTAAGTACATCGTTTGTCATTCAAATAAGTAAACATTATGTTGTTAAGTAAATATATCCAGATTGCTTGATAATATATCTATAATATTGCCAATTAAAACAGCCGCCGTGTCTGTCTGTATGTTATCATCAATAGGATCGTAAATACGTCGTTTGGCGACTGTCACCACGTAAAGTATGTCAATTGCAATAGAAATGATTATTAATGATATGATTATTATCGTTCCATAGTAAATCGTAATGCGTGTGGAAACGTTAGAACAATCTATAATTTACTTTGTGGTAGGTCTTTGTACAAAGCCGTCTGGTTAGGTATCACCTACTTAGGACAAACAGCAATGTTTGATCGCGAGTGAACCATTGTAACTAAAGACACAATATACATCTTAGTTTCCAAGGTTGGTGACACGTTGATCATGTAAGGGATGTTTAATATTACTGAATGTGCCAATAAGTCGAGATGGCCCAGTGGTAAGAACGCGTGAATCTTAACCGATAAACGTGGGTTCAAACCCGGGCAAGCACCTCTGAATTTTCATGTGCTTAATTTCTGTTATAATTCATCTCGTGCTTTTCGGTGAAGGAAAACATCGTGAGGAAACCTGCATGTGTCTAATTTCATCGAAATTCTGCCACATGTGTATTCCACCGCATTGGAGCAGTGTGGTGGAATAAACTCCAAAACCTTTTCCTCAAAAAGGGAGAAGAGGTCTTAGCCCAGCTGTGGGACATTTACAGGCTGTTACTGTGCGAATATCTATGAGCGTTGGTGGCCAATTGCCGTCAGTTTGTCCATTTTCTAGACTGTTTACCTATTTTAAATGATATAGAAAAATCGACCATGTCCTTTTCATATGGGTGATCTCTGTTCCGAAAAATTTGTTTCGTGCGTTAGTTACGCATGACACACAAACGCATGTCGTTTAGGTTTGTCTACAAAAATGTATATATGTTTTTGTTGTTTCAGGTTTCGTTTATAAATGTGTGTTATATTTCAAGTATATGAAGATAGTCATCAATCAATGGTCCTCCTGGCTGGCCTAGGCCAGTCTGGGTACGGGCCTCGGGGTTGCCCCCCCTACCCGGGATGGTCCTCCCCGACGGTTCGACCGTCGTGTCGATTCTTTTAGGCCCATAGGGCCAGGGTCGTTGTGACCCAGTGGCTATCTTTCTTCAGTGGTAATGTTGTTCACTGGTTATGTCGTCCTACCGCGTCTCCAGATCGTCGTCTTCCTCTTCACCGATGCCTGCATCGGCGCTGATGGTCGGCGACAATAGGAGCTCACGAGGTAACGGACGCCCCTCAGGTGGTCTGGCATGAAGTGGTGCTATACCGTGGAGGTGTACGCTCGCACTGCTATCTGCCTTAGCAAATAGCGAGCGAGCGAGCTTGCGGACGAACTCCTCCACGGTGGGCGTCCTGGTGTCTCTATGGATGACATCATTTCTGACGTACCTCGGAGCTCCTACAATCAAGCGTAGGCATCGGTTCTGTTGGATCTGAATCCTCCGCTTCTGGTACGCTGAGCAGAGTGCGTACCAGGCGGGGGCCGCATACGTCAGGCGCGAGCGGACGTAGGCACCGTAGACCCTCAGTCTGGTCTTTAATGGAAGCCGCGACGTGAAGAGGGTGTGCAGCTTAGACCGGGCAGCCGCGGCATGACTCACCACCTTGTTAACGGTGGGTATCATGCGCAGCCTGCGGTCCAAGTGACACCCCAGGTAGCAGACTGAGGTCTGCCATCCCACGTCCTGGCCTCGAAGGGTGAGCCGACGCATCGGCTTGTCAGCACCGACAAGCAGAGCGGCCGTCTTATCGACGTTGACAGCCATCCTCCACTTGTCTAGCCAATCCGGTATCAGATCCAACACTCGTTGCATCTTGTTTATTGCGACGATCTGGTGGTAGGACGACGAAAAGAATGCGCTGTCGTCCGCGTACAGGGCCAGCAACACATCCTCTTCACCCTCACGCAGATGGTCGCGGAGGGTAGGGATGTCGTCCGTGTACACCGCGTATAGACGCGGTGACAGGCAGCTACCCTGGGGTACTCCGGCTCGAATGGGGCGCGGCTGAGAGTCCGCGCCTTCCACCGAGACATAGAAGCTTCGGCCTTCCAAAAACGACGCCACTACTCGCACATACGCGAGAGGCGCCGAGGTGTTCAAGAGCTTAGCCAGGAGTCCGGCATGCCACACCCGGTCGAAGGCCTTCTCCATGTCGAGAAAGACCCCGACGGTGGGATGCCCTCTGTTTCGCTCACTGGCTAAGTGGCTAAGAACTCTCGCCAGCTGGAGCGTCGTTGAATGGTCGCTGCGGAATCCGAACTGCTCCTCGCGCAGGGGCAGGTGAGGCGCGAGTCTCCGCAGCAACAGACGCTCGAACAGCTTGGCGATGTGCGAGAGTAGCGTGATAGGCCGATAGCTTGCCGGGAGGCGACGATCCTTCCCGGGTTTAGGGAGGGCGATAACCTTCCCTCTCTTCCACGCCTCGGGGAAGTGTCCGGTCCGGAGTATCCCGTTAAAAGCACTCGCGAGCGCTACGAGGCAGTTGTTGGGTAGCTGCATCAACGCGGCGTTGGTAATTCCGTCGGGGCCTGGCGCCTTCCTCTTCGGTAATCGGAAGACGGCCTTTCGCAGCTCGGACAGAGAGATATAATCGTCTCCCTGGAGCGGCGGGATTGGGGCCGACAGGAATACCTCCACTTGCCTCTGGATCGCCGCGTGATGATGGACGACATCGATTCTTGATAAGTCCGGTGGATTGGGGGTGAATTGACCCTCCAAATGTTCCGCCAGGATCTCTGCTCTGTCGCTGGCGGAATATCTTCTGTTACCCGCTCGATCTAGGAGCGGGTAAACAGGCGAGTCATGTCCGGTAAGCTGTTTGCAGAGGTGGTACAACGTAGTGTCGTGCTCGGATGCTCGATCGATGGTGGCCTCCCAGTAGTCATCCTCGAGAGCCACGAGCGCACGCGACACTTCCTCTGCAATCCTATTGAGGTCACGCTTCACCCTCGGGCAGCGCGTTCGCGCCCACAGTCGGCGAAGAACTCGTTTCTTCCTCAGCTTTACTCGAAGCGAGCTCGGCAGCTGGTCCTGACGACTTCTCGGTGTGCTTCCTTGAGAGGTGGCTGCTTCTTTGGCTTTCTGGATCGCCTCAGAAATTTTAGAAGCAGCTCCTTCCACATCTTCAGTCGTCGCGATCGGGACCGTGAGCTCAAACTCCGAGAGCTCTGAGGAGTAGCGCCCCCAGTCGACCCGCAAACGAGGGGAGCGGGGCACTGTAAAGTCGCGCTGGAGGGCGATTGTGACCACAATCGGCAGGTGCTGTGTGTTGAGTTCGTAATTCACCTCAACATCGATGGGTGCGTCTAGTCGGTGGTGCAGCACGATGTCCAGGACGTCCGGCTGGTACGAAGGGTTAGTCGGTATGTGGGTCGGCGCTCCTGGACCCAACACACCGTAACCCTGTCGTTCGCTATCCTCAAGCAGGTGCCTACCCGCCTGGGTGATGACGCGCGAGCCCCAAGCGTGGTGCTTCGCGTTCAGATCACCCACGATCAGTGTAGGCATCGGCGAGTCGATAAGCGATTGGACATCGGTGCTGCAGAAAACCTGTCCGGGTGGCTTATAGGCGGCATACAGCAGCAGCTCCGTCTCACCAGCATGCACACGCACCCCCTGCGTACGTAGGCTCACAAAAGGTGCATGTGCAAGTTCTTCGTGTATGATATCCCTCCTCACCAGGGCTGCAGTTCCTCTGAATGGGCAGCCCCGGGGAGAGACTTCATCTCGCCGATACACGAAGAAATTCGGGATTCGGAGCTTGATCTCAGCCGAGAGCTTCGTCTCGCCCAGGAGGATTACGTGAATATCCTGCGACTGGGCGAGTAGGGTCAGCTCCCGGATATGGCCACGTATGCCACCTGGGTTCCAGTATAGTATTCTCAGCTGGAATTGAGCTTCGCAAGAGCGGCTATTCCAGCTGAGATGGCAGGTATTATGTCCTGGCCCTGTGTATAGGCGACCAGGATCGCCGTCAGTGCCTCCATGAAGACCCGGACGATGATGGTGGTGTCCAGGCCTTTCGCACTGGCCGAGGTTGTCTTCTGCACAGGGGGAGGCACTTCTTGCCTCACCACCGGCCGCGTGGCGGCAGCCGGAGCGGACTTTGGCTCCGTCGCTGCCTTCCTGGGCTGCGGCGTCGATGCCGCCGCAGGCTCAGTCCTGGGAGGCCTAGCTGCCCTCTTCCTTCTCTTCTTTCTGCTAGGCACCTTTATAGGCTGGTCCCTGGCCGTCGGCTGGTTGGCTGGAGGCGCCAAAGTTGTTGGGGGCGCAAGCTTGGCTCGCACCTCCGTGGCTTTCTTCGCAGGGGGTGGCTGCTTCGTTCGCTGGTCGACTACTATCGTCGCTTTAGGTTCTGCGACGATAGGGCGACCGACCACCTGCTTAGGTGCTACCGGGGGGACACGCTCCCTGTCCCCCTTTGGCTGTGCTCTCGGTCCGTTCGGGTGAGGGGCGGGCACGTTAATGCCCCTCCTTCGTGCTTCTTTCTTAAAGACCGGGCACCTCCGGTCCTTTGCTGTATGCGCCTTAGCGCAGTTTGCGCACGTCGGTGGTTCCGAAAGAGGTCTCGGGCAGTCCCTTGCCAGGTGTTCGCCGGCGCAGCGAACACACTTTTGTTGCCTATGGCAATTGGCCGAGGAGTGGCCAAATGCCTGGCAGCGGTGGCATTGAGGCGGGCTCTTCGCGCCTCTCCAGGCTTCAATCAGCAGGCCGGGCATGCACAGGAGCTCAGTAGTCTTGTATAGTGACCTGAGCTCCTGCTCCTTCAGGTGCACCAGCTGGACGAAATAGGTGCACCCATGTCGACCTCTTCCGCCTGGGATCGCCTTCGCGCTCTGCGCAGGGAACCCTAAACTGCGCAGGGCGGCGATCACCTCTTCCGGGGGTGTGTCAAGTGGTAGCCCCCTAATGGCCACCTTGGTTGGCAGTTCCGCGGCTGGGCTATAGCAGAACCAGGATATAGTCTTATCCTGGTTCATAGCCTCAGTCAGATGGCGCTGGATGACCCGAAATTCCTCCGCGGATCCGGGCAAGAAGCGCACTCCCTTTCCCAAAGGGCGTGCGTTCGGGGCGTGTCCTAGTTTGTTTTTAAGCACCTCGAAGTGCCTCGTCCAGTTCGGTAGGCGTTCCGCCGTGATCGGCGGGTAGCTTGAACGAGGCGTCGCTCTTGGGGCTGGTACCGGTGCAGGGGCTCGACTCCTGGGCGACGCTGGAGCGGCAGCGGCCGCCGCATAGGTGACCCCTGACGGCCCCGGTTGCGGTGAAGTGGGACGGGAGGCTGTCCTCTCCTCGACCGTCGATGGCAGTGCCGCGTAGCTCGTCGAGTCACGCGGCCAGGTGTCTTGCGACCCCCCCTCCATTGGGGAGGGGGATCGCGGCGGTGGTAATTCTTTTGGCCGTCCTTTTTCGCTTGCTTCGCCCATTGTAGGCGATGCCGCGCGCGATGAGGATGCCGAATCCTGCGGCGATCCGTACGGCGGTGATGCAGTGGAAACATCGGTCTTGGGGCGCTTGTCCTCCCCTTCCATTGACTCCGGCGAAGAGTCCGGTCTCGGGCGCTTGGCTCCTTCCGCGCCTGCTGTAGACTCAGCTACAGTGGCGGCGAAGTCTGCTTCAGCAGCCCGGTGGACGTCCTCTCCACCGGTTTCAGCATGTATTATGCGTATACGCGGGGCGGCGGCGGGGGTGAGGGCGACAGGCACGGTCGAGTTGTCGAAGATGTCTCTTCGAACAACTGACCGCGCGATGCCGGACCTGCCTCGGCCACGCTTGCGTTGGTCTAAGGGGGGGGCTCCCCCCCTTCAGACATGATGGTGGTGTCGGATTGCTGCTCTTGATGTGTATGCACGGGCACCACGACCTCGGCGCGTGCAACCAAGCCAGGTGAGACCCCTAGGGGAGGCCCAGCTAAGCGCCCGCGAGCGGAAGTTCGGTCCGTGCACACCAGTATCTCTGTTCTTCAGCTTTCCTTGGTTTCGTTGATCCTGCAGGATTTTTTGATAACCAAAAAAGTGCAGGATCTATTCGTGCGCTTCTCTTCACTTGAGCAGGCAGACTCCTGGCAACTAGCACCGGCCGTTTCCTCAAGCCGACGTCGGAGGACGCGGCGAGTACAACTGGCACCGGAGGGGGTCGTTGCGGGGAGCGGGGGATGTTCGATCGGAGAGATGGCACGACTTACATATACAATAATCTCACCGAACACAATATGAGAATATTCAGAGAATACCCTCGATATATATATTCGATTCGATATATTATATATATAAGAAGATAAAGATAGTCATAGTCTAGACTACAGTCGATTATACAAAGAGAAACAAGATGGCGCCACAGTCGCAATAACATTTCCGTACACATATGTGGACTGCATCTATTATTTATAAATATAGTCTAATCGTACCGACATGTTGCTTGCTAAAACATGGTCATACGGGGATCGTTTATACGATTACGGATGGTACAGTCACTTGCAATATAATAATAATATATAATATAAGCGTTCAATAGTGTAACAGTTTACGGGCCACCTAGCGATGTATAAGTCGCAGGTTCGATTCTGACTCTTTGGGCTATTGTCGTCCCCACTCCTAACATAAGCTGTTTGCTTAAGGGGGGGGGGAGTAATAGGAAAATTAATTATTTCTTTTAAAAGGCTATTTCTAGTATACTTATTATAAATATAAAATTTATTTGTATTATTGACATTATCTGGAGTTGACTTTTATCTATTTATTGTATGTAAAAGTAATTCAAAAATATATCAATCTTTGTCTGACTATACATATTTTAGGGACGCGTCGTTCTAATTACACGATACATTGTTGTTTATGGGGTCAGTTACGTTGTGTTTTGTGTGGATAACTAAAATAATTTAAATTGTACCTAAAACTTTGTATGAGGTAATCAGTGTGTTCGCTGATTAAGAGTACTCTCAGGTATTAAAAGGCAAATACACACACAAACATACAGAGACTTCGGAAAATGTTTGAAATGGTTGTTTATGAACGGTATCAATAATCAAACAATATACGCTCCAAAAGCTTTTCCTCTAGAGAATAATCAGCATATTTTCCCACCAATTACTCGCATACCTTTGTTTAAAATCATATCATAATATATCGTTTTCGTTGTTAAACAACAAGTAAATTGATTTATATTTAAAGATATTATGGAATAATAATATACCTAAATTATTAAATTAATGCTTTTAATTAATTTGTTTCAGGTCCTACTACTATCCAGTCCATCTTCACTATAAATAATTAATGTAAGTTACTTTATATTATATAATATACACATAACATACGTATGTCCTGAAAGCCGGTCTAAAATGACGAGGGTTTAATAACCTTTCGATTACATCGAAGATAATTTTTTACCCTAAAGCGATGAAATTGTATTGGTCAATAAAGAATGAAGACTACCGACTACAGTTCAAAAATTGTTATCCTTTATTCTGGTTTCAATAACATTTTTTTTATGATAGGATGTTAGAATATTGGACTTAAATATTACAACGTGAAATGACAAATATGTTGTTACATTTTTTTGCTAAAGGTACTTCATTAACATAACTATTTTTTTTATGCCATGACAACCAAATCTTTCTTTTGGAAGTATAAAGATATTTTTAATTTCTTATTTGTTTCTACCTCTGGGATTCCGCATAATTTCAAGAAATGGCATCGGTGTGCTTGTCTTAGAGAATTATTCTATTTAATGAAATGATTCCAACCTTAAGGAAGGTTAAGGTAAATAATTCAAAATCATTAAACGCCTAAGATTTATTAGAAGCATCTGAGTAAATTTATAATTTTTATCAGTTTTTGTGTGCGTTAGTAATGCAATATATATATTATAATGTTGTCAAAGACTAGGCGAGGATTTATTTCTTCCAGTATTGAACTCGTGATCGTTTATATACACTGTTTGATACAACGGTGATGAAAAATCATTAACATCCAACGGTGAATAAGATCAATCGGCAAATATTATAAATTTCTGATATCACCAGTACTTCATACCGTCACGGACGCACTCCTGCATAAGGTATAACCCGGTCACTTAGAATACAATAGCATTGTTTGTGGACTTAGCTCTTATGAAATACGCTTTAATATACCGAGTAGAATGAATGATTCTATTGATGCGGTATCAAATGGTCGGATTTCACAAACCATGAATGGTGTACTTAAGAAATATATTACCATACGACTTATGTGCGTTATACGTAATTTATATCGTATTAACAACCTATTTATGTTTGAATAACAACCCGTTCTGGTAACCAATTCTACTAATAAATTGTCACTTTATCGCAATCGAATCGAAGCGATAACGATTAGTTGCCGTTTATCCGTTTTTTGTTTCAATTTGATTATCGACTATTTGTATAAAAGTTTGGTTTTGTCATAACGATATATGTTAACATCATATCGGTTCGGTTCCGATCCGAATAAATATGAAATAGTCAAAGGTAGGTTGGAATTGAATCGGGAAACGTACAGTAATCGTTATAGCTTAGTAGAATTGACTCTCTGGCTTTTATCTCTTGCTATATTTTAATCAATAATATTTATAATAATCATTGTAGTGTCCCAATGGATCACACAACACATTACGTAAATGTATACGCGCTTACTTAAATATCTTGTAATATTTATAAATTATAAATGGCAATATTTATTTTGATAAAGATTAATGTTTCGTGATATTTATTAAACTAAATTTGTCGTATTTGCTGTCGACTATTTTTTGTAGCAATATAAAAATGGTTATTTATTGTTTATCTATAAAATACTTTTTTCTGGCTTTTTAGCGTTTCGTGTTTCAATACGAGAATATAATTCACAATTTGCGAAAAAAAATTGCCGTGATATTTCTTATTATTGCGTGCATTCGTTGTAGAATTATTCAGGTTATTTGATATTTAACATTAAATTTTATTTAAACCTGATTTCTATTGTATTAGAATACAATCAGTTATATTGCAGAAGAGGTCGAACTTTATACCTAATAACCTCTTCCAATTAACTTTAGAAATCCAGATACTAAACTTGACGACACAATAGCTCGCCTTTCCTTTCTATTCATTCAAAATATAAAAAAGGAATTGTCAAAATATCCTTTCTTTTGTATTGTTTAATTAAATATTGTGAAATATACAAGTTTTTTTTATGTAAGTATAAAAGAAATCTCATAAAGAGAATCATATTGGAATAAAGTTTCAGTGTTTATATAGTTTTGTTTTTCGTTTGTGTATATTATGTAAGTTTTTGTTAATTTTCATGCAGAGTATGCAATAATTTAATTTTTCATAATTAGATCATGCTATTCACTATTTTATGTTAATGTCAACATGAAGCTACATATTTTGTTACACAATTTTTATATAAGCAATAAGAAAATATCTTAATATATAACGTTGGCTACCTAATTACTAAAATAAAATAAAAATAAAATATATACTATGAACCGGTGATGGCATTGAATTTAAAATAATTTTATAAAACACTCAAAAGAACTTCTTGGCTTTATACACTTATGTTCATACACACAGTTGATAAAAGTAGTATTTTGATGTTATATAATAATTGCTATATAAATTTAAATCTTATTTCTATTATACGTGGAAATGTTCTATATATTTTTATTACAGCAACTTTCTCAACTAAAAGAGAAACGCTGAAGCAATCTTAGAAAACTTGCAAAGCCAAAAGTACTAACATCCAAAGTTGATGGTAACGAGTTTGATGCGCATGTTCATTCTTTTATACACTCGAGGAGTAACGCCTTCACCGCCAAGATATCGTTAAACGTTTTATATACTTATACCATAAGCCCTAACGTTTCCTCTTGAGTGCACTCTATTACTTTCAATGCACTGTTCAATGGAAGCGCTACAAAGTTCCAAGAAAAATCGTTCATGGGTGAAAAACAAACCGAAAATTTCACATCATCTTACAAAAAATAACTCTAAATTAAAGCTCTAAGGTTGATTTTTAAAAGACGCTGAACAAAACCCCTCAAATTCCACAGGTCAAGAAGACCTATGATAGAATTTTATAAGGAATTTCCTAATTTCCCAAAAACTAACGTAGCGGTCACGTCGGACGTATAAGGGTTGGAGCGACATGTGGTTTTAAAGGGGTTAGAAGTATCTCTGGATATCGAATGTCCATTTACAGCTGTCGTTTATTATAGCTGACGTTCTTTATTTGATGTAAAACGGATTTCATTGAAAACAACGACGAATAATTATAGTTCATAATTTTTATTGTTTAGATAAGTAATAATTCAAGCGTCAATTTTCGTATTCATGCTTCAATAAATAACGAAGAATTTATTTTTCATTTATTGCTTTGAAACTTAAAGTCAATTCTGTTTCAAAATATAATAATATTTTACTAAGTATTTTTTTGATGAGCTGAGATAGCCTACTGGTAATTCAGTGAATCTCAACCGATGATTTCAGGTTCATACCCAGACAAGAACTTCTGTATTTTCATGTGCTTAATTTGTGTTAATAATTAATTTCGTGCTTATTACACACGTCGCATTGTAGCCGCGTGGTATACGTTCTAAATAATTTCCATTAAAATGGAGACCTTAGCCCATCAGTAGGACATTTATATATTGTTAATTTACATATTTTTTATAATAGTTAAATTAACATTAATATTGGTTTAAAGGACGTGTCTTTTATCTAGTGCTTATTATCTTATTGTACAACATCGACTACAAAATACAAAAATATACTCCTATAAATATTAGGAGTATATCCTACCTACCGAAACTCTAATCTTCTAATTTAGTCAATCCCCGCCACCTGAAACCTAAACATGCCAATTATACGAATATGGAAATTCAACTCACTTTAGTTAAACTATAACAATAAAAACTACCGTCTGTTGTATTTAGTGTATATTTTATGTATACGTTTATCTGGAATCGTATAATACACAAAAATGCATCATTAATTTCACATTCGAAACAAATCAAATCATTCGACTTATGTTTTCTTATTTTATGTTACGCGTAATAATTCGATCGAAAAATACGTTTCAGTTCACAATAATTCGCATAGAGCTAAAAATTTATATAGGTCGTAGGTATATAGTATTACCGAGCCTATGTTTGCCAAAACAATATTCAAAGTCAAAGTTCCAGTGTATCGGTCGTTTGTCTCTTTCTCGTATATCTCAATTTTATTGTCGAAATGATAAAGACATCTCATTCACACGCTATCAGCTGATCTGACCTTGTGGATTCCGTAGATTTACAATTCTTACAATTTCGAATGCATATTTGTTGAAATGTTATAATTAATTATATAAATCATATAACTATAATATGATATTTGTATATGCGCTATCGCACCGCATCTCGCAGTGTAAGACGCTTGTGTGTATGGCCGTACTTAGGAGTAACGTATGTAGTAGCATTATAATTGAAGATCAATTTGATTACAACATTACAAATCAGGGTTAAGAATTTAGTACTACTGTATTCATATGTGTGCCTTCTTAAATGCTTTAATACTTTTTGACAAATGAGTTATTTGTACAATCAAAATGTCCCGACTATTAAAATATTTATGACATCACTGTAATGATATTGTGCCGTAATTGTAGACGTTTATACCCTTATGTGCGGTTATATTGTATTGTAATTATTTTATCAGGTAATACATGTCATCACATCTCATATAGTATGGTTTTATAATACTGAACTATAAATTATTCATTAATTTATCAAGTCACGGTGTAAGTTGTTTGTAATAATTTAGTTAACAAACAAGTTTTGCACGTTGAAACATAACTTTGATAACATAGAGTTCAAAACATAACAAATGTAATAAAGAAACTTTGATTTATTAAGACTATGTAAATTTAATTTGTTTATGAATAAAACTTAAGAACTATAAAAAAACAACACGTATAATTTATTTTATATATGTTAAATATCTTCGACTAAATGTTTGTAAATGATTTTGAAAAACACATTAACAATAGGTATCAGATACCGTCCCCAAAAACGCTGGATATATTATTATGAGCAAGTATTATTTTTTATAGCATAGGAAGGCGGACGAGCATATGGACCACCTGATGGTAAGTGGTCACCTACGCCCATAGAATTTGGCATTCGAAGAAATGTTAACTATGGCTTACATCACCAATGCACCACCAACCTTGGGAACTAAGATGTTATGATGTCCCTTGTGCCTGTAATTATACTGGCTCACTCACTCTTCAAACCGGAACACAACAATACCAAGCACTGCTGTTTTGCGGTAGAATATCTAATGAGTGTGTGGTACCTACACAGACGAGCTTGCACAAAGCTCTTCCACCAGTAAAAGTAAAAGTATGCGCGCAAACACTATTGCTTCATTCTTATAATCCGATGGGACACCAAATCCAAAGCGACCAGAAAGAGTTTAGGCATAGTAAATACTGACAACTTTTAGACTTTGGATTGCTACAGAGAATTTCTCGATGAATTTAAAAAATATCTTGAAAACGGGACCTCAGGCTCTGCGGTCTCGTAATCATGCATTAGGCCATCGAGGCAGTCGATTTATATATTTCAAGTGAAATATAAATTATTAAATAAAAAATAATTTTATAAAATGAAAAACAGAGCATATGAATTCAGTAAAATGCTATCAATTTAGCGGTTAAATTGAGATGATCCTGAATTTTTATTTTACCATCATATTTTTACCGGCTAGGTCAAGAGCTCTCTACTAAAACGAGATCTCAATTTAATTTTACCGCTCGCTTCCCACTGATAACTAAAGATTTTTTTTATATATATTTTATTTATCACGAATATATAATATAATTTATTCATTCGCTTTTGATTGCTAAATTGTCTTCCGCACTGATCAAAAGAACGAAAGCCATTTGATTATTCTAAAACTATTGGCATAGTTAATTCTTTTGAACACTTTGATTATAAAATAGGTAGGTAATCTGGCATATGGATCGATGGTAAGAGTTCACCACCTTCCATGAACATTGGCACCGCGAGAAATATTAAACATCTTTTACATCGTTAATTCCCCACCAACTTAAATGTTATATCCTTGCCTATAGTTATAGTGTCTCACCTGACTCATCAAACCGAACCACAATAATACTAAAACTGTTCGGCGGTAGATATAGATCCCCATATCTTTTTAAATATATACATATATATAAGCAGGGCAATGTCTGCCGTGTTTTGTTAGTATATTATAAAGGGCATTTGTTACAATGCCAATGTCTAAGAGCGTTGGTGACCACTTACCATCAGGTGGCCCATATGCTCGTCCGCCTTCCTTTTCTATAAAAAAAAAAAAAAAAAAAGGGCAGTAGGTTACTGATATTGTTAACGAGCTGACAAGCGTTGCTCTGTACCTATTCTGTTGCATACAATTGGTATCTACTCGTTCAGAACCTTTGTAAATCAATGTTGACGACTGACATCGTCTTTATATCCATCAAATACATTGAATTAATATCGTGATCAATCAAATTTTTAATCAAGGTACTAAACGAGTCCGAAATAGTTGTGGATTTCAAACTGCTTTAACGATGACAGCTAAATTTAAAGGTCGGGTTGAAATGCAACGTATATTTAAAATCTACTGGTGGTAGAGCTTTGTGCAAGCTCGTCTGGGTAGGTACCACCCACTCATCAAATATTCTACCGCAAAACAGCAGTACTTGGTATTGTTGTGTTCCAGTTTGAAGGGTGAGTGAACCAGTGTAATTACAGGGACAAGGGACATAACATCTTAGTTGCCAAGGTTGGTGGCGCATTGGTGATGTAAGCGATGGTTAACATTTCTAACAATGCCAATGTCTATGGGCGTTGGTGACCACTTACCATCAGGTGGCCCATATGCTCGTCCGCCTTCCTATTCTATAAAAAAAGTAAAGCAATGCGAAAATTTTCTGACGCAAAATGTTACAATTTTATACAAGTGCTTATATCAGAACTGTGATTATGATCAACTTAACGTGTAATAATTTACGCAACATACGCAGCGAAGTCAACGTGTATAATTTGCATTCGGCCCCCGTCAGCGAGTCGTTGTGATAAATCGTAGCGACACGCCGTGCCGCCCCGGCTTCTTCCGTTCCGTCTGGCGTGCCAGTTCCGGGGGCTGGGGTTACACGTTTATTTCTGTCAGCGTATAGACATGAAAAAGTATGTTCAAACGTTTCCTTTATCACCTATTTTTCTGTCTTTGGAATTTATTAATTTTTAACAAACATTTATAAAAATAATCTATCATTTTATATCCGGTGTACTGCTTTAGTCTTCGCTACTATTCAGGACACACCTCTTCTGGAGAAAGTTTGGTACTTATTACATTAGGGTTTCAATGATGGTTGATAGATACACAGCGGACATCCTGCTGCACATGCAGGTTTCTTCACGAAGTTTTCCTTTACCGAAAAAAATTACATGAATTCTTAACATAAATTACACAAATAAACACTCAATATTAAATTAATTACATGGATAAAATCACAATAGTTATAAAAGAATAACTATACTTCTAGAATATATAACATAGTCTATGTGATTTGTCATAGTCACTTAACATCAGGTCGTCAGATTCATAACCAATTCTATTTGTATTGACCCTCAATAACCAATTTATATTAAATGAGATTGAATAGAAATATTAGCTTTACGTAAATTATTTGATTCGTGTGTACAAATTCCAGAGTGATTTTTTAATGCTGGACGTTAAAAGCTTTTCGAAACCTACTAAAGTACACCCAACAACTAACAAACAAGCTGTTAACCTATAGGCCTTACTGCACTCGATTTTAAGGCTACTTTGGTATGAATATTGAATTTACACTCGACCGTGGATAAGTATACATGGTCCGATGCACGACAGAGCCAAATGGAATTTTAACAGGCAATCAAACGCAAGGCCGTACGTTATCATCGGAATCGTGTCGATCGCGTGACATACGTAATCCACGATGAAATAATTATACCGTCGTCAATGAAGGTCACGGGTGTCGCAGTTAAACGTAGGTGGGGCAAGTCTGTTCATAATTTATATGGTCTTTTTACTCCCACTGTCTATTGGACTAAAAGAACCCGGCAGTCTGCCAGATGCACTATAAATTATTGAACGTTTCGTATCTGGAAAATGAAGTGTACAACGTCTACCTTTTTTGTCATATTAGTGTGTGCATTTGGGCCAAATTCTATTGCATGGACCAAATCGAAATACGTCAATAGTGACGGTGTTATTCTGTTTTATCAACAGACATAATTCACTAGTCATTAAGAAAGCAATTGCGGAATTTAGTTCATAATTTGACTTTTGAACTTTGGATCGTTAAATGATGCCCGCATTTGAGATTAGACATTATGTAATGAAGTCATTCGAATTTAGTGAGGCGATGTATAATCTATTTCCAATCTTATGAAATACTGTCAAAACTTTCATATTTCGTTATGGATGCAGTCCGTTTCCCAACATTTCTGCAACATTTCTATCTTCAATATTAATGTAAGTTTATACGATAAATATAAAAGTTTGAATTTTATACTTAGTGGCTGAATAGTATTGAGTCACATTCGAAGAAATTGTAGTACTTTTAGGTAACCTAATGGTTATTATGTGCCATTATATCTCAATCATGCCACGTAATGATGTAAATAAATGTATTATTATAAAATATAGTTAGATATCTTTTCATTCTTTATTACGATCACAATCACACAAATAACACGTGATAGCCCGGTCATTAGAAGTTAGACTCCCAAGAGATCTTACATAACTGCGTGGATGCCGTTGAAAGAAAAGAACACGTGAATCTTAACCGATTGCGCATTCAAACTCAAGCAAGCACTCCTGAAGTCTCATGTCCTTAATTTGTATATTATAATAATTCATTTCTTGTTTGTTGGAAATCTGGAAATTTGAAAATCTGCCATATGTCTAGCAACTCGTGTCGTAGGAGCGCAGTGAAATTTCCAAAACCTTGAGTAGGTTAGTTAGTAGGTAAAAGAGGGTCTAAGCCTTATCCTAAACCCAGCAGCGGGACACTCTCACGCATAACAGCTTCACATTAAAATCACACACACAACTTTATATCATTTTACCCTCCAAGCGATACTAAGCGATAAGCTTGTGCTAGGAGTTTGGACGACAATAGCCAATGAAGTATGGATTGGAACAGCACTCACATCGCTAGGCAGCTATATACCATTAATCTATTGAATGAATTAATTTTAAAATGATATACTTCCATAACGCAATGAACGAACCTATATCGCGACGGTAATAGGATTAACTTGTTACTCTAGGCTCGGAAATTATTACTTAAGCTTGTGAAGTTAAACACTAGGCTGGAACCGGGTCGCGGGAACGTATGCTATATTACGAATAAAGCTCTTCGTAGTTGCAATATTTTACCGACGCGGTTAGGAATTTTCATTATAATGCACCCGAATATTAGCCTTGCAGCGTATGTTCTATTCATACAATGTGTGTCACTTGCTAGGGTTATAGGTATTAAAATCGAGCTGTTACGTACGTACGCAATTTGAGTGGAGATTTTCCAGTGATATTTTGTTGGCTTAAAACAGTTTATATTTTATATTTCTTGCACTATAAAAAACGTGTGCTACAAAAATAAATACCAGGTAATTTGTAAAGCTCGCTCCATATGCTCGTCCGCCTTCCTATTCTATAAAAAAAAAACCATTTCTACCCATGATAAGTATAATGTAAATATTAATCCCACATACTCATACTGAGCAAACACATTACGAGTCACAATCGGATCATTGCAGAATTAAATATAAAGTTTGTTTGCTCATAAACTCGTTATCTAAATTAGGTCTAGATTTTTCCTTTAATGTATCATTTGAAGTTTAAAAATTCTATATAGACTGAATATGTAAACATTTGTTGACTTAGTGCCACCTGTGTAAGGCTTCTAAAGGTCACTTTGCTTTCCACGCGAACCGGTAGATAAATATTAAACATTTTCCTTGCACCTGTTTCTTAAGTTTTGATAAGAGTAAATTGTTTAAGCTATGGCACATACATTGTAAGTTGTTTTATTCGTAACAATGTTATTTAAATTAAAATAAAATGTATAATTGATTAAAATACACACACACTCATACATTCAAATACATCTAAAAATGGTCAAGTTACATTATCATTTCTCTTAAGTATAGAAACGTTATAAGTAGATTTTAGACTGACATCCAACATCGTAACTCTATCCCATTACAAAAAATAATAATTATTGATACATTTATTGATTTGATTTACATACCATAGTATGTAGGAACGTAGACGGTAAAAAGGATCATCCTTTTTTATTATTACCGTCAATGGTAGCAATTACACGTGCTTAGCCTTGAAACTGCAACATACTAGAATATAATAGAAAAACTCCTGTACTTATCTACCTCCCTCGTCAGATGGGCTTGTACCATACAACCAAAACTGGATGCATACTGGCCCAGAAGAGCCCTCTGTTTTTAATATTCTCACATTTATTAGTTTCGAGAATGTAGACATCCATAGGGGACTGTAAGAAACTAAATTATTAACTCTTACTCCATCAAAGGGAGTAATTTAACTTACTCAATTCGAATTGCAACACAGCAGAATATATTTGAATAAATTATGTGTATGTATGATTATGGGGTTGTACGCTTACTACTAATATAAAAACAACTTTAACTAAAACACAAACAACATAAATCTGAACGTATTGAAACATAAGTGAGTTGAATGGAATAATATTTTAGCAAAGTATCGTCCCACTTCGGATATGCATGCAGTTATCGATAATAGCTTAATGCTATTGACTGTGCACACTTGGAGGGTAATAAGTGAAGTTCCTACGGAAGTTCACTCGATTGCTTGTGTATTATTATAATTTTATATTTAGCTGCAAATTTTAGCTGGATGCGATCCAGTTTGTATTGTTTGTCTGTAGTTCGTGTTTCGTTTTAAAATCTTGCTGGAGAAGCATCATCGAGTCAAATTTTTAATTAGTCCAGGATAGGGATGAAGAGATTAAATTTTTTATTGCGTATGATGTCATCATAGAATTATTCGTATAAATCAGTGAATAACGGGCTAACATTTTCCGTTGTAACTACATTTGAATTGAATCTGATCGCAAGTGTAGCGCTATTAAAAAATTGTGCACGATTTATTTTAAACCGACTATTGTTTTGTTATAAAAGTTGAATATACAATAATTTGCATATACTATCAAACTAAATTCATTTTATTAGTATTTTTTAAATATTTTTAGTAAAAAAATACACGTTATTTAATTAATTTAGGTTATTATTAATGAATAGTTTTTAAACCTGGATACGACCTTCTGAATGGTGATCATCTGCGGCACCCCGTTCAGAGAACATGCTTGTTCATCCGAATATGGGAGTAAAGTATATTTTATTAATTCAAATTAATTTATGCAATGCAAGACAAACCTATACGATCGGATAGAGCAGACCTAACACCACCTTTTTAACTCCGGGATGCAATTGAGACTTCATTTTTTTACAATGCTAATAATGCTATACGCGGTGGTGAAAACATACCATTATCATTCTTAATAATAATAAAAAAACTAGAGGCAGTATTATTTAATATACGGTAAAATAGTAAGCTATTATGAATGCATCTTGTAGTGTAATGGGAGAAGTTGCCGATCGGATAACTTCGCCTGATTGGTCTTGAATTATTTTAATCCTGTTCGTTTCAAACTTAATTTGAAGTTAGAGGAAAAGTTGTGAGAATTTATCGAGCAGTCGGATAACGGCGTCTTCTTTTTCTAATTAAAGCGGCATCGTAATTTTTACGACATTTTTTTTAATTCGATTTTTTTTTAATATAGATTTGATTTATGCTTTGTTTACTTAGTTGATTATGGGAATCTGTGTTTACATTTAATAATCATTTTAGAATTTTTTATCATTATTACAAACTCCACAGTAACACAGTAACAGCCTGTAAATGTCCCACTGCTGGGCTAAGGCCTCCTCTCCCTTTTTTTGAGGAGAAGGTTTGGAGCTTATTCCACCACGCTGCTCCAGTGCGGGTTGGTGGAAACTCCATTACAAACTCCATTAAGCAGTAAATAATGTTACATGACATTATTCGTTAAAGAAGAAAAACATAGACGATTCTTTAAAAAAAAGCGTTCATTTGTGTTTGTGGAATTAGCTCGATATTGAAATGTATTATTGTACTTCCCATTGCTGAGCACCGACTTTCTCTCCTCTCAACGACAAGTTTTAGAGCTTATCCCACTACTTTCGTTTAAGATTCACTTAATATATAAAAAAAAAGCCTTTTATTATCAAGTCTCCAAATTAGTATACAAACAATAAAATAACTTATTATACGTAATTACATTAATACAATTACATATTGTATTAATGTAATTACGTAACGATACTATAGGATGAAGTAACAGAGCGTCCATTGAAGTTTATATATCTTTATTACAGTAGCGTAATCTAATTCTACATTTATATATCCCCGTAACAGCCTGTGAATGTCCCACTGCTGGGCTAAAGGCCTCCTCTCCTCTTTTTGAGGAGAAGGTTTGGAGCTTATTCCACCACGCTGCTCCCATGCGGGTTGGTGGAATACACATGTGGCAGAATTTCAGTGAAATTAAACACATGCAGGTTTCCTCGCGATGTTTTTCTTCACCGTAAAGTACGAGATGAATTTAATCACAAATTAAGCACATGAAAATTCAGTGGTGCTTGACCGGGTTTGAACCCACGATCATCGGTTAAGATTCACGCGTTCTTACCACTGGGCCGTCTCGGCTTATATATATATATATATATATATATATATATATATATATATATATATATATATATATATATATATATGTAAATTTACGGCTAGGTTTTGGTAATTGGTAAGGCGATCTCAGCTTTACAACTTCCTAGGTGGTAGATGTGGTGCCGATATCGCTCAGTGATTAATTTCGGCTGGAGAAATTAATCACTCGCCGATCTTGAATCACAGTACACCGTAGTAATAGTACGTATAGCAGTAAATTAATCGATTTGTTAAGGATTATATCTAACACAAATAAATTATAATTATAAACGTTCATGGGCAAGCACCACTGAATTTTCATGTGGTTGTCGGTGAAGAAAAACATAGTGAGGAAACCTGCATATCGGATGAAAATCTTCCGTTTTTGTATCCAAATTGCAGCAGCGTGTGACAATTTCGGATGTGTTCATAGAGGTTGTTTGTCAAGCTTTTTATGTGAATATGCGAGGAGTGTTGGGAATTTCGATATGTTAAAGCAAATTTGCTTCCATATTTATAGCAGTTATCGAAACCTTTTAGGTCGGAATTGGGTAGTTCAATAAACTATCAAAAACGACCCAACGAAATGCTCTATGTTAATCCATGTAAAAACGTATTTTTGTAGTTTGTCGATAATATGACAACATTATCATTAATTTTATTGTAAATAAAATTCCTAAAAAATATACCCGTTATTTTATATATCTGTGAATCTGAAAGATCTGATTCGAACTACTCTTAACGTAAAAATAAATGTATACCATGAAAACCACGCCAGCGTTCCAAAGTCACGCACATAATAAGTTAGTAGTAAGCTGTTGGCTTCTTCTGTTTTCAAGACGAATTGCCCCTAAAAAGATTATAGTATTACCGCCAATACTTAGCAATGAATAATCCAGTTACAACAAAGATAATCGAACCGAAATCAATTGGATTAAACCTACCCATAACTAAAACGTTGACCCAGGAACGAAGATTTTTCGCGTTTCGTTTGTTGTCAATTTTTTTGTGATTTTCAGTCTTATTATTTTCCTTTCTTGTCAAATGAAGTCTATAATAAATAATAAATATATAAAAAGGTTTAGTCATCGGTTACTAATTTTATTATTAAATTATTTTTAATACCGTAATTTTCTTGAAGAAATTAGTGCTATTGGTAAAGACACTAGATATAAGATATATGAATAGTAAAACTGTTTCTGGAGGTATCCAGAAATAGTGTTATAAATACGTACCCAAAATGCATATTTTATCACGTCGTGAACGTTTATAAATCTATGACAGGCATTTGTCTCTTCGTTCGTAGGTAAAGTAACAAAGCTGTTTGTAAACAAAACTTGATTGAACGCACAGCGACTGCAAAAGAATTGTGGTTGTTTCACTCGTCAAAATAGGAGGACTTCTTCCAGCTGTGGGAAGTTCACAGGATTCTATTTGCTCGCTGTAGATTATACACGTTTTGATATACCCAATGCCTTCTAAATCAAATAGAATGTTGGCATTTTTTACTATTATTGACAAGCCTTTCTCGACTCTTATGTGCTCATAAAGTACTCAGTGTCGAGTTGACAGGCAATATACGCTGAATGCGTTCTATTAAAGTGCACGTAAGTTTGAAACTGCGACGAAATAATGGATTTCTTCAGGATTAAAGGAGTTCTATTCTATACTATATCTTTTTTATATTCTTTATTAAACGTCTCTTTTATCTTACATTGCGTGTTCCGATACGAAATTGTTTCTAAACTAAAATTGTTTAAACCAGGCAGATGCCAGAGGGACACCTCGTTTATTAAAATGATTGGTGTAAAATGACAAAGCCTGTTATGACTAAAGCCTGTAAGCCTCGGGTACCTACGACAGATTCTGTCAAAATTATTCAAAGGTCACTATAATCCTGAACACAATTATTAAAGGTACGAATATCTAAAAATTTATTTTACTCCATTAATCATTATTATAGACTTCTTAGTGATCGCTTTAGTTTAATTACTGGGTGCACACTGAGTTCATTTAAAATTATACTAAAATGACTTTTAAGTTCTATTTTTAATAAAAATAAAAGGGATTAACATAGTGCTAACATAAAAGCCGACATGGCCCAGTGGTAAGAACGCGTGAGTCTTAACCGATGATCGTGGGTTCAAACCCGGGCAAGCACCACTGAATTTTCATGTGCTTAATTTGTGATTATAATTCATCTCGTGCTTTACGGTGAAGGAAAACATCGTGAGGAAACCTGCATGTGTCTAATTTCACTGAACTTCTGCCACATGTGTATTCCACCAACCCGCATTGGAGCAGCGTGGTGGAATAAGCTCCAAACCTTCTCCTCAAAACGAGGAGAGGAGGCCTTTAGCCCAGCAGTGGGACATTCACAGGCTGTTACGGTATAGTGCTTGTTTTTTTTAACTGATTTTGTAATAGCAGGATGTTCTCAATTCGTCTCTTTACATTTATGTATTAGTGAATATGATATGAACTGATATTAATAAACGTTCGGTTCAGTATAGTATTAAGGTGCAAGGCGGTCCCATTTCAATTTCATTAGCATTGGACATTGTTAAGTTTTTATATGAAGCGAAAGTGCAGATGAAGACTTTTGTTTTTAATGATTATCTTTATAAGCAGTTTGTTACAAAATAACAGATAGTTATAAAATATATTCGCGGAAGCTCCAGAAAGTTCCACGTTTTCTGCTAACCCATCTGACTACCGGCTCACCTGTTATTCTACCGCGAAACAGCAATACTTACAATTGGGTATAACATAATCGATATGAAGCGTAAGGAAACCTGTATTTTATCGTACCTATATTTTATCTAAATGAAACTACCCTCAACCAATACAATATGATAAAAGTGCCAAAGGAAATATGTCTGTAAAATTTCATGTATATTAAAAAATAAGATGATGAGGCCATAAAAATAACGCGGCAAAATATCTTCGGCATTCGAAAATCTTTCGAAATGTTTTTATGCAACAACGCCGAGCCGGTCGGCGGCACGCTGTTACTATGACAACGTAATTTCCCCTAATCCCCTCTATTCTAGAGCTCGATCCCCTATTTAAAACGCCCGTACGGCGCCCCATATTAAAATTACACTGATATTCAATTATCACCTTTATGTATAGGGGTGTAGGTGTTAAATTGTATGATATGATTATTCTACCTCTACCTCCCTACTGTACATTATTCGTCAGCTGTCTCGGGACCATCTATCACACCGTACTGAGCGTCAAATTAAATAAGACGTTTTAGTTCGTTAGTGTCAAATACATTTACCGGGAATCGATTTTACCTTAATTTAAAAAGAAATATCTGAGAAGGTATTAGTTAGACGGTGTTATGAATGACTACCTAGTTAATAGTTAATATAATAAATTTAATTTACATTTAAATCTGTTTTTATAATAAATTTTATGGTTTATTAAAACAATCATCAAACAACTACTGTGTTTCTTGACGGGTTTTTCTCGGTAGAACGTAGTTTAGTAGGTCAGATGGATATTTTTAAATTTAATTGTTACTTGAATATAGAATAGCTTGATTTTGATAATAACTTACATCTTATAATCCGTATAAAAAATGTTTTTTTTAATTTCAGTTTCTTGTCTGATTCGATGGAAATTAATAACTATTCAAAAGCGCTTGTAAGCCGTGACTTATTGAGCTATATTTACATACATATACATAGTGAGCTATTTTTGTATACCTATATTAATCTGTTAAATCATATTTAAAATATATATATATATATAATTGGAACTTACTTGTAATAGTATAATCACGAGCGATTGTCCTAAAACCACTATATTTTAATATACGGTTTATAAATATATTATGAATTATATTATAACTTTATTATTTATGTGAATATTTAAATAAATGAAAACACGATGATATAAAATATTTTGTCTTAATAAAAAGGTGATACAATCTTACTTGTATCATATATGTACAAAGTCGTTACAATAAAAAGGGCAACACGGGAACAAAAGACGCTAATTGCCATTGTAAACATTTATTAAATAGAAGAATTTGTGTTACTACCCGCATAGAAGTACCATCGCGTATTACGCACACTTAAACCTATTCTTTCGAAATCTTTTGTTTTCCCTTTAATTTTATTACTTTAAATTATATTATTTTGCTTTATCACACAACCCAACAGGGGCAAATTGGTAATGTTTTTTGTATACATACTTACAAAGAATGTGTATTTTTTTACGTTAACTAAAAGTTCAATAACTCGGTATAGGGTGCTCGGTAGCGATGTGAAAGTAGCGGGTTCGATCCGACCCCTAGAGCTTTTATCGTCCTCCTAACACTATGAAGGATAAGGTGTACCTTGAAAACAGACTTTTATAGTATTATTATTTTTTTTATAAGCCGAGATGGCCTAGTGGTTCGAACGCGTGAATCTTAACCGATGATCGTGGGTTCAAACCCGGGCAAGCACCACTGAATTTGCATGTGCTTAATTTGTGTTTATAATTCATATCGTGCTTGACGGTGAAGGAAAACATCGTGAGGAAACCTGCATGTGTCTAATTTCATTGAAATCCTGTCACATGTGTATTCTACCAACCCGCATTGGAGCAGCGTGGTGAAATAAGCTCCAAACCGGCTCCTCAAAAGGGAGAGGAGGCCTTAGCCCAGCAGTGGGACATTAACAGGCTGTTACTGACTCTATTATTTTAGACTAAAAGAAGAAAAATATAGTTTCAGTATTTCATCAAAATTTCAATGTGTTAATTCTCGCATGAAATAAACTCTTATCCCCAAGAGGTGCTTAGCCAAATTAGAACCTACAAGTCTTTGAAAGTTAACCTCAAATGCCCAATGGACTTGTTAGGTTTAAATACTATATGGAACACATGTAATATTAGTCTTCTTCTAAAGAATAAATAAATAAATAAAATAATTGACCTCTTGTTATAATAAATGTTATCGTGCCCGTGTGATATACGGCTAAGATTGCGTCCAAGTATTTCTATAAAAATGCGCCCTTGCATATCCGAGGTAGGTAAACAAAAGGTCCGCCCTTGATGAGTTCGTTGCATGCAATATAGATAGAAAATCTTTAATATATCTTCATGTATATGTAGCATTCGCATTTACAAGTATTTTATATAAATGCAATAGAAAAAAATATATACCTCACTACCAATTCGTCCCGGCTTCGCATAGGTAGAATAAGGTCCATCTAAAACGTTTATATCGTAATACATATAACTGTATTAGTTTACGCGACGCAGACCAGTAAAGCTTATCGCGGTAGCATGCGCAAGCGATCCCGTGGCGCTCCTCGTTATGACGGAAAGGGTACCGCTGGTTTTTTAGTGTGTATTCCGTTGTTCGGGACGCACTCGGCACCTCGGACATCGGTGAGCCTCACATACCCCCCCACTGTTCCCGTGGGGGAAACGCGTAATGCGTTTTTCCAGCGTAAAAAAGACCAGTAAAGCTTCCGTCATCGTCATGTTTCACTCAAGTTACACAAAATTTTAATGAATTAAACATGTAAACCTTCCTCTTGAATCTGTTCATCCATTAGTGAAAACCGCATCAAAATCATTTCAGTGGTTTTTTAGTTTATCGCGTTCACACAGACATACAGACAGAAAGTCGGTGGGGGGACTTTGTTGTATAATATATAGTGATATACATTATCGTAGTGTTATTTTGTGCAAAAAAATATATCTAATGCTTTATGCTTATAAACTCCTCAAGGGAGGCAGAATATTAATAATTTCATTTAAAAACTTAACGCATAGAAACGGTAGACACAATTTTGACCTTGAAAAGTATTTTCAACATCAAACAAAAATTCAGTGATTTTAATAAACCTTCACGTTTAAACTCGTGAATTTCTTAACAAGATTAAGACTGTGCCATATTAAAAAAATAAATAAATAAATAATAATAATCTTTAAAACGTGATAGTAATCATCTATGGTAGTGATTTAATCAAATTCTTACATTCGAAAATGTTTAATCAAATCCAAAAAAATTAAGTCTTGTTCAAGGAGACTTCTATCCGACTAAAACCAACAAGAACCTCATTAGTTACTCTAATATATATGATATTAACTGTATTTAATTGATCTATAAATGTAACACATATTTTTTCGCGAGGCTAACATATTAAAGTATAATACAATAAAAAAGGACTGCGAACAAACTTTCTGTATTTAAGTATTTCATTTCGGCTTTAAAACACCCCAGTGCGTAGTTATTATTATTTATAAAGGCGCATTTATTTCTCTAGACTTTGTTATTTTTTTCAATTTTCTCAAAACAGTTGAACCATTAATCTTCTTTGTGGTTTGATTAGCTGGTTCATTTTGCTTGTCGTGAAACATATTCTTAATCTAATAATATTATAAAATCGTCTGTATATAAAATATTTTTTTTTTTTGTTCGTTGTTATATATAAAAGTTATTGGGTTTTTCTGTCGAAAATTCTCAGTAGCAGCCCGGAGTCTAGACGTTGGTAAACACCTAAATATTGTATAATTTAAGACAAATTAGTACCTTCAAAGTGCAATATCATAATCGGAGATATTGGGAATCTGGGAAACATACGAAACGATGAGCCATTTATTTATTAATCGTGTTTAATATATTTTTTTTTATTTAGCAGAAGTATGTGTCTTTTTTTGGTCGGTTACTATTAACATTTTCATGATATAAATATTTATTAATAAAAAATATTCTGGCAAATATAGCACTACATAAAAATCTTCAAACTTTTCAAGAAGTTTCGAAGCTGTGTCAATGCAGGCTGTGGATACAATTTTTACTCCACCGCTAAGATAACGATATGAATTAAAAATACAAATTAAGAATGTGTTAACTCAATAGTGCTTGTACGGATTTGCACCTGCAATATTTATCTAATGAGCGAGCAGAATTTAAATACTTATTTTAGAATCATATAAATATTTAAAATAAACAGGCAGTCATAGGGACTGCCGATAGAAGTCAAAAATTGAAACTTTTAAATATATTTGTCCAATTTCCACATCTAATGGCACTCCTTGTAATAATTCTATCCCTTTTTTATTTTATTATATAACTTTTTATTTATCCAAAAACACAGTATGTCATAAACTCGGTAAAAAATATTAATACAGCTTAATCTAAAATAAGTAATAGTTAAAATACACGTATATTATTTGTATATATTGTTAGTATTTACATACATATCAATCATCAATCACCTTTTACAATATTTAAATTATTTGTACTTTCAACGAGTCTATTTCCTACGATAAAGCAGCGCAACGCGCCTGAAGAAGTTTTCACTTCAAAATTACGCCTTCTGACTGAAAGGACGTCAAAGTAGCAACAATGAAGGCGAGTACGTTGCCTATTACGCGACAAGTACCTGTTGCTCTCAAATGCTCGCTGTGAATGAAACTCATGTTCTTTCACATTGTAGGAACCATTAACAATTAAATCAATTTAAAGTTACATTTCTTAATTACTATTAATATTTCTTGTTTATATATCATTAATATATTTTGAGTCTATGTTAAGTTTATGTGAAGGTATCAATTTTATTTTATTTCAATGTAGAATAGAAATTTTTTATTTAAAATTAGACGCAATTCTAATACCCGTTATCACTTGGAAGACGTCGTTCCATTTTCAAATATTAGTCCTCATTAAGTATACCAAGTGTCAATTAGTATATTTTATCTGTAATTAGTATATAATTTGTACAAGCTGTTATCCACTTTGTTCTTATTTGCTGACCTAAAAATTTAAAATAAAATTTATAAACCAATCTATTGAAATTGTTTCTTTGGACAATTATTTTTTAAATTTTCATCGTAATTTGGTCGTCGTATAGTATTTTTTCGTTAGGTACACGTTAATTAGCATTAACAATGTGTTTTGTATCAAGCACGCATCTTGAGAAAATTGCATGTGTCGGAAGAAAATTTATGATGTGTATTCTAATCAGTGTCTCCAATGATACCGTAGTTGCTGTAGATGTAAAAATCAACTATCTAGCGATTATTATACTGTATCTATCAACACTACAATTTGGACCGCCTTCGGTTGTGACTCCACCTGATTCCAATAATGTAATTCTGTAATGGAGCAGCATAGTTTGAGGAAACATTCTTTTATTTTCTTGTTAGAAAATAATGCCTGTCCAACATCTGGCTCTTTTTATACACTTTTTATTAACTTTCCTGCATGTCCTTCTATATCTTTTTATTAACTTCTCCATTATGTATCTGTATATGAGTATGATTTATTGTTCTCATTATTTCGTTACTTATTCTGCGACTGTATTTCTACATTGTTAAGATATTTTTAATTTTGATTTATAAAAAATGTTAACCGCACGTAGTGATAGTCTCGTCGCTGACCACACTAATTTTAGGCTTCACTGAAAACCAACGCTGTAGTGCCTGATGAAGTTTAATGTTACTCAGCTCAGAGACCAATATACTATGTAGTCGCACTATGTAACATTACTCGTTATTATTTGTATTACATAAGTTACTTTATTGTGCAGTTGTCGTGATCAACGGAACTTTCCTTTGATATAAAGTACTTATTTTATACTTCTTTCTTGCGGATATCAAATCCAAATCTTTGTTCAATGTTCAAGCAGTATACTTGTTTATTGATTATTAAATATTCTAAAATATAATATCGTTTCGGAAATAAATACGTCATACCTGAAAAGAATGAAACAATATTGTTTGTTTATATATATTTAAAACAAAGGAAGTCAAAAATAATGAAAGCAAATTTTATTGTAAAAAAATATTTAAGTATTTTATTAGTTAAAAAAATACGGTAACAAAGTAGTAATTAACAATTGCTTTAAAATTAATGAACTATCTGAAACAGCTACAATTGTCATCAATTAAGGCAGCACATGAAATTGATGGCTCAACCTCCTCTCTGAATAGGTAGCAAACGTCTGGAGATGATAATTTATTTATTTAAGAGTAGCTATGTCCGATTATATCCCCGTGATAGCTTTGATATAGAGATATCTATATATACTACTAACTCGTTTATTTATACACTAGCTCGTTACCCGCGGTATCGCTCACGTCAATTTCCGTAGCTCTTTAAAATAATTCTCATACAAACTTTCAACCCATTTACCTTAGGGAATAAATTTATAAAAAATACTTCTTTAATGCTAATTTACTGTGTAAAAGAAACTCGTATGCAACTATTAATTAATGTGTAAATAATTTGTAGACCAAATATTTTTCTCCTTAAAATTTTGCGATTCATTATTTAAGATTATTATAACAATTATTTATTGTTGCCTTAGGAGAAACGTTGAAAGAAACTCGGCAGTTTTTTTGTTGTTAAGAATTTGTAGTTGATTATAATTTTCAATGTAAGAAAATTATAAGCATACTTACTGATGTTATAATGTGTTTTAATGCAATTAAAGGTATGGTTATGTAAACAACGATTAGGATAAAGTGGCATAGGAGCACGCTTCTCCTCCGACCATAACTATTTCTACGTATTAAATTAAAATGTAGGTTTTCTTCTTATTAGATGATAAATATTAAATCGTTTGCACATAAGAATGTCGAAGATTTGTTTTGTACTTGTATTCGGAGCGCGAATTTTCTGTAATAGGGTTTTAGTTTAGAAACTTATTTCTTTATTTAAAGTATGGCTTTTTGCAAGTTACCGTAACCAAAACAAACATTATTATACTTTTATCCGTCTGTCCGTATCTTCGGGGCCATTTTCAAAATTTAATTTATTATTTCCTTAAACTTTACGTATATATAATATAAAACCACAGGGCATAGCTAGTGTATCCTAATACAGATTCAGCGTTGCGTTTATTTTTCCGTTTTAATGACAATAATTACAGTTACATTAACAATTACGGCCAAGCGGACACTAAAATGTATTTTTAATTGCAGCGTTCTAAATCAAATATGTTTAAGCGAATAATTGTAAGCATCGTTAGTTTGTAGTAACTCTAGCGAAATTGTGAACTGACGGAAATTTGTAAACGAAACATTCAATGTACAATATAACGTGCCAATTTCAGCTAAATTATAGACATGTTAAACCAACCCAAGCCATAAGATTATGCGTTTAATTGGGAATTTAGGGCTTCGTTCACGAATTTTAGATAGTTTACAATATCGCTGGATTTATTATTATCCAACAGTATTTCAGAGGTGATTTTTTTTTTAATGTAAATTACTGGATTCAAAACACTCAAGAATGCATCAACACAAGAATACTTTTTCTCTCTTGTGTAATTATTCAGAAAATATTTTTTCAGTAATTTTCGGGTAAAGGGGGCAACCCCGAGGCCCGTACCCAGACTGGCCTAGGCCAGCCAGGACGTACCAACTCTCTCTAAGAATATCAATAATAATGTCAATATCTTGACAGAAGAACCAAATGACTTTTTATTGACCCGAACATGGGCTTAAAACCAATATTTCGGGATCTGCGGCCTTATTACATCTTCACTAAACCAACGAGGCAATCACCTCCTATACTCAATCAGTGTCGTTAATCAAAATGCTTTTTTAACTATGATGATATGAACGAAGGCGGAATCTGTAAATAATCATGACCTTGAATGATCAAATAACAAACCTTTCTACTAAATACAAATATTTTCTTTATTTATTTACCATTACATATAGAACTTGTGTACTGTGTGGAATTGTCAATGCCAATTTTGACAAAAACAAATGTATCCCTAATGTTTTTCACAGCTGTTTATAATAACCAGCATTGAGACCCTTAATTCTTTGTTCGAGCTCACTTTAACAATCTTGAGAGATAAGAATATCCGCATTAACACCCAATTACCAGTTAATACCAACGCACTAAAGACTATTTTTGCCTATCTTCTCTACTTACTGAACTAAATTTGATGAATTTAATTAAAAGTATACTTTATTCAACAGTGATAAGCACTAGTTTTGAACGCACCGACGAATGTTCATGTTTGTGATTAATAACACTGACTGATTAGTTCGGTTGAGGGGAATCGATGACACGTGATTTATTATAGAGGATATTTCTTTCGTAATATAGATGTCCTGCGATTTATTGATACGCTATAAAAAAACTTTTGAACGTAACGTTTTACTAACGTTTTTTATCACCAACCGAACTTGTTACGAAACGATATAAGTCAATGATTTTGTACGAATAAAACTTTAAAAGACCGTTCGTTCCTCTTTAATAAGAATAATAATAAATATACATATGTTGTCCACGAAAACGTTATTGTAATTTTCAATGAAACATTTTATTTGAATTAAATATTTTAGAACAACGTAGTGGATTAGACTAAAAGTTATCTCCTCAAAGACCTTAGCAGACCTAACAGTGGGACTATATTTTATATTGGGAAATATATTTTAAAAACATATCAAGAATATTAGTTATTGTTGTATAGTAGTTTTTATTTCGTTTAAATTGGGCCGTGGAACCGGAAACTCGAGACGTGTGAAGGACATCAAATCTAGGATTTCCTGCGTTCAAATCTAATGTGTTAAATGAACATTAAGGTAACATTTACTGCCTCGTTGGTCTAGTGGCTAGATATAAGGTCGCAGACCCGGAGGTCCTAGGTTCACATCTCAGGTATGGCCAATAAAAAAATTCTGTCGAAAATTCCCAATAACAGCCCGGAGTCTGGAAGTTGGAAGTGTGTACACTCACGCCTCAGAAAACACGTAAAGCCGTTGGTACTGCGCCTGAACACTTTCCGGTCGTTTCGAATTGCCGTCCTATCGGATTATGTAAGTTAAAGAATAGAGAGTGCACCTGAGTTCGCGCACACACTTGTGCACTATAATATGTCCTGTCGCAGTTGCCTCATCTCTCTTGAGATTGGCCGCCGGGGCCGAAATCGGTCTGAAGGACTATATCTATATATTATTTTAGGTCGTAAAGTTACTATCGTCCTAGGGCGAATGGGATTTTTATGTCATATGATGCATGTTACCTATTATATTGATAATGTTTTGCCAATAAATCTTTAGGCATTTTAATTTCCACGATTTTTAACTGCATACAATACAATAAAATAAATAAATTAAACAACGAAAATCTTCAAGAACCCTGACTAGATTTGATGTTCTCGTCTTTGCTTTTGATTCTCCTTTCCTATCCACTGGGATATCTCGGCTCATTGCCAGCAAAGCGTGTGGCAAGACAAATTGCTGTTTCCTCATAAACGATGTAGAATGATAACGCCGTCTAGGTCTTTTGTAAGTTTGGGTCAATGTTACCAACAATAAAGCGATTTAAGCGAGTAATTGTGCTAAATCTGGGCATAAAAAGAACCCACGCTATGAAAGATTGACACGTTTTAGGCTGTTTTGTGTACACTGATTTTTATTCGTGAAAAGCTTTTTTATTTGTCCTTAATTTATTAAAGATGATAAAATATTGTTGTAATTATAAGGTCACGACCTTAACTAAGCAGTCCATTATGATAAAAAAGTCACAAGTATATTAAATATAAAATAATATAAATATATATTGAATATTATATGTGATGTATAATTATTTACATTTTGTTATCTTTTAATTATCCTGTACAACCAGTACTGTAACATGGTAAATATTCGTGGTGTAGTAAATATTTTTTCAACAGCGAGTTAACAATTATATACAACATCTGATAATAAATTTAATAAAATATCTGATAATAAGATAAACTGACATCTTAAGTACTCCTGTCGAAACGCGGAGTAGATTTATAAGGACAACATCGAGATCGAAATAAACATCTTTACAAGTACAAATATTTATTTTCCAGTGGGGAATAAAACTCGTTATTCCGATGTTACACAAGACAAGCACATTGCGCCAGAAGCTTGCAATGGTTCTTAAATTAAACAATATATCCTTCGAAAAACAAAAACATCTAAAGTTACAACTACACTCTTATTATAAGGGGAGATAAATAAAATATTTAGAGTCAGTAAAATGATTACTCCAGACATCCAACGGCCTGGAATCAATCAATATTTACATGTATAATGTTTACCGTTATTCAAGATAAACCCTGTATCGGTCACAGACACGTAGAGTTTGCTTTGATCCTTTAAGCTGATATTACTGTGGTATAATGTATACGTGAAACATGAATCATGGTGGAGTCAAGGCTGCGAAAAGTAAACTTATAAATGGAATAAGTACTTGTTTTTATAATGAAGAGAATCATTCATTAAATATTAAAAATTCTACATGTACATACTTTCGTATAATATTTTACAATATATATAATCTTAGGTTTAAATGACTGAATGTAGGTTAGATGCGGCGAACATTTAAGTCCACTGAAGTATACAGTCACAATGGTGATAAAAAGCTGACACGTTATTTGATAAAATGCTGTTTAATACATCAACGTAACAATGGAGGTGAGGTAAAAACCTTACCAATAATCCAATCAAATGTTAAGATGTAGTCAAGCATGAAAAACAATATCAATTCAAAACATTATAAATTGAATTGTCGATTCCAAATTGGTACCCAAGGTAGCTCTGGCAGTCAATAAGATATTTACTTAAAGCAGGGCGTTTACGTATTCAATGGCTTTATCGGTCATTGCTTAGGACCGGTTTCCACTAGATCATGATGACAAGTAATCGTACCGGCAAATATGTCGTGACTTGAATATTTATTTGGAAGAAAATCGAATAAAGCGACACATGATAGGAATGTCACCGGCGCAGCTGTGCCATTTGTCTTCTTTTTTTCGTGTGGTCGTACACCACGTAATTGATTTATAGTTTTTTATTATTCCAATATCGGAAAAGTTAGAGCTGACAGAATAAGGAAATATTCGTCAAGTAATAGTGGAAACGAGCTGTCAAATATTTGCGGTCGAGTAGGCAGCTCTTGTGTTTAAGATAACGTCAGATAGAAATTGTGTTTGAAATTTGCTTACAATGGTTAAATAGATTATTATGTAAGTTAGCTTAGTCTAGATTGTCAAGGTTTCGTTAGTTAAAAAAATAGCGTTTAATTCTGTCTACTTTTTTTCAAAACATGAAATCCTAGTTTTTATCTTCAAGGAAGTTAATTTATCTGGTTATTTATAGAGTATATCTAGTTGTTTGCAAGCGATTCTATGATAGTTATTGATTAAAAAATTTAATAGGGCACTAAATTTAAATAATTAAAAAAAAAATCTAAATTATTATTATTTATAAGTTCGTGGAAAAAAATGTTGTTAATAATATATTAATAAAAAAAATAATATAATTTGTAAAATACGAACCACAGTATACATAATAATACGTTTACAGTTAAAAACTTATTTTTTCCGTTGTTTTTTTTTTCAACAAACATGCTCGTTTTGGTCCAATTAAATTAATAATATTTCAGATTAACAAATTTCAATATTATTCGCTTTTGCTTTTCAAAGAATTATTAGTTAAACGAGTATTATGTCAAAAGCAATATTCTACTTTAGGTGATTCGAAGATCACTACACAAACAAATGGGTGGATTATATTGCGAATATCGTCGGTGCAGATAGGCGGATGAATATTCGTATATAAGCGCGTTACCCGAGGGCCTTAAGTTTATATGCTAAGTGGCAAATTCTGATGTAATCAATTTAAAAATAAAATATTTGTTTGAATATTAATACTAGTCAAATTAAAATGTATCCTTAAAACAATTGTTACGTAAAGTTTGTAAATAAATCGCGAGTAAGACGTTTTATTAAAAGTTTTCACTGAAGCTGCTTAAAATTTAATCTCTTCAAACATTCGTTGCTTTTATAATAACAGTAACATTAAGAAGTTTAGCCGCGACAGTCCTTACGAAGTTTACACGAAAAGTTCGTAACAAACTCGACTCCTTTAAAGCCGAGTTACATGTTTACATTTTCCGTTTAATTGTACTAACCAGTCGTAGGTAACCCGCGCGTATATCAAGATATAAAAATGCAAATATTTAGACTGCATGATTAGTAGTTTAGGCATTCTGTCTGCTATATACAGATATGTAGAACTAGCTTGAACAGCTAAGTATATATGTGTACTTGAAAATGATTAGCAAATATTAGTGTGTATTATGGTTATAATAATCAGTCAGTTTTTTTAAGTTGCTATATTGCCTTTTATAAAATAACCACTTCTAAAGCCTATTTATATTTGTCCTCTGATTTGATTTTCAATTTTTCTTCTAAACATAAATTTAAAGAGAATGCCAGTTAAACCTTCGTCGTTACTTTCAATTATACTGATTCTCACTTTGGTTTACCATTTAATTTAATAATCTAAATTTAAATAAATTTATCTAATTAACTTTATACAAATGTTTGGAAAATGTAAATATTCCTAAGCATTTTCAATTTCCCTTGAACAAGATGTTTCAATACAAACAATGTTCCACAAGCATAAATTATATATTTTATCTCGTGGTTCTGATACTACATACGTATACACAAATATCATATACCCAAGAAACAAAGATAAGAAATAAATCAAAATGTAAATACAAATTGCAATATCAAGGCCGGAGCACGTTTCATTGAACTCGATAAAACAAACCAATCAATATAAGACGTGATATCATACATCGTAAAAGGTAACGAAGATCAAGATATTATGGTTATATCCACACGTGCCCATGTTATGCTAAGCTCACATTAGTTCCAGGGTTTACGAAATAAATTCAACGAAAACTAAAACGATGTTTGTGTTAAACTGCTGAAGTTTTTTATAGTTTGTTTCAAATAGGCAGACAGTCTAGTAAATGGGTGGGGTCGAATGAAATTGGTACTGAAAAAAATATTGACCCACCCTTACATCGCCAATGCGCCACTAATAATGGGAACTAATATGTTATATATCCCTTGTGCCTATAGTAGTTACAGTCTTACTCACTCTTCCAACTGAAAACTTACCATTGCTGTTTGGCGGTAGAATATATGCTTAGTGGGTTGTACCCAGATTGCATAAATCCCTACCACCAACTCAATAGAATTTATTATTAAATTACAACTAAAGTTTTATATTTTTTTATTATATTGTCACTAGGTTTGGTCTAGATATTTTAGCTCAATAGACCGGATGGAACCGGTTTTAAATTCAATCTTAAGATTTGACCGACACATATTAATAGGTGAAGTTTAATATAAAGCTTGTAAAAATGATATTCTGTGTCAATTATAAAGTACATACTGTGAATTTTAATAATACAATACAAAAAAGTTAGGTGCGTTTAGGTGCTTAGTTTTTTAGAGGTTTCGATCTTTGATTAGTGACTTTAAGTAATTTATTTAAATTCAAAATCTTAATACTTATTATGCAAGGAGACTTACAATAATTTCTGAATCAAATGAAAACTATTAAATTAAAGGTACAACTACTACGGTTTCGGAATGTAGATTAATATCGAGAAAAAGTGGCCAAAAATTCACTAGTTGCTCTTTTTCACTCATTAATTATTGTAATAAACTATATTTATTTCAACGCGGAAATCCTTGGGGAAAGCCTTTGTTTAGCAGTGGACGTCTTTCGGCTGATATGATGGTGATAATAATGATATTTATTTTACTATTACATTTTTATATCAGTTAACGAACACTAACCCTATGTATTTTTATCATCTGTATAATCTTGTTGCATCTTGTTATGAGTGCCGATATAGTCCAGTGGCTTGAACACGTGAATCTTAACGGAAGATTGCGGGTTCATACCCGGTCAAGCTAAAAATTTAATGGAAGTAGTCATGTTTAATTTGTGTATAGAATTCATCTCGTGTTTTGTGTAGCGTGAAACGGGTAATAAAAGCGTTGTCAGGAAATGTGCATTCGTCGAATATGATTCTTTTTTAAACTAAAAGCTTATGCCTTATAGCTTATTTACTTATGTATAGAATTCAATTGATAACTGGCAATATTGGAAATAGGTACTGTCCGTTCATATAAACATCTCAAATAGTTAAAGAGTAATTAATGAATGAAATAATAATAAATTAATCAGATATTAGAGAAATAATTCAATATTTTGATTATGTATTGAGGTATTTGATATTGAAAATATATATAACATTTGATATAGTAATTGGGACAGCCCTAATGACCTAAAATCTAGAAGGATGTCAGCAAATATGAGCACGCAGGCCAGACCGGTTACAAACGACTATAAGTTTTATTACAGGTAATTTGATATCAGGCTATTTGATGCCAAAGATTCTAGATAATATAAGAAAAACGAAATTGTAACTTAAGAGTGAAGATACTTGAGTAAGAGGGTTTTTTTATACAATAGCTTATTTCATTTGTTTATGCGATTATTTATATTCCTAACACGAGAGAAGTATGTGTGCAAAGCGATGCTGATCATGTCTGTGTGATTAAGTAACATTTTTTTTTATAGAATAGGTAGGCGGACTAGGTGGCCCATATCCAACCAATAAGTGGTAACCAACGTCCATGGACATTGGCATTGTAAGAAATGTTAACCATCGCTCCAATGCGCCACCAACCTTGGGAACTAAAATGTTATGTCCCTTTTGCCTGTAATTACACTGGTTCACTCACCTTTCAAACCGGAACACAACAATACCAAGTACTGCTGTTTTGCGGTAGAATATCTGACGAGTGGGTGGTACCTACTCAGACGATCTTAAACGAAGCCCTACCACCAGTCACTGTAAAGTATGTGTTTTAATTGCTATATTGTTTGAGATTAAAATAAATCATATTGGAGATTAGCTTTTATCACAACCTTTATTATTATTACCATAGAAAGACGGGCAAATTGGCCACTGATTGTTTGTCGTCGTCCTTCGCTGATTAGATATTTGCTGGGAGATGTAAATACCACTCCTAGCACTAACAACGGGATACATACTATGGGATCTCAAATGTTATATATTGTACCTGTAATTAAACTAACTCACTGGTTGCTTAAAATCGTGATTTACAGCTGGGTTTACGAAAAGCCTTAAAAGTATATTAAATTTATTCGATGCTTCAATAATTATATAATAAAAGTAAAAATAATAATTTTAAAAGAGCAACTACATTCAAGTCTGCTTTCAGCAACGGTGATAGAGTTAAAATATTGACGATTAAAAAACTTTTTATTGTAAAGTTTATTTGGGTAAAAACATTTCATTTGATTTGAAATATGATTATATGGACTTAATATCAAATATCTTAATTTTATTTTATTATTTTTATTTTTAGCTGTCTGTAAAACCATTATTATATTGTTTCATAAGGATCGAACTGAAAAATAAATTTATGTAAAAATTTATTTTTTAATAAATATACAGTTACTTGGGAAAAACGTACATGTTGTATATTAGATTTAAAATGAAATGTATTAGGATATGTATCTTCAAGTTTTTAGTATATATAAATAATTATAAACAGTCATGGAACGGTCTCTAAGGTTTTAACAGTTTGCATTTAATTGTTAATTCAAAATGAAATAAAAAAAATTATGCATAGTAGAAAATGTATATGTACTAAATGGAGACAATAGTCCCGCGTTGTATAAAAATGTTCCGCCACGAAGAAACACTAATAAGATTCATTAAGATTTCAAAGAGAAAACAATTATTATTATGACAGTACCTGATACATAACGTTATGAAATTTCTTTTGAGACAGGATTGCTGTCACTATAAAAATAGTTTTTACATTTAAATCTTATTATAATTTTTTTAGTGTCATTAGTGTTTGTTTAAACTTGGATCATTTCTACACAAAACGATCCCATTATGGGATCTTTTCATTTGTCATTGTCTTTTATTCGATATAAATGCTACTTAATACTACTATAATAAAATTAATGGTATCAGATAATACAATACGTCTAGACATTACGAGGACTGTAAGAACCTCTTAAATCTTTCAATTATTAAGATTTATCTATTAAATTAGAAAAAAGGTAAAGTGAGGTAAATGTAAATGTAAAGGTAAAGAGAGGTGAAGTTTAAGTTAAATTAAATATTAAAAAATAGAGGACAAGAAGTGTTGCTTTATTAATTTCTGAAACATATCAAGTGTCTTCTAAGTGTAAGTTGCGTTTCGAAGTAGAAAGATCAACAAATGAAAAGCTTGAATTTTAGTTACTAAAAGTTAATTTAGTTATGAAGCTTAATGAAAAGAAGACAACGCCAGTGAAATACACCTTTTGTTAATCATTAAGTAACATCCTATAAATATCACAATGCTATATAAATAAATGTAGATAAAAATAAAAAGCTTAGCACTTCTTTGCTTTAATGCGAATCGGTGAATACACATGTAGTAGATTTTCATTCATTACAAAAACAATTTCGAATGTAAGATATTAAACAAGTAAACTATATAAATACCTAGTCCAGTACCGCACTAGTCTAAGTTTCTCGGCCGGTGTTCAATATTAAGGGGCAAACAACTCACGTGCCACCAATAAAGCTACATTATGGTCGTTTAAGCCAATAATAACTTGAATATGTGGTCCTTACTATCAGAACTCGATTCATTGTCATTTCTCGCAGTTGTCGTGGGCATTTGTAAAAGGAAGGTAAACAGATATTTCGGCCACTTTACATGAAATGGTGTTGGTTTACTAATTTTTGTACGGTAAGAAATTACTTACATCATCAATGCGTCGTCTACCATAGAATCAAAGATACGAGGTGTTTGATGATATAATAAGTGTAGTACCTAGATGGATTGGACAAAAACTTTGCCTGAGTCCGTATTTCCTGATAGCTACAATGTTGGTGTCTTCAAATCCAGAGTAAACAGGTTTCTTATAGGTAAGCGTGCTACATCCTAGACCGTGTCGATGCTTAACATCAGGCAAGTCAACGGTCAAACGCTGGCCTATTAATTATAAAAAAAAGCCCTTTCCCCTCCCTCAATTATAGTCCTAATATAACATAAGAGATATAACATAAGATAACATATCAAATATTGTATTAGCAATTTTAGTGGTGGTAATGTTATTAAATTAGCCGTTATTATTTGTTACGTGATATCATAAATGATAAATGTATTTAGTTGGTGAGTAGACTATTCAAAACAATTTTCTCGGAATAAAGCCAAGATCTGTTTAATAACGTAACCTAGAATCTACAGGTTGCCTTTCCGTCTGAGTAAGTACTTGTATAAAAAGGGTCAGATTATAATTGAGTTATGAAAACTAATTATAAAGAACATTAAGCTATTCAAACGTTAAGAGAAATAGTGAAAAACCTTAAGGAAATATTTCAATGGTAACGTTCAGTCTTCGCTACTAATTAGCCGAGCCAACTTGTCTACAACTAAAAAGGTCTTGAGCGTTGATAGAATATAGTGAATACGTATCATATTATACTCAAGATTATATGCTGCATTTCTCAAATGAACGTTAGAAAATCATAGTGCTCCATCGCTTAATGGCAGGATACACTTAAAAGCTTGTACATTCTTATCGTTTTCTTTAAAACAACAAGATAGCTACAATCTTGTTATTCTCTTCTGAAAATTGTATTTTAAAGTGGATTGTTTTGTTATTTAACTTTATTTAGCATCTTGTTTTGCTCTACGTATAACGTATTTTGCTCTTAACAGCTTGCTAGGATTTTACTTTTTGTGATGCTAGTTGTTTGTAAAATTTGTAATTATTATATTATTTTCATGGTCACATAATTCTAATTTATTTACTGAACACTGAATGTCATTGATTAGTATATTTTGATCATTTTATTAATATACGGTCTTACTTATAAAAAATTAAACACTGATTTGTCTCTTTCTATCATTATTGATCTCACATTCGAACGAGGCAGAAACAGCATTGTTTCACTAATCACTCGCTAAATGACGTTTATAAATGGAACCGATGTCTAATGTTGTTATGTCTATTTTGAGTGTAACGCTTTCGACATCAAAACTGTATTAATGCTTCAAAATTATTAGACTCCCAGGGTATTTTTACATACTATATTGATTTTCATCTTTCATAAAAAACGAATTTAAGATATAATATGGTCGAACTTTTTCTTTGCAAAAGTAAGTTCTGGCCTAATGAAATCACTTTTCGAGAACGAAACCAAATATTTAGTTAAATAAACGAGTTTAATGAGGTTAAAAAGTCATGTTCTCATAAAAGCCACATCAAAGGTATGGAAACTTAACACAGAAAATATAATTCGCTTTCTGGCACCTGAAAGGAATGCCAACATTAATGGTATTGCTTCATCTGTTTTATAATTTAAAGGAATATTAAAATGGCATTTTTTAAAGATTAGGTTTGTAATAATTTCTCGAATAAAAAACATAAAGACCTACATTTTTATTTCTACTTAACATTTTAATTTTTTATCAAAATAGCCTTTAAAAGAAACATATGAAGCTTTCATATCTAACAGTGGAATTGTTCAGATGATGACCACTCCATATAAATGGCCCATTTTCTAGTATCTTATATACTATCTATAAATATATTTTTTTCATCAAATGTTTATTTTTAATGGATATTTGTAGTTGCCTTATGAAAGACAATTTCATCCACAACTACAAAAATAAAATATAACAATTGAATTTATTAAATTTTCTTATTACACATTAATCTTAAACTATGTTTTATTAACTTTCTTCAAATACTCTATATTTACAAATATATAGAAGAGACACCTTAAAAGAAGATATGAACGTGATGATAAGTTAATAAAATATTACTTACAAAGAATGTTTGCTCTGAACCAAGTCTTCGACATTAGCCATTGTACCCCGTGGACCAAACATAACGCTTTAGAAAATGTAATAGATATCCGATCTCCCAACAGCTATTACAAATATGCCATACCATTTTGCTTCCTTATAACAACGTACGCAAAGACTACTTTCCCGTGAAGTATTTTTTAGTTTAAACTACTTCTAGTGTTGGCCATGGAATAACCGTGGTTCAGCGGACTATGATCGTTTGATCGTGTTGTGATATTAGAACACAGTGGGGTGTCTCGACTTTTCTTTGCTGGATGTTTTTTACCTTTTTCATTGTTATTTGTCTTTATATTTATGCAGATATTTTTTCTTTTTTGCGACTAAGTCTAATATAAGTTTTCGTATCAACGGCTCAGATGTTTTTGATATTCTTTAGAATATTTCTGTGGTACGTGATCGTATTTCTTCGCGATACTAAACTTCAGTTTTTGGAATGCTGATCAAGGTCAGATTAACAAATTTGCCAGGAATCAAAACCTGGCAATTACCACTAAGTTTTCATTAGTTTCGTTTCTTTACTGCATGTCAGAGACCGAATAGTGAAGGAAAACATCTTGAAGAAACTTGTATGTGTCGAATATTATAGTGTAAAAATATGGATAACTATGCCCAACTGTGGGACCTTTACAGGCTGTTACTCAGATGTTTCGTGTTAAATATTTATACTTTTTAAATAATAAATTTAATAGAATGAACATTATTACATCATTAAATGAGAAATTGCGTATAGTAAATAGGATCTCTTTGATTTAGATTATCTTAAAGGGCGTTGTATTTTACTTACATAGCGGGTAAGACAGAGTAATACCTACTAGAGCAAAAAGCCTCTGAAATGTTCAACATTAATATTCAAACAGAAGGCGTGGCAATAAAAGTGGGTTATATATTCTAAGAAAAGAAGTCGAGATGGCCCAGTGGTAAGAACGCGTGAATCTTAACCGATGAACGTGGGTTCAAACCCGGGCAAGCACCTCTGAATTTTCATGTGCTTAATTTCTGTTTATAATTCATCTCGTGCTTTTCGGTGAAGGAAAACATCGTGAGGAAACCTGCATGTGTCTAATTTCATCGAAATTCTGCCACATGTGTATTCCACCAACCCGCATTGGAGCAGCGTGGTGGAATAAGCTCCAAACCTTCTCCTCAAATAGGGAGAGGAGGCCTTAGCCCAGCAGTGGGACATTTACAGGCTGTTACTTTACTTTACTTTTACTATATACTCTAAATTTATTTTTATAATTCAACATTTCTTCAACTTTAAAACCATCGCTTATACTACACATATGCATGTAGATAAACTTAGTTTAACCTAATATACCTAAGCATATTGCTTCTTATCTAGTAAGTGTTGTATCTTAAAGTTTATTTTCAAGTAACTTGGGAAGTTCTTAAGTACGATGAAATCGCAATAGATCATATATTAAGCATCTTTCAGATATCAAATTTTGTACTAAGAATTATTTTCAAGTTAAATTTTATTAGCGAATTTGTTATGACTACGATAAAAACTTAGCTTACGAAATCTTATTTACATAGATAATTAAACTTATTTCAACCTAAACCAAACTAGAATATTTTATTTGTATAAATAAAATATTATAAATAATGTCAACGAATCAAGGGTAACTTTCATCAGATCGATAGTTCTTTGAGTGATTTTGTCAAACTATGGTAGTTAAGCAATCGAAGGTGTCTTTATTTTACTTGTCTTAACATATGAACAGTAATGGACACTAAAACACATGTAAATGTAATAGGAATTTGTGTTAAATTTCAATGTCTATTTTTATTATATTTTAATCTATATTTATAAGCGAAATACCACTCATCACGAGATCTCCTAAATGGTCCGACTTAAAATTTGTCACAGTTACTCCTTATCCATCGTAGACACTCACTAAGAACGGATTTTACGCAGATCATATCCAAAATACGTTTTTCTTCTTATCTAGCCATACGAAGCCAGGACGATTAGCTAGTATTAACATAAATTAGAAACAATTGGAAACAATGGGAAGCCTGACAAAATATTTGTAAGTAAATAAGTAATTGCAGTGTGAAAATTTTAGAACCCTGTCACGCGGACAGGGAAATAAAAATAAGACGTTGGTCATATACAGGTTTCTTTTTATGAAAAAGAGTTTTGTTAAATTTGGACTGCATGCACTCTTTTCTCATTCTTCTTCAGTCATTCTTTATAACGTTAAAAATGCTATTTGCAATTTTCAACGGGAATATCCGCACAGGCTGATGCTTTCGCATTATAATAATTTCGTTAATATTTAAGAATTGTTGGTGAAGTAATATAACAGAATGTATTAATTGCTCGGTTGTCGGAAGCAATAATAAAACTCGTATTACCAATTTCCAGTATTAACAGATGTGGGTCATCGACTCGTATGACAAAAAAGTTAAATTGCTTTTAAATTCCACACATCGTCCAATTCATGTGGAATAAATCCATTTGAAAATTCTGTGCTGAGAATTGTTTTTATGGATCATACTGTGGGGTTAAATGATTTACTTTAAAATGTTTATTTTTGTATAATAAGTAATTTTATTGGGATTTTATTTTCTGTAACATACGTACATTTGGTAAGCTTAGTGAAATTTTATTTAAACTCTTTTGTTGTATAACTTCGTGTTCGTTTGAAAATTGAAAGGCTTTAAATGTTATCTATATTTTTTAAATATATATAAAAAAATTATGTGTTTCGCTTGAAATTTAATTTATAACCTTTACAATAATATAAAAAAACTACATAATAAATCTTGTATAAGCGTTTTTTTATCTCTTTTCAGCCTGATTCTTACCATCTTCTACTTTTAATATCAGAAATACTATTCGTTTTTAAAATCACAATCCTACTTCGAGATTATCTGAACTTAGCAAGTTCCTCTCAATAAATACGTCGAGTTTATCAAAAGTATTTCTGCAATGCCGATAGAAATCGTGTCAGTTGCTTCGTTCATATATATTCATCAATCAACTATAGACCTTAATGTACAACTATAGTTGATTTAATATTGTATCTTTAGATATATTTAGTTGAATCTCTGGATTCTCGTAAACGTTTGTATCATTTATTAAAGAAATATCATGATTATCGCCAAGAACAAAACAAATAACGCCAATAACGTCTAATAAAATTCTTCCACCAATTTTTTTATTTAATACGATGACATTATAGTTTTCGTGACATACATAAAACTTTATATCAGCCACAATCCGATACTAATGTGGGCGCATAATCTTATATACTTTGTACTCTTCACACACTCACACACTACCTTGTGTCAGATAAAGAAAGCTAATGTAAGACGCGCCGAAACACGATCTTCATGTCTCGTGCAAACATGATCCCATTAATAAATCTGCAGTAGCGAAGGATAAGTCAATGTACGAGCGATTTTATATCTTTTCCCCAATAGAATAAGTGTTCTATCCGCTTTTGTTTTATTTTGTAATGAATATCACGTTCTGGTTGATACAAGATTTTTTGCGGTTCCATAAAACTAGGCATGATTTCTCTGAATAATATGGAATTTAGATATATAATATTTGTTACAAAAATGTCTTTATGAGAGATATAAATTAGCTTTAATCAACTTATTTCATTTTGTAAATGATATTATTTACACGTTGTACTTACATATAATATATAATTCCTTATGTATAATGTTTTTTTTTATTTATAATTATAATAAAGCTTTTATTTATAAGACCTTAACGAATTTTTTAGCTTAAAGTCGGTTTGAGGAAAACGGAAAAAATGTGTTTAAAGCTACTTAACGTTTCCGGCTTCAGCGGGTTTAATTTCATCTGTCTGAAAAACTAAATGTACTCGTACAGACAAAACTAAGTATATTTTAGATTTTCGTTTATAATTTACACGTTTGTTATATTCTGGCTTAAAATGTTTGAGTCTTTATTTATAATGTTCTATTTTTAATAAATACATAGGAGTGACTATAAGGATTATTATCCTGGTCTTAAGGTCTCTTCGAATTCTGTTTGTAATTCTTCAATATTATAATATTTTAACAATATTATGAATGTGACAACATGCTTATATATATAAATTAATTAATTAGCTACTTTGTTAATTGATCACTTGTAGACGCAGCATTTTTCACTGATGCATAATCAAAGCTATATAGAAATCCTTTGTAAATTGCAAAAATATCAGTCCTAATAGAAGAATGTAAAATTTACCGGCTACGTAGTAAGATAATTAATATCCCTGAGAGTAATGAAACTATTATTATTAAACTTTTTTGCAGTTTTAAAGCTGATCCTGATATTGATCTATATTATGCAACACTGTTCTAAAATTTATAAACTTAGCTACTTGACCAGTCGAAGCGTCTGTCACGCTAGACCATAACAAAGGGATAGATATAATTAGACGAAGGCACGCATGTCCCCGCATTAATTATTAATATCTGAATGACATGTCTGGACGCCATTGTGTGATGGCTGTTAACACGTTCGCGTTCTCACAGTTGGGCTTGAAGGATGAAAAGGTACTACAGTGTTGTTGATGAATGACCATCATCGTGCATCTTCGAGATCTGATATCGTTGAATATTAAAATAATTTATTCTTGAAATTAAGAGATGAATACCAAATTTTAAAGAATGCAATTCAGAAATACCGAATTACACTATTAAGAATCGTTATATGAAAGTAACTATGAGAAAAGTTGAAATATGATTTATAATATAATTTCCATTTGAATCTTCAGATCTGATAAGACTCCACACCTAACGGTCAGCTGTTGAGGTAGGAGAAGCGGATTTGGTACTGGGCTTAGAGATAAACAGTTTTTAGTCTTGTAATTGGTAATTGGATTATATTAGTAGAAATGATTATAGTTGTTCGCAAACCTAACAGGCAATCTATTTCCTTCAAAATATTGATTGAGAATATTTTATAAATTACTCTTCTATAATCGACCAAGGATATACGGAAAGGTGAATATTTCTAATAAAAATGCTGACAGAAACCGTCAATAGGAAGCATTTTTTACAATTTTCGTTTGTGTTGCTTTTGTGTCTTCATTTATAAACGTGTCACGTACGAAGAATTGAACGAATTTGAATGGGACTCTCGCTAGGATAACCGTTAGGGTCCAGATTTAAATATAGGCTATTTTTTAACTCAATTGAAAGGATATTTATTGAACCGTACATTTTTCATAGACATTCTACCGTTTTAGTCTTATTTATATATTTTGTAAAGGTTTGAACTAAGAAATGAATATAAACTAAGGTAAATTGATTCGAACTAAGAAGAAATACAATTAAGGAACATGCATTTACATCTTATATGAATATTGTTTCACTGCTATTATTGTAGTCTGATAAGATTTTTCTTTATAACAAGGCAGACGAGCAAATATTTAGGTCATTTGATGGTAAGTTGTACCTTTGCCTACACTGGCAGCCACTTCTTACACCGACAATGCGGCCGCAACCACAAGGTCTAAAATGTTATGTCTGCAATTGTACTGTGTCACCCACTCTTCAAATCGGAACATAGCCTACATTGACTGATGATAAATCATTTTAAATTTTGAAATACTTTGCTACTTAACGCAAATTCTATAAACCTCATTTTTAAAATTTTAGAATAAATAATTCGTATCTGAATAAACTAACTTTAGTAATAGTATAAGTTAATATTCAAAGATTGTAAAACAATATTTCTTATAAATTTCAGATGAAAAGCGTTTGCAGTTATCCTGTTTCGTGGTACATTTAAGGTAAGATTTTTATACATGGTATCATTATCAGTAACTGTTTATAATGTATCTGTTGTGGTTATATTTGAATTACTTCAAAACTCAATATTATCTACAATTTCGTGTATACTCGTTAAACTGGACTTCATGATATTTTGGTTGAATTCCTAAGATATTTTGCTTTGTCTGCAAAGCAATTGCATAACTGCTTTATTAATTCGGCTTCTAGAACCTTATGAAGTATCAAATTTCGAAACATTCGCATTATTATTATATAATTAAGCTAAATTACTGCCTCCGAAGGTTGAGTAATTGAATTTGACACTTTTGTATTTATAATAGCGCGGTTACGCTTCGTTATTTTTATAATTATTCCATTTCACATAATACCCTCGTATATGTACTATTGGAAATTTAAATGTAACAAAACTTATATTCTAAATAGACAGTGATTTTTATCATTATTAAGGGCCGAAATACAAAAATGCGTTACGACGACACATTGCAGAAATGTGCGAGTACGCACGACGCACCGCAAGAACTTGCCGATTAATACGTAGCTGATGTCAATTTTTTTACCCGAAATATGGGTAGTGAGTGAACCTTGCCGCACGAAGTAGCATCGCAGCGATTTGCCTCGCAGTCTATGTTACGAATTCGCATCGTGCCCATTCGCAGTTTTATGTCTGTACCCTTAAATTATTTAAGTGTTTTAATACTACAATTTATTTATTTTTAAAACTACTACAGTATCTGTAGTAGTTTCTGTTAAACTATGAGTACAGAATATTTTATCAATGAAAGTAATATTTCTTGCATCTAAAATTATTTAAAATTTAATATATTTTTTTTTTTTATTGAATAGGAAGGCGGACGAGCATATGGGCCACCTGATGGTAAGTGGTCACCAACGCTCTTAGACATTGGCATTGTAAGAAATGTCAACCATCGCTTACATATCCAATGCGCCACCAACCTTGGGAACTAAGATTTTATGTCCCTTGTGCCTATAATTACACTGGCTCACTCACCCTTCAAACCGGAACACAACAATATCAAGTATTGCTGTTTTGCGGTAGAATATCTGATGAGTGGGTGGTACCTACCCAGACGAGCTTGCACAAAGCCCTACCACCAGTGATATATACTTTGGAGAAGAAATCAGATGAAACTGAATTTGTTTATAAGTCGACTAAATTTAGAATGTTTTTTATACAAAACCAGTTTAGGCAGACCAGGAATCGATTTCCGAGTTTAGCTAGTTGTTTAGGTAATTATTTGAAAAACGACTCCATACACTACGAATACATTTATCTCTATCTTGTTTGTACTACGCGAACTTTTGGGTATTGAATGTGCTATAAAAATAATTTAAACAAATAACTTATAAACGATATAAAAAAAATATGTTGAAAAGTTTCTAAAAACCTGATATTAAAATACATATTTTTTGTATAATGAGCTGAGCTGGCGCAGTGAATAAAACACGTGAATCTAAACCAAAGGTCGCGACTTCGAATCCGTTTTCGCACCACCACGTTTACACGTCTCGTGGAGAAAACCGCATGAAATTTACCACATATGTATCCAACAAACTTAAGAGAGACTTCTTACCTGTGCCAAGCTGTGAGACATTTACGGACTGTTATACTAAACACCACCACATTTACATAATTCTAGTCCGTAAAATATACCCTTTGCCTTAAATCAATAAGGATTATATACCGCTTAAGCGTTTTTTATCGCCGCTAAATTTATTATTGTACCACGTCCTGAGCCTTTACCACTTTACAAGCTCCCGACCAAAGACTAATTGAAAGAAGAATGAAACTCAAACGAAAATAGCTACCCCAATTACTCGTTATTTATTTTCAACGGTCTCTATTATTTTTGAAAAATTATTACCTTATTATTTTTACCTTTAATTTGTTAGGGAAATGTCAATTAGAACGTCTTAAATAATTACTATCCAATTTACGGGAATTATTTTAAGTGTTATCTTGAATTAATGAAATTTTAAATGGTTGTTAAAACTAATTAAAATAAATTTAATTTTAAATAGTACAGAAGAGTTTTTTGTTGTTTTTTTTTTTTAATTTTTATTGAAAAATGTATAAGTGAATAGGGCACATATCGAAATATTAACTATCCCTTACATGCCCAATCAATTATGGGATTAGGATCGCATCACTGTCCAAACCGAAATACAGCAATACAAAATATCTAGCGGTAAAACAACTAATGAGTGCGCGGTAACCACCCAGGTGGGTGCGCGATGCCTTACCATATTTATTAAAATACATAAGTAGGTACGAAATCAACCAAGAGAGAGAGTGCAAGAGCATTGTTAGTTAATTGAATTATTTTAAGTTTTAATTTTTTAATTGATTCAAATGGGGTTGTATTTGTTCAATTGAAAATTTAATTGATTTGACGTCACCGAACGCGATATATTCGAGACAAATTAGTGACCACGAATCGCGCTACCTTCGTACAATATGATTAATTACATTGTTGTAATACTTCTTTACCTTTTTTAATGAATTGCAAAATTGATAATTCACATAGGCGGACAAATTTACTCTTCCTGGTGTATTTGCGAAAAAACATTTTTAGACGCGTCCTTTGACTAATCTAATGTCTCTCGGTTCGAATACCCTTCGAACTTTAAGAAAATCTTTTTTTACATCGGCACAAAGCTTTCCCAAATTTTTTATGCTGTCCCTTGATTAACGGAAATCGTGAATCCTGCAAAGATATGGAAATATCTTAGTATGGAAATAAATATATCGTAATATATTGTAACGGGCTTACGATTGATATGTTATTTTGATATAATAATTATAATAACTTAAATATATGAAATAAACCTTGCAAATTATTGTTAATTATATCTTTATACCTAACTTCTATTAAAACCCTTGTCTTATTGCCTCTATTCTTGATACGAGGGCTGGTTTATTTTTCGCCCAGAGGAACGCTATTGACTCGTGATTTGTGGAGTAACTATTTTTAATTTTTATTCAATTATATTTAAAGCCTTAATGTAAATAATTTTTATGTAAATAAAAGTATAATTTTAATTATTATGTCGTATTCAGAGATTTAACGAACAATTTCTTCCTCGAGATTTAATTTGTTCGTACACGAGAAACACAAATTCATAAATAAATAAAATTAATATCATAAATTAAATTAATATCGTTTTTATTAGCAATATATGTCAACGTGTGCAAAGACAAGAAATTAAATAAAACAAGATTACCTCTGGTGCATAATATAAAATGTTCACAAAAGCACATAATATTTTTAGTATAAAATATTTTATAAAAGATTTTCGAGCAACTATCATTTAACATTTATTGCACTTGAAGCAATTTTAAAGCAAAAAAAGTCTCTAGGAGAGTCGTGGAGCACAGACATCAGACTTTTAATATTGTTAGTGTCACCTTAAAATACAAATTTATGAGGAAGTGCCAAAAGGGGGAACATTCATGGATGCAAAAGTCCATTTTAGCGCTAGTTCTATATTGGATTTTATTTTATGTGTACGATTCATCTCGTGCTGTTTTAGAACATTGCAATGGGTTTTTTTTTTCATATCCTTTGTATTAGGAGAAAATGTGTTAGCCCAGCGTTGAGATATGAGCGGCCTGTTGCTTATTTGCTTACATTTGAATTTCATGAATTTAATATGACAATGTACGACGGCTCTTCTAGATTTCGGTGGTTTCATTTACTTGTAAATTGCAGTCCAAACCTCTCAACTCTCAAACTATTAATCTTCCGAGATTTCATGACTATTGTTTTAGGAGTAAAAGCAACACAGAACTATTTCGCACAATTATAATATTAGTAATAATTATTACATATTGTTAGTAATATCAATTAAATATTCTGAAACTGCGGGAGAGATGTAAACACATCAATTAATTTAAGTGTCATTGAGATTGAAGAAAAACAGTTCTTTGAGTGTCGTCTCATGTCTGCGCTCAAAGATATTCGTTAATACAAGTAGATAGGAAGAAAAAATCCTCGAAGAGCGCACTTAAAGCGCGCTAAAACCAAGAGGTTGACATTTTAAAAGATAATTTTTAATTTTTTTCAACCCATCAACCCTGGAGTCTTGTAAGAAATGATTGTTGTTATTTTTTCTTTTGCTATCATGATTTCGACATTTCAAGGTTTTTTACAAAACGCTCCATATTTTTTTTTATTATATTGATTACTGCTTGCTTGTTTACCGGATTTCATATTTTTTATATTTATGAACTATGTCTCACTCCCCGGAACACAGAACTACAAGGTATATGTTTGGCGATAAAATCATTGATGAGCTTATGGTGTCCGCCTGCATGAAGCCCTACCACCGAACAAAAAATATTGTCACACATGTTGACATGACTTAACTTCAAAGGTTGTGAACAAATGAATACGTATTTAGTATTGCTGTAAGATGTAAGAACAAACTCTAAACGCACCGCAAAACACGACAGTGTAATGTCAGAATGTGATATGCGACATTGACCATAATAATTATAAAATTTCAAGAATACCCGCATCAAAATAGGTTACCACCACAAGTCGACTGTCAATATTTCACGGGTGAGTAAAAGAGTGTTCTTACAGAATAGCACTAATATTTCACTAACGCATTGTACCTTGAGTTTTGAGTTTGTTCTTACAAAATATCTCGACTGTATAAGTGAATCCGCGAACTCTAATAATAATTATAACATTTAAAGGATACACGCATCAAAATATACATGTATTGTATTGCTGTGTAGAGTTAAATTATTACTTATCTTAAGCATAAAACATCTTTAACGTTACTTAGATAAGTTTAAAACGGTAAAAATAAAAACAATACAAAATGTTCCGTGTCGCTGTTTAGCTATTGTCTTAAAAGCAGACTGCTATCAAATATAATCAAAGACTGTTTATTTAAAAGTTTGTTCATTAACAATACCACCATTAATGTGATGGGTTTTATGAATAACGGTCATTTAATAGTTTTGTTTTATGTTCATGCTATGGACGGGGAATTGTTTTACTTCAATATGCGGCCAAGGAGAAGAGAAGCATTTGCTGTACAGTCATTACTTTGCTACCTCTATAATGGTGAGCTAAGATGACTATGATGTATGAGGGTTCGATTCGCGGGTCAAGCCAGTTAAAGTTATTGAGATTCTCTGTCAAGTTGGTAGCAACTTAGGAATCTGGTACTACACTCCTGGTCCGTAGGAAGCAAGTATATCTTATGTATGAAATCATATATATTCTGGTACTTCTTTAAATTCCATCAGGACTAAATAAAGTTCCTATGCCATACCTTGTATAATAAATAAATAAAGCTACAATATTTGTTAAGTTAATACACTCTTGATTAAATCATCTATCGGTTCACTTTGACGAGCCGGTTGGCGTGGTTGGTAGATACTTGCCTTTCACGCTGAAGGTTGTTGGTTCGATTCCCACCCAGGACAGACATTTGCGTGCATGAACATGTCTGTTTGTCCTGAGTCTGGCTGTAATTATATAAGTATGTATTTACAAAAGAAAATTAGTATATGTAGTATATCAGTTGTCTGGTTTCCATAACACAAGCTCTGTACAAGCTTAATTTGGGATCAGATGGCCGTGTGTGAAAAAAGTCCCAGGATATTATTATTATTATTATTTTACTTTGAGGGTAAGACCGACTCGTACGCCGTGACGGCAATCGGTATAACGCTTATACGATGACGACGATAATAAATAAATATATATCAAGTTATTGTTTTTTTTTTAATAATGATGTCTTTCAATAACCATAAATATAAATGTTTGACATCTGTGGGGCGTCGCGTAAAGACCATATTTTTTGTTAACATTTTATTTAACAACCGTTTATATTTTTTAGAATATATATTTAGAACTGGCAGTTGATTCGCAAAACAAACAAGATTTATAAAACGATGACTAAAATAAATAGTGCTCGCGAATTCCTTATTTGAATTATGTTTATTGTGAGTTGAGAGTTGAGTGGGTAAATATCAAGAGGGGTCTGGGATAGGCGTTACGCGATTTTTAATTGCTAAAATAAAAACAAAGAATACATTTATATATAAACGATTTCTAAACCATTTGACGTAACAAATTTATCAACGCTATTGACAAAAGGCTTAATATATGGTAAGTAAATATTGCAGCACCCGTCTATTGTCCCACAGCTGGGTTATGGCCTTTATTTTTTTAAATGATAGTTAGATCAGGATGTCCCAATGCTGATGCTCACATATGCATGATAACTAATATAATATTAAGTAAAAAATCAGTGGTACTTGCTCGGTTTGCAACCCTTGATCATAGGTTAAGATTCACGTGTTCTAACCACTGGGTCACATCAGCTCATGAGGACGTATATGAAAAGTATTTAAACCATTAACTGCGTTGAATATATTTTTTATGAATATTTATGCACCACGTGGAAACCGCTAGATTTAATGATACACATAAATATAACATACCTCATTATGTTACGGTTACATTTTTTCATATAAAATGAATTCAAACAAAGGTATGCGAATGAAGTCGCTTGCTTGAACTCGTTTAATATATAAACATACTTTTTAATAACAGTCTATAAAAATTAATTCAGCCGAGCTATCGCTGTCAGCTAGACTACGAAGTTTAATTTATTTTTCAACCACGATGACTGATTGTTTAAATAATGTATGCTTTGCTGAAATGCGAACATTCAACGTTCAAACATTCATAGTCATAGTAGAGTAGAGCGGTGAATTATTAGAAGAGTTAAAATTATTAAGAATACATAAGATCAAATATGAATTAATTTCAGTAATTCCAGTAATTCTAGTATGTTGGAATTTACCCGAATCGTTATCTTCTATCTATCGAGATAGATTATTTAAATATAATTTATGTTTATTAAATTTTTTTTTTTTTATAGAATAGGAAGGTGGACGAGCATATGGGCCACCTGATGGTAAGTGGTCACCAAACGCCCTTAGACATTGGCATTCTAAGAAATGTCAACCATCGCTTATAGCCAATGCGCCACCAACCTTGGGAACTAAGATTTTATGTCCCTTGTGCCTGTAATTACACTGGCTCACTCACCCTTCAAATAATCATAATTAGAATTCCTTATATATATTTACTTTATTTTAAGACGTAAATGGTGGCCACTTTGTAGTGGTAATCTTCGCTTTTGTACTGTAAAAGTATAGCACTGTGATTACTTCAAATCATCATCACCCTTTTCGCGTGCACTGCTGGACATAGGTCTTTTTTTTTTTTTTTTTTTATATTCGCCGGGAGGGCAAATGACTCTACTCCACCTGATGGTAAGTGGTAGTAGAGTCCAAACGCGACGACGGCCAGTACAGACGGGAAAAACGTTCTGCACTAGCCGCCTTCGCCTTGCCGGCCCGCAAGAAATTCGTTCGTTCGTTTGAAGGAACCCGGGTTGTAAGAGGAGGGGAACACGAGCTTGTAAGGAATTCCATTTTTTGGAAGTGCGACAAAGAAAGGAGTTGCCAAATTTCTTTGTTCGCGATGGAATTGATGTCACAGTTAGGCGGTGACATCGAGAACCAGCTCGCGTGGACTTAAGAAGGAAGGGGGAAGCAGGAATTAGAGAGAATAATTCCTCAGAGCACTCGCCGTGATACAGTCGATAGAAAGCGCTCAGTGCTGCTATCTCACGACGCAATTGTAAAGGTTCAAGGGTGTTTGTGACCTTTACGTCGCCCATAATGCGTACGGCACGTCGCTGCAACCGGTCCAAGGCCTCAAGTAGGTACTTAGCGGAGCCATCCCAAAGGTGCGAGCAATATTCCACGCAAGACCGTACCTGTGTTTTGTACAGCAGGCACAGTTGTTGTGGCGTGAAAAAGCGCCGCACCTTGTTCAGAACTCCGAGTTTCCGTGAAGCTGTTTTTATAACAGCCTCGATGTAATCCCTTGGACTAAGGTCGCAGCGAACGTCAATCCCCAGCATGGCGATTTTGCTTTGCATCACCAGCGGAGTACCACAGAGGGAGGGAAGAGGGGAAAATGTTGACTTTTTCGCCGTGAGAGCGCATACCTGTGTTTTCTTGGCATTAAACTCAACAAGATTATCAGAGCCCCATTTGGCGATGAGCTCTAACGTCCTATCGAGTTCAATGACAAGATTCTCCCGCCTCTCCTCAGTTTCCGCCCGCCCAGCCACTGCGCGTCCGTGGTATCCACCATGCACTGTACTATCATCTGCATAGCAATGTATGTTCCCAAGGGAGAGCATATCATTAATATGCAAAAGAAAGAGTGTGGGAGATAGCACAGATCCCTGGGGGACCCCAGCATTCACTACATAGAATTGTGAAGCGCAACCATCTACTAAAACACGAAGGCTACGCTTGTGTAGGAAGCTGGCAATCCAGGTGCATAGCTGAGCAGGCAGACCATATGCCGGTAGCTTGGAGAGAAGACTTCTGTGCCAGACCCTGTCGAAAGCCTTGGAGATATCGAGGCTGACAGCCAACGATTCTCCATGCTTGTCGATAGCTTCACCCCAGAGGTGTGTTACGTACGCTAGAAGATCACCTGTGGACCGTTTTGGTCGAAACCCGTACTGACGATCATTAATCAGATAGTGATCTTCTAGGTAATGGATCAGTTGGTTGTTTAAAATCCGTTCCATCACCTTACAAAGTACTGAGGTTATAGCTATTGGCCGATAATTTGCCGGGTCAGACCGATCCCCTTTTTTGGGAACCGCTTGCACATTAGCTCTTCTCCAAGCCTCCGGCACACTTCCCGAAGAGAGAGAAAGTTGGAACAGGCGCGTTAACACAGGAGACAGCTCCGCTGCGCACTTCTTCAGCACTATGGCTGGTATTCCATCGGGACCGCTAGCTTTCCGTACATCAAGTGATTGCAGCTCCGCACGCACATCACGTTGCCTGATTTTAATGTCAGGCATCGTATGGCCACAAGCAGGTATTGTAGGTGGCAGTGCACTACAATCATCGATGACGGAATTGTCGGCAAAGAGTTTAGCCAGGAGATCAGCTTGCTCTTGCGGACTGTGAGCTAGCGATCCGTCCGGATTTCTGAGCGGTGGCAGCGAAGGTTGGCAGAAATTGTTTTGCACAGACTTGGTCAGACGCCAGAAGCTACGGGAGCCCCTAGGATGCGAAACAAGGTCATGACCAATCTGTACAATGCGCTGTGCATCCGCTCTCGTGTATGCCTTTCTACAGGACTTGGAATTTTTATTATAGTTTGCTTTCAGTGAGTCAATGTTAGATGCCCCGCTAATACAGCCGTTGATCCACTTGCGATATGCCGCCTGCTTAGATGATACAGCATCGGCACATTCACGAGTGAACCAACGGTTACGCGTACTCCTACTGACGAGATCTGAGCTAGGAATGTAGTATTCCATTCCCAGCATGATCTCGCCAGCAACAGCAGCGGCACTAGCTGTCGGGTCATTCCCACTGAAGCAACGTTCCTTCCAAGGGACCGACGCATAGTAATCGCGCATACCGTCCCAATCCGCCGACTTATAGTGCCAAACGCGACGTTTGCATACCGCTAGTGGCGGCAGCTTGGCCTGTGGCACTCTGGTAGAAATAAGGCTGTGATCCGAAGAGCCAAGAGGAGCCTGAATCACAACCTGATATTCCACCGGGTGAGAAGTCAGCAGAAGGTCCAGTAGAGAAGGTGCTTGCCCATCAATGTCTGGGATCCTGGTGGGCTGGTCAACCAGTTGGGTCAAGTCATGTGTGAGAGCAAAAGCATGAGCAGTCCTTCCAGCATGGTCAGTTTTGAGGGATTTCAACCAGGATTCGTGGTGAGCATTAAAATCCCCCAAAAACACCAATTCCGCGTTAGGAAATTGCTCTTGCGCAGCATCTGCCACCCGACTAAGATGGTCAAATAATCGGCTTGTCTCCAAGTCACCATTGTGGGATCTGTAGAGGCACACGTAGACTCGGCTCTGACGAACCAGGTCCACACGTACCACCAACATGGAGAAGGAGGGGTCCTCCAAGCAGCGCAGTCGGTGACAGCAAACATCCGTCCTGACGAACAAGCATACTCCGGCTTTCGCTTTGAAGGATTCTTCAAGCGTGTAGCCGGGATAATTAAGGTAGCTGGTATCGGTAGGACGGAGTATTTGTGTCTCCGTGAGAAACAACATTGCTGGCCGTGCTGTCTCGAGATGGTGGTGGACAGCGTTGAGGTTAGTGTGGAGTCCTCGGATGTTAGAGAACTCGACCTCAAACAGCGAGGGTATGGTGGGGGTGTGCACCGCTGTACGACCGTTATTTCTTTTTTGTTGCGCCATTTGGGAAAAAAGAAATGAAAAAGAGACGTGAAGCGAGCGATGTATTGCCACGATAGGGATGGGCAAAGTGTGGAGGCGTGTTTCCCCAAGTGGTTGCCAAAAGGAAAAATACACTGACCCGCCAGACGGAAGGGCCCCCGAACCCCCCCGGAAGTGGCCGCCGGGACCCCACCTACCGGTCACCAACCGGCACGACGGTCCACCCCGAGATTATGCGTGGCCTGGTGGGGCAGCCTCACGAGCTGGTTAGGCACGCTCGGGCCCCTGTACTATGCCACGGGCGGCCAGCGGAACAGCCGTTTCTTCGGGTCTCCCTGTCCGGCAGGTCAATACAGTTTCCTCCGGCATTGGTTCAACAGCCGTCTCCAATCGGACCAACACCCATCGCGGCAATACTCGCTCGGGCTCTCCAATGGCACGCCACTGAGCTCGATTTTCAGCTCTTAATCTCCAACCGCTGCCAGTCACCTTGCCACCTTGATTACTTCAAACGGAAATCAATTTTGTATGTCATGCACGTTATTACATTGGCTCACTCAAAATTCGCGTATTAATTTACTACTCCAAATTAATGCTGATTGATAATATAATAACTATATATTTTGGATTATACATACCCTTGACTGGAGTGATAGCATAAAAATACATTGAAATAAAAATAAATTGATTTTAAATTATCCAATTACATTTACATTATAAGTCACGTTATATTTGACTTATTTATAACAATTATGCATTTGAACTAAATAAGAATTCATACTTGGTTGCACAATGAAACAACTGTTCTTATTGTATGCCAATCAATATTAGGTTGCATAACAATCTTACAAAAATATTTCTTATCAATATATAAAGTAATATTCCACCGTTATTGATATTAAAAGCATTGTTGTCACGGAATACGTCCTTTGGATCTCGAATCACAGCATCCGAGTCGGATTGAAAGACGATTACAAAGGCTACGAGTAAACAGAATCGTGTTCATTCAAAGAATATTTCGTCGAAAAATAAAATATATTTCCTTAAGAGATGAAAGATGACATTTGAAATGTTTGTAGGGACACTTTAAGGATAGTTTCAGGGGAACAATTGAAAATCAAGAATTAAAAGATGATATACCAAATGATTGTTACACAGTCACGATTACCTTATCTGTGACAATCGAAGTTGTTGACTTGAAATAAAGAAACTCGACTGAGTTACACGTGAGATAAATAAAACCGTTTTTCATAGAAACCTTTTTACTCAAACGCTTTATATCTTACGTTGCAATTGAACGTTAAAATTTTGTTATTATCTAATCGAGAATGTATTTTATTTTATATTTATAAAATTTATTTCATAATAATTTTTATGTTAATAATTGCAAAGATGTTTTTAAATGAGTTTACAGTATTTATTATTTAGAAATTTGATAAATAAATAGCTGGTCTGGTAGGAGAACTTTGTGTAGATTATTTATCAATTATTCTATCACTTATTTGTATTGCTATATTGTTTTTACAAATGTGAGTGAGCTAACATAATAACAGGCCAAGGAACGTCTCAATTATTATTGGCGGCGCATTAATGATGTATAGAATGACCTTACGTCAGCTAGTGGTGCTGACGACTAATAATTTGCGTGATTGTTTTTCAATATTAAATAAATGTATGAACGCTGCTTTATTTTTCACACAACCAACTTCCGCTATTCTTTATAGGTTAACCTGTATGTTATTGGATTAGAAAAAAAAACCTCTTCCTGGAGTTAAGTCGTCAGTTAAGCATTGGCAACACGACCGTTTTATCCTTAAGGCTCTTATGGGATAAGTATATGATGTTTCTTTCGGGTTCGCGTGCTTGGAATATTTTATCCTTATCCCAGTGTGTTTTGCTCCGAAATATGAGTGCCATATAAGACTAAAAACTCGCTTTATTGCTTTTATATAATTGTTGTACAGATTTTTTCGTGTTGGCTTAGTTTTTTTTGTTTTAAATTTATTAAAACCGTTCCATTTAATATTACACGCTTAAATGATAAACGAATCAAAATTATACTTTATGTAAATAGACTTTAAGAATCACTTTTGAATGGTAGTTTTAAAATATTTAAACATAAAGCCACTGGTTCGAGGCGTAGCTTTAAACAGTATTTATTCTTGTATACGGACAAATGCATGCATTAATTTTGTTTATGAAATTGCATATAAAAATTAAAAATAGACATTAGTTTTCATTTCATTCAGAAATTAGTTGCATAAAAATCAATAAATACTAATTTCCAAGCTCTTTGATTTAAAACATTTTTTTTTAATCATTTTTTTTCCTAATCTTTTTAAAACGGATCGTCTTTTCGAATTTTAAATGTCAAAAATAATAGAAAGTTTTCAAACATTTTTGTTGGAAAATTTAAAATTCAAAGAGGCTCTTGTTCCGATGGAATTTTTTGAAATTGTGCTACATTTAATAAAATGCAGGATAGTCTGCACAACATAGCAGATGTATTAGCATAAAACATTTTAAAGCAAGTACTGATATGAATTTTATAGAAATATATGACTAACATGGAAGTAGCTTCGCTTTTTTCTCAGTAAAATTATCTCAATGTTGTAAACTTCTTTATTTCATTATATAAAAAGCATAAATTATGAAATGTTGCCAATGAATGTTTCTAAGAATAGTTGTAGCAACGGAACTTATCTAGTTACTGTTTTTACCAATTAAATCAACTATTAATAATAAAATAACAATAAAAACTAATTATATTTCATTAATACAAATATACTAAAAAAATATTGTATAAATCAAGTCGTTAAAATTTCGTAAAGAAATCGTTCAAGTAATAATTCATAAATTGATATAACACAAATAGATATTATAAATATGTGACTAACTCCCAAGTAATGTATATCCAACATATTAACTCTAAGTACTTCAAAAACTTGTATTGAACCTCAATAATATCTAATGTAGCGAAAATATTGCTCGATAAAAATACCTGAATGTCGATACCAATCATCGTTTCCAGTAAACTATCATATTTCATGTGTCACTCGAATATATTACGTCCTTATCGAGTCTATAAAAGTCACTTGATCCATAATATTCAAAACTGTTTCTAATATACACATAAACGCAATAAATATATGAAAATAAATATTGATATATCTGTTTGAGATTAATAAATTTTGACATTGTCTGACCGTAATTTGACATGCCTGTAGCACATGAATTTATAAGCTGTTCAATAGATTACGTTGAATTTTGGTATAAACACATTGCACGTCTGCGTGAAGTTTTGCTATCAAATATATAAAATATAAATATCCTTAAATAAAACTAAATATTCATTATATTAATCAATATTGTTAGTATGATTTTCCAGAAAGTCGGTCTTTTCATAGTAATTTCAATATTTCTTGCGATTAAATGAAATCCAAGAGACAAGTTATTAGATTGTGATTGGTCTAAGAACTTGCGTGTTTCAGTTAATATAATATTCATCTCAGTCAATGTGGTGGAGAAAGTTTGATGTATTAATGTATGTTTAGATATCATCTAAAAAAATATTAAGTGCTCTTCAAATCGAGACGTCGTCGCTGTGATCATGTGTTTGGTAGGTTTCACATATATTCGAAAATTTAAGTACTTATTTGCTGAGCTAAAGAAATTTTAATCAATAAAGTCTTAAAAATATTGTATAAAAATACAAACTGTTTCTGTTTCAGGTAAGCTTTCAATATGGACAACAAATATAGACCTTTTGTATTGTATATTTACCAAAGACAGATAAAAGATAGATAGTTTGATAAAAATGCGTAAAATACCAAAGTAAAGTCTAAGACTAAACAAAGCCTGAGGCGGTTTGAAGAACAAAGTCTCATACTTTCAAGGCGCTATGCAAATAACTTGGACTCAATTCTAAAAGCTTGTTACTCGCTGCTTGTACTGGCAACATAAATTTCTAGAAAAATAATTTTCAATTAATTATCTTATTTTGAAAACACATCAATCTTATATTAATTAGCTAAGTAATCATTTAGTAAGCCAAGAAATGATTGACAAAATAAAATTAATTACAAAACACAATAACAAATACTTAATCCTTTAGACATCAATTTGGTGAAATTATATTTAAAAAAAAAAGGTAATAGATTCGTAGTAGTGAAATTTTGCTGACTCTACCGAAATAAGATATAGTTTCCTATTCAATGCCATCAACTGTATACTATTTTCTTCAATTTCCTAAAGTTGTGATTCAAGTTTCACTGGCTTGTAGATGACAAGTATCACGTGTGGATGGGGTATTGTGACATTTTAACAGATTTTTATCTCTTTTAGTAGTTTTATGTCCCGCTCTGAAAATTCCTATTTCTATATCATTAAATGTTTTGAAATCCAAGATTTTTCATCCACATTATATCTCAAATTAAATAAATACTAAATGTATGTAAAAATTTGAAATCATACTACATTACCGATATTTATGGAACTGCATTAAGAAAAAAGTATTCTTAAAAGAATTATTTCCGAAACAGGCGCTTTAATCGGATTTTATTGCACTCCGAGCACAGCTATTTTTTCATCTCACTCAGGGAATCACAAAGAAACCTTTAGTGCCCTTTAAAAGCGTTTTTACTGTAGAATTAATTATGCCCGAGAAGCAATTTTCTTTGTTTTCTTTAGAAGAAAGTAAAAGCCAAGCAAAATATTAATTATTCCACCTGTGTACCGCATTCTTGTATTGCAAAAATTATGAACTAGGTCTGTGGTAACCTACAATTCTAGTTTACCATTCTACTGAGATATTCATCTAGAATAGTCCTTTACACTCGCGAGAGTGTAATACATATACATATCCATTTGTCTTTTTTTTGTCTGATAAAAAATTGTGGAATTTAAACAAAGAACCACAGCTTTAAGATTGCCTACTATTTCATCCGTACACACAAAATGTTTTTCATGTAAACATGTATTGATACAAAAGTTTTATGATTTCATGAATGCATATGATCATATAAAGGAACGGAATTGTTGGTACTATTATTTTTCTGCATTTACTTAAGTCTTAAACAATTAGGTTCAACCGTTCAATATTATCTTGGCTCTGATTTTCTTCTTGCCTACATCGTATCATCATCAATGAAAGTTTGCTCGGCGGATGAGGAAGATTGTAATCGATTTTATCGTCCACAAGATAAGGTAATTTAACGTAATGGTGATTAAAATAACTAAATCTAGAATATGCTTTTTAAGAAAAGAAGTGAATAAAATATCTTTACTAAAGGTTAGGTTATAAAAGGTATTATTGCTAAATAACAGCCTAGTCAATATGACTTGTATGTATAATTAATTATTTTTTACTTTCTTTTTTTAGACTATCGTGTACTTCACAGGAGATGTTTCTATGTGTTCGCCGATTTTACTTCGAAGTCTGACCAGCTTCATCATCAAACTTAGTGTTAACATCTATGACTGCATAAAGGTCGTCCGCAAAACCTTTTACTTGCTTTATTAATACCATGCCTTTATTAATACCATGGCCTATAGTTTTCAATGTGAATGAAAATAAAATATTTTATGTTCGCTATATGTATATATATACAGCCTGTTAATGTCCCACTGCTGGGCTAAGGCCTCGTCTCCCTTTTGAGGAGAAGTTTTTGGAGCTTATTCCACCACGCGGCTCCAATGCGGGTTGGTAGAATACACATGTGGCAGAATTTCAATGAAATCATGCAGGTTTCCTCACGATGTTTTCCTTCACCGTCAAGCACGAGATGAATTATAAACACAAATTAAGCACATGAAAATTCAGTGGTGCTCGGGTTTGAACTCACGATCATCGGTTATGTTCGCTTTAGTTGCTTGAAACTTTTAATTTCTGATACGATTCTCGAAACTAGCTTCGACGTTGTAAACTTTCAGGCCTTCATTTAGTTACATATTGCTATAAATAAACTTTACTTCAAAGGGAAGTAGATAATAATTCGGGATAACCTAATACATCCACATTAATATTCATTGAAATAAAACTTAAAATTATATTAAAACGTAATACATAAAACGTTTTAGTGTTATATTATCTTTTTAGATAATCGCTACGTTTTCACGGTAAAATGTAAACACGAGAAAATGGCTTTAAGAGTTATGACGGCGAATAAGGGAAGAACGTGTTTTATATGGCCCATGTAAACGCCACGTGGTATATATAGCTGCGGATATTGTCTTTTAGGATTTATCTACGATTAGTATCCGTCGGGCCTTTAGATTGACGTGTTTAAAAGGATTCAAGGTGGTTTTTTTTATTATTAATGGTAGGAATATAAGAAAAGTCTTACTGTCTCCGTTTTACTGAAAATATATTTTTTGCAAGCGATGAGCTATCAAAGTAGATGTACTTTTCAAGTACATGTTATTTATCGTAGCTATTATAATTATAGTTACTTATATATATTATTTTATTATCCTGTATATATCTTATTGTTAATCTTGCTGTTTCGTTGTTCGTTTGACTAGTTTTTCAGTCTGTAGACTGATATCCGAGGTCCAAGGAACTTAATTAACTTAACAAAGAAATAAACTTATTGAATTTTTTTGTAAGAAATTTTCAGTAACTGCTCCTTTAAGCAATCTAATGTACAGCTACGTACGTACAGATTACGGCTTTTTGAATTATATGGAGGACATATGTTGGCATTTGTAAGGTGTTCAGACTTTGTGTCAAGGATTTTGGCACGATACCTGTGGATGATAGGACTATTGGGACTATGTGTACTGTTTGTGCTTTCCATTGCGTTTTAATTTCAATGGCTAGATGTTGATATTTATTTAACTTTTCAGATATTGTGGTTTGTATGTTATGTGAATTAGGAACGGCTATATAATAATAATATCCTGGGACATTTTTCACACACGGCTATCTGATCCCAAAGTAAGCTTGTACAAAGCTTGTGCTATGGAAACCAGACAACTGATATACTACATATACTACTTTTCTTTTGTAAATACATACTTAATAGATAATTACACCCAGACTCAGGACAAACAGACATGTTCATGCACACAAATGTCTGTCCTGGGTGGGAATCGTACCCACAACCTTCGGCGTGAAAGGCAAGTGTTCTACCAACCACGCCAACCGGCTCGTCGGCTATATCGATAAGATAAACGATTCTATTGATTTTATCATGAACGGTAATATCCGGTCTATTATAACAGATAGTTTTGTCAGTTATTATTGTTCTATCCCAGTAGATTTTGTGGTTTCTGTTGTCACTTACTTGTGTACACTTTCCAGTTTATATTTGTAATATGGATTCATTTCTGTTTCAGAACAGAAATGGAATGGCAGAACAGTTTGGATTACTTGCAATTCTGATCTAACTTCATCGTAAATCTGATCAATGGTTTCTTGCGATATTATTTCTTTTGTATAATAGTTATATGTAATGAAGAAAGATATGAATTTGTGTCTGATTCTAAATTTGTAAGGTTAGGTAGGTACGTAGGATGAACTTATTCATTTCCATACTCCGTTCTTTACGTTTTTTTACGCCACTGGTGGTGGGCACAGGTTCACTGACAAAATTTGTCTCCTGTGCAACATCCGCAATTTGAGCAGCGATTGATGATGAATTTGGTGAAGATGCATACAAAATTGGTGATGAAGAAGGATATTGATGGGAATAAAGATTTGGAGGATGAATTAGAAGTCTGCGTGGACTCTTCTTCTAACGATGGCACGTTCGCCTGTATATATTTTTTTGTTTTAGACCTAGTTATCATGTTATTCCCACGTGTAGCTAGGGACATAAAAGTCAATCACAGCAGAGCCCTGCATTCACTGTGATAAGGGTAAATTAAATTAGAGATTCCCTTGTCTCTAAAATTCGCATACTAACGACTAAGCACCCCCTTAGTCATGGAGCCCTCGGCGTATGCTATTCCACCTTGGCTTGGGTTGTATCTCTCTTGGTCTGTCTTCTCATCTTAGGCCAATCCAGCATGAGTAGCTCTATTAGCATAGCCCTAAGAATCATTGAAGCGCACAAGCCCCACCACGTCGGCAACGTAAAGATACGTCGGTGGGGTTATTATTATTATTATTTTTATTTTTATTCAAAAAACAATACATTTTAAACCGTTCCTGTTAGATGAGCAAATATTACCATTTGATAGTTTTGCCGCCACTTGCAGTGACTCGTGGCGTATCTTCGAAACGATGTGTTGTTCAAACAGAAATTGTTTGCTCTGCAAATAGAATGAAACCCCGAACTGAGATGTCTATTTGCAGACAATTCTTTAGTATTTTTTTATATTGTTATTAGTCGAAACAATGTTTGATATCTTTTTTTTTTTGGATTGTTATTGAAGTAAAGAATAATTAAATAAGGCCCAAACCTTCTTAAAACAGAGGAGGTGTTGTTGTTTACAAAATGTTACTATCTTGAAGGAGCGGAGACTAGGTGGTAGGGCTTTGTCTGGGTAGGTACCACCCACTGACAGATATTCTACCGCAATAATAAACAAAAGCAAAACTAAACAGCAATACTTAGAACTCTTGAGTCCTGAGTTTGAAGGGTAAGTGAGACAGTGTAACTAGAGGTTCAAGGGATGTATAATCTTCGTTCCCAAAATTGGTGACCCATTGGCAATGTAAGAAATGGTTATTATTTCTTACATCGCCAATGTCTATGGGCAGTGATGACCACTTAACATCAGGTAGCCCATTTGCCTATCCGCCTACCTATAACATAAAAAAATATAGTCCAGCCCTTTGAACACTTGCACAAATAAACATCATCGAGTTGTTTGATGAATGCGCTGATGTGCTTATGTTAAAAAATCAATTCATGCTCGGCTGTGAGAAACAACATGTGTCGGATGATATATTTGTTTTGTTCACCCTACCCAACTAGTTCAATATGACAGCCGTGACGTCACTATATGATGAGAAGTATTTTTGTTTGGATCTCATGTAAATTGCTACTCTTGTCTTGTTTTTAAGAATATTCCAATCCAATCAATTTTCTTGGTGGTAGAGCTTTGTGCAAGCTCATCTGGGTAGGTACCACTCACTCAAAACTTATTCTCCCGTCAAATACCAATACAATTGGCAGTTCTAGTATACGTATATTATAAAAAAAAACCCAATCACATATGTAGTTCCTTATTTGTCTACTTGTTGTAGTATTCTACAACTCAAGTATTTGAAAATAGTCGGTCACTATGATCTGAACTGCTTCAGAATCTCTTTTAAACTTTTCATCGCTCTTTTATATAATTGTATGTCGAAAATTAATTAACATATTTTTTTCACAACACTTGTAACACGTGTTGTGAAATAAAGATAAGTAATCTTGTATACAAAGATTGTTATTGGTATATATCTGATATTTATGATGAAGAGGTTTTTATACTATGCTCTTTATGGTACCACTAGCTGGAACAGAAGCACATCACAGATAACGTAACACGACTTCAACAGTACTTGCCAAATGTGCCAATGTAATCAGGTTCAGTAACCTTAATTTGCTGTTTTATATATTGATAATAATAATTATTGTTATTACTTATAATTAATTTAATGAACTCCCTAAGATAATACGTACAAGTCGTAAATAATACTTCGAAAACATGACTCATAGATAAATGTAATTCATTAAAACATTTCGAAATAAATCAAAGTAATTGAACCGAAAATATACTAAATACGAGCGATAAATCTATACCCGTGTGAAAGATACTCTCTCGTTCCATTAAAAACAGCATTATAAACATAAACCTCTTAATATGTTCTGCTAGACAAATTTCAGCTTTATTTTGTTAATTGTAATGTCGAAATTTAATAAAAATAAAATATCCGACAAACTAAAAGAAACACAGATAATGAAACTACAAGTTCAGTCGACAAATGAGTAATAAATTACATAGTGGCAAAAAATATGAATGAATCTGACGTCATAGGAAGCGTGACGTATCACGCTTGTTTCAACGTCTAATTCAGGGTTATGTGCGGATGTAGAAATTTTGGAAGAGACACGATGTGTGTGATGTTTTTTTTTTAATTATTTCTATTACAAAATGTTATTATTAGTGTATACGTGCAAAGTTTATAACTTTTTCACTTATATCGGATATAGTTTATTTTTTTAATATATTTAACATATTTTAATTTTGTTTATGGTTAGGATGTAAAATTCATAAGAATATGATATTTGTATTCAAATTTACTGAATGTTTTTATGATTTTGATTATTTGTCATACGAATAGCATACCATGCTAAGCCGAAGTTTTAAACCGCTAATATTATATAATACACAGCATCACATGATAAAAATCATTAGTTGATACCACATCTTGTTTCACTAAAGCGTTGTTATTATTTCTGTACAGTTCATTGCCCAGTACATTAGCCTGCACTGTTTTATTGCTAGTGTATTTTAGAACGTCTTAATCCGACACGGCGGTCATTTTTTTTTAGTAATATAATATTTGTTTTAATAAGACATTATATAGATGTGTGAAATTAAGTGCTTGTTGTTTTCTTGTCTTTGTGTGTGTGTGTGTGTGTGTGTGTGTGTGTGTGTGTGTGTATTAATGTGATTTCGTTACATGGATACCCGCACACAGCTGTGTATTTATATATGTGTATGCTTGGTTCGAAGTTTAAAAAATGCTAAAATGTTATATTTATAGATCAAGCAATGACTGACTGACTATGTTATCAATGTATAGTTTAAACTATAAGACGAGACATAAAATTTGCAAGAATTTTATTTTAAATAGGTATGCGGACTGGCATATGGGCCACCTAATGGTAAATGATCACCAGCAATCAGTATTAAACATACTTATCGGCAATGCGCCATCAACCTTGCGAACTAAAATATTCCTCGTGTCAGTTTTATTCAACGTAAAAACACACGTATTATATGGCTTTATTTATATATATAGAAAACCGATTTAAAATTAATTTCGGTTTGAAGCCGGGCATTGTAAGGTAAGTACTTCGGATGAAATTCTTCTACATTTTCATCCACCAACCCGTATTGGTGTGGTGGAATAAGCTCGATTTTTTTTCAAATAAGCGGACTAAGCCCAACAGTGTTATATTTTCAAGCTGTAACTCACTACTTTATTGTTATATAAACCGACAATTAATTAAAAAATACAATTGTTTGTTAATTATTTACCGTTAACTGTAATTTCGTTTATGACTGCTGTATTTTTCGGAAATGACTACGCTCAAATAAAAGCTGTTATTTTGTTAAATTCGGCAATGAGCTTCATTTATATATTGGATCGTTACATTAATTAATACACTAAAATAAATAATTTGAGTAATTAAGTGAAATGTCAACTAACTTTGCACCACTTTTCAAGAAGTCATGAGGTTTGCATGGATGGGTACCGGCCCCAAAATCAAAATATACTTAATAAAGTGGCCTCTAATAAGCACTTTCGAATCATTATTTGATCATGTAACCTACAAGTTTAAAAATGGTTATAAAATATTCGTATTCATAATATACTTTATATTATGGATTTATTCTGAAGACTAAAATAACCGTCGTAAAATTTCAATATTATAAAATTTAGTCCAAAATCTAAATAACAATGTACAATAAAGAAAAAAAATGTATATCCTTCGTTATATCGCTTTATAGTATACTAATTTTCGACCAATGTTAAAGGAACGGTTATTTATTAGGTATAAAAAGAAGCCTCTGTCTTTTCTTGAGTTTCATTACTTCATACCAAAATCGGAATAACTAGAGGCACAAAACAGATAACATTAAGAAGTTCGCAAGGTTGGTGGCGCATTGCCAATGTAAGGGGTCGGTAATATTCATACAGGGCCAACGTCTTTGGGTGGTTGTGAATCATCATTTGCCAATTTGCCAATCTACCTACCTTTTTTAAATTAAGTAGAAACTATACTTATTTACATACAATAGGTTTATTCCTACTATTTCCGTCTAATTCTTTTTTTATCACCTGACGCTCTTGAGTTGCACAACGCTACCAATCTGATAATTTATTTTTAATCTTAAACTCGCGTAGGCTAACTGAATATCTTAGCATGTATCAATGATAAACGTTCGCGGGCAAAACATTAAACAGGAAGTCAGAAATTAGCCATCGCTGGAAGCCGTAATTATTTACATCGTTAGATGATAACTGTTTATTAACATTTCCGCATACCAGTTAATAAGATACGTCTAGGTGGTACCATTGGCTTTCAGAATATTAAAATTGCAATGTTAATATTTTATGCTGATTAAAACGGTTTTTAAATAAAACTAGTGGTCGCCCGGCAGTTGAAATTGAATCGTAATCATTAGCTAATAAAAATTAAACTTGACATTAAAATACTTATATGACTTTTTAATTTAATATAAATATTATTCTAAAGAATATGTAATACATATTATAATTATAATAGGATAAGAAATATAAAGCGCTATTAATATCTTCCGTTGTACTCTCGTCACAGCAGCGCCGCAGTGACTGGTTTAGGAAACAAACTTCGTATGTGTAACATATCGGGTCGGGTTAGTAAAAAATAAATGTGTTTTTCTATCGAGGCACTATTTGTAACTACCTCGAAGTTAGTATGTTGACAGTGTTCATTTTTCTGTGATTGTGATTCTCTCCCGTTTAATCGGAGTGCCATTCCATCAGTTGTGCACTGTTATAAAATCTGTGCAGTTATACTTGTCATCGTCATCATAAGGCTTAACAACTAATGTTATATCTGTCTCTAAGAAATACATCATCATATTGATAATGTGAAAACAAACTCGAGTTCAGTAAAGTAGGTAGGGTATATACTTGTGCTGTATGCACATAGGCATTAACGTATTGACTTTTAACATATCTGTTTGATTAATCTTTGCTCACGAAAGCTAAACATATTATAAATTAATATAAGTCAGTGTATCGCTGTACTTCGGAATAAACGGTCGTCAACCAACTAGTTAATTATTCTCCGTTCCCTGCAATAATTGGTGTCCCCGACGTGATGTATTTCTACGTCAAGACATGGTCACAAAACCTTTGACGCCACCATACTCCGGTCCATACAAAGTTATCGAACGGACAGACAAATATTTTAAAAAATTGAAAGGAGACTCGGACGAATGTATTAGTATCGATCGTTTTAAACCAGCATTTATAATTAAGAACCAATAAAGTCTCACCATATAAGACAACGGCCAAACAAACAAAGATTCAAATAAACCGATGACTTCAAGATATGGTCGAACTATCAAACCAGTATCAATATCAGAACTATCAAACTTCGCATCGCTTTGTAATCACGTCAATTGGACAAACTATTAATCTTAATAAGCAGCATCTTTTGTAAATATGTAAACAACGTAGTAAAAGGAAAAAGTTTCGAAGAACAAATAATAATATCACAAAATGGTGCCGGTAATGCAGCTTCTGCCACTTCAACACACATGGAAACCACAAGTATATGCAGAATAGAATTGTATCTAGTTTCTGTGACTCTATTTATCTTCGCAATAATAGGATATTTAGTATGAAAGAACTGCAAGACTAATTATGGGAGATTCACGCGGAGAGAATTACAAGATCTTACAATAGCAGGGCTTGAACAGCCCAGCCACACAGCAGATCATTGTGACGTGAAATGTGAATATCAAATAATATTGTGATGTTAAACAAATTAGAAAGTGCTAAGTGTTATTAAAAAATATTATATTATATTGTATGATTTAAAAATTGGAAGCAATTAATTGTCCTCTATATAATTAATTATATAAATTATATAAGCATGTATATGTATACCAATTATAATTTTCGTTATAGTAATTAGTATATACTAATTTGTTTTTTTTTGTATTTTTGTTCTTTAAAATTTATAGGTATGTGATAAAAATAAATTTTTTTTTTGTTATAAGGTTTTATATTTTTATATAATACAGGATATTATACATATGTGTTTTGTTATATTTTTTGTAATATTCCCTTTAAAAAAAGGGGGAAGTAATGTGCCGTATACACATAGGCATTAATGTATTGACTTTTAACATTTCTGTTTGATTAATCTTTGTACACGAAAGCTAAACATATTACAAATTAATATCATTCAGTGTATCGCTGTACTTCGGAATAAATGGTCGTCAACCAACTAGTTTATTATTCCTCATTCCCTGCAATAATAACACTGCACCCCTAAAAATACACTAATACAACTTTATTATAATAAAGTAATTATCTTAGCTAAGGTTATGTTAAAGATTTCCATAAATACTATAATGAATAGCATTTGTTCCAGTTTAAATCAATGTCGATGTCCACCGGATGCACTACGGAAACGTCAATTTGAAAGTCAAACAGTCCCCTAAATACGCGGACAGTGTTCAATCAGCTGTGACGATGTGCAATGAGCGATGTTTTGTTAAGTTTCGTCGTCCTCATGATGTAAAGCGCTATGCCTAATATACCTTTAGAAGATAAAGCACTTCGACTTTTGTAATTATATAAACTGTTTTGTGATTATTTTAAATGAAAACAAATAATTATAAAAATATATAATGTTTGACGAGCGACTTATCCGAGATTTTTAAAAAGCGTGACGTCATAACCACTTTCACATTCACCATTTCCATCACATATAATCTAGCAGTAGTAGTAGAAAAACGCCACTGATTATTTATCAATATTATTTTATTCAGCAATATTACACGAGAAGTCTGTACCCTCTGACAGCTCGAGTAAGAATGCAACAAGTTCTGTCAGACAAGGTATTAATACCAAACTAAGCCTGGTACAAGCAATGCTACAAATTAACGAAATTAATTAATAACGTCTTAGTTTGATATTTTATAATTAATTAATCTTGAAAAATTACTATTTGATGCTTAAATTTAAATGTTTTTGTTGTCCTGGAACGTTATCACATAGATATATTAGATGTAGTTAAAATCGAAAGGAACAGCGAGCTCGGTACTTAATCTTTTCGACCATTTTAATAGTATAGTTATATTCATAAATATATATTTTCTTCCTTGAAATCAACAAAAACTAACTTCACTCTTTTTTCTCGTCTATGTTGTATTGAGTAATATACTTCGTTTACTATTTTTTTGTTCCAAAACATTTAATTTGATTCAATAGCCCTGTTAAAAATATCTGCTTTGAAGGTTTCCAGTGGACAACCAGCCTTAGACTACCAAATACTTTGTTATGGTAATTGATCTAGTTATACTAAACTGAGCTTCATTTAAAGAAAACTATGTTCAGGCTCAGATAGTTTTTTTTTTTTAAGAAAAATAAACATCTCGTTTAGTGGTGATTGCCTGAATCTGAACTTTGTACGGTCTTCGGTTAAGTTTCACGCGTTACTAGTAGACCCTTATATATACTAGTAGACCTTATATATTAAATCAGAAAAACATAAAAAAACCGATTCAAAATAACATCAAACGATTATTCAATATACAATTAAACGACATAGTTTGTGAATTAAACAACAATTAATGATACATTTTTAAATTGTTTCATTCAATCACCATTCCATTGTACTCATGATAAACAAAAAACCATACATAATTAAAATATTACTATTACTAGTGATGTTTTCAAAACATCTTAATTCATGTATTAAAAACAATATTAAACATTAAATTCATTAAAGAGTATAATTGCCTAAGATAATACAATTTATTTAGTTTTTTTTAGTATATTCCAACCACAGGATATATATAAAAAAAATCAACTTTGACACTCAATTGACGAGATATCATTAGTCGAAATCTTGAATAATCTATGCTATTATATGTTCGCAAACATTTCGTTTAGAATGGTAGCGAAGTTAAACTGCAGAAATAAAATTAAAGATGGATATAAGTAGTTAAGTGAAATAATATTGTACTATAAATAAAGATAATTTAATCAAAAACTGTTAGTAATGCATAAAACAGCAAAATTTTTAAGTAAAAAAATGATCATTTACTCTACACGTATTGTTGCCATAAGGTTTAAGATTTGGTAGGGATTGGTAATCCAGTTCTAAGTAAACAATGAAATATTGTATATATTCTATATTATATTTTTAATGGTTGCGTTTGATCAAAAACTGAAGAGCATTAAAAAAATCTCGATAGAAAAAACCATGAAATGTTCTCTAATCTTTATTAACTTTAATTTGTATACGTAATGCTGAAGGTCATTGAGACTAAAAAAACATGTTTTTTAAGCAATGATTCATGCTGTTCTTGAGTTAATAAATTATATTGTTATATAGACCGAACTGTTAGTACTTTGAAATTCCTTTACAATAAAGAGGGATATTGATAAAGTCGGAAGGTGTTTAAGCTCACTAAAAACTGCTAAAGTATTTCCTATATATTATATTTAAGTATATTTTAGAGTACACTAACAATCGCAGCATCTTGTCTGGCGAGCGATCGCGTTAAGGAGTTAGCCGTATGAGTCAATGCGTCAGAACCAGGTGTATCCGGTCAGATGCTTTGAACAATTTGCATACATATTTTACAATAAATTAACAAAAATGTTTAGCTTAGAATCTAAATCGAAAGACAATTTTAAAAGCGATGTCAACTTTTAATTATTTAATTTTATATATAAAATAATTAAAAAATATATTAATTTCTTCTAGCAAGTATCTTCTAAGAGTACGTATTGCGTCTTGAAGTAGAGAGATCCATAAATGAATACCCTGAACTGTAGTTTAAATGAAGTCGAATTAAGAGAAATATAGGGATGTAGAGGACTTAACACCGGTTAAATATTCATATCCAGTACACGTCTTCCCCTCCTCGTATAACTTGGGTTCCTTCAAACGAGGCGTGGAGAGGCATCTCGCGGGCCAGTTAGGCGGGGACGGATAGTACTGATCATTCTTCCCCACTGATCTGGCCGTCGTCGCTATTGGACACTACTACCACTTACCATCAGCTGGAGTGGAATCATCCCGAATCTCCAAAAAAAAACATTTGTTTATCAAAACGTAACAGCTGTAAATGTCCCACAACGTTTTAAAGCTTATTCCACCAAGCTTCTCCAATGCGGGTTGGTGGATACACATTGGCAGATTTTCATCTTACCCGTATGTACATACATATGTATGATTCCTCACTATGTTTTCCTTTACCGCTGCACGTGACGAATTATAATCACAAATTAAGCACATGGAATTTCAGTTGTTCTTGAACCCGCGATTTTGTATTAAGATTCACATATTCTAATAACTGGGCCGTTTCGGTTCTTGTTTATTATGATATCTTTTCAAATTGAAAATTTAATAATACCATAAAATAACCATATAATATTGGACATTACATATATGTACATAAAATTATTATTTGCAAAACGTGTAATCTTCAGCGCGTCATCCGACAAAGAACAAAGAAGTCGCCTCCCACTCTCCCCACCAACGAAAGAGCCCTTTGTGAGATATCTTTTATTTATAACCAACCACTCATAAATTACCTCGCTATCTCTCAGTATTGACTCTAAGCATAATCTCGTGGCTTGTAAACTGCAGGTGATTGTGAGGTTTTAATTGGCTACAGGGATGAATGTTGCGTATACATTCAATGATTAGCTATAAAAATAACCCTTAGAAATAAAATAATGAATCTGCTACGACCAAAGTCAAAGCAGTTTGAAAAACATACATACAACAGCTTCCACGTGGAATATATATATGGCAGCTTCCACGTGAAATTTATTGTAATTGTAAGTACGTGTTTTGGATTTTTTTTTTTTTATATGATATATAATTTTTCATTTTGTAGGATTATAACTACATCAAAATTTTATTTAAAAATTTATTACAGTAACAGCCTGTTAATGTCCCACTGCTGAGCTAAAGCCTCCTCTCCCTTTTGAGGAGAAGGTATGTATTAATAAATTTTTAATATATATTAAAAATTTATTAATCTTTACATATTTCGGAACACTTTTGTTATAATTTTAAAAATTGGCATCCATTCAGAATCTTTATTTTCATCTAAGAAACTCACACACGCAATCCTTTAATTTTAAGTTCCTATAGTATAGATCTAATTATACAGTAATCATTAGCTTGCCTGAATCCCGATTGTGTTTTTGACGTAGTACACTTGTAGGTAAGTTATTAGAATGCTTTTACAGCCGACCTGGCAACCCTTCTTGGAATGGGGGTAAGGGCTGATAGTTCATATTGATAGACGAGCCTAAAACTATTACGACGAATACTTTTCTAATTTGTTAGACATCCAGCTATGTTTTAATTGTATAGTATTTAAATCGTATATTTATAGTCCAGTATTATTCTTATCTGCTATTTATGAGCTCATAAATTAAAACAATTGTGATCTTTATTATAAATAACAAAACAAATAAGTAACGAATCGAATAATATAAATAGAGAAACGAATGTTAAGTCTAATACGAGTCTTCGTGATACATAAACGGGACGTCAGAAAGGATTTCAGAGATCGTATGGAAGGATCAACGGAGTGACTCAAAGTCTACGCCTGCTTAAATCAAATAGGATTTTAGATTTTATCTACTGTATTTTGATACTATAGCATATAAAGTAATAGTGAATAGATTGGCCAGTGGTTCAAACATGTGAATCTTAACGGATAATCACGGATTCAAACACGGCAAGCACCACTGATTTTCGTGTATTTTGTTTATAATTAATCTCGTGCACGGCAGTAAATTTCCAAGCGTATCTGGCAACCCGCATTGGAGCAGCGTGGTGGAATAAGGTCCAAACCTTCTACTGAAAATCTATTATTTTGTACACTTTTAAATTACATTATTTATTTTCTATATTTATTACAGGAAAAGGGCTCATCGGATGGTATATAGATTGATCACCTAAATAGTTATCGTATAATTATATATGTATAAACTCATGTGCCTATTATGATATATAGAATAATTGGTATGTGGTACCATAACCGAACTTACACAGAGACCCACAACCTGTAAAAGAGTAACCACGATTGTATTTTTTTTTTATGAATTACATAAAAACTCTCGTTTGGGTGTAATGGTGTGTTAAGATTCGTTTAGATAATTATTGTATACGTAATAATATCAAGGGAATTTTAATCGTTTTACCGTAAATCACCAGCCAGCATGTAAAAGAGAAGGTAGATTTATGATTGACGAATATATTTGTTTTAATGTTTAATTAGATACATGGAGGTTTCCTAACGATGTTTTCTCAAACCACCGAACCGTATGAATTGTAAAAAAGTATTTGAATCTGCGCGTAAAGTCCACGTATTCTATCCACTGCGCCATTTCGTTCTAGGCACTTATAAAATAAATTGATCATAAAATAGCATCTGAACATTAATAAAGGATATTTTTATAAGATATTTCGTTACACAATTCTGCTTTCCGATTTTACGCACGAATGAGTTCGTCATTTGTCATGCTTACGTGTTTCGTAAAGTTTTTCCTTTTGAGTTTTTACGTCATTTATATTTAAGACCTTTGTATAAACAAATAAAAAAGCGTGCTCGTGATAAGTTCCCTTCAGAGCTCTTCAAAGGTTGCGTATCTTGAGCCAGAATTGTTACATTTTAAAATTTACGTTTCACTTAAATTGATTAGTTTTACTTTAATAGTAATAAAATTTTCGAATTCTATTAATATTTTTGGTTTTCATTATACGAAATACAAACGATAATTATATATCTATACGACTACATTATATTATACAGGAATTGGAAATTTTTAACGATTCTAATTTTAAAATTGCACTTTTAAAATTAGAATCGTTATATTTAAACACGAGTTGATGAACCTTGCTATAGTTTTTAACTATTCCCTGCGAATTTTTATATGATATTAAATTTTAAAATAGCATTAATATTTCTGCGCTCAGTGATAAATGACGATTTTATAAAACGAACTGTGACAGCTATATATATATCCGTCGTCCGTAATTGATAGATATTCGTCCATTATGAAATTAATTTTACTGACACACTTGTTAAAAAACATTTTTCGTCATTGAGTTTCAAAGGTTCAAATCCGGCATAATTAATCTCTTGAAAGTGAAAGATCGTGAAGTGTATATATTGTTTGAAATTCTGTCACACGTATTTACCAATATGTATTAAAGTAGCGCGGTGAAATCCAAACCATTTCAGCCAAAGGAAAGCAGCAGCTCAGCAGTGGAACATTCATAGGTTGTTACTTGATTAATCATAGTCTCTAGTAATATTTACATTATATACATTACATAAATGTGTAATGGTGTTGATGTAATCTCAAGCGTGGCGAGTTCATTACGACCCCGACCAACTCAAAGGTGTGATAACATCGCAAATGTACAGCACTCAGATTTTATTATCTGATTAAATATTATAATTACACCTAAAGTTTTTTTTTTATAGTATAGGTAGGCGGACGAGCATATGGGCCACCTGATGGTAAGTGGTCATCAACGCCCATAGACATTGGCATTATATAAAATGTTAACGATCGCTTACTTCACCAATGCGCCACCAACCTAGGTACCTAAGTTGTTATGTCCATTTAATTACACTGGCTCACTCACCCTTCAAACCTGAACACAACAATAACAAGTACTGCTGTTTTGCGGTAGAATATCTGATGCGTGGATGGTACCTACCCAGACGCGCTTGCACAAAGCCCCTTCCAAAGTTAGTAAAAGTTGAATATGTTTCATCGTTTTTATATTAATTTTATAACTCCCTTGTTGTATTCCACCAACCCGTATGGGAGCGGCCTAGTGGAATAAGCTCATACCTTCTCCTCAAGGAGAGGCGAAGTTAGCTCAGCATTGGGACATTCACAGGCTAGTACTGTATATATAAAGTAAATGGTAAATAATTCAAATATGAAAATAAATGACTCAGATATTAGAACGCGTGAATCTTAACCGACGATCGCGCTTTCGAACCCAAACAAGCACCACTGAATTTCATGTGCTTCTGTGTATCAACCAACCCCCAATTGAGCAGCGTGGTGGGCTAAGCTCAAAACATCTCCTCAAAATGAGACGAGACGCGGAAACGTTAGCCCAGCAATGGGACATTCACAGGCGTTTACTTTACTTTTTATTAAAATATACCTATCTATATGAGTTGAAATAGCCTATTGGTTAAAACCAAACATTTTCTGGTTCAGACCCGTGCAAGCACTGAATTTAATGTCCTCCATTTGTTTTTAAAATTTATCTCGTGCTCGGCGATAAAGGAATAAATCAAAACGAATAACCTTTCCTCAAGTAAAGAGAAAGAATTTTGTCCAATAGAAAGATATTTACAGGTTGTAACGTTTTATTTTACCTATCTATTGGAATTCGTCAAAAAAGCAACAAAGGAGATTCTGCTTCCACTCAGCAAGTGGAATATACATACCGATTCTTTGTTCTTTGCATTTAGTTTTCGTGTTCTTTTGATTCTTATAAAATATATAATTTTTCATGTAAATTTTTGAATAAATAAAAATTGAATGTGGTAGGTACCTATGTACTTTTCTTTACCTCTGTAACGTGTATGTAATATCATGATGATCGGTTGAATATTTACGAGTAAGACGTGAAAACGTAACAAACAAACACTCTTGCATTTATGATATTAGTAGGACACAGTAGGAAGCTACTCGTAATATATTTCAAGAAGCTTCCTCTCTACCTTGTTACGTTGGAATAATATAACTTTCATAAGGACTTCGTAATAAATAAATTGGATCAATCCGACATCCAGGCCTGCTGTAGTTGGATGTATTCTGTTGGTATATTGTTATCTTAAACCGATTGAAGTCACGTGTGTCTGTTGTTTTATCTTCTGATCCGAAAGCCGCTCACTGATTTATAAAAAAGATTAAAGAACGTTAAAAAAAATACATTTCTTGCCGATTCAGTTCTGAATTAATTATCAGAGGTATTTGTTTACGAACTGGCGGTTTCTTTTTGACTATGAATAAGTGTAATTCTTATTATATATTGAAATTTTTACCTAATAAATTTGAATAAAAATTTTTACTTTGATTAACTATCTATTGAATGTTACAGGTTGTATTATATTATATATATATATATATATATATATATATATATATATATATATATATATATTATATATTTGACATTAATTTATATTATATTGATAAAATAATAATAAATTTAGTATTGCTAAATATTTAAGCTGTTATAGAACCGTGTAATTTCCAAAATAGAAAAAACCTGATACTAATTATTTTTGGATATCTACGTATCATTAATAATCCACTTTCTTATCTTATCCCAATGACGCCGAAATGCCAACTCTCATATTGCTTTTCTCAGGGTTTTTATGCGAATTCATTATTCAAGGATTTGTTAGATGAATGACGAGTAATATTCCTGTTTTCCCACAGTTTATGGAATTCGGAAGGAAAAATCATGCATTGGCATTGTTATATTATAGTTATTTACGTATAGCGATATTCTGGTCTTCCAATTTTGTCTGCATAAGCGTTGAATAAAGAGCTCCAGAATTATATATTGTTAGACTAATGAGCTTCATACTGGTACTTATCGCTAGTATCTACATACTTAACCGATGAACCTGATATAATGTCGATCCAAAAAAAAAAAAAAATTAAAAAGTGCCAACTTAAAGAAACAATAATTATGTTTTCAACAATCTATACTAATATTATAAAAGCGAAAGAGATTGTCTGTCTGTTACGCATTCACGGCTAGAACACTGAACTCATTTTTATGGAATTTGGTATGAAGCAAACTTAAACTCCTAGCAAGGACATAAGCTTTTTTAATAAAAAACAACAACTCCACTTCTAACACAGACATGTCCCTCTTTACCTAAGATGCTTAAGCAGTTCCTGCTTCAAGCTGCTACTGAAAAATAATTGTCAAAAAACCCAAATCTTTTTATTTGCTAACCTAATCCGGGGCTTGAACCTCAGCAAATACAGACCAATAAGATATCCAATTGACCAACGAGGCAGTCTAGTAAATAAATACAAACGCTACGAATATAGTATCTTAATACCATGCAATGTTTTAAAATTCCATCTGAACAGCCAAGAATCATTTGATAATTCAACTGAGATCAAGAACACCAATAGCTTGTGAATTTAAAACGACAATTGAGATTCGTGCCAACTTTATTGGCTTGATTTTAAACACTGAATAATCCATAAGTTCTCAATTATCTTTATCAGTAGCATCAGAATTGTATTAATTTAAATAAATTTGAGGCATTTAAAGCATTGGAAACTGTAAAGTGGTACAAAATCTTAATATACGTTTATTTGTTCTTATTTCGAGTGGCCTTTTAACATTTATAATGTTAAATTTATCAATAAAAAATAATAAAGTGTCTTTTATCTATCTTGACTTAAACAATCTTTTGTACTGTTAGGTTTAGGTGTACATTTTCGTTTTTCATTACAAAAAGCCCCACATTCGACTGAGAGAGTCAACATTTAATTAGTTTTGTAATAAGCGGGATTTCTACCGATGCTATTGTATTATCAGCCTTAGAAAGTGCAAGAAATAGAAAGGTAGGTTCCAAACCCAATCAAATAAAAACTTTCAAATAAGGTTTTATTTAATTAATGTATGAAAACGATAACAATTTAAAAGTACCTAGACTAACCTTATATATAATAGCCCTTGTCGATTCTGAACTAAAATAATTTTAACCATCCAAAATCAATTAATTCTTGAATTGGTTTCGAGTTGTGCTAATAAGCAAAATAATCTGACCTGCAATAGACTCAACCTACAAAACAGTGTATAAGGAAATTAACTCAATAAGTGAGATCTTCCAGCCAAAATTTAACATCATATTAAATTATTCAAGAAACATAGTTAAAAAATCTTCAGTAGTCTCGTATGGAGCAATTCGGAAATTATTTTTATACCTAGCCATTTATAACTTGAAATTATTTGATTGACTGATAGTGTTTATTAAATTGCTTTAGCTTTCTGTCCATCAGCGGTTCCCGGTTTATTTCCGAACGTCAAGCGTTTGTCCGACAGAAATAACTTCTGACTGTTCAAGTACGTCCAGGAATGTATGGAGCTCGGGCAATGGATAGAGTATAGCACAGCTTATTTTAATCACGTTACTCCTTAAAAGTAACTCCGAATTGCTGATATAGTTATATTTAGTATGAATAATTATCTGTCATCATTGATAAGTTACACTATATTATAATAACTAACACAGTCATTATGTAAACGAATATAGAAAGTCGATTATAACCTACTTGAGTTTGTCGTATCGAAATTTTGCCGGTTTATATGATATATATGATTAAAAAAAATTCGTATCATTGAGCTGATCTGGACTTACCCATGATACCATTAGTAAAGTCTTCGAACTTAAGGTTATTGACTTTAGGCTAATTTAATGAGTTTCGACAATTTCTATACATAATAGTAAGTACAGTAACAGCCTGTTAATGTCCAACTGCTGAGCTAAGGCCTCCTCTCCCTTTTAAAGAGAAGGTTTGGAGCTTATTCCACCACGCTGCTCTAATGCAGGTTGGTAGAATACACATATGACAGAATTTCAATGAAATGAGACACATGCAGGTTTCCTCACGATGTTTTCCTTTACCGTCAAGCACGAGATGAATTATAAACACAAATTAAACACATGAAATTCAGTGGTGCTTGCCCGGGCTTGAACCCACGATCATCGGTTAAGATTCACGCGTTTTAACCACTAGGCCAACTCGGCTTCTTATAACATATTCTATACATAACACTAACTAGTATTTTAGATTTTTCTTCATTTGTTGTATGTAGAACACGTACTGTACTTCACTACGGGTTTAATAGTTTAATTTCATTATGAGTTGTATTACTCGCCGCGTTGAAGATGATTTTATTATATGCGGTTATTATGTTATGCCAAATATATATATTTTTACAATATAATTCGGCTTTCAACGTAGTCACCGACATAGCTTGCAAAATTAGCAGGCTGAAGTGGCAGTGGGCTGGTCACGTATGTCGTAGGACCGATGGCCGTTGGAGCAGACGAGTCCTAGAGTGGAGACCGCGAATCGGCAAGCGCAGCGTAGGGCGCCCTCCAGCCAGGTGGACCGACGACCTTAAGAAGGTGGTGGGCACCAACTGGATGCGGAAGGCGGAGGACAGGGAGCTTTGGCGCACCTTGGGAGAGGCCTATGTTCAGCAGTGGACAACGATTGTTGTTGATTGATTGATTGATTTCAACGTAGTAGCAGTAATAGTGTCATTTCCAATTACAAGATGTATTTACACTAAGTCATCCTTCACTCTGTAAAGTTCTAATAATGTAAATATTTAATTAACTGTTTTGTTTACTTGAATTTTCTCATCTGTATGATCCTTGTTGAAAACTTAAGAACTATGAATCAATCATCTGCGTGAATGCCACACGGGAGTTTAATTTCATTAAACTAGAAGTGATGAAGGTGTCCAAAATTAATAATAATAATGTAAATTTATTAGTATATGTATCGATTTTGATCTTAGTAGTTGCTAGTGGCTTTCAAGTTTGTTCTTTTGGCTGTTTAATTATCTTTTTGGATTAATATCAATTTGATTTTCAATGGCTGTATATTTGGCAATTGTCATTTAATGTTTATCCTTTAGTTATTGTATTTGTTAAACTTAGTCCAAAAACTAATCATGACCAATCATATTAATTGCGTCTGTTTCATTATATGTTTTTTTCAGAAATCTGACAAATGACAATCTGTCTCGACGAATTGATTGCGATTGGCTCTATATTAGTTTGTAATAACTTTGCAAATAAAACTTTCAAAGTTCATTTTATAACTTTATCTTTTAGCTAAGTATTCTCCGCAAAAACACACAAAATCGACTGCAAAAATCAGATAGCTGCAAACAAGTTGATTTATAGCGGTCACCCAAACTGGGCCATTTAGATACTTTTACTTCTAAGTAAACATGTAACATATAAGCCGGTTAGACGAGTTTTCTATTGCATAAGTATCTGAGAAACTTCATTTTTTTTTATTAAAAACCTGTTTGACATTGTGTCAGACTTCTATGAACTATGACGGTTCATTAAAAAATTAGATGATTCTCAAATAATCTTAACTCATATATATAACGACAGGATCGGATTAGTCAAATCGATTAAGCAAACTATTACTGGATCGTTCACGATTTAGCAGTCGAACGATTAAAATATGTTTTAACGTGTTGTAAGTAGTAAAGGTAATTAATTTAATACTATTTAACCAGTATGTTTTCAAGAATAATTTAATACTAGTTATATAATATATTAAGTTACTAGGTATATATTAAGTCTTAGGATCAAATCGTCCAGTCGGTCTCATCTTCGAGATGTTGATACATTGTTTTACTATTCCCCGAAGGAAAGGTGCACCATAAGCACATACCTGATACAACCCGTTTGGCATAACCATCAAAAACCTGTCTTTATATATACTTTTGACCCAGATTCAATTCTAATTGCAAAAAGAGTTCGATTCGTAAGAAGTTCGTAAAGTAATTTAAAAATATTTGTAGCACATTTTGTATTACTGTGATTGCCATTAGAATACGTAAATTAATCTATTTTTAATACAAGTAATACATTATCATATTATCAAATAATTCATTATCAAAAATTCTGTTGTTTTTTTTAAAGAATATACTAATATTCCAATTAACTCCACCAATTCAGTTTAAATCTTGTGCTAATATGGAGATGCTAATATGGAGACGTCTACATCCGATCAGGATCAGGTTGCGATATTTACGCTTAGATTATATATTTTTAACTACATTTCTAATAATCACATGACATTACATATTTTTTGAGAGGTAATTTGTCTTATAATGGATTCACGTTTCATTTAATGTTATTATTAATGTAATAAAAACTGAGTTGAATAAATTTTAATAATTATGATCGAATTCTTAACGTAGGGTCAAAGAACTTTAACCTTAACTTTTTGCATGCAGACAGATATTATAATTTTCATCGGCAACCTTTATAAATTAATAAAATCAATCTTAGTTTAACTAACAAGCCCGTCGAAATTAATTGAATATATTTCGCTATCAAATTCTCTAAGGCTTTTATCATGTTCACTCAAGATGCAGATAGGTTTCTAACTGGCAGTAAAGCTCTCAACAAAGCTTCGTTTTTTCTCAACAACTTCAAAGTCGTTTTAGATACTACCCAAATACTTATTACTAAACATTAAAAGTCTGCATTACTGTGTGCGTATTTTACGAGCCAGTGCTTTTACCTGCATAAGGAATATAATACCTTAGATCCCGTTATTAGTGCGTCAGATCAATAAGTATTTATTCAGCTTTTGAGGCAAGAAATATTGAGCTGGCTAGAGACTCGACCGTTACTCGGAAAGAGCCATTGGACCTGTGACTGAACTTTTGACAGATTATGGGAGTATGGGAATATAAAACCTATGTTTGCGTGAATACTTGAGCAATATGATAGCTAATAGCGCATTAGGATAATCTGTATTGAGCCGTGATGGTGATCATTTGCTCGACGGCGTTCTGGTATAAATAAAACAATTAATTATAAAGTACATTTTATTGTTACTTTGAAGTACATATATAGTACGTATTAAGTCACGACCGTTCAGAATGATCGCAAGAATGCTAACATTCCACTTTGATAGTTTTCCAACGCGTGTCACCTGGAATGGGATAGTGTGATCCTACTACTAAACACAAAGCTTGTTGTTAATTTATAACTTTATATTTTCTCTGTGCAGCTACCTTTTTAAATGTAAACAATTACCTTGAAAAACCTCCGGGAATTCAAATGTTGGTAAATAAACTAATAAGTCGTATAAGACCTGTATTTAAGAGTAAATTATCTAATATATAATATTATAAGCTACTATTAAAATACCCGACTTGATGATACATATTGATGACGTACAATATTCACATTAATATTATAAATTCGAAAGGAATTTTGCCTGATTGTTACCTCATCATGACTAAATTAATAAACCTATTTTAATGATGTAAATTATATTTTTTAATTTCACATTCGATATAGTCCTGGAGAAAGAAATTAGAAATTAACGGGAAAATTTGATGCGGAAGGAGACATGGCGGAAAACAGGTTGTACTAGTCTATAACTACACAACTTCTAAATTGATTAATAAGAAAAAGTCTTTTTTTATTTTTTTCTTGTAAAACATTTATTTCATCTTGAGAAATTAACAATTTTAAAATTTACATGGGCGTATTTATAAGCGTCATAATGGATTTTAGGAATTAAGGTTAAGATTTTTTACGAATCTTCTCGTAAGATCAACAATACATATCAATGCATCGGTTAACTAGGGTAGTAGCTTAACAATAAGAATCTACACGAATCTACATGATGGTATGTTTTTTTTTTTTTTTTATAGAATAGGAAGGTGGACGAGCATATGGGCTACCTGATGGTAAGTGGTCACCAAATGCCCTTAGACATTGGCATTGTAAGAAATGTCAACCATCGCTTATAGCCAATGCGCCACCAACCTTGGGAACTAAGATTTTATGTCCCTTGTGCCTGTAATTACACTGGCTCACTCACCCTTCAAACCGGAACACAAAAATATCAAGTATTGCTGTTTTGCGGTAGAATATCTGATGAGTGGGTGGTACCTACCCAGACGAGCTTGCACAAAGCCCTACCACCAGTTAAAATATATATAGTTAAAATATATATATGTCCACCATAGACGACAGTTCTGTAAATATGTTTTGTATCTTTTGTATATTAATTGAAATTTTTTAACACCGAAATAGATACCTTTTAAATTATTCATTGTATTTTATGACTATAAAAGTCAATGTCCTGTCTGACTTGAAATTTGATGCACATTGATAGCACTATAAAAGCGTTTTGCGATATTTTGAAATGAAGGGGCACATTGCACCCTATAAATATGATGAGTAGAAAAACATTACGTGATAAATAACGATAATATATTTTTATCACATATGCAAAGGGTTTTGCTAAAGTCTAAAAGAATATAATTGAAAAAAATAAAAATATACATATATAAAGTAAAAACATATTTAATTATAGATCCGAGATTTTTCTCGGATCTATAAAGAAGGCTTGTGAAGGAAAGAAATGGCTTACGCCTATTGGCTGAATCATGTGCTTAATTCATGTTTATAATTCATCTCTTTCTCAATGTTAAATGAGATATTATGAGAAAACAATGCATATGTCGAACGTATCCGCACTCGCAGCGTTGTGGAAAAAAGCCGCAAACCTTCTTACAAGGAGAGTAAGACTATGGATTATTACTTTACTATCGTTTCGATATTTTAATGACAACAGTTGTTACAGTCAGTAATTAACGTATTAATTATAACATTCGACCGATAGTACTATCTTTGACATTGAAAACGGTAATGTTAGTGTACTGTGTGTGATAGCAATCAATGAAGTGAGTAATTATTTCAAAATATTTTATATATTTTTGTAGTGATAACATTGTACTTTGTGTCATTGGTTTCCAATTTTTTCAGTCACTTATTTGCGCGTAAGAGAGATTTAAAACAAGTGTCACCAATCTGTTTAATCGTAAGTTAACATTTAGAAAAAGAAAACGTTTAACTGGTCTCTGTGCAAGCCCGTCTGGGTAGAAACAACCCATTCAACACTTATTGTACTGCCAAATAGAAAAACTCAGTATTGTTGTGTTTCAGTTTGAAAGGAAAGTGAGCCACCACGATATATAATTTTAGTTCGCAAGTAGGTGGCACATTGGCGATGTAAGGGATATTTAATAATTCTTATAGCGCCAATGTCTATAGACGATGGTGACCACTTACCATCAGATAGCTCATTTCATAAAAAAGAGGGTCGCATGCGTACGAAAACTACCGGTTTTTTTGATAAATAAATAAATATATGTTGATTAAGCGATCCACTTAAAATGATTTTGGACATTTTCTTTTGAAATAGTTTTAATTTTGTACTTTATTTTCTTCCGAAACACTTAAAGTGGTCTCACTTAGCAACACAGTTCTGCGAAACAAGGATTAATAATCACTGGTTTAAGTGGTTCAGTGTTACTGCCAAATTAGAGAATTGAATGATTGATGATCTAAAATTAATGGTTTATTTGTACTTGCCCTTACAATAAAAGCAGAGGTTAGAAGAAAAGAATCTTAATCGGTGCAAATTTCACCACTGAATTTTCATGTTCTTAATTTGTGTTTATAATTCATCTCGTAATGGACGGTGAACGAAAACATCGCGAGGAAACCTGTACGGGAGGATGACTTACGAAACAAATCCTTCTTTTTCACAGAAAAAGGCGAAGAGGCCTCAGCGGGGCATATATATAAAAATTGTACCTAAGACTATTTTTACAATTTACAATTTATACCTAAATATTATTTATATTTAGCCCTTTCCTCCTTCATCCGTAACCAAAGCGAAATTGTAATCACAGCTCGATTGAAAATGATTCATCGCAAAGATTTATATTCAAAACTACGTCCAGACACTTGAATGACCAGCTATATTAGTTAAAGAAAAACGAGCAAAACTTTGATGCAAAAATAACCTGACCCGAGTCTTTGTGATTTGAAACCACGACCAGCGGCGGATGTGAGCTTCATTCATAAAACATGTTCTCGATCATTTCTCTTGTAGTATTTGTTGGTTTTTTTTTTTGTTAATTAGTTTGATAGCTTAGTTTATGGATTTAATTTTAATTACAAACTTGGTCGTTTGTTCCTAAGGTAGGAAACTTAATGCCTGTTATATATAACAGTCGACTGCTATAATGGTAAATACATATATGTATATAAGTTTTAAGGGTTTCACGTAAGACCTGTATATAAATAATACACCCGGACTCGGGGCAGGAATCTACCCCGAAGCGAAAGGCAAGGCTACTGGTAACTGCGTCAACGCGCCAGTCAGAGTCAGAGAATTTCAGTTAAAGATTGCTAGTTTGAATTAAGCTACAAAAATTTCGAGATCTTGCAACCTTAAAAGCTAGCCACTTTTTGTTACGTGAAACCCTTAAAACTTCCCATCTTACATTAGAATCGTTTCATCTTCAAATGTTTCAAGCTTTATGCTACAGCTTCAACAAAATTACATTTTGTAACGTTATATGTAAAAACGAATTCGAAATTTGACTCCCAATACAGATATTGAGATTCCCTCTCAAAACTTATTGTATAGTTATATATGCTTACAAAATATGTTTTTGTTAATTAACAACATTATTTAGGAAATAATGTTCTTTAATTTAATTAAATGTCTATCAACAGCTAATACGACAGAGATTAAAAGTGGGCAACTTGGTGTTTTAATGAAACGTAATTACAAAAAGGTATCGTTGTGCGTTTGTCACACAAATCACGGAAATTAATTAAAATAATCATGACATTCCCACTAGATGATAATAATAAAATTGATTTTAGGGTACATTTACCTAATTACAAAGTCCACGAGGATCATCCTGATTAAATTGTCTTTGTATAATATAGTACACTAGCTGCCCTAAATTTATACTCCCCGATGTAAAAATATTACGTTGCCACCTATATAAAATATTAGTTTAAAAATAAAATAATAAAGCAGATGTTTTCCTTAGTCGCAGATCACAAAATCGATCACATAAAAATTCAATGTCAATCCGGACTTAAACCCGTAATTTCCAGTCGAGATCCATCTATGCACTGGTCCACATCGGCTCCTTGTTACTAGACTTCATGTAAACATAATTGTAAACATTAATCTAATAAAAAAGCGCTTTGTCCAGGTCTAGAAAGCGTAATATCGTTAGCACAATAATTGATACCCTCTAAAGATTAGTTATCTATTGAGATTGAAAACAAATTGCTCGGAGACCAGACCAGACTCTAAAGACGTTACAAAGAGAACTACTGAATGATTCAGTGCTCTTAGATTAGATAGTGCTAGAGCATCCGGGATCTGGGTACATATTCTAACATTAAGATACGTATAACACGTATAATAGCTGTTATTAGTATTAGTGGTGATATCTTTTTTTCTTATATTCCTACAAGACTAAGTCCAAACCATTTGTTTGTTAAAATTGTTTTGGTAATTAATATTTAAAAAATTTTTTTTTTTGTTTTTTTTACTAAACGTGACGCTGTGTTGCTACTTCAATAAATATTAATCCTCTAGAATAATAATAAGAAGATGAATTGTCATATCCATGGGCTTAAATATTAGTAAAAATTATAAATAAATAAAACTTTACAACCATAATATACAAAAGTCAAAAATAATAAAAATTACTAAATATCTAACAATTAAAATATAATCTTATTCTAATATTTTGTTTACATGTTTTCAAGAAATTATGGAATATGTTGATATTACCCCAATCCAGCTTAAAGTTTGCGTTAGGATTAAAAACCCTTGGGGTCTGATTTGAACCTGTGACTTTCCTAGACAGTTTTGACTAGAAACACAAAACTTATTCATTCCGTTTTATATCATCTTTAATCTTAAATAAGATTGTTAAAAGTTTAATTGAAATAGAGCGAGTCATAAATTTGTAAAGTTCAAATAGGATTATGCAAATAAAACGTATCAAAGGTTATTTATACGGTCACCTGGAGTTATACTATTCATTAAAAGCTGAAATAACTTGGAAAATTTTATTCAAATTGATTCAATGTTATTTGAAGAGATTGTCATAGCGGCTGGCAGCCAGGCTTCGGTATTATATTACGGAACCGTAATAAAAACACGCTAGTTGAACAATATTAGTTTAAACAAAAGGTATGGTTTATATATCTAGTAATCTATCGATAAAGTGTCAAAATGGCCTGTCGATTTGCTATGTTTAACCGTTGTGGAGCAGCGTGTCAGCTTACGCTTCAAGCCATCTTCTTGATAGGAGGCCTTTGACGGGCAGTGGCTCTTCGAACTATTATTGTAGGAATTAAAGATAGTTTTATTGATAAGCAGTCTACCAGACAATATTTTAACAAAGAACGTTGCAAACCAAAAGTGTTCTAAAGAAATGAGGTATAAATATTAAATAAAATGTTTAATAAATGAATTATTAAAAGAAAAAAAAACATTTTAATGTTTGTAATATACTATTCGTTATATTTAATTATTCAATTCTCTTTTGTTAAACCGAAAAAGTTTTAACATAGAATTATTTAAAAAAGTCAAAACTATTACGAATTAGAATAACAGTGTAAATAATTTACGTGCATGTGTATGTGTGAATATTTAGTGCTACATTTTTAATGTGTGAGTTATATTTCACTATTAGCAAACGTCTCCCTTACTCCTCCCAGTACCGCCCACTTACTTATTTCATCCGAAGCTTAATGGAAAGCTTAATGGTATTAACATATATTAAATGATTTTTCATTATTTATTTTTCTGTAATCCAACGTATTTTATTAAACTCAAGTACAATAAATAAGCCTAAACAAAATCATAAAGAACGTTAATTTAAGTACTAATTTAGAAAAAGGAGAGTTGAATTATATCAATTTAATCTTACCGAGAATTACAACAAAGCGACAATGTCTCCCGAGATCTTCGAGCTAAAGCTTTTTCTCAGAAAAAGGTCGAAAATACATATAACCTTACAAATAAATAGTCTCTCAAATAAGCAGCTGTTAGACTAACTTAATATAATTCCCTACAGTAACAGCCTGTTAATGTCCCACTGCTGGGCTAAGGCCTCATCTCCCTTTTTGAGGAGAAGGTTTAGAGCTTATTCCACCACGCTGCTCCAATGCGGGTTGGTAGAATACACATGTGACAATTTCAATGAAATTAGACACATGCAGGTTTCCTCACGATGTTTTCCTTCACCGTCAAGCACGAGATGAATTATAAACACAAATTAAGCACATGAAAATTCAGTGGTGCTTGCCCGGGTTTGAACCCACGATCATCGGTTAAGATTCACGCGTTCTAACCACTAGGCCATCTCGGCCATCTATAATTCCCTAAGACGCAGGTAATTAAACAAAAAAAAAACTAACGCAATCCATTGTTTTTTTTTTGTAATATCAATTTTTAAATATAATTCGAAATTTGGTTACAATGGTATTATGATTCGTTCTTAGTAAATATTACATATTATGGGTGTGGTGTACAGTGGTATATAAAGTATAATGAAGTAAATATAAGTCATTACACATACACAAGGGTCATAATATCATAGTTCCCATTATTGGTGGTACATTGATGGTTTGAGAATTGGTCAATATTTCTTACATTTCAAATATTTATGGACGGAGGTTATCCCTTACCATCGGATACCCCATTTACTCCTCCGCCCTCGTAGTAATAATAAAAAAGTTTGAGACGCAATGCGCTAAAATTCTCTAACCACGCGGTACCCAAAAAGATACTAATATTGTAGTAATGGCCTATTTTTTACCCAAGAGCTTCTTTATTGGGTGATGATCACTTCTCCAATATCCGTTATTAGGTCTTTTTGCTTCATTTAACTTAAAAGACGGACACGCTATAAATTTTAATATGAAAACGTTTTCTTCATACAATACAAATTATATAAAATATGGTTCACGTAAGTTATCTCTTACTTTATCAGTATTTTAATAATATAGAGTGTACCGGAATAATCATATTGCTTTGCCAATAGTTATTGTCTTAGCTTAGCGGTATTTGCATGTCGGCAGAGTTCTGTGCCTCGTAAAGCACATCCTCTCGGAAGCTCTCCAGTCATATCGAATTATGAAAGTGAGAAAATAGAGAGCGCATAACTTTGTGCACATGTGTGTGAAATAAAATATGCGCAGATTCTATTTCTATAAAAGACTTTTTAAATTCTTGCTAACAATAGCATAGAACTGCGAGCGACATTTTTATGAACAATTATAAAAAGATCATTCATTGCAGGATCCAATTAGTGTTTCTTAATTATATTTAAATTATTTAATTGTATGGAGTAATTACTATAATTTTATATAATATAATGTATTATTATATTTTTAGCAATTGAATATATCTAATTAACTAAAATCATCACGGATTTAGCCTACAGGTTGACTGGGAGAGAATGCCTTCAGGCATTAAGTCTGCATTTTGTTCCAACTACATATTATGGTGGTCTATAAAGTTTTAAATAAATGAAACTAGCGTATACAGTTTTTTTATTAAATTTTTTCATTGTTCACGTTTATTCTCCATATATTGATTATTCCCAGGTAAAATCTCATGAACATAACAAAGATTAAATTAATCATCTAAGTTTGTATTAAAAAGCGTTTAACAAGAAATATAATTTAAAGTCAATCAAGATTGTTAAGTCATTGTCTACCCCCGGCCATCGGCATTGAAGCACGGATACAATATAAAAATCGGAAATCGTCTTTGCTATCGGAAATGGCGATATTTCTCGCCATAAAGACCTCAAAAGCCTTTGGAGGTCGTGCCACTGTTGTTTAGAGACAATGGGTCCATATCCGATGTATTTATTCCTCGAACTTGTTAAGATACGGCCAGACACGCCGAATAACGATGAATATAATAAATAATATTAATATTTAAGTATTATTAAAATTCTAACCCGAAATAGGACCGAAGAACGAAAGTAGAACACGTGAATATTTATTGAAGATCGCGGGTTCAAACATCACTGCGCTTTCATATACATTTTTTGTGTTCTGGTCCTCCGGTCCTCTGGTGAAGAAATAATAATAAATATCGGGAGTAAACTTGTTCCACGTATGACACGTGGAACAGAACAAGCTACATAGTGTTTAACCGCGAAGAGGAGGACAGTAAGGTGTATTTTATTTATTTTTATAAAAAAAGCAATGTCCCTAAATATATATCATAAAGTTTGAATGTTTCATTCTTTTATTGTTTTTGAGTACTCACATACTGTTAGAGATTTATAGTTTAGTAAATCACAAATAACATACAAAGTTTTATCATCTTACACAAGCATTATAGCAAAATATAATTGCAGTGCAAACGTAAATTGCAATTTGTGAACAGTGTTTTCATGACGTCATAATATCCTGCATTATTTTCAACAAAAATACGAAAATTTTATACAGAGAAACCTCTGTGTACCGCGTATTCTAATTAACTTTTCATTTCTAGGAGACAGAAAACCTCGCAAAGAACGCTGAAAAATTGGGAACCTAATAAAAAAGTGGATTACTAGACCTATAAAACAGAATCTTTTATAATACTGTGTAGTATATTATAGTGTTATGAAATACTCACAACAATGGACAATGTCTGTGACTTTTCTTTAGTTGAATATGAAATATTTAATTATTTAATATTTTGTAATCACAAAGAAATTGTCCAACACGAAAGCATTCTTCATACAATATATTTTTTATGTATAATACTTAAGCATAATAATCTAGCATGACCTTACGTATCAATAGAATATTAAATTTTAAGTTACAGTACATTTTTTTTCATATAAAATTTGTAAGTTTATGTAAGGCGGACGGACAAATGGGCAACCTGATGGTAAGTGGTCACCACCGCTCAAGGATATTGGAACTGTTAGAAGTATTAACCATTTCTGCAATATAACTAATGCAATGGTGTATTAGCCAAGTCTATTTATTTTTTAAAAACGTGTAAGTACTACGTAGTATGAAAAACATCTTCTAAATTAATTCTTGAATCATGTTTTAATTGATTTTTTTGCACCCAGTCTTGCCGCAGCTTAAAATGTTGATGGATGATTCTTTTGTTTTATAAATTGTTTTGTTGGCGTATTGTAAAGAAAGGTTTTAAAGTCCAGTAAGGTAAAAAACGTAAAATATTGTTATTTGTAAAACTATACTTCTTGGAACGGATTACAAACGTTATACACGTTTTTGCAATGTCTAACAAAATATATTTAGATTATTAACATGTTCCAAGATAATATGTGTAACTGTTAGTGTATATTTAAGCTTCTTATATCGGGTGATCACTCATCAATATACTGGCAACACATTAATGAACCAGTCTCTACTCCATTAACGCGCCGTTCATCATGAGGTGTAAGGTGTAATGTCCCTCGAGTCTGTAATGACATTGACTCATTCACCCATTAAAACCGAAACCAGAAAGATACACAGCAATTCTAAGTACTGATGTTTGGGATAATTTAAAATAATGGATGAATGAGCAGTGCCTCTCTAGAGTACAATGTTATACAAGTTAAATAAATTAAAAATAAATAGACATTATAATTTATCTGAGTTGAATAGCAGAAGTTACTTTATAAACCGTCTAGAGTTTTTGGCAATTTTAGAGAAATCATGCATAAAATGATTTAACTTTGCCGGAAGTCCTTGAGACTTTATGATTTCGAATTACAGCTAAAGTAATAATTCTCGATCTCTCCTTATTCCGAAGATTTTATATCATTAAAATTGAAACATAATTCATTTAAACTTGCTCATATTTAAATGGTCATTTTGCAAGATTTGTTCAAATTCACTGCTTGGCATGTACTACCGGTATGTATTTACCGTAGGGCTTTGTGCAAGCCACACAGACGCATGGGGCATAACATCTTTACAGACACATGGGGCATAACATCTTAATTCCCAAGGTTTTTGGCGCATTGGTGATGTAAGCGATGGTTAAAATTTCCTACAGTGCCAATGACTATGGGCGTTGGTGACCACTTACCATCAATTGGCCCATATGCTCGTCCTACCTATTCTATAATAAAAAAAACATTCAACCGATAAGAATAGGCGAAACATCAAAAATGAGTCTTTGATACAAATTCAAATACATTTATCAATTATATATAATTAAATGTAAATATTCAATAAACAATGCTCTTCAAGCATTTATCGCCTATATGATCTTATATAAGCAATACTATTTATGGATAAATATTTTTTTACCTTAAGTTTGAAATTAATTAATTGGCAAATGTACACTAAATCGAAATAAATGTATTTATTCCATTAAGCTGAGGATCAATGGTTATTAGTGTATAGCCAAGCGTAAATTAATTATTAAGCCATTACCAAGATTAATTGGTTACCCTTGGATACCTTCAATTTCGTTTAATTTTTTTATAAATCACTTCACGTTTGCCGATTTTTTAATAAATATAGCTCAAATGTCGTTGGCACTTTTTTCTTTTAAAATGCATATACAACTATGTATAAATATTAAATAGACAAAAAAAAACACCTTTTCTGCATTAGTCAACCGATTTACTTAATTTTTGTTTTGATTTGATGCTTAAAATAGATTTAGTGATATCAATAAAAATAATTGAAATAAGTTTATGGGTTATGGTCGAATTTTGACCACTGGGCAAACACTAGTTAAAAGAAATATTATATATCTACTATATATCATTTATATAAAGACTTCTTTATTTCTATTTGTAATCGTATTTATGAAGTAAAATAATACAAATTAACAAAATTAAATAACAACAATCAAATATAAATTATTTTGTAAATATTTATATTTTAATTTTATTATGAAATAAAAATATATGTTTTGACCCCGACGTGATTTGAACACGCAACCTTCTGATCTGGAGTCAGACGCGCTACCGTTGCGCCACGGAGTCGATGAGATAGAGAGCAAATTTTGCTATGATATTTCAATTGATAATAATATTCTGTTGATAGAGATAAAGCTTGTACGAAAATAAAAATCATATATTGATTTGTCTAAAATAAATGGAGAGAACTAGTTGAAGTGGTTTTATGGTTAGTCAGTCTATCTATAGACTAGGACTAAATTTCTTTAACACGAATTTACTAACCTACAAGAACATTTTCCAGATCGTCAAATACATACGTCATACATGTCTGATTCTGGTAGATTGAAACTGAGCCGTCCCATGGCAAGCCTCAAGCATCAAGCCAAGATGTCTATGAGTTCGACTATTATGACACCCAGGATTTTTAACACCCTAACGATTTATATAGATTTCTTTTGTTCAGCATAAACTACAATCGAACCTGTAAATGCCCTTCATTACCTGACCTTTCCTACTCTGTCAGAGGACCTACCTACCACAGCAAAAGCATTCTCAAGGAGGCGATGTGATATAGGCATCTGATGGCAGGCTTGGCAGGAGAGTGATGATGATGATGATGAGTTAGAAAAAAACCTCAAATTAGTTAATAAAATATAACTGTATTGACATAACGAAAATGTACATTTCTAAAACATGTAACACCCCGTGATATTGCTTGAACTGTTGAAAGGAGGCTGATTTTTGTCTAGAGAATAGATATTGCGATTAAGCAAAGACACTGCAAAACTAACTAAGCAAGTATTTTAACCACCATTCCACGCGATCGTGATTTAAAATTTTGTATATAAGTATTTCCCTTTTATATCATAGACCGCTAGGCTATACCCACGACTTCGCTTAGTGCTAACTTGCTGTGTAGAAAGAACTTGTATGCAAATTTTCATGGTTATGTTAGACCAGTAGGTTGGACTGTACGTTAATATGTCAGTTAGTTTATAGTAGTTTATATTTTTAAGTGAAAATCATGTATATATTCGTATACCATAAAATTGGGGTATTATGTATATGTTTCTAGTTTTTAATTAATCCTCATGATTCGAAACCGCAACTAAATTTAGTTTATTTGTTTGGTAGATTGATTGATTAAACATGACTCAGACCAACCGTTAAATATTCATGATATATTTGTGTAATTTGATAATTGGTTAGACAATTGATTTATACTGAAATTTCATTTATAAACAATACTTAATTGGATTCAAAACTTTCAATTAATAGGATGAAAAACGAAATAGACTTTTTTTATAATTTGTATAAGAGGTGGAATGTTAAATTTATCGTTTCATAAATAGGTGACATGGATGTGATCAAAATATTGTCATGTGTTTTTTAAATACCATCATCATCATCATCATCACCCTTTTCGCGTCCACTGCTGGACATAGGTTTCTCCAATGGCACGCCACTGAGCTCGATTTTCAGCTCTTAATCTCCAACCGCTGCCAGCCCCTTGCGTATATCGTCACTCCACCTAGCTGGATCCTACGCTACGTTTGCCAAGGCGTGGTCTCCAATCCAGAACGCGTCTACTCCAACGGTCGTCGGTTCTGCGACATATGTGTCCAGCCCACTGCCACTTTAGCTTACTAATCCTTTTTTTTAAATACCGTCTTGTCGATATTCGATCACATATACATAAATATATTAAGCCATTCAGGGATTGACTAAAACACACAAAATGTGATCAAAATCTGTCGAGCCGTTTAGAAATCGGTGACATACACACGTACAGAAGAATTATGTTTTACAAGTAAAACAACAACTTTTAACAAGGAAAAATTACAGCTAATAATAAGTAAATAGAAAAATAAAAACATTCTGAAGGTTCTGAGCGGAATGAATATTCCAAATCCGTGGTAGTTTTATCTTTAATTTAATCTTGTAAAATTAACGGTTTACGAATACCTCTGTCTGTGCGTCTTTCTGTTTAAACGTGATAATCATACGGATTTCACAAATGGACGAAGTGATTTACGAAGAAGGTATCTTTTTGAATTATACACTTAATTCAAAAAGATAATGAGAAAATTGTCTGAAATGAGACGATAAATGTCGTAGATGTCAGAAAAAATCATGCCGACTGGTAGCTTTACTAGCTCGTGCCGCATAAACCATTAGAGCTACTGTATTACGTTGTAAAACTTTTTATGGAGACCCTTATTCTTCCCGTGCGAAGCCGGGACGTATATATTTTGATTATGAGAGGCAAATTATATTCAAATTTGACCAAGTAATAATCCCATCATTATACTATACACGTATAAGGAAATCAATAGGAATTTTAATTGGTACTATTATTATTATTATTGTGCTATATTCAGTCATTGTTATTTCAGCTAACTAATTGTTATATATACCAAAATAGAAGTTTTTACGGCTTTATGTGTTTGGTGTGGAGACATTAGTACCATGGGGACGAAGGCGTGGTGACGATACGAATATGTGGGTCGATATTTAACCTCGAATTTGTGCGTACGAAATTTGAACGTATCAATAGTAAGTTTTATTAATTTAACAAGAACTCATTTGGCAATAAAGTATTTAGTACATTTGTGTCGGTACCACCCACTCATCAATAAAAGTGTCACCGAACAGCAATATGTATTGTTGTGTGAATTTGTAGTTTTAGTAAGTAATGATGGGGACAAAGGACATTTTCCCATTGGTCGTGTCTGGACTACTCACCATATTTTACTTTTGTATGTTGATTATACTACAGTTAAATATTACTTGATGGTAAGCGGTGGTACGTCACGAGATCTTGTGTTACTACAATGATCCACTCACTTATTTCGTAACAACATGATAAAACAGAAACAAATATGTTAGACTACTAAATGATTACCAAACTTTGTCACTACACAAATAATTCACGTAATAATCTGAATTATGTTTATTATCAATGAAATCGTAACATCTCGTAGTCAAATAATATCTGGATGATGAAATTTTCCAACCTTTCCTTTGATACGTTTGCCTAGAAATTTCCGCATCACAATATTATCAGAACTTGGACTTTAGATGTTTTTGTCTTAAGACAGATTTGTCTTTATTACAGATTAAAATATTTTTTATATTGTGATTTCTGGAATATCACGATTAAAGAATAAAATTATATAATTGCGAGGTTTTAGATTACTTCATTTTATGTACTTAAAAAAGTACGTATGCTTAAACTAATATAGTGTTGAATTCGCAGGGCCTCTTAATCCTTCTTTACAATACATATAAATTAGTTATTAAACTGTTACAAAATATTTTAAAGAAAATGAGTTATATTTAATTTGAAACGCTATTATATATAACTGTGCTAAATTATTAATAAAATATATAATATTCTTTGAATACAAATTAAATAAATATTAATATTGTTAATGATTATTACAATCTAAATATTATGAGAGTTAGTTCAATTTTATTTCCTTTGTAGATACTTTACTATGTCCTTTTGTATTTAAACAAATCACCCGTGGTGGTACTAGAATTTGTTACCTTTCAATTCAGATCCGCATTTTATGTCAACTGAGCCAACAATGGCTTTAATCGCTTTAGAAAATTTCATTTCACATTGTCGGACACTTAAACTGAAATTTTACTAAACTGAAAATCGTGCGTACTTTTATTTTAAATGATAAAAAATTATATGATTAAAAAATGATAGCACAAACTGTGCTATCATTTTTTTATTCAATTAAATTTTTTCCATCGTGTGATTTACCAAATAACCGTTTTATAAAATTGGATAGACAGTTTTACTATTTTAAACCAATTTGAAATAAGACGTCGTGTCTGGGCTACGTCACAGAATATTTCGATAACGCCATTCGTATGTATACGAATGCTGTGAAATTTTACGTTTATGTTTAAGGTTATATCTCGCGATTTCGGATTTTTGTATTCTATGTAGCATTTCGTTCTTACTTGCATAGTAACGGAATTAAATTTAAACCTTTTATATGTGCATTAATGTATGTAGTACGCAAAACTAATGAACCACTTCAATTTATTTATTTCGAATTTAAACAATCGTTATTCGTATTTCAAACTCAAGCGTTAACTGATTTACAATAACAAACATATAATAGAAACTGGACAATTGTCAATTCTAGTAATAGAAGTTAGTCGTATCGAATAATAAACCGAATCGGATGTAAGACACACACTACGTCAAATACTACCAGAGTGAAAGAGATGGCGCATCTTCTCCTAATACTATAAAGAAGTCCAACCAGACCCAAGAGCGTGTTTAAAACGAAAGACAGATAGGTCAGCTGTTGGGATATCATTTTTACATATTATAGCTTACACACTGTAACGACTTGAATGAAATATGAATACGTCCAAAAATATATAATACACATTATTGCTCTAATCATAAATAATGGAATAAAATTAAAATTAAAAAAGTATGTCCTTATTATCATTGGAATAAAGTTCAAAATAAAACATATGTTTTATAAGCATAAATTGCTCGTAATGTGCTATTTGTGCATTCATGCATAGGATTACACATTAGTGTTTACTCCATTGCTTTAGTGTCTCTATGAAGTGATGTATGTGTGTATATATTCAGTATTCTAATGAATGTATGCGACCGTCTATATACATAGGTCACCGCATAAATGTAAGTTAGTTTATAAATTTAGCTAGATTGTAAACTGACGAAAAATTGTAAACGGAACCATCAATCTATAATAATAATGAGCTAAATAATTTGTTTATTTGTACGCGCTTAGCTCAGGATCTACGATTTTTTTTGTTAAAGGGGACGGGTAAATGGGCCACCTGACGGTAAGTGGTCAGCACCGTCCATCGACATTGGTGATGTAATATTCATTCCTTACATCGTCTAAACGTCACCAATATTGAGAACGAAGATGCTCCTTCTGCTTGTAATTACACTGGCTCACTCAGCCTTCAAATCGGAAAGTAATAATAGTAATTATGGTGTCTAGCATTAGAATATCTGATGAGTGGCTAGTACCTACTCAGACATATATACAATAAAATGATTATTCAAAGTGCTTATAAAAGTCTATTTGACTAACGTATGTTTTTAATATGATTTTGAACGTTAAAGCACCCTAAAAATGATGACGCTGTTTGCATTAAAACCGTGTTAAACCTTTCTGTACATATTTTGAACCCAGCTAATGAACCGATTAAACTTGATTGATTATGGTGTCGATATGGTTTGAAAAATATTCGATGTATTTGTTATTATTTTTTATTGAAAGTAGAAAAATAATCGAGAATTCCTGTGTTAAATGGTCCCTTAAATGTGAGGGACGTTAGTCATATCGGTTCGTTGTAACTTTTAAAGGATCAATACAATTATTTGATGGTAAAATAAGTGGTGCATGGTACGTACCGAGACGAATTTATACAAAGGAGAATTATCATCCAAGAGTTAAGATGGCCAAGTGGCTAGAACACGTGAATCTTAACTGAAGACTGTGGGTTCAAAACTAGGGAAACACCATTTATTATATTGTTCATGTGCATGTAGGTCTTTTCATAGTCTACCATATTAGTCTAAATAAAACGTCTCAAGAGGAGAGGAGACAATAATCCAGCTGGGCTATATACATACTATACTTTTATTTTTTTACCATAAATGTAGCTGTTCAATATCCGTGTAGTCCGGTATTTAAAATAAGTCTAAAAGTATATTAAAGTGTATCTGGAAAACAAACAAATTACCTTCATATAGTATTAGTATAAATTCGTATAAGTAATTGCGACCGTTCGTCAAGCTAGTAACACTTAAATTAAATAATTAAAGCTGTTCAAAATTTCTGTTAAAGAATTAAAAATGTAATTTAAAAAAATATGCAATTCCAGTTAAAAAAATATTTATTACATCAAGATTCGGGTCACGGCGCACTCCGGCGACGCACGGTAATCTATCGTCACGTAGTAATTGGATTGAAATAAATTCATTTATTATTTAATACGAATATTTCGATATATCGCCTCGAATCAGGGATGCAATGGAAAAATTTTAATTGAAGGCAAAGATCTCTGGATTTTCATTTTTTTTTTGTTTTATCAGGCAATTAATCGAACTACAAATGTTTTGGAAGATAATTGCTTAATTTATTGTATCTTTGAGATTTTTTGTTTACATATTTCGTATTTGTTTTTTTTTTGATCAATTCAAATTCCTTTATTTAATGTAAAATGTTTTATTTGATGCTAGTGAAAAAACCCCGGTGTTAAAAAAAATCCTTGACCAGTAGTGCGATTCTATAAGAACTTACTTCATTACTTACCCGTGAAATATTGACAACCGACTTTTGTTGATATGACATTTTCTGCGTGTATTCTTGAAATGAAATTGTATAATTATTATGGTCAAAGTCGCATATCATTTTATGACATTTCACGACCGTTTTCTTCGCTAAATTTCAAGTTTTTTTTTTATACAATAGCTCTACTGAGACGAACCAGCGAAAGGATCTATTTTATATAATTGCCTACGGTTTATAAATGATGAGGAAATAATTTATATAAGAAATTTAAAAAAAAAAAAAACATTTTATTTATATATATGCTTTTAGTTAGGTTTATAATATTTTTTTGCTTATTTTATTATAATATTGAATTTAAAACCGTAAAATTATATTTGATATATCACATAGAACGTTTTGTATTTGGTACGTACTGAATATTATTTGTATAGAACACGAAGTTGATTATATAAATAAATAGATGGTAAATAAATTATTAAGCGTCAATAGCGCAATGGTTTAGTGGTTGTCTAGTTGTTTCTTATACTTGTTGTCAGTAGAGCAATTCTCTCAAAACACGATCATTGAATTTCAGAAATGCATCATTGACTATACTAATTATAACATTAAAAAAAATACAAATATAAAATTGGCAAGAAATTCAGAAGTTACTCTTTTCATATGAAAATCAATGAATAGACATCACTTTTTTATCATATATATAATCTTTAATTTTACTTTTAAACTTACTTATTTATATATTTTTTTGTTATTATTCGGCTATGTTAAAAATAACTGTTTAGATTCCAGTTACTATAGAATTTATCGCCGAGCTTATTTTCAACATTCAGATGCAAAGTGAATTCATACAGATAAGCTCTGCTGGTGCGCAATTTTATATTACGAATTGCAATTTTATATTCATTTTTAAATATAATAGACATAAATGAAATTAATGAAAAAACCTTCAACAATGCTGGCCCGTAACATAAATAAAGACAACAAAGCTGAAATCAGTTTTAGAAAACGGGAAAGCACAATGTTCTGTTGTACCGTCTCCTGGTGCGATGTTTATTTTATTCTCACAATTCAGTTAAACTCTCAAAACTTTGTATAAATAATGGAAGACCGACGAGGAAAACCATGATTGGTGCAAAATTTTATGTTTATTTCGTGATTGAGACAAAAGTTAAAAGGGTTATATTAAAGAATATTGTATGGAAACCCCAGTTGTCTCTCATTATCATTCCCTAAAGGCCGGCAACGCACTTGCAAGCTTGCCGGTGTTGCAGATGTCCATGGGTGGTAGTAGTAGTAGACCATCAGTTGAGCCTCCTAGACGTTCCTCCGTTCTAATATATATATTAGACAGGCGGACGATCATATGGGCCACCTGATGGTAAATGGTCACCAACCCCCACAGACATTGATACTGTAAGAAATTATGTTTTACATCTGCAATGTACCACCAATCTCTTGAACTAAGATGTTTTATCCCTAATGTGTAAGTAACAGCTTGTTAATGTCCCACTGCTGGGTTAAGGCCTCCTCTCCCTTTTTTGAGGAGAAGGTGTGGAGCTTATTCCAACACGCTGTTTCAATGCGGGTTGGTAGAATTTCAACGAAAATAGACACATGGAGGTTTCCTCACGATGTTTTCCTTTACCGTCAAGCACGAGATGAATTATAAACACAAATTAAGCACATGAAAATTCAGTGGTGCTTGCCCGGGTTTGAACCCACGATCATCGGTTAAGATTCACGCGTTCTAACCACTAGGCCATCTCGGCTTAAACTTGTAATAAGAAAAATTAAAATCTTCCTGCTTTCTAAAAATGGATAGCCACGTAAAATAAGTATTTATAAACTCAAATATTATTTAAAATTTGTTTTATTATTATAATACGTAAATTTGTTATTTGAAAATCATTAAATTGTCAGAGAATTCACATGAACGAACTTGAATCTGACAAGTATTGTAAAACGCTACGAAATATACTTATAAAGAGAAGTAGTTTAATAAATCGAAATTTTATTACATCGTTACCATAAAACATATTGATGATACATTATATATTTTATTCTTATTAAATTAAATAAAAAAACACAACACAATAATATGTGGTTACAACAACACTTGATAATAGTGACCTACCACCAATTGGCCAACTTTTCAGTCTGATATTTTTTTTAAATTAAAAAAATTGTAACAACCCATGTACCACAATTATGACACGTCACAATCAATCATTCGTTTATCAATATAAATGTTATATGTATTTATTTTGTGGAATAATAAAAGTTGAATTCAAACAAAAGCTTAAATTATACGTGTTTAATTGTTGCGGAGATTTTCCTGTAATCTTTAATACATTAAAGTAGCTAAAATATTTGAATGCAATTACCATTAGGCCATTAACGTTAGAATAAAGACACCACTTTAATCTAAATCTAAAATGAGGTTAAGATTAGAACACGATATAGTTATATTACGTAATCAAAACATTACAAAGGAAACTTATAGCCAAAATTTTTATCCAAATATAGAGCATTCCTCCCCAATGATTTGGAAAGAAATTCCTCAGCCTGCGATGAAACAGCGGGATTAATGTTCGTGTTTTTCGCAATTTTTATTGTAATTATCTTTTTAAATGAATCAGGCTGGAGGCTATCGTTTCATTCGCATATATTATCTATACCTTTATTAATATTATAAATGCGAAAATGAGTTTATTTATTGTTTGAGTTTGTTATTGTTTACGCTTCCACATTTCAACTAATCAACCGATTATCATGAAATTAGGTATACACGTTGTCAGGTACAGAAAAGGACAAGTGAAAAGAGTACCTATCAACTCGTGGGCGAAGTCACGGGTGGAAACTAGATTTTATTTAAGGCAATGTTCTGACGAAATATCAGCGCACAGCTTTAACTATACTATACACATATATAGGCTTTAAGATCGGACACCTTCGTATAATGAACTGTACTAAGGCGATTTTGTAAACTCTCCCTATGTTCCTCTATTTATTTACATTTTATGCAATCGATCCATTCAAGTAGTCATTTTATTCTACTGGTACACGAAAACCAATATATCTTAATGTCTAAGTCTTCAGAATTATATAAATGTGTCGCCCTGAAAACGCACCATTATATATAATCTGTATCCGATGTAGGATAGTTCTAAAAAGTCTTAACTTTTATAATATTATATAACCCTAATCTTATATAAAACCCTTGCTACAAATATTTTAATTATTTAACTATTAACCAAATATGAACATTGTCTGTGTTCCTATTATAAATTATCCCACACGTTAACTTAATTAATTATTAACCCAGAAAATGTTACCAACAATATTGCAATTATTCAAATTAATATGACAATGAGAGGGAATTAAATAAAGGACAAACAATAATTGTAATCAACCCGCGGGCTGCACAATGTTCCCATAAAGACGTGTTATAATACATTATTTATAAAGTACAGATTAGTTCTAGTTTAGATTAAAACTTGTTGTTAAATAACAAAAGTTTCATTTTGTTGAAATTGCGGTTAGTAAATTTAACGGATATTGTTGCTAAGAGTTGAATGTTTTGTTAATGTACGTAACAATTTATTTTAGATAGTCCTAAAAAAACAAATTTCATATACAAAAACAAAAATATCAACGCACAGTTTAAATTACTGGGGCAGGCACCATGAAAATTTGTATACGAGTTCTTTATACACAATTTTTTTGAAAATTGTACTTTGTACATTCAAATTGCATCCTGATGACGTGGTTTACGTTTTACACATTGACTATCGTATCAAAGACGCAACTCCGATACGTATAAATGGAATGGAGTATAGAATTCCAATTCATTTTGAAATTCTCGGGCGGTTTTTAAAACAGGACATGTTTTCGGCATTCACGAGCGGATTTTGCAATGTGAAGTTGTTAAGACTGCTGACAGGCTCGTTAATGGTCACTTTAAAACCTTGTATCTACGATGGTTTACCATTCCTCCCATACTTTTTTTTTTTGTTTCATCTTTCTATTCCTCACAGACGTGTTGTCCGGGCCTTTGGGTCCGTCAGAGCGTCACGGTAGCATGCGAAAGCGATCTAGTGGTGCTCCTCGTTAAGACGGAAAGGATAGCGCTGGTTTTTTAGTGGGTATTCCGAAGTTCGGGGCGCACTCGGCGCCTTGGACACCGGCGAGCCTCACATACCCGCCCCACTGTTCCCGTGGGGGAAACGCGTAATGCGTTAAAAAAAAGCCTTTGGGTTAATTTCATTATTTTGGGATTGGTGGATTGTGTGTCAGTGCTTGTGTGTATGACGTCATTTTGTAATAGCCGACGACGGCCTTCTCGTAATTAAGTAGGTGTTTTACTATCTGCACACTATATAGTGCTGCAGCGCATCTTCTACACCGTTAAGTCAATCTTCATACCAATTGGTACACGAATTAGTCTAATAATTTTTTGCTAGTACTACATTATATAAGAAATGGATGGTTTTTATTAAATTGTGTTCCACTGTTTCCTTCTAAATTACAAATAAACTGAAAATTATGTGTTAAGTACGTGATACATACTTACATGCACCTATCGCAATCTACTACACTTCATTAAAACTAGTAAGTGGTACCTTCAATATGTAGGTAATGACTAATGTTACCAAATACAACTAATATTCCGTAAGTGCGTATCGTAATTATCACGTCATACAGTTTCCAAGAAAGCGGAATGTGTTTTATTATTGATAATTGGTTGCTCATGGGATCCGATGATGAAAGATGGTACTTAGGTTTTTTTTATATATGTTGATCTATTGCACTATTATATTACATATCCTGAGATTCCGGGGTCGAATATCATTAGCTAAGGAGCTAAGAGGTGGATAACGTGAAACTCCCTTGTCTCAGAAAGCACGTGAAGCCGTTGTTATACGTCTGATCTCTTTCTGCTTGTGTCGAATTGCAGTCCCAGTTTAATAAAGTAAGAAGTGAGAGTTTTATAATTTCTTATAATTTCTTCGCATATGACTAATCGACCATCTTGCATTGGAGCAGCATAGAGCCAAAACTTCTGATCAAAAGGAGAGGATTCCTAACCCCAGGGACTATTATTTAACTTTAATATTAAATTGAATCAGCAATATGCGGGTAACATCACGTATTCCAGACACTGGGCCGTCTCAGTTTAAATTAAACGAACGAACAAGATAGATTATCACAAGTGCTTAATGCAAAGAGAAAATGTCATCAGTAGTCGAGTTTTTCCACAAGGTCATCATAGTATTTATTATATTCTACTTACAAACGTTGAAAAAATTCTAACCACACAAACGAATGTGTTACATAAATTCTAATTATATTTCACTTAACGTGCATGCGGTATTTTAATTTACATCACAACAAAACAAAGGCCGTTAATGTAGTTTTGTTCAGAAACAACATTTATAGTTAATAAGAACTAAGATGTTAGGATATTTACTTTATAACTTTCATCCCTATCAAATTGCTATCAAAGTGATGTTTTTAAATAAATATTTCTTTTATATAAATATTTTTAACTTGTATTCGAAACAATTCTCAGTCTATTGTTTGGTATAGGTTTCCGCATCCAGTCGTACCTTCTTTCCAACTGTGGTTGGTTTATGGTAACGGGTACGGGCAAATCGGGCAAACTGATGGTAAATGGTCACCACCGCCCATAGATATTGGCGCTCTAAGAAATTCTAACCATTGTTTACATCCCCAATGCGCCTCCAACCATCCGAACTAAAGAAAAATTACAAAAATAAGCTCATTAGTGCCAAGTTCGTTTATAGACAAATGTCCTATTTTGATATGTGATGTTATATTAGTATAGTAAATGTCGCATTTCTGACATTTTGCGATCGTGTCTACGGTGATTTTCGTGTATGATCTTACAAAAAGCTCGCCTGTAATTTTAGTAAGTGTGCCAGTATTTTCACGAATGTTTCTTTTCCTTCGAATAAATTGAGGTATAAATATGATACCGTCTTCAATAAAAAAACTGCTCTCTGAAGTTGTCTGATGGAAACGCGATAGTGTTGATAAAAAAACGTTAATATAACCTATTTATGTAAACATTGCGTTAATACATTTATGTGTGTATACACAGCAACTTGTGTAGTTGATGTATGTATATACACACATGACTTAAAAATCTAAGCATACTTAAAGAATGAATTATTGAAACGACTTCACTTTGATAAATAATATCAACATCGTTAAATGTTCCTATGTAATAGTTTTTCTCCTTTTTCGCTTTATTTAAATGCATATACCTGTTCTCTTACAAAACTTCTTTCGCCAAAGGCTGTCTGTGAGCTATAAGCGATAAGACCGCCTTTGGCCATTTGTTGTTTGATTAATTGATTTCTGTTACCCTTATGTCATCTGTTATTTATATGTTTTGCAATAAAGTATTAAATAAATAAAATGCTTTTATATTTTCCTTATAGTTTCACAAACCCCACAATTCATGTTGATAGCAGCTCGTATATATATGAACGGAATAAAATCAATCTCGTTTAAATTGAAAGCATAATTTTATCAATTCGTATTGCACAGTAAGGCGCTAACTATAATAATTGGAAGAAACGCATGAATGTGAATTGGATAATTTAACACAGTAGAGATGAGGAAATATAAGAAGTAAATAACAATATGGATACGCCTAATAAATATTTGATTGTATTAATCCCTGAAATTTGAATAAGTGTAAATATTATATAAGATTCATCAACTCTGAGAAAGAAAAACACTATAGTTTTAAAATAGAAATGTTAAAATACGATTTTTAGATATTGGTTGTTCAAGTTTGCTGTATTTTAGGAAGGCATCAAAAAGTTTCATATTTAAGTGATTTAACTACTTACACAGTTACAGTTAAATTAACATTACTTCAAAAATTAAAAGCAGATAATGTCATATCGCCAAAAAATTAATAAAAAAGATTATCACATAAGCAGAATTTAAATAATTATAGAGTTTTATATTTTCTGTTCCTTTTGAGCAGAACTGACTACTGTAGATTTGTAGATATTTATTATAAAACCTTCCATACATACATTGTAATTATTTATATTTCATTTACCATAATTCAAGATACGTTGGCGGCAATTCATCTTGATTTTTATCCTTTTGATTGAAGCATTTAACAATGTCAACGACGAGCGGTCACCACTAACCACACCTATTTACCGCCTAAGCCTATTACAGGCTCCTTGACTTACAATGAAATTAATAATTTACCGTGAACATGTACCATTTTCAAATAAATTACAATATAAATATAAAGACTTATTCTATTTGTACTTTTAATAGTATCTTTACTTGGAATGGCGTGTTCAATACAATATAGATACTCAAATATGTTTATAAAGCGAATATGGATTTTTGCATAAGTATTTTTAAATAAGTTAGAAAACTATGTTGTTGAAGTAATATTTTTCATTTGCCAGACCCAGAATAAAAACGTTTCCTATGTTCTCATTCATCATGACCTCAACCATATAAGTGAATTATTGCTTATTTAAAAGTTCGTCCACTAACAAAACAGTTATCAAAATAAATACTTAAATTGTGAACACAAAATACTAAATGTATTTTCTCCATTAACGCATAATATGAGCAAGTTTTTTGTCAATAGAATAAAAAATAATTTAAAGCCCGTCGCGTCTTATCTACACAAAGCTAACGATCACATAACCCTTAACTGAGCGGGGTCAATCAAAGCGTAACCTTTACAGAGCCCTCATTGAAAGCGTCGCATTGTAAGTATGGATATCTCGATATTCTATCGATACAAATGAAAACGATGTACCGACGTACAAAGAAATCACATTAAATATGTTTGTAACAAGAGACGTAGTAGATTTTTTACCGGTACATATGTCTTTTAAGCTCTATTTTCAATAAAGAAAATTGGTATGATACAAATGTACACTGGTGGTAGGGCTTTGTGCAAGCTCGTCTGGGTAGGTACCACCCACTCATCAAATATTCTACCGCAAAACAGCAATACTTGATATTGTTGTGTTCCGGTTTGAAGGGTGAGTGAGCCAGTGTAATTACAGGCACAAGGGACATAAAATCCTAGTTCCCAAGGTTGGTGGCGCATTGGCTATAAGCGATGGTTGACATTTCTTACAATGCCAATGTCTAAGGGCGTTTGGTGACCACTTACCATCAGGTGGCCCATATGGTCGTCCACCTTCCTATTCTATAAGAAAAAAAAATGTGCTGAATGAATATGTTTCTGTGTCCACCTTAAGTTGATGCAGTATTATTTAATGATGATATTGTGTCTTACAGAATTAAGTATATACTTCGTTCGTAGTGACGTGTTGCATGAAGTTTTACCACATGTGTAATTATATATATATTTAATATTAATTATGATCATTGCAAAAAAATTAAGGTACATAATGTTACTTAATTTTTCTTACGTAAAATGAAAAATAAATGAAACGTAACAAAATGAACCTTATTGCCAAGGTGTAAGACATACAGTTAGTTACTTAGTTTTCTTCGTTTTTTTTTCAGAATTATTATATATTTACTTTAGATACGCGTTCTGAACGTGATCAAACATTTGAATATCACTAAATGAAAACGTTTTATTTAATAAACATTGCTTTCGCTTTCTATAGCGGCGACATTGTTTCGTTACAATGGCCTCCGTTACAAAAATACTACTTGTTTTAATAGTATACATTTTACGTGCTATTCATTGGCTATACCTGCCTCGTTGTAGAGGATAGCTAATATTGCAAAACGAGGTACCGATTTCAAATTTCAGTTCAAGATGTATTTTATTTTGGTTTTGTTTGAAATGAAAATAAAACGATGAAGTGGCAAGTGATGCTGTGGCTTGGATCTCAGGTGGAGACGTCAGTATTGCGCCTGAACTCTCTCCATTAAGGGTACTTACTCGGCAATTTTGATGTTTTTTTTTCTTGAAATAGGAACCTTCGCGGACCTATGCAGAATAACTCTCCAAAGTATCATCACAATTGGATGAATGGTTTAGGAAAGCATAGAGGACAAACATAAAAAGATTATTTCCTATTTGTACAGAAGAATAGTAATTAATGTCTTTACATATTTCTTAAGATTTTTTAATAAATTACCTGTTACATTACCTGGTATAATAACCTGATGTGTTCCTAACTGTCTCAGTCTTGCTGTAACTTTTTTCTTTTTTTAAATAAAACCTTAGTTTATTTGTTATCGAGTCACGGTTACAGCGGTGATTAAAATTAAGTCAAAAAACATTGTTTTACTACTGATTTTGCTTATAATTTATGGCGTACTAAATATATATATTTTTTATATATATACGTTAATACAGAAGTGAATTAAGATTCACTATGATTAATTAATTAAGATTAAAGATAACAGGTTCAAATCCTAGCAACACTGAATTTTCGTGTGTTTTTGTTTTACCACGAGCTCGGTAGTGAAGAAGGCCATCGTGAGCAAACCTACATGTGTCAGATAAAATAATAAAGAAACATTTTGAATGTTACAAAATATTTATACAATTATTTATGTATACGAGACGTCATTCTAGTATACGTTTTTTTATATATGTATTTCAATTAATATTTCGCTTAATGACGTCATGTATAATGCCAAAACATAAGTTACGTAAAGCAAATATGAACTGAAAACGTATCCCTGTTATTAAACACATATAATATCTGCTAGCAGTGTACGGGGTATTCCTGTAATCCTTCTGTCCCAATAACAAGCCCTGGAATTACGACATTACGTTACGACAAAAGAGAGCGAAGTTACGCGCACCATGTATATTACAATTGTACGTTGCAGGCTGAAGCGTTTTTATTTGATTGCTTATTTAGTATTGTATTAAAATCGTTCAATTTTTATCGTTTTGTATTAATTTTAGATAATAACAAATAATCTTAATATACACTCTAGTACTTGTTTAGAAAATAATTTTGCATTAGAAACTGAAGTATGCTACGTTCCACGAAAGTGAATTTTACTAATCCACGCGAGTTAAACCGCGCGAATCTGCTAGTTTTATTATAAATTCGATTTATACTTATATGCTTCATTAAACGTTTGACGACTACAGATCTCCATATGTTATATGGCCTATAGATTAAAAACTTTTCTAAAGAAGACATTTAAAAAGAAATAAATCTTACACCACACGCCACAATCATAAGGGAAGATCACACAGCGTAACACACTTAGGTCTAAATTGCTCTGTTCACGCGTCGCCGTCACAACGTTTAAGATAATTATCGTAAACTACCTAAAACGAGCTTTTTACTCGTCTTCTGTCAAATCAAATTCGTATTTGGTATGGCTCGTTTAGAAGATTCTAACTCTGAACCTCCGTCTTTAACTGCTTTTATTACGCTAAAATATCTAATTATTCTTAGTAAAATGTCATTCAATATATTTAAGGAATGCTGCTAGCATTCTTGCAACCATTCCACGCGGTCACGATTGGTACAGTAGCTATATATTTAATGTAATTAATTCTGTAATAAATATAAAAGTAATATTAAAAAAATTGTAACACCTTTAATTACATTCAGAAATTCTTGACCTTTTAATATGATGGCAATATCAAAAAGCTTAGATAAAGAAATACCATGTTATGTAATGAAATACGTAGGCTCCTCGCATTTTATCGACGCGGAAAACGAAATTATCGTCTGATGTAAAAAATTATGCAACATTTCTGCGTTATTTCCCTTGGAAGTTGTAGGATTTAATTAAAATGGAATTGTCCTCACAAATGTCAAGAGCAGACTTTCGAAAATGTAACACATCTCACTGCAATGAGCTCAAAGTTGTGTATCTATTTAGTGAGAGAAATTTTGTTTATAGCTTGAAAAATATATATATTTTTTATTAATAGCATAAATTGGCGAACGATCAAAGGTATAGACATTGTAGTCATTGCATATATTACTTTTATTGTTTGCTAGCGATTGGTATTTCCCATTGTACCACAATATTGTACCACAATATTGTGGTACAATGGGAAACTTTTCTCAATAGCAGTTAAGCTATTTTTAAACTATTAACTTGTATTTAAATAAAGAAGAAAAAGTATTTATTGAGTTGTGAGATAGATGTGAAGAAATTTCTAATAAAGTAAACAACCACGTCTGGTTTCTTGTGATTGAACTGAAATGAATATCTTTTCACACATAAAAAGCTATAAAATTCTGCCGATAAATTAAACCGCTCTCAAAGAAAACCAGATGTTAAAATCTCGAAGCAGAAAATAAAACAATGTCCACAAACGATTGAAATATAGCCTCTTATAAACAAAAACTCTTGATTTATTGCAAACAAAATCTTTTACCAAACTTAGAAATTAAAAAAATCCTATCACTCATCACAGTCAGTATCATCTAAACATCTTGATATTCTTTACGGTGATGTTTCCCAACGTGTTTATCTGAATGGTATTTCATCTGTTAATACTTTACATTTGTAAACTTAACTTTTACAACTCTAAAAGTGGACGTATATACGTTTCCCTTGGCTCTTAATGCGACCATTAAAACTACCGTGCGTTATTGCAGCTCCTATTTTCAGCTGCTGACTTTATTGCTGTTATAACGCTTCCAAAACACGTTTACTTAAGTGTCTTAACGTTTTTTATGGGACTAGACCGGCCCTTAAGTTGTAATAACGTTTTCTATTGTAACCTTAAACCCTTGTAAGAAGTAAATTAAATTCTTCATTAACATCTCTATATAAACATTCCTTGCGTAAGTTTTGGTATTGAAGTATTCTATGATGAAATCAGTTTTTTTTTATTTGTCGTTAAAAGTTAGCTAGAATTGATTATAACTGAAATAATGTATTGTAAACTAATACTATAAAGTTTTAACAGGATAGAAAATGAAATACTTTTTTTTTCTTGTTGCAGAATTCCGAGATACAAAATGGAGACTCGAACGCTTTACTACATAGTAGCCTTCAGCCTGGGGCTATCGTTAGTCAATGCAGATTTCACTGCAAACTGTCCACAAGAATGCAAATGTGTCTGGGCGAGCGGAAACAAACAAGCTGACTGTTCACACTCGAACTTCCATGACATACCCAAAACATTAAGCACAGAGATTCAGATACTAGACCTAACTAATAACGAACTATACGAAGTCACGAGGCACGCTTTTGAGGATGTCCGATTAATAAATCTAAAGAAACTTATATTAAAAGAATGTAAGTTAATAACGATACATAAAAATGGACTAAGCGGTCTCGCGATTATGATCGAACTAGACTTATCGAAAAACGACCTTAAAACGTTACACGCGGAAACTTTTAAGGAAACATCAAAAATAAGGTGGATCTTGCTCAATGATAATCAAATAGAGAAGTTAGAAAATGGCCTATTTAATAATTTACCGTTCCTGCAAAAAGTCGATTTGAGCAACAACCATCTAGTACAAATAGGCGTAAAGACATTTATGAATGTGCCAAAACTTAATATCTTACGATTAGATGGTAATAAATTAGAACACCTTAAAATAGATACCCTGAGCGCTTTAACGTCGTTATCTAACCTCGACGTTCACGATAATCCCTGGAAATGTGATTGCTACTTACAACCTTTCAGAAATTGGGTCATTAGCAAAAATTTCTACACGTCACCTATATCATGTAGCGAACCGGCCAAAGTAAATGGGAAATTATGGAAGGAGCTAGATTCTAGTGATTTTGCTTGCAGGCCAAGTATAATTTATCCTTCAACTAAAACAACGTTGCGTTCATCAGATACAAATGTAACTCTTTCTTGCCAAGTTGATGGTAATCCTTTACCGGAAGTGAATTGGGTGTTAAATGCTCAAATTATTGATGGCACATACAGATATCAAGGTGAAATTAAATATTTTGTAACGCAGAGTAATTCAGAAAATAGTAAATGGGTAAATCTAACTATATTCGATGCTGGCAGCTCTGATAATGGAGAATATTTGTGTGTAGCAAAAAATGCTGGTGGCGTTGAAGAAAGGAGTTTGACGTTGGCTATAGCTCACGCTCCCCCTGGAATCGTTGCCCCTCCAGGAATGGACAACAATATGTTACCGGTTTTAATTGGAATATCCTGCACGGCAGCCATATTGCTAATAATTTTAGTAATACTCTGTTATTATTGCTGTCGGAGACGTGGTTCGGAGAAAAAGAAAGATAACGTTAATGGAGAGGCTCTGATTGAAGGGTCGGTTATACCAGAAATGGAGAAAAGTCTGATCACCGCCGTTAATCCAGTCACAAAGCCACCTAGAAGATACGACGCTCCTTTATCGATCACCAGCACTACTGAAATGTCGGAACTAAATAAGACATTACTTGATAATGATTCTGTTTTTGGTAAGTTGATTATTTTTAACTCTAAAATATAATAATAATGATAAAGATCTAATTTTACAATAATATAATAACTTTAATATGAAACTTTAATGTTATAACTTTTTATTATTACTATATTTATAGTATGAGTCACAGTCCTCCCAATGAATTTTAAGTTTATTTTCTAAAATTAATTTTCTCACCATGTTATATTTAGCGAAAGTTAAATGAATTCAAAAGATTTAGAATATACCTAACAAGAATTGATTATTCTTATTTATGGTATTACAGTACAATAGTTAACACATAACATACATAACTCATCAGAGATATATTTGATTTGAACTTATTCTTATACGCAATATTTTCTTTTGTTTTAGCTCACAATGATGACGAAAAGAGATCGCTAGACTTTGATCAGCATACAAAAAGATCACAAGACGCTCTGAACGTAGAGTATGGTCGTACGGACGGGCGTGCGTATCCGCCAGACCTTTTATCTTTCCCAGCGAGAGCTGCTCAAATTTCTCCTGCAGCCAGCAATGCATCAACAGTTCCAGATACAAGCAGACTACAAATAAACCCAGTTAGCCCAATCCACTCCCCTATTTACGGTATGACCACCAATCAAAATCTCTTCAGAACTTTACCGTATTCGCGATCACAATCACCCTTTACAGCACCAATTACACCACCGGTAGTAACACCAAGGCAAGGATACGTTACAATACCAAGAAGACCTAGGGTACCATCATGGTCTAGCACAGCCAGTACACAAATACTGCCTAGCGCCGAAGCACAAGAACCACTTTATGATAATTTGGGCTTAAGGACAACTGCAGACGGAAGTTCTGTTCTTTCATTAAATAAAGCTGGATTAGAACAACAATTTTCACCGATGAGAAATAGACCTCTTCCAGCAACACCTACTGTGTACCCTAATCCACATCCTCCAGTTTACTACGCACCTATAGAAGAACAAGAACCTGCTCCTTCGCCTGTACCACCTCCATTTACTCCCACTCGAAACAGCATCAGTTCTCAATTATCCAATCAACTCTCCACGCCAGGTCCACAAGAACCGGTGAACCAAAGAATGAGTTGGACAGCAAAAAACACATCAACCCCACAAACTGAGCCTAGAAAGCAGTTAGTCAACGTCATGGATAATAGGAACGCGGACGCTCAGTCGCAAATTTCCGACAACAGTACACTTAGTCGCAAAGGTAAACCAGAAACAGGTTCGCTAAGAAGAAATCCAAGATCGGAAAAAGATGAGGTAGGCTCTCCATCTAGAGATGACCCAAGAAAGAACGAGAGCAATGTATCATTGAATCAATCCGGCACTATGGGAAGAAGTGGTAAAATTCCTCCTAGACCACCGCCAAAGCCTAAAAAGAAACCTACCACCGAAGTGAACCCGAACGAACCCCTCTTCGAAGATGAAGGCGAAGATGGCACAGAAGTGTAGTAAACTCGAAACGGACTGAACAAACAGTGCCAACGAGCTTTTAGTGATACGTCACAGTGAAGTGTTATCAGTGAACGATGAAAGTGCAACCGGATCATTATTTTGCGGTGCTCGTGTAAATATCTCGTGCTAGATTTTTTACTAATGCGTACAATTGCATTATGGACCATTTCGCGATGACGTCATAAGTATAGCGTAACAGCCATGATTAAGTTATAACGTTTGAGAACAAAAAACATGCGTTATATTTTAAGTATTTATTATGTGTGGTTATAATTTTAAGACAATGAAACGGTAGCTTTTCGATTCGCTTGCCATTTGTAGGGCCGTCTGTTCATCGACTATCAAGACTGATTATCCTAAATTTATTCTCGCATTCGACATTCCTGTTTCGTATTAATTCCACGTTATACCTTTATATCATGCACTTTCGAATGAAACGTCATTAAAACTAAAATTTAATAGATGAAAGGCGTAATGGGTTAGCTTTTCAACTGTTGATCGTGTCAATAGTTTCTAAAAGCGTTTATTTGATCCTTCGCTTTCATTTCCCGATAAATTCACACGAGTTCGAAATTAAAAATAAAATTAGTACCTACCCCTTATCGAAATTTGTGAACAGCTATTTTATTAATGGCGAAAGGTTTCGAAAATTTCTAATTGTGTGGATATTTTTTATTTCACTTACATATACATTCATACTTCTGAAATATTTAACTTAATTTCTAAGTTAATATAATTTTAGTTGTTAGCTCTTTTTAAGACTGTGTATTTTGTCAGCAAATATGTTAATGTGAAATGTTTTATTTTAAAATGTCAATTTTTTAAACCATTTGACAATATGTATTTTCAGCATAAATGTAATCAAAATTTTTAAGGAACATTTCATTTTGTAAATAGTGGCCAAAAACAATTGTCATCAATTTCTAATCTATCTCTTAATACAGATCAGATGTCTCGAAAAAGTCTTTTAATAATGATTTAAACCATTCCAATCAGTGATTACAATTAGGATTCTGTATCAGTAGCTTTCAACGAATGATTCTAAACTGAATAGGAAAAATAGTTCCTAAAAGAGTTTTGTTGATTACGAGTCGATTTGCACCAATTTTAATTATCAAAATCGTCATTAGAATAAGGCCTTATATTGTAAATATGGATAAGATATATTCGACAATGAATTGATCAATATATATATCTATAGACGTAACCAGAAAAAAAATATTATACATGTTGCGTGAATATTCGTGTAAACAAATTATTTTAATTGAACATTAAAAAATGTTATAACACTCTTGTATTGTATTGTGGTGCACATCGACGTTACGTTATGACATTAGCTTATATTTTAGTTACTGGTGCTTATTTTTGTAATGTTTTTTTTTTTTTATTAAACTTATTTATTATGTTTTTAATCGAATGTACTGGATAAGAATTACATGTACGTATTATTATGTCATATTGTGCTTAGTGTTTAAGTGCTGCCGATTGTTTCGCACGAAAATGACATTATACAGCGTGATATAATATTCTTAGCGTACTTGAAATAAACAAAATGTTCATCTCAATAGTGACTTTGAATATAGGAACGGTTGGAATTAAATCGAGTTCGATTGATTTTATACTTTTGATGTATTTTATTGGTGATTGCGAATTTAAAACATTTTAAAATTCGTATAAATAATTTGTTTGTAAACAATGGTTTTATATTTCACAGTTTACAACGCCGTTTTTAATATGTATGAGCTTTGTCAAGCATACAAAAAATAAATCGTTTAAATATACTTTCGAAAATTAAAAAACTATTAGCTTTTGTGGTCAATTATACGGCATGATTATTTTAGAACGGAAAGTACAAGAAGTATGGTTTTCACAATATTTACTGTAAACATTTGTTTTTATATAGGTGTAAGCGCTACATGTACATATTATGAACATTATTAAAACTGATTAAAGCTATATTTCAGTATATTTACTTTTTATTTCAACCTTACCTAACCTAAAAAAAGTAAAAAATATATAATAATGCTAATGATACTTTCTAATTTACTAATCATAATTAATCTTGTTGTTGTAGTTAACTAGTTACCATTAGCTAAAAATATACTGAATTAAACCTGCGTCTCTTTTATTAAATATATATTTATATAATATATATAATTTTATAAATTTGTATAAAAAATACACGTAGAATGCATATACACTAGCAGTAAAATGAGGACATCGTAGCCGCAGTCATCAGCAGGTATCCGCCATTTTGTGCCCAAGTATGTCTATGTATGTATGTGTGGTAGGTCTGTGAGGTAAATATGCGTAGATGACGATGACGATTTCAGATATTCTACCACAAAGCAGCAGAACTTAGTATTGTTGTGTTCCGGTTTGAAGAGTGTTAGTATGCAAGGTTGGTAGCGCATTGGCGATGTGAGCGATGGTTAACATTTACTATGCCAATGTCTATGGGCGTTGCTGACCACATACCATCAGATGGTCCATATGCTCGTTCGCCTACCTATTCTATAAAAAAAAAATGACGCACCGCGACCATGCAAAACCGGTAAACGCATACTTTCGCTCGCTCGTAGCGATACGTTTTCGTCCTGTTACTATTGTTTGCTAAATTTACTTTCTACCATATTGATTTTGTTACTCCTATATTTTGAAATCATTTTCTGACATTTCTAATATACATTCCTTATTATTATTGGATAAAATATATTAACGCTGGTATAGTAATGTTGTGGTATAAAATATGTATGATGAAACTGATTACAATGAACAATTTTAGATTACATTCGTTAATTTTAATATTAATTTATCGTACTTAAAATTAGTGGAAACTATATCGTTTGATGGTCCATTATTTATATGTGACAGAATTTGTCGGGCCGGTTGGCATGGTTGGTAGATACTCGCCTTTCACGCTGAAGGTTGTGGGTTCGATTCCCACCCAGGACAGACATTTATGTGTATAAACATGCCTGTTTGGCCTGAGTCTGGGTGTAATTATCCATATAAGTATGTATTTACAAAGGAAAAGTAGTATATGCCCTGCTTAGTTTGGGATGAGATGGCGGTATGTGAATAATGTCCCAGGATATTATTATTATACAGAATTTGATCAAGCACGAGAAAGTTCAATGAATAAATTATATGTAAGTAAATAATCAACTATCGGTTATTCTACTTCCGTACATAAATACTATGTATTGCAATGTTCCTGAGCCAGTTTGATTTAAAGCGCAACGGTCATAGTATTTTAGATATATATTAACAAAATACACAACATAATATAATCAGATATACTAACACCACTAGCAACCAATTAATAATGAGAATAACAAACAAACGAAACTTACCTCTTCATAATACAAATATGATTACAGTTAGGCTAAAAAAAGCTTTAAATTCTTGAACACTGCTGATAATCCAGCCCTGGACATTCATGGCTAAACTGTATGGGTTTTAAAAATACATTAAAACAATACCATGCTTAATACTTTAAAACAAAAAAATTTTTCTATTTTCTACTGTCTACTTAGTACTGTAACTGTGTAGTACTGTACTTATAACTATTAGGTACCTTTATTTTTGTATAACGATTGTGTAACTGTACTGTAATAAGTTATGTATATCAAATAAATAAATATCGACTAATAAAATTACAAAGTTGCAAAACTCAAAAAAAAACCCTAATGAATAACTCTGTCCCACTTACAAATACGAACTATAGAATCAATCGACATAAACATAACCGTGACAAATCCCTATAATCCTGACCTGACTACATAAATGAGCCCTTTCTTCACCGATTCATAAACCCTCCGGGGATGGGAAGAGGGGGTAATAAAGAAAAGGCGAGAAATGAACCGATGACCTAAATACAAGAGTCATAAACGCACTCCCATTGTGATTTTTACTGCCCAATACTTGCCTCATAAAATTTAAGACGTCAGGGATGGTATTTTTAATACATATATTTTTTATATTGATTTATCATTATTTTTCATCATAACATTATCATTAATACATAACAATGATTGAATGAGAAACTCAGTTTTGAATTTGGACCCCCATGAACTGCAGTCTGAGTTAACTATTACACGAACAAGATATTTTAAATATTAGTATACAGTAAAAAATATTTTTAATTTATTATATTATAAGTTACAATATTGTATAATTAAATTTTAGGCTAATATAATAACAAAAAAACCCTTAATTACTTTGTTAAGTATCTTAATTAAAAAATTAAATTAAAAAAGCAGATTTAATGTTTTAATAAACATTTTATGGCTATTAAAAAAAAAATATTTAATTTCTTTTTTGTTTAATATGGACATAGCATCTTTTTTTATTTAATCTTAGTTCAGAAATGATTCATCTGATGGCAAGGTGTCCACTGGTGTGACCACTTCACACATACACACTAAGGCTGGAAATTTAAAAATCATTTTTATACCGTCACCCTTGTCCCTTCAATGCACAAGGACGTGCCTGTAATTACAAGTGTTATAATTGTTGTTTAGTGATATAGTAAAATAACCATCACCTAATTACAAAAAAGGATGAATTATTAAAAAAAATAATAAAAATTATTGTTACGAAAAAGCATAATCTCTTTAAAAGATATAGCCAGACCAAATCGTTTATAAACTTCTAATGTTAGAACGAATGATGAGTGTGCGGTATCTACCAAGCCCTACCGGTAAATAAAAGTAACTTCTCATTAAACACATTACAGAGAAAGCGTCCAGTATATTTCAACGTACCAAATAAACTGAAGTGAATGACCTTTCGTTGCTTCCTGAACATGTTCAATCGAATAAATGTAAACACCAAAATAGATTCGTACTTCGTTCCCACTTTGTATATTTCAATGGTCAAGGAAAATCATCAGTCATACATATAATAAAAGAATAACTGAGTGACTGACATAACAAGGCATATTAATCGTTATTTAGTAAAATTAAAGAACCTTTTTACTAATATAATATACTAATACCCCATGTCGATTTCGTACGTGAAAAATTCATACAAAGTTATTTGCATTTAAAGTACAAATTTCCAAAAAATCCTTCGTAGCGTAACTTTTAATAAACCTGTTTCAAATGTTATGCTTTAATAGTCAGTCAAGACAAACGAATTTATAATTATAGATATAATTAAACGGATAAGTAACCGATATCCTCGATAGAATTACAAAGACACCACAGTGTATATTTCTTTAAGATAATGAATGAAAAGCAATATAGAAATACAGTTACGTAAACCAAAAAAACCTTCACATAATTAAAATAAAGAAAATATAAAAAGAACTAGACGCAAATTTCTTTAGAGACACAAATTAACTAAGTCAACAAAACCTTGTATATAACGCCATAGTATATGCCATTAGCATTATTATTTCACATGTTACTGAGTTGTGTTTTAAATTGAAGTTCCTTTATTCATTAGCATATAGTAATTTATCGATATGCGTTGGATTGTTTTCTTTTTATTAAAGTATTTGAATTAAAAACAGTGAAACTTCGAATAGCCGCTCGCTTGGTCTTGTTAGCTCGGAGTTCTAACCAAATATATGCTTGGAGTAAGTCTTACATTGGTTTCATAACATGAGCCACGTAGTAAGTATACTACGATTAGAACAACGATGAAAAAACATGCATAATATTTAATATTAACTAAATATTATTTACTTCTAATATTGAAGAGAAAATAAAATATCGAAATTTGCACAATATATTCAATAACATATGCAAGTTATATGTACTATTCTGTGCAAAGATAATTAAGGCTTGGAAAAGGCTGAGCCTACTAGCGTTAGCTATTTGGGAGGTCTACACAGCGGGCGACCCAGCAGCGAAAGCTGTAACCTATAATTTAAGAAATGTAATTTATAGATAATTAATATTATTATCAATTACTTCACGTGAAAATTAAACTTAATAAAATAAAACGTCTCTTTATAATTGCACTAAAATTATAAAACCGATGTTTCTGGCAACCCTGTACTGTTTATTTGTGTTTGGTTTTTTTTTCGTAACAAAAGCAATGTTTTAAAATGCTGCTACAGCCTCACTCTCGCAATGGTGTCGTTCTTTAATTGTATTATCGAGAGACATGGTACACGCAAGTAAATTTTTTTTTAAATAAAATATTGTACGCAATTTTATTAGAAAACAAAATTTATACGTTTCACTAAAAGTCATGTAACGCTTAGAAAAGTGACACTCGAATTGGGCTTCGAAATTTATCACACACCAAAGGAAGTCACATAAAAATAAAATCTTATCTTCTTTTATATAGTGTGTTTAAGACATGTCGCAAATACGACAAATAAATACTAGAATAAAAAAATCGTACTTTGTTATAAAGAATATAAAAAATACTTATATTTTTTAATATTGAAAATAGAACACAAAGACACATAATAATCATGTTTTATACGAGAATGTGGAACAACCATAATTCTTGCTCGAGTGATTGTGACAAAATGCAATTGGACACGGTTACTCTGGAATATTTTTTAAATTACGCTTTGTATTCTGAACATAAATAAACGACTTTAATATTCATTACTTATGACATTATTGCGCAAAAATGGCGTTTTGATAATAAACTAGAAATAATCCATTTTTATTTAATCTGTTAAGAAAACAAATAAATATATTCAAATTAGTATTTACTAGCAACACTATTCATTTCTAATAACAATGATGTACATTTTATTTTACAGAACAACAAACCAACTGAGTACGCACTCGAGGACTTAACTCGTAGCCTTTGAGGACCATCTCTTTTCTGCATCAACAGATCAACTCAAGACAAACAAATTTTATATAATTGCAATTTAAAACCAATGCGTCTTATAAAGTATATTAAAATCGGCTTTATAAATTTATTTACATACTTTGTTAGATGCATCTACGACTTGCAGACATGTCCAATTAGTTGTCAGCAGAGCCTGTAAATGTCTCATTGTTGAGACCTAAGAGAAAAGGTTATTTTAAAAAGATTTGGATTTCATTCGACCACGCCGTTGTCATGCTGTTTAGCACACTGGTTTGTGTACAACATAGATGCATTATCTCTTTTCTCACTATAGTAATTGATGTGATGGCAATCCCGTAACCCGGAGGGAGAAAACAGCTTTTCAAGGTAAGGATATTCAACATTACCAAAAACTCCTAACTCAAAACAAAAAAAATTCAACAACTTTTCATTCGAAAACCCGATATTTGAATTCCGGACCTCGAAATCTGCAAGCTATTGATCTAGGTTATGGAGTTAGTTAAAATTATAAATGAATAGTAAAAACAGATTTGATTTGAAGTTATTGCTTAAATATCAATATTTCTATTAACGGATTGTTATTATATAGTAAATAAACGGATGTAATGTAATGCTCTATTCAAAATTTTTCGACAGCTTGCAATCTTACTGGTGGTAGAGCTTTGTGCAAGCTCGTCTGGGTAGGTGCCACCCACTCATCAGATATTCTACCGCAAAACAGCAGTACTTGGTATTGTTGTGTTCCGGTTTGAAGGGTGAGTGAGCCAGTGTAATTACAGGCACAAGGAGCCAGTGTAATTACAGGACATAACATCTTAGTTCCCAAGGTTGGTGGCGCATTGGTGATGTAAGCGATGGTTAACATTTCTTACAATGCCAATGTCTAAGGGCGTTTGGTGACCACTTACCATCAGGTGGCCCATATGCTCGTCCGCCTTCCTATTCTATAAAAAAAAAAATCTCACTAGTTTTATTAAAATAACGGTGCATACCACTATCCGCAAACACACGTAACGCCTTACTTGTACATATACGATAATATTATAAATGTTAAAGTAACTCTGTATGTCTTGCGCTTTCATGGCAAACCACTGTTCTGAATTTGATATAATTTTATTATATATGAAGCAAGCTTGAACCCCAAGGAAGGAAAAAGGATATTTTTTATACCTAACACCGGGCCCCTCCTCTCTAACATGCGGGTGAATCTGCGGGCGACAACTGATAAGCAATAAAATTTACAAATTACCTTCAGATACTATATCTAAGATATCTCTTTGCAAAACATGCAATAAATAACTAAGTAAACACTTAAGTTCCAGAGAGTTAAAGAAAAATAAACTTAAGACTACTTCTTGGCTGATATTCTGATTTATGCTTAGTCAGTTAGAAGCTGTTTTCTACGAGGAATTAGATCTTTATTTGTTTGTTTGCTGCATATTTTGTAGTTGTAGTGAACAAACAAGTGTATTTTATAAATTACTTTCAAAATGCAATAAATTTATTCATTTTCTGCGCAATGTTGTTGTTTTTGTTATTCTTATTATTAAAATAAATAAAATTTCAAAAACATTTGAAGACAACCAAAAGAGCATTACTGATTAAATATTCTTTATTTAAGTCGTTCGATTAGAATTAATGTTAAGTTTATGCAATAGTCGGTCTATACAGTACGAACAAACTCGAAGTTCACCGCAGAAAACGGTCGTGAAATGTCAGAGAGTACCAGTACCAGTAACAGCCTCTGAATGTCCCACTGCTGGGCTAAGGCCTCCTCTCCATTGTTAAGAAAAAGGTTTTTCCACCACGCTGCTCCAATGTGGGTTGGTGGAATACACTTGTGGCAGAATTTCAGTAAAATTAGACACATGCAGTCACGATTTTTTCCTTCACTGTCCAGCACAAGATGAATTATAATCACAAAATAAGCATATGAAAATTCAGTGGTGCTTGGCCGGGTTTGAAACCACGACCATCAGTTAAAATCGTCACGCGCTCTTACCACTGGGCCATCTCGGCTTATTAGAGAGAGTATTATGCGACATTGATCGAAATAATTATAACATTTCAAGAATGCACGCATCAAAATAGTACATCACGATGAGTTGGTTGTCAAAATTTCACGAGTGAGTAATGAAGTGAGTTAGAGACGATCGACAGTTTACGTCATCGAGAAGTCAATTAGTTCTGGTGATCTTGTCTTTGTTATGATAAACAAATCTTAAACAATATCCTTAAAATATTTCTTTACGTGATAAGCATGTGAATGCGCGTCGATTATTCGGCGTACGCCGATATTTTATCTCTACATACCTTTTGGTAATCGCTTCTGTCCAGACAAGGACAAAATCACATTTAGTACTCTGATGAGTGGTGTATTTTGCTGTAAATATTTATTTTTACTTGTAATCAACAGCGTTACAAAAATTGTTGTACAGTTATTACTCATTATTAAAGTAAGGCCACATAGGACTACAATTTTATAATACGAAGCTTCCGAAAAAATAAAAATAAAGACATAGTTTAAGTATTAATATTTACAGTAAAAAAAAAAACATTCTTGCTTAATATTAATTCGTATGTATTGTTTGTGTTCACTTGTTTGTGTGTGTGTGTTTGCGTGTGTGTGTGTGTTTATTATTCACTTTATTTTTTTCCGATGAATTTGAATTATTTCTCCTTTCAATTGCATTTTTGATAAGTGGAAAAAGTCAAGGTCAGAATAAAATTTATTATAAGTTCGTGCCAGACGTTGTATGTTGGAATTTTGGGCATAGTTAGAATTTGACTTACGCACATGGAAAAGGTTTACGGGATCTAAATGAAGATGCGTTTAGCGAAATGGCTGATAACAGGTCCGGACAGTCAATTTTGCCTACCAATATTGCTTGAAGTAGCAACATATCACTCTGTTGTCTTCTGTGTTCAAGTGTATCCATATTGTATATAGTAAATATATGAATAGTATATATGAACCTCAAAACTAATATTATACATTAAATATGTTAAAACTTTATTAACGTAGTTGTACGAACTTAATGAAATTACCAAAGTCGAATTGGAAGGCGTTAGGAGCTACGACACAGCTTAATACTATTGTAGTTGCTATCGTATAATATATTTTCTGTGATATGTATTAATTGCTCGAAAAAAAAATAACTAAAAAGAATATTCATCTTTTATAATGATCTAAGTTTTTGTACTGTCGATCTAATTCTAAAACTATTCCATTGCTTTATTGACATATTGTCATGTACAACCGCAATTTGTTTTGGTAAATAAATCATGTCCAGTGAACGACACGGTGAAACATTAATTGACAATATTGTATAGAATACAATATGCTTTGCATCAATAAATTTTAGGTCTTGTTCTATTTTTAGTCCAAATAAATAAACAACCTATTCTTTTAAAATGTATTTGTGATGTTATATTATTTGCTGTTCATAATTTATTACTTTAAAAAGTTTTAATTAATAATAATAATCATTTATTCTCAGACAACAAAAGTCCATACCAATGAGATACAGCAAAAAATATAGAATTGATTCTATCTAATTGTTTATAATTTGACTATAATTCAATGAGAGAGAATACATCTCCATATTAACCGACCCTACTGTTACACAGTCGATATCATAGAACGCTCCAGATGTCACTCTCACGGGTAACGTAAACGACCAGCCCCTCCTATTGACGTAGCAATTATGTCTCTCTGTAATTAATCTTAATTCCCCGATGACTGTATGCCATGCTATTTTGAACGTTATACCCGTAGCCATAAAGACGCACGCTCATAATTAATTCACCGTACATTCACGTGATAAACGAGAACATTTGGCCGTGCGGGAAAGAGAGGATTGTCACATCCGCACCAGACATACGCCCAAGTCCAAAGAACAAACAAACATCACTCCACAACAGTTTTTAAACTCAACATTTGACAAACATTAGCTTGACAAGCCGACTTCGTACTTGTAAGGTTTACCTTATCATATTTTATAAATAATAAGATAGAAATAAATAAAATTCAATCACTATTCAACGGGGATTTTTGTGTGATTTTACTATAGTCATTTATCTCCAATGCCCGCCATGGAAATCCATTGCATACGTTTCATTAGGTAAATATCTTATAATTTGTCTTAAAACACTGGTATACATTGCAAACGCAAATTGGATATCTTTTCAATAACAGAACTTAAAATGATATGTAGAGAATTACTGGTGGTAGAGCTTTGTGCAAGCTCGTCTGGGTAGGTACCACCCACTCATCAGATATTCTACCGCAAAACAGCAGTACTTGGTATTGTTGTGTTCCGGTTTGAAGGGTGAGTGAGCCAGTATAATTACAGGCACAAGGGACATAAAATCTTAGTTCCCAAGGTTGGTGGCGCATTGGATATGTAAGCGATGGTTGACATTTCTTACAATGCCAATGTCTAAGAGCGTTGGTGACCACTTACCATCAGGTGGCCCATATGCTCGTCCGCCTTCCTATTCTATAAAAAAAAAAAAAAATCACGATAGATCTAATTCAGCAAACAGCGCCATCTATGAAATTGTTTCGACAACTATCTTAATACTGCTTTCCTCCGTTCTCAAGCTCGATATACGGAATACAATAGGGTTACTTGCAAAAATCGAAGGGACTCTATAATTCGAAATTGTTTAGTTTGACCAGCATGACAATAATCGCTTTCAATTAATCGTCAATCACAGGATTCCTAAAAATTGTCATGATAGAAAAAAATCACAAAGTTGCCTCGAACTGAAATAAAAAATTATTGAGTGAATACTTAGCATACAATTTTTTTATTAAACTAAATTTATTAAGATAAGGGTACTACGTGCTATACATCTTTAAATAAAGCTTTTAAATCGTTGTTGGAAACTAAATTCGAATCAATTCCGTGCCGCTTGCGCAAACGCATATTTATACGTACTGCGTATAATAAGTGACGCGATTTCTATTGGATGAATGGGATTATTGATATAATAAAGTATTATGAATTATCGTAGTTTAATCTGTAAATATTTTAGCTGCTAGTTTCCCCCGATTTACATTTATTATATTGAAAGATAAATATCTATGTAAACAATTGTAATTCTTGTTTCGGTCTTAAGTTTGAAGTACAATTAAGGTATATTTCCTGCCTATATTAATAATAAAAGCAATTAGCAAATATGCGTAAAGTATATTCGTCAATGTAAAACCAGCATTTCAGTTAACTTTCAATTTTCGCTAAAATACGGTAAAATACCAACGAAGACGGCTACTGTTTGATTTATTTTGCTTTTTTATTTGCACGAATGTGTTACGCAGACTTTAAGGTAGTGCTCGTTTCGTTGCGATTTGATGTTTTGAATATTGAAGATGATAGCTTTATTTATGTTTTCCATTAATAATAAACATAAGCGAGGTTAACACAGTTCGTATAAGCGCAAAGAATACGGCTTAATAGAATAGTAAGATCCTATATATTATATATATTTTATCCCAAAACGCACAATACCAGTTGAATATAACATTTCCTTTTATTATGTAATTACCGAATCATGCTAAAAGCTGAACGGGTTTTGATGATATTTTGATGAAATTAGAATACTCCAGACCTCGGAGCATCACGTACGATATATTTTATGCCGAATTAAACTTTAATTGTGTAGACTGTAGGTATATTTTATACGTGTGAATATTTGGAATATAATTATTGACACGCATTAGCACCAAATTAGGCTAGAAAAATAGTGGAGATTGCCAAATATTTACAACTCGTGAATCGTGAAGAGTTCTGGTCAAAACTTGGCAAGCGTTGCCGAGTTTTTATTTGCTTTGTGCTTATCTCGTGCTCAACGGATAAAGATCGTAACTCGCATCAGAGAAGCGTGGTAATGAGCTCCAAACTCTCTCTTTACTTTGAAATTATGTGTTTATTTGTTAAAGATCTCCAACCATGGCTACACTTATGGGTATAATCATAGTGCAATAATATTTAAAAATATATATATTTATTTACTCCTTTGATTATAGAACCATAATCTCTTTCGCTTTTTTTTCTTCTTTCTTTTAATATGTCTATCTGTTTTAATTTAATATTGCGAACTTTGTTGGTTATGTTTTATTCTTCATATTTTTTTACATATTTTTTTATTTTTTTTTAACATAATAATATCGTTTGTTTCCAAAATCCTTCAATTATAATTAATAAATAAAAATACTGCTGTAAATACTGATTAAATTATACTGTAAAAATACATCTATATATCACAAGAAGACGTTGAAAACCAACTTACTTTGATGAGCTATTTTGTCTTATGTATCTTTAAATGTTATAATTATATAACATTTCATGATCATGTTCTGCGGTAAATTTTATTCTTAAAGAATAGATGTATTGATTGATATGACAAAATATAAAAATATCACAAAAAACATACATTCAACATCTAAATTCAAAGGGGAGAATGTGTTTTTACAATGTTTCATTTTATTAAAGACTTTGATTGATTGTTTAAAGATAATAAATTTAAAACATAAATTAATTTCTCATCAAATTATCTGTATTGGTAAGTAATTATAGTTATTTTTTTAAGTTTACTAGCTTATTATATTTTGAACTGTAGTTGAATAATAGCATTAATTTGTTTCTCTGTGTATTCTATGTCGACGGGCCGGTTGGCGTGGTTGGGAGATACTTGCCTTTCACGCCGAAGATTGTGGGTTCGATTCCTACCCAGGACAGACATTTGTGTGCATGAACATGTCTGTTTGTTCTGAGTTTGGCTTGGTTTCCTGATGTAATTATCTTTATAAGTATGCATTTACAAAAGAAAAGTAGTATATGTAGTATATCAGTTGTCTGGTTTTCATAGCACAAGCTCTGCTTAGTTTGGGATCAGATGGCCGTGTATGAATAATGTCCCAGGATATTATTATTATGTAATAAGACTAACTTGTTTATTAATAAAATAAGTGTAAACAGGTGCGTTTGAAGTTACATACATGTTTTGTCTCTATATATTTTCATATTATTTTATTGTCATGGAACGGCCATTGCGAAAAAGATCGTATTATAAGTTATATATTTAATGTTTTGGCGTTGATTTGTGGTTTGGTCTTATGAGAACATTTTGTTACTTTACTGTTAACTTCTAAGTACCAAATGATAAAAATACTCTTAAAAATATCCACAGTAGTTGTCTATGATATAAATAAAATATCCTAACTTTAAAATGTGTGTAGACGTTTAAATATTTTAGAATTATTATATTTTTAATTTACTTGACACTTTTATCGCACTCGCAATCTTACTGTATTTCGAAAGTAAGTTTTTTTTAATTTCAAATTTGATGAAATGGAAAACCTGATGGTAAGTTGTCACTGTCTATCGATGTAGACATTTCTCACTGTAACTTGGAAGAAATATTAACCTTCTTTTCAACGTTTATGCGCCAGAAAGCTCGGGAACTAAGAAGTTACGTTCCTTGTACCTGTTACACTATCTCACCCAACCCCTAAACACAACAATACTATTGGTGTTTTTCGTTAAAAAATTATACTGAACTAAATCAGTTTGTATTATTCTGAATGCTTTTCAATATGAAATATGAGTAAATAATATACCAACATGCTCCCCAGCTCGCTGACCATTTATTTAATTACTCCAACTCACCTTTCATAGCGAACCATACAAATGATTAATTAGTTAATGGTAGGCAGTAATTATATACTATATACAAAGATAAGCCTGCAAATGTACAATACATTATATGTCTATATTGTAATATATATATAGAAATGGTCAGTTCCCTCGTAAACCTTTAAACCGTCATTAACGTCTTCAGCTCTTGATTAATCGCCCTCGCCCTTGACATGTTAGGGGTTAGATGTGACGTATAGATCATGTGAATATTTATTTTTCTTCCCGACCACTTCGTCATTTTTGTTAAATTAGTATAAGCGGACTTAACAATAATAAGAGTTTAAATCGTACGAAACTTCAAGTTAAGTTTTTTAATTTTTTTATGGTATTTGTAAGCGGACGGGCAAATGGGCTACCTGATGTTAAGTTTGTGCCTGCAGTTACAGTAGCTCACTTACCCTTCAAAGCGGAACGAAACAATGCTTATTAAATATGTATTGCTGTTTGGCGATAGAATATCTGATTAGTGGGTGGTACCTACCCAGACGTGCTTGCACAAAGCCCGACCCGACCACCGATTTTTTTAATAGATAATTTATTTTTATTCATATCATTATTACACATATCAATTAATTCGACTCTAAATGTTTCACTTATGCCTTCATAATATTATGGTTAAATGATGATAAAGATCATATACGCAAGTCTGATGCAAGCTATCGAAGGATTATTCTGAATGGAAATGTAATGCTGTTCTCAGTTATACTTCGGATAAAACATGGCCTTTATTTCAAATAAAATAGTTGAACTACTTTCGGAAGTGTAAAGACTGCATTGATTTTATATCAGTGGGATCTCACAAGATTTACCGGCGAATCGGCATCAGAGTTACAGTAATGGAGCGATCTCTTGGAGGCGTTTTCGCAATGACTTAATGTCATAAAATATGTGAAATTTGACAAAAAATTTTTTTAACCAATACGTAAAATGACTAAAAAGAAACTAAGATTTGAAATCTGTCTGTTCGTCTCTGACGTCACCTCTAACGCAGAGATGAAAACTCCATAATTTTCGAAAGAAAAATAAACAGTATATTTTGGACATAACATTTTTATTATAATAATCAACATAGGTATGTAAAATAAATGAAAATACTCACAATCAAACTCGTCCAATATTGAATTTCAGAAACAAGAAATACCTTTATTAACAATGCGTAATAAATAACTATGAGTATTCATATACCGTTTTAATTATATTTATCGAGGAACGTTGGCCGACGGTTAATGGTCCGATTCATGTTTATGAGAACCGTATTCTTCCTGGAATACATCAGGGAGTTCTCTATTTAATTTCAAAATAAACGATACAATTATATTAAATAAAATAAGAATTATTAATACCAAACCAAAAAAAGTTCTCAATATTCAATTAAAGTATGTTATATTAAAGATAAATATAAAAAGAAAGAAGACGCAAAATACAAGTGAAATCATAAAAAATATTAACAATTTGAATAAGATAAAATAGAGAAAAATTAAGACAATCACTGCTGCTAAAAACTTAAATAGTAAAATCAATAACAGCTACTTATTCAAAATATTAATATATTCAATTTAATATCATTAAGAGAGAGATGAAACACATATATCACATTTATAAACAATTTATTGTAATTTTAAAAGCCGAGATGGCCTAGTGGTTGGAACGCGTGAATCTTAACTGACGATCGTGGGTTCAAACCCGGGCAAGCACCACTGAATTTTCATGTGCTTAATTTTGTGATTTGTGATTATAATTCATCTCGTGCTTGACGGTGAAGGAAAACATCGTGAGGAAACCTGCATGGTTTACTGGTGGTAGGGCTACTGGTGGTAGGGCTTTGTGCAAGCTCGTCTGGGTAGGTACCACCCACTCATCAGATATTCTACCGCAAAACAGCAATACTTGATATTGTTGTGTTCCGGTTTGAAGGGTGAGTGAGCCAGTGTAATTACAGGCACAAGGGACATAAAATCTTAGTTCCCAAGGTTGGTGGCGCATTGGATATGTAAGCGATGGTTGACATTTCTTACAATGCTAATGTCTAAGAGCGTTGGTGACCACTTACCATCAGGTGGCCCATATGCTCGTCCGCCTTCCTATTCTATAAAAAAAAAAAAAAAATGTGTCTAATTTCATTGAAATTATGCCACATGTGTATTCTACCAACCCGCATTGGAGCAGCGTGGTGGAATAAGCTCCAAACCTTCTCCTCAAAAGGGAGAGGAGGCCTTAGCCCAGCAGTGGGACATTAACAGGCTGTTACTGTACTGTACTGTAATTTTTACAACTTCTATTAATAAACGTATTCATGGAAAACTTAGTTTTATCTGTAAAAAGTGTCTTTATGTCTAGAATTACTATTTCGTGGTCAGTTAATGTTTAAAATTGAAAGTTAATAAGGTGAGTTAATTTACTTTAGTTAGTAAAGTTAATATACCAAATATACTTTATATTTGGTGTGCATAAATTCACATATAATTTTATACTATTTTATTGGAACGACAGTCCGATATGATGACTTCCTATCTCTTGATACGTACTGGGAATTTCTTAACAGATAAACCGTATTACTTATTAGATTAATATATTTTCTTAATACCTTGATTAATTTAAGTTGAGTGTAATGTTATATAAATGTATTGTTATAAATATATCTAATGGTGATAACACAATACTTGACAGTGTTGTGTTAATTTTTTTGTTTATTTTATGAATATATTATGTTGTTTCTTTTTTTTGAGCTTATTTCTTATATCAATAAATAAAATAAAATTAATAACTTAATAAGCCTGATCCTGTTCAAACCAGGGATTATACAGTCATTATATGACACTAGAACGAAGTTATAATGGTAAAGTAGAAATTTCGAATATCTTGATATCCAATCAATGTGAAGAGGGTCTTTATTTGTCACAATTGCAAAAATGCAGGTTATCTCAGCTCGAGATGTTACATTATCTGGTAGATTCCATGAACTTCTATTCTTTACTACCTGTGCTTGTTATATAAAATATATATACCTTCTTAAATATGGCATATATACTTAATAAATATACTTATTCTAATTCACACAGGCAGATTACCGTCAGCGTCGGATATTTATCAAAATAAAGCATTATTTTTTTCGGCCTTTATTCCCCACCATAGTATTATACTTAGTAGTAACTAACACTGTAGTAACATTGGTTGTTATGCTCATAAAACGATGGAATAGGGAATTTTATGGTTTAGGAGGCAAACGGGCAGGCTCATATGATCGATATTGACTAACAAGATAGACATCTGCAACACGTCCGGAAGGCTTGGAGCTCGTCGGCCTTTAAACCACTAGACTTTTTTCTTGAAGATCTCTAAGTCATATAGATTCGAAACCATTTTCGAAAGCTGGTTCCACAAATGTTTTGGTTGGTTGTAAGGTATGCATGTTCCAAGCTTATCTTTTTATCATCCAGGAATAAATCCTAGATACTGAAATCTCTGCCGCGCATTTCCTTGTATAAGACGCCTACACATTTATTCACTTGAATTTTTAATTCGCATTACTGCGTCCTATGCCATCTGGCACCTAGAGTGAACGCTAAAATCCGGCGCTGCAAATAAATAGCATTTATATTTAATTTATTTTTATCTGTGTCTTTTATAAAGCAGGTAAGTTTTAGAAGGTAACATAATAAGCTGTTTGTTTTTATTTTCTTCAATTGCCAAACCATTACTGGTCGTTAGGTGTCAGCTTAGCGATTTTCCCTCGAACGGTGAAGAGAAATATGAAAGCAAAAATTTTGTTCTTTCTTTTATTTTAAATATTGTGATTAGAGGAGATGGGCGGTTATGCTTGTATGGTTATAGATTTGGCTTACAATATTGGATATAAAATTTTATTTATATACTCGCACAATCCGTGGCTTTTTTTTAAAGAATAAGTAGGTGGACGAGCGAGCGATACGGTTTGATTTTAAAAAGCATTCATAATCTGCTATTTTTAACGTACATAAAGCCTATTCAAATTATACATATAATATTTAAATTATTAGTTCGCAGCGGTAGTATAAAATAAAAAAAATATTAAGAAACAACTTTTAAATAATAAATGAAATGAAAAATAGTCCTTACAAACCAGTGAGTGTAAATTTAATATAGGAATAAATAGTTTTACATATTGTACCTTAAAATTCAACCAATAATATTTGTGGTTTCGAAAAACGCGGTTACATATACACAGTGGAACGGGAATTGATTGTGAAAACCGACCGCCGCAGGATATATCAAGAATTAATTATTTTAAATGTGTAAATATTTTCATATAGTTTTCATATATATGTTTATATCAGAAGTTATTTAAAAATATATTAAAATAATTGTAATTCAATTTGTTTAATCGAAAAATGACCTCCAGACCAATTTCGGCCACAGCGGCCAATCTCAAGAGAGATTATTCAACTGCGCAAGGTATATTATGGTACACAATTTCACTCTCGAACTCTCATAATCCGATGGGACGGCAATCCGACACGACCGGAAAGAGTTCAGGCGCAGGACCAACGGCTTTACGCGCTTTCCGAGGTACGGGAGTGTACACATTTCCAACTTCCAGACTCCGGGCTGCTACGGAGATTTGAACCAAGGACCTCGGGGACTAAGCTTATATAATAATAATAATAACCTGGGACATTTTTCACACACGGCCATCTGATTCCAAATTAAGCTTGTACAAAGCTTGTGCTATGGAAATCAGACAACTGATATACTACATATACGACTTTTCTTTTATAAATACATACTTATATAGATAATTACAACCAGACTCAGGACAAACAGACATGTTCATGGACACAAATGTCTGTCCTGGGTGGGAATCGAACCCACAACCTTCGGCGTGAAAGGCAAGTATCTACCAACCACGCTAACCGGCTCGTCAAATATATATGAGTATAACAATTTTATATAAAACCTTTACCGGAACGCACGGCATCTAGTAACGCATTACCATAACAACGCCTCTTCATTTCTTAATTAGATAAGTAGTATCACACTTATAACTTTTATTTTTTAGTTATATATAAGTGTTACGCTTAGAAAAAAATACCCTGACCTGACAAGAACTGGCGAAAGAAACTCAGCATGATTTTCTTCTATATACAATTGTTAAGCAATTTTTAATATAATAAAGAAATACTCATAATAAATTAATCATATCTTTTTGCTAGCCAAAAAGCTTTTAGCGATTATTTTTATTTAACATAAGATAGGCGGCACGGCGGCGGAGTGCGATACATACCAAGCCTTACTTGAATGAGGAAGCGAAATAGAAATAGCTAATAAGAATAAATGTTTCTCGATGTAAACAACGAAAATGATCAATTTTAGTCTTATAAATAAAACAAGGCATTTTTGTAAACATCATATTAAATGCATATTTGCATAATGCATATTAGAATGAGTTGCAATATTTTTTTAACATTTATTTTTGTATATAGAGCTGATTCCACGCTTCCTCGAAAAACTTCGACATGATTGGCAAATAACAACATTTCTATTTAAATAAAAATGTTTTTACAAAATAAAAATATCACAGAGAATCAATTATTAATATTGAGTAAATGTTTTTTTTTTTATATAGAATAGGAAGGCGGACGAGCATATGGGCCACCTGATGATAAGTGGTCACCAACGCCCTTAGACATTGGCATTGTAAGAAATGTTAACCATCGCTTACATCATCAATGCGCCACCAACCTTGGGAACTAAGATGTTATGTCCCTTGTGCCTGTAATTACACTGGCTCACTCACCCTTCAAACCGGAACACAACAATACCGAGTACTGCTGTTTTGCGGTAGAATATCTGATGAGTGGGTGGTACCTACCCAGACGAGCTTGCACAAAGCTCTACCACCAGTAACTGTTATTCGTCAATTTGCATAAGAACATTTTACGAGAGATTACATACGCAACTAGTGTAATATTGTGTAATGTAGCGTCTAATTTTAATGATTGTTAAATAAGAACCCACATAGAAGCAATGTGGTAGAAACTTCAAACGTACTCGTAGCTGTTATGTTTTTTATATATTGATGAAAAATACTATTAAAATTTAAAAATATGTTATTCATAGTTGTACTGAACACTGAGATTTTACTTGAGATCACTAAGTTCGCCCTTTAATAACTTACAAAATATTATCAAAAGAGAAAATGTTAAAGAAGTTCCTTTATGCTTACACAATGGAGATTTTTTTAAACATTCCGCCTCAGTCTAACTTCGCAATTAAGCTGAAGTTTCGACGACAACTGAATAAATTAACTTTAGTTTTAATAATAAAAAATGAACTATTTCCGACTTTTTCAGAAGAGCTTGTGAATTGAGGAATTCGATTGTGTTTTTTTATTTAACACGAACGGCTCTATAATTTAATCTAGGAGACGGGCTGAAATTTTCAACGTGTTGTGTATTTTTATTTAATATAGAGTTAATGTATACACGTGGGCCAACCATTGGCATGTCTCCGTAGTGCACAAGATATCATGGCGCCCCACGAAATAACAGAGTAGTTGCCAATGGTTTTTTAATGGTCCGGCGCTGGGAATACCAACATACCCTCTTCATGTGGGAGAAACGTATAAATCGATTTTTCCTGCGAGGTAAAAAAAGAAAAAAAGTATACACAATATTTATGTAGAAAGATACATACAACCACCTAATGAAAAGTGCTCACTTATAGTGCTCTCACTGTGACATATTTGCAGACGAATGACACAAAATAGTAAGTGAGCGCTTGTGGTCCTGCTACTGTAAATGTAAGTAAAAAGAATAAATGAAATGTAATATAAAAAATATTTTACGTAAGTAAGTATAATATACGCGAGACACACACAAAAGCGAGGAGAGCATTGGCTGTATGCGAGGAGGTATGACGGCATGAGAGAGCGTCATGCCGTTTGCTCTGACTAAATACGAGTCAGTGTCCCAGGTCACACCAATAAACATTACAAAGTTCACATCAAAAAGTTTTGTATTTAAATTAAAAATAAAGGAATGAAACCCGTAACCTTATACCTCGTATATATGTATATAAAGAATGTCTTTGAAATGTCCCACTTTTGTAAAGATCTAGGTGCCCTTTGAAACTGTATGAACGTTATGCGAAAAATACATACCCTGTTTGGAATCTTACTTAACACAAAGATAGAAAGCTTGAAGTTACTCCTTTTTGACTTTCAGATAGGATACACAAATTGAATTGCATTTGATTGACATGACAAATGATGGAAAAGAGCCGGTTCTTCTCGGTAGAATCTACATTTCAGATGATAGTTTTACATTTAATATAATTCTTTGTAATAATGAATCAATAATTTTTAAATAAAGAATATTTTGATTTGCTTTGATAAAAATATATGTTGGTACATACGAGTTTATGATTAATAGAAACGACTTTTAGTCACCAGAATCGTGGAACAGTCTTAAGCAATTTTTTTTAACGATTTTTTTTTAAAATGGATCCTTCATCTATTTCTTTTATATATCTTAAGCAAGATTCTACAACCAAAATGCACAGGTACTATTGAAGCAAAACCCACGAATCTTTACTTGTAAGGGAATAACGTGCGATCGTAGTTAACTACACCCGTATAAAAGCTAAAACCTAGTTCGGTCAAACTAAACTCTAACTAAAAACGAGTTCTAGAGGATAAATTTGAAATGTCCTATATTCGTCTCTTTTGTGAAGACCTAGGTCCCATTCGAAATGCCTAAAAAACTGTATTTATGAACGCAAGGATGCCATTGCGAAGTGGGTCAAAAAGCTATTCGCTGTTTCGAATCTTATACTTTTGTGATAAGGTTGGAATTTAAATGAATATTTAACTTTTGACCGGTCTCTCTTTGAAGATTAGTCTGAGCTATTTGCCAAATATATTTTATTGAATATAACATATTATCACATTTGTATAGTCTTTTGTTCATTATATTAACATGACATGGGTTATCGTATGCATAAACCATATTTACGCATTTCGTCAAACCCGTTATGACTCTGGATAGAATGCGTGGACGTTTATTTGGTGGTAGGGCCTTTTGCAAGCCCGTTTGGGTAGTTTCATACACTCATCAAATATTCTACCGTCAAATAGCAATACTCAGAGTTATTGTGTTCCGGTTAGAAAGGTGAGTGAGCTAATGTAACTACAGGCACAACTAAAATAATATCTTAATTTCCAAATCTGGCAGCGCATTGGCAATATATAGGATGGTTAATATTTCTTACAATGCCAATGTCTATGGACGGTGGTCACTACTTATCATCGGAAAACCCACTTGCCAGTCTGCCTTCCTATAAAAAATAAAGTAAATGAAGTTTCTTCACGTTTCTTTTCATCAATATTAATCAAAGAATATGTGCGTTATGCATTTATATTTTAAATATTTCTGCAATTACCCAGTAATGAGACATTTAGTGTGTGACTTTAATTTATGGTAACATCTCGGTGATGGAAATAACCGTTATGCAAATTTGAGCAGTGTAGTGGTATAGCCCCAAAACTGCTCGGCAAAGACTTTCAGTCTTAGGAAGATAAGCCTGGAAGCCTTTGGTTAGCAGTGTGATATGTAATTCACTTAATGTTTTATTTGAATTTTATTTTGTATCTTAACCACATCTTAACTTTATATTATTATCTTTACATGAACAAGAACACATATTAGAGTGTATACCGCAAAAACTTGACATAAATTCAAGCTATCTTAATGTCTGGCGGGTGGCGCCCTGTCAACTGCGCCGCGCCAAGATCTCTGCGTTACAATCTGTCTGTTCGGTGGAGCATTTTCAATTTATATAATGTGTGGTTTTGATGGATATTTTGCTACAAATCTTAATGTTTTTTTATCTTGCTTTTTACGAAAATCTGTGTTAAGGCTAAATAAGTAAGATATGAGTAAATTAATGATGATTACATATTATTTAGTTATCATTAGAAAGTGTAACTATACAACTTTCACTTTAAAAAACAATTATAAATATAAGATAGACGCCTTGCTCTAATTTAGGAATGTGTTAGAACACGTGAACGATTATCGGTTAGACAGACAAGTACCGCTGAAATATCATGTGCTTAATTTGAGTTTATTTTCCATCTCGTGTACTACAGTGAAGAAATACCATCGTGAGGAAACCTGCCAATGTCAAACAAAGTTGCGCGCGCGCTGTCTGTTAGAGCTGGTGCTGTGTTTTTTGTTCCCCGTTTAAAAATTTTAATCCAGTATTTTCGTAATTAATTCTTAATGTTTTTTCGTTAATTATATTATTTAGTGTTAACTTGAACCTTGATAATCAATCCAAAGTGCTTTGTGAAAGGATTCTTTACTTATTTACGAGTAAAAACGGCAAGTGGTAACAAATCAGTGACATTGAATTGACTTTGATTGCAATCATACGGTCTTGGTCATTGAACCCTGTTGGTGTGGGTCTCTACGTCACATGAGGTCTACAATTTCGCCCGTTTACTCAAACACCGCATGGCCCTGTGGCAACTGTGACTGCTTTTTGCGCTCGCCCTTTGAACGCATCTCGTGCGTTCTAGGTTCAAACCTCAGCCAAGCGCAAAAAAATATTTTCATATTTATTTGTGAATAATTATTTATCTAAATGAAGTACGCCTGCTGCAAATCAACGTCAGGGGGCGCCACCGAGGTAGTTACATGCGACAGTTGCGGTCAAAATTATCACTACAATTGTCTTAATCCTACGGGTACAAATCAAACGTATATCTGAGCAGTGTCTGGAAGTCAATTCTCTTAAGTCAAAGGTAGAAGCCATCGAAGTCGAAAACAATAGCCGCGAGCAATGGTCCCGTAGATCCAACGTAGAGATATATGGAATACCCGAAAAAAAAAACGAAAACCTATTCACCATTTTACAGGACATCGCTGGCAAGGCCGACTTCAACCTCAATGTTAATACAGACATAGATTTCATCACAAGAGTTGCTTCTAAGGACAAAGATGTTAAAAGAGCTAAACCTATTATTGTAAAATTCCTTTGTCGCTGGAAAAAAGATGACTTTCTGTCTCGAGTGAGAAAACTTAAATTGAAATGCCATGACATCGGCTTCTTATCAAATAACAAGAATATTTATTTCAATGATCATCTTACAAGTACAAATAAGTTACTGCTACAATTGGTAAAGAAGACTTGTAAAGAAAAATCCTATAGATACGTATGGGTTAAAAATTGTTGCATAATGGTACGCCGAAATGATACCAGTCCGGTTTTACATATAGTTAATTCTTGTGATGTAAAAAAAATTGTTTAAGTACTATCGTATATTGCAAAAAAAGTATTTCCTATATTTTGTTGTATTCTCTTGTTGTTATTTTGTATGTTATAAGGCAGGCTCTGTATGGCTATTCAATATTCTTATACTGCATTTTATTTATGTATCATTATCCTTATTTGTTATGTTTATTCCAAGTGTATTTCGCTGTACTTGCTTCTAGAATAATATACTTAATGCTTATATTGCTAAGAGCGTATTGGGCACTTCGCAGCTACATTATTCAATTATATTATTTGCAAGAGAGCGGTAATCACTTATCAGGTGTTACTAGTACATTTGCTGAACAATTAGCAAATATTTTAAATGATATTTTATTGTGCACAATTGCCTTTTCCGCTTATAATGGCTAGGGATCTTAGTATTATTTATCAAAACGTTCGTGGACTCAGATCTAAAACTAATATTTTTTATAGGAACCTTATTCATGTTGACTGTGATATTATATGTCTTAGCGAAACCTGGCTGAATGAGTCTCTATTTGATTCGGAATTCTTCGACACACGGTATTCTGTATACAGAAGCGATCGTGATTACACTTTACGAGGAAATAGCTTAGGTGGCGGAGTTCTGATAGCTATAAGATTTCATCTCAATATTCACTCCTCATCTAAAATAAATTTGACAAATTCTGCGTCTGAAGTGATCAAAGTTAGCTTATCAATTAACTTGCTACCAACATCTAGATTAGTGCATATATACTGTTGTTATTTCCCTCATGGTAAATACCACTATGAAACATTATGCGAGTTTTTTGAATTAGTATCGTCAGAACTCATTTATAATCCTGACGACATTTTTTTAATATTGGGAGATTTTAACATTTCAAATGCTAAATGGAGTTACTGCCAGAATAGTATGGATCTTCAGAATATTTCTGACAATGACATTCTTATTGACTCTATATACCATTTTCTGAATTTTAATAACTTAAAGCAATACAATACAGTACCTAATATTAATAATAGATTTCTCGACTTAGTTATAAGTAATTGTGAATGTTCAATAGTAAGACACAGCGACCCACTTGTACCCGAAGACTCACATCATCCTACATTACTCATTTTACCTAAGATAACCGTACCGCGTGCAATTTCTAAGGCTTCTCGCACCATACGCATGTTTCATATAGCCGATTATACAGCAGTTAATAGAGCTCTGGGTGACATTGATTGGTTTGATCTCCTTAGTGAATCAGATATTACAAAAGCAGTAGATTTATTTTATGAAACGGTTAACAATGTTATACGTGAAATGGTGCCAACAAAAACTGTTGTATGCAACCGTCATTATCCATTCTGGTACTCAAAATCCTTAGTAAAGATTATTGCTGAAAAACTTAAATATCACAAAAAATGGAAAATGTACAACAGAAATATGGACTATGATACTTTTTGTTTATTGCGGGAAAGACAAAAAAGGGTTCAGATTTATTGCTACGACAGTTACATTAATTATTCCGAAATTCAAATTAAAAAGAACAGTAAATTTTTCTGGACTTTTGTTAAATCGAAACATGCTTCTAATTGCTTCCCTGAAACTATGTTTTATAATGATTCAGTTGCTACTGGTGGCAATGATGTTTGTCAACTTTTCAGCCAATACTTTAATTCGGTCTATGAAGCGACAGTTTCTGGCATTTCTGATCATGATTTAGATAATGTATCATCCAAGACGCATTTAAGTATTTGCTCTATAACTATTACACAAGAGATGGTCGAATGCTATCTTAAAGGTCTTGATATCAGAAAGGGATACGGGCCTGATGGCATTCCTCCTTTATTTTTAAAATCATGTCGCGCTACTCTATCATATCCGATCTATTTGTTATTCAATAAATCGTTGACTACTGGTAATATGCCTTCTGTATGGAAGCGATCATATATAGTACCAATATTCAAATCAGGTAATAAGCACGACATAAAGAATTATAGACCTATTTCTAAATTATGCGTCATAGCGAAAACTTTTGAGAAAATTATCTATGATTCTATCTTTCCTTTATTACGTCCAGTTATTCTTGAACAACAACATGGATTTGTTAACTGTAGATCGACAGAGTCCAACCTCTGTGAGTTAGTGCACCGTGTTTCTTCATCTATGGATAAGGGCAACCAGGTAGATGTAGTTTATACCGACTTCTCCAAGGCTTTTGATAAAATTTCACATAACATATTACTTAAAAAATTGAAAGAAGTCGGTATACACGGCGATTTGCTTCGGTGGATAAGTTCATACCTTCGAAACCGTAGCCAGGCTGTGACAATCAAAGGTTATTGCTCATCCTTCTTTCCTGTCTCTTCAGGTGTACCTCAGGGATCTCACCTTGGCCCCCTGCTTTTCAATTTATATATTAATGACGTCAATGGCATAATTAAAAACTCATGTATTCTGTTATACGCAGACGATATGAAAATTTGTAGAGAGATTGCGACTCCGTTGGATTGCTCACTTTTGCAAGAGGATCTAGACAGATTGTGTCTATATTGTAAACACAATTCTCTATATTTAAATATAAATAAATGTAGCGTCATTCCTTTTTCACGGAAACGCGATCTTACTATATATGATTATCGTCTAGACGGTGTTGAGATTAATAAAGTGACCGAGGTGAGAGACCTGGGTATACATCTGGACAATAAGTTGACCTTCGGTTTGCATATAAGTAAGACAGTGGCTAAAGCTTGTCGAATGCTTGGTTTTGTGTTTAGAACGTCGAAAGATTTCAAGAAAACTAGTACCCTAACTCTTCTATATAATTCCTTTGTACGACCTATCCTCGAATACGCTTCCACTGTTTGGAATCCGCATTACAAAACATACATACACCGATTGGAAAGAGTCCAAAATAAATTTATAAGATTTGTGCGTTTTAAGGAATTTATACATAATAATGAATGCTTAATTACGTTATCACTCGCTGACAGAAGAGCGATCAGAGATCAAATATTCTTATTTAAATTAATTAATAATTTAGTTGATTCCCCGTTTCTCTTAGGTTGTATTAGTTTCCGATGCTCTCGAATCACCACACGTAAGTGCTTACTTTTTAATCCGTCACTCACCCGAAGCAAGTATGCGCAAAATATATTTGTATACAGAGCCTGCACCGATTACAATAAACGATTTAGCGAAATTGATTTTTTTACAACAGAGAATGTTAATAAAATAAGAAAATTATTGAAAGAATACTTGTTTAATAAATAATTAATAAAATTGATATTTTTTTGTAAATTAATAATGTATATGTATATTGAATCAATTACTTGCCATAAATTGATGATTTATGATGTTACTTTAATTGTTGAAATCAAATTTAAATATTTTTAATGACATTGTTTATATTTATGTTCATTAATATTATTGTAATTTAACTTCTTGATTTTTTTTTTTTAACTTTGTAATTAGTCGATTTGATTGTACTCGTAGATTGCATTGTATTTTTGTTGTCTTTTTCTTTCTGTTGTCTTTTTTACATGCATACTCTAACATTTGTACTATTTTTAAGTGGAAACTTTATTGGTTTATGATTTAGTAATAATTCCTTAATTCTATGTAATAACACACTGTATGTTTCCCAAATATAAATAAAATAAAATAAAAATAAAAATAAAAATCTGCTACATATGTACTATCAACATACATTGAAGGCTGAATAAGCTTAAATCTTGTCCTCAACAAGAGGAGGCCTTAGACTAGCAGTGGACCATTTATATTACAGGAAGTTACTACTCCCGCTCAACCTGTATGCAAAATTTGATGATCGATTAAGTAGTTCAGTCGAGAAAGCGTAATAAGCAAACGAATAAACTCGCTTTCGCAATTATACTTGTTACATGTTGTATACTTGTCTACTTAAATAATAATAATAATACGTTATCCATTAATTACATATCATAAAACGTAGCCCTGACTCCTGAACTGGTGTTCAGGAGTTGTTCTCGCGCGTCAGAAGTCAGTTCCTTCCCATTAAATTATTACAAAGTATTACAAAGGGTCTTATTACTAATTATTGTTAGATAATCCAAACCGTGTGTGCTTAGGTGTGTAAATGTGTGTGTGTGTGTCTGTGTGCTAAATAATAACATAACATAAGGAATGATTTGTTTTATTACAAAATGTAACATAAATTTTAACACAATTTCGTGTTGCATTTTGTAATAAAACAAATCATTCCTTATTATAAGATTATTATAAATACTATCAAACTTACAACTTTGGAGAACTCGTGACGTAATCAAAATGGCGTCGGGGATGTAAAATATCACCACTGTGACGTCGGGGCTAAATGCGTTCAGCTTGAGTCAACATTAACAACTTGTAATGTTAAATTTCCCTTCAAATACTTTATTCTAAGCTATTTAAATGTCAGAAGATGTAAATGATTCGGACTTGAAGAAGAATTGCGCATCGTGATTTAGGTTTGTACCATTTATGTTAATAAATATAGTTCTTGGAAAGATCTCGCATGCTTGGATTTGTTTCATTTTTCATTTGTTCGTTGGAATTATTTTTTAAACTTTAAAAAGTCTAGGAATTTTGGATATAAATGAAACTCGCGCTGTGAACCCTTGTTACCCTTGAGGCGAAAAAAAAATTAAAATGATATCAGCTATCATACTAAAACTTGTGTAATTTTTATTTGGTATTTCTATTTATTATAATAGTTACATTCTAGCTTCTAATAATATTTGTTACAGTGTTGTATTAATTTTTTTATAAGAGCCAAATGCCTATTACAAAATAAATCCAATATACATCAAGTTTTAATTTTAATTTACAGGGAATTGTATCTATACTTTTTATAGGGGAAAAAGCAATAGTTTAAATTAACAAGTGTATCATATTAATATGAAATAAAAAAAATTAGTAAAATATATTTTATATTGGATAATTAATTTAATATAATTGAGGGCCGAGATGGCCCAGTGGTAAAAACGCTTGAATCTTAACCGATGATTGTGGGTTCCAACCCTGACAAGCACCACTGAATTTTCATGTGCTTAATTTGTGATTATAATTCATCAGTGCATTACGGTGAAGGAAAACATCTTGACGAAACCTGCACGTGTCTAATTTCACTGAAATTCTGCCCCCTATGTATTCCACCAACCCGCATTGGCAACAGCGTGGTAGAATAAGCTCCAAACCTTCTCCTCAAAAAAAGAGACCTTCCAGCAGTGGGAAATTCACAGGCTGTTATTAAAAAATAAATGAAGAGGTCTTAGCCTACAAACCATATTTGTTTTTAAATATAATAATTTTATCATAAATACAAACTTAATCTCAAAGTAGGTTGAGTATACTATAAAATGCTAATAAATAAAGAAACGATTATTATCAAGAATACTTACAAGCAAAGAAAATGAATAAAATGTTTGATGCGGCGTGAAATAGAACTGCCTAGACTTGTCTAATATACTCTTCTGTCTCGAGACTTGAGTTGTACGTATGTACGTAATGAACTCTGAGAGAACTAGGCGAGCATTATGCAGGTATTTATGCACACTTTGTGTCTATACATGGCTTCACATAGTCGTTGTTTATAAATTTTATCTTTAATATAGAGAGAGAATGATTATTTATTGTTTGATTTTTACTTATACTTTCTTTATGAAATAGGTAGGTGGTAGGTGGAGGTGGACGAGGAAATGTACCATCTGATAGTAGATGGTCAACGATGACGCTGGAAGAAATCAATCTTGGAAACTGTTATTTCCGTCGGGCCGGTAGTGACATTGGCACACTCACTAAAATTTTTTTTGTTCTTATTATCATCTAATATTTAAATAATCGATTTCAAAAAGGGGGGGAAATTGTCAATTTTTTTGTATAAATGTAATAATTTTATATATTTTCTAGTAATTTTTTTTTGTTTACGAATAGATTTTGATTCATACGTTAGTTGATTATTTTGGATTTTTATTTGCTAATTCTGTTTTTTTTTTAATTAATACACAACTGCCAAATATAATATTATAAATACCTCTTATTCAGTTCTCTAACAAATTAGCTTTGTTTAAACCACGAATCCGGTACTAGGTTTAATGCATGCTATGCATTAAGAACTTGATTCCATGTAAAATTAAGTAATAAATTATGATATACATGACATTTGTTCAGATGAACTCACTTGAAGGACCCTTGGACTTTGGAATAATAATCTCATAACTAATAGAGGAAGAGAGAGAGATATGTTTGTTTCTTTTTATTCACGTAAATACTTATACGATTATATTTTTTTTTTATAAAATAGGAAGACGGACGAGCATATGGGCCACCTGATGGTAAGTGGTCACCAAACGCCCTTAGACATTGTCATTGTAAGAAATGTCAACCATCGCTTACATAGCCAATGCGCCACCAACCTTGGGAACTAAGATTTTATGTCCCTTGTGCCTGTAATTACACTGGCTCACTCACCCTTCAAACCGGAACACAACAATAATAAGTACTGCTGTTTTGCGGTAGAATATCTGATGAGTGGGTGGTACCTACCCAGACGAGCTTGCACAAAGCTCTACCACCAGTAAATCGTATATGGAATATACGATTGGTGTATTTATTTATATACTTATACGATTAATTACACGATTGGTATGGAATAATACTGTATTGCCTTTTAAGCTTTACAATTCGAAAGGCAAATGTTATCTCATTGGTTAAATAATAGCACAGGGTAAAATTATTTTAACCACACGGAGTCGAGACGGGCCTGGTGTATATACACATGTGTATTATAACTACAAGTCAAGCGAAATTTTAACGAGGAAATCTTCCAAGTTTCAACACTCAAACATTTGTATTATCAACTTTAAGTCTATAGTAATAAGGATTACATGCTATTATATATATCAATATATTTCTTAATGTATGAAAGTTTTTCCCTAACTCCTAGCTAGGAATCAATTGAAGAAGGCTTCTATGTCCAAATTTTCCGGTCGACTGTCCCCCGAGGCGAGAGGTGCATCGGAATCGAACACGCGATCGGGGATATATGCTTAGTGATGGGAATTATTTACATTAACAAGTATATCGATAAAAATTAAGAATAGAGTTTACTTAGTTTCTATAAACAAATAAAAAACTGCCAACTAGGTTACAGATGGTGCAGAGATGGCTCATTGGCTAGAACACATAGAATCTTTCCGAAGATTGCGGGATCCAATAATCATATCGTGCTCGACGTTTAAGGTAAACATTGTAATGAAACCTGCGTATCCACCAAATCGCATTGGAGCAGCGTGATGGAATAAACTAAAATCTTCTCCTAAAAAGGAGGCGTGCAGTGGGATGTTTGCAAGCTGCTATTTTTTTTTAATTTACCTATACCACGTTTTCTCTGAAACATTTTAATACTTTTAATCGAGCCATTGTGATACCGGTCTCTAAGTCTCATGGATTGATGATGAGATTTATATATTTCTACTACTACTATACTGATTCTTACACTACCAATGTCAATGGACCAAGATGTCATACTAAAAAGATAAAATCTTCAAGGCCATAGCATGTTTTCCATGTTCCAGTATATTTGTCATGAATGAGGATCAAATCTGCGACAATAGGTATAGACTGCATCATTGCAGTGACTAATGCGCGAATTAATATAAACATAATCGTTGTGGCGTATCATTGCGTTCGGTTAGTGAGTTTTCGAGTAAATATTAATTAATGACAAACATTCATACGTAAAAAACATATTGATTTTAATTACTAAGATGAAATTTTTCGCCTGATGCTAAGTGATCTTTGTTCATATCTTTCATATGTGAATATGCAATAAAAGATCTTTTGACAATTACTTAATATGCAAATGTTAAAGTTTGCAAAGCGCTAAACCATATAGCTTAAATTATTAAAAAAAATGATACGAATATAACCTTACCTAAGCAATAAAAATGTATTGAATAAATAAAACAATAGTAAATGTAGATATTGTAAATGAAAATTAGATTTTTTTTATAGTATAAGTAGGTGGACGAGCATATGGCCCACCTGATGGTAAGTGGTCACCAACGCCCATAGACATTGGCATTGTAAGAAATGTTAACCATTGCTTACATCACCAATGCGCCACCAATCTTGGGAACTAAGATGTTATGACCCTTGTGCCTGTAATTACACTGGTTCACTCATCCTTCAAACGGGAATACAACAATACCAAGTACTGCTGTTTTGCGGTAGAATATCTGATAAGTGAGTGGTACCTACCCAGACGAACTTGCACAAAGTACCACCAGTAAATTTGTGATTTATAATTAAATCAATAGTTGTTTTTAAAATTATATTTAAATAAATTCCTCCTCGTTCACAAACATTAACATTGAATAAATTATTTCTTACAGTTCACAACTATAATTTTGGTGTTTTTATGTAAGAGGGGGCAAACGAGCAGGAGGCTCACCTGATGGAAAGTGACTACCACCGCCCTTGGACATCTGCAACACCCGAGGGCATGCAGGTTGGCGGCCTTTAAGGAATGAGTACGCTCTTTTCTTGAAGGTTGCTTTGTCATATCACTTTGGAAAAGTCACCGACGAAAGCTGGTTTCACAGAGTGGTTGTGCAAGGCAGGAAATGCCTTAAAAATCGCGCTGTTGTGGATTTCCAGATATCGGGGTGGTGAAGATGGAATTTAGAGTTCTACTAACAATGTAATATAATAATTGATGTTACGTCTCTTGTCCTACAAACAATATACAGTCCTAACCCTTAAATTTTAATACACATTATTTTCGTAGAATACCGGATGATAGGATATGATATATGATAGGATGGTGGTACGAGGCAAATCCCGCCTTCAAGGCAACTCACATATTGGAATTTCATTCAAGTCAATATTTTTATAACAAATAAACAAATTTAAATGAAATATAAACAGTATTAATGAGAATAGAGGAACATCAATATTTGACGTAATCTGAATAAGTAAAGGGCGGATATAAAAATATCGATATCAATATCTTGTAATCACGTACTTCCCTACATCTGCTAACCGCAGTGCGCCGTGCCTCGGAGCACAGCTAATGTTAACGAAACTGCAAAGTTAATAGCATGTTTTCGTGTTTATTCACAAGAAAAACTAGCATTGAAGTTTTGTAGTGCGATTGAAAATTATTCCGAGCTCAACCGACAACTCTTGGGGAGAATGTAGAAGTTGGGTATTGTAATTCTGTTTAGATTTTTATTAATGTTATTTTTTAACAAATATAAATAATCTTACAGGAAACTTACTTGGTGGTTGGTTTATGTGCAAGCCAGTCTGGGTAATACCACTCATTACATTCTACTGTCAAACAGCAATGCTTAGTATTTTTGTGTTTCAGTTTGAAAGCTGAGCCAGTGTAACTTCAGGCACAAGGATCATAATATCTTAATTCACACGGTTGGTGGCCCATGGTAATATTGACCATGGTTAATATTTCTTACAGCATTTATGACCATGAGCGGTAGTGTCAACTTGCTATCAGGTTAAGTATTATACATAAAAAAAAATCATAGGAATTAAAGTTAAAACATAATATATTTAAGGAGGCTGTTATGAACACCTTGTATCTGTTATGTTGCAGATTTTAATAAAATATAAATATACCGGTTCGAAATTTAAAAGTTAAATACTATTTTATCAAGTACGTTATTTCATCAATGTTTTATTTACTTGAGAATTAAAATAATTAAAAGGAAATGTTAACAATATCTGTGGAATATAATATATAAATGAATTATGTTTGACATCGACACAAGTATATATGTTAAAATATAGTTTAAAATTAAAGTTAGAACTATTGCAAAGTCACAACCAAATAGCAACTAATCCAGTAATAGAACAGCTATCCTAGCGGAGCTCGGTTAATATTTCATCAAAGCGCACATTTGGCGTAAAGGGAATATTCTAATCTAAATTATCATTACGCTATTGAACCAACGTGACTTTATTCGTTTCGTTACGTCGGTGTATGGAACGATGACCATTTTTCATTTACTGTTTCAGCTTTTCTTTGGTGAATACCAAGCAATCTTCCCAGTAATATTACAAGATACTGAAATTCCGTTCATACATTTGTGTATAAAGTACTATATTTAATTTCTTTATAACGAGAACATATCTTGTATAGTAAAATATATACGAGTGTCAACTACACTGTTAAGCGATTATATTTAAAAAAATATTTATTGTTAAAATCCATATGAATGTACTATTAATGATTCATTATTATAACGGTATTGATATTATTCATATTTTTTACAAGTTGTAATTGTAAAACATTTCGAGGAATAGACTTATTATTATTATTCGTTACCGATCTTTAATAAAGTAAAATATTCATTGTTTTTTGATATTTTCGATAAGATACAATTGATTGCTTCGACATTCAAATGACCTCAGATTTGGCACAAAAGTTTTGTATCGCTGCGTTACTAAATAAAAAAATAACTAGCTGTCAAGTTTAATTGTCAATAACATAAGCATGACTATTAAATACAACCACTACAATAATTATCATTTTCTTCTAGATATCTACTGTATTATTACATAGTTTCTACTCATGATTAAGGGTTTTCAATCAACAGCCAATCGTTGTCCACTGCTGAACATAGGCCTCTCCCAAGGTGCGCCAAAGCTCCCTGTCCTCCGCCTTCCGCATCCAGTTGGTGCCCGCCACCTTCTTAAGGTCGTCGGTCCACCTGGCTGGAGGGCGCCCTACGCTGCGCTTGCCGATTCGCGGTCTCCACTCTATGACTCGTCTGCTCCAACGGCCATCGGTCCTACGACATACGTGACCAGCCCACTGCCACTTCAGCCTGCTAATTTTGCAAGCTATGTCGGTGACTCCGGTTCTTTTCCGGATAATCTCATTTCTGATCTTATCCTTCAAAGATACTCCGAGCATAGCTCGCTCCATAGCACGCTGAGCGACTTTGAATTTGTGGACTAGTCCCGCAGTTAGTGTCCACGTTTCGGCACCGTATGTCATGGCAGGTAAGACGCATTGGTTGAAGACTTTCGTCTTCAAACATTGCGGTATAGACGACTTGAGGACTTGACGAAGGTTGCCAAATGCTGCCCATCCCAGGGTTTTATACTTCAAAATTTAAAACAGATTGATCTCATATGTATCATCTCTTTTATACGTGACATTAGCAGAATAATTCGCTCTACTAGCGTAGATGCACTTTTTTTATTTAAGAGGGTGGCAAATGAGCTGGAGGTAGGGCTTTGTGCAAGCTCGTCTGGGTAGGTACCACCCACTCATCAGATATTCTACCGCAAAACAGCAGTACTTGGTATTGTTGTGATCCGGTTTGAAGGGTGAGTGAGCCAATGTAATTACAGGCACAAGGGACATAAAATCTTAGTTCCCAAGGTTGGTAGCGCATTGGATATGTAAGCGATGGTTGACATTTCTTACAATGCCAATGCTTAAGGGCGTTGGTGACCACTTACCATCAGATGGTCCATATGCTCGTCCGCCTTCCTATTCTATAAAAAAAGGTGCATTGGCATTCACCGTGAAGCCCCTCGTTAAGACGGAAAGGGTACCGCTGGTGTTATAGTGGGTATTCCAATGTTCGGGTCGCACTAGGCGCCTCGGACATCGTCGAGCTCCACATACCCCCCATACTGTTCCCGTACGGGAAACGCGTAAGGATTTTTTTCAGCGTGAAAAAAAAAAGAAAAAAAAAACGGGCTGGAGGCTCACCGGATGAAAAGTGACTACATCCGCCCATGGACACATGAAACATCTCATCGGAGGGCGTTGTCCGGCCTTTAAGAAATGACACGCCAGAGAAAGAAAAAAAAAACATAATTGAACATCTGTTATTAATACTCAGTATATTTAATACATTTGTAAATAATAAATATGAAGGAATTGTTGCAGGAAATATGTAGGATTGTTTTGTTGCAACACAAAAATAGTTACAATAATCAAAATAAGCTTTTTGTTAAAGTCGGTTCTCTAGATCTCAACACGCAATCCGCAATGCTCGTAAAAAGAATTCAAATCCATCAGTTTCCCGCCACAAAAAAATTGACAGATACGTCAATTTTTTTGTTGCCAGATAAAAAATATAGATTATTATTGAATAATACAAAAAAATGTCAGATACTCTCCAGTAATATTTAATATTAAATCGTAGCACATCTAATACTATATATTACAATCTGACTTAGTCTTACACACAAAAGTATCAATTATTTTTGGTTTTGGTAAAACGAACAATAAATGTGTCATTGCAAATACAGGCTTTCAAAAACAACTTTCCGTTTCAAAATTGCTATATTTTATACAAGCGAATTTTCAAAATCAGTGGTTTACGAATAATATATGAGACCTTTATTCCACATCAAAGTATTTACAATTCAAATGTTTCTTAGTGGTGTTAGTATATTTTAACTTATCAATCTAATGTTAATGTATTTAATTACTTTCTTAAATAATTGTTATAACCAGTGGGCCAGCTAAAGCTCGAGACAGCTAAATGTTTCCGATAATCATGTTTATCTCGTAAATAATTATTTATTAAACATTAAATGTTCACAAAATAACTAATTATGGTGGATTATGTATTAAAACAGTCTTATATGATGAAGATCACAGAACCCTTGTAAACATTTCATTTTAAGACCATTAATTACAGCAGGATGACATAAATGACTTCCTATAATATACAGCAGCGTCTCACGGCGTTCCATGACTTACATATGATTTTTATGGGGCAGTTAGGTTATTTGGTTAGAGAGGAATGGTCTGGTCGTGTATTCGAGAAATTTTATAATTATGTTTTCTTTTTAATAGTTTTTTACTTGTGCGTTGAATCGAATATGTTTTTTTCTTTCAACTTCAATATATACCGTATAATATATAGTTATATGGTACTGTCGTGTATGTGCATGATGAGTGTGCAATAAAAAATTATACTTAGACAGAACTCTCGTTAATTACAATACATATGTATGTTTTAAATAAATAATATATAATCATCTTTAATAGATTTTATTTTCAAATACGTCTCCTTTCTTTTCCTCAGTAACGTACATACAACTTCTCTGACTGAGAAACTCAGACATTATCGCTACTATGGCAACTGTGAGAATATTATTCTCATTTTACAAGTACTCGTCATTCGGTACTGTGACCGCTAACCAATAAAAGCTGTATTAATCCAATAGTATTTATTAATTATGCGAGGACAAACAAACAAACATCCCAGCTATATTGACTGTTTACACTATTAATGCCCTACTGATTGTATCTGACGCGTGACACGCAGTTGTATTCAATGGACAACATTTTAAAAGATTGTACATTTATTAATAAATGTAATACTTTATCTACAAACATATATTTTACCATGTCTTCATTAGTTATGTAAAAGTAAATAAATAAAACTAATAATCTTCAGTTAAATTTTTGTTTATTATTCAGATCTTGTACGACTGTGAAAAAAATCGTGAGGTAAATTGCATGTCAGATAAAAAAATTCCATTTGTTTATACACCAACCCGCATTGGACCAGCGTGGAGAAATAATCTCCAATCGATTACCTGTCTATTGACAGTGCGGCAGTGCCGTATCTCGGAAATCACGTAAAGCAAGTTACTTGAGCACTATAATATGTTCGCCCAGTTCGCTTTTCTTTCTTGAAATTGGCCGCCGTGGCTGAATTCGTTCAGGTGGACATAAAAAAAACATTTTAAATAATAATATTTAAATAAAATCATTAAAATATTTATAATATCTATCAGCTATGTCAAAAAAAGAATCTTTGTTCTGTTTTCTATAATGTCGTATGTCTCCATAAAAGGGTGGTTATTAATAACTTGGCGGCTTAAATCACGCGTGGGGCATAATTAAATGTTAAATCATTTTTATTCACACGGTCCGGGGCTGTTTCTTGGTCTATAGTTTTTGATTAATGGGGCACAACGAGGTTTTGGGACAATATAATAAGTGCTCTTTGAACGTGGGGCTCGCCTTTGATAATCGAGTGATATATTTTGATCGCAATACCTAGAATATAAATTTGCAAAGATGAAGTTGTTCGGAATTTATATGGTGTAATTTTAATAAACAATTGAATAATCTATGTCTATACTGCAATATTATAAATGCGTAAGTAACTCTGTCTGTCTGTTATGCTTTTATTTCTAAACCACTAAACTAAATATGATGAAATTTTGTATGAGGCATGCTTGAACACTAAGGAAGGAAACAGGCTACTTTAAAAAAACCGCGAGCAAAGCTGCAGGCGCAAACTAGTATATTATAAAAAAAAAGTTTATATTTGTCTTAGCTTAATAATTCTTTTGTTAAAACATTATATAATGTTCTTTGTCGGGTTTTGTTTTCTGAACTTACAATTAACTTAAGAAAAAACAACTATTTAAGATTTTGACGAGTTAAGAATTTTATGATGATAATTTGTTTTTATGGGCAAGGCATATGTTCTCTGTAGCACACACGCACACATATATCTTAAAGTCATAAATATTTTTAAGCTAAAATGATTGTTTGTTTTATAAGCCGTGATGGCCGAGCCGTGATGGCCGATATATAAATGTAAATAAATGTAATATATATATACATATATATTTGTTTCTTTTATATTCATAACTCTATGGTAAGATATTAAATATTAACATTTTGCAATAAAATTCTATTTAAAAATGACGTATACATTTAAAAACAGACAAAACATCTATATATTTGCAAAATAAACGCAGTTAATCAGTACTGGTCAACTGCGCTAAACCACGCTCAATACGGCCCACACTCACCGAGGTTCAATTTCGTTAATGCTCCGTTTACATGGATCTGAATATTTAATCATTGGTATCCACAAACATTTTTATACAAGTCAAATAGTTTGTGACAATATTAGTCTGTAGATGGAGTCGACTGTGTATCTACAGTAATTTAATATTGCAGTGGAGCGACTTTATAATTACTGGCTGACTTATTGATTAATATTCACTGTCTTTTCTACGGTTGCGTACAAAATAATTCAGAAAAAATTTTTATTCCACAACCGTGTAATGTCCTCCAGACCGATTTCGGCAACGGCGACCAATCTCAAGAGAGATAAGCCAACTGCGCAGGAGATATTATAGTGCACAAGTGTGTGCGCGAACACAGGTGTTCTCTCTATTCCCTAACTTTCATAATCCGATGGGACGGCAATCCGACACGACCGGAAAGAGTTCAGGCCTAGGACCAACCAGGACCGAGGCAGGGGAGTGTACACACTTCCATCTTTCAGACTCCGGGCTGCTACTGAGAATTTTCTGATAGAAAAACCTAAAATAACTTTTTATTGGCCCGATCTGGGCATTGAACCCAGAACCTTCGGGTCTGCGGCCTTACATCAAGCCACTAGACCAACGAGGCAGTCAAATACTCAGTCGCGAGACGGTTGTATGTAAGCCGCGCGCCATCAGCCTATCAAACAGCAGTGCTCAAAGTTTACGAACGGATTTCTTGATAAGCCCTATCACAACTGACGCTATTAGACTAGCTTAGGTTCTAAGTGTGTTTACACTAACCAAGCTTTTATAATTGTAAAACTCTATGTTTTCGAATTTATGATATTTATTTGAAATTTCAACACAGAATCTATTTGAAAAAACTCCAAAATTTTCTATATTTTTTAGTATTAATAGTTTAAGTTAAATAAAAATAAGAAAAGGATTATTATCTACTGAAAAGTCACTGCCTTTCGCACATCGATACACTTAAACACTTTGTTGAAAATCAGTCTCTCGAGGCACTTATCGTTTCATCATAGTTTCCGCTCTTTTTGGTGAGTTTTTCGTCTTCTCAATAATGAAACTAGTATTATTTAGTATCCTTACTAGTGTTTAGAATCAGTTAACAATCCGCCAAGTTATCGAGTAATATACCATAATAGTGACAAATCGGCCTAAATTCACTCCGAGGCACAGGTTATACGGCTAGATGCTTCCGAGGCAGCGGAATAAACCCAAAATGTGTATATGTAACGCTGCCAATTTTCGGACTCGAAACCCATAACTTTTTATGTTTAACTAGTGTAGATACAGCTCGTCTGGTATATTGTTGGTACTTCTATATTATTATGTTCTATTATATTCGCCTTATAAGCAATGCAATAGATATCAATTGTCTATGTGTGTTGCAGAAGAGGGCTTTTCGCGTAATTCATAACCGTTTTTTTATAGCACAGTATACGTGGACGAAAATATGGGCCATCTGATGGTGATAAGTGGTCACAAACGCCCATAGACATTGGCATTGTAAGAAATGTTAAACATCGCTTAAATCGCCAATGCGCCACCAACCTTGGTAACTAAGATGTTAAGTCCCTTGTGCCGGTAATTACACTGGCTCACTCACCCCTCAAACCGGAACACAACAATACCAAGTACTGCTGTTTTGTTATCCTGGGGCATTTTTCACACACGGCCATCTGATTTCAAATTAAGCTTGTACAAAGCTTGTGCCATGAAAACCAGACAACTGATATACATATTATATACATACTTTTCTTTTGTAAATTCATACTTATATAGATAATAACACCCAGACTCAGGACAAGCAGACATGTTCATGCACACAAATGTCTGTTCTGGGTGGGAATCGAACCCACAACCTTCGGCGTGAAACGTAAGTAACCAACCACGCCAACCGGCTCATCAAACGTTAAGATAACGTTTCCTTAAGATAAATTTAAAGAAACTAAAATATTGTCTGTCGCTTTTATATAATATATATTTCATAATGTGACGTGTATTCGTAAATACATAATATAATTTTCTTGAAGTTGTGGCGTAATACGATAAATAACTGCAGGAACAAGTATAAGCTAGTTACGTCTTTAACCCGACGGTTAATAATAATTCTTTCGTGCTACAGTACGCTTTTACAAGATCCCAGAATACGTTGAGAAATATACATTTAATATATTTTAAAATTCCAAAAAAAAACAAATATTATATATATTTATAATAAATTTCCATGTTTTTTTAAGAAGAGTTTGTGTGTTTAATTATGTTATAAAACTAATGGCAGTTTAGGTGTCGATACATCTTCGGAATAAAGCCTCCAGGCTGTTTTAAATAAAAATATCCTCTTAACTTTTTTCGTCGTTTCTAAGACAAACGGCGTTCGGTCGAAGGGGTTTCTTTCCGAACCGGTGGTAAGCAAGTTTAATGCTTCTATATTGATAAAGAGTGTGACTTTGACATTTGACCGGCCCGGTCTTAGGCCTAGGCCAAGCCTAGGTCCTAGGGATCCGACCTACCTAGTGACCTTGGCTGGAGGATTGTGATGTAACGAATTCATGTGAGAATGCCTGGTGAAGTTTCAGAAGTCTGTTTCCAACATCGCATTAAGGCTAATCCCGCACTATAGATTCGCATCGGATTTTTTATTGTCCCGGCTTAAATCCTCACTGCGCTACGTCAAATTTATATAAAACACAGATTTTTACACAAGGATTTTAAATCGCGAGCATTTTATTACAAGTTTTACAAAAAGCGGAAATAAAACTACGCGGATTCCACAGTGCGGCGTATCGTTGGAAGTATGTCGGTTCACATGCAAAAATTGTTTGCTAATATTTTTTATGTAATATATCTTTTCGTAATTTGACAGTTAGAAATTTGTCAAGTGTGCCTTTGTATACCAAATGTACGAAGAGGGATGGTGTTGTATAATATTGAATATCATTTTTATTTACGGGTTACGTGTGCATGTTTCGCTACACGAGTACCAAGCTAGTACATCTCATTAATGAAATACTAATAAATTGCCATTTTTATAATGATATAAGACCTCACTACGAGTTTATACATTTTTTTATAGGTTGGCGGATTGGCGACCAGGTCGTAAGTCACCATCGTCCATATAAATTGGCACTGTGAAAAATATTGACTCCTCCTTACGTCGTCATTGCGCCACCAACCTTGAGAACTAATATGTTATGTCCCTTACACCTGTAGCTATACTAGCTCACTCACCCTTCAAACTGGAACGCAATAATACGTAGTATTGCTGTTTGGCGATAGACTGATAAACTCAACTAAATAAAAAAGACATGCGTGTACAATTTAAATGATATAATTATTATTATAGTCAATGTCGCATATCAATTCATGACATTTCACGATCGGATGTTCAGTTTGCCTAGTTCGAGTTTTTTTTTATTAGAAACAGCGCCGTCTAGTGACAATAATCGGAAATCCATATAAATCGCAATAAACGCTAACACTATCGATTTAGTAAAAGAAAAAGGCACAATGAGATGAGTTTCGAGTTAATTTTTAGAAAATAGCTACAATTTAGTTACCTTTAAAGGTTACTTAACCGCTTCTTACGAGTTATAGTGTGTAGTTAACTTTGATCTTGTACTTTTGACTTGTAGTTCCTGAGATTAGCGCTTTCGAACATACACATATAACATCAAAGCGTTGCGTGTGAAACATGACAGGAGGAACGAAGGACCCAGTGACGCTTGGTATGGTCTAATATTACCGTAGAAAATATTTATGTCCATTTATCGAGGAATCGATTATAACTACGACCCACAGAGCGGAGAACTAACATTTAACACGGGTAAAACCGTACTGAGCATCTAGTATGATTGTCTACAAGGGATAATTGATCCAGGTTAACTATATACAATATTAAGATAAATTAAATGAATAAACATTTCACTTAACTAAATGGCAAATTGGCTGTATAATGAATAGTTAACGAATTTAACGACGCCTATGTTAAGTAGAGGTGACCACGAACCATAACGTGGCCTTTTACCTCTGCCTTTGATTAATACAAATAAAACTAGCTCTAATTGAGAATTAAGTATAAAAGTTAAATAGTCGTAAGATTCTATACATTTTGTTTCATCATATAAATATATTAAAGTTCCATTTTCAAATAATTGATGAGGCTGTCCTCCCGGCTGGTTTAAGCCACGGAGGCCAAAAAAGATCTAAGGAAAAAAGATTGGCCAACTGCGCAGGATTTTATAGTAAAAAATTGTGTGCCCAATACAGGTGCCATCTTTATTCCCTCACTTTCATAATTCGACGGCAATCCGACATAACCGGAAAGAGTTTTGCCGCCGGACTTTTTTGAAAGGTTTTACGTGTTTTCTGAGGCACGGTAGTATACACTTTCCAACTTCCAGACTCCGGGCTACAACAGATAATTATCGACAGCAAAACCCAATACATCAGTGGCCTTCTATCTAGCTAACAGACCAACGAACTAAAGAAATTTTTAAATGGTTACAAGGTGAAGGTTGTAAATTGTATGCAATAATGAATTAATAAATAAATAAGGAATTATAATTTAAATAACATTCGAAATAATAAATAGACATAATACAAAACGTAAATAATATTCTTATATTATTTCATATTTTATAATATATTTAGTAGATATTTAACCTCTATGTTATATTTGGAAATTCCATAATTTTTGATTCGTTTTATAATGATAAAATGCTTAATAATATTAGTGGGATAAGTTCCAATTCTTTTTTAAATCAGAATTTTATTTCCCATTACCATTATTGTAAAAAGAGTTAGAGAGAAAACATAAATTTGTATATTTTTATTGAACAGTTTATATTTATAGATTAAAAGCTATTTGCTATTTTAAGACATGAAGATATTCTAGGACCTTCACTTAGTCGATTGTTCCCTCGTTCTATTCACGCGATAAACGACTCTATTCACAAACAACTCAATTAGTACATACATAATTAACTCACTACTTTAAATATGAAGTAATAATATAATTAATAACATATTTCCCCAAGGACGACAACGTTATCACGTATTTATTACTACAAAATAAGCCATTTCATCGTTTAATAAATTCGTCACTAGATGGCGTTGTACTGTTTTCTACATCGCGCTATGGTTAGGTTCATCGTGAACTATATAGCAAAATCGCTTCGCAGCGTCATTCGTGCCTCAATCTATTGAGTAAGGAAATTATTGGGCCCTGATAACTCTAGGCTATGTCCGTATGGGCGAACGTATTTTTGTAGGGTACAGGTCGTCCCTTTGAGTCGTGGGCCTACTTTGCACGCGATTCGGGTGAAGCGATCTGCCCTTAATAATAATTAATTAAATGTATAAAAAGCCGAAATGGTCTAGTGGGATCGTGGATTCAAGCCCAGACAAGCACCACTGAATTTTCATGTGCTTAATTTGTGTTTATGATTCATCTCGTGCTTGACGGTGAAGGAAAACATCGTGAGGAAACCTGCATGTGTCTAATTTCATTGAAATTCTGCCACATGTGTATTCTTCCAACTTTCTTGTATTAAGTAATTTAAGGGCTATTTAAATAAAGTATAACAATGATTACCTTTTAGGATTTTTTTTTATAAAAATGAAACAGACACATTTATTTACAACGAGATTATATATAAGTATGTATAATTCAAAATCAAATATAACATAAAGAAATTAGGCGATGGATTATTAATAAATCAATTGCCTCATTTAACAAGTAATATAAACATTTTGGAAGCTATTTTTATTGTTTAGTTTTTATGGTAGTTTGTTTAGTCCAAATTGCAAGTTACATTAAGACCACTTACACTATGGTAAGCATGACATGATTCTACGCCCAGTATTGTTTCCTGACGAGGGAACTCCTCAACAATTAACAGCTTAAACACGATTTTTTTTTCTAAATATTGAATTATGATAGCCCATTTTAGTTTTCCCCTGACATGTCTGATGCAGTCAGGGTTGGCTCCTGACGAGGGAACTGCTCAACACTCAACAGCACAGACATGAAATTTTATATATACATTAAATTTTGACAGTCCGTTATAAGTTCTGTTATAACATAGCAATTACGCTCATGATTGTCTCCTGACAAGGGAAGTGCTCAACGGTCAACAGCAGAGACTTAAAATTTTGTATATGCATTCGATTGTGACATTTTATTATAAGTGCTATCATGATATAGCTACTGCGCCCAGGGTTGTCTTCTGACGAGTTAACTGCTCAACGGTCAATAGCACAGACATGAAATTTTATATAGGCATTCAGTTGTGATAGCCCTATATCATATATTGATATAAATGCTAGCGTGACAGTTATGTATTTTTCATGGAAGAGATTTTTATACTATTCACCATAACACGCCTCGCCGCCAGATGGCGCTAATATAATATTATATACCATTTAACCGATTGCATGACAAATATATTTTATAATGAAGTAGCTAAAAATTATATTATTTAATAAATTCAGTGTCAAGCTATATATAAATATAAGATTTAAATTCTTAAACGTTTATTTTATGTTAGTTAAAATTGTGTAATTAATTACACTAGTTTATATACTGGAATTAAATATATAAAAATGGAATATACATATTCCATTTCTATATTTATTTGTTTGATAGTGATGAAACTTTGGTAACCATTATATTCTGTAACTTTCTTCTTCAAAACACATGCTCTATATTTCTTTATGCTCGTGCGAATCCAGGACGGGTTGTATACAATAATTATACTTACCCAAGTATATTGCAAGAATGCATAACAATTGTCTATTGTCAATTAAAATTATATAGCATCCTATGGGCACACATAAGCTCTGGAGACTTCTTTGTGCGTCTTGCATATTTAAGGTCCTATTATTGTAACATTTAGGAAGACTATGATATATTAGCAGATGCATATTGTAACAAATTACCTACAGTTTGATGATTAAGGAGATTTATAAATATTTCATATTAATAGTATATTTAATTTATATCAATTTTTCTTATATTTATTTAATTTTCTTATAATTTATAAATAGTATGCCGTAATATTTTTCTGTTAATTGGTAACTGTCTTTTTTATATTTTTAAGATGGCAACAGCGTTTTTTTACAAAAGGCGATAAAAAGAGTTACCGTCGAGGCCTATAATAAACCGCTGCTGAGTTTTTGGTTTTATTTATTATATATCGCTATCATAAATATAAATATCAGTATCGTCCACACGCCACCACCCTCTACCATACCATTATATTGTAAATCTGAAATACCCCTGCATATAAGTAGGAAATGATTTCATATATTTTTATAATATTCAGCTTGGTATAAACAAAGGACAAATATCTTACACACCATTCGCTGGTAAGCGGTATGACGAGTTATATAAAAACACTACTTTTTGCCCGCAGCGTCGCCTGAGTAAAATATATATAGGGTGTAAAAGTAGCCTATTCCTTTTGGTTCAAGCTTGCTTTATTTCGAATTTGGTTTAGTCGACATGCAGACAGAGTTACATTCAAATTTGTAATATAAGTATATATTATTTTGATAATACGTAATAAGCGTATCCCTGATTGAAGGCCAATCATAGCGAAGACTAGTGACTGTTTAGGGTTCATAGTGCACAAGAATCTTCCCAAGGTTGGTGGCGCATTGGTAATGTAAGCGATGGTTAACATTTCTTACAATGCCAATGTCTATGGGCGTTGGTGACAACTTACCATCAGGTGCCCCATATGCTCGTCCGCCTTCCTATTCTACAAAAAAAAACCCAAAGCTTACAAAGCCCCACCACGCTTTTACTACCACACAATTCGAATAATTATGTGGTGATGTGAATGAATTAATTAGAAAATTTATTCGTACATATCTATTATTCCAATATTAAAGCGTAAATAAAACACAATATACTCTTAATATTTTTGACTCTGAAGTCGTCGTGTTGCTTCAAGTACATTTACTGGTGGTAGAGCTTTGTGCAAGCTCGTCTGGGTAGGTACCACCCACTCATCAGTATTCTACCGCAAAACAGCAGTATTTGGTATTGTTGTGTTCCGGTTTGAAGGGTGAGTGAGCCAGTGTAATTGCAGGCAAAAGGGACATAACATCTTAGTTCCCAAGGTTGGTGGCGCATTGGTAATGTAAGCGATGGTTAACATTTCTTACAATGCCAATGTCTATGGGCGTTGGTGACAACTTACCATCAGGTGCCCCATATGCTCGTCCGCCTTCCTATTCTACAAAAAAAAACCCAAAGCTTACAAAGCCCCACCACGCTTTTACTACCACACAATTCGAATAATTATGTGGTGATGTGAATGAATTAATTAGAAAATTTATTCGTACATATCTATTATTCCAATATTAAAGCGTAAATAAAACACAATATACTCTTAATATTTTTGACTCTGAAGTCGTCGTGTTGCTGGAATTGTATAATTTTGGATGTGTTCAGTTGACTGGCTCTTTGGGAATTAAATTTGCGGTTTACACCTCAGGCCATTGAATGGGCGGCGATACGCTTTGAGCCGAAATTGAGTGAATGATTGAATTCCATGCTATGGTTTCAATTTAACAAATTGAGGTGTTTCTTAGTTTTGATATATCTAAACGAATTTCACGCTTTATTGTAAAATAAACTTAATTATACGTATTTTTCATCGATTTCTTAGTATTTTTGAAATTCATTCTGACCAGCTCATAGTTGACTATTAAAAATTCAAACAATACTATTAACTTATTGAATAAAGCAGACTTTTATATGCACATTTAAATTATCAGGATTATATTATTAAATATAAGAACCGACAAGAAATTCAATAGTTACTCATTGTCGCAAATAAAATACACAGTCAATCAATTATATATTATTAAATTAATGTTTAATTTGTACAGGACTTCATATAAAATAGCAAATACGAACTCCATTCCTTTTAATCATATTCTTGCATCGTGTAATAAGCCTTATTTATACATGTTTTGTTTTTTCGATATTTTATTTTATTCAAACATGTTTTTACAAGAACTTGAAATTTCACATCACAAAGCTATGAGATGTTCTTCTACCGCGAAGAGACTAGGAACTGAATATTTACATGTTTAATATTTCAGAACTTAATTAATAACAAATACAGTTAATAACAAACCTAACCTAAGATATCGTAAAATAATTCTATGCTTTTTTGTCTTCGTATGCAATAGTTTGTGCGTACTGCGTATGTTAGTCATCGTATAATTTCTGAACATGACGTCATAATGCTACCATATTGTTTTTTGTCGATTGCTCGTAGTTAAGCTAGGACCCGATAGATGGCGCTGTAGTCAAGATGTATTGAATTAACTATATATCGATGATAAAAAATCTTTGAATTAGTATTCGAATATTTTCATAAAAATATATATAAATTCAATGATAAATTATGATTATAAGGTGTATGTGATTATAGTTTAATATAAATTTATTTTTTTAAATGACGTTTCAGTAGAGAAGAAAACCTGAATAAAGTATAATTTAGATTTTGATCCACTTCGTTTATAAAAAACTAAAGCTCTTACTTCATGGCCTCAAAAAGGGTCGTACCAACGGTTAATTACTATAAGCTAATGACATAGTCGCCTAGACTGGTTGAGTTAAAAATCTTTATTCCAATTTTAAATTTATCTTCGCAAAGCCTCACTCTAGTCGGCCTAATTTATGTAATCACTGACATGATTCCGCTTTTCGAATTTAACCTTAAAACTTATTTTTAGAAACTTGGCTTTAATTTAAAACTTCTGTGGGAGACTTAATCACAATGCGGGCCGTTCTATTGATGCTGTGGTTTTGTTGATCAAAGAAATAAAATTTTGTATTGAATGTTGTATTAAAGTATGTTTCGTATTTAATTTATTTTTTCCTTGAGAACAACTATTTTTATAACTTTTGTCATAATTATAAAGAACAGATAAAACGTGTTTTTAATATGTAACGATTTTATAAGTAACGTATCGAAATAAAACGTTTCTTAAGCAATAGCTAACATATGTTCTACATATACTAAGTAGCAAATATTAAAAATTTGCATTGGGGTATTGATATATTGATATACTTTTGAAAGGAAAATGTAAGACTGCATTAAATTAACATGGAAACTAACGCCTTTAAAACACACTCATGACTGACTCCCACATTTCAAACAAGTCTAAATATTCTTTATCTATGTAGGCTCATCAATAATTGTAGACTTTTTTCTCACTTACCTCTATATACATATAAATATTTTGTACGTTTGTATGTCAATGAACTCCTCCGAAGCGATTATAGCGGTTAGACCGATTTTGATGTTGTTTTTTCCCTTATTTTAAGAGTATGACGGGACAGGAAGCTCGTAAATTTCTATCTTCAAATTCTGTGCAAACATAACACAGACACATAAGCTCGTATAAATTCTAATACCTTTGATGTTTTTGTGGTTGACAAAAGTATTGAACACTTCGTCGGTTTAATAACGAAGTTTTGAAGTTTGTTCAAAAGTATTGGACTAGTTATCTATAACGCGCTGTAAGAGGTAAAGAGGATTGTGGATTGAATACAAAATGGAATTGTTTTTTTTTATTAAAAAAAAAAAACTTTTGTTTTATTCAAGCATCGTTTTTGAATCTTTGTTTTATTTCATTAATTTATTCTAAGCTTTAATGCATATAACGATATTGTTCAAATTAGAATAACACGAATAAATTTGCTCATAGGCAGTATTATCGCTTATATTTCTTTGTCACCGATTTGGTGAAACAAACTTTGGTAAGAGAGATGTTTTTATTTATAATGTATTGTCTTAAAATCTGCAGACCTGGGTAGTGTTTCAAATATTTTTATATTGAGAGGAGTTAAAATATCAAGCTGTTTAATGATAAAATAATTAATCGAATAGAAGGACGTCGATCAATCGTATCAATTGTAACATAAATTTACAACATAAATTGTCAGGCGAACAGAAAAGGACACATAAGGTGTACAGGAACATAATCTGCCTCTACATCCACTAATAAAACTGGAAATAGTTAAATGTTTTCTTTATTTTAAGTGTATATATTTTTTTGTTATATATATTACCTCTACTGGTATGTAGTAAGTAAAAGTAAAATATTATCAATTACCCTGTAATTGTTTATATTTTGATTCAATTTAATTTTAGTTAATTCAAGTTGAATTTTATTATAAAAAGGTAACTATCCTCCACATTCCACAACATACAGTTCGTCGCCTGGAGTTTAAAAAATAGGGCTTATGGGACAGTTAACAGACGTCCTTGAGGAGGAAAGCAACAGGGATGGCCTCGTAGTACCGTACAGCGAGGAAGCAGGGGAATGACTTCACCTTCACTCCCTAAGGAGAACTCCGTGGAGCGACGAGCGGAGCACAGCATGGGGCCTCAGATGCGTTATATCGATACAATCTCGTATCCCGTTTCTAAGATCCGTGCTGAAGACCGCTATCGCAGTGGTTTTAGTGGGTTATACTCCCACATAACCTGGTATCCACAAACCCGCTTCGGAGCAACGTGATGGAATAATCTCCAAACATTGTCCATAAGATAGGTCTTAGCCCAGTAGTGGGCCATTAACAGGTTGATAATTTATTTTAAATACTTCTTTCTCTAAGAATGGCTGCATGGTAATATCATAAACAAAACATGGTCTCTCGTAAGATATATTTACTGATACACATACATATTTACCATTCCAAATAATTATTAAAAATAACACATAATTATATGCTTAAAATATTAAAGCTTTGAACAAACTCCGTAGACGTCGCCATTTTGCAAATGTTCCTAACTTTCTAGCACTTTCTAGCTGCTAATGACAACTTCCGCCACAGAATAAATAGTTTCGGCGAGTTAAGGCTTTACATATTTAATAGTAAGTTATACGACAATCTGACGCGGCTTTTAAAATAACTTAATAAAAAAATAAAGCTTGTCTTTAGATACAGTCTCAATTATATGACATGATTAACAACACGTTGTTTTTTATTTAATTACTATATAAATAGTTATTTCCTTTCAAAAAATCTCAGAACCTCTAAAACACATACATAAAGTATTGCTGTTTGGTTGAAGAGCAACTCTTGTGTGAGGTACCCACAAACTGTACTATCTGTAAGAAATATATACCATATCTTACATTTCATTATTCTGTTTGGATGAATAGTGATCAGAAGCTGGTACTTACCAAGACAAGCTTGCACGAAGCCAAATTACTCTATGTAAATGTTTATAACGGGTAATGTAAAAATCTATTTTATCTTCGTTGAAACACGCGCGTGTTCTATTTCAGTGTTACTAAGTAAATATTTTTATAAGTGACATCAGGCGGAAAGTCAACCAAACGAAACTTTGTAATGGAGACTGGGAGAATAATTGGCTTGAAAATAATCTAATTACGGCATATTATATTACGTCTAACTTTCTAGTAAAGTTATAGTTAATTAGTCATATAATTAAAAAGTTTTATTTATAGAACTAATATTTAGTTCATTGCTCCCTTGTACTGTTCCACTTTGGCCCTTTACCTATAATATTCAAGTTCGAAAGTCCATTATTGATTGCTATACTGCATGCTTTCAAACAAAGCGTCTTTAACGTCAGAGGTATCGCTTTTGAGACGCCACTACAGAGCGACTGATGAAGTTACTATTTAACTTTAAGAAAAGCTATTCGAGCACAGTGGCACTTAAACTATACGCGGCGTCTTTGCCGCTGCGGCTGTGCCGCCAGGCGACAGCGACCGTGACGCCGTGTTAATGCCGCGTTCATTATTTAAAAGTCAATTGAATAATGTTAACTTGTAGTTCATAATAACCAAAGTATTCGTAGTCCGAATTTAGAATACTTTGTATAAAAACCTTTGTGTCTTTGAAAAGCCGCTGGTCTATTTACAGTATTTTCAATTAAAAAAAGCTTCTACGCGGCGGCGAAGAAAGATATCGTGGGTGAACTGACCTTGGAGCAGCGTGGTGTAGTAAGCTCGAATAACCTACTCCCCAAAAATGGAAGGAGTTCTTAACGAAACAGTGGCATAATTACAGACTGCTACTAAAAAAAAATTTCAATCAAAATTAACAATTACAAATTTTGTTTATGTCTTCTTATTTTTTTTACAATTACACAGTATAACTTAATATGTTCAACAAAATAGAAAAATACATTGAAAACTATGTTAAAACATAATATTATAAATATAAATGCCCAAAAGTATTTTGTCGTCTATATTGTTCGTATCGATTACTATTGGTATTATTAACTAAAATTTGATGTTATCTTTACTTAAGCTAAATTATTAATTTCAACGCTTCTCAAGTTATTACTTAACCGGAAGATTGTTTTCAGGTCAACGGTAAAGTTAATCTCTAGCGTAGTAACAAGTTGGAACTTGCAATAACAAATACTTCATACAGGTCAACAAGTTCGTTGTAAGATCTGTATTTGAGATGAATAGGACGTTGTGAAGTGTGTATTTTTTATATAAAGAACATAAGATTATTTCTACGTTGTTTTCTTGAATAAGTATTTTGTTTAAGAAACATTGAATTGTTAACATATTCGTATAATGTTTATAACAATGTATATTTTTATGACTTTGAACGATAAATCCATATATTTTATGTTAGTAAATTAGAAGTAAAATAGTCAAACATAGTCGTCGATTTTGTTTTATACAAGGACAACATTTTTAATCCTAGACGTAGAAAAATAGTTTCTCGAAAGTTATAAAAGAAAATATATTTTGGGAAAGATCTATAAAGCCTTCAAGAGGAAAATGTCATACAATCAAAAACGTTATTATATATAGGTGACGCCTCTGGAAGAGACGGAGTGGGTGTCACTGGTTTTTTAGTGGATATTCTGGCGTAATCCACGAAGTCTCCTCACGAGGAAAACGTTTTCTTAACCTAACAAGACATGTGTCATAAGCGCATATTAACCATCAAAATTCAGTAACAACAGTAACAGTTTTTCGGGTTTGAACCCACCATCATTGGCAAGATTCACATGTTTCTACCCTTGGACCATTTCGTGTCTTTACTGTAGTAATAGTACAGTATGTATACTCTATTTGAAACCGATTAGAGGACGGAAATACTGTTTCCTATATGTGCAAATACAAATATAATCAAATCCTCTACATTGTCGTGTTCGGACAAATGTAAATAATCAAACACTTTACGCCGAATGAAATTCCGCCATATAACATAGTAACATTCGAACAAAATTAATTTGTCACAATTTGCAATCGTTTCTAAAACAAATACTCAATGTAGCGGCTAAAAATTTTTCTTGCTGGTGCCGGGTGTATTTATCCAACAAATGTTATTGTATAGTAATGTAACAGCTAGTAAATGTTTCACTGCTGTGGTAAGGCTTTCCTCTCCCTTTTTAAAAGAAGATTAGAAGCTCATTCCATCACGCTTCTCTAATAAATATTATTGTATGAATGAAATAATTGAAACACTTAACTGGTAGCTATATATTAATAAATAATAATTATCAAATAACAATTTTTAAGTGCTTGAAAGTGCTCACTTGAATAAAGTGTATTTTAAATTTGATTTTGATTAAAATTCAAAATCCTATTCATGTTAAGAACAATATACAGAGGGATTTAAAACCTAAATCATTGTACCGTACTTTTGTCGGAAAATTCATTTGTCAACATCTCTTTAGATTACAGTAGCACGAAATTCACGTATCCTCAGAGGAATAGAACCGGAGAACGCTTTGCATCACGAACTAAGCATGGAAGTGGATTCAGTCGACTCGTTAACTATCGTCAAAAGTAGACTCAAAGTGCCGTGTTGTAAACGTAAAGCGATATGAGTTGTTGTGTTTATAAGATAATTGTAGTTGCCCGTGAACGTCACATAGTTATGCAAATACTGTCAATCCTCAGCGCAACATGAACTATACACACAAATTAACCATATTATTAGAAATCAAGATAGAAATAGGTTTTTAAAAAGAGATAAATCAAAATAACTATACAAAAATAAAGTAAACGTATATCGACACGTACAATTTACACACAAAAATAGAACAAAGGAATCAAAACTGAGCAACTGAATTTTTATTTATGAGATATCCGCCACAACCAAAAGTCCAAGCGGACGTGTCTAAAGCTAGCCTGGCCGGCCGATGAGCTCGGCAGAGCCAGTCCCTACCACGATGATCATCACGTGATCAAGTTGAGCCGCTAGGAAATGCCCCGTCGGAAGACATTCCTAACAATATATATACGCACGTGAAAACCCAGTAGCGCGTGCCGGGATTTGAACCGGCACTCTTTTGTTAAAATACACGTATTTTAGCCACTTGGCAATTTCGACTCAGGCATTTTACCTACAGTAAACGCTTTAGTAGGTTTGTAGCGAGATCCTTGCATAGTTTCCTTGACGATAAAAAAGTAACAGTAACAGTAACAGCCTGTTAATGTCCCACTGCTGGGCTAAGGCCTCCTCTCCCTTTTTGAGGAGAAGGTTTTTTTTAGAGCTTATTCCACCACGCTGCTCCAATGCGGGTTGGTAGAATACACATGTGACATAATTTCAATGAAATTAGACACATGCAGGTTTCCTCACGATGTTTTCCTTCACCGTCAAGCACGAGATGAATTTTAATCACAAATTAAGCACATGAAAATTCAGTGGCTTACCCGGGTTTGAACCCACGATCATCGGTTAAGATTCACGCGTTCTAACCACTAGGCCATCTCGGCTAAAAAAGTGTTAGACTAATATTCGTTGATTTTCATACGGTATGTTTTAATTTAATTGTATATAATTGACCAAATGTTTCATTTGAGAAAATAAAAAAACTACCTACTGAGTGTCTTCTCCATAAATAAGCTCGAAAACCATTTCAAAAAGGGAGAGGAGGCCTTAGCCCAGCAATGGGAAATTTACAGGCTGTTACTGTGAGTGTCTTCTCAATAGAATCTACATTCCAAATCGAAAAGCTATCACAGCCTTACATTCTACATGATCCTGATACGTGACGATTCAAAGGTGCCTATAAGGTTCCTGCTTGTTGAAAGATTAATTTTTTTATGTCCAACTCTTACTGCGCATTCCATTTTACTCTTATAATATCTACTGCATAGAGTAACTACATGTACATAGGGACTACTAATATAGTAATATATATTTAACATTTAACGTTTAAATATAATTGCTCTAAAAATATAAAAATAAAAAAAACGTCACGTCATAGGCGTTATCCATCAATCGTTAGAATAAATCTTTATCACAGATGCCTCTAATCGCTGCCCCACGTCGGGCGCCACCCCTGCATCGACTTTTTTTTTACACCGCGAACTATGTTACTGTTTGCATCCTTTGTGCAACAAATATTCGTTCGTACAATGAAAAGTAAATAATAGTGAACAGTTTAGTTTTGTGACGGAAAACTTTTTGTTACGTTTTTAATGCCTAGTCATTTTTTTTGTTTGAAATATAATATTTTTTGATTTAGAAAAAGAAATTATTTGTATTATAGTAATATACATGAATCGAGATGGATTGACGGATAGAACACGTGGATCTTAGCCGCCTACTTAACGAAGACCGCGTGCTCAAATCTGGAAAAATAAAACTAAATATGTATATCTAAACCAAATATTCAAATTATTTTTGTGCTGTAAGAAATCTCTCCAATGGAGAAACAGACCTTTTATAGTAAATTATCTTTTAACATTTTTTGTATCCATTTTTTCCTGTAACGTAGAAGTGTTAATAAAATAAATAAGTAAGTTTTCACATGCTTAACAATTTATGTTAATATTTCATCTTTTGCTCGTATGAGTAAATCTGCGCATTTTCACTTCATATAGGGACCAGACGCGTACATGCGTTTTTACAGCGAGATAAAAAATGGGTAGGTAATTATGATCCAAACCATATCCTCATTAGCAGAGCAGATATTTACATGCTTTACAGACACTGTGACTATATATATTATATAGCTTATGACGATATTACTTAAGCCCGGAGTGTTGCATTTGGGACCAATTAACAAAGAGTATTTGTACTAAGTTCAAAGTAAGTTTTCACTGCATTAGTTTTAATGCTCCAAAAAGCGAGTTCTTCTACTATAATAACGATTATATACTTTTGTCAGCCACAGGGGACTTTGTTTCTTACTATTTATAGACTAAATCTATTCATGTTTGCATTACTTTTTCGATCTCAATATAAAAGTAGTATTTTTTCCTGATTTTCTTACTAATAGAAATTGATATGTTCTAATTTCAGTCTCTCAATTTGGTAAAGCAAGGAAGCAGGAAAGAAGTATAAGAGGAATATAAATTTTCCATTTATAACATTAAATTTAGATTCAAATAAAATAATATATTACTGTCGAATTATTTACACGCTTTATATTTGTTTCACTCTTTTATAACAAACATAGTCAATATGTAAACAAATCCTGGAAATCGATTATAACCTAGTACTAATTGCTGTTTTGTTTTAAAAACAAAACTGAACTGATTGTAAATATACAGGCTTCGGACGAAAATAAAATAATTTGATGTCATAGAGCTGTTCTCCAGCGTGTAAATGTCTCATTTCTGGGCAAATGCCGTCCCCTCCTATTAAGGTCAAGTCATGAAGCTTATTTTATTTAATGCAATCCGCATTGAGTGAAATGAGGTAGATACACTTATGAAGGACTTTCGAATGGAATAAATGGTCGTATGTAAATATGATAGTATACTTAACATGAGCACATAAAAATAATTTCTTTTATCTTGCTTTTATTTCTGTTGTAACCTAATCACTAATGTGCAAAAAGTTATAACTTTCAGCAGTTTTTATTTGGTTTAATTGGGGTTCGCAGTCTTATAATATATCGTAGTATTATATAATATTACAAGATAATTCATACCTGCGTTGATTTCCATTCATATATAAATAAATAGAGCTGAGATTGTTCAGTGGTTACAGCACGTGAATCTAAACTGATTCGGAGATTTCGGGTTCAAATATGGGCTAACTCCTCTAAATTTTCATGCGCTTAATTTGTGTTCATGAGTTCATCTGCTTATATTCTGCCACAGTGTATCCGCGTAAGTCGAGATGGCCCAGTGGTAAGAACGCGTGAATCTTAACCGATGAACGTGGGTTCAAACCCGGGCAAGCACCTCTGAATTTACATGTGCTTAATTTCTGTTTATAATTCATCTCGTGCTTTTCGGTGAAGGAAAACATGTGTCTAATTTCATCGAAATTCTGCCACATGTGTATTCCACCAACCCGCACTGGAGCAGAGTGGTGGAATAAGCTCCAAACCTTCTCCTCAAAAAAGGGAGAGGAGGCCTTAGCCCAGTAGTGGGACATTTACAGGCTGTTACCGTTACTGTTACTGTATCCGCGTATGAGCAGCGTGGTGGAATAATATCCAAGCCTTCTCTTGAAAACGAGAGATGTTATCTCAAGAATCGCACATTAACAGGCTGTCAATTTACGTTATGAAGACGATAAAGATTAGAGTTTAATTAATTCTAATAGAAAAAAGGTATCACTATTTACTTTACGTGAATTAAAGTTTAAAATGAAACGCAGTAATGCACTTATTGGTCGACGTACGAATAAATTTTGCTTAAGTTAAATGTTGTGTAAAACGAAATCTCAACTGCACACGATTAATTGCTGTTTTTCTCGCAGGGCTTAGACAATATTTTATCGTATTATCGCGTTCTTTTAAGATTAACTATATTTATTTTAAGATATATTTGGCTTTAATTAAGGCGTCAAACAAATAATACCCATACTATTCTTAGTGTAGATAAAATAGTAATTGTTGTTACCTTTAAGAGACTTTGTTAAATTATGTGTTTGCATGGCAACAATAATGCGTATCAAACGCATAGTAGTTAAAAGTAGACTAATATCTATCTGAACTAATCTATCTGAACTATAATCCAGATTTTTTTTACTTTTTCATTTATCAAAGGGCCGTGAATCTTGGATTTTAAAATCGTTCCCTGTGACTGTAATTACTAAAACTCACTCATCGCAAAGCAACGATGAATGTACCTATTGGTGGAATATGTGAACAGAGAACGATACCTTCTCCGACTCACAAAAAGCCCGGTAGATGTCAATATCTTCAATTTAATATTGCATTCAATTTTTCAGTTCCAATATCTTGGCCCAAAGCTAGATCCAGGCAAACAGTTTAGACACAATCGTTCTGAAACGCGATTTCCTTCAAAGGCTCCACTGAAGCGTCGCCGAGACCATTTCAAAGGAATATTATTATCATAATACGGAAAATATAATATTTACATTCATGTACCGTTAATATTATTTAAAAACATTTTTTTAAACTGGTTCCAAGCTCCACTTTTTTATTTCAAACGATTGAACACGGTAATTTATAAGTATGATGGTGAACACAATCTCCCAATCACAACACACAATTATCCGTGCAGTGTCGGAGAAAGAATACATTTCACTGCCCCTCTCTTTCCCATGGGTGTCGTAAGAGGCGACTAAGGGATATCTGAGCAACCATCTGCTCATCTGGTGGTAGGATGCTAACATCCGCCTGGCTTGTTACCACCGTACGCATGGTGAAAAACTCGTGAAGTGGCTTGCAGCCGCGTTTCGAGGTCAGCCAGCGTACAGCCAGTGCCCGAGCGAGTATTGCCGCGATGGGTGTTGGTCCAGTGGAGACGGCTGTTGAACCAATGCCGGGGGAAACTGTATTGACCTGCCGGACAGGGAGACCCGAAGAAACGGCTGTTCCGCTGGCCGCCCGTGGCATAGTACAGGGGCCCGAGCGTGCCTAACCAGCTCGCGAGGCTGCCCCACCAGGCCACGCATAATCTCGGGGTGGACCGTCGTGCCGGTTGGTGACCGGAAGGTGGGGTCCCGGCGGCCACTTCCGGGGGGGTTCGGGGGCCCTTCCGTCCGGCGGATCAGTATATTTTCATATTGGCAAACATTTGGGAAAACACGCCTCCATACTTTGCCCATCCCTATCGTGGCAATACGTCGCTCGCTTCACGTCTCTTTTCCTATTTTTTCCAAATGGTAGCGCAAATAAGAAATAACGGTCGTTCAGCGGTGCACACCCCCACCATACCCACGCTGTTTGAGGTCGAGTTCTCTAACATCCGAGGACTCCACGCTAACCTCAACGCTGTCCACCACCATCTCGAGACAGCACGGCCAGCAATGTTGTTTCTCACGGAGACGCAAATACTCCGCCCTGCCGACACCAGCTACCTTAACTATCCCGGCTACATGCTTGAAGAATCTTTTAAAGCGAAAGCCGGAGTATGCTTGTTCGTCAGGGCGGATGTTTGTTGTCACCGATTGCGCTGCTTGGAGGACCCCTCCTTCTCCATGTTGGTGGTACGTGTGGACCTGGTTCGTCAGAGTCGAGTCTACGTGTGCCTCTACAGATCCCACAATGGTGACTTGGAGACAAGCCGATTATTCGACCATCTTAGTCGGGTGGCAGATGCTGCGCAAGAGCAGTTTCCTAACGCGGAATTGGTGTTTTTGGGGGATTTTAATGCTCACCATGAATCATGGTTGAAATCCCTCAAAACTGACCATGTTGGAAGAACTGCTCATGCTTTTGCTCTCACACACGACTTGACCCAACTGGTTGATCAGCCCACCAGGATCCCAGACATTGATGGGCAAGCGCCTTCTCTACTGGATCTTCTGCTGACTTCTCACCCGGTGGAATATCAGGTTGTGGTTCAAGCTCCACTTGGTTCTTCGGATCACGGCCTTATATCTACCAAAGTGCCACAGGCCAAGCTGCCGCCATCAGCGGTATGCAAACGTCGCGTTTGGCACTATAAGTCGGCAGATTGGGACGGTATGCGCGATTACTATGCGTCAGTCCCTTGGAAGGAACGTTGCTTCAGTGGGAATGACCCGACAGCTAGTGCCGCTGCTGTTGCTGATGGGATCATGTTAGGAATGGAATACTACATTCCTAGCTCAGCTCTCATCAATAGGGGTACGCGTAGCCGTTGGTTCACGCGTGAATGTGCCGACGCTGTATCATCTAAGCAGGCGGCATATCGCGCGTGGATCAACGGCTGCATTAGCGGGGCGTCTAACATTGACTCACTGAAAGCAAACTACAATAAAAATTCCAAGTCCTGTAGGAAGGCATACACGAGAGCGGATGCACAGCGCATTGTACAGATTGGTCATGACCTTATTTCGCATCCTAGGGGCTCCCGTAGCTTCTGGCGTCTGACCAAGTCTGTGCAAAACAATTTCTGCCAACCTTCGCTGCCACCGCTCAGAAATCCGGACGGATCGCTAGCTCACAGTCCGCAGGAGAAAGCCGACCTCCTGGCTAAACTCTTTGCCGACAACTCTGTGATCGATGATTGTAGTGCGCAGCCACCAACAATACCTTCATGTGGCCACACGATGCCTGACATCAAAATTAGGCAACGTGATGTGCGTGCGGAGCTGCAATCACTCGATATACGGAAAGCTAGCGGTCCCGATGGAATACCAGCCATTGTGCTGAAGAAGTGCGCGGCGGAGCTGTCTCCTGTGTTAACGCGCCTGTTCAAACTTTCTCTCTCTTCGGGATGTGTGCCGGAGGCTTGGAGAAGAGCTAATGTGCAAGCGGTTCCCAAAAAAGGGGATCGGTCTGACCCGGCAAATTATCGGCCAATAGCTATCACCTCAGTACTTTGTAAGGTGATGGAACGGATTTTAAACAACCAACTGATCCATTACCTAGAAGATCACTGTGTGATTAATGATCGTCAGTACGGGTTTCGACCAAAACGGTCCACAGGTAATCTTCTAGCGTACGTAACGCACCTCTGGGGTGAAGCTATCGACAAGAATAGAGAATCGTTGGCTGTCAGCCTCGATATCTCCAAGGCTTTCGACAGGGTCTGGCACAGAAGTCTTCTCTCCAAGCTGCCGGCATATGGTCTGCCTGCTCAGCTATGCACCTGGATTGCCAGCTTCCTACACAAGCGTAGCCTTCGTGTTTTAGTTGATGGTTACGCTTCACAATTCTATGTAGTGAATGCTGGGGTCCCCCAGGGATCTGTGCTATCTCCCACACTCTTTCTTCTGCATATCAATGATATGCTCTCTCTTGGGAACATACATTGCTATGCAGACAATAGTACAGTGCATGGTGGATACCACGGACGTGCAGTGGCTGGGCGAGCGGAAATTGAGGAGAGGCGGAAGGATCTTTTCATTGAACTCGATAGGACGTTAGAGCTCATCGCCAAATGGGGCTCTGATAATCTTGTTGAGTTTAATGCCAAGAAAACACAGGTATGCGCTCTCACGGCGAAAAAGTCAACATTTTCCCCTCTTCCCTCCCTCTGTGGTACTCCGCTGGTGATGCAAAGCAAAATCGCCATGCTGGGGATTGACATTCGCTGCGACCTTAGTCCAAGGGATTACATCGAGGCTGTTATAAAAACAGCTTCACGGAAACTCGGAGTTCTGAACAAGGTGCGGCGTTTTTTCACGCCACAACAACTGTGCCTGCTGTACAAGACACAGGTACGGTCTTGCGTGAAATATTGCTCGCACCTTTGGGATGGCTCCGCTAAGTACCTACTTGAGGCCTTGGACCGGTTGCAGCGACGTGCCGTACGCATTATTGGCGACGTAAAGGTCACAAACACCCTTGAACCTTTACAATTGCGTCGCGAGATAGCAGCACTGAGCGCTTTCTATCGTCTGTATCACGGCGAGTGCTCTGAGGAATTATTCTCTCTAATTCCTGCTTCCCCCTTCCTTCTTAAGTCCACGCGAGCTGGTTCTCGATGTCACCGCCTAACTGTGACATCAATTCCATCGCGCACAAAGAAATTTGGCAACTCCTTTCTTTATCGCACTACCAAAAAATGGAATTCCTTACCAGCTCACGTGTTCCCCTCCTCTTACAACCCGGGTTCCTTCAAACGAGGCGTGAAGAGGCATCTTGCGGGCAGGCAAGGTGGGGACGGCTAGTACAGAACATTCTTCCCGACTGTACTGGCCGTCGTCGCGTTTGGACTCTACTACCACTTACCATCAGGTGGAGTAGAGTCATTTGCCATCCCGGGGCATATAATAAAAAAAAAAAAAAAAAAACAATAAAAAAAGGTGTACAACCTTCTTGCTGCGTTTGTTCGTGTGGAAATGCTATTTTGATGTCTATATATTTTAAATATGATTATTATTATAGCAATGTCGAATATAATTATCTGACATAGCACGATCATATTTCGCGGTAAGCCTGAAATTTGTTCTTACAGAATAACTCTACAGTTGGGCTGCCTCGTGGGTCTAGTGGCTTGATGTATCAGACGGCCAGGAGGACGGCAGCCGGGATGTCCTCGCGCTGCCGTACGCATTAGCGACGAGTGCGGGGGTTGAGATTACCTTCGCCTCCTGAGGAGAGCTCCGCCGAGCCACGAGGGGAGCACAGTATGGGAGAGGTCGCGGATGCGTTATATCAACACGAACCCGCAGGCTCTCCGATTCGTACCACGGACGGTCATCGCAGTGATTTTAGTGGGTAAGAATCCCACATAAAAATGGGAGCTGCCCCCCCCCCCATTGGAACCGGGTACCTTTCTTACAAGGGAGGAAGGTTTACACTGCGTAAAAGTAATTGCAGTATTTGATAAAAGAATTTAATTTTCATTAAGAAAAGAGTGACTTTCTTGCCGCTTCTTCATTCCGAAAAGCTGGAAGAATTACATATAATTTCATCCTGTAATATGATAATTCCAATATTTAGAATTTTGATTTTTTTCCTTCTTATATTAAAGCATTCATGACCTAACATAAAAAGAATTTCAGCCTGCTGATCAATATGCAAATATAAGAAATTTTATCAGTAAATATTAAGGTGTCAAGGAAAATCAATTCTGTCACTAAGCTGTTCTGACAATTCGATAAAGTCTCAGAATTTCAGCCGTAACTATGCAGTATTGCGATTCGATATTTAATTCCATTGGCAAGCACTAGATGAAGTTGTAGATACATTTTTGAAATTATTCATATAGAGGTATATCGAAGGTATATTGATATAAGGCTTAAAGGCATAGACATATATTTAAACTGTCTTAGAATTATATTTTAAAACGGCAAGAAGCAAATTAATTCCTAAGATATCATTTAGTATATAAATAAAATACAAATTATACACACATATAGTTAATCTTTCGAAAAAACCTTTTGTCGTTGTGCTTTTAATATTTTTTTTAAGATTACCCACATGTTATGTATTACATGTAATAAAAATGTACGTACTCGCATTTAGTAAATGTTAAATTTATTGTGTTTTCTCATGTAAGTTTTTTTTATCACATATAGACCAGCGTTTGACCGTTGACTTGCCTGATGTAAATCGTTGTAATCGTAGACGTAGCACGCTTGCCTAAAAGAAACCTGTTTACTCTGCATTTGAAGACACCAACGTTGTACCTATCAGGAAATACAGACTCAGGCAATCAAATATAACCAAGGAAAATGTAAGTGAATTAGTATTCTTAATGAGAATTAAAGTTTAAACTAACCAGAAAAATATTAATATTGTAATTTTTACATACAAACAGTTTTTTTTTAATTTTCAATTAAGCCATAGTTGGGCATGACATCAATAGTATCGACTACTAATATTTTATTATTTCTTCCATATCGAATAAAACGTATCCGCAGTAAACATTGAACTATCGGCCGAGCCATTGGAGAAGTTGGGCGCAGGGGAAATGCATGTAATGCAGTTCCTAAACAGTGGGGGATGCGAAATTTATAGCATCGTAAAAGTCCACTGTAATCCCCTTAAACTGTGCTTCAGCGAAATGTGTTGCGAGCAAAACGTTTATAATAATTATCTTATAAAATTCTCCTGAAGATTCAATCCAAGGTAATGTGGACTTGTAATGAACACCCTACCAAGGTTACGGTAAATTGCTCTGAAAATTACATTTTTGCGGTATCCGAGACTGAGAATGTCATATTACCAGTGGACAAAACATTCTCTTTTGGACTTTAAACTATGATGAGATAATTTGTGAACTATGATCGCATGATAAAGTTTTCATTTTACAGTTAAATTTGTTTCGGTGGAATGAGTACAAATTTTATGTTTGAACTGCAACGTTTCTTTATGTAAATTTGACGCAAATTACTACCTACTTAAAATTACTTAGTTTAATTTACTATTCTAAATTAAATTTAAATCAAGTTTCAAAACTTATGGTTTCATTATTTTATTTTATATAATACCAGTTTTTGTTGTTTTCTGTATCCATAACAAAGTGTAAGGTAAATTTCATAAATATCAGTTGAGTAGTTAAGACGTGAAAGTACAGTACAGTAACAGCCTGTTAATGTCCCACTGCTGGGCTAAGGCCTCCTCTTCCTTTTGAGGAGATAATTTTGGACGTGAAAGTGTAACAAAAAAAATAATCAAATTAACTTTCGTGTTTAAAATAAGGGTTAGGAAAGGTAGGTCACTGGAAAATGAGTCACCTTATGTTAAGTGATCATCACCGCTCATAGACATTAGCGCTGGAAGGGATGTTAACCATTCCTAACATCACCCAGACTTGGGAAGTAAGAAGTCATCAGTCTCCTTCAGCCTGTAATTACACTGGCTTACTCTTCCTTCGAACCAGAACACAACAATGCTAAGTACCCACCAATTGAACCTAATTATATCAATAAAAACATTTGTTTTATAATAAAGTTAATTCATTTGTTTTTGGTTCATAAATTCTATTATTATATGCATGTACATTTACGTAAGGGAATAGTTATGTATGATGAATACGAGTGCTGAGTCTGAAAAGGGATGAGCCCAAAATTATCAGTTTAATAAAAAATGTTTGACAGTTCGCCCTTTTTATGATATACTGCAGTCCTTGTCTGTGATATATGACTGGAGTTATCGAAATGAAGATATTTATTGTCTCTGTTTAAATGTATACTCCCATTTGATGAGTTGGATATCTTCAGATTTCTGATCCTGTGAAATTGCTGAATGCGGCTGTCTAAAAGTTTTAGTCAATTCAAATGATTTAATACGGATATGTGTTGCGATAAAGTTTGACAAATGTTACACGATTTATGTCACAATATATCAAATTCAATTGTATACAAAGCAAGTATTACAAAAATATTTATTTTGCTACAATGCAACTCATTTAAATAATTCAATTTTATGTTCAAAGTTATTTTCTTTTCAGATTAAGGTATTAATTAGAAACACAAATAATGGGAAAAATTTCACTACTAAAATCGCGTCGAATTGATTTGATAAGCATTTTTATATCATTTCAACGTCAAATAATGTAGAAGAATGATGTCTAGTAAACCTTCAAAAAACAATTTAAAATAAGGTGAACGATATTTCTTATTAAATTCAAATACAAACATTCCCTTGCATTGGTCCGGTATAAGCCTTCTGGGCAGTGTCAGATCGATATAAGACCATTTTGAGCTGAGCCCGTCTGTTCGAACCGACATGGATTATACCACACTAGGTATTTGCTAAATCCCACACTTGTGGAGCCAAGTTTAAGTCGCACTTGAGACGATCCTACACGTACAAACCAGCTCGCTCGTATGTCGACGTCTGAAATATTGAAAATATCAGTATAGAATATAAGGTTCAGATGGAATTTGACGCGTCAAGTAATATTTTATACTTGAGTTACGGACTTATTCAGAAAGGTTTTCAAATGTATTTTCTTAAAATTAGTAGTTATTTCCTAATAAATATTCAATTAATTTCAATTCAGTTTTGAGATATTTCTGTTATATATAATAAATAAAAAAATGTAATAAGTGTGTGGGCTCTTTGAAAAAACATTCTTGCATAATCTTATTGTCTTGCTATAGCATTTTTTATTATTATTCAGACATTCTTATGTTTTCATTCATTAAATATATATATATATATTTAAAAGTGTTCTGAAACATAGACGATAAAACATACAAAAGCTTAACCGTAAATTTTCTCTCATTTATGTGTACCTTCGTAGAACTGAAGACCGTTAAATCAACCGCAGGTCTGATGTAAAAAATTGTCAAATGCAAATCGTACCAAACGGCTCGTGGTATCCGAATATCCAAGTTTGTTTTCCCGCTCGAAATTAGGGACGCCATTTTAAAATGCTACGCCATTTTGTTAACCTTTTTTAAAATGGCGCAATTGTGTGCGAAAGAAGCTATTCTAACTTCAGACAAACCCACTTAATGTTCACATTTTATGAAATTATGGTAATTGAATTGTTATGCCGCCTACACATTTGAAGTTGGAAAAGAAAATTTAAATTTTAAGCAGTGCATGTGCAATACAGATCTTTTTTTAGTTTATGCATAAAATAGACTGAAAGATAACTAAAATATTTCAAACGATAAAGATCAGTCAAAATAACTTGACCTGAAGGTGAAAAAATAATAATTTGAAATAATAAAATATTAAATTGAAAACAAAAATGTAAAACCTTTTTTGTAAATTTATCTTTTTCAAATAATTATAAAAAATATCTTTTTTCAAAACGCTCTTTTGTAACTGTTTATAAATTACGTTCCATTTTATGATAATATATATATCTACAAAATTATATACTTCTGAATATTTAGTGCGACTTTTGTTATAAATAATGATTTATACTTTTTAAACAAAATAATTAGTTGTAGAAAAATGTTTGAACATTATTCACAATAGAATTTTTTCAACCGCAGTCGATACTCCCTTGCGTTTTGCTCACATGGTATAAAATTATATATATTATACCACCAATGTATTTCGTAACTGTACTGCGGTGCGGTAACATTCTAAGAATATTGACTATTTGTCCATAGTTATACCAACACTCCTTGTTGCTAGTTTTCATGACAATTAGCAACACGCAAACTTATTATTACAAATACTAATTCGTAAGGTAATGTATTCAATTATCTTTACCTTGCCGCTATAAACTTATTTATAGATAATAATCATTGAATTTGGTTAGAAAGTAATAAAGGCACTCATAATACGAGGTAATTCTATATGAGTGTCCAAGTTATACTAAATATTTAAATCATATAGATATCACTGTAGAATGTTGTTAGTGTTATTCAAAGTTAAGTACTCATTGTAAAAATTAGTATTAGAAAATTCTTGCAATCGACGAGATAAGTGAGACTGTTAAAACAAAATTATTTATACGGTAGAGCGGTTCTGTAAAAACCACGTCTGAATTCGAGTTAACTGATTACTATTTACAGTGACTTCAAAATCATATCATTTTGTTTAATTTACCTTTAATAGTTGACGAAATGTTATTTTATCGATTATGTATATTAAAATAGAATCGATTTTGAATTTATTGAAATATAATTGCTCCCACACTCGTTATAAATTATTATTAGACAAAAGCTTTTTAAATCTGGTCCAAAGCACTATGAGTTGACCGATGCCCTTGACTACTTAAAAAAAAATGAAAAGTTGATAAACTTAATTAGAAAGTCTCCGCTATCATTGACAATTCAATGTATTTCAGCATAAATATAGATGATATAAAAAAAGCCGCGGTTTGATCCTGGTTATGACCGCAGGACCGTGAGCAATAGCACAAACAAGAAGAGAAGCAGTGAAGAAGTCTGGCTGCGAATGAAATGAAATAATCAAATTATAAAACTAGCAACATTACAAAACAAAGTATGTATATAACTTTTTTTCAAACAAATGCAGGATTGAATCGCACGTCCGTTTCGCGAAAAGCAAAACCGGTACCTACTCCTGTTACCAGAGAAGACACACATACACGAGAGCGGATGCACAGCGCATTGTACAGATTTTAATTTTGTACATGACCTTATTTCGCATCCTAGGGGCTCCCGTAGCTTCTGGCGTTTGACCAAGTCTGTGCAAAACAATTTCTGCCAACCTTCGCTGCCACCGCTCAGAAATCCGGACGGATCGCTAGCTCACAGTCCGCAGGAGAAAGCCGACCTCCTGGCTAAACTCTTTGCCGACAACTCTGTGATCGATGATTGTAGTGCGCTGCCACCAACAATACCTTCATGTGGCCACACGATGCCTGACATCAAAATCAGGCAACGTGATGTGCGTGCGGAGCTGCAATCACTTGATATACGGAAAGCTAGCGGTCCCGATGGAATACCAGCCATAGTGCTGAAGAAGTGCGCGGCGGAGCTGTCTCCTGTGTTAACGCGCCTGTTCCAACTTTCCCTCTCTTCGGGATGTGTGCCGGAGGCTTGGAGAAGAGCTAATGTGCAAGCGGTTCCCAAAAAAGGGGATCGGTCTGACCCGGTAAATTATCGACCAATAGCTATCACCTTAGTACTTTGTAAGGTGATGGAACGGATTCTAAACAACCAACTGATCTACTACCAAAACGGTCCACAGGTGATCTTCTAGCGTACGTAACACACCTCTGGGGTGAAGCTATCGACAAGCATGGAGAATCGTTGGCTGTCAGCCTCGATATCTCCAAGGCTTTCGACAGGGTCTGGCACAGAAATCTTCTCTCCAAGCTACCGGCATATGGTCTGTCTGCTCAGCTATGCACCTGAATTGCCAGTTTCCTACACAAGCGTAGCCTTCGTGTTTTAGTAGATGGTTGCGCTTCACAATTCTATGTAGTGAATGCTGGGGTCCCCCAGGGATCTGTGCTATCTCCCACACTCTTTCTTTTGTATATCAATGATATGCTCTCTCTTGGGAACATACATTGCTATGCAGATGATAATACAGTGCATGGTGGATACCACGGACGCGCAGTGGCTGGGCGGGCGAAAACTGAAGAGAGGCGGGAGAATCTTGTCATTGAACTCGATAGGACGTTAGAGCTCATCGCCAAATGGGGTTCTGATAATCTTGTTGAGTTTAATGCCAAGAAAACACAGGTATGCGCTCTCACAGCGAAAAAGTCACCATTTTACCCTCATCCCTCCCTCTGTGGCACACCGCTGATGATACAAAGCAAAATCGCCATGCTGGGGATGGACGTTCGCTGCGACCTTAGTCCAAGGGATTACATCGAGGCTATTATAAAAACAGCTTCGCGGAAACTCGGAGTTCTGAACAAGGTGCGGCGTTTTTTCACGCCACAATAACTGTGCCTGTTATACAAAACACAGGTACGGTCTTGCGTTGAATATTGCTCGCACCTTTGGGATAGCTCCGCTAAGTACCTACTGGAGGCCTTGGACCGGTTGCAGCGACGTGCAGTACGCATTATTGGCGACGTAAAGGTCACAAACACCCTTGAACCTTTACAATTGCGTCGCGAGATAGCAGCACTGAGCGCTTTCTATCGACTGTATCACGGCGAGTGCTCTGAGGAATTATTCCCTCTAATTCCTGCTTCCCCCTTACTTCTTAAGTCCACGCGAGCTGGTTCTCGATGTCACCGCCTAAGTGTGTCATCAATTCCATCGCGCACAAAGAAATTTGGCAACTCCTTTCTTTGTCGCACTACCAAAAAATGGAATTCCTTACCAGCTTACGTATTTCCCACCTCTTACAACCCGGGTTCCTTCAAACGAGGCGTGAAGAGGCATCTTGCGGGCCGGCAAGGCGGGGACGGCTAGTACAGAACATACTTCCCGACTGTATTGGCCGTCGTCGCGTTTGGACTCTACTATCATTTACCATCAGGAGGAGTAGAGTCATTTGCCATCCCGGCGCATATATAAAAAAAAAACTCGTTTCGTTTGAGGACTTATCGTTTATTGTATTTATACTATTTATTTGTAGTTTTAGTATGTATTGATAATATAATTTATTGACAATTATTTATGTTTATTATTACATGCACCCATATTAACTACTCACAGGATATTTCATATCCTATGAGTAGTTCCTTACGCCGCTGGTTGCCTGGAAGAGATTGCTATGTAGCTATAAGGCCGCCAAAGTTGTATGCTAATTAAGTTGTAGCCTTGTGTTATCTATGTTTTTCTTTTTTAATCTATGTGTTGTACTATAAAGTATAAAGTAAAATAAGTAGAACAGCGTGTAAAAAATGTAATCCTTTAACATTATTACTTAAAAGTTCAGTGTTTAAGACATGTGTCGCATATTCGCTTCAGCATTTAATTTATACACTTAACACGTAAGTCACACAAGATAAATATATTTTGTTTATGCATGAAGCTATTACAATTCAGCTGTCACGAAAGGTAAGCTGGAAAATCTCAGAAACAATACGCATTAATAGCAGGTGTTCTGTTAATTTAGCGGACACATGCAAACTGGCAACGGGCCAGCCTTCCCGCTGTGCCATTAATCGCACGTTTTAATTAGCCTTATGTGAAATGCGGAATTATGGAGTTTTGATCAGCTGGACGTAAAGTGATATTGGACATTCGCTTTATGTTAAATATTGAATACTGTCCAATTTCATTGGAACGAATGAATGAATACGAGTTAAGATATTTTTTTTTGGCAGGATTTCGTAATAAATCTTACTGTAGTGTTTTAATTTCAGACACGAACTTTACCAATTAAGATAATGGATGCCTGAATATAGCAAAACCGTTTCTCTTTCGTATGGATAATTCATTATCGAATTCTAAGTCCCCACGTCGAGGTAGAGGCCAGATACGAGTCTTCGCCTATAGATTACACTTATTATTAATAATTATGGTTATATTCATACCATCTCGCCCCGACTTTATAGGGGTAAAATAAGGATTTTCTCCTGAGGTATTTTTTAACAAATAAAAGTTTAAGTGAATAAAAAAAAAATATTTTTGATATGTGGTGCGAGGTTGAAAATTAAGTATGATATTTTTTTAATTGAGAAAGTTAGAAAAAAATAGCTAAGGACCATTCAGTATTTGCCTAGCTTTGTGACATTCACGGATAGCTTACAACTTATAGTGTTCATCACAGATACAGTGGCGCTGTAACATCGTAAATATTAGCAGTTAAATATTTTTGTTTTAAAATTATATTAATAGATTAATTAAATTTCAGTGACAAGCTTTTGAAATACATAGAATATGAAGATTCAGTATTTCATTTAGGAGTCTAAGTGGAGGAGAGTGTCACTTAGGAGTAAAATTATAGTTAAAGCTAATATTATTCTATAAACTATATGATTTACAAATTCAGTGCCTAAGTCCAAATTATATTAACAGTTTCATGAATATAGTTGAGTTATTTAAATTAAAGTAAACCATCTTCATATTTAAATATACAAACAATTAAGAGCACATCTTATTATTTTGCACCTCTCAAAATATAACATAGATTAATATACTGTATAAACAAATAATTTCAACAGCGTTGTTAATGGTATCTAGAGGCGTTAAGTGAAGTCATGACAGTCATTATCACAAAGTCCCATCCTAAAATCGTTTTCACGGACAATAGGGCAAGCGTAGTCCCACCTGTGTGATTGTTATACAGGTCCCAAATCCCAATCCAATGTCCGTTTACCAATTGCTACGGCGATCAGTTCAACAATATAGACGTTCGACAGCGCCATCTAGCAGCGAATAGCAACAAAGTATTTATTACTCAAATAATATTGTCATTTCTTTTCTTCTTTTTCTGGAGTATACTCATGCTAGTTGAGCGCAAAATATTCTGCAATTATCACATATAAAATAATATTATTATGAAAAGTTATTCAGAAAACTAATATTTTATTAAAGGTGTCATTGATAGTTAGCGCCATCTGTGGTGCACGGCTCGCATTACGACGTCAAAGCAAAGTTTTCTACTGACCGTCGAGCACAAAGAGCTTTAGCGTATCAAAATACCGACAGATGGAACTATACAAATATATTAGATCCACTGACAATAAAATACGCAAAATATTTATAGTACACTACACAGTATGAAATGATGAATATTGATATAATGGGTAGATGTAGACAAAAATCAGAAACAGATTATTAACAGAGCGACAAGAAACGCTCGAAAATTGGCACTGCAGAAAGTTTTTGGAGATGTACCTCGTGAGAATCACTATTCGATGACAGCAATATAGATACGGACATTTGCATTTTTATAGGTGGAGGACCGGAACTTTGGCGCACCTTGGGAGAGGCCTATGTTCAGCAGTGGATAATGATTGGCTGTTGATGATGATGATGATCTGCATTTTTGTGAAAATGCTTGTTTTACAAAAATATCCTTATGTTAACTTTATCTTCAACTTATATTAAAGTTTTTTAATTTTTCTAATTAATTAAAATTGTCTGGTACGTAAATAATTACATCTACACTCGAATTTTTAAAAACGCCGCAGTAGAAACGGACATTTGAATTTGTCCGCCTCTACTTCGGAGTATCCACAGATGATTGAAAAGCAAACAAAGACATCAGTTACTTATCACACCCTTGCGCATACGGTTACGCGGGTACGCGGTTAATTTATCGTACTTTTTGTTAAAATTATATTGCTTATAGCACTCTACATTTATGTATCCTTAAAATATTAGTTTCTATCAAGATACCTACCATGATTTTTGCAATAATATCAAACACAGTACACAGTAGGAGAATCAACACCAGTTGACGACGCAGAATTTAAAGAATAACTTAGTTTATGCGCACCTCATCGTTAACGTTTTGATCTTTTTTTTTCGTTAGAAGTAATTTTAAAGTGATAATAATTGTTGAGTTAATAGATTTTTTTTTAATTTTATGCTCGGTAACTAATCTACAAATATTATAAAGCTAAAGAGATTGTTTGGTTGAACGCGCTTATCTAAAGAAATACCGGTTCAAATTAAAAATTATGTTTGTGTTGAATAGCCCATTTATCAAAGAAGGCTATAGGCTATTATATTTAACATCAAGCTACAACCAATAGGAGCTAAGCATCAATAAAAAATGTTGCTGAAACGGGGAGTATGTATTCTTTTTGAGAGCTTCCGTTGCGTGTGCAGCCTATCGGTTAAAGTTAAGCAACAATCACAGTAACAGCCTGTAAATGTCCCACTGCTGGGCTAGCTTTTTTTTTTTAACCTTTTTTTGTGATAATCAAATTAGTTCTAAAATAATCCATTATTTGCGTAGATTTTCTTCTCATTGTTTTGTTAAATTTATAATAACTCGTTTTTTTTTAATAGTTGGTTAATCATATGGGCTTATTTTTTAAATACAGATTTACCTTTCTGTGTTAAAAGGATACAATTTCTTATGAAGGTATAGTTTGCAATTATAATAAATAAAGCACAGAGACAGACATTAAAATATGTCGGAATAGATTTAAGGGAATTTTGTTTTTTTCATGGTATGTTGCCCTATCTAGATCTGGATGCAGCGAAAACCAATAAATTACTAATATCCCACCAAAATAAAACTAAAAATGTTGTTATTGCTGAAATACTATAAGTCCGCTTTTAGTGATTTCCTTAAGTTATACCCGGGTGGAACCGCTTGATATTCTGTAAATTTCAAGGCTGATTATACTTTTAAGAAACAGTGGTATTCATTTTTTCTATTATATCTATTTTCTATTCTATTATTTTCTTTGATAGTTGATCTAGTATAATTAACTTAAAAATAGTTTTGATTTTTTTGTCTATAAACATTTATTATTAAATATTTTAATTAGAATGAGTACTATTTTGAGTACAATGAATAAATGGATATCAGACAGATGTCTCCTTTTACGTTGATGATTTGCAAAGTAAAAAAAGACATCTACATTATTTCAGAAAAACAACAACATAGCGATAGTACCAGTTATACAATAAATAGAAAATGTTATTTTAAATCATTATGGAAAATTTCATGTTACCGTAACAGCCTGTGAATGTCCCACTGCTGGGCTAAAGGCCTCCTCTCCTCTTTTTGAGGAGAAGGTTTGGAGCTTATTCCACCACGCTGCTCCAATGCGGGTTGGTTCATTTCATGTTAATTGATACATAAATATCGAAAAGTGTACTATTTTTTACTAAATGTAATCTCCTAAAAATAGCTATTATGTAGATGACTGTATCTTCTTTGCTGCCATCATGATTTGATTTAACCATTGCACTCGTCAAATTCTTAGCTAGTAATTATTTGTTGTAATTTTTGCTAAATTAATAAATTCATTATGTAAATGTACATAATGTAAAAAAATTTTGTACTTAATGAGTCCTCCAGCTATAGCTTTCGTAATTGCATCACTGTCTAAAAGTTGTCACGAATTAGCTCGGTGTTGCTGTCTTGTGCAAGAGTTCGCGAAATTGATAATACCAATAGCCACGCACCGTCGTATCAAAACTACGCAACACAAAGGCTTGAGGCTCTATCATCGCCGTATTTAATCAAAATTCAATTATGACAAATCGAATCATCGTCTGAGCTCGTACCACTTGGGACATAGTGTAAACAAATCGTTCATCTTCCAAAAATCCACGAGTAAATTTGGTAAACTTTAAATTAATCTTCAAAATAACATTTGGAACAATTGAAAATGTTAAAAGAAAACGATTGAAAATACGTTTCACAAATATAAAATAAGATTAGTAAATAATTCTTAGAAATATTCTTGTTAGAATTTAGTTACAATTTAAAGACTGTTTCGGTTATTTTCCAAACATGCATCATGGGAAATTCTTACGTGCGCCATTACGTTACTATATTTTAAAATCAAGTCCCAATGCATACAATAATGTGATACTGCTAACGTTGCGTCTTATATAAATGCGTGGGTCGACATAATTGTAAGTGGTCAGATCAACTTTGAAATAGTTATGTGTTTATTTTAATAACAAAATATATTAGCGTTGATATTTTAAAATTTGGTAAACTGGGGACAGGGCTTTGTGCAAGCTCGTTTAGGTAGGTACCACCCACTCATCAAATATTCTACCGCAAAACAGCAGTACTTGGTATCGTTGTGTTTCAGTTCGAAGGGTGAGTAATGGCTTACGTGTTTACAGGCACAAGGCACATGACATCTTGGTTCCTAAGGTTGGTGGCTTATTGGCGATGGAAGTGATAGTTAACATTTCTTACAATGCCAATGTCCATGGGTGTTGGTGATAACTTACTATCAGGTGGCTCATATGCTCGTCCGCCTACCTATGTAAAAAATGTGTTAATAAATACGTAAATTTTAATATTAATTACTGTGTACTAGGGAGCTAAAAGGGAAAGGGCATCAAAATTGCATATCATAGACGTATCTACATGGTTGAATACAGCTCCGTCAAATTACAATTTGTAATTTAGTTTGGACGGCAAAATAGGACATAAGACAATTCTTACAATGCCAATGTCATATGCTCGTTCGCCTACCTATTCTATAAAAAAAAGATATTGGCGTTGTGATATATTAATTCTTTATATCGCCAATGCGCCACCAATATTGGGAACTAATATATCATGTCCGTAGCGCCTGTAGTTCTGGCTCACTCACCCTTCAAACCAAATGATTTCATTTTCCAACGAATCATCATAATCAAATATCAAACTATCTATAAACGGAATTTTGCATATTCTTTTACCTTCACCTTTAGACCTCGAATTTTAATCTCTATTTCTCAAATTTACGTATCTGTTTTGTGACTGATAAGTTTATCGTTTTGTAAAGAAATTACATATATTATAGTATAGTTTTGTTTCGTACAGAATGTTAGTGTGAACTTTGAACCTTCATGATGTATGTGTATTATCTGTTTATTTGGGTTTTATTTGGGCGTCGCGTTTTTGGTGGGATTTCTGGCATGAAATTTTGTTAGGGATAGAGAAAAGGACAAAAATATATTTGCCATCTCTCTCACTTGCGGACAAATCTAATTAGCGGAAAACAAAATATATTCGGAAGTCAAGTTTATAACTACCTTGAATCTTCGTTTACAAGATTAATCTATAGTTATATATGTCTTACCACGATGATTTTCCTGGTGGTAGAGCTTTGTGCAAGCTCGTTTGGGTAGGTACCACCCACTCATCAGATGTTCTACCGCAAAACAGCAGTACTTGGTATTGTGTTCCTGTTTGAAGGGTGAGTGATCCAGTGCAATTGCAGGCACAAGGGACATAACATCTTAGTTTCCAAGGTTGGTGGCATATTGGTGATGTAAGCGATGTTTAAAATTTCTTACAATGCCAATGTCTATGGGCGTTGGTGACCACGTACCATCAGGTGGCCCCGATACTGGTCCGCCTTCCTATTCTATAAAAAAAAAATGAAGATATTTGTAGCTTATTGTTATACTTTAATATAATTGTTCCAGTAATATTAACTATCTCCTCTTTCATATATCAATACACCTACCTCTCTTACAAAATTACTTTAATCAAAGATTGTCTGTTAGAGATCGATCTATAAGACCGCCCCACTATTTGTTGTTTAAATAAATAAAATGAGCTAAAGCTACATATTATAGCTGTATATTATATCCCTAATTATTAATTACCCTGTATAATCAACAAATACTCATCGTACAAATTTCGCACTTTTAAATATCTAGATTAATTCGTGTTTTGAATAGATAAAACAAATATTTATTATAGCTAATGTAATGTGATATGGAACAGGTCAAATGTGACGTGATTGGGGAAACCCCCGACGGTTAATGTAATTTAATTGAATGATGATTTGAACGCACTGAAGATCAAAATGTTTTTTATCAAGAACGCGTTTATAACTAATATTGAATTACTTAATATTCTACCGCTAAACTGCAATTATTAGTATTGTTGCGTTTCGGTTTGAAGGATAGACGCCCAAGGTGGATCGTTCCCAAGGTTGTTGACGCGTTTGCGATGTAAGGAATGGTGCATATTTCTTACAGCGGCAATGTGAGTAATTAACATCAGGTGGCCCATTTGCCCGTCCGCCCGTCCGACCTATACATAAAAACGAAAACATTTTGTTTTCCGTTAATTTCTTCAATAGATTATTTAATCTATACGAAAATATCAGACATTTATAAATCAAACAAGTAAATCTAATGTTTTATGTAATTTTTTCATAGTTTTATATTTTTTTAAAGATACGAATGTAACGTATAATATTATTTATTGTATAACAATGTATTATATGAATAAAAACCAATTAAATTTTATCATTAATATATAAAAGGGTAAATATACTTTGATAGACAAATTTACACTTTCATATAGCACTTAATATATGTAGGTGCTTCCACACGTATATAAAATATTTAAGCACGAATTACAGTACGCAAAAAAAACAGAAAAAATGTCCATTATAAGTTTCTTGTCATATTAGAAGAATCTACATACCGAATGAGAATATTAAAATCTGATAAAGCACTAAACAAATTTAAAATCGATTCGATTTGATTTGTTCCTTTAGAGATATTTTATTATAAGAAAGAAAATAAATACCACATTGACGCTAATAATAGGCCAGTATCAGTATTAATATTAATCAAATTATGATGATAAAGCATTCAGTGTCCAGTATAAGCGTAACTGTAACAGAGGAACAATGTGTGGTTAAGTGTTCGTGTCGCAATGTTCATTTTAAGTTCAATATATATATATTTTGTGTACGGACTTTTGTATGTTAATGGAGATGATGCGAAAGTTAGTCTTACGTTTGTTATTGATGACACGTTTTCAATGTACGACGATATACGACAAGTTAAAATTAAGACTAACGAAGTTTTCGATGCTGTGCTATACGCTAATGCTTCGAATATAGACGATTTCGTTTTGATAACTTTTAACGATCCTTGTAAGTGCAAATTTTAAGTGCTATCTAATTTATATTCTTGGATAAATTTACTATTGTATCAGGCTGTTCATTTTGCGTTATATTTAAATAATTATATAATATTTTTGTACAAAATGTTTTCATTTAATAGAAGAATGTAATTCTTTTTGTATTTATACATAATTCATGTAATCTTTGAAAACTGAATTTACTCTGTTGAATTAGTAAAGAAATATCTTAAGGCCCATTATATTGTGATGATTTATTGGTAGAGGAAAATCGCAAGGATATATGTCGTCAATTGTGCTTAATTTATATCTATAGAAAGACAAAGTCTCGAGTGAAACATAAATATTATAATATTATTATTATTAGATGCGAAGATACGAACCGTAACAAGAGATCGCAATGAATTCAAAAGAGCACTGGAAGGTATAAGTGTCAATGGTGGCGGTGACTGCCCCGAATATGCAATGGCTGGAATAGAACTGGCTCTAGAGAAAAGCAAACCAAATTCATTTTTCTACGTATTCACGGATGCTTCCGCTAAAGATTATAGTCAATTCGAACGGATAAAGAGCTTGAGCCAGAAGAAGTCGGTCCAGGTGAAAATATTTATTTATTCGTTAATTACGATGAATTTTATATGATCACCTTAAACCGCTTATCTTTTTTTTTAAAGATAGGCAGACGGGTACTGGTAATTTGTCAGGCAGGCACAAGGGACATGACATCTTAGTTCGCAAGGTTGGTGGCGTATTGGCGATATGAGCGATGGTTAACATTTCTTACAATACCAATGTCTATCTGCGTTGGTTATCACTTACCATCAGGAGATCCATATGCTCTTTCACCTTCCTACGCATATTATAGAATAAAAAAAAGGATTTTTGCAAAATTTATTAATTAGCTGTACTTTGGACCATATCCTTTGATGCTGGAACCAGTGCAATTAGTAAATCACTTGGATAGATACAACAAACTATGGCTTACTGTTTGAACAGTGAGTGAGCCAGTGTAGTTAGTAATAGTGATACAACATCTTAGTTCCCATATTTTGGTGCACAGTAACGTTTTGCATTTCCTATGAAAGTCTCGACTAGGCTTACCTCAAGCTGTCATTTGTCTCCACAGCCTTTCCATTATAACTTATGAAAAGTACACTATGCCTTGCTATTATGAATATGATTATTTCCATCTAGGTATCATTTCTTCTAACTGGTTACTGCGGGAGGTTGAACGATCGTGACTATATTGTTTTCGATAAACTTTCTGAAGCAACATCAGGACAAGTGTTTCATATTAAAAAAGACGACATCCATAAGGTGAGTGATTAATTAATATAATCGTATACGTAAAACATAATTTTCTTTATTTTAGTAGGTTTTTATATAAAGTTTTTTCAGTCACGTTATTGGATTAAATTGAATATATAATAAATAGAAGGACCGACAACCAACTCGGTAGATACTCTTGCGTTTCAAAATGCATTCAATTATATTTTCACAACTATATCTTGGTTGCAACAGATTTTATACAGCGTGTTTTTTGTATAAATTTGTAATGTATGGTTTGTTTTTATTATAGTTTTATTTTACTCTTATAATATTTTTTAATAATTTAACTATATTATAAAATAAGTAGTTGAATTATATATTTTAATAAATTATAAGTAATCAATACAAATATATATCTTTAGTTACTATTGTATTACTTTGAAGGTTAGTTTATTAATATACGTTTCATTGATGCTGCCCTTCAATATTGTAATCATTTTATTAATTCAATAACAACAAATTTAAAGTATTTAAATAATTATATTTAGCAAGTTTTGTTTTGAAAAAGATAACAAGTATAATTTTTATTGAGTTATTTCCAACTATAGATAATGTGAGCGTTAATATTTTATGGCAAAATTGTAACCAAAACATTAAGATTAAAAGAAATAATTAATCTTAAGTGATGAGTTTTTTATTTCTTTAATCTCTGGAATTACCAGTCGAAGTAATGTAACATTTTTTGTATTTTATAGCCCAATTCTTGAAAAATGTTATAACTTATAAGCTACTAGGGTACGCCCGCGGCTTAGTTAGTTTAGGGGGGGAGGGATTATGTTCTTTAGATTAGCTTGTTTTATACCAAATTTCATCAAAATCGTAATAGACAGATATGATTACTTTAGCGTTTATAATATTAGTAAAGATTAACTTCGCGTTGAGTAAGTCTAGCCGATTAAAAAAAAAAACAAAATTATTCAGGTAGTCTCATAAAAGCACTATCAAATTGTCATGCTACATAAAACGACATAATATGGAAACTAATAAATGCTTACAAATAACATTACTCAACTAAAGAATTGTAAAAATAATATATTTCATAACGCAACTTATACAATTAATGTTATATAAGTGTTTAAAATACAAGCAATCAGGTATCAGGTCAGCTATCAGGTATCGTTGCTAGCAATTTATTTAGTATTTGCTTCCATGATTATTATAGTTTGATATATAATTTATTTGTGAAAATTGATTGTTTTAACCTTAAGATGTCGTTGATAGTAAAAAGTAATTAATTGAATACAACAATGCTGTTGGGAAGTTCAGTGTGCCTAGTACAAGTTTTTTTTAAGCTTATTCGATAGCGTTCAGGTGAACTGCGATTTGTATGGGATGAAAACCGCACTGCTTAGAGAAAATGATTCCATATCTTATGTGATAATAATTCCTATGTGATCTGTTTTCTACATTTTATAATAAACAAATAAATGAATAACAGCTTATAATTAAAGTTTACTTAAAAGTTGAAAAACATATGATTTTCAGGAATTCCAAATACGTGTTGCTTTTATTGACATTTAAACTACCAACAACTACATAACATTTTAGTTGAAAATATTATATTTATATTATATAATATGTTTTTTTATCAATATAAAATAAAAAATATATTAATATAATTATATTATTATTATTGAAAATATTAATATATCTGTTCGATTTTCAAACTTTCTATAATAATAGTTTTATAAGAATATTAAGGATAACAAAGTTAAAAACATTTTATTGTTACTTATAGATCATTGATTACATCATAGCATCCATCACACACAAGAAGACAACATTAGGTCAACAAGTTTTTGACAACGGTTATGGAAATAAATTGTCGGTATGTAGAATATTTATGACTTTTAACGATCTAGTTGGTCCAGTTGCTAGTTAATACCATTGCAGGCGCCAACCTCAAAAATCAAGATCTTATATAAGCCAAGGAATTGCCATATTTTTTAATAGTACACTACAGTACAGTAACAGCCTGTTAATGCCCCACTGCTGGGCTAAGGCCTCCTCTCCCTTTTGAGGAGCAGGCTTGGAGCTTATTCCACCACGCTGCTCCAATGCAGGTTGCTGAAATACACGTATGGCAAAATTTCAATGAAATTAGACACATGCAGGTTTCCTCACGATGTTTTCCTTCAACGTCAAGCACGAGATGAATTATAAACATAAATTAAACACATGAAAATTCAGTGGTGCTCGCCCGGGCTTGAACCCACGATCATCGGCTAAGATTCACTCGTTCTAACCACTAGTCCATCTCAGCTGTTTTTAATAGCAACCTGGAATTAAAAGGTTGTTAGTGTCTTGATCTTATATCTCTTTCCCTTAATCCCTTTCCCTTATTTGGCGATAACATTTCGTGCGCAGTTAAATGTGAGCTTTTTCAATTAAAATGTTAATTCGCTTGGTAAATTTGGGGTATTAATAAAGATATGATTAAAACAATTTATTTATCCTTTCAGTTCGCTGTAGATAGTAAGGTGTGGGATATAATAGTATCTATATCAGCGGTAAATCCAAAGTTTAAGGTTATTGATCCGGATGGCAATATTGTTGACACAGAACATATTGCAACAACAGACAAGACAGCTGTAAGTTTAATATTTGTAGTTTCTATCCCTTTCGATTATATAGCTTTTTTATCAAAATTTAAAGTATGTCGCAAACTCTGTACAAAATCTTAATACAGCTTAATTTAAATCAATAGTAATTAAAATACACTTGTATTATTTGTATGTACTGTTAGTATTTACATAAATTTCAACCATTATTATCCTAATTAATTTCCACAATACGTATACGTAATACGCGACCTAAAGAACGCGTATAAAGAAGTTATTACTTCAAAAATATTTGCAATGAAAACAAATGAATCCGTTCACTTAGATTGTTGTTTCGTGAAATAAAAGAAGCAACAAGTAAATGTTCGCTGCAAGATTACAGCTTTCCCTCCTTAAGAAGAAGCCTACTTTACCATACAAAATCTAGCACTTTGTTAGATTCAAATTATAATAATTATTTCAGTTCTTACAAACCCAAAATAAAGATGCAATATGAAGATGATTTTAACCTAAAATATGTATTTAATCGATTCTTTTTTAATCAATTTATTATGTATATTTTTTGCCTTTAAGATAAGAAAATTGATCGCGAGGCCTGGTGTTTATACAATCGACTTATCCAGTAATGGTAGAACTTCGGTTGTTGTAACTGGATCTACTTCTGTTTCCTTTCAACACGGCTTCTCTTACCTCAAACCTGAATCTATAAATGAAACATCTTCTATGCCTGTTCCAGGTAAATATGACATTACTCATTAAACACGTTACATAGACTTATAAACCTTATTCAAGTATATGAAATTTCAGCGATGCTTGCCCGAATATAAAACCGCGGTTAAGATATACATCTTGGGCCGAATGCTGCCTATAAAGGCCCCTTAAAAAAAGATTTAAAAAAAAAGATATACATCTTCTTTCCATCATAGCTCCCATAAAATACCAATTAAGTAAATATATCCGTCTTTATCTATCTACCCTTCAATTGACATTATATACATACCAAAGTTGTTGTATAAAAATATTCTGTTCACGCCCCACAGGGGGCAATTTGATAATTAAGGGTGACAATTTAAAAATGGACTCGACACGACTGTAACCCTTTCGCTTTGGGTTATTTAAATGCAATGCTAGATATCGGTGACAAATTTAACAAAAAAGGCAAATTCTTAAAAAAACGCTGTAAATAATTATTAGGTATAATTTCGTTTGACGTTACCAAAATATCAACTGGGTAATTAGAGTCGTCAAGTAAACTTCGTCAGGGATTCACCACAATTTCATAGTGATTTCTTCCTAAAACTTATCATTTATATTTCTTAAGGACTCAAAACAATTTTTAAAGATTAAAAATTTTATATGGGGGGGCATACAAATTTTAGAAATGTTAAGGTGGGGCATGGCCTAAAAAAGGCTGGGAAACACTGCGCTAGACTAAATACTAAAACTGAACCCTCGGTGATATCAAGATGGTAAAGTTATAATTTTTTATCATCCAGGAGTGAAGTCATATCTAACAATTGCTTTAAACAATGATAAAAGAGACGTTGCGTTGAAAACAGCTGAACTAAGAGATCTAGATAATAATGTAATCAAGGAACTACCGTTGAAATTAATAAATGCAGAAAAACAATACTACACAACAGACCCATTTGTACCGCCAAATACATTGTTTAAAATTGCGGTAAGTACTAATAATCGTTTTATAATGATAAGATTATATCAAACTATAATGTAAAAAATGTAAGCGCTGAGTAAAAGAAGAAGCGACTGGCGGCGGGTATCGACAACCTCTTATAGACGATCTTATGTTTAATTTTGGTTTACGCCAATATTTATTTTATATTTTAAGATGATTGTCAAATTCGTGAGATAATTTCATTTTTATTGCATGGAACTGTAGCCATCATCTTAATTTCATACAATATCATGAGAAAATTTTATTTAAATTATATTGAATCTAACCTAACCTAAAATGTTGTAAACTGACGATTTTTTAATACGTTGTGACTTGTATATATTGTGTTGTGTTCCTTGTATAAGTAAAGGTATAAGGTGAATAGGTAAGAATCATAAAATTTAAATAATAATAATTAAAAAAACATCGCCACACATACTAGGCATTGGCTAGTTTATGGTAAACTAACAATTACAATCTTACGATAAACGTATTCCTTTACGCATAATTATATCCGTTTTTGCTCTGGGGATCTTTTTTTTATAGTATAGGTAGGCGGACGAGCATATGGCCCACCTGATCGTAAATGGTCACCAACACCCATAGACATTTGCATTGTAAGAAATGTTAACCATCGCTTACATCGCCAATGCGCCACCAACCTTGGGAGCTAAGTTGTTATGTCCCATGTGCCTGTAATTACATTGTCTTGGCTGGCCCTTTAAGCCGGAACACAACAATACCAAGTGCTGCTGTTTTGCGGGAGAATATCTGATGAGTGGGTGGTACCTACCCAGAAAAGCTTGCACAAAGCTCTACCACCAGTATCAATTTTTATATATGCTTGCACAAAGCCCTACCTACTGTATGTACAGCTGTACAAACAGTACAGTTTTTTCCAGAATTTGGACAACTTCTTACAAGGAAAAAAAATTCAACTCCGATGCGGCAGTCCAAACCGCCTTCAAAAAGTTTATTGATTCTCGCCCCCATGGTTTTTTTAGTAAAGGGATCAATAAACTACCTATGAGATGGCAAAAGTGCATAGATAACAACGGTGCATACTTTGATTAATTAAATATATTTTACAAAAAAAAATTTACCTTGTATTCCTCCCGTACAAAACGTCAATTTCATATGTAAGGTACTAATAATACTTATTTATTAGTATTATGAAACTTTAACCTTTTTTAGGATTACTCACATTTAAAATTCGAATAAGTAAAATTGTTTGTATATTGTAGGTCAATGGCTTCACAAAATCCAATGAAAAAATAACGAGGATATCATCAACTACAGTGGAACTACAAAAACCCGAATTAGGTAAAAGTGTTAATCATACTTAATAGATTGAGTGACTTGTTTCTAAACAAATTATGGAAAAATTTGAAATTACGTTTACAGAAAAGAAATTGGTTAAAAAATCACCCAGCGTGACTCTTTTAAGCGATGATAAAATCGAAGTTAAATACGGCCATGCTGTTGATATTAAATGTAAATTGCACGGATACCCTCAACCGGATGTCATGTGGGAGGATACATTTGGCATAATTGGGCCTTCTACGGTATCAATTCAACAACGCTACCTTAACTAACATTTCAGTGTCAATTAATAATTTAGAATTATTGTTCAGATATAAAGGAAATGTTTTACTTGCAGGTAGTGCCAATCGATCTTCCCTATGACTATATGACCGTCCTTACTATTGATAAAGTGACCAAAAATTCAACAGTCACTTGCAGAGCTTTAAACTCAGAAGGAGAGGGTACTAAATCAGTGAAAATTGAAATAAAAAACTACTTTAACGTGCTTGAATATCCCAATGGTTGGTTAATTATTTATTTTAAATAGTGTGCCGTGTGGTCAAAATTAGATGGTTATTATTATTGAGGAAAACATATCTATATGAATTTGCGTTTCCTAATCTTATTTCTAAATTTTTTATCGATATGATAACTTTATTGCACGTATTAAACGTCTATAGTATTCAAGCAAAATGAAAATGAAAAGCGGTTGACAAACAATAGAGAAAAAATCAAATGGAATGTTTTGTCTGCCTTTTTATATTAACTGACTACAGCCGTTTTTAATCGGATATGAAAATATTAGTCTTGATTATTTGTTTTGAATATTCAAATAGTTCAACAGTAACGACTTCTGTAAACAAAAATATTCCAGCGTAATCAGTTATCTGAAATAGCTTATAAGGCATACAAAATTTGATAATAATATCAGTAAGCAATTATTTTTTATATTGAACAACAAATGTATATAAGCTCAAATTATTTTTCAGACGTAACGATTGAATTTGGCAAATCCAATGATTTCAAATTTGTGATTAATGCTATGCCACCTGCTACAATAACTTGGTACAAAAATAACGTACAAATAACTGTCAATGATAATTACAATCTTTCACCTGATAATACAATTTTAACAATAAAAAGTATGATTCCAAAACTAAAAGGAAAATATACAATTAAAGCAGCTAATGATAACGTGGAAAGAAACTTTACTTTTAACGTTTTTATAACTGGTGCCGGTAAATATATACTTATAAATATTCAATGTGCAATTTATATAAATCTTTTTATAATTTTTCTCTTGTCGTTTTAGAGTTACCTACAATCGACAAAAAAATAACTAAATATTTTGCTAAAGAGGGTTCCGATGTAGATATACATTGCAGGTAAATTATACTATTTTAAATATTTCTTGTTATCAGCGTAACATAGGAATTAAATGGTAGAGCTTTGTGCAAGCTTGTCTGGGTAGGTACCACCCACTCATCAGATATTCTACCGCAAAACAGTAGTACTTGGTATTGTTGTGTTCCGGTTTGAAGGGCGAGTGAGCCAGTGTAATTACAGGCACAAGGGACATAACATCTGAGTTCCCAAGGTTGGTGGCGCATTGGTGATGTAAGAGATGGTTAACATTTCTTACATGCCAATGTCTATGGGCGTTGGTGACCACTTACCATCACGTGGCCCATATGCTCGTCCGCCTTCCTATTCTATAAAAAAAAAAAATTATATTGATCTACTATATTTTTGGACATAAAAATTTAACTATATTAATATCCTAATCCTAATATCCTGGGACGTTATTCAAACACAGCCATCTGATCCCAAATTTAGCAGAGCTTGTGCTATGAAAACCAGACTACTGATATACTACATATACTACTTTTCTTTTGTAAATACATACTATAGATAATTTAACCCAGATTAGACAGACAAACAGACATATCAATGCATACAAATGTCTGTCCAGGGTGGGAATCGAACCCACAACCTTCGACGTGAAAGGCAAGTATTTACCAACCACGCCAACCGGCTCGTCAAATATTATCTCGGATATTAATGAACTTGTTTGATGAAATATCTTTTATACTGAGAATATTTCTATAATTTTCGACTGTTTAAAATAAATGATTTTGTTGTTGCTTATAGAATATTAAGAGGTAAACCGAAACCTACGATATCTTGGTCACTGTTTGTTGATGACAGTGTAGAAAGTGTAGCATTAGATGAAACAGGAGAAACGATTCACATTACTAATGTTAAAAAGGACGATACTAGATTATACAATTGTTTGGCTCGTAATGAAATCGGAGAAGACACTCATGGCATTGAATTATATGTTGAATGTAAGTTGTCAACAAATGAATACAGCTTTATAAATACAGCTTCATCTATTATTAATATTTACTGACCGTTTTAGATCCTCCATCGATCGAAGAAAGTGACGAAAATTTGTATTTCATAAAAGGTGATCAAGTAACTCTAATCTGTTCTGTGGATGGTTTTCCTTATCCCGATATACGATGGTTTAAAAATAAATCAGAAATTAATAGCACTAGTAAATATCGGACTTACAGTGATAATGTTTTGCGGTTAGTATAATAAATATTGTTGTTTGTGGTTATAATACGGGAATTTACGTTGTTTTAAATCATTAGGTTTAAATAAATAATTATACATTTTAATGTGACTAATGTTGTTATAAACCTCATTTATCATTTTCATTATATGTATTAATAATCTATCTCATCGTCGTTGCAGTGGCTAGCTTATAAGACTAAAGGTAGGTTGATGTTTCGAATCATGGGTTGAGCAATAAAAAAGTTATTTGGTATATGTTGTTTGTAAATTTTCATTAACAGCCCGTAGTTTCGAGTTAGCAGTGTTGGCTGGACCTGTCGGCTATTTCTAACATCTTATTATGAGAGTCCATCTATCCATGCACACATATGTTCATAATATCGTTTAGGGGGACAGCCTTTTTCTAATACGATTCAGTAATATAATGAAAATAAATTATTTATTACTGTTTAAACTAAGTTTTTATATTATATAGTTTCAGAGGTTCACTAAGCGATGCTGGTGTTTATACTTGTGAGGCGTCTAATTCCCTGGGGAGAGTAGAAAGAAATATTCATTTAAACATTTATGGTAAGTAATAAAATTGAGTAATAAATAATACGAGTACCTATCGAAACTATAGAAAAAGCACAGAAATATAAAATACTTTTACATTTTATATCCTACACATATAAAAAGCAGTACATTGAGTCATTTACATATTATGATGTTATGTTATTTACAATTTAATAAGCATTGTTGTAAAAACATTGTGATTGGGGTTAATTTTAGTTACATTTCTTTTTAATTTGTTCTGTAATCTTAAGTAATTTAATCGTTAAGAATATTAAAAAAATTACAAGTCCATAAAGAGTTGTTTTTTTAAATAGATAATTTTAAATAAATTTACTGGTGGTAGGGCTTTGTGCAAGCTCGTCTGGGTAGGTACCACCCACTCATCAGATATTCTACCGCAAAACAGCAATACTTGATATTGTTGTGTTCCGGTTTGAAGGGTGAGTGAGCCAGTGTAATTACAGGCACAAGGGACATAAAATCTTAGTTCCCAAGGTTGGTGGCGCATTGGATATGTAAGCGATGGTTGACATTTCTTACAATGCTAATGTCTAAGAGCGTTGGTGACCACTTACCATCAGGTGGCCCATATGCTCGTCCGCCTTCCTATTCTATAAAAAAAAAAAAACCACCAATTCGTATTGGAGCAGCATGATGGAATAAGCTCCTAAACTTCTCCTCAAACGGGGGACACACATAAGTGGGACAGTTACAGGCTGTTACTTTTCATTTTTTAAGTTTTTAAAATTTTATTACAGGTCCCATAGAAATTGAACCGCCTAAAGAAAGTATTTTGAATATCATAGTCGGGAATCCTTTGGAGCTACCTTGTGTAACTGATGGTTATCCAGAACCAAGTGTGAGATGGAGATTCAAAGATTTCGATTCAAAATCTTTGCCAAAATTATTGACGTGAATAAATCTTTTATATAAATTCATTGAATAATAATAATAATAATAATGTCCTCCAGACCGATTTCGGCCACGGCGGCCAATTTCAAGGGAGATTAGCCAACTACGCAGGAGATATTATACTGCACAAGTGTGTGCGCAAACACAGGTGCACTCTCTATTCCTTAACTCTCATAATCCGATGGGACGGCAATCCGACACGACAGGAAAGAGTTCAGGCGCAGGACCAACGGCTTTACGTGCTTTTCGAGGCACGGGAGTGTTCACACTTCCAACTTCCAGACTCCGGGCTGCTACTGAGAATTTTCTGACAGAAAAACCCAATAAATTTTTTATTGGCCCGACCTGGGAATTGAACCCAGGATCTCCGGGTCTGCGGCCTTACATCAAGCCACTAGACCAACGAGGCAGTCAATTCATTGAATATAACTATAAAAGAGGATGAGACGTAAAGATTTAAGTCAGGAAAATAACCAATATTTTTTCACGTGCATAACTTATTTTTGGTGAAGTATTTTCCTTTTACGAGGTAATGCATGACCCAGGTGTAAGTCTCAGTCAATGGTCATGTTTATCTACCACCAATCCATAGTCGGGTGGAGTGATGTAAACAGCCAATACAGAAATATTAAGGGCAAAGGCCTCCTATTTGAGGAGAATCTTTAGCGCTTACTTAACCACGTTGCTCCAATTGGGTTGGTAGATACACGTGGCAGATTTTCGTCTACTACATACAGATTTCCTCACGACGATTTCCTTCACCGCCAAGCACGAAGTGAAACGCAAATAAAGCACATGGAAATCAAATAGTGTTTGCCCGGGTCAGCGCGTCAATCAGTATTCAATTTGTCTATTTTCAGAGCTGATATAACAAATTCTATCAAAATACCTCGAATCCAAATTGAAGATGAAGGGTTTTATTTTTGCGAGGCGCGCAATTATGCAGATATAGCTGCTATTACGTATGAAGTTCATGTATTAGGTAAAATCAATTCAACTGTAACTGATTTCAAAAGTTTTTACTCTTTTCGTTTTCTTTATGAGGATGACTACAATGAGTTCATATTACTGGATTGAGTATGACTAACATATAACTGTTTTTATTATTTATATACATGTGATATTATATATGTGTAATAAAGACTGAAAATGATTCGTACAATACTTGGTGTTTGGTAAGATACCAGCGACTCATTAGATATTCTCACTATGATCGTGTTTGAATGGTGTACTAGTGTAAATAAAGGTACAAGGAACATAACATAACATAACAAGTTCCCAAAATTGGTGGCGCATTGGCGATGTGCACTTACTATCAGTTGGACAACTCGCCTGTCGGCCTGCCTATGTTATAAAATAAAAATCAAGTGTAATAAAATAAGAATTCAGCTATTAAAAGTAATGTGATAATTATAATTATTCAAAATAATAATGAATAGCGAACATTTTGCAGCACCTCCTTTTATTAAAAACAAATTACTGGACAAAACTTTGATTGCTGTTGAAGGGGATTTAGTGTTACGAATTCCATGCGTGGCTGCTGGTAAACCAAGACCAACTGTATCTTGGATGATGGATGGATTGAAACTCGCTCTAGGTAATATAATTTTCTAGGTCTTATAATTTTATTTTACCAGAATTATCTTTTGACCTAGTGGCTAGAAATAAGGCCGCAGATCCCGAGGTTCTGGGTTCAAACCACCTGGACGGGGTACTTATTGTAAAAGTTATTGGATTTTTTTGAATCTGGAAGTTGGAAGCATGTACACACCCGTGCCTCGTAAAAGCACGTAAATCCATTGGTTCTGCACCTGAACTCTTTCCAATCGTGACGGATATTGTATTATCTGAATCCTGCTGCAAACGCTCAAGTTAACGACCTAATTAGTTTTTCCTATAATTATAATTAGTGGATTCTTAATTGCTATTGTCTGTTACAGGAACTGACATGTATGATGTTGATGTAGATGGAACATTACTAATTAAGAATGTAAGTACATATTCCGCGGGTACATATTTATGCAAAGCTGAGAACCTACTTGGCCAAGTTTCAGAAGAATTCTATGTGAAAGTTCATCGTAAGTATCAATTGAAGTCTGAGTACATATTTGTATAAATATAATTCATTATTCATTAACATTTTGGAATAAAATATTTGTTTTAAGAAAAAAAATTAAGCTTAGTTCGCGATAGATATTTTTAATTTTTGGAATATACATAAATATAAATAAAAAATAAAAATAAAATCTTTACAAATCATGACTGCGCAGAATGGTGAACGGTTACTACCAGTAGTACGTGTATTGAATCACAATTCCGATTCTCTGGACGAAAATTGAACTCTCGGCAATAATAAATTTCTTTATATCTTTAGAAATGTTAAATAAGAAATAAAAAATTTTTTTATAACTTATTTATTAGATGATGAAATCGTTTTAAGATGTAGTATACATTTTTGTCTCTTTTGTTTCCTGTTCATGCCTTCTTAATAACATGCGAATTTTCTTTTATAGCATATCCAAGGACACACGCTGTTCCTGTTAAAGAATTATTAGAAGAAGGGACATCAGCTTACATTGAATGTGACCAGCCGTATGGCGTAGGCAATTTAATGCGTTGGTATAAGGTACAATTTTCAATATAATTTCCATATAGTATAGTAAAAGTAAATAGTGAGAACCAAAAAGTCTTACTGGGCTAAGGTCTACTCTCCTTTTCGAGAATAGGGTTGGATCTTATTCCACGACCACATGTGCCAGATTTGCATCCAACACATGCAGGTTTCTTCGACTAATGTTTTTCTTCACCGAGCATGAGATGAAGTAGTACTTGCCTGCGTTTGTTCCGGCAATCATTAGCTAAGATTCACGTGTCACTGGGCCACCTCGGCTCATATTTCATACATTGCTGAGTGTAAAATCAATGTAATATAGTTTAGATTGTGTGCTAAAGGATGACTTTTTAAATGATTGCACACCCTGGGAATGAAACGATCGCCTCCAGGTTATTTTAAATAAAAAAAGGTATATATAATTTGGCTATTTTTGTATATTACTTATTTTAAAGGCTGAAATATAAAAAAAAAACCTGCTGAGTTTCTTTCGCCGGTTCTTCTCAGGTCTGAGGTGTTTATTACCGAACCGGTGGTAGATTTATGACAATCAATAAGCAAGTGTAACGCTTCTATATTGAATAAAGATTTTTGACTTTGACATTGTAATTTATAACCCATAGAATCTCTTTTTCAATTTATTTATTATTATTACAGAATGGAATACTCATATCAACTGGTCCATTGACGTTGCGCAATGTCTCGTTATCAGATTCAGGTATATACAGCTGCAGAGTAAGCAATTTCGTATCTTCACATTCATCGCACAAATTTGTCGTCGTTGGCCGTAAACCTAGCTTTAATTCTGAAGAAGATACCAGAATTGAATTTTTTGAAGGAGCAAATGTTTTCTTAGACTGCAGTGCTAGCGGGAATCCAAACCCTACCGTAAGTTACCACTACTTTTTAAAATATGATTATATGTGTTACAAAGGAACGCTTTTTAATACCGACATTCTTAAAATATGTTTTTTAAAGTAAATTAGTTTTCAATCCAATTATTGATATTTATTGTATTTTTTTTAATTAAATACATTAATTAAAACTATACTTAGTAGTAGGGCGTACCAGTTCGTCTGGGTATTAATCATAATATATTCTACTGCCAAGCAGTAGTATATAGTATTGGACGGTAGTGATCATTGACCATTAGGTGGTCCATTTGCTAATCTGCCTACCTATTTGAAACACACATTAATTTGATTTATCAATCTATTTTGAGGTCATTTAAAAAGCATTAAATAATATTAACCTAAGAATCAATGAAATGAAAAAAAGTAAATAATTCATGTAATTAGCTTTGAGACGTACTTTTGATTCGCATCTAGCTCTGTTTGAGGGTTAGCCTATTCTTAATTAATAATGCAACGATGAGATTTGTACATTTTATTGCCTCTGAATCAATCTTGTACTAATGTTATAAATACGAAAATAACTCTGTCTGACTGTCTCATTTTCACGGATAAACAACTGGACCGACTTTGATGAAACTTGATATGAGTCAAGCTTGTACCGCAAGAAAGGATATAGGCTACTTTTTTATAGCTAACACCTGCTCCCTCCCTAACAGGCGGACGAAGTCGTGGGTACAAACTCTTTGGCAAAGTCGATAGCTAATCTAAAACGTTTTATTTTATTTTTACTTAAACTTAAACATCACGTTACACTCAAAATGTGGTGTATATATTGTGTGATAATATTTATTTAAATTAAAAATAACTTTATTTCTTTTATACTAGATCACGTGGTCACATAATGGCCGTAAAATTGAAAAAACGAGTTACTCAATTGATCTGGAAATGAGAGTAAGTGACATTGGAAAGTATAAATGTCATGTGGAGAACGATTTCGGTAAAATTACCCGTACCTTTGATATTGTTTCTGACGGTAAGTTTTTTTTATTCCTCGGTAAAACTTGTGTTTTGTCGGCTAGTAAAATGTTATACATTACTTATTTGGAAGAGTTCAAGCTGATTACAACTTCACAAATATTCATTATTTGATTATAATAAAAAGTTATAGAGATTCTTATGTTTCTTCAAACTTATGATGCATTGATTTTATGGAGTAATTTTTGTTTTAGATTGTTTGTTAAACATTGAGAATGACTTTACTACATATCAACCGCTAATATTATCGCTTAGCAGGCGTTGGCCTCTATTTGAAATAAATAGCGGCTTCATGAGAATACCGAAAAACACGCAATTCTTATTTGTCTGCCCAGAGAGCAATATAATCCACAAAAGTGTAAACATTGGCGAACAAAGATTGGCAAGCTGTGTGGGAAATACTGTATTTGATATAGTAGGAAGAAATATCGACTTTAAGGATTTAAGATGTAATCAAGAAATTAAACCATTATCGAAAAGAACTGGATTGCGTTGTAGCTTGGGTAACACAGAGCTACTGAAAGTTGGTTACGGTTTCCGGTCCGAATTTTTGGGTGTCTACGATATCTGTTTCGATAAAGATAAAAATGTAACGATTTATTCAAAGCATTTTATCCACCGATCTTTGGCGGATAGCGTTCCTAATATTCCAATTAAATTTGCTGGCAGTAATCACTTACCTAAAGATTTTAATGCAATATATGAATGTAAAGATGAGTGTTGCTTCGCTAAGAGGCAACTTGTGAACCCCAGGGATGTGTCTCCCGGATTCCCACAAGTGGCAACTTACAACGATTTAAATGTTTCACCTCATTGGAGCACGTGTGGGACCCAGGTTCGATATTAATAATTCAGATATTTTACTTTCTAATCAAACACTATAATTATTTTAAAATAAATATTATTTACAGAATTGGGATGAAGTTGAAAGAAGAGTGAGATCTCTTGTTAAGCTGCTCGATTACAAGCTGGCGGTTTGGACTGGAGCGTTTTATAATGAGAGTATTGATTCTCGAAATCCAATCATTTTGAGAACTTTAGATCAACTTGCACCACAGTATATATGGAAGGTAATTATATATATTCACTAAAGTGTATAAACTTTGTCCTGCAAGAAAAACTTTTCCTATGTTGCTGTTGCTGATGCAACCTATCGCATTCATCTATACATCTTTTAAACATCAATACTTTTTGTAATTACAGCCAAAAGGGATTAGGGATTTAACGTTAGATACAATAATTAATGTCGCCATGCTCGGCTTAAGGAGTAGTCTATTCTTCTTGCAAAGTCAGGATAGTTTAGGATACTTATACTCAGGTGGTCTATTTGATTGGCTGCCTTGGTAATATAAAAAATATATATCAAATTATTTAATCATGACTTATTCGTAATGCAAACTTTTAATTCGTCGAATTTCTAAAACTGTGTTATGATCTTTTAATGAGAGTTCCTTAAATATTTTAAAAGAAATTAATCTGAAATTATGAATCTCTCTTATATAGGTAATCCGAAATTTACAAGACCAACAAGCCCTCGCAATCGTTCAAGTAAATATACCTAATTTAAGTAAATCAGAAGCTGCACCGCTTATGCTCTGTAAAGACGTATGTTATGAAACGGAGTGGATGAGAAACCCTGACTGGCAAGATATCAGTAAAGGCTTCACTTACTGCTGTAATTTGGAAGATTTCAAGAATGCGTTTAGTATCAAACACGTCTTTAGAGGTAATGCAGATATTTTAAGAAAAATACCAATTGTTTCCGAACATTCATTGACATAATTAAATGTGTACAGCACTCGAATGGTATTAATAATTCAAAAAGTTTTTTTTTTGTAATTTAACTTTGTAAATTGAGTAGTAAAGGCAATTAAATAAATACGACTACAAACGTCGTTCAATTTTTATTTTTAATATAATTAGCTTATTTATCAAAATATTATGAAATAAATATATTTTACTGCATGATTATACTATGTATATACTATATTATAAAACAAAAAAAAAACCTTTTTGTAAATTATTTATAAAAAAAATACATTCTCATTTCATCTTAAAATAAAATAATTTTTTTTATAAAAGAATATTTTTAATTATTGTAAACGTTAATTGTGATTACAATTTTTCTTGAGCCTTCGATTTAAAGTTTAGTTGCTAGTAAAATAATGAGTGTAAATATAAAATTGAAAGACGCAATTAAAATTTTACAAATATCTCTTAATACGTATTTACAATTTATTCAACTTTCTCTTTAAAAGTCAATATATTTTTATTGAATTTAAAGGTTTATTAGCCACATACACAAAAATACAATACTTCCTATAATACATTATTTCTTAAAATGTACTGAGGTATATAAACTCTACTTAAGTTATATAACACTCAAAATATGAAAAACTATTAATAATTAATAAAAATCTTACTGGACGCTTATGAAAAACAGAACGAAGTCCATCATTGGGTACATTTTTACAGGCTTTTATTCAACTCAAGCTTTTAGTGTATGGATTTTTAAACCATACACTAAGCTTGAGCTTGCAGTTGAATTTTTCCAATTCCACTCAACTGATTTAGATTATATTTGGCACGTCTATGATAATAATACATTTATACAATATACATATATTTATACAATAATACATACTCTTTTCCAACTTTTAATTAATTAATATCTGGTGTATCTTTTCGCTTTGACAACATGTTCAAAAATTTTGGTGCCTATTTTAGAATATAAATGTTTACACACACATATCTAGGTGCATGCGGACCCTTGATGCGGTATATCTTTAATTCTGAACCATTGTTCCACATATACTTTATAGTAGTACACCACAAGCATACTCTGGAGTTGTGTCCAGTTGTATCCATACGTGAGAAGTGGAGATGCAGATGCTGGCCTACGAAGAATAATGGATGTAGCATTGTAAGCGACAAGGAAGTTATAGCGCTTAAAGATCTAACCTGAAAAAAAAGATTTATTGTAAAAGGTACATATTTAGTTGGTGACAAGACTTTCTGCACTCGTCACATAACCTACTACCAAACCAAATTATTATTATTATTTCAACCACAAAACCAACCAAATTGTTCTGGTTTGAAAGGTAAGTGCGCTAGTGTTACTTCAGACACAAGGAGCACGAATCTTAGTTCTCAATACTGCATTAATTGGCGCATTGATTCTATTTCTTAAATTGCCGATGTATTTGGCTGGTGATGAGCACATTTGCTAGCCTGCCTTCATATTTTAAATAAAAAAGGTTGCCGACTCTCCTTAACGGCAAAATGGGTTAGTTTTATTGCTGTAAGCTATCTTGCTGTATGGAGAGTATCTTAACAATAAATCGCTCATATTACAAGTTAATACCTAGTATAACAGCTAATATTACAGATGGCCTCTATAATAAGTTTAAAATTTGACTTAAAAATACTTAGACTTTTAACTGTGTTGACAGGCAAAAGTAATTTTGATTAGAAAAAAATGTTTGTACCATATATAATAGATTTCTACCTGAATTTCAAAATCATTAAGAACCGAGTGACGTAGTCCCAACGCGCCATTATCGTCCTTTTATTAAGCTTTTAAAACTGCACCACTAACTCTAAAAAGCTTTCTGTAATCGAACGCTTTTTCGAAATCTCTAATTTTACAACAAAAAACAAATCCTTTTTTAACGTCGTGCCATGCAGGATTTCTCATCCATTCCGTTTCGTGGCATATGTCTTTGCAATTCATGAAAAATAACGCCTGTTGCGATGTCAAATTCGGAACGTTAATAAATATAATTGCAAGAGATGTCCCTTCTTGATAATTAATTACTACCTGAAACACGATAAAAAATAGTTTTTATTTATAGTTAAAAACAACATTATTTGTTATAAATTTGAATTATCCTGAAACAAAAAATAATACAATCGCAATTTTTGTTATCATGTCGTACATCTTTGTCAACGCAATTAAAGTTTACTCATTTTACAAAATGGCGGAGACAGCTCACAGGAATTGTTGGTAGACAATTTATTAGTTAAACTTTTCTGACACTTGAATTTATATACAATTTTTTCCAACGAAATAACTGGACTAATAAGGAACTTTAATCTTGAGTTTAAATGACGTCATTGGTCGATGTCTACATAGTGATATTCCCCTTTGATTCGTGAAAAAAAGGCTTTCTTTCATTGAAGTTATTAGTAGTTAAATGGCATAGTTATAACAAATCAAAAGCAGTTTGCTTTGCATGATACAGTATTGTAAATTATGTAATCTTATGTCAATATAATGTCGGAAGAAACGGTAAAGTAAATATTTTATAATTATTAAATAATAGACAAAACATATCTATAAATACCTTCCATATATATAACGGAACTTGTTGTTGATAGTTGTTTCTGTCATACAAATTAATTTCCTTAGTACTTCCCTTTGAAGTCAATTGTATAGAATGCGAAGATCCTGTCCAAATTTCTAGCATATAACCTAAGCTCATCGCGAGAGAGCGCACCCGTCTTTCTACTTCATCCCAATTCTATAAATAAATAAATAAAAAATGTTAAAACATATGAGTATATCAATTATCAATGAATATCAGGACGATTAAAAATGCAGAAATAATTATGATTAATAATAAATTTTTTGAATATTATATGTGTTTCGGAATAAACATCTAATTAACTTCCTATCAGAATTTATACTACAAATTTAATTATTCATTCTTGTTACAATTTATAAGACAATACAATCCTTAAAAACATTTTTAACAACAACCAACAAACTACATACACAACAGATAACAACAAACAGATTGATCTAGTTTTTTTTATTATTTTTATTGGGAACGAGTTTGAGTACTTTCTTCATTCATAATAGAGGAAATCGAATAAAGACTTTATTTAGACTATTGGTTAGACGCGCGACTACAGCGCCACATGCGTTGAATTACTCTCATCGATATTCGAACTGACTGGTAGATATTTAACGCGTTCTCAAAAAAAAACTGTAATCTGAGTTCTATCATCATATATATGAGTGTGGATGACACTCTGGTTCCTATAGAAACTGGTAAACTATAACGTATAAATAGAAGGACTAAAGACATGTACTGGGCCCATTCTTTTTTTCGGAATATGTATTGCTGTTGGCCCTAGCGGCCTTTACAGCGTCATCGGAAGGGAAGGCCGTGTAGAACTCAAGCCGGATGTTGGTAGCCCACATAAAGGGCTCAAGGAAAGGGATGTCCTAAGGATGTTTCCTGTGAGGCTGGACCTCGTCTTAGATCGCCATTGAAGTCGGAGAGTGAAAGACGTGTGCAAGTTAAACGCCGTCATACGCCTAAGCGTCGACGGGACGTAACGAACGAGGGTCGTCGACCACGCCGGCGGAGTCGGTGTTTGTTGTTTGTGTTCCCAAACAGATTTATGTTGGCAGCGGTGAGTCTATTGACTGGATCGTGTAGGACGTGCTTAGGACGCCTACGGGTCGAATTGGGTAGCTCTAAGGGGCTATACGCGCACGCCTTAGAGATGAGCGGATTAGCGTGTTGCGACGCTTTATCAAAATATCGGATTGACACGGGCCCAGTCTACAGTTACAAAATTATTGTACGTTACAATGTGATTCAAATACGTCAATGTCATAACGTCAATGGCAGGAGGGGTCAAGATAAACATATCACTTCGATCTTGAAATGATCATTTGAATGTTGGCGAAGTAGTTATCGAAAATTTGGAAGTAAAATTAAAGTAGTATAATTAGTTAAGTGTAATAATATTGGATTATAAAAGTAAAAATAATAATAATCAAAGACTGTTTCTAGCTCACAATATAGCAGAAATATTAAAAAACTGATGAAATATGCAAAATCTAAGGTTTGCATATTGCTCCTCATACCTATGTACTGGCACTTCAAATATATACGGTTTGATAAAAATATTTGACAATCAATTTTTTTTACATTTTTTAATTTTTCTTATTAACTAATTATGACGTTTATGTATACACATATATAGTTTTTCTGATATTTGGTAGTGTTAGCTTATATTGTATTAATAAATAAAAAATGAAGAATTTACACCCATCTTTCAATACCACATTCTCTAGTGCACATATTGATAAAATGCAGTTTATATAATAATCAACCAGTCATTTCTATTATTAGTTGACAAGCCGGTTGGTGTGGTTGGTAGACACTTGCCTTTCACGCCGAAGGTTGTGGGTTCGATTCCCACCCAGGACAGACATTTGTGTGCATAAATATGTCTGTTTGTCCTGAGTCTGGGTGTAATTATCTATATAAGTATGTATTTACAAAAGAAAAGTAGTATATGTAGTATATCAGTTGTCTGGTTTCCATAGCACAAGCTTTGTACAAGCTTAATTTGGGATCATATGGCCGTGTGTGAAAAATGTTTCCGGATATTATTATTATTGTTTTTTCTATTATTAGTATTGTTATTATCGTTATTCAAATATTAATGACATTACCTCTAAACTACAAGAACTCCAAACGGGTACGACGTTTAAATATGTAAAAGTAGCCGCTTGGCCTAATCCGGGCAATACATCCTTAGAATTCACCAATTGCCTTTTTCCAAAGCAGCATTTATCACTTTTACTAAAGCTTCGACCAATCGTAATCGAAATTGAGTTAATTTGTTCCTTACAATCATATATATCATCAAAATTCAATGGCAATAATTCACTCTCCTCAAATATTGCTCCAATGATATCAGTGTTCGCAATACCCTGGCCGATACCATATTTTGTAAAATGTATTTTAAATTTATCTTTATCGATACAAACGTCGAAGATTCTCAATAAGTCGGTAGAACTCAACGAATAGCCGATCATAATTAATTCCGTGTTACCCATTCGGCAGGGTTTGTAGGTTCTTTCTTGCTTGACTTTTATTTCTTTATCACATTTCAATGCAGAAATATCGTAAGTTTTATTATTTATTTGAAACAAGGTTTTATCTATGCATGTAGCTGAGATGTACGTGCCTAATCGTTCTTTGTTGTTCGATAAAAATGATCCAGGACAAATTATGTAAATTTGTGTATAGAAAGATATGGTTCTCTCATATATCCATTCTTGACTTTTAGATACAATTAATGGCATGTGTTTGTCTATATAATTCTTTCTTGGTAAAGTGCAGGCTGTGGACAAAGATAAGATTTAATTAATGTCAAAATGGTAAACACGATCGAATCTAGTAAATATTTTAAATGTTTCGTCCTACATCATAATCTTAATATTTAGCAGTTGGAACACTATTTAGTTCATTTTCATTTTGTATTATTGTTGAAGAAAAAGTTAAATTTATTTTTATATTTTAAGTGTAAGAATTCCAGTTGGATTCAAATTAAATTAAATTTTACTTTTAGCCATCGATAATGTTTGAGTAAGTCTCAACGTGAACGTTCAGCCTGTGTACGTCGTTTGTAGTTAAAATGGCACTCGAATTTAAAACTATAAAATATAACTAGCAATGTATTATTGTTAGCATATGTATGTCGCATGTCATATTATATTTTAAATTAGCAATATTAAGATCATGGACAAATAACAACAATGTTATTTGTCAAATAAAGGATAAGACGCAAGACGGTATTGAAGACTTAAAATATTAAGAATTACAAAAGATTTGAAACTGATTCTTATCATTTGTAATATCTCACATCTCTTCTATTACATAGGTTAATTATATATATATATATATATATATATATATATATATATATATATATATAATATATATATGTACGACATCACAAGTAATAGGCGTTCATTCAATTTGAATATAAAAGAAGAATTTATTGGTGGTACAGATGAGTGGTAAATCTGGGTTAGTCTCTATGATAAGCCGATTATTCTACATCCAAACAGCAATACTGTTTATTTATATATTTCAGTTTAAATGATGAGTAAGCCAGTGTGATAGAGGCTCAGGAAGCGTACTATCATGATCCCAAGGTAGGCGGCGTAATGACGGTATAAAAAGTAAAAAGATTTTTGTTTTTCACAGTTCGACGGTGATCATTAATGATCTAATGATAATTTATCATCGTTAATTTATCACTAAGTAAATTAATTAATTCATTTAAATTTATCACTCAGTAAATAAAAATCACAAACCTTCACTCTTAATTTGAAATTGTCGAACAATAGATCCAAAATCATTTGTTATAACACATTTATATACTCCAATATTTGTTTTTTCCATCGTGAACTTATAAAGCATGGATTTTTCCTTAAGGCTTTTCGAATTTATTCGCCATCTTACCTAAAATTATTATATGGAATAATTAAGAGTATAATAAGTAAAGTAAAAGCACGTACTGCTGGGCAAAAATCTCCTCCTCTACAAGATCCAGTATGCTGATATGAGTACATGGTCGTTTTCTCACAGTGCTTTCCATTGCCGGTAAACACGATTTTGTTTAAATATGTGTTGTAACTTGCAAAAAAAATAAAAAAAGCCGAAATGGAATCGTGGTTAGAACGCGCGAGTCTTAACCAATGATCGTGGGTTCAAACCCGAGCAAGCACCACTGAATTTTCATGTGCTTAATTTGTGATTAATAATTCATCTCGTGCTTGACGGTGAAGGAAAATATCGGAAAATAGGAATCCTGCATATGTCTAATTTCATTGACGTTATGTCACATGTGTATTCTACCAACCCACATTGGAGCAGCGTGGTGGAATAAGCTCCAAACCTTCTCCTCAAAAAGGGAGAGGAGGCCTTAGCCTAGCAGTGGGACATTAACAGGCTGGTACTGATACTTGCCCGGATAGTGAAACCGGTTAAGATATTCATCAGTTAAGATCCATGTTTCTTTCGACTGGGCCGTCTTGGACTAATAATTCAAAATTACAAAGTAAAATGATCACTCACCGTCGGCGCTGGTTCACCTTTAGCGCTACAGTCTAAAGTCTCTGTAATGCCTTCATTGTATTTTATATTTTTTCTAAAATTTGACGTAAATTCTGGTTTAAACCCAACGACAACTTTCTTAGCATATGAGTCTGAAGACCAAAATGTGCTTAATCTACACGTGTATACGCCAGAATCGCTTAGTTGTGCATTCGATAAAATCAATCTTCCTTCTTTGAAAAAAACTCCGTCCTAAAACAAGTAAGGTAATGAAATGTTATAATTTACATGATAAATACATTTTGTATATGTTATATATTATTTATTGTGTTGGTTGTTCATTTCTTTTTTGCATTTTAACGTGTATAACTTTAAGTTTATTTGTTAATAATAATGGGTCATTAAACTGCTGACGCTTATGAACTTTATCAATAAAATCATCATTAAATTAAATTCAGGGAACACACCTTGAACCAGCGAACTGAATTTCCCACTTGAATAACCAGACCAGGATAATTACCACATGAAATTTCTGTTGAAGATCCCAATTCAATTTTTATTGTGATTGAAAATGACGTATCGACGAACGCTATAGAAAGTATTGATTTTAAAATATTAGTCATTACATTTTAAGTTAAACGTTATAAGTGGCAGGGACAGCTGTATTTAACTAAAATTTTAACTTAATGAAACAACTTCGGTCTTGAATTGACATAACATAATGCCGAAAGTACAAATTAAATTTAATAATTAAGATTTTATTAATCAAGATAATAAATGTAAATCTAAGGCATATTTATCTGATAGAAGGAGTAATCCTTCTGTCATTGGAATAAGTCATGCATACAAGTTTCTATCCATAACTAATAAGTATCGTAATAAAGTTAACTAAATTCACATCGTTCTGTTGAACTTGGAATCATTATGTCTGTGCCATTTTTCTAGTTTAATTTTTCTTTTTTTTACATTCGCTCCGTTTATTACGAATTTAAATTCTACTATATTACAAATATAATAATAATAATAATAATATCCTGGGACATTATTCACACACGGCGATTTGATCCCAAATTAAGCAGACCTTGTACTATGGAAACCAGACAACTGATATACTGCATATACTACTTTTCTTTTGTAAATACTTATATAGATAATTACACCCAGACTCAGGACAAACAGACATGTTCATGCACACAAAAGTCTGTCCTGGGTGGGAATCGAACCCATAACCTTCGGCGTGAAAGGCAAGCCAACCAACCACGCCAACCGGCTCCTCAATATATTTACACCTACATTTGAAATATGTATGTAATTTAATTTCTTTGATACGACAGCTGTAGATACCATATTATCGAGTTTTACGCGGTGTAAGATTGCATTTGTGTATTACTAGGTTACGGGCAATCAAGTAATCTAAAGTCTCTCAATTTATTGTGTTTAAACAGTCAATACTAACTTTAGCAAATATTTCTTTTGTTCTCTTTAGGTGCAGAACCTATCACAACCTATCACATAAACTGGAAATGTAGCACAAGCACAAATAAGAAACAAAGCACATAAAGTTTGGTTATTATGTATAATACCTTAAAACTTCTTAATAATAAATATATTGACATTTTTACAAATCGAGGCTATATTACCTGGACAATGCTGTCCTTTCGATGTCATTATCATCATCTTCGCGAGTCGTGGTTAATAGAATTATGTTCAAGGGTTTCTAATTACTAGGATAAAACAATAAGACACTTACAATTAATTTTCACATCATATTCAATTCTATCAAAATTTAAAGAGTTTTCCGCTTTACAAACGTAGGAGCCCTCTGCGCTTAAAGAGATGTTTTTTATTATTAAAGTGCCATCCTCGTCTATGTCGTACATTGCTGTATCTGTAATTACGAATGAAATATTTAAGACACACACACTACACTTATTTTATATTTATATTAAATTTAATAATTGTTTTTCCTATTTAAATTTTTTATAGTAAAAACAAAAGACAGTTTTAATAATAGTATTCAGTCGGCCTCACTCATAAGTTCAAGGTCTTTTGGTACCTTAGTTTGCTATGAAAAGAAGAATGTTCGGTATTTCGCTACACGACAGAATTCATGCCGATGTAATCCATTGACGATCGAAGTTAACCCATACTCGTAGCTCGAAGACAGTAATATGAACGAACAATATACAGGTCAAAACTGTGCGAAGGATTGATCAGGAAGAATATTCTCGAATGAATACGATGAAAAATGAGCCCTCAGATCATGATGGGAAGATGGAGAACCAGCTGGTTACAGGGAGCGTAGACGTTTTGTCAGAATAGCGTCAATAAAGAAGCCTTTTGTCCAGCAATTTACTTTCAAACTTTCGATGGATGAATGCATATATGAAGTCTTAGCGGGTTTTTACAAGACAAATTAACCAAAAATACAACAACCTAAACCAAAAATGAAATATAAAGTCTAAAAATGTTACCTTTAGCAATATTTAAATTGTTAAATTCCCACGTTATAGTTGGTTTTGGAGAACCTTCGGCTTTACAAGGAACCCTAAGTGCCAGGTCACCCACGACGGCATTTAATGTTGTTGTTTTTGATGTTTTTATTATTTTAGGAGCAGCTGAAAATATAGTTGATTTGATTACTACAATTGATTTTTTATAAAGATGTATGTATTATAATAGCATATACTAGAAAATAGAGACGAGATAGCCTAGTGGTAAGAACGCGTGAATCTTAACCGATGATTGTGGCTTCAAACCCGGGCAAGCACCACTGAATTTTCATGTGCTTAATTTGTGATTATAATTCATCTCGTGCTATACAGTGAAGAAAAACATCATGAGGAAACCTGCATGTGTCTAATTTAACTGAAATTCTGCCACATGTGTATTCCACCAACCCGCATTGGAGCAGCGTGGTGGAATAAGCTCCAAACCTTTTCCTCAAAAAGAGGAGAGGAGGTCATTAGCCCAGCAGTGAGACATTCACAGGCTGTTTCGTTATACTAGAAAATACAGATATTGTAACAGTGTCGGTTCATATTTATTTTTATCTTCATCTGCTTCTTGATTTTGTGCGAGTATAGATAAGATTCTACCTATTCTATTTTTAAATATAGTTGTGTGTTCCGGTTTGAAGGGTGAGTGAGCCAGTGTAATAACAGGGACAATGGACATAACATCTTAGATCCCAAGGTTAGTGGTGCATTGGAGATGTAAGCGATGGTTAACATTTCTTACAATGCCAATGTCTATGGGCGTTGGTGACCACTTATCATCAGGTAAGCCCTTTGCTCGACCATCTACCTATAATATAAAAAAAATATATTAAACGAATTACCTAAAACAAATATTTCATATGTGATTACTTTTACTCCACCCGCATTTTCCGCCACACAGGAATAATTTCCTTGCTCGTTAATCTGAGCTCGATTCAATTTGTATGAGTTGTTTTTATTGTGTCTGAAAAATAGAACATAACAGTAAATTAGCTGATATTTGAATTATTTCGAGCAATTCATCCATGTATAGTTTATTACATTAGCTGATGGCTATTACATTTACTGATATACAAACAGTAACAATAACAGCCTGTGAATGTCCCAGTGCTGGGCTAAGGCCTCCTCTCACTTTTTGAGGAAAAGGTTTGGAGCTTAGTCCACCTTGCTGCTCCAATGCGGGTTGGTGAAATACACATGTGGCGGAATTTCAGTGAAATTAGACATATTTAGGTAGGTAGGAGATGAATTAAAATTATAAATTAAGCACATGAAAATTCAGTGGTGCTTGCCCAGGTTTGAACCCACGATCATCGGTTAAGATTCGCGCGTTCTTACCACTAGGCTATCTCGGCTTATATACATACTAACTGATATACATGTCAACATTTAATAAGCTCCCAGAATCAAGCGGCAGTAGTCCGGTCACGCATGACGTGAGACCGATGCCAGTTGGAGCAGAAGGGCTCTTAGTGAAGATCGTAGATCGAGAAATACAGTATATAAGGAGGTATAGTATGGAAGATGAAGACTATACAGCAGCGGACTACGATAGGTTGAGTAAATGGATATCATGCCGCTTTGGTCAATATATTAAGCTATTATTATTCTTATAATTTTGTCAATATTAGCTTATACGTTAAGTTTAATGCATAACGTTTAAGGTTTAAAATAAATCACAACAGACAGTGAAGTAGTATTGTTTCAATTCTTCATTTGATTCTGAGTGACAATTGTTTTAGAAAGTCTTATTGTATAAAACTAATCAATCATTTTCGTTTACTTGTTTGCTGATGACAATCGATCGATAATATTAGTTTTGTCATTGAAATGGCTACAAGTAATATTACTCACGGCAATTCTAGAGGCAAAATATTTGGTTCAAAAAAATGCATAATCCATTTGACTGTCGGCTTAGGATAACCATGAACAATGCAGTCCAATGTTATCGAACTCCCAACTTGCAACTTCCAACGAAGCTCTGTAGGTGGTTCTATTGAGACAGGTTCTGTAAATAAAATATTTATAAATTAAATAATATAATTTACACTTTTAGGCTACATCTTTGGCTTTGAGACTCAATAAACTAATTTTATATAAACTATTTAAGTCTATGTAGTATAGACTTAAATAGTTTTTTAGCTTGAATTTAAATTATGGCCCCGCCTCACCGCTATCTTGAAATGAACAGATTGAGGTCAGACAATTTATAAAAACTTTTTATATCAATAAACAATCACTTTCCTTACCAATTCCGTCTATTATATTTTTATTATCATATCTCATTCATATACGCAGTACGTACGCGTTTGTGCAAGGGACTGAAACTCCCCTTTCGAAGCCCGGGGTGATAATGAATTAGTTGAGTTGAGTCGTACAAATATTTTTTTCAGAATTTCATTTAAAACAATGAATTAAAAGCCTTTTCTGATTTTTAAGTCAAATACCTTGTTCTATTAAATGTAAACTACATATAAAATTCTTAATTATTGTAGGGTCGTAAAGTAGGTTTTTAGCTGTTACGAACTTACCATAAATGGTAAGGAACGTATATTTTTTCACTTCTCCGAGACTGTTTCTTGCTTTACAATAATATTTACCACTATCCCGTATCGAACCTATAAAACTGTAAATATACTAAACATTAGTACAAACAATATTTAATAACTCATTCAAAACAATTGCTAAGGTTGTATATAAAAACCAGATAATGTATTAGTTTAATAACCAGTGTTAACAATATATTGACAAAAAAAACCGACAGCTTTTTATTTGCTCGTTTTTATTCATGGATCTGCAGTATTATAAGCTACCTACTAGATAACAGTAGATTGTATAAGTTTAATAAAATAGCAAAGCGTAATTTATAAAAAAAAGAAATACCTTAAACTATTGTTTCTGAAGATACGATATTTACTCGAAACTTTAATTTCAGTTTCGTTATAAGTCCATTGAACTGTAGGCTGTGGTGAGCCATCAACAATGCAATTTAAAATTACAGGTTCACTTTGATTGAATGATATCCTTCTAATCATTTTTACGGAAGGACGATCTATAACAATACTATATGTGTTACTAAAAGCCACACTCAAGTATCTTTTCCAGTGAAAAGTAATTATGAATGATACGGTCAGTTATTAATCTTTTGACAAAGACGTAATTTAGCAAACGTTTAGTTCTAGCGTTGTGTGTAATACTAGTTTTTGGCAGTTTTTCTTTTGAATGGGCAGGGGCAACAGGTAAACAAATAGTTTACTGTATCTGTATCCATGACAACGTGTATGCAAAATTTCATGATAAGTAGTAAAAAAGTAAGTAAGAAGTTAAAACATGAAAGTGTAACAAACGAACAAACAAAAAAGGTTACTTTCGCATTGATAATATTAGGAAATTTCACTTTATTACCTCGTTGATTTAGTTAAGACGGAGATTACCTAAGTCCTGGGTTCAACTTACTACCAGGTAGATACCACCCACTCATCAGATATTCGACCACAAAATATCAATACATAGTATTGTTATGTTCCGCTTTGAAGGGTGAATGAGTGTAACTACAGACACAAGGGACTCTTATTTCCCAAAGTTAGTGGCGCAATGGCGATGTAAGGAATGGTTAATATTTCATACAACACCAATGTCTCGCCAGTGGGTGATGGTGACCACTTACCGCCGCAGCGCGCAGAAGGCCCAATTGCTTGTCCACCTATATATAAAAATTACATATCAGATGACAACCTTTATGAAAAAAATACATACATTCCACAATCAACTGCATTTCATGAAAATCTTCATTAATATCATTTGTGGCCTTGCATTTATAAATTCCATTGTGCTGCTCTCCAATATCATCGATGTGAAGAATTGATTTTGTACTTTCTAAGGCCTCGAAACCAAGTAAAGAATCGTCTTTGCTAAATGACCAAGATATAACAGGATCCGGTTTACCTTTTATAACTCTAAAATTTAAAAATAATTAAGTCCGTTTCGTTTTTTTATATAAAGTGATCAGCAATCGTGTTAATGTTGGAGCCAACATCAATAATAATGACAACACTGGTTAAATTTATATTGTAAGCTATGTTAATTTTAATAAAAGTATATTGCACATACATATGGTTTCGATTTGACTATATTTATGAAAAAGTAAGAAAATCAACAAAACGTGTAGTCAAATAATTTATAATTCAAGTAGTGTTATAGATTTTAAAAGGCTTGTGTGAATTGATTTGTGTCTTTGTTTATTTAAAAAAACCGATATGCCCCCTTGGTAAGAACGCATGAATCTTAACCGATGATCGTGGGTTCAAGCCCGGGCAAGCACCACTGAAGTTTTTCATGTGCTAAATTTGTTCTTATAATTCGTCTAGTGCTTTTTGGTTAAGGAAAACATCGTGAGGAAACTTGTATGTGTCTAATTTCACTGTTATTTTGCCACATGTATATACCACCAACCCGCATGGGAGCAGCGTGGGGAATAAGCTCCAAACCTTCTCCTCAAAAAGGGAGAAATAAGGCCCAGCAGTGCGTCATTTGCAGGCTGTTACCGGTTTGTTCGTTTGGTGCATTGGTTGTGAAATCAATTAAAGGTAAGACTGTTCAACTTCTATAATATTCACTGTATTGATCTATTACGTCGATAGTTGATTTATATTTTAAACAATGTATACTGTGCTTTGTTACAATTAAATATACTCAATGATGTGTATGTTTTTTTTTTATTTAAAAATAATATTAGATGTTAAATTTTATTCAATATTTAGATACCGTTGAAAATAATCTATATTTTATATGATATGGTGTATAATTGCATGTGTTATTCGCTGTTTGTTATATATAGTGTGGAACGATAATTGTAAAATGATCAAATATATCATGGAGTGAATAGAAGACAGCTCTTCCTTAGTTTCATTTACCGTTTGATCCCCGAAATTAGTTCGGCGTAAACATATGATAATACACATAAAAAAAACTTAACTCGTTCATTATTCTTCAAATGATTAAAATTACCTGCATGGCAAATCAACACTATGTCCTATTTTCCTATAGTATATAACAGTACGTTTGTCTATCTTAGGAGCATCTGCAAAAAAAATATTAGGTTAAAGTACAAAAAAAATGCGCTCTTCATGTTTTAAGATCGTTGACATAAAAATAATGCGTTTTAAAATTGGTAATAATTTTACTAGAAACTAATTTAATATCGAAAGGAAATTGCTTATAATTTTTCTCACCTGTACCAGATATGGCAACCTTAAATGGAAAATCCTTAGTTTCATGGCCGTTGGTGATATTCACATGGTAATTCCCTTTTAGTTTAGTATTCATGCTTTTTATAGTTAATTTCGAACCGTCTGGTGATATATCATAATTTTCATCACTATTTATCTTGTCGTTATCTTTGAACCAAGTGATAGTTTCAGCTGGCGATGCATCAACTATACATTTAAATTCGACACTTGTTTTATATTCTACTGTTGTATCTGAAATTGAATTACTATTTATCTACCCACTCTTTAGCAAATAAAATTTCATTCTTGTCATGTTTTCTATGAATGTGTATAACTTAGAGGTTTTGGTTTAAAATTAGACAAACATCATCGTCTACGAGCACAATTAATTGGTTTATCAAAGTCTTCTTACTTAATTTAACATCTTTTATACCATAGACATTATGAGCGATTGAAGCAAAAATGAGAATAAAATCCCACTTATCCGTTTAATATATTAAAAACGGGATGTAAAAGTTATAAACACCCGATAAAAACAGAAATATTTTAATAGTAAGTAATACATTCTAAAACTTTTATTTAATAGTTTTTTTTACAATTACAGCTTAATATTACATTAAAACTTTTAGAATACAAAATATTTTCTGAATACAAAAGTCTGTGGCTACTGGCAAAAATTGAATTTAGACTCCTAACATATTCCAATTTGAAGAAAAAACTTTGTTTGTTTTAAAAATAAAATTTACTGTTTTTGTGTAATTTTAATATAAAAAGACCCATAATAGCGATATACCATTTCGTAACAATAATATATTCTTACCTTTTGGATACTCAATGATTTTCAAGTACATTTTCTTTTTTGTTTTTACGTCAATGACTTTTGCATCTCTGTCTCCTTTATCGTTAATCGCTGTGCAAGTAAGTGTCATGTTCGTGTTAACCTTATTTAATTCGAGAACACTAATGTAATCATATGGAAGATCGATTGGCAAGACTAGCTATAACAAAAATTATGTATCTATTATTTTAGGCTTATTAATTACCGAAAAAATATATCAATTAATTTACTAGTACCAACAACATTTTGTCTTTACATATGTAAAATGTTCTTGTAATAATAATTACCATCTATTTTATTACATAACATAATGTCAATGCTTTAAATAATAATGAACAGCTCCACGTTTCAAAAATTACAAGACGATTTTAAACGTCTAAATACATATCATTGAAGAGTTTTAGATAATTTAGATATTTATATCTACCATAACATTAAATATCAATTTGCCTAAAGGGAATCAAGAGGACAAAATATTACCTTAGATGATATAATTGCACCAGAACTATCCGTCCAAGTAATTTTCGGCTCAGGAAACGCATGAACTTTACATTTCAATGTTAAAGAATTATCAAATTCAACATCCACTGGTGATTTTGATAAAATTGTTACCTCCGGCACCGTAAATTTAGCTTTTTCTATTAGATAAAAAATAAAAATGATAACTAACAAACTTTATTAATTTAGGTTTTAACGAGTTAAGGCGCAGGCTCAACGGTTAAACGCGCTTTCAAAGGCACGGGAGTGTACTCATTTCCCACTTCCAAGATCCTGGATGCTACAGAAAATTTTCGACAGAAAAATCCAATATTTTTATTGGCCCTTGGGCTTGAACCTAAGGCTCGGGATTAGCGGCCTTATACCTGGCCACAGATGAACGATGCAGATATTTCGCTTAAAAAATAAACGCAATATATCTAATATACGAGATCAAATGGTAATTGTCATTAATTAGTCATCTATCAAATAATAATAAGCAGCAGTGTTATTCTGTAAGATCTCACTTAGATCTCATTCGTGTGATGTTGAATACCGTATCCATTAAGTATTACAATTGTTATTTGAGTCAAAGTCAATGTTATTGAGATCACATTCTGTGGTAAGTTCCGATTTAGTTCTTGCATAATAGCTTATCGTCTAGTCGTATAATAGTATAAGTAGCTTGCAGTATAGTCTTTCTTAAAATTTACCTAATCTGTCCTGATATTCAGATGTACTTGTTGATATCCTTGTAATTTTTTCTTTAGTGTTTGTTATGCCATTTATCTGTAATGCAAAATTTTCATAAGTATAATTGTTAAAAGTATTATTGTATTTTAAAAATTCATTTAATTTTCTTCTTACCGATATTTTAAACATACCAAATGGTGGCTTGAAAGGTTCTGTTACATAGAATTGTTGTTCTACGTTTATTATTTTTAAAGGTAAAACTTTTAAAATGCTATAATCTATATCCCTTATCTCAGCTGTCTCTAATTTGATATCTTTTTCATTATTATCTAACACAATTGATAAGTACTGCTTCTCTGAAACGCCAGTGGACATAAATCATTATTTCAATTTTTGTACTTCTACGTAATATATGTCTTTGGTAAAGCAATATAAACCGCTAAAGAGTTTATTCAATTATATATTATGTGTATATTCAAATATTTTAGTACCTGTAAGGTCACTGAGAGGCTTAGTTGAAGTTTCGTTTATGGTAGTAGGTTCAATAATAGAAAAACCATATTCAAAGCAGACAGTTGTAGATCCAGACACGACCACTGAACATTTTATATCATTGTTTATATGAATAGTATAGTTTCCAGGCTTAGCAATAATTTTATCAACCTGCGATTAATTTAAACTATTAATTAATTTAGCCTTGACGACCTTTGAATTTACTTTGACATTTGTTTTGTTATGTTTCGATTCATTGTCACGATTAGAATGATAATTATTTGTTTTAAATATTAAATTCAATATTTTTCTTATTAATTTTATTGTATAATGTTGCATTTTTTTACGATACTCACAGCAGTTTTTTCTGTATGAACTATTTCTGTTGATTCAATTATATTTCCAATTGAGTCTGTTACTCGATAGCTTGGAGAGTTTGATGATATAGAAATCAAAACATCCTGTATTTTGCTATCGACCGTGAACTAAAATACGAGAAAGTAAATCGAATATTTAGCTACTACTTTTTAGATTATAAAACAAATGCTAAGTATTTTACAAACTGATTCTGTTATCTAGAGACATATTAAAGTGACACAGATATATTCTCTATTCCCTCACTGTCATAATCAGATGGGACGGCAATCCGACACGAACAGAAAGAGTTCAGCAACAGGATAAACGGCTTTACGTACTTTCCGAGGTCCCGTACCTCATTTAACTTTCAGATTCCCGACAGAGAATTTTTGACAGAAAACTCTAGTAATTTTTGAAGCCAGGATCTTGGTAACTGAGACCATATATCAAATAAATAGACCTAAATAGGTAGGCTTATTCCACAACTTCCACAACGCTGCACAATGTGGTTGGTAGGGCAAGCTCGTCTCAGTACTTTTTTATGTTATAGGTAACGGACGGGTAAATGGGCCACCTGATGTTAAGTGATTTCATAGATATTGGCGATGTAAGAAAAATTAACCATTCCTCACATCGCCAATGCACCACCAACCTTGGGAACAAACATTTTATGTCCCTTGTGCCTTTAGTTACACTGGCTCACTCATCCTTAAACACAGTAAAACTAAGTGCGGGCGGATTTGTGCAAGCCTGTCTGGGTAGGTACCACCAAGATTCACGTGACCTAGCCACTAGGCCAAACCGACCCTTTAAACATAAGAATTACTATATATTATTGATTATATTTTCTTAGTATAAAGAATGGACTCACTTGGACCGTGCCTCCTTTTTGTTTAATATATTGTTGATTCAATATCGTCCGTTTGTTTTTAATTGATTCTACAATATATTTAATAATCTGAAACAAAATTTCATAATGTATTAATGTTTTTCTTTTTTCTTAAATACATTTTCTTTAATAGAGTGTTAAACTATTTGGATATTGTTTGAACTTACCTTAGTAATGTCATTTTTTTTTATATGAAATATCTGCCCTGATGTCGCCACAGTTAGGTTTTCGTACCCAGAAAAATATTTTCCGCCATAATTATTACAAATTCCCGTCAAAAGAAAATTAACCTGTAACAAAATGAAATGCATATGTGTTTACCTACCTATGTAAATATTTTTTTTATTCATGAATCGAATGATTTAAAACTTGTGTAATATAACATAAGCAGGAAAAAACTACCTTACTTTACTTTAACATGCCACCAATGTGAATATGAAATGCAATAACAATGATATTGCCAATAATTTAAAAATAGTCGAATCAAAATATAATTTTATTGACGTAAAATTCCATAATCCGAAATAAAAAAACAAAACTTTACCTCTTCTTAATATTACAAAAAATAAATTACAATAAATATTGATTTTATTGATTAATTGTATTACTATATTATTCATATAAAAAATATTTTTTTATTCACAACCTCGTTGTATATTGCGTAAAAAAAACATTCTTTCATCGCAACCAGTAGCATCATTTTAAATTTAACTTACTTGTATTGCTTTTTTTTGACTAAGACTCTTAACGACATCTATTTTCAGATAATCTTTAGCAGAAGCATCAGTGAAGACGTAGAAAAAGGAATTTGGTTTGCTTATTTGTAATGCTTCTTCAATTCCCGACATCGAGTACTCAGGACAATCACATCCGTTTACCAATTTTATATCTTTTAAAGCTGCTTTGAATTCTTCTCTGCTTGACGTCCAAGCTTTTACTTCAGTTTCTATTTAAAGAATAACTCCAATTTTTGTTTCATTCTTTAAGTGATTAAGTTGCATTTGATTTAAAACTTTATATAATATATAGCGATTATTTTGAAACTTTGTTAAACAGACTGCATTTTATTACAATTATTAATAAATGATATATTAATAATGAAGGAAACCATCGTGAGGAAACCTGCACGTGTTTAATTTCATCGAAATTCTGCCACATGTGTATTCCACCAACATATGTGGTGGAATAAGCTCCAAACCTTCTCCTTAAAAAGAGAGAGGATGTCTTAGCCCAGCAGTGGGACATTTACAGGCTGTTACTTAAAATAATATGATTTACTAAATTTGTATTAAACATTTTACCACTTACTGGGATCGTCAAATGTGACTAAAATAAAATCATCAATTCGACTATTATTCGATTTAAGTACTGCGTCAAAAATAAGGTCAGTTTTATTTTTCACTTCATTTATAACCTTTTGCATAGAACTAGTTCTGTCGATAACAAACACTAAGCTACTTTTCAATTGATGACAATTCATAGATATTGTAAATTCGATCACGAGAAATATATATAACTTTATAAAGGACATCGCTACACTGAGCACATACTACTGTACTAATAATACATTTCCTCGAATTAACAATATCACTTTTATAATATATTTGTTCGTATTATTCGTATAATTTATTTAAAAAAAAATGTTTACTACATCACGCAGAGTTTCGAGTTCGATTGAATTTAAATTATAATTATTAATAGCCGAATCAAATGTGACCGTCGAAGATTTACCCTCTTATCATATTTAACACATACATAAACTGTTTTGAATCTGTACATACATTACATGGAAATACGTATGTGTTTTATTTAATAATATATGACATTATTAAAATATTAAGTTAAATATTTTAATTGAATCATATATGATGGAATAATTTCTATTTCGGTTTTTTATCGGAACGTAATGTTGCATTCCTTAAAAGCACAAATAAATGAACGTTACAAAAATATGAAAAGTGATATAACGCTACTTACTATTTAATATTTATAGTTAATCTATAGCTTTTTGAAAAAAAAATCTTTCGAAATGCTCTCAATTCAGGTAGTTCGTAGGTAAATTTGCAGAGTGGTATCGTTATTTTTTTTTTAAAACATACATATATACATCCCTAAATACATAAGGAATAATTGAACTAAAATTGTCCATGAATGCTACTTAACTAGGAACTATGAACTACTAAGGGCGTGGACTCATGTCTACGGCGCGGCACCGGCCACCGCGTTATATTTGAATTATAAATGGGATTGTAAAAAAATCTTAAAACCGATATACTGTCACAAGCAAGATTATATATTTTATCTATTTCCGCGGATATTTATATGTTTCATGATTACATAATAATCTTTAATGCTGCTGAATAATGCTCTCCTCACCATTACGACAAATAAGGCAAATAGATTCATAATAATAATGATATCTATTAAAAATATCATTGAATAATAAAATGTAGGTCTGTTTTGTGCAAGCTCGTCTGGCTAGGTGCCACCCACTCATCGCATGTTCTACCACCAAACAGCAATACTTAGTAATGTTGTATTCCGGTTGGATGGGAGAATGAGCCAGTTAATACAGGCACAAGGGTCATAACGTCTTTGTTCTCAAGATTGGTGGTAACGAAAGTAGTTTTTAATATTTCTTACGGCGAAAATTTCTATAACCGGAAGTGACTTACCATTCACCTATTTATATTATAAAAATGGTCCTGACGTATAAGATAAGATAATAGTTAAGACTAGCTACCCAACTCGGCTTCGCACGGGTACAATAATCTACATAATGACTCCGTCGTTACTTTTAACCGAACTAGTCCGAGCTTATCGCCTTCAAACAGACAGACAGACGCGGCGGGGCACTTTGTTTTATAATATGTAGTGACCAACCAATGAAAGAATATGTTTAATAAGATTTAATTAATAAGTGAATTTTATTTGTGACCTTAAATAAAGACCTTAAATATAAAACTCGGCGCGCCACTTGCGTAGCACATGGTTACGTTGCGTTGCGTTGCACATTTGTTGTGTAGATAATGAACAAGTAACCGACATGTTTTTCAATTTATTGGTATATATTTACAGGAAGATGGACGAGTAATATGTATATGTGTGAGTATATGTAATATGTGCGTAAATTGTGCGTTATTATTATTATTATTATTAGATACTTAAATAGAATACATTACTTATGAAATTATTTAATGAAGCAATGTTTAATTGGGTTTCAAAACTCTTTTTTTTTTCTTTTTTATTTAAATCATATATAAAAACGTAATGATTATAACACAATCCAAGAATGTAATAATAAAGTCCTCCAGACCAATTTTGGCCACGGTGGCCAATCTCAAGAGAGATTAGCCAACTGCGCAGGAGATATTATAGGGCACAAGTGTGTGCGCAAACACAGGTGCACTTTTTGTTCCCTAACTCTCATAATCCGATGGGATGACCGGAAAGAGTTCTAGTGCTGTTTTCCAATGCAAGAGGGTGTATACACTTCCAACTTCCAGACTCCAGGCTGCTACATAAATTTTCTGACAGAAAAACTCCATAACTTTTTATTGGCCCGACCTGAGAATTGAACCCAGGATATTCGGGTCTGCGGCCTTACATCAAGCCACTGGACCAACGAGGCAGTCGAGATCCAAGAATATATAAAGTAAATTTATGTATAATCGTTAAGCAGACTGGTAAATTGGCCGCTAGAAAGCCAACACACACACAGTCAACACTGTCCATAGATATTGGCGCTGTGAGAATTATTACCTTTACTCATAAAGCCAACCCGCCACCAACCTTGGGAACTTTTGCCTGTAGTTACACTGGCTTAGGAACGCTTAAACATTTTTTATTAATTTTATAAATAAAAAAAATGCTTGACTTATTCACAAATTATTCATCGCTCATTTTGCAAACATTTTCCCTATAGAAAATTAAGTTAAATTATTCAATCTAATTTAAAATATTTCTTTCCTTGTTCAATATTGAGTAAATAAAAAAATAACCGGTAATCAATACTGTATATATAAATAAAAAAAATGTGTTTGTCTGTGATTTCAAAATAACTTTTTTAAATTTAAAATGGCTATTTGCAAGTTACAAAAACAACTATTTTTTATTTTTGTCACCTTTTAGCATCGTAAATTATCCTTCACTTCACTTTATAGCATCAACCAAAGGCTCTCATCGCCATATATTAACGCAAGGTCGTATAAAGAATTATACTTACAATATTATTATTTTTTTATAACATCTCCACAGGCTTTTGTGTTTATTTCGTTAGTTGCATATTTACAGTACATTATGTACATATTATATACTACCATATTCATTTTTTTTTAAACTGTTTCTCGTATTACGCACCAAAAGGATTAACACGATATAAAAAAATTAGGAAAGGTGAAAATAAATGTCTCGTTTTAAAAATAAAAGTCTGATAAGGCATTGTGCAAGCTCGTTTGGGTAAGTACCACCCACACATCACATATGATATCGCGAACTGACAATATAAAGTATTGTTGGGTTCCTGCTTTGAGGGGTGAATGAACTAATACATGCACAGAGAAAAGAGAAATAACATCTTAGTTCATAATAATAAATCAGTTGGTGGCGGTTACCACTTACCACCAGGTAGCCAAAATCCCAGTCAGCCTATATATTTAAAAAAATGTATCTATTTTTTTAATGTAGATACTTCTTTCATAACAGTTCAATATCGTTTTATTATATTCATTGGTTTCGATATATACTAATGTATATGTCATTAAGAGGTGATTAGAAAACACTCACATAGGTTGTTTACGTAAGGCCGATAACGTGTATATTTTTAATTGACATTATTTATGTTCTAATTAATTATTGTGCATAAACTAACAATGCCAACAAATAATAAAAAGTGCCATCTATGTTTAATTACAATGAACTAATTTCATTCAATATTATTCGTTAGTTTTGTTTTTTTTTTAATTGGCAGAAGGTTAACCGATTGAAATGAAACAAAATGTATCTATTTATTTATTTTTGTAATCTTCAAATTTTTATATTAAATTTTAATTATATCAATCGTCAAATCCAGACTTAAATATATAAGATTTTTTATCTACATCTTAATATTTAAAGATGAAACTATCAACGCGATTGTAGAGCTGGAGGAAATAATTGAACATAATAAATTTATTATAATTTAACATTTAAATACAAATATATTTTTAGTTCTGATGCATTAATATATCACACATATTACAACGGTCCAACCGGATGCCGGAACTGATAGGACATTGTGCACTTCATGAAAATGAAGGTCTGATGAAGAATAGATTGTTAATAATAACTAGACGATAGTGACGACTCGATCTGCTGCAATTTTGATGTGAATCATCTATTGCCGCGCCGATTAAAGTCATATGACGTGACGGCAAACATGACGTCCTAAATATTCATGTTCGTAGAATATATTTTTTATATAGTATATGTAAATCGGGCCTAGCGGGCTTGCCGGTAACTGGGGGCCTTTTTTTGGGCGCATCTGCCATTAAGGGAGGGGTTTGCCCATACTCGCCGCGCTGGGCAGGCGCCATGACATACGGTGCCGAAACGTGGACACTAACTGCGGGACTAGTCCACAAATTCAAAGTCGCTCAGCGTGCTATGGAGCGAGCTATGCTCGGAGTATCTTTGAAGGATAAGATCAGAAATGAGATTATCCGGAAAAGAACCGGAGTCACCGACATAGCTTGCAAAATTAGCAGGCTGAAGTGGCAGTGGGCTGGTCACGTATGTCGTAGGACCGATGGCCGTTGGAGCAGACGAGTCCTAGAGTGGAGACCGCGAATCGGCAAGCGCAGCGTAGGGCGCCCTCCAGCCAGGTGGACCGACGACCTTAAGAAGGTGGCGGGCACCAACTGGATGCGGAAGGCGGAGGACAGGGAGCTTTGGCGCACCTTGGGAGAGGCCTATGTTCAGCAGTGGACAACGATTGTCGAAGTACTGCTGCTTTACGATAGAATAACTGATGAATGGGTGGTACCTACCCAGACGAGCTTGCACAAAGACCTACCATCAGTAAATATATAATTAATATATAATTCATCTCGTGTTTGAGGGTGAAGGAAAACATAATAAGTCGTCTGGTAATAACGTTGAGAAGTACAGTCTTTATGAAAATTCATCACCTCAGTGTGTTTGGAGTTCTGGGCGTTGGTGATCACTTATCATCAGGTGGCCCATATGCTCGTCCGCCAACCTATAATATAAAAATAAGAGAAGGTTGAATGCACATTGTTAAGCTCATTTTTAAATAGTGTTCATTCATCACTTGATCAATAATTTTGAATATTTATAAGCTTTCTTAAACCTTTTTTCTTTGGTTTAGCATTTTTGAAATTTTCGTCGTAACTTAGATCAGCACTGATAATATCAAGTGATAATACAGAGGAGAAAAATAAATTATTATTCAATAGATTTATATTAATACTTAGAAGCCTTTAAGAACGCGCCTTAAGCCAGCAGCCGACTGATTTAAAAAAAAAAAGATATTTTCAAAGTATGGGTGTAACCCAAAGCGACCGGAGATGTTACTCGCGAAAGAAAATTTAGTAAGCGCCAAAAGCTTTTTATATTTACAAAAATAAAACGAAAGAGTTTTATTAAACAATATCTTATGGCCACCTTAGATTATTATTTGTAAATATAATTAACTACTAATTTTTCGTCTCAATGCCCTACATTACGAGTATAAATCAAAAAAATATAATGATTAGAGGATATTTCGTGATTTATTCAAACAAGAAAATCAAGAAAATTATATTATTTTATATTTTTGATCAAATACAAAAGAACATTGAAAATAAGGTTTTTATAATACATGTATATATAATATTTTATATTTAATTTTGGAATTGATTTACCAATGTGAAAACAAATAAAATATTATTAATTTTGTTTCATAACTTCTTAATAATGACTGCACATACTGAGACTGAAGGTAGGATTTAGCATCATGTTGCTGCTTAACGTAAATACTATTTCTTCCTTAATTCCTCAAATTAATCTATCTCCATGTGAATGAGGTATTTCGTGAAATTTTATAGTTGATTCATAGCAGTTTTATTTTTCTTAGCGATGTTACACATAATACATACTGAGGCGTGATCGTAGTAAAAAGAAAATTATGGTGCGTTCCTGAATAATATTTGTGACAGGAAATCCCGTCGAGTACACGGTAAAGTTATTTAATTATATATAATTAACAATATTATTGATTTATGACAATAAAAATGGCTAGCGATCATTTCGGTTCATGATTTGCTCATGTTTTTTTTATAGAAAAATTTTTATAAATTAATTGCTCATGTCATACGAATATTTTTTTAATATTTTTGAAGCACTGTAAATTGACAACGCAGAGGTAACATACGTCAGATATTAAGGGGAAAAAAATAAAAATATGTGCTCTTTCACAATGTTAATAATAATCAAACAATTCAGCTCTGCCAGGTGTGCATATCATAAGCATTTTATAAATCATAAAAATAGCTTACAAAATAGCAAAAAAAAAGCAAAAAAAGCAAGAGGCCGAGTTTTCACGGATGGAAGGAATCTGAACTGCAGCGTCAGAGACAGACATGAGCGAATAATGATAATAATGGCAGTATGTACCATTATTTGAAAGCACTGTTAATTGACAATGCAGCGCTACCATATTAGCCCACACGGTCCTATTATCACTGTTAATAAGGTCACCACATGATTAAATCATACAAAATTTTGTTCGCCATCTCTCTACCCAATACGAATAATGTTCTAAATTTAGTTTTCCTGTCAAACTTGATAATTAATATAATATTATCGTATTGTTCGAACAAAGTTGATTCTAGTTAAACCTTTGACACACGAGGAAATTAAACTTCATGTAAAAAGATTCGAACCGCAATTTGCGTTTATGCAAATATGGCATCTATTTTAATAGCATTTATGATTAATTTTATTTATCGTTCCTGATTTTTGAAAGATATAAATCCGAGGTGTCGGGCATAATGCCCTTGTTGTGTAGCGAATGAGTTAGGCCATAATGTTATCTAAAGCTAATTATGTATACAATTTGTTGCATTAAGTGGTAGATATTTAACGGAAATAAAAAATCGCATTATATACATAAAATTATTTTCAAAAAACAAACGTTCAATGTTTTTTTTTTGTTTACATATTGTTCATTAGAATATTTTATATCGTAATTTGCCTCATCAGATTAAGAGACTATCTATACTGCGGAATACAGCTAACAACCTAATGGAGTTTGACTAGATGCAGTTATTAAATACCTACTTAGGGGGTAAAATACTCCCTTAAAATCCCGTTTACATCACGCTACGAAGATCACTGTTGTTTTAGTTGGGTCGATATTTTTTTTACAAACGAAGATTGTGAACAATTATTATTTGTCATGGCTTTAAATAAAAACTCTTAGCTTAATATTTCAAACCTGTTATTTCCAGGTTAGAATGTTTCTTAATGTATATAATGAATACTTACAGCAATAATCTAACGAAAATGTAGCAAAAACTAAAACTTGTCTAGACCGCTATAAACATAACTTGGCCTTAACAAAGTTAACGTTTATTGCACTTAGAAATTATAGCACGTTTTAGTCCGTAATCATCTATTAGTAAAGTACCATCTAAATAAGTACATAATGTATTTAAAATATTTTCTACTTCTGTTCCTAGGAGTTCAGCATGTTTCAGGGAAAAAGAGTTTTACAATTGTAATGGACACGACGAAATCGATGGAAGACGAAATTTACTTTTTGAAAGTAAACATAGCATCCATAATAAACTCGATTAAAAGTCAACAATTCTTCGATTATATATTAATACCGTTCGGTGATGAAGGTAAGATCTTTCAAATATTTGTATCAATTTCAAATACGATAATTATTTGAATTTTGATTTCACCAATGGTTTATGCTAGATTAAATACTCTTTGTTTTTCATTTATTTATTTTTTCGACCCAAGATGTAGAGCCACCTATAAAGTCATCAAATCCTGATGATCTTGTTGATATCATACAATTCATGGAAGCGAGTGGAGGGCAAGGTTGCCCTGAAAATTCTTTAGGTGCTATAGAGACAGCGTTGCAAGCCAGCTTACCAAACTCTTACATCTATGTCTTCACTGATGCTGAAGCAAAGACTCACAGTCAACTGGAAAATATAAAACAACTGTGTCGGACTCGCCGAAGCCAGGTACCTAAAGCATAATTCATAATTCTTAAATAACTAATTCACTTTAAAAACATTCAACCTCAATGACACCTTTTGTTTATTGAATTAATTATTTTAATTACAAAAATAATAAGAAAACAAATTTTTACATTATAAGCAATAAATAACTTTTTACTATCCATTTCACGAATTACATTTGATGTAAAAAAGGAAGATTACAATCCAATATAAAAATCTAATACAAGTGTAACATGAATCTAACAACAAGTCGAAACGTTTTATGAGACCACGATCGTGCTTTTTGCATGTTCAAACATGCGAAGACCGAATTTGTTTCCAATCATTGATTCAATGATATTTCGTTATTGGTTTAATGTATTTTACAGCTTTATTTTATTTATTCATTGGTCTATATCAAAGGTTTGTTGATTATATTTAGATATAAGTAAGTAATATACTGATTATATTTGGATATAATAGTCCGTAAATGATACTCCACTCCAAACTGATTTTTAGTATAGGTAGGCGGACAACCATATCGGCCATTAGACGGTAAGTAGTCACCAACGCCATTGGCACTTTAAGACATATCAACCATGTCTTATATTATATCCCTAGTGCTTAGCAGTACCACCAAGTGTACACAGGTTGACGGCTGGACATGTAGTATTTCATCCAACACGTGCAAGTTTTTATTTATACAATGTTTTCATTCACCGTCGAGTATGAGATTAAATATAATATCAACAACATTTGAACCCGCGATCTTAGATTATGATCCACGTGTTTTGTCTCGGCTCTGGACAAGCTGATATTTGAAAACTGAAATTAAGTGCAGTTGATAAGCGCCCATAATCTTTTTATACATATATGTATATCGCTGTGACTTGTAACCCTATTTTAAAACACTTGTTTTTTCAACTCAAAACTTTGTTGCCTATCTAAGAGGACATTACATCAACCATTAGTCTATTGTATTGTAGTGTATTATATCAAGTGTTTGTTGTTACTATAATATGTTAATTATATTATTGTATCACTTATTATAAAATAAAGTGATTATTATTATTGTTATATCAATGTTTATTTTTACAGGTAAACATATTTAAAAGTGATGAATGCGAGCGAAATACTTCAAATCAAACTGAAAGAGATACTATTTATTACGAAGTAACTAGAAGCTGTGGCGGAACTGTTTTTCGTTTGAATTTAGGAAATTTACGAGACGTGAGTATAATCATTACATATTATAAAACAAAGTTCTTCGCGTCGTGTCAGTCTGTCTGTCTGAGAAAAAAATCATGACGACTAGAAGCTTCACTGACGTAGGCTGCGTGAACGAATAGTTACATTATGTATTACGATATAAAAAAATGTATAAAAACCTTATTTGACCTGTGCGAAACCGAGACGGATTTGCTACTCATCCATTTATATAATTGTCGGTTATAATTCTAATTAAATACCAGCTTTGATTGAATATGTTAAAATGTTCTATAGTTAAAAATGTTCTATAGTTAAAATATTAACCTCAAAATTGCGATGAGTATGATATGTCAATTATTATTTTTAAAGTATGTATTTTTTTTACACAGGTCTTTAAGTACATCAAAGAAATAACCAAAGTCGATTGGACTGACGTCAATACGCACGAAGAGTTTACGAACAATAAACAGTACACTGTAAGTTAATGCTATTCTTAATCGATATTTTTTTAATGACATAAGTGTGTGTTTATATAATGAGGATGTTCGCTTGAACGATTTTTGCAATGTCTCTTGGGAGACTAGCTAACTGCTCAGAAGATATCGAGTTGACGACAAAAGTTGCAATCCACCCCATATTCCCTCTCTTTATCTGATGGGATGGCAAACCGACCCACTATTGAAAATTCCAATAGGTAATTTTTTTTAATATTTCAGTTGACAATTGATACGTACACGAAGGAACTCATTGTAGCCGTCTCTGGAAAGTACCCGACGTTACAAATATCAAATAACTTTGGAGACAGTCCTCATATAGAAAAACTAATCGCGACTCATTCGATGCTTGTAAGTATTTTAAAATAAGCAAATTATCTTTTGCCAGAAACGGACATATTTTAAGTTGTTTGTAAAAGTAGCATCACTTTATGCTTTTAAACAATCAGTTGTTTCTCTCCAAGATAATAATTTTATTTGCTTCTCTCATTCTAACAAAAACAGTATGTACATATATAATTATTCAATCACCACAGACTAAGAGGCCACGCCCTTCTTTAAGTTAATTGCTGATATTTTTTATAGTATAGTTATAGTTTAGTTTACAGTTTATAGTATTATTATTTTTTATAGTATAGGTTGGCGGATGAGCATATGGGCCATCTGATGGTAAGTGGTTCCCTACGCCCATAGACATTGGCATTGTAAGAAATGTTAACCATCGCTTATATCGCCAATGCGCCACCAACCTTGGGAACTAAGATGTTATGTCCATTGTGCCTGTAATTACACAACGAACAATAATTAATTAATTACAAGTATTTTATAAAATAATGTCCAAAGTTGGTGCATTGCAAGCAATAACTATTGCATTTACACAGCACGGCCCCCAAATAAATGGGATAAGAGCAAGCAAACTATGAAAATAAAATGTAATGAAAATCAACATTTATTTACTTTTTTTAACATACAAATAAAAATTAAAAATAGCCACTGTACAAATACAATTTATTTAAGGTAATTCGTATACAAGTTGCGCAACTAGGTGACTTTACCACTGATGTAGGGTGCCAAGGGATTGGAGCAGTTACATTTTACAAAAGAAATGAAGTACAGTTTCGATATGGATTCTCTCCTCTACAACCGAATAGTCTCCAAGAAACTGCATCACGGCCGATACCAGGTTTATGTTATTATTGTTTTTTTTGGAAATATTTTATAAGATTTGAAATCGGAAATATGAATTTCGCCATTCTTTAATATTGAAATATCAAATGAGCGAAGCTGACCCATCAGAGTGCGTAGATCTTAACAGAGAAAGCATCTCTGAACTTTATATGCTATATAATGTGGTTGTAATAAATTTCAAGCAACGTGGTGATGGAAAACCTCGGTGGTAACCTGCTATCACATGTATATCTCATGCTGTTGGAGTGTATTAGTAAGCTTTTTTTATTATGAAACTTTGTATTCTCCACAGATATGTTCTCCGTGCTTTCGGTGTACCTATCGTTTTATTGTTTGGTAGTTTTATGTGCCTGCATGTTTTCATTCCCAGGCAGCGTCAAAATAAAATTTTGAATTGCATTTTGTCTACATCTTGTTTTGTCTGAGTTGTGTTTCTTGATGTCCCCGATTGATCTTTGGGATTCTAGATTATTCTGGTCTGGATGGTGTTCGGCCAGCCTGTCCATATGTGGATAGTAAGCCTTAAAGGAGAGGCCTTTAGAGGAGATTTTTATCCAGTTTGTTTAATTTAATGCAACTTTTTAATTTTTAGGACTAATGAACTATATACTGATAGCACTTCCTGTTGATTCATCATCAGAACTGGTATCAGTTAATATACAAACAGCTGATAAGCAGATATTTGAAAAAAATGCACATTATACAGTCGATGCAAACAAAGGTCTTTATCTTGTTCAAAGTTATTTTGCGCCACAGACAGCTTTCAAAATATTGGTAAATAATATTATGTTGTATCATATTTTTTTATTAACGAACTTACGTATATATGATGTTTAGTAGATGACTAGTTGAACAGTGCTGTGTATTCTTCATTCTTTTATGAGAGAAAGAGATAAATCATTGTTTAACTAAACAGTCGCTAAGCAACGTTTATAAAATATAAGGACGTAAGTTTTTGTACAAAGTATTACTTTTAAATATTTTTCGAAGAACAGGCAGTTTCCTAGCAACCACTTTAATACATAGATGTTTATTTTTTTTCTTCATAACATTTGTTTTCATTATCATTTGATGAATGCCACTAACTATATTGTATATAATGTTGTATACTTTGTTCATTAATTTTTTTTTTTTAATTTAATGTATCTAGGTAGTATGTCGAGACAAGATGAATTATCAAGAAATAACGGGTAGCACCGAATTTCTTCATCCACAACAAACATGTAAGATTTTCTTAATCTATATTTATAGCTAGTCTTTATAGGCTATAGGCTTATGACAAGAATTCGTCTAAAAACTACACTCGAAGGCGTAATAAGGAAAATGGTTTACTTCTTTAGTATTATCAAGAGTTTTAAATGCTTGTGTAACAATACACCTAGGATTTATATTATAGAGCTAAAGAATTAATAATTATTGTATAACGCGATAGTTAGAAACCAGTACTTCGATTTAAATAAAGTTTTTGGATCATGTTTATGTTTTTTGTTAGTTAAAAAATGCGAGAGCAGAAAGTAAGTTTAACGTCAACTAAAAGGGTATGAAACCGCAAGACAAAGATATTAATCTATAAATATCTATAAGTGAAATATCACTCATCACGAGATCTCTTAAATTATCTGCCCCGACGTAGACGCTCACTAAGAACGGATTTTACGCAAATCCTATCCAAAATGCATTTCTCTTATTATCCACCAATGTAAAGCCGGGACAATAAGTTAGTACATAATACTTATTCATATCATAATTATTTCTCTCTAATCTTAAAACTTATTACATAGATTTGATGATCAAACTATTCAATTTCTTCTAGTAAATATTCCACGAAAATTTACTCCGAGGGCAGAAGTAATAAAACCAGAACAGACTTTAATAGATTTTGGAACTAGTTATAAAACGGCTTGCAAAGTATTCGGGTTTCCTACACCAGTTATTTGGTGGGAAAATGATTTGGAAGAAAGAATACCATCTCAGGTATTGTCATTTAAATCTGTATTATCGTCTGCTATTTTTATGTACATTGTTAAGTTAAATTTATTAAATTTTTAGAGCGCTCTACTTGAAATGCCTTCCACGTATATTAGTTACGTAACAATCGCCAATACAACAAGGAACGGAACGCTTACATGCAAATGTAAAAATGATGAAGGAGAAAACGAAGCATCAGTCGATCTATACGTCAACAGAACTTTCGTATTCGACGTCATCCAGTATCCAACAGGTACATTTTATTAAGCGATAATAACATATAGATAGATTAAAAGATAGATTAGAGAAACACATAAACCAGATAATGAAGAAGAAGAATAAAATCTATTGTTTAAAAAAGTGTATGTGCAATAGTGTGACGTCGCAAACTTTCTTTTTTTATAGAATGGGTTGACAGACGGGCAAATAGTCTATAGACGTTGGCATTGTAAGAAACATTAACCATCCCTTACATCGCCAATGCGCCACTAACCTTGGGAACTAAGATGTTATGTCTCTCGTGCCTGTAGTTACGTTCACTTACCCTTTAAACCGGAACACAACAATACTTAAGCACTGCTGTTTTGCACTAGAATATATGATGAGTGGGTATATATGAGTGGTAATAAATATTTTTATTCTACCACCGAACATCTATACTTTATGGTACTTTATTTCGGCTTAAACGTAAACTCAAGTTTCTGAAAGTCTGACCAAAATTAAATTATGTAAAATTATGTATGCATCAGTATGCATCCATATTAAAGCCAAACTATTTGTTTTGGCTTAGAACAATGTTACAAAACCAGGAGGTTTATAAGCTAATGTGATTAAAGGCCATAATTAAAGCTATCACATATTAGAACCAATGTTTATCATATTGACCTTGTATCGAGTAAGTTTTATACTTCTTGCGAAGAATTTTATTATTTTGTAAGTAGTGCTTTTTGTATATTTTTAATTTGAAGTCAAAATCAAATTAATTAAATATGCATTATGATAAAATTAGAAAGACGCCAATGCTTTACTCAACCACAGTTGAATAATATGTTTTGCAATCTATATAGACAATGTTTTTTTATTAAATAAATTTAATACGAATTTTTAGATGAGACTGTAGAGTATGGTACTGAAGGAAGGCTCTACTGCGAAGTAAATGCATATCCTGATGCTGAAATAAAATGGTATCACAATGATACATTGATTAAAGAAACAAAAAATATTATTATTTTACAAGATGAACATATTCTTTTAATAAAAAACATGACATTAAACAGTACTGGAGAATATAAATGTGAAATCGAAAATGATGTTGAAACGAAAACGTATGTGGCTAGCGTTTATATAACAGGTTTAGGTAAGATTTTGTTGGAATATTCTTATATAAGTTATTACATAAATTGTAACATACAAAACATTATATTTTTTATTAAACATTTTCAGAAGCACCCAAAATTAAAGTAAAGGATTTGGAAATCATTTTAAAGCCAGGAGACTGGACAGAACAACAATGCACGTGAGTGATATTTTTATTTCCGTCTATAGTAATAACACTGTCCAGAGAATTTGACTTATTATTATTATTATTAAAAAAATTAAGCGAACAAATATTTTCAATATTTAAACCGCTTAATACAAGTATTACAGACTTTAGTTTATATTTAATTCATTTATTGTAGTATTGGAATAAGTTTTTGTTTTAATAATTTTAATAATCGTTACTAATACTTTAATAATAAGCGTAAACTCAGTGAGTAGTTGAAGTTAGTAAGAATATTATCAGTCCACGGTAGTCAGACTATGGATAGATAAACTAATATACACATTATATGCACTTTTCCAGTGTCTTGAGAGGCATACCGACACCTGAAGTTTCATGGAAATACAAATTAAACAGTGGTGACTACGATAATCTCCCTGAAGGCGTTTATGTGGATGGAAAATCGTTAAAAATTGCGTCAGCTGATAAAGAACATGAAGGTTTTTATGTTTGTGAGGCATCAAACATTTTAGGAGTGGATGCGCAAGAATTTTCGGTGAAAGTACAATGTAAGATAATCTTTATAGCATTTATTTAGCTACCAAGAACCCCACAATTTACCCAGCTTAATAATTCACGACAGATGCACCGAAAATAAAAAACGGCGATGAATTTAAAGATGTCAGAGAAGGCGATTTCGTTGTTCTGCCATGTGACGTAGACGCTGTTCCTAAGGCAAATGTTCATTGGGACATGTATCAAGATGATGTCATGGTGGTTTTCGACGAGCATCATCAGACCGATGAAGAATATACTCATAGGTATGGCTTATGATTAATTTTCAAAATAGTAAGTCTCGCAGTAAATATTGTTTTATATATTCGCCGGAAGGGCAAATGACTCTACTCCACCTGATGGTAAGTGGTTGTAGAGTCCATACGCGAAGACGGCCAGTACAGAGGGGAAAAAGGTTCTGCACTAGCCGCCTTCGCCTTGCCGGCCCGCAAGATGCCTCTTCACGCCTCGTTTGAAGGAACCCGGGTAGTAAGTGGAAGTGCGACAAAGAAAGGAGTTGCCAAATTTCTTTGTTCGCGATGGAATTGATGTCACAGTTAGGCGGTAACATCGAGAACCAGCTCGCGTGGATTTAAGAAGGAAGGGGGAAGCAGGAATTAGAGAGAATAATTCCTCAGAGCACTCGCCGTGATACAGTCGATAGAAAGCGCTCAGTGCTGCTATCTCGCGACGCAATTGTAAAGGTTCAAGGGTGTTTGTGACCAATTACGTCGCCAATAATGCGTACTGCACGTCGCTGCAACCGGTCCAAGGCCTCCAGTAGGTACTTAGCGGAGCCATTCCAAAGGTGCGAGCAATATTCAACGCAAGACCGTACCTGTGTTTTGTATTACAGGCACCGTTGTTGTGGCGTGAAAAAACGCCGCACCTTGTTCAGAACTCCGAGTTTCCGTGAAGCTGTTTTTAAAATAGCCTCGATGTAATCCCTTGGACTAAGGTCGCAGCAAACGTCCATCCCCAGCATGGCGATTTGGCTTTGTATCATCAGCGGTGTGCCACAGAGGGAGGGAAGAGGGAAAAATGTTGACATTTTCGCCGTGAGAGCGCATACCTGTGTTTTCTTGGCATTAAACTCAACAAGATTATCAGAGCCCCATTTGGCGATGAGCTCTAACGTCCTATCGAGTTCAATGAAAAGATCCTTCCGCCTCTCCTCAATTTCCGCTCGCCCAGCCACTGCACGTCCGTGGTATCCACCATGCACTGTACTATCGTCTGCATAGCAATGTATGTTCCCAAGAGAGAGCATATCATTGATATGCAGAATAAAGAGTGTGGGAGATAGCACAGATCCCTGGGGGACCCCAGCATTCACTACATAGAATTGTGAAGCGCAACCATCAACTAAAACACGAAGGTTACGCTTGTGTAGGAAGCTGGCAATCCAGGTGCATAGCTGAGCAGGCAGACCATATGCCGGCAGCTTGGAACAGGCGCGTTAACACAGAAGACAGCTCCGCTGCGCACTTCTATGGCTGGTATTAAATCGGGACCGCTAGCTTTCCGTACATCAAGTGATTGCAGCTCCGCACGCACATCACGTTGCCTGATTTTGATGTCAGGCATCGTATGGCCACATGAAGGTATTGTACAATCATCGATGACGGAATTGTCGGCAAAGAGTTTAGCCAGGAGATCAGCTTGCTCTTGCGGACTGTGAGCTAGCGATCCGTCCGGATTTCTGAGCGGTGGCAGCGAAGGTTGGCAGAAATTGTTTTGCACAGACTTGGTCAGACGCCAGAAGCTACGGGAGCCCCTAGGATGCGAAACAAGGTCATGACCAATCTGTACAATGCGCTGTGCATCCGCTCTCGTGTATGCCTTTCTACAGGACTTGGAATTTTATTGTAGTTTGCTTTCAGTGAGTCAATGTTAGATGCCCCGCTAATGCAGCCGTTGATCCACTTGCGATATGCCGCCTGCTTAGATGATACAGCATCGGCACATTCACGAGTGAACCAACGGTTACGCGTACTCCTACTGACGAGATCTGAGCTAGGAATGTAGTATTCCATTCCCAACATGATCTCGTCAGCAACAGCAGCGGCACTAGCTGTCGGGTCATTCCTACTGAAGCAACGTTCCTTCCAAGGGACCGACGCATAGTAATCGCGCATACCGTCCCAATCTGCCGACTTATAGTGCCAAACGCGACGTTTGCATACCGCTAGTGGCGGCAACTTGGCCTGTGGCACTCTGGTAGATATAAGGCTGTGATCCGAAGAGTCAAGAGGAGCCTGAACCTCAACCTGATATTCCATCGGGTGAGAAGTCAGCAGAAGGTCCAGTAGAGAAGGTGCTTGCCCATCAATGTCTGGGATCCTGGTGGGCTGATCAACCAGTTGGGTCAAGTCATGTGTGAGAGCAAAAGCATGAGCAGTCCTTCCAGCATGGTCAGTTTTGAGGGATTTCAACAATGATTCGTGGTGAGCATTAAAATCCCCCAAAAATACCAATTCCGCGTTAGGAAATTGCTCTTGCGCAGCATCTGCCACCCGACTAAGATGGTCAAACAATCGGCTTGTCTCCAAGTCACCATTGTGGGATCTGTAGATGCACACGTAGACTCGACTCTGACGAACCAGGTCCACACGTAGCACCAACATGGAGAAGGAGGGGTCCTCCAAGCAGCGCAGTCGGTGACAGCAAACATCCGTCCTGACGAACAAGCATACTCCGGCTTTCGCTTTGAAGGATTCTTCAAGCGTGTAGCCGGGATAATTAAGGTAGCTGGTATCGGCAGGACGGAGTATTTATTATTGTTTTGACTTTGTTCGTAAATCTCCAAACATGTTATATATTTCTTTTAGCAAAGACGACACAGGATTTCCTGTGCAATCGAAGGGGGTGAAACGTGTATCACGTTTTTTATCCTCGTTCCCAAAAAAGAGATTTTTTAGAATATGATTTTTATTATATTTTAAATTTATTTTCTTTTCATTCAGGTTTTCCGCTCGTTCCAACGACTCTGGTACATATTACTGCACAGCAGAAAATAATATGGGTCGTGCTGTAAGAACTGTTACGGTAAATGTTCTAGGTAAGAATCGCTTTAACCAAAAATTGATTATTTGAATCAATTGATTCAAATACTTTGATGCTTTTTTTTATTTTATTTTTTTGGTGTGACGACATCAAATAGACGGACGGGCAAATGGGCCAACTAATGGTAAGTGGTCAACCCAGCTCATAGACATTGGCGCTGTAAAAAATATTTAGACATTCCTCACATAATCAATGCGCCACCAATCTTGGTAACAAAAATGTTATGTTTCTTGTTCACTGCATTAATTCTGCAAACAGGAACACAACAATACTAAGTATTGCTGTTTGAGTTATAAACACGTTAATATTGATTGTTTTACAAATATTTATTGATGAAATTTCAGTTCCTGCATATATAGAACCATTGCCATGGAAAAATTTGACAGTTCGAACTGGTGCTACCGTTGTATTGCCTTGTGACGTTAGTTTCGGAAACCCTGTCCCTTCTGCGAGATGGCAGTACGTGGCTAATAACTCAGATACTGTTGTATTGTTAAGGTAATTAAAAAGTAACGTAATAAGGCTTATAAAAGCTTTTTAATTGAGAGCAAAGTCCAACTTTACTGATGTACATGTTGCATAAAGACGATAATCATTTTACAAACGCATGCTGTAATTTTAAGTTATTTAAATAAAAATCTCAGAAAAAATCATCATCTATTTCTAGGGGACATTCTAAAGGAAACCTGAATTTAGTTTTAAAGGATGTAACAAGAAGACAAGAAGGTGCATACCAATGTGTAGCGGAAAACGAAGTCGGACCTGACTCCGTAATAGTTTATCTTAAAGTGCTATAAACATAAGAAATGCGATCATAGTTATTCAATAAACATGTTTTTAAATTAATGCGTCGTATTTATTTGTGCCCTTAGATATGCAAGTTTGAGGACTGTACAGATGTAAAATCTCATCAGTATCCGAAGTCGCTTCACTGTTCACTTGTTCATCGATTCACTAATTTTTAGCTCGAATGGTAAAGAGCCCTGTCACTTGCTTATTTAGTTATGTTACCAACCTTAAAAAGTAGAAAAATTAAGTAAAAAAAATTAAATTAAACGGTTTTATTGAAAATAAAGATAATAATTATGTAGATAATGTACTCAAATAATTCGGTATGTCCTCGTACTAGTCATCATACCACTGTCCTTAGAAATAAAGGGCATTGATCAGACATAAAAATAAAATTGTTGGGCGCATGAAATTTTTGTCAACTCGACCGCTATATCATTATGAATGCTATTTACATATTTACTCAGGTTACGCTATGCCCAACAGGAAGACGGTCAAATTTCAATTATTAAATTTGATACACATAAACCAACAAAAAGGGCATGCTAAACAAAACCGTTTAAAAAGGTGGACGGGCAGATTGGCCACCTGATGGTAAGAAGTCACCACCGTCCATAAAAGTGCCGTTAGAAATATTAACCATTCGTTATTACATTGCTAATGTGTCACCAACTTTGGGAACTAAGATGTTATATCCCTTGTGCCATTAATTACACTGGCCCACCTTTCAAACCGGAACTCGACAATACTAAGTTGTTTGGCGGTAGAATATGTGGTGAGTGATTAGTACCTAACCAGACGCCTGGCGAAAATTCATTCTTCTACTGATTGATTACTGTTAAAAAATGTATCTAGCAAATAGCGAAAAGGTTATTTTATTATCATTATTGTTTTAAAATTGGAGATATAATGAATAAATTGATTTGCATGACGGGCATGGTCCGCTATTAAAAGAATGAAAAGTAAAATTTTAAAATTATAATTTTTTTTTTAAGTCATAATCAATCGGTTTTTAATTGTCATTTTGTGACTCAGCGATGTCAAATAAACACAAATTAACTCGAATTTATTCCTTAATGTCAATTGTCATTTCTGCTTGTCACTGTCAAATAAAGAAATCAAATTCAGTTTGTCTATCATGTTTATATTGTGAAATTAGTAAAGTGTAGAGTATTTTTTGATAAAAACTATATCATAAAATGTTCTTATAAAATGTCTTTCCCTAATATACCACCTTACATACTGCAAGAGCTACCCGATATTACTGAAACCTTAAACTATCCCATTAAAAATATACAACGAATAAAGGTTAGTTCTAATGAGGTATTTGGCAGCTACTCAAAGTAATTGTTTCTATAATTATATATGAATTGTTTCACATTAATTATTGTCTTTGTTAAAACTAGTTTTTTATAACCTATTATATATATACCTACTATATTTTTTTTAATTAATTTTTGCATAAAGGATCGATTCGTGCATGACTTTTATTACTCTGGAAATATGTATGAATTTTGAATTTAAATTCTGACTAACCTACAGGTGAAGTCATATGAAGTCACAATGTAAATTTTGTAATAAAATAAGTGCTTTAGAACTTAGACATGGAGTTTTTGTGTATTGAGTAGTGTGTCAATTGAGAATTTCATTTGTTTATTTTACACTATGCATTGTCATCAATCATGTTAAATTATGCTCTGATTCTGAGGTATATCAAAACATAAACAACAATAAAAATATTTAAAACTCGAGTGTTATGCTTTTTGAAATTGTTTTAGAAAATGACTGACACTGAGAACAAAAACATAAGGTTCATGCACATCACATCAATAGCAAAACCTTCTCTGAAATGCACTGCATCTTCTGTTATAAGTTTTATTTATTTTATGTATAATGTTCAGTTTATTTGGCGTTACAAAAAAAATGTCTTCTCATTTATTAGTGAAGATTTATGTTCAAAATAATGCAAAGGTAGATAGATGCTTGAGGCCAAAATGCATTCTCTTCCAACCATGCATAAGTTGAATATATGATGCATAAGTTGAACTATTATACCAATATAAAGAACTTGTATATATGTATGACAAAAAAGTCCTTTTTCAGTATTAATCTTGATAGAAGTGTTTTTAGCTATTAATTCAAATAGAAAAACAATTTATTTACTTTCTTTGTTTTTTTTTAAATATACCAATCAATTTATTCTAGAATAAATTAAAAAAAATGTTTAGCCAATATTGTTAAATTTTTAATTTTAATCCTGGTCGCTCAACAATTAATATATTTTATACTGTGAAGATGTAACAACAATAATAATACTTTAAAAAGCAGTATTAAAATTTATAATTGTATGTACTAAAGAGAAAATTGAACTCTATAGCATAGATGAGTGAAATCAGATAATATTTCTGAAATATCCTTTTTTTATATATTATTAATATTATTATTCATAATTTAATTTCAATCTTTTCCAGTACACCAGCTTTGATGTATCAAAATCATTAATTGCTTTTGGGGCTACTAGTGGAGGAATCTATGTGTTTAACAGATGGCCTTGTGAATTTATACAATTAATTCCAAGTAAGGTTAGTAAAAGTCGAGATGGCCCAGTGGTACGAACGCGTTAATCTTAACCGATGAACGTGGGTTCGAACCCGGGCAAGCACCTCTGAATTTTCATGTGCTTAATTTCTATTTATAATTCATCTCGTGCTTTTCGGTGAAGGAAAACATCGTGAGGAAACCTGCATGTGTCTAATTTCATCGAAATTCTGCCACATGTGTATTCCACCAACCCGCATTGGAGCAGCGTGGTGGAATAAGCTCCAAACCTTCGCCTCAAATAGGGAGAGGAGGCCTTAGCCCAGCAGTGGGACATTTACAGGCTGTTACTTTTTTTTTTTTTTTTTTTAAAAGGTTAGTATAATGTTTTTAATTTTAAAAAACAAATTCTAATATTATAACTGCCTCATTGGTCTATATTGACTAGATATAAGACCTAAAATCCTGAGGCCCTGGGTTCAAAACCCAGGTCGGTCCAAAAAATAATTATTGGCTTAACATGTTGAAGACTGCTACTGAGTAGCAGCCTGGAATCTGGAAATTGGAAGTCTGTACACTCACGTACCTCGGAAAGCAGGTAAAGTCGTTGGTCCTGTGCCCGAACTTTTTCCCGTCATGTAGTGTCCATTGTGTGTGAATTGTTTATTATCATAAAACAGAAAACAAACAAGTGAAACAATATGTTGTCAACTATTAGCATTATATTTTTAGTATTCTATCTATCTATATTTTTTACATTTACTTTTAATTAATATATATGTTAATATGTTGCACCCTAAAATTAAAATAAACATATTAATATAAAAAAGTTGCATGAGGTGCAACAGACAACCTTATCAGCTTAGCATAGATATCTTTCAAGCAAAATTAGAAATATGATAAAGGGGTACAATAATTTTTAAATTACAAGTAATTATTTTACCACCTACATTACCAATATAGGTATATAAGGTAATAACGGATTGACTGGCTGACATATCGCCCAGCACCATGATAATTTTTATACAATTTCCTTTTGAAAATCTTTCATTTTTGATCTATGGAATTAGTATTTATTTATTGAAGGAAAACAACAGCATGATACAAAATATGTTGACATTAAAAAACAAAATACAGACAATAGAGCCAATTACTGTTTTCCATTGAATTATGCAAACCTAATAACAGTTAACAGAAGTAGCAACACACAGTTTTGAAAAATAAAATGTGAATGTAACAAAATAATAATGATTTAAAAAAACCAGTACAATTCGATCAGTCGACACAGGCCACGACGTGGCTGAGTGTGGCTATGCTGGTATTTGTGTGTGTATAAGTGATTGTGTTTGCAAGTACTTGAGTGTACGTGAGTTTGTGTGTGTGTTAAATTGAATTTTGAGCTCTAAGAATATCTTTTTTAAATGATTTAATTGACCAATTAAATATATCAATGTGTGAGTATCTTTTATTATATAGTGACAAAATGCGTGATAGTGTAAAGTTTGCAGCGTAACGCGTATTGGATAAAGGGACGTATAATGGATTCGAATATGCATTACGAGTTCGCTTGTTAGGTACAGTAAAAAGAACACGCGAGTGCAACTCGCGAGGGGAATCTATTTTACCAGAGACCAAATCATATAGAAATATCATGTCTAAAGTTTCGCGTCAATCTGTCAAGCTGGATATGCGATAATGGTTATAAGAATCCTTGTGGATTGTGTTAGTGCAAGTTTTAAAGTTCAGATGCTTAATAAACTTTTTTTGTATGGCCTCAATATATTCAACATATATTATATTGTGGGTTCCAAACACAGCTAGCATACTCTAATATTCTTCTAACATAAGAGCAATTCTGAATTATGACGCGAGGAAAGCCCGGGGGTAAAGCAGGGGTATTTATACATTTATATATATTATATATACACTCACCAGTAATATTAAATAAATACATGCATATATAAAATATTTTTTAGAACGAAAAATTCTTAGTCAAACAATACATTGCTTAATACTTTTATTAAGTATTTATCTTTTATACTTTTAGTAAAAAAATGTTGATTTTCAAATCCTTCGTTGTTTTTCATTCCAGGATGGTCCGATTACAAGATTAGCTATATCGTCAGATGAGAAGCACATTGGTTTTGCAAATGGAAAAGGCGTTGTCACGGTAACGGAATGTGAACAATCATTAAGTGGTAGTTTTTCTACAACATCATCTAAGGAACATCAAGGGAATGAGGTGACAGCGTTGACATGGAGTAGAAACATGCTTTTTACTGGTGATGATATTGGGAAGGTTTCAATTCTACAATTGCAGAATTTCATTGTAAGTATTGTTTATAAAGCTAATTATTTATTAATTATTATATTTAGCTTAGCTTTTATAATGATCTGGGTGTATGTGTTAATCATTGAAAAAATATGTTAAGTTATAAGTTAAATATATTTAATCTAACTTTTAATTTTAGTTAAATCTAACTTTTTCATTGAATCAAACAAACAAACAAAATTTGATAAAGTTGGAAAATATAAGCAAGGACATATATACTTAGTGTCTGTAAATTTTGATTATTTTTGCATCAGCTTTTTATCATCTAAATCTTAACAACTAAACAACTTATTTTAGGCAAAAAGAATGTTCCAGAGTTCCACACAGATTATTATGAGTTTAGATTCGCGTATTTGCCAATTGGAAGCAAAAGAATGCATGTTACTTGTGTCGACTCTCACAAGGTGCTACATATGTAATACAATACAAGAACAGTACAGGCAAATTGGACAAAAATTACGAGACGGCGAATTCGGAGCTTGCTTCGCGAATATTGAAAAACCTCTAACAAATGGCGTAACAGCAAACGCAACAGAGGAATTTACTGAACTTAAGAAATTCAACATTGTTGATGATGATGTCAGATTCGTTGTCGGCGAAGAATTCGCTAATACTGTTATTTATTGTGCACGGCCATCATCTAGGTTATGGGAAGCCACCGTTGATGGCATGGTTAGGAGAACTCATCAATTTAAACAAGTTCTAGCTAAACAACCTATGACATTAGTATCAAATGAATCATATGAAAATGAGAATTTCAGTATTAAAAATGCTACAGATGTTGTTAATGGACAATCTGTAAATTTTACGAAAATATATAGCCTCAATGGTGCCATATTAGCATACAGCAGGAACTCATTATATTTCTTGAACATTCAAGACGTCGATAACACTGTTTGGTTTGATGCGTACAATAATATAACTGAATGTCGGATTTATAACGATTTGTTATATGTTTGGTTATCGAATGGCTCTCTAATTAGTTTGAGATTTATGAAATTAGATAAGTTTTTAGTTAAATGCTATGCCGATAGTAAGTTTAGGTTATGTGCCAGTTTATGTGCCTTGTTTAAAGAATATTTGGTGTCTCATGAATTATCACCTAAATTGCATATATTAAGCGGTTTAAGAGATAAAATAGACAGTGAAGACACATTAGATAATATTATAAAGAAATTTGATACATTGAAATCGAGCGATGCAACTCAAATGAAATCCGGAATATATGTTGTGGATAACACATATCATACGCAATCACTTCTAGATGATAATAATGTTCAAGCTAAAAATACTGACGATAACATATTCGGACCATTGCCACCGGAAGCGTTACAAACTCTAAAAGGAATTAGTGTTACCGTATCAGATAAATTGAATTCAAGCAAAAAGATTCTAAGAGAGAAATGGGAAGATTTCGAAGAAAAAATGAAACATTTGAGCATCGATAAAAACGATATAACACAAAATAGTCAATTACACGAACATGAAAAGTTCCCTAAATGGATACCCCGCGATGATTATACAGTTGACGATGTACCTGTAGTTCTAGAAAACGATATAATTTTCAGAGAATCTAGTCAAAGTACTGTAGAAGTTGACAATAATAATTTAGAAAGAGACAAAGTTTGCAAAATGTTGTACCAATATTCTAGATTAAGTCTTGTAAATAAAGAATCTGAAACGAATTTAAACTCAATAATCGATAACTATGCCCATAATATTAACGAGATTTATGACCTAATGTTATTATTAGAAAAATATTGTATATCAATAGAAGCTTTTGAAGAGTCTAAATTTGTACCAAATAATATATTCCTATCATACCTAAAAGGATCGATAAACAAGTACGATTTACTAAATATGATAATAAAAGATGAAGTACTTTTTAAATACTTTGTAGATTCTTGTATAGCGGTTAATATTAAAACTCAGAAACACTCGAATATAGGTTGTGAATGTGGCTTTCCGCTTCCGTATATAAGGACAAGTCAAATGCCGGTGTTTTCGGAACTTATTGATGAATTCATCGAACAACAGTGGTCGAGTCAAACTAAAGAGCAATGCTACGAAGTATGCAAAAAAATGCCATATTTATGGAGGAAAATATTGTACTTAAGAAGAAACGAAGACTTGATAAATGTTCTAAGAGTACTTTTACAAATGCTGGACGAGAGTCTCTTGCACTCTTTCTTACCTCAGTTTACATTTGAGACGTGGGAGAGGGCTATACAGCTATATGCAACGTTATATGCAAATATATGTTTAAATTGTAACAAAAAATTCGAACACATATCCGTCAAAGACATGTTAAGTTGGGATCATCTTGGCTCGATGATAATAAAATCAGTTGGAGGTAAAAATGCGATTAAATTGATGCAAAGACATGCAAAGTTAATAGAAAATGGTGCTTTAACAATGAAGTTTTACCATTCATGCTTGCTAGTGGTCTTGTATGGGAAATATGATGGAACTATAACGATTCCAATGGTTGATACCGTTTATAGTTCGTACGATTTCAAGGACTCTCGAATTGAGGTAAGATATTTTTATGGCAGTTCTAGATCAACTGATGTTAAGAAGTCACCATCGCCTATAGACTGCACTTTCAATGCTCTACCAACCTTGGTAACTATGAAGTTATGTGCCTGTAGTTACACTGGCTCACTCGCCCGAACACAACAATACTAACTATTGCTGCTTGTTGGTAGAATATAAAATGAGAGATGAGTCGATAGTGCATACTGAGACGGGATAGCACAAAGCTCTATCACCGTGTATGTATATATATACATATATGTATATATTATCATGTATCTATTTATTTTCTCAACAAACTTAGTATTGACCGTTATATTTAATCGTTTATCTAAATAAATTGATACAGTAACATCTTTGAACATACAACTTTTTAGATGTCACAACATCCACAAACTTATAACATTTTCAAAATTTAATCAATTTTATATCTAATGTATATAGGATTAAGAAGAAAACAATAGAAATAGGAAAACATATTCAACAATAACTTGCTTGAATTTTGGAAATTGTAAATAAAAAATTTTGAGTAATCAAATAATGATATTTCTTTGACATTCTAGAAATATCGACACTGTTCATTTAATCATCCGTTCCTTGCGAATATAATCACTCTGTTTCATTTATTCTTCATACCGAAACACATGAAATCAAAATTATTGCTGTTTTTCGGTACCTTTGATGAGTATGTAGTACCTACTAGATGAGCTTACAAGGCTCAACCGTCAGGGATAATATTATATTGTTTTATTTTATTTAAATATAACATCGTTTCAATTGCAGATACACAAGATTCTCTTAAACGCTTCCGATGGAACAATAAAAAATACCTCTTTGCCGCTAACCGTCGCTGCGACATCACCTAATTGGGGTCTAAAGAAAATATACGAAAAACTATCATCACCAAGTGAGTTTGAAAATTCAGAAAATTCAATACTAAATGACATATTGATGGCCTTGACTATGGCTGATGTCACAGACTGCACTCTATGTGGGTTGCCATTACGAAATGAGGTCTTAATAGAAGATGGTGGTTTATGGGTATATAAATGCGGCCACATTTTTCATGGTGCTTGTTTGAATTTGAATAAAATTAAACTGTGCCCTTCTTGTACGCTCCAATGAATCTTGATGTATTTTAATTAATTATCTGTGGCTATATTTTTATCTGTGTAATTTATATTCTAGATCTTGGGTTGCTATTAATGTTACTTAAATTATCATTAATCAAAATTATAAAAACGCGAATTATATAATCTAGTCTTTATATTGTCGTTTTACTGTAAAACGATATTAAATGTATTTGGTAATAAATTTCAATTTAAAAATACATAAAAAATTGAAATAATGTTTATATAAAAACTTGTAACAATTTATAGTAGTAGGAATTTTTATTTAACTGCCAAAACGTAGCATTGAAATTGATGGCCTTGGCATTAATATTAAGTCAAGTGTAATGTTTTATATATACAGATATTTAAATAAATTTAGTGAGAAGTGATTACTATCCAAATAAAAAAAAAGTCATTAAGTACGCGTAATGTGTGGGTGATGCCTTATGTTACATGAATTCTTTAAAAAAAAACTGTATTTAATATTTATTTTGCTTTGTATGATTTGAATGATTACATTGTATGATTTGGTGAGCAGAGTAGGTCGAGTAGATAAAAACACAAATCATAACGAAGATCATGAATTAAAAATCACCACCTAATTTTCACATGCTTATCATTGTATATATAACGGCCTTACTTATAAACGTTGCTTAGCAACTGTTTAGTTGCGTAATGTGTATTTATCTCTTTCTATCATTATTGATTTGGCATTCGAAAGAAGGAGACACAACATATTATAAGTAAGGCCGTAAATTTTTGGCTCACTTAATCTCGAACTCGGTGGTGATGGAAAACATAAGCAAACTTGCATGCATAATATTCTGTCGCCTGTGTATATAATTCTCATAGAAAAATTATGGTAGAATAATCTCAAAATCTTCCTTACTATCAAATTTATCCTTTGCCGATCAAAGAGAAACTTTCAATGGCAATTTTACTTATTTAAAAGAGTTAAATACTTTAAAATATATAAGAAACAATTATAATAGTGTATGGTAATTGTTTTTTTTAATACTCTGTATTAGTTATAATTAAAATATTTCTGTTTTTTATTTTCGATGAATTTCAAATGTTTATTTATTTGCAATTATACGGCGGCTGAGAGAATACGTTCCTGTCAGATCCGTGATCGAATTGACGATGTAACTTCGAAGAATCATTTTTTTTTTCATTATTTTCGCTAGTTAAGCTGTTACGATGTTATGTCGACTGCTTATACGACCACCTGACTGACGTCAGACGCATTCTCTAAGCGGTCGGACTGTGGAGTAAAAGTAAAGAGATGTGTCTAAAATGTCCGAAATGTATGAAAGGTTCTATAAATTGCCACAATGGCGGTACTATAGCTAAGCGTGTTACTTGAAATTAACACTTACGCGAACAGTAATTTGGTCTCTAATTCCTTTTTACTCCGATATGATATACATTTTGAGGGACACTTTTTATACACAAATGTACATCTCTTTATCTGTACAGTCCATATTTTAGTTTGTTTTGTCACAGATAACAAATTTTATATTGTAGAAGGTGCCATTCTGCCATTTATTAAGTTCAAAATCACATGATTGTTTTCATATTTATAATTTTATACTCGATTTTTTTTTTATTTCACTAAATTTGATTAAGCACAATCTGTTTAGGAATGTTAGATATTATTATTTATGTTATATATTAAATTAAAAAAAATATATTAGTTTAGGAATATTTTTGTTTATCTGTACACAATTGTAGTAGCTTAAAATTAATTTAAATTGACTCATAAAATATTTTAGTCGTTTTGTAACACAAATTGAGTTTGAGTTATTTTTTAATTCTAACGCACTATCACTGTTATATGAATTTTGTGTTAAATGTATAAGGTGATAAATTATGTCATACTCTAATAATGTACTTTTGTAAAAAGGATGCTACTTTTAAATGTATTTAAAGGGTAATTGTTTGTTAGATTGTATAAATTCGCCATAATGAAGCCCCACCTCAAGTATAACACAATAATTAATAATTGTGAACAAAATAATTGCTTTCGTATCGTTACCGTCTTAACTTAAGCCTGGTTTACACAGTGCGAGATGCTGACTAGACCGTTGACAGCTGCTCGCTATATGCACGTGTATATGCACACATCGCTGTTTACATGGTGAGAGATCCTTTCTCGACTGATTGGCGAGCTACTGCCGTACGCGTCCGAATGTAAATGACGTCATGTCGTGTGAGCGAACGATACGAATGGAGGTTAAGGGGCGAGCTACTGTACAACTCGCGAGCTCGTTTATCTCTTATGATACGTTCACACGTGCGAGTTGCTGCATTGCCTGTGTAAACCAGGCATTAGCATTCAGGTAGCTTTGACCTAATTCTTTCTCTTGCAGTGTTTTATCACACTGCGCCACCTTAAATAAATAGTACAAGAAAATTATAATGATGATAGAATGTTATACAGCCATTCTGATTAAATTTAAGACTCAGTGATCGCTTCCCTTTTCGACTTTTGATCTGTTAAGCGTGAAAGCGTAACAAATAATAGTAATAGTAAGGACATCCGGCGCAAACAAATTAATATAACAGTTACACAACCGAAACCTCAATGCATTTCTTTTATATAAAGAATTATATAGAATAACAATAATTCAAACCTTGTTCAAGGAAAATATTAAATTATACTATTAAATTTTTCGTTGTCATTCTAAATTTAAAAATTTTATTGGGTTTTTTTTTAACATAGTAATTTAATTATATAATATTAATAATGTATCAGTATAATATAAGCGAATCAAAGTGCGTGAAAGAGAGAGATAGAACTGAATGCTTGCTTAATCGTGACTGGTCGGATTGATAGATACATTTTGAAATATCAGATGTAATAATTCTCGAATGTAATGTTTGTTTATATTTATTAAAGCCATGTATTATGAAAGCAGTTTTATCGAAATAGTTTAGCTTAAAGTCCGGTTATTATATAAAAATAAGTTCGTTTCGCTTGCGGTTGGTAGAACTGTCTATTTATCGTTGCAATTTTTGATGTAAAACATATATTGGCGCATTTTATCCCTGTGGGTCAGACCGCCTCGTATGCCGCTCTTATGCCGTTATTCCCTTCGCCGCCTCTAGTGTCTTGTGTCCCTGGCGTTTATAATACATATATACTACGTTGCTATATTTTATAATAATAATAAGAGAAATATATTTTATTATGTTTATTTCTGTACTGTCTTTCTTTATTTATAAATATAAATTAATATCTCTCGGCTACATACATACACCCTATCCGGTATTTGTAGCATTCTAATCTGCCAATGTCACGTATACGCCAATATTAGCTTCTGTATTACGCCTCGTGGACAATTCTTCTATCCGTTATCCAAACGAATCGTTTCCTGATTATAATAACCGGGTAATAAATGCTTGAAACTTAAGCTTGTGACCGTGAATGCTATGTAAAAACAAAAAATATCATATAATTGTTCAGTACATGTCTATATGTATATAATGTGTATATTTTTGTATTATCGCAGAACTATGCAGTATTTTGAGTATTTTAGAATTATATATATTTGTACGCTTCGCTCATACGGAATCATCAATTTCGGTAAATATTTTTATATATATCAATATGTTTAGTATAACAAATTGAAGTTCAAATTGAATATTCATTTGTAATATAAACGCAATGTGCAGAATCTATTCTCATATACATGTCATAGATTTCACTCAACGGGCTCGGATTGGTCCGCCATATGTTATTTCGACTTGTTGTGACAATAAATTGCACAGAAGACGTCTCTGTCGTCTGTAATCGTGTTAATGTAATTGGACATATATTCAGTCACATTGGGCTATTCACGCGTTTTGATTGGTCGATTCTTTGACATTGACTTTAGTAAAGCTACTTTAATTGACCTACGTCAAAGGTGACATAAGTGAACCAATCAGTTGACGTCTGACAATGAAACTATTTTTTTTTATTCCAAATGACACTGAACCTGTCGAGTGATATTCGTCATGGTCTAGTGGAAATATAAAATCGGAACTGAATAGCCCTATGTATTATGTGTAGCTATCCTTATGTAACCAATATAATAAAATATATAAATATATATTTTAGTGGATTCCGTGTCTAAAGGTAAAACATAATTGATCTTACATCTAAAACGGCAAACATTATATTTTTGTATTCAACAATGTAGCCATATCAGTTGTAACAATTATACCGTAATCGTATTTAATATACCATTATTATAAAATAACGTGAAGTTTTTTTTTTTTGTAATAAATTTTTCTTGGACCTTTTTCAATAGTTTATATATATTCTGAACATGTGACAAAAACTTAAACTCGAACGAACCCTCAGGGGTATCAGGTATGAGATGTCACTGGCCATGGCACCGTAGTTGCTTTAGTACTAATAAAAAATGAAATTATAGATATGACATCCTTGTGTATGTCTCAACAGAATAGTGAAAGAGCACAAATTACTTCTCTAAGAACTACAGAAGACTCAGAAACATTTCTCTCTTCACAATATGAAGATAATTATGATATAAAGATATGGAGTGTGACATACAGAAAGTTAGAGAAGTTACATTTCTTCCAACTAGTTTGTATTGCGTATTGGTTAAACATTTTTTCATGTTTATTTTTTTTTTTAATAACAGATAAAGATTTTTTCCCATATGTCCGGTATTGGGCGTTAAAAAATAAAACAAAATATATTTTTTTGTATAATTACTTTTTATTAAACTTTTGGGTTTTGGCACAATTTGAATAATGTGTCCTGGTTTATACCAACTAGGTATTAAAACCTAAGTCTATCTACGCATTTGTGTACTTAGTGGAAACTTTAACAAAATAATCTCAATCAATGAAAAAATAATTTAGTTAAAAACCATAAGAAATATAACAACACATAATTTAAGTAATTAGAATAAAAATAACATACCTCGGTACGTTATTTTTATGAAAAAAAAAAAAAAAATCTATACCGTTAAACGAAATTGTCAAGGCAGATCCGTAATTATCGTGTAATGATCGTGTAATTTATATTCTAGATCTTGGGTTGCTATTAATGTTACTTAAATTATCATTAATCAAAATTATAAAAACGCGAATTATATAATCTAGTCTTTATATTGTCGTTTTACTGTAAAACGATATTAAATGTATTTGGTAATAAATTTCAATTTAAAAATACATAAAAAATTGAAATAATGTTTATATAAAAACTTGTAACAATTTATAGTAGTAGCATTGAAATTGATGGCCTTGGCATTAATATTAAGTCAAGTGTAATGTTTTATATATACAGATATTTAAATAAATTTAGTGAGAAGTGATTACTATCCAAATAAAAAAAAAAGTCATTAAGTACGCGTAATGTGTGGGTGATGCCTTATGTTACATGAATTCTTTAAAAAAAAACTGTATTTAATATTTATTTTGCTTTGTATGATTTGAATGATTACATTGTATGATTTGGTGAGCAGAGTAGGTCGAGTAGATAAAAACACAAATCATAACGAAGATCATGAATTAAAAATCACCACCTAATTTTCACATGCTTATCATTGTATATATAACGGCCTTACTTATAAACGTTGCTTAGCAACTGTTTAGTTGCGTACTGTGTATTTATCTCTTTCTATCCTTATTGATTTGGCATTCGAAAGAAGGAGACACAACATATTATAAGTAAGGCCGTAAATTTTTGGCTCACTTAATCTCGAACTCGGTGGTGATGGAAAACATAAGCAAACTTGCATGCATAATATTCTGTCGCTTGTGTATATAATTCTCATAGAAAAATTATGGTAGAATAATCTCAAAATCTTCCTTACTATCAAATTTATCCTTTGCCGATCAAAGAGAAACTTTCAATGGCAATTTTACTTATTTAAAAGAGTTAAATACTTTAAAATATATAAGAAACAATTATAATAGTGTATGGTAATTGTTTTTTTTAATACTCTGTATTAGTTATAATTAAAATATTTTTGTTTTTTATTTTCGATGAATTTCAAATGTTTATTTATTTGTAATTATACGGCGGCTGAGAGAATACGTTCCTGTCAGATCCGTGATCGAATTGACAATGTAACTTCGAAGAATCATTTTTTTTTTTCATTATCTTCGCTAGTTAAGCTGTTACGATGTTATGTCAACTGCTTATACGACCACCTGACTGACGTCAGACGCATTCTCTAAGCGGTCGGACTGTGGAGTAAAAGTAAAGAGATGTGTCTAAAATGTCCGAAATGTATGAAAGGTTCTATAAATTGCCACAATGGCGGTACTATAGCTAAGCGTGTTACTTGAAATTAACACTTACGCGAACAGTAATTTGGTCTCTAATTCCTTTTTACTCCGATATGATATACATTTTGAGGGACACTTTTTATACACAAATGTACATCTCTTTATCTGTACAGTCCATATTTTAGTTTGTTTTGTCACAGATAACAAATTTTATATTGTAGAAGGTGCCATTCTGCCATTTATTAAGTTCAAAATCACATGATTGTTTTCATATTTATAATTTTATACTCGATTTTTTTTTATTTCACTAAATTTGATTAAGCACAATCTGTTTAGGAATGTTAGATGTTATTATTTATGTTATATATTAAATTAAAAAATATATATTAGTTTAGGAATATTTTTGTTTATCTGTACACAATTGTAGTAGCTTAAAATTAATTTAAATTGACTCATAAAATATTTTAGTCGTTTTGTAACACAAATTGAGTTTGAGTTATTTTTTAATTCTAACGCACTATCACTGTTATATGAATTTTGTGTTAAATGTATAAGGTGATAAATTATGTCATACTCTAATAATGTACTTTTGTAAAAAGGATGCTACTTTTAAATGTATTTAAAGGGTAATTGTTTGTTAGATTGTATAAATTCGCCATAATGAAGCCCCACCTCAAGTATAACACAATAATTAATAATTGTGAACAAAATAATTGCTTTCGTATCGTTACCGTCTTAACTTAAGCCTGGTTTACACAGTGCGAGATGCTGACTAGACCGTTGACAGCTGCTCGCTATATGCACGTGTATATGCACACATCGCTGTTTACATGGTGAGAGATCCTTTCTCGACTGATTGGCGAGCTACTGCCGTACGCGTCCAAATGTAAATGACGTCATGTCGTGTGAGCGAACGATACGAATGGAGGTTAAGGGGCGAGCTACTGTACAACTCGCGAGCTCGTTTATCTCTTATGATACGTTCACACGTGCGAGTTGCTGCATTGCCTGTGTAAACCAGGCATTAGCATTCAGGTAGCTTTGACCTAATTCTTTCTCTTGCAGTGTTTTATCACACTGCGCCACCTTAAATAAATAGTACAAGAAAATTATAATGATGATAGAATGTTATACAGCCATTCTGATTAAATTTAAGACTCAGTGATCGCTTCCCTTTTCGACTTTTGATCTGTTAAGCGTGAAAGCGTAACAAATAATAGTAATAGTAAGGACATCCGGCGCAAACAAATTAATATAACAGTTACACAACCGAAACCTCAATGCATTTCTTTTATATAAAGAATTATATAGAATAACAATAATTCAAACCTTGTTCAAGGAAAATATTAAATTATACTATTAAATTTTTCGTTGTCATTCTAAATTTAAAAATTTTATTGGGTTTTTTTTTAACATAGTAATTTAATTATATAATATTAATAATGTATCAGTATAATATAAGCGAATCAAAGTGCGTGAAAGAGAGAGATAGAACTGAATGCTTGCTTAATCGTGACTGGTCGGATTGATAGATACATTTTGAAATATCAGATGTAATAATTCTCGAATGTAATGTTTGTTTATATTTATTAAAGCCATGTATTATGAAAGCAGTTTTATCGAAATAGTTTAGCTTAAAGTCCGGTTATTATATAAAAATAAGTTCGTTTCGCTTGCGGTTGGTAGAACTGTCTATTTATCGTTGCAATTTTTGATGTAAAACATATATTGGCGCATTTTATCCCTGTGGGTCAGACCGCCTCGTATGCCGCTCTTATGCCGTTATTCCCTTCGCCGCCTCTAGTGTCTTGTGTCCCTGGCGTTTATAATACATATATACTACGTTGCTATATTTTATAATAATAATAAGAGAAATATATTTTATTATGTTTATTTCTGTACTGTCTTTCTTTATTTATAAATATAAATTAATATCTCTCGGCTACATACATACACCCTATCCGGTATTTGTAGCATTCTAATCTGCCAATGTCACGTATACGCCAATATTAGCTTCTGTATTACGCCTCGTGGACAATTCTTCTATCCGTTATCCAAACGAATCGTTTCCTGATTATAATAACCGGGTAATAAATGCTTGAAACTTAAGCTTGTGACCGTGAATGCTATGTAAAAACAAAAAATATCATATAATTGTTCAGTACATGTCTATATGTATATAATGTGTATATTTTTGTATTATCGCAGAACTATGCAGTATTTTGAGTATTTTAGAATTATATATATTTGTACGCTTCGCTCATACGGAATCATCAATTTCGGTAAATATTTTTATATATATCAATATGTTTAGTATAACAAATTGAAGTTCAAATTGAATATTCATTTGTAATATAAACGCAATGTGCAGAATCTATTCTCATATACATGTCATAGATTTCACTCAACGGGCTCGGATTGGTCCGCCATATGTTATTTCGACTTGTTGTGACAATAAATTGCACAGAAGACGTCTCTGTCGTCTGTAATCGTGTTAATGTAATTGGACATATATTCAGTCACATTGGGCTATTCACGCGTTTTGATTGGTCGATTCTTTGACATTGACTTTAGTAAAGCTACTTTAATTGACCTACGTCAAAGGTGACATAAGTGAACCAATCAGTTGACGTCTGACAATGAAACTATTTTTTTTTATTCCAAATGACACTGAACCTGTCGAGTGATATTCGTCATGGTCTAGTGGAAATATAAAATCGGAACTGAATAGCCCTATGTATTATGTGTAGCTATCCTTATGTAACCAATATAATAAAATATATAAATATATATTTTAGTGGATTCCGTGTCTAAAGGTAAAACATAATTGATCTTACATCTAAAACGGCAAACATTATATTTTTGTATTCAACAATGTAGCCATATCAGTTGTAACAATTATACCGTAATCGTATTTAATATACCATTATTATAAAATAACGTGAAGTTTTTTTTTTTTGTAATAAATTTTTCTTGGACCTTTTTCAATAGTTTATATATATTCTGAACATGTGACAAAAACTTAAACTCGAACGAACCCTCAGGGGTATCAGGTATGAGATGTCACTGGCCATGGCACCGTAGTTGCTTTAGTACTAATAAAAAATGAAATTATAGATATGACATCCTTGTGTATGTCTCAACAGAATAGTGAAAGAGCACAAATTACTTCTCTAAGAACTACAGAAGACTCAGAAACATTTCTCTCTTCACAATATGAAGATAATTATGATATAAAGATATGGAGTGTGACATACAGAAAGTTAGAGAAGTTACATTTCTTCCAACTAGTTTGTATTGCGTATTGGTTAAACATTTTTTCATGTTTATTTTTTTTTTTAATAACAGATAAAGATTTTTTCCCATATGTCCGGTATTGGGCGTTAAAAAATAAAACAAAATATATTTTTTTGTATAATTACTTTTTATTAAACTTTTGGGTTTTGGCACAATTTGAATAATGTGTCCTGGTTTATACCAACTAGGTATTAAAACCTAAGTCTATCTACGCATTTGTGTACTTAGTGGAAACTTTAACAAAATAATCTCAATCAATGAAAAAATAATTTAGTTAAAAACCATAAGAAATATAACAACACATAATTTAAGTAATTAGAATAAAAATAACATACCTCGGTACATTATTTTTATGAAAAAAAAAAAAAAAATCTATACCGTTAAACGAAATTGTCAAGGCAGATCCGTAATTATCGTGTAATGATCGTGTAATTTATATTCTAGATCTTGGGTTGCTATTAATGTTACTTAAATTATCATTAATCAAAATTATAAAAACGCGAATTATATAATCTAGTCTTTATATTGTCGTTTTACTGTAAAACGATATTAAATGTATTTGGTAATAAATTTCAATTTAAAAATACATAAAAAATTGAAATAATGTTTATATAAAAACTTGTAACAATTTATAGTAGTAGCATTGAAATTGATGGCCTTGGCATTAATATTAAGTCAAGTGTAATGTTTTATATATACAGATATTTAAATAAATTTAGTGAGAAGTGATTACTATCCAAATAAAAAAAAAAGTCATTAAGTACGCGTAATGTGTGGGTGATGCCTTATGTTACATGAATTCTTTAAAAAAAAACTGTATTTAATATTTATTTTGCTTTGTATGATTTGAATGATTACATTGTATGATTTGGTGAGCAGAGTAGGTCGAGTAGATAAAAACACAAATCATAACGAAGATCATGAATTAAAAATCACCACCTAATTTTCACATGCTTATCATTGTATATATAACGGCCTTACTTATAAACGTTGCTTAGCAACTGTTTAGTTGCGTACTGTGTATTTATCTCTTTCTATCCTTATTGATTTGGCATTCGAAAGAAGGAGACACAACATATTATAAGTAAGGCCGTAAATTTTTGGCTCACTTAATCTCGAACTCGGTGGTGATGGAAAACATAAGCAAACTTGCATGCATAATATTCTGTCGCTTGTGTATATAATTCTCATAGAAAAATTATGGTAGAATAATCTCAAAATCTTCCTTACTATCAAATTTATCCTTTGCCGATCAAAGAGAAACTTTCAATGGCAATTTTACTTATTTAAAAGAGTTAAATACTTTAAAATATATAAGAAACAATTATAATAGTGTATGGTAATTGTTTTTTTTAATACTCTGTATTAGTTATAATTAAAATATTTTTGTTTTTTATTTTCGATGAATTTCAAATGTTTATTTATTTGTAATTATACGGCGGCTGAGAGAATACGTTCCTGTCAGATCCGTGATCGAATTGACAATGTAACTTCGAAGAATCATTTTTTTTTTTCATTATCTTCGCTAGTTAAGCTGTTACGATGTTATGTCAACTGCTTATACGACCACCTGACTGACGTCAGACGCATTCTCTAAGCGGTCGGACTGTGGAGTAAAAGTAAAGAGATGTGTCTAAAATGTCCGAAATGTATGAAAGGTTCTATAAATTGCCACAATGGCGGTACTATAGCTAAGCGTGTTACTTGAAATTAACACTTACGCGAACAGTAATTTGGTCTCTAATTCCTTTTTACTCCGATATGATATACATTTTGAGGGACACTTTTTATACACAAATGTACATCTCTTTATCTGTACAGTCCATATTTTAGTTTGTTTTGTCACAGATAACAAATTTTATATTGTAGAAGGTGCCATTCTGCCATTTATTAAGTTCAAAATCACATGATTGTTTTCATATTTATAATTTTATACTCGATTTTTTTTTATTTCACTAAATTTGATTAAGCACAATCTGTTTAGGAATGTTAGATGTTATTATTTATGTTATATATTAAATTAAAAAATATATATTAGTTTAGGAATATTTTTGTTTATCTGTACACAATTGTAGTAGCTTAAAATTAATTTAAATTGACTCATAAAATATTTTAGTCGTTTTGTAACACAAATTGAGTTTGAGTTATTTTTTAATTCTAACGCACTATCACTGTTATATGAATTTTGTGTTAAATGTATAAGGTGATAAATTATGTCATACTCTAATAATGTACTTTTGTAAAAAGGATGCTACTTTTAAATGTATTTAAAGGGTAATTGTTTGTTAGATTGTATAAATTCGCCATAATGAAGCCCCACCTCAAGTATAACACAATAATTAATAATTGTGAACAAAATAATTGCTTTCGTATCGTTACCGTCTTAACTTAAGCCTGGTTTACACAGTGCGAGATGCTGACTAGACCGTTGACAGCTGCTCGCTATATGCACGTGTATATGCACACATCGCTGTTTACATGGTGAGAGATCCTTTCTCGACTGATTGGCGAGCTACTGCCGTACGCGTCCAAATGTAAATGACGTCATGTCGTGTGAGCGAACGATACGAATGGAGGTTAAGGGGCGAGCTACTGTACAACTCGCGAGCTCGTTTATCTCTTATGATACGTTCACACGTGCGAGTTGCTGCATTGCCTGTGTAAACCAGGCATTAGCATTCAGGTAGCTTTGACCTAATTCTTTCTCTTGCAGTGTTTTATCACACTGCGCCACCTTAAATAAATAGTACAAGAAAATTATAATGATGATAGAATGTTATACAGCCATTCTGATTAAATTTAAGACTCAGTGATCGCTTCCCTTTTCGACTTTTGATCTGTTAAGCGTGAAAGCGTAACAAATAATAGTAATAGTAAGGACATCCGGCGCAAACAAATTAATATAACAGTTACACAACCGAAACCTCAATGCATTTCTTTTATATAAAGAATTATATAGAATAACAATAATTCAAACCTTGTTCAAGGAAAATATTAAATTATACTATTAAATTTTTCGTTGTCATTCTAAATTTAAAAATTTTATTGGGTTTTTTTTTAACATAGTAATTTAATTATATAATATTAATAATGTATCAGTATAATATAAGCGAATCAAAGTGCGTGAAAGAGAGAGATAGAACTGAATGCTTGCTTAATCGTGACTGGTCGGATTGATAGATACATTTTGAAATATCAGATGTAATAATTCTCGAATGTAATGTTTGTTTATATTTATTAAAGCCATGTATTATGAAAGCAGTTTTATCGAAATAGTTTAGCTTAAAGTCCGGTTATTATATAAAAATAAGTTCGTTTCGCTTGCGGTTGGTAGAACTGTCTATTTATCGTTGCAATTTTTGATGTAAAACATATATTGGCGCATTTTATCCCTGTGGGTCAGACCGCCTCGTATGCCGCTCTTATGCCGTTATTCCCTTCGCCGCCTCTAGTGTCTTGTGTCCCTGGCGTTTATAATACATATATACTACGTTGCTATATTTTATAATAATAATAAGAGAAATATATTTTATTATGTTTATTTCTGTACTGTCTTTCTTTATTTATAAATATAAATTAATATCTCTCGGCTACATACATACACCCTATCCGGTATTTGTAGCATTCTAATCTGCCAATGTCACGTATACGCCAATATTAGCTTCTGTATTACGCCTCGTGGACAATTCTTCTATCCGTTATCCAAACGAATCGTTTCCTGATTATAATAACCGGGTAATAAATGCTTGAAACTTAAGCTTGTGACCGTGAATGCTATGTAAAAACAAAAAATATCATATAATTGTTCAGTACATGTCTATATGTATATAATGTGTATATTTTTGTATTATCGCAGAACTATGCAGTATTTTGAGTATTTTAGAATTATATATATTTGTACGCTTCGCTCATACGGAATCATCAATTTCGGTAAATATTTTTATATATATCAATATGTTTAGTATAACAAATTGAAGTTCAAATTGAATATTCATTTGTAATATAAACGCAATGTGCAGAATCTATTCTCATATACATGTCATAGATTTCACTCAACGGGCTCGGATTGGTCCGCCATATGTCATTTCGACTTGTTGTGACAATAAATTGCACAGAAGACGTCTCTGTCGTCTGTAATCGTGTTAATGTAATTGGACATATATTCAGTCACATTGGGCTATTCACGCGTTTTGATTGGTCGATTCTTTGACATTGACTTTAGTAAAGCTACTTTAATTCGAGTAATTAAAGTCGAGATGGCCTAGTGGTTAGAACGCGTGAATCTTAACCGATGATCGTGGGTTCAAACCCGGGCAAGCACCACTGAATTTTCATGTGCTTAATTTGTGTTTATAATTCATCTCGTGCTTGACGGTGAAGGAAAACATCGTGAGGAAACCTGCATGTGTCTGATTTCATTGAAATTCTGCCACATGTGTATTCTACCAACCCGCATTGGAGCAGCGTGGTGGAATAAGCTCCAAACCTTCTCCTCAAAAAGGGAGAGGAGGCCTTAGCCCAGCAGTGGGACATTAACAGGCTGTTACTGTACTGTTACTGTTACTTTAATTGACATACGTCAAAGGTGACATAAGTGAACCAATCAGTTGACGTCTGACAATGAAACTATTTTTTTTTATTCCAAATGACACTGAACCTGTCGAGTGATATTCGTCATGGTCTAGTGGAAATATAAAATCAGAACTGAATAGCCCTATGTATTATGTGTAGCTATCCTTATGTAACCAATATAATAAAATATATAAATATATATTTTAGTGGATTCCGTGTCTTAAGGTAAAACATAATTGATCTTACATCTAAAGGCAAACATTATATTTTTGTATTCAACAATGTAGCCATATCAGTTGTAACAATTATACCGTAATCGTATTTAATATACCATTATTATAAAATAACATGAAGTTTTTTTTTATAATCAATTTTTCTTGGACGTTTTCAATAGTTTATATATATTCTGAACATGTGACAAAAACTTAAACTCGAACGAACCCTCAGGGGTATCAGGTATGAGATTTCACTGGCCATGGCACCACAGTTGCTTTAGTACTAATAAAAAATGAAATTATAGATATGATATCCTTGTGTATGTCTCAACAGAATAGTGAAAGAGCACAAATTACTTCTCTAAGAACTACAGAAGACTCAGAAACATTTCTCTCTTCACAATATGAAGATAATTATGATATATAGATATGGAGTGTGACATACAGAAAGTTAGAGAAGTTACATTTCTTCCAACTAGTTTGTATTGCGTATTGGTTAAACATTTTTTCATGTTTATTTTTTTTTAATAACAGATAAAGTTTTTTTCCCATATGTCCTGTATTGGGCGTTAAAAAATAAAACAAAATATATTTTTTTTGTATAATTACTTTTTATTAAACTTTTGGGTTTTGGCACAATTTGAATAATGTGTCCTGGTTTATACCAACTAGGTATTAAAACCTAAGTCTATCTACGCATTTGTGTACTTAGTGGAAACTTTAACAAAATAATCTCAATCAATGAAAAAATAATTTAGTTAAAAACCATAAGAAATATAACAACACATAATTTAAGTAATTAGAATAAAAATAACATACCTCGGTACGTTATTTTTATGAAAAAAAAAAAATCTATACCGTTAAACGAAATTATCAAGGCAGATCCGTTATAAATGAATAGTCTGTGAAACAGATAATAAATACGAATAAAAAAATCGACCGAGATCTATGCGATTCGCATATTAAGTATCGATCATTATAAAATAAACACAACTAACTTTCACATTAATATATCGCGTATGTACAATGGGAATCAACATAAGAATAAATAATTTAACGTCACTTTCTAAACCCTTACACATTTACTAAGAAGTACACGCTACATATTCGATTAAGTCACGTACACAATAATTTATTTATACGCTTATTCCTCTACATCTATTCACGTCGATTACATAATATTACTGGCATACAATATAAAGGCGAGTACAGACCGCAAATCATTTTTCCGGATAGGTATGTACAATATAAAAAAAAAAGAAAATCAGTTAGATAAAAAAATGACAACTGATAATAAAAGTACAATGTATATTGTTATTTATAGATAATATAAAATTATAGGTATGCACTCGCCATTAGTACAAAAAAAGAAAACAAGAAAAGTACAATTAGAAAAATAAATAACAAATAAAATGGCAATTAACGACATCGCTCCCTTTAACCTGAATTAACACTAAAGTCTATACAACTTTGTTTCACTATAATTATATTATGAAGATATTTGTCAACTATACCTTATTCTACGTCTACTAATAAATTGCACGATTTGATAAAGCGAATATTTGATTTTAATATTTATTATTTCCCCACATTTCGGTGGGCCTATTTGAAATATAAATTGGGAATAAATAGAACAATCTTTCTATTTATAATGTAAATTGACAATCTCCAAATTGACCACCATCTTGTTTTCAACACTGGTTGGCACAGATTAAATATTTTTTTCATAGATACTTATGAGTTACAAAGCATCGAAGATATGACATTACAATTTTTTACTCACTAAATATAGTTGTTTAAAGTACAAATTTCCGCTAATGAGTATTATGAGTTATTTTATTTATACTTTTTTATTATGCATCATAGTTATCACTGGTTCTTCGACAGCTCGTGTTCAAAACACTTAAATTTTCAAGCATTCCGCTTCAAATTTTTGGTTTGATACAATTAAATCCCTTAAATCTATACTACGAAAAGATATTTTAACTAAGATTTACACATGGCCACACAAAAGTAAATTCCGGATTCTAATACTTAAATAACTTTTTACTCTATGGCTAATCTAGACCTTACTACAGATAACTTTATCCGAACATCGATTACGTGCATACATATCTACAGAGGATTATCAAATATTTACATTGAAATTTGATGAAATATAACAATATAACTTATTATATACACTTCTCTAATCGTCTAATCACTAGTAGATACAATCCTAGCACAGTCCAAACGATTACTGCCATCTACTTATCGTAAACCGAAGCGTTTACATGATTCGATCTTAATTCACTAATGGAATAATCTCAATTATAATTAGACATTTGTATAGACGAGAGATCTGAGCGACACTGGCATCATATTTATTAACAACAATTATAGCCTTGAAGATCTCACATTAAGCAGTTGATGAAGTCGCAACTAACGAGATTCTTCTGTTCCTGTCGTTTATTCGAGAACTTTCTGGAGTTTACCAGGGATGGTGAGACGGGGGTAGGGAGAGGGGCGCGGCGTGCGGATAGGGCCAGCCGCGCGCCGTACCTCAATCTTCCTCCCTAGGAGACAGTGGGGGAGAGAACCCTGGGTTCATGTAATTCCCTCCATTGGGTGGTGGTGACGAGTTAGATGGTCCGGGGCTTGATAAAGAAGGAAGAAAGTTTAGTTCGCTCCCCCCATCTCTGCACCACAGCTGCCTCATCTCCTGTCTGCGCGTGCGCATCAAATTCTTATATTCTGATATTCGCATCTTCTTTCCATCAACTATGCATGTTCGCTTCGGTCTTGGTCGGTACCTGGAATTAAATAATCAAAATTAAAAAGACATAACACATAATAATTATGCTTGGAATAAAGTTGATAAAGATAATTGATTACGGCAATAATAAAAACACAAATATTCTTACCTATAATCAGGGTGTTTTTCCATGTGCAACTTAGAAAGTCTCGATTGTTCTTCGTAGTATGGCTGCTTCTCCGCGTTGGACATGGCCTTCCATCTCGCACCGAGAATCTTTGATATATTCGAGTTATGCATATCCGGGCAGGCTTTAAGGATCTTACGGCGTTCGTCTTTTGCCCATACCATGAATGCGTTCATGGGTCTCTTGATATGGGGTTTGCCGGCTTCATCGCGTTTTGGTTGACGAATCAGCTTTGCTTTCTCTGCCTCTTCTGGAGGAGACTGAGCCCAAGAAGACGCTGAAAAAAAAGGTAATGTTATCAGTTCGTTTCATCGGAGAATGGTGCTTAGGGACTAAAGGAAGCTTAATGGGTGATTTTCGATGTGAACAAGTTTATTTTTTATAACCAAATGAAATGTTACAAATTATTTGTGTAAAGTAATGTAACATGAAAATGATCCATTGCTGGGCAAACGCTTCCTCTTTCGAGGTTTCGGAACTTATTCCTCTACGCTGCCACAATGACAGTCAGTCTCCAATGTGGCAGAATTACGCTCGACACATGCAGGTGCACGAGTTGAATTAGAGGCACGAATTAAGTACGTGAAAACTAAGTGATACTTGCTCGGCTTTGAACCCGCAAACTTTTGATCTAGATTCGCGTGTTTGGAACACTGAACTGTCACGGTTTCCTTATTTGAATAACTAAAAATATTTACACAATTTTACGAACGATATCATAAAACGGTAACAACACAAACAGTTTAAGTTTTACTTCCTAAACTAAATTGTATATTTTAGCTCGAACTATCTTAGACGATTATCTAGGGTGTCGTTTGTTATTGTATTTTAGTCTCTATTTTCTAAGACATAAGTCACAGGTATTAGTGGATCGCAGGCTCATACAAAGAATTCAATCGGATGCCTCGCTAAGCTATGTCGTAAATTATCGCGAACAGTGAATGCCGGCTGTAAAACAATCGTTAAACAAAGATTAAGAATGGATCTATTCTGGACTAGTTGCTTTTCGGATGAGCGGATTGATATATGGAATTTTCGTATCTCATCAGATTATTCTGTCACTATGTATTTCAAAAATTCTTTAATATAAAACTCATAAATTAATATGTTTTTAAGCAACACTGTCATTCTATATAATTACCGAGTTGAATTTGGTAAATAGCTATCGTATTTATCGTATCAGAAATTCACTTTGATAAATAAAATCTAATGTTGCATTTATATATTATTATGAAAGTTAAAATCAATAACACTCCTTGACGTTTATGTATAATCGCGATGAAAAGTCATAAAGGATTCGTTCACAAATATTTAGAGCAAATACAAGACACATCCGCTTAACATTTCAGTTGACGGATTCGTAACCAAGTGTCCCTACAATTAATAAGCTCTGTCGCACGGAAACTTCGACCTCTCAAAGTGTACACATTCCTCGAATTAATTTGACACGCTGTTAGATAATTTATAACATCCTACATCGGACGATTCGCGTGATACACGATTCCAAAACGTATATACTGGTACATGCGAAACGAATAAGATCTGTGAACGCGAAAACATTTTGATTATGCATGATTAACTCCCATTTGACAAAAGTACAGTCGAGTACATTTTACGTGTCGGTCATAAAAATATCTTCCAATTAGACGACAGTTTTGCCTGTTGCTTATCATTTATGCTTCAAATGTCTCATGACATTGATGATAAGCGGACTCGTATTAAGTTCGAATTCTATAATGTAATGATTTTTAATCAAAATTGATTTTTTGAGTAAAACAATTTTGTACATGTTTGATAAGTTTAAACATATACTGTGAGAGATATATTAGCTTTATTAAACTTTTCCACGTACAAGTACAATCGGGCAGATCAACGAAGGGCGGAAGCGTGCGTCTTGAGCGCCATCTATTCCATATTTCTCGCGATTCTCTTGTTTTAAAGGAAACCAAACGACACCTCATTTTGTAACCATCTTGGTTTGGGTTAGTGCCAACTATTTAAAGTGTGCACTATTAAATTTATTCGCATCATAATTTATATTAAATAATATACAAAAACTTTTTAGAGTGCATTAGTATTACAAATTATACGTTCAATTATAATTGCAAGTATAATTTTTTACACGGCTTTATTTCTTTAACTTATACATTAAAGAATATTTTTTTTTATTGTTTAAAAATTTACTAATAATATTACATTATAAATTAAAAGCAACTATGTTTGGTATTTTTCCTTGGAATATGGAATTAAATAATTCATAAATAGGTATAGATGAGGTAGCTTCAAATAAAATGTTTCCGCACTTTTGGAATATCTTCAGTTTTTAAATATTTACTTAAAATCTCATAATAAATAAATACTTCATCTGCTACGAAATATAATAATTAGTACAAGCATACAATCTTGTACTATGCTATCCAACTTTCAATTCAATATCACAACACACCTCAACTTGACAGACACAGTGACGTCACTGTGTACAAAACTCCACTTGAACGATATCGTGTACAAGAGGTCCGCGCATCAGCAGGTGTAGTTGGAAACTGTCTTCCCTATAACAACCTGACCTACATAAACTCGTGTTTCCCGCATCGTAACTGTTTTACATCATATCTAGATTAATTATATTTAGCAATTAAACTCAGACATCAAAATGTTTGGCGGCGACACGGAACATTTCTTAGTTTTCACATTTCGTAGCGAAAGCAACTATTCATTTAATTCCTTGTTTATTTTAGTTCATATGTTGCGTAATGTTTTGCGAATTTCTGACATTAATATCGGTTCATTGGATGGGTTGACAACCGGAGCGAGGTTTGTTCAATGCTCGTGTATTATAAAACTTTGGATTTAATAATCGTGTAAGATCATTCAAGATTGAAATCAAAACCAAATTATTCTGTAGTAAGTAGGCTCATTGAAGCACATTTGAATCACCATGTTACAAAATTGAATTAAATGTAGTGCTACCACCGGTTTGGAATATAGATTCTACCGAGACGAACCGGCAAGAAACTATTCTAGTAGTAAAAAAAACCGCTATGGTTCTTTAGCTGGTTCTTCTCATATTCATTGCTCATACTTAACTGTCAATAAGTTTAATGATTCTACATTAAATATGGAAACTTGAATTTGAAACCACGAACGAAAACATTATTATATTATAGCTTCGAAGGTTGAGCCAGTGAAATAGAAGTATGTGACCGTTTGATTTAAAAACACGGCCGTTGTTTTTAAATCAATTTCGGTAACCGTCATCGAATTAATAAATAACTATTGAATATCTATGAGATAAGAGATGAAAACACATTTAATTGGCTGCCAAGTCAGTACTATGTTTTCATTTTGAACAGCAATAGCGGTGAATTATAAGTAGGCGTCTGATCCGCGGGGCCTTGTCCACTTTTATTTCTGACGGGGTTATGTCTACGCCCATCCGTATGGCTAATAAATGATTTGATAAGACAGCCGTCTCCATATTTTTGGATCGTTTGCGCGTTTGTGACGCCAGTAAGCGTCATAATGATCGTTATCTGATTCATGGCTCGAGGCATGCAGACTTGCGTCTCGAAATTGTGTCACTGATTTCTTTGCGCTATGCGAAAAAAATATAGTGTTTACAATTTCAAGGTCAATCACCGACGTTCCGACTCATAACTAATGAAATACCATCTGGAATGGCTTACAATGTAACTTGTCAATTTATGTGTATTTTATCTAAGCTACATGATTAATATATGATATCATATTAATATCTGTATACAAAATTATTGTTGGTATGTTTGTTTAATAAATATACTTTGACACTATTTGACCAAATATGTAAGTTATTTTTTGTTTCATTTCGTTAAAGCAAATCAACTTCTATAGCGTTCAACCAATCGCCATAACAAGATGTACCAAAACATCTAAGTTTCTCTTGAATAAAAAAGGCCCGACAATCATTTGTCAAATACAATACTTAAATTGTTTTATATCTCGCCAATTTTTCGTTGCATGCAAGCTATTCAATGCTGAACTAGATATTGTGATAAAGCTTTAATGTCTTGTACAGAAAAAACAGAGAAAACATAAAAAAAATCTAGTCCAGTATTGTTAAGGTAACTTATGTATATCAAGGTAGGTACTTACTATTGCAGCCAGTGTTATAATCATCATCTTTCTTCATATTATAAGGACTGTTGTCTTCCATTGGCGGGTAGGGCACGAATCTTTGAAGCATCATGGGCTGCGCAGGCGACGGTGAACGTTGCTTGCTGAGGTTTAATGGTGCATCCGGATCTTGAGGTGGAGGAGAACGCGCGCTTGCTGTCAGTTGGGCTAGTTGAGCTGTCGCTGGCCAAGTTGATGTTGGCACCACCTGCAAATATAAAGTTCAACAAATTTTAGAATTCATGAATGGAATACCCAAATTATTTTATCATTTATTTTTATTTCTTGGGAAGATTCAAATTAATGCGAAAAATACCTAGAGAATATGACAAAGACAATAATTGTAGGAAGGTCAGTAAAAAGTACAAAAGCTGTTGAGGTTTGGTCCAATTTTAAGCAATATATTGTTGAAGAAAAATGTTCCAAGGACGATTTTGTAAAAAGTGAAAACTTATCAACACGAAAATACATAATAATAAATATAAATCTTATGTTAAACTATACAGGTTAAAAATATAACCCGCTTGTTTATTTTAAAATTTTAATGAACCATCATCATTTTTGGCATCCCATTTATCATAAGCATCTAGGTCAGTTTGCGAATTTTGGAGCCGTTTCAATTAAGCAACTATGTACTGTCAACGATAGTACTACCCACAATATATCCACGTAATGTTGCTTTTACCACAATTTTCATAATTATTCACTAATTCTTTAATAGTGTTAAGGTCTTTACTGCTTCGTTGGTATAGTGCACAACTTAGAAGGTCGCAGATTACAAAGTTGCTGGTTCAAATCCGATGTCGGACCGATATAAAATTATTGGGTTTTTCTTTCAAAAATTCTCAGTAACAGCCCGGAGTCCGGAAGATGGCAGCGTGTATAGTACCGTGCCTCGGAGAGCACTTAAAACGCGCATTGGCCGCCGTGGCCGAAATCGGTCAGGAAAATATGATATCTATATTGCTACGTTTTTTGTTATTGCTTGAAACTAATTTTCATATTATGAGTTTATTTAATGTTGGTTGACTGATTGCATTATTTTATTACATTTTTTAATAGCATTGGTTTATCATTAATTTAGAAGTTATATTAACACTTTATTGTTGTCTCAGAAAACGTCACAATTGATATAGACTATAAAATAAGCCTCTATACGGAAAAAAGTATAATTTAAAATACAAATGCCTTTAAAATTTTTTTTATCTATTTTATATATAGTATATGACTGTTTGACTATTTATTTTGCGGCTTAATGTTATCTTAAAATCGACTTTAAATTGATTTAGTTAAAAAATTAGAAGGGAAATGATGTATGACCGTTCGAACCGTCTAATTATACATTATTACATATATTTTACATAAGCGACACCGGTTTCGTTTAATTAGATTTTTAAAACAACTTTCGTTTTGCGGAATATTCTCGAAATGTTCTTATACGCACTTAATTATCAATAAATCTTTTAAATAATATAATTATATATATCTATCGTATGCATATACATGGTGTTTCGATTTAATAACCGGTTTCATTAAACGCACTTTACGAGTCGAGAATTTAGAATGTATAACTCCGATTAATTTAATGTGTGTAACATATAGTTTATTGCCTATGTTATTGCTTTATATAATGAAAGTAGATTTTAGGGATGTGTTCATATTCTATAATGTTGTATAAAATAATACTCGCAGGTCCAAATCCAGATTTTTTGTGTTTTTCTCATTTTAATACATCTCATTCTCAACGAAGGTTTGGTTTATACGCCTGCCGTTATTAGTGTAGTGCTATGGAATACGCTCTTAAATATTGTTATTAGCCAGCAGTGAAATATTTACGGAATGTCGCTTTACTTTTACTTTTTAATATTTATCATTTATTGATTCAGTTAAGAATTACTATTTCATAGGTATTTTTATAGCATTGCTTTCATAATAAACATGTATATAATAACGAATCACGTCCTATTTAATTAATTAATTAATATATGAAATAAACAAAAAAATCCGTTTGCGAGCGAAATTTTTTCCTCATTATGTAATGTTATAAAGAAATTTATCAACGTTAAATTCGTAAAATGCGTCAATAATAAATAATTGGGACAGGATATTAGCCAATGCGTGTTACCGTCAATATAAATATATAATTAATTAGTTCCCGCTTGCTTGAATCAATTAAGCTGTCATAATTTTTGTTCTTGTGTTTATCTCAAATATTTTATACAAGTATTATATATTTATTCTAGTACTAATTGCTTCGTGTGGTTTTATCCGCGGTTAGCATTCCGGGATTTTAAGGAATTACTAATCCTATTTATCCCTCCAATTATGTGGGGACGACAAGTAGCCCATGGGGTCAGAATCGAACGTACGACTTAACATCGCTAGGCGGTCTGCAAACCATTCTGCCATTAACGCTTTTAATATCTAATGCAAATAAATGCTACGTAAAGCGAAATTTTTTTTTTATTTTAAATAATAGATTTTAGGATTAGCACGTTGAAACAATAATAAATAAAAATATGATATGTAGACTATTATTTAATTAATTTATATATTAGTAACGGCATTTATTTCATTGAGCAATTAAGGTTTTATTTATGCCTTAGGTCCTCTGTGTCTTTTATGACACTTATTAGTTTACCCTTTTGACAGACAGCGATATAAATAATTTATATTTGGTTGTAAAAGATAGATATTATAGAATGAGTGCTATCCAAGGTGGTGGTAGATATCCAGATGTCTTTCCACAAAGCGCTTAGCAACACTATATGTTGTAAAATTTGACTTACATTCGATTGTGGTGGTGGCTGCGGTCGCATCTGCTCTAATAACGGGAGAAGGCCAAGCGGAGGGCCTGGGTATAAGTGTCCACGCCTCACCATTTCTTGTCTCCTGAGGTGCTCCTGTTGAAGTCTTTGCAGTTCCATTTCCGCTGATACGGTGTTTATATTCTGCAAAAGATAAAAAAATATATAATATATTACATTTTTTTATTATGGTCTTGAGGATCGGACAGACCTACGTGACAATTAGATCAATCACGCGGAAATCAAAAAATCTACGTGTATACAGAAGAATCTGCGGCCACAGCAGCGTGACGAAGAAACTACTCTTTTTGTTACATGGTTTTGACCTTACATACATTTGACCTTCACATATTATTATTAAGAATATTTAAAATAAAAGCAATTGAAAATATTTAAAGTACATATTACACATATTATTCTAAATACAAGCTACATTCCAAAATGTTAAATCAGTCAACAAGTCGCCGTACTTTTGTACGACACACAAATGAGAGATCTTTCTTCTCGATATTTGTCCCCCAAGATATATTACACGCTTAAGCGCCAGTCATGACAAAGAGTCCTAAGTTGTGTGCTAAATCACCCAAGGGACGCCCATTAAATCTTTGCACCCATAAAGACGTACCGAAAAAAGAAAATTTCGATTAATTGCCACGAGTCGCGACGAATATCGCAATATACATTTTATCGGCTCTTCATTACGACAGTATTGAATTGTTAATGGTTGTACCGGTACAATATTATAACGTGATGAAATCGAAATCACTCGATGACTCGAATATATGAAATATCACAGCAGCCGAATGCAAGCGGTGTATACAAAAGACTTTAATTTCGCTTAAAAGATCCTGTGACAGCACGCTTAAGTGAAATATAGCTGAGGATTATAAAAAGAAAAAGCGTAAATGTAAGACAGAAGCGAATACATAAATATGCATGACATAATCACGCAAATAAAAAGCGTGATGCGGTTGTAATAGCGACCCGATGCCGATACCGGAGGCCGAGCTACTCTGGTAATCGAGCAAGTTTTTCCATCTGCCAGACAAATTGCCGTCATAACCGAACGGATTAAACTTTTTATTAAAAACAACAAACCGAGCATAATGTATGGATGTAATCGGCACGGGACAGATGTTCCTGAATAACGTTCGCGATTTATCTAATGTAAAAAGACTTTTATTTAATAGCTCCGCGGAGATGTCCTAGCAATTGATGCTTATATTTTATAGCGGACCGTCGTTTTGACATTTCAACAGCATTTTGATAGCATTATTAATGTTACATATGATATAAAAATTATATGTTCGATGGAGATGACCAGGTGCGGTATAAGAATTAATTGTTCTAGCACAGGTGAGCCGAAAACGCCAATGTAATGTGTCAATGTATGTATGTAATATAGTGTTATGATCATTACAATTATTGGGTCAAACGTTGGCGTGCCAATAGAGTCCATTGGGCGTGATCTCGAGTTACGTGTTCAGCGTACGCACCGATGTCCGATCAATAAAGATGGCTGGCTATAATTAACCTGGGTAAACACGCGCCATATGTCATTTCGTCCTTGGCACTCTATCGCAGTTCTATACAATAATTTCAACGATTATGAGATTACGCCCTCTCAACATTTCAAGATAGAACATTAATACTTTGAGCTACCAATAAATCGTCATTAAGCTATTGTCAAAGCAATGAGGTCGTACTTTGGTGATTAAGATGAAATAGAAGATTAATATAAACATAGATCAAAAACATTGCATTTGAAGGAATTGAAATCGTTGTGAGAACTGACAAAGAGATCAGAGATGACGACCGGACATGCCACGACGTAATTTATAAGACCGACAGAATCAAAATAGTTTGGTACTAATTTTTTTAAACATTAAAAACGATTATAACCCTAAAGCCCATTGAATTAAGGTTGAAGTGTTTTGTTCAAAGAACGGATTTGGTGAAAATTTATCGAATGCTGAATAATAAAACGTACGTCACATTGACGTAAGAGATGCAAGATCTCGGATGAAATCATAATATTTACTGTCATTGGATGACATGTCCTCATTCCTAGATATATTATTCTAGCCTTCCAAATCGATTTTATTCGGTCGAATTGTGTGAGGGTGATTAACGTTAAATTTTCCAAAATAATGGAAGCATTGAATGAAAAATGTATTTATGCGAAGAGGATTATGGTTGTATTTATGGTTGGTATTGTGTATGTGTTGATAATTTGAATAAAGGGTGATAAAAGGGATAACAATTGCCCCGGCGTCAGCGGCACAAAGCGCAACGCAGGCGGAGCCAGTATGATGACATATCAAAATGAATCGCTAATGCACAAACCGGGATATAGAACCCGTAGAGTTGTAATAAGTTTTCATTTTTATCATTTACAAAATATCGACACATACCCATTTGTCCGACCCAGTTGAACTTATTGGTTAATCTACCGCCAAACCGTAACAAAGCTATATAAAGCTTTGCTGTGTTCAAGATTGATGGACGAGTGAGCCTAATTTTGTGAGCCTTTTATTATTTAAGTAATTTTATCTTCTACCTTTTACTGAATGTAGCGTTTGTGTTGGCAGCATATGTACAAGGCGTAGACTGAAAAGCAGCCTACCTGAGACTACGACCTTTTCACCAAATTATGAAATATGATATTGTTAACTCTTTTTTTATGGTTTTGTACCTTTATTTTTTTTTTCTTTGTTTCTTTTTGGTGAATAAAGTTATTTATTATTATTATTATTATAATTAGCACAAGCGATATAGCGTCTTAACTCGCATTTACGTTTGTAAGGATTTGTTAATATTTCTAACAGTGTAAATGTCGATGGGCTCCGGAAACATACCATCAAATGACATATGTGACCATCTACCTATTTTGAAATAAGAAGGGTTTTAATAATTTTTTTTTTTTTGGTAAACTACATAAAATAAAATACTTTTAACAAGATTATTTTAGTTTTATGTAATAAGCGACTCTATTCATTTCGAACGGAATTCTAAAATGCGTTTTAATATCGCGAACAGATTGCACAATAATGCTTTGAATTAATTATTACATTCGCTAACTTGCAACATCATGACTTGTTTTTATCTGTGCGTCGATGGATCGCGAGATAAGCTCAGATATCCCTTTACAAAAGACTTGCATTAGTTGCATAAGTACCTAAAATAAATGAAATAATGTATAACGAAATGATAATGATTTTTTCATTAAATATTGATTTATTGTCTGTGTTGCGATCTGATTAGACAGCAACAAAACTTTTTTTAATAAACTGTTTTGAAGAACGATGCGTTATTTTAGTAGGGATACTAAAATTTCAAGATCATTACTAACGAAAAAACTTAACGCAAGGATTCCTAATCATTACAAAAACAATGTAAAGATAAAATATGTAATGCCATATAAATAATTATTTCCCATTAAATACATTTGTAACACTGCGACATCCATTTACAGGAAGATATCAGTGAAAAGAAATCACAGTCACTGTTAACATAACCGCAACAAACATTTTGACAACCGCCAATTAAACTGTCAGATCGATCGTGCAACTTGTCGGCAAACAAGACCCAGATCGCCCCGGGAGTTCGCTTTGTGATGGGTGATTCGCGATTTTTACTCCCGATCTTATCTCGCATCGGTCCAGTGATTATGCGTTCTGCGGCATTGTAAGGTCCCCCATGTTTTATCGGGCTTATAATGTTTTGTATATAAAGTTTGTTTTGAATTAATAATTTGAAACAAATTAAAGCGCAGGCGCATGTTCTTTCGTTCTTTCGGTAGAAACAGTTACGTTTATATTGATCATAAATAAAGTCCTAGTTTATGCTAACTCGAGCCTGATGGGTGTTTTCTAATAAAATGTATAAAGGGGCTTTCACAGTTGATGATATATATTCAAAATTAGTTTTTTTTCCGACCAAGTCGAAGTAAATATTTAGAATTTAATATGGTTCAAATTCGGGCAGTATTGATTGTACAATTGCTTAATGTTTTTAAAATTCATTCTGTTTGGCGGTGAAGGCAAAGTGCGTTAGAATAAGTGCATATCTTGGATAATATTCAACATATTACATAGTATACATGCCCTCGATATAATTTCCAATACCGTTTTATCAGTATAGGAGGTCTTAGCGCAACAGTAAGCGTGTACTTAATGCAACAGTACTGTTCCTAAAAAAAAAAAATACCAACCATTTCCTTCATATTTTATATACATTAATAAAATCAGCTAACAACCGTCAAGTACACAAATCCCTTAAAAGAATGTAATTTTCTCCTCATCAATGGATGTTATTGGGTCTTTGAAGTATTCCTGTCATACAAAAGTCGTTGGCACGTGTCAGGGTGTCGTGTGGCGAAATCACCACGCTAATTTCAAATAACCGCACTCAGTTGGGGGCTACTCGATTTTGAGTGTCAGTGAGCATTAGAATAAAGAATGTACGAGGAAGTCACTTTTATAATCTAATATATGTTTTTATGTTATTGCGTAGTTGTTTTTGCAAAATGCATCGTTAGAATAAAGCAATTAGTATGAAAAAAAATTATAATTACATAAGAATAATAATGTGTGCGTTAGGACTTATAATAGCGGAAAGATTGTTTGGCGTTATAACAACGGTATTAATTTATACTGATAAATGAGGACATAATTTTTTTTAGGCCTAACTGAAAAATTACCTAACCAATAATCTTTATTAAATTGCGCTTTTCAATTTCATTATTTAATTTAAGATTATTAAGGCGAAAGCGGGAATTTCATGTTCTCATATAATATTATCATTATTTATAAAAATAATATTTGTTAAATACTTATTTTTACTAGTATATTGTTAGGAGGGATAGTTACTAGCTAGATATATTAGTATAATATATCATTTACGTTTGTTGTCTATCGAGTTAATTAGTAAACAGTAATTAATGATTTCCACATATTTGAAAATTTCTATTCGTCGTTTCATCATTCAGGTTATCACATAATTTATTACTTTATAAGGCGCTTATATTTATAACGCGCTTCAAAAATATCTGATGAATAAGTGGTCACCAGACCATAGACATTGGCGCCGTTGAAATTTATCCGTAACCTTTTAGCATCTGACGAATGCACAACGTTAGCGCGATTCAACTACGTACAGCGCCATCTAGTTTGTGAATTGGAAACAACCGATGCCCGAGCTGTGGTTATCGACTATCGTTATCGCCGAGCATAAATTATAATACTTTAACTAGGAGCATGGAGCTTAGTGTGTTGATTTCTTATATAATTTAAAACCAGTTAAGAAGGTTATTTTGGAAATTCAACCCCTTAAGATTGAAATCAAAGACATTAATATTTAGGTTTTTATTATAAGCAAATGAGATTTATTTTTAAAGATGTTTTTGAAAATAAATCTTTAAACGTTTTTAGTGAGGTGATTGTTATTATAGTATTAATATATTGATTAAGTTAAAATCTGATTAAAAGAAAAATTAATGAAATTAGTTGTTTTGTTTAGATTGTTTTTTGTTAATTATTTTTCGTTGCTTCAATGAGTACATGAGCTGAAAGTTGGAATATGTATTTGATTATATTACTTGTATAATACTCTAAGCCATTAAGTGTATACATATATAATATCTGAAACAAGTACCTTATGTAAAAAAATGAGTGGTTTGATTTCAAATACATTTTGTTGTATAGAAATGCGTTTTCGTTGAAAATTATTTCATGCCATTTCTAACACATTCCCAATTCTATACAACTGACGGCCCCTAGGAACTTTTGTCTTTTTGAGTGTTCAAACTTGATTGTTTGGACTTTTGAATTAACAAGGGCGTAATAACAAGACTCGATTCAGTAATAATAATTTTATTAAGTGAATTACTGACCTATAAAAATATAACTTTTATAACTTGCTAAATACTTATCCGGTTTCGCACGGGTAGAATAAGAGCCTACACAGAACATATTGAAGGACGAACATACAAACATTGTTTTTTAAATTTCAAAGCCAATATATAAAAACTTTTCATGTTAAAAAACATATTATGTTAATAATAGAAATAATGTCTGTATACAAGTAACACGCGACGCTATTTTTTACAACTTCCTTTGTAAGTAAGCTAAAAGGAAATCCAGTAAATCAACAATTAAGACATTCTCACATCACAAGGGTTTTCTCTAATGACAGTTTTGTCATAATTAACTAAAACATATAAGACGTCCGGCCTTTGAACTTTCTCTTTGTTAAGGACATTGTCTATGAGACAACACTACTTTATAACAATTAATTATAATTATTAAATTTATAAGGCGATAAAAATACTTTTTAAATTAGGAATGTGAGCTGGATTGACCAACTTATGAGTAAGTCACATATGTCCATTTGTCAATAGATAATGCTTGGATCTATAACCACATGATGTAATACATAAGACGATATGTCCCTTGTGCCTGTAATTATCCTGGCTCACTCAACCTTTAAATCATGACATATTAATACAAATTGTTGCTGTTAAACTAATTGTAATTATATTAATATATATATTGTTGTAAATTCATCGCCAAGTCCTATCTAAGAGGTGAATTTTTTGATAAAAAGAGAGGTATATAGAATTATAAATTCTAAAGTTTTGTTTAATTCGGATTTCTATATAAAATCATAACAAAAATTAAAAGCAATTTTTTTAAAAACGTTAATTATATTGCAAATTTAAAAGACCATACGAACAAATCAACATCATCTCATTATATAAACACTAATAACTCAAACATCAAAAGCACCGATTTTAATTTAATAAAATAAAATTCAACGCAATTTTTTTTTAGTTACTAGTCATGCGTCATTACAACACGCCTTTAATATAACTTTAGCTTCGAATAGAGCATTTATTACACGAACATTTATAATTAAAAACAAGTGTGTATTCGCGATCCGTGGTTCTATTATAGCGAGGTCGGTTTGTTTAAAAATGAGGTAAATTGTAAGATTGAATACAGAAACATAATGACGCCCGCCAACTCTATCGCCCACAAATCTTGAAATGTAAAGGAATATCGTGGATACTACCTAATATCTGCTAGAAATGTAAAGGGGCATTCATAATGGTATACATTTTTTTTCAGTTTATCGCCGTCCAATGCTGGGCGAAAACCTCCCCCAAAAACGCCTACCATCCCGAGATTTGATGGTATACTTACCATTGTGTATTACATTGTGTACGTTAAAAGTTTAATAAATTGATTTTAAAATGTAAATTGCAAAGATAAATTAATTTTGATGTAGATTTTGTTATTGTAATCATATTAGATAGATAAATAAGTTATTTAGTTATAGATGGACCTCAATATATTACATTTAATAGTATTTTCCGTTGCTAAAAAATTAAAATAGCAATTGGAAACAAATAATAATATTTTTTTAAGCTTATAAATTCGAGATCAATTGTATTATTTGATTAAAATAATAACATATATTAATCAACAAACATGTCCGTAAAAATCCAACGCTATTATTTCCGCTGTCTAACGGAAAACAAAAATAGACATAAGAGCGCGCAAGGAATAAAAGAAAAGTTGAAGTGGGACGAGCATCCGGGTTGGTAAGAACCAAAGAGGCAAGACAGGCGAGAGGGGGTTTTTTGCGGGAGAGTTAGGGGGGGTTACCTTCTCGCGGGAGTTGGTCTGTAAGCGTCCCTTCGGCTTTGGGGTTGCCTTTGTTTATCGTCTCTTTATTTATTCAACCTGATACGCTCCGCTACGTTGTTTTTACAACTAATAGGCTTATTTATTTTGTGTGGGTCGATCGTGGAATTATACGCATATCGTTATTTAATTGGCGGTTGAAGCGCATTGCTGTTCTTTACATTGTAACTTTTGAATTTCGAATTTTTATAAGCTATGATTATGAGAACTTGGCTGTTATTGCAATACGAGTGCGTATTTTTTTTTTTAATTACTGCAAAGGACTGGGCAGTTCACACAACGTTAATATTTTTATGAGGAAATATTATAAATACCCAAATTGTACTGGGTAACGTTGAATTACATATGTAATGAATTATTTGACATAAACAAATGACATAACACGATTCAAAATAATCGGTTGGATGAAGGTGTTAGGTATAAAAGAAAATTTTTCATACCAAATTTTCAGGTTTCAAAATCGGTTCAGTGGCTTAGCCATGAAAGCGTAACAGATAGACAGAGTAACGTAGTTAGTTTCGCATGTATAATATTAATATTACATATAATATTTTATATTATATATATTCAATATTACGTACATTATTAAGCTAGATATTTAGAATTTGTTTGTTTGAACGCGTTAATCTCAGGATTTTTATTTGCAGTCTATTTATTACTAAAGCCTTTAGAATTTATAACATAACGCATATAATTGGTGGTAAGGTTTAGTGCAAGCACGTCTGGGTAACAGCCACTCATCATAAATTCTACCACTGGAACAGTACTGTACTGTTGGTCCCTCGCGACATAACATCTTAGTTCCCAAGGTTGGTGAGTGGGTGGTGCATAGCGTAACCACTTACCATCAGGTAACCCATTTTTCAGTCCGCCCCCAATTCCATATAAAAAATCAGTCCATTGGTAAATGTTAATATTAAAGATATGACGTGTTTGACATTGACATTCCCGAATTTTATATTTGGTTTTGGTCTTATAAAATTGAGGAAATAAAAATATTATATTTTATAGCTCTATAATATTATATCTATATATATTTGTATTGTAACCCATGAAACATGAAACTAGAATTTATCCCGCTTTGTGCACATCAATAGAGCTGAGTCCACAAAAGTGCGAAACCTCACCATAAGAGAAAAGATTAATAAAGCTTAGCGCTCACTGACGGAACACCTGTCCTTTGTCGCTAATGGACACCCGCCTAATCTCCCGGGAAATTGACGTAACAAGGAAAAATATATAGTGCTGGAGATTTTTCACCGACTGATTTATAAAAGATTAGTTCTTTTAATTTTTTTAATATCTCTAAGGTATTATCCGCCAGTTGCATCAATATGTACACGTAGATACGACATACGTCATGTAAACTATTGATATTATAATCATAAATTACGATGAACCTCGTCTCAGTTATCTCGTCTTTTCTGACGAAGCCTTTTCTATTTGCCATAGTTATCGATGTACTCTGTGTTATTTTTCTGTGTTTCATTGTACTATACTAGCTCAATTATTATTACTGTTTGATTCCTTCTATCATGTAGTAATATAAATTTCTTTAATTAACGGATTACCTAACATATTATATTTCTGTCATCCTTCGTAGTTCCTGAGATTATCGCGTTAAAACATACAAGCTATCCAGCTTTGTAATACCGATAGATTTAACTAATAAATAAGTAATCACTAAATACCATATTTCTGATATGTTTAGTTAAATACTGATTTCGCTCTTTCTGTCTTTATTGATTTGACATTTTTATTTTATTTTATTTATTTAAGATTCACCAGTGGTAAATACATCAACACGTACAAAGGTATACAATTTTAATACAACTTAAAACTAAATGCATTACCTATTAAGGTGAATACCACTTGCAAAGATAAAGTTGGAGATGACAAACTTATAAATAATTAATTGTTAGTAAATCAAGGTTAAAAATGACAAGAATTAACAATAATAGTAAAATAATAAAATACAAATATAAACAAAATAAATTAGTTAGCTGACAATTTTGACAATATTTTTTTGTGAAACTTGTTTGATGAGTCTCCAAAAGGGTCTAAAACAGCACTGTGCTCATTCAAAATTCCACATATGCGAGATACAGGTGAATTGCTTCCTAAAACAGTTTTGCGGAAAGGTCTTACTAATGGTGTTATTGGTTTACGTGGATATCTAATGGGAACATTCAATTTAATTTTTGATATCAGAAACGAGTTATCATAGTTGTTGTTAAGTGTTTTATAAAGAAATTTTAAATCCAACAAATCCCTCCGATCACTTAGTGAAAGAATTTTGAAAAATTCCAATCTTTTTTTGTAAGAAGGAAGTATTTTCCCTTTACCTAACGAGAAAGTAAGATGATAAAGAAAACGTTTCTGTATCCTCTCAAGTCTTAGGCAGTGTGTTGCATAATGTGGCCTCCAAACAACGCTTCCGTATTCCAGTATACTCCTGACTAAGCTATTAAATAAAATAATTTTTGTTCTAGGATTTCGAAATAATCTTCCATTTCTTATTACAAAACCTAACATTTTCGAGGCACGGCTAATTACACCATCAATATGAGGTATGAAAGTTAGTTTTTTGTCGAAGATTACTCCCAGGTCTGAAATTCTGTCCACAGATTTAATAGGGGCACCAGCTATGTAATAATTCGTTTGAAATTCTTTTAAACTCCTGGTGAATGATATCCATGAACATTTTACTGAATTAAGTCTCATGCCGTTATCATTACACCAATGGTATAATCTTGTCAGATCATCTTGTAAAAGAATAGTGTCATTTGGTTCTTCAATCATTTTAAGAAGTTTGACATCGTCAGCATACAGAAATGGTGTAGAATATTTAAAACAATTAGGCAGATCGTTTATGAATATATTGAAGAGCAGCGGACCCAGGTGTGACCCTTGTGGGACTCCAGATTTTACATCGCATTCAACCGATTCATAACCGCCGGCAACAACATAAAAATGTCTTTCTGTAAGATATGATGCTAGAAATCTCAGTAAAGATCCGACAATACCATAATTGGACAACTTCAAGACTAGTACTGAACATGGAACCAGGTCAAATGCTTTACTTAAGTCTGTGTAGATAACATCCACTCTCTTGTTCCTATCAACAGATTCAAATAAGATTTCGGAGTAATTTACTAGATTTGTGCATGTAGATCTACCGGCTATGAAGCCATGCTGGTGGGTACTAAGAAAACATTTAACATGACTGTAAATATATGGATATATTAGAGACTCCAACACCTTACCAAAGATAGAAAGGATTGAAATAGGCCTATAGTTTTTTACATAATTTTTTTCTCCACTTTTGAAAATAGGGACTACTTTCGCAGTTTTCCACTTAGAAGGAAATATTCCGGTGACTAATGCTTTGTTAAAAATAATTGTTAGTGGTACAGCAAGACTTTGGGCACAGTTTATAATAAAATTAGGCGGAATATTGTCAGATCCAGAACCCCTATTTATATCTAAATTCTTTAATTTATTAATGACTTCGGATTCATCAAGCTGGATCAAAGGTAGGCTATTATTGCAACTGACTGTAGCATCCATGGTTCGCAGTATTTTGTCCATTTCGTACTTGCTCTCGTTTTCTTCATACAGCGAAGAGAACTGTGACGCAAATAGGTTACAAATTGCTAAGCCATCAGACGCTACAGTTTCATCATTTTTCATTAATGTTGGATAGGTGTTAACATTTTTATCGCGTTTGCTTTTCATATATGACCAGAAAAATTTACTGTTGGATCTAATCTTTTCTTCTGCAAAGTTAAGATAAGAATTGTAACACTCAATAGATAGTCTATCGCATCGTTTTTCTAAGAGCGTAAGTGACAAACCATCCATAGCATTTTTGTATTTTTTAAATTTCAATCTTAGTTTTTCCTTTTCTCTTATTCTCTTTATTAGAGTTTTGTTGAACCAAGGTGGATATTTTAATGATTTTGTTCTTTTGAAATTCGGCGTGTAAAGTTCTATAGAATTATATATCTTCGTATATAGGTAATCAACCATTGTGTTAATATCATGAAGCTCTGCAAATTTTTCACTCCAGTCTATACTTTTAAGAAATTCATTTATAGCTACAAAATTGGCCTTAGCGAAATTATATTTTTTGATATCTTGATTAATCCTCAAGTTTTCCTGCAAATTGTGTGTTACGACAATATCAATATTAAGGGGTGGGTGTAGTGGATCAATGCGAGTTAATTCTTTAGGGGCATTATCTACTGTAACCGTTAACGATTCACCATTAAAAAACACTAGATCGAGTACTTTATTTTTTACATTCTTAATGCGATTCATCTGACGAAGACAATTAGTATGGGAAAAGTCTATTAAAGATTGAGCTAAAGTAGTCGTATGGTAACTATCATGGGGACCATCAGCCAAGTTCCAATCAATGCAACTTAAGTTGAAATCGCCAATTATTAGTGTGTTATATTTCGTTTGTTCTGTAACACGATTAAAATTGTCCATAAATGTTTCCAAGACTTTTTTATTAACTGGTGGAGGAATGTAGGTTGCGCAAATAGCAATTTTTATAGATGGTTTTATTTCTAGAACGATCCACAAATCCTCACAAGAACTATCCCAGTGGACCATTCTTCGAGAAATAAGTCTATTGGACACGGCAACCAGCACTCCTCCCCCATGTTTTTTTTTAGAGTTATACATGTCTCTATCCCTTCTATAAACATTATAATTGCAGCCAAACATCTCACAATTAAGAATGCTGTCACATAACCAGGTTTCTGTGAGTATTATTAAATCATACGTACAACAACAAATATTTCTATATAGATCATTAGTTTTTGTTCGTAAACCTTGAACATTTTGATAATAAATATTTAATCGATTGAATTTTACACAACTGAAATCAAGTTAACATGCAAAAAGTAGTATGACTAATTTAACTTATCAAGAGAGTCCATGTTAAATATAATTTTGTAATCAGAATTATCGGTTTTTCTCACAAATATACGCCCATTTCGTACCCATACGTGTCTGTACTTCAATTCCTTTGCCTTGCGCCTCGTAGCTGCATGTAGTAATTTATTAGCTGCAGATAAATGTTCGCATACATATACTGGCACAGTATTTCCTCCAATACCTAGATGAGAACTATTTAATTTTGCAGTTGGATATTTCTTGTTAAATTTTATAACTGCTGCCAATAGTTGATCACGAACAGATGGCGAATTTAGTTGTAAGATAATAGATCGCGGTCGCGTTGAATTACGATTCATTTTTGCAGTTCGCGTACAATTTTGTATGTTGCAATCTTCAATATTAAAGCCAACAGTATTGGATAATTGTTTTACGATACTTATTAAGTTCTCATTTTTAGACTCGGGCACACACTGAATTTCAATGTTATTTGCTCGCGCTCTTTGTTCCATTTGATTAACTTTGTAAGAAAGATCCAAGACAGCGGACTGTAGTGACTGGTTCTCATGTTGCAGTTTTAGAGTTATTTCGGAGTATGAGTCTAATTGTTTCTTCATATCATCATATTGATTACTCATAAATGATACTGATTGTTGTAGATCTTCAATCTTAATTTCTAAGTTTTTTAAATGAGTACTGATGGAGGAGGTGATGGTTTTTTTAATGTTATCAATTAGAGAAGATATTTCTTTTTCAATTACTTCACTAATAATAATGCGAACCTGCTCTTGAGTGATTGATGCTGTTTCATTTGGTGACGTTGGAGAACTAAGTGCCTGTCTTTTGTGCGATCTTTTTGTGACATTGGTTTCATTTATAGGGGCATTACTGCGATGATTACTTGACCGTACTGGTGTCTCATCACTTCTAACGCCTTTTGGTTTTGTTCCGCAACATTTCGGACAATTCCAATTATGACGAGTTCTTGTATTAAATTCAATACCCAAACAACCACAATGATATGAGACGTTACATTTTGAGCATTGAACGTATTCATCATCGCCTATACGTGCATTGCAACATCCCCAAGATAACACTGTTTCTGTCATTTTTCAATGAGGAATACTAATTAGTGATATGGCAGATATTTTAAAATAAAGAAAAAGTTGCGGCAGGACTGGGGATCGAACCCTAAATCTTGGGAGCGATCAACAAGTTTCGCACCGCTGGACCAGCCGATTGCTAGTGGAATCGGTGAATTTCTGCTTTAGTTGCTTGTACTCGTAAAGTATGATTGATATTATGATACATTCGAAAGAAGAAGACAGCATTGTTTGACTCAGTGTCGATACGTCGAGTTTACGACGATGAATAATACTCTTCGATAAATAAATAAAAAAAAAAAAATAAAAAAAAAATACTAAAGTATTCCATTTTTAAAATCTTTCATACTTCATAGACAAGCTATGTGGATCCGACATAAACCTTCTAAATAGTAGATGTCTCTTAAACCTATCATAACATATTAACTGAACTCTCTTCCCGTTTCGCTGCATTGCTAATTTAATGCAAAAATTCAACCAGATATTACAAAAGCTTTCGTCCTTTGCTCGGTTGCATCGTTACGCGTCTTAGGCTCGTTACAAGCCGGATAACCTAGCCCGCTTTATACCCGGATAGCTCGCTTGTTACCCGGATAGCTTGTTATCCCCAGCCGCATGGTTAACTCGAAGCTCCTCCAATTACAGCTCAAACTGTCTGGAACGTAACTTTTAATTTTTAACGTCGTATCTTGAATGGAAATTCTTAAAGTTACAGCTTTGGAAGTGAATTTAGTGTTCCAAAAAAAATGTATTTATAACTTAAATTCTTGTCACCAATAGATGAAGTGAATCATGAGGAAGATTAAAGCGTTGTTGATATTGAAAAAAATCATGCCAAATGAAAGCTTTAATGTAGCAGTACGTGCGTCGTATAAATAGAGTTGTATGTATTACGATATAAACATTTTATGTATACATTTATTCTATTCTACCTAGTTTAGAACATGAGTAGCTAGTATATAATACGAACTAAAAGAAAAACGAATTTAAATTTATTATATATCTAACGTAAAGATTTTTTTTTTAATTTAAATTCTTAAAAAAAACATTGATGCTATTCCTTTTATATTTAGGCCATTGAAAAAAAATGTAAATTAATATAATTCGAAAGCCATCATTGTCAATCGTCGGCGTTATTATTTACATTTATAAACAAACTAGAAGCGATAACGAGGTTGAAAGATTGTGGATTGATACGTGTTGATACATTCTTATGTGAAGAAATGTCCGTCTTCAACTGTAATAAGAGCTTGCAGAGAAATTGACTACACTTTAAAATACATTACGATATTTTATAACAATTTCAATAAACTTGCTTGTAACAAGGGATTTATTCCGCGTTCATTTTCGAGACTAACCACTTGCGCAGGACATATATTGCACAAGTGTGTGCGTGCGCACAACACAAACACTGTGTTACTGGTGGTAGAGCTTTGTGCAAGCTCGTCTGGGTTGGTACCACCCACTCATCAGATATTGTACCGCAAAACAGCTGTACTTGGTATTGTTGTGTTAAGGTTTTAAGGGTGAGTGAGCCAGTGTAATTACAGGCACAAGGGACATAACATCTTAATTCCTAAGGTTGGTGGCGCATTGGTGATGTAAGCTATGGTCAACATTTCTTACAATGCCAATGTCTATGGGCGTTGGTGATCACTTACCATCAGGTGGCCCATATGCTCGTCCGCCTTCCTATTCTATAAAAAAAAACACAAGCGCACTCTATTCTCTCACTCTCATCCAATGGGACGGGAAATATTATATGAGTTTAGGCGCAGGACCAACAGCTTTAAGTATTTTTTACGAGGCGTATTGGTATAAATACTAACTGTACAGTAAGAATTTCTCGATAGACAAACTTAATAACCCTTAATTTGCCCAGCCCGGGGTCTGAACTCAGAATCTGACTTACATGTTAACCACGAGATGAACACGGAAATTTTTAATTACATTTTCATGAACAAGCCCACATAACAACGATATACATATCTGGCCTTATATTTGTCTATTTTTCATAAAATTGATAAGTTCTTAGGCATAAGTCAACTTGTATTGCATATAGTCGAAATTCGCCCAAATTTGTTTGGTGAATATCTGTTAGACCATATTTTACTGTTAGAAATAATACTATAAAATTGTATGTCAATTATTGACATTCATTATATATATATATATCTGATTTTAAACAAAAAGTTACGCATCAAAATAAAATAGTCGTTGAATACAATATCTATAAAAAGAATTAACTAAATCTCCCCACAAGCCACGTGTTTACAAAGATATTAACATTTCATTAGCAACAATGTGCGGTCAAACGTAAATATTTATTTCTATACAATCCCGAATCGAGAGGTACTAACTAATAGACAGACATACGGTTGAAAAACACGCCGAAACCCGCCACTTGGATTTAGAATAAACACGCTTTGTGATGTACTGACTGGAATTACAATAAATGTACCGGGAACGAAACACTTAATATGATAACAAACACACCACTACTGCTCAATGTTAAAGCAGATCTAAATACTTTTCTAACCAAACATTCGCATTGTCTATTTAACAGATAGAACTGGAAATGTTGAACTTTCTATACGTTAATATATATATATTATAATGGTGTGAAGTTTTTTATTGAAATCGTCGGTAAATTAATTAAGTTTTTTTCATTATGCTTAAACAATTATTAGGTATATTTATATACACAAGACACATTATGTTTTTCAAATATCTTGATTAATTAATTAAAAAAAAAACATTTTTTCTTAAATCGAAATATTTTTTTTTATACTTCGAAAACATTTTTTTAAATCACAATAATTACATCATAAAAAAATACGAATATCATCTGTAAGAAAACACAAAATGTTTACAAATTGCCTAATTTATACCACGCTTTAAGTAATATTGCTAATTAATAAAATAAAGAGCAATTGAAATTAAGAAGTTTACAGAAAGACATTGAGCGTGTGACAAAAATACTTTTAAGAACATTTGTTTATTGCGATCTATAGAATCATAAAATACAAAATATATTACAGTAAAGTTACAAATAAAAACAAGAGACCGAAAATTTCTCGTTAAATAAATATATCAGGTCGTTTTTAATCTCATTAATTTTGCGGAGATAAATAACAATCGCACGATGTTGTATGCAAAGCGCACTATCATTACAGCGGTCAATTCCGTTCCAAATTTAAAACCCAATAAAGATCGAGATTTGTCGGCCATCTTGAAAAAAAAGATATCGGACGAGTGTCACTTTAAAAAATTTCCCCTTTCTTCCGTCCACACCGATTTTAATAACAACATCTTCGCTTTCTTTATTCGTTCTTTTGAAATCTCTTTAAAGTTGAAGCAAGTTTATTACTAGTCAGATCAGGAATTCCAATCTCACATCCTGAGTTAACTGTCTTTGATGTAACCGGCGGGAACGGGTTGGCTGAATGGAACCTTAATGGGATAAGACTTAGGTCGTATTTTGAATAAGTTATTGCTTATATAATCCTTTTCATCCCGTGTTTCTGCGCGTAACTGAATTTGCACCGCAATGGAAGATCCATTGTGGATCATTAATACCGGATTCTATGGAACTCGATTGAAAAGTTACAATGTTATTTTCCAGATATACGCTTTGAAGATTAAGGAGTTAATTTTAGATTATAATAACCGAATATTGTCCGTTTAAATAAACATTTGCATAAGATTCTAATGGGATATTTTATCACAGTAACATTATGTTACTCGATTATTGAGTTGAATTGATACTTGTACTTTATACAATCTTGATACTTGTATCAAGTATCAAGATTGTCAAATCAAACTATTATTGGATTTGTTGATTTTTTTAAAAATAGTGTTATATTTTTTTAAAATACTAATTGATATAATTTAAAGAATGAATGATTATATAATTTTTTATTAATCGAGATCCAAAGAGGTTATAGGTTTTAATCGAATTTAAGGCTAAAGATAAAAGTTTCAGTTTTATTGATGTTGTTGTTTAAGAAAAAAACCTTTTCACAACTAGATAACAGAATACTATACTTTGAAATTAGCTAAGGTATAAACACCGCGGTACACCACAGCTATCGTTAAGGTATTTGAATAGATCAGTACAGTACAGCATGGCATTGTGGAGGCAATGCTTTATGTGACTGTATTGTGTTTGCCTCTCCGACCGCTTGGTATTACGGAGCTATTGACGTACTAAGAGGATTAATAAATCGATACTAAAAGGTAACTTTAAAAGGAGCTATATGATTAAATTTTTACCAAATTATGTATTTATTGAAATCATTTTGTATATTAAAACGCTAACTTTTTAATATTGTTTTAGTATATATGTAATAAAATCTATTATATTGTTATGTACGCTCGTTATATATTTGATTATTACTAATCATTGTTATAACAATTAATATAAATACGTACGAGCCGAGATGGCCCAGTGGTAAGAACGCGTGAATCGTAACCGATGATCGTGGGTTCAAACCCGGGCAAGCACCACTGAATTTTCATGTGCTTAATTTGTGATTATAATTCGTCTCGTGCTTTACGGTGAAGGAAAACATCGTGAGGAAACCTGCATGTGTCTAATTTCATTGAAATTCGGTCACATGTGTATTTCACCAACCCGTATTGGAGCAGCGTGGTGGAATAAGCTCCAAACCTTCTCCTCAAAAAGAGGAGAGGAGGAATTTAACCCAGCAGTGGGACATTCACAGCCTGTTACGGTTCTTTATAAATACGTACACTAACATATTTTCCAGCTCGGTAAATCGAAAGTTTCCCAGGAGACTGACAAAATTGGAACTATATATAACTGACTTTTTAAATGTATTTCAAGAAGACAGAGGTACGAATAGACCACCAGTTTAGTGGTTAACTTCGGACTTAGACACGTTAAGATATAAAACCCTTATATCATCAATACATTCCTTATGTACGTAATAACACTTGCCAATATAGCCTTCTAAACTAAATAGCAACTGTACACCATATTAATATAATGTTAAGCGATTGAATAATTGACAAGCGAGTGACACCAAACCGGAAAATAAAAAAAAAAAAATCTACTCGCTAAAAACATTTCAAAACAACAAAATTGCATATCAAATAAGACTCTTTAAAGATCAATTAAAATCTTACCATTATAAGAGTCAAGAGATAATTAGAAAAATATAATGTTAAGACAAAATTATTATTTTGAAATGGCAACATCAAAAGAAATTGTCAATACTGAATCACGGGCTTTCATAATATCGTTTATAATGGGTCTCGAAAAAATATCCCAAATTAATTTTCCCAATTCATTCCTTCACAAAGGAGGCTATCTCTTTGATAGACTTCGGTACAATAATTTATGCAAGTGGACAGCAGGTTGGGGTTCTTTAATCTTTAAGTAATTTCCTTAATACAAATAAATTTATTTGTATTGGAATTTTTTAAAACATGCAAAGCTATATTTAAATTAGGAAATAAAAATTATCAGCTGTCAATATTTTTTTCTATTTTTTATTTCTTAGTTCGATTTAATTTACGCTCAGTATTCATGACAAATGATATCATAGAACCTAAATAACATTACAGAAAAAAAAAATAAGAAAAATTTTAATAGCTTCGAAATTTGAAAATACCACATAAATATTGTTACAATGTACGAAAAAAAAGTAGTATTAAATTTCAGTATATTCGAAATTCGAGTTTTTTTTTTAATTTTAAAAATTATCAATTCAAATGTTTTTTTTTCTCAGCAACAATTTACACAACAAAGTATAACCTTAACTTAACATCGGTTTGACAGATAACACATAAAGATGGCCGCCTAATTTGCAAAGCTACTTATCGGTACAATCAGATTCGTACATTTTCGTCGCGTTTTGATTCAAGAAACGATTATTTACTGTATGCTAATAACGTGACCAGTTTACGATGGCCCCTGAATTGGTATGTATTGGATATAGTATTTAAGGAAGACCACACGCGTTCGACAGAATTTTTCAAAATGAGATTTTACGACATAAATTCGTTGGTAAGCACTCCCTATACAGTCATTATTTCAATAATTTCAAGTTTTTGTAACGTTAATATATGTAACGCGGTGTAGTGAAACGTTTATAAAATAGTAACACATCTCCCGTGTGCACCGCAAAAAGTAAATAATATTTCAGACTAAGGGATTTCCAGGTATCACGTACGAGATAGAATACAATTAAGCTATATGTCCGCAAAAATAGCAAACTTGAATGCAATCAATCTTAATTGTATCGTGTATTTTATACACAGTAGTGTTTAAGTAACAATATGTAAATTATAAACATACAAAATTTGAAATAATAAATAGATTTTTAATATTTCTTAGCCCACGAATAATACAATGCTTAAATTTAGTATATTTTTTATAAGGCCTTAAATAAATACAAACAGAAATCAAAAATAGTTACTACACAAATCATGACGACGCAATCTTTGAATCGCAAAGATATATATATACATTATTATATTCAATATTAAAATATGAATTCATACATTCAAGAAAATTTTGTCGTTCATTCAGAAACACCCTTATATTAACAGAAAGACATCGGAGGCCTAAGTTGTTCCCGTCTTTAAATTCAAAAACAAGCGGGGAAATGTAAACAGACAATCAGTAGCGATTTTAAAGATGAAATTGGAATTCGCCAACAAGCCAGGAAGGGTGGGGTTAGGTAATTTGACAAACGCTTTGAATCAACTTTCGAGCCGATTTATATTTGAATTCAGAATTAATAACGAATGTTATATGTATTTATATTTACGTGTCGAATTTCTTCAGTGACTTCGATCGCTGTTTATTTGATTTACACTCCCAATTATAGAATTTAAGGAAGCATTGAATGTGACTTGTCGATTCTTCTTTGGTTTCACGTTTATTTCATGATCTTTTAAAATGTAAATTCAAGTGCTTGTGAAACTCTATATGAAATATAATATATTCTATCAAACGTTTATTCATTTCAAATGTATAATAAGTTATCAACATAATTTATTACATGAGAGATATTATTTTTTTAATTAAAAAAAATAATAAATTGTATAATTGCTACAAAATCATAATAATTGCTACAAAATCATAATAAAATACACAAATAACAGCGAAAGGTAAAACGCAATTTTTTCACTTGGCACCTAGTAATCAATTTCTTTCTTAGTATGGGAACATGCAGAGCTGATATACTGTGACGTACATATGTATGTAAGTAGTTTTAAATTAATATACTTATGGAACTATATATAATTATTATGGTTACTTTTATTAATTATTTTTAAGAAGTTATTATTATTATTATTAAATAACTTTATTACACACTCACAACGAAAAATACTGGTGGTAGGGCTTTGTGCAAGCTCGTCTGGGTAGGTACCACCCACTCATCAGATATTCTACCGCAAAACAGCAATACTTGATATTGTTGTGTTCCGGTTTGAAGGGTGAGTGAGCCAGTGTAATTACAGGCACAAGGGACATAAAATCTCAGTTCCCAAGGTTGGTGGCGCATTGGCTATAAGCGATGGTTGACATTTCTTACAATGCCAATTTCTAAGAGCGTTTGGTGACCACTTACCATCAGGTGGCCCATATGCTCGTCCACCTTCCTATTCTATAAAAAAAAAAAAAAGAAAAGACAAACACAAGTAAAAAAAAAAGTAAAACAAAAGTTCAAGAGAGACGATGTTATATAAAAAAAAAATTGTGGACCTCAACATGATGCGTGCAAGGGCGGTCTTATCACTCAAAGAGTGATCTCTTTCAGACATATATATATATATATATATATATATATATATAGGTTAACTTGAAAACTACTAGAAGTTTCTAAAGAAATCTACCATCGATTTCTAATTTGTTTTATATACATCGACTACAATACAATAATTTGTTATCATATAGTGAATCTGATGATGGGGGATCAGCAAGGAGATGAATAGTGAACTCTTCAACGGCTCTTCCCCCTGGAGTTTGTACTCTTTTGATTTGTTCTAACAAGTCACACTGTATTGAGATGCAAATGCTTAAGTTTTTTTTTTTAATGATAAATGTTTTAATATCGGTCAAATAATTGTGTAATAACGTGACTTAAATATTAAACGCAACTCGATTATTTGAAACGACGTTAAATTAAAACTTTCCCATACTCAAACGTCAATTTTGACTAACATTTGGATTGGGAGCGACTCGAAATTAGTAGCCTTTAATACTTCAAATATATATTTTTTTATAGAATAGGAAGGCGGACGGGCATATGGGCCACCTGTTGGTAAGTAGTCACCAAACGCCCTTAGACATTGGCATTGTAAGAAATGTCAACCATCGCTTACATAGCCAATGCGCCACCAACCTTGGGAACTAAGGTTTTATGTCCCTTATGCCTGTAATTACACTGGCTCACTCACCCTTCAAACCGGAACGCAACAATATCAAGTATTGCTGTTTTATTCATTACCATTAACATATGTATATAATTGCTTATATACATTTGTGTTGATTGTCAATCTTCCTTAATATTATGGAGGGTTAGAATATAATGTACATATAAGAACACAAATGTAAAGAATCAGTCGCAAACAAGGCCCCCCTACTGCTTTGAGGCACGAATGTAATCAGTTTTGTTAATTTTGAGTTCGAGTTTGTCGGTCTTTTTCATTCGCTTGTTTATTTAAACTGGTAGATGATTTCAAGCGCTGTCCCTTATTAAACAGATTATTTAGACTCAATATATGTCAATGTTTTTTTTGTAAAAAAAAATATATATGAAACAGTCAGGTATTTTTAATTACTATATAAGTTATTTATTATGGAAAAATATTGAGCCAATGGTATACAGAATTAGTTATAAACACAAATCATGCACATTAATACTCAGTAGTACTTGTACAGATTTGAACCTACAGTTCTCGTTTCATATTCACGTGTTTTAATCAATGGGCCATTTCTCAATAGAAGTTCGGTTTAAATAATTACTAAAAAACTCAGTATATATAGATGCATCTTCACAATCGTACTATCTAAGGTAACGTATTTAAGGCTTTGATTCCACAGAATTGTTAGGTAAACAATCCAGTGAGGCGTAAAACTAATTCACCTTACGCAAGATAGCGTACCTTCGAACATTATGATTCGTCAGAATTAAGCTATTATGTATCAGGGGATGACTTATTTGAATAAGCACAAATTGTCAAAGAGATTTTATCTGGTTAAACAAAGATGCTCCTTCTGTTGCCTTTTGCTCCTGCTGGGGGACGGTTAATAGAATCGACTAATACGGTTGATGATGCCTCCGATTTTAACCCCCTATTAATAAACACGTTCTTCCGTCCCTATCGAGGTTGTTAGGTTTTTGTAAGTGTAAAAGAGATAGCGTGCTTTAATTATACTTTAAGCGGCTTAATGTTGTATACAAATTATTTGACAGATTATATTGTTGAGAATTTTGTTTATGAAATATAAGTTTTTTGCTATTATTGTAGTTGTAATTACGTAATAACAAATACATTAATTTATTATAATTGATGACTGAATTCCTCCTATACGATTACCACCAAGGCGACCAACGAAGTCACACACTTAGGACATTTTATAAGTGTACTCTCATAATCCGATAGGGTTACATATTTGACAAGAGCGGAAAAAGAAAAGGAAGGATAAGCTTTGCGTACTATCCCTGGCACGGGAGAATACCTTGACATTGAAAATGAAACCCCGTACGTTGTGATCTATAACTATAAGCAACTACACCAATGGGCACAAACAGTTTTGTTCCAAATTCAAATGCGTTGACACGTTTATGTATTTATTAATGGCGGTTCAAATTAGAAACGGTTTAAAAATGTTAGTATTCACAAATTATAATTTTAATTATAGTTAAATATATTATTTATTCATTAAATTGTTATTACAGTGTTAATATATGATAGGTATGTTTAATGTTTTAGCGAATAAACTTTTAAAACAAAATAATTCAATATATTTGAGTATAATTGAACATGTGTTAAACATTTTTTATGGACGCAAAACGTTGTTTTGATTCTGTCGTAATAAAATAATCATGTTTATATAATATTTACTATATAGTTACTTATGAAATATATAGTAAATATAAGGGATCATATATATGTGTGGATTTGTAAATAAAAATTGATGTTGTTATATATTTAATTGAGATTAATAGACTTTGCCGGTTTCTACATAAATAGTTTTGTAGAAGGTTTTTATAATATTAACTCTGTAGCTCGCTACTAGATGGCGCTACATAAATAACTTATATGAAATTAAACCGATCACCATGACACTAGGTATACAGAGGCAGGTCAACATCTACCAGGTTTTACTCGTAAGTTCTAGTATCGCAAGTAGGTAGCAGTCCCTATTATTATAAATAGTTTATATTCTCGCTTTTAAACCATTTTTTTCATTTTAGGTATCGGGTGGCAATGTTGTATATCAGGTAAACAATAAAACCTTTGTCTATACCAACCAATAAACCACTGCCTATAAGAAATATTAACCATTCCTTACATCGTCAATCCACCAACCTTGGTGTGCTCAGGACAAACAGACATGTTCATGCACACAAATGTCTGTCCAGGGTGGGAATTGAACCCACAACCTTCGGCGTGCAAGGCAAATATCAACCAACCACGCCAACCGGCCCGTCTATCCCTATTATAAATTGTTAAAATGTATCGATTAGAACGCAATCGATAGTCAAATATAACAAACAATCATTAATCCCAATCAATTCGTCATCAACACACCCCGACGTGAGAAAAATCAAACAAAACGTCGGACCGCACGATTGGCCACAAAGGGTGCTTTCATCCCCTTTTTTTTAAAACCATTTTTGTCCCCCACGTCATTCTGACGCAAGATTTTTCCGTCATTAGCGAAACGCAGAGTCATTCAGCCACGATTTGTCTATGCTTATCTTTGATTTTTTTTTGACGCCATCACACGTATACAATATGCGAATTTTTTCCCGCTAATGTGACGAAAGTTTCTGATAAGGTTTCAAAGAGAATGTTGGCTTGCGGTTTTTCAAATTGAAAAGTTTGTTTTTAAGCTTATCTTGAACCAGATAGACACGTGGAACCGAAGTTCGTGGGATCGAATTAAGAAGAAAATATCGCATTTAAGCTTTTCTTAATATGATCGGAAGCTTTGGCCCAGCAGTATGACACTAAGCTAAGCACTAGATAGAGGGCTTATCTCAATTAATTTGTGACAAAATGCTTAATACTAACTAACTTCATCATAAGCCATTTTATTACATTCTTAATATCGAGTGACTTACATTTAAAATCGATTTTAATAGGTAATAAATTAGTTAACATTTATAATGTTAGTAACGGTGTGACCATAAGGGTAGTCAGGATAATATTTTAGAGAGGGCATAAAAACCCCGAAATATTGTTAAAATGTATCGATGTCTGAAATGTATTTATTCTATTGCACTTACTCGTTCTGGTGTGGCCATTATCAACCCGGCTGCTTTAAGTTTGTTAAGCCTTTTTTACTTTAATTTCTACAAGCAGCTTTAAAACGTCGAGAATGATCTTTTAGATAATATGAATCGGAAATCAAATAAAGCAGAATGTGTTAACTAATTTACGTCCTATTTTAATTTATTCTTCGAACGATAACATTAACAATCAAATCATGATCAAGGTAATAAACAATTAAAGATTGCATTTTAAATCTTAGATATATATCAGTAGACATTAAAAAACACCACAATATACGTCTCTCGAAAAGTCGACTCCATTATATGAGGAAAAGCAAGGGTAAACATGGGCACTAAAAGGCACGAGTGGGCTCAAAATGGCACGCGTCGCGGACCACAACAAACGCACACAGAACGACAATCGGAATAATTTTAATTAGAGAAAAATTGCACGAAATGCGCATTGGGGTAACGTCAGCAGAACACGAAATGTTATACATTTTTTATCTTATTTTATGTTATATCTTATCATTTCGGCAAATACACTAATTAAAAGTGGTTTTTTTTTAAGTTTGCTGACGTAAATTATAAAAACACATGAATAAAACACAAAAAGATATAATTTAGTAAAGTATCTTTATTTTAATTTGGAATTAATAAATTACAACGGAAAATATTTGTTTAGATTAAAATATGATCAGCGATTTATTCATAACAGGTCATTCTTCGTTATAGATTTTTATATAACCATTGTCAAAAATATTATCTAATAAAATAACAAAAAAATATTATAAATATTTTTGTAAACCATATAAACTCAAAAACAATACTTGACGAACCCTTTCCGCAAACAATTAGCGCACAAGTGCCCTCTAGGAACAACGGCAATACAGCGTCCCTCAGCTTGAAGCGCTTCAATCGCTTTAAACGGCTTCCGACTGGCTGCAGATCTCTATGCCTTTGCCTTGCCGCCTCGACGTGCGCCATCTTTTGTTTTTTTTTCAATTATAGAACGTACTACTTTACACAAAATTTAAATTTGTATTTATTATATTTACCTTAATTGCAAAAATAATAGTGAGTTTGTTGGTTTATTTCGAAAACTAACCGTTTTTTTTTTTCTAAATAACTGAGGTATAGTTGTTTTGTCCGATAACAAAACTGGTTGAATTTATATTATATCGTTATCATTTATTGTCAAACTATCTTCATCTCGCGTTACGTATCCAATGAAATCACCGATTACGACTGTTGTAACTATAATGAAACCCGAACACTGTGGAAATTCTTAAAAATATGTGAACAAGTGACCAACGCATTCTATATCAGCCGGAATGGGACACACGGACTTCTAATTACCAATTTCGAGTTTTGTACCATTTCTCACCTTATAACGTTTGTAACGTGATTCTAGGAATTATTATCTTACACTAATGTCTCCTCCACTTAATGCTAGCTCGTAATTCGAAAGATGTGGGACCCAGAAACTAAAACCGGTTTCAAAAGAGCGCGTCTCTCCAAAAATAAAGCCAAGATTCGAGATCTTATTTCAGTGGTGTTTGTTCTTTTTCAAACGCGTACTTTTTTAAATGGCATTCCTTTTTTGAATTAATAGAATGGCCTTTATCGTTTAAATGTCATCGTCGTCCACTAATTATGCCAGCGTTACTGTCTCCGGGACATTACATGATACCTGATCGCGTCCATATTTCTTGATATAATGTTTTGGACTCTGGTTATGACGATCGCTACGGTGACGCTGACTCTGTGTTTCTAATGAATGTAACAACCCACGGGTATTTAAGATATAACAGTTTATTGCGTCGACAAATAAATGAGAAGTGCCAAGGTGGAGTGTAATTAATTCTCCAAGGCTCAGTGTCCGCATCTGAGTCTCGGCAACATTGTAATTATTGGATGAAAGTAACCTGCCTGTATGATAAATGAGGTAAAGACGAGCCATCATTGTCTCGCGAATGAAAGAGCTTTTGTCTATGGTCGAGACAAAACCCTCATTCGTTGTCTATGCCGCTCGGCTCACTTCATTGTTGACGTTTGCATCGCATTGTCGCGGCAGGCGTCGGCGGAATCATTAAATGTTTTAAAAGAACAAAAAGCGTTTTGCAAATATTTGCGAAATTCTCACGACGCGAGATAAATAACTAAGGAGAAACATAATACTTTTAATCACTTATAAAATAGATTATAACTTTTTTATTCTTATAAATCGATATTAAAAACACAGTTTTAAATAAAGTAGCGGTAAAAATTATCTAAGAAATTAATTTTAATTTAATTATCCACGAATTATCTCTCGATGGAATAAAAATTGCATTGTGTTCTTAGTTCTTAGTTTCTCAGCGCTATAGCGCTGTTTAACAATGAGATAACAAAGTGCCGCTTGAAGTATCAATTAACCACGATTGGTTTCCATACGTTCAAGATTATTAATTAACCCTCTACCCACAGATTAACTCAATTTTCGATTAACTTAATTACATTGAAAGGAGATTCACAATTATTTTTATTTCGTATTAAAACCTGTTTTTAACTCAATTACGGTAGGAACGAATATAATTTAACACTTACTTGGTCGTTAACCCTTCATATGCCACGTTTTTAATTTGTTATCTGTGATTGATATTAAATTATTAATTTAGCTGGTAACATTTCAAGTGAATTACGCCATAATGGAGATCTTTCAGCGTTAGATCTTAAGCTTACCTATCCTATATAATTTTCTAGGTACTCATTATGTATATGGAACGGGCATATTATTAAAATTTAACAAGGTTGAAATCGCAGGATATATTTAGTTATAGTATAAATTTCGTTGGTTTTAGATAATACATAAATAAGGCATTTGTAGTTAAATTATCGTAGCAATAACAATCAGTCGAACGAGGATGTCTAAAAAAGGTTAAGAAGACAGAAGACAATAATGAAAGCGGAATACGCCGCGATTTGTAAAGATATGCGCGCGCGCAGCCACAAAGCTTCATTGTGCGCCCATATGGGAAAATATCCCATGTTTTGTCTGCCCTATTGTTTTTGACAGACGGACGGACAACTGAAAAGACAGCCTTTGAATACTTATGTAAAGGCTCGTTTGAATATGGTTTTACAGATTATGTAAAGCGATATGTTTGTATTGTAACAATGTATCTTCCATTAGAATACAATTGTCTTATAATAATTTGTCAAAACAAATACATTATAATTCTAACTATTTAGTAAAACAAAGATTTAAAATCAAAGTAAGTTCAAATCCGGGCTAGCTAGGCGGAATTTACAATACGTCTTGGGTTTTGGCGTAATGGAAAACCTTGCCTGTGTCGGATGAATTTTAAACACATTCATTTTTCACTGATGATGCGTAGTGGAAAAGCTTCAAGTCTTCTACAGACCAGATGAGGAGGCCTTGGCACGGCAATGAGCCATTTACTGGAAATTTATTTTTACATAATCTATATGTTTGTTTCATAACATAATAAACTTTTCGAGCCACTTCCAACCTCATGAAAACCTTTAGAAAAGCTCTCGTGAAGCCGTGAAGCGATAAATCGTGAAGAAAAATTTAGTCGAGTAATTTCACGATTCGTTTTATATTTTATGAAATTGGTAGGCAGTCGGACAAATTTACACAACAAACGGACAAACGGACCCGATTGATGGTACGTGGTCACCACCCCTATATACATGGACGCTATAAGAAATATTTCCATTCGTTACATCTCCAATGCGCTGCCAACATTGGGAACTAAGATGTTATGTCCCTTGTGCCTGAAGTTACACTTGCCGTACTATTATTTAATATATAACACCAATTTATGTATCAAAGATAAATATAGTATTTATATTTGAACATATTTGAGTAGAATGTGTTTTAATGTGAGTTTTAATTTTTTTGGAGGCATCTCACAGTCACAGTAACAGCCTGTTAATGTCCCACTGCTAGGCTAAGACCTCCTCTCCCTTTTGAGGAGAAGGTTTGGAGCTTATTCCACCACGCTGCTCCAATGCGGGTTGGTAGAATACACATGTGGCAGAATTTCAATGAAATTAGACACACGCAAGTTTCCTCACAATGTTTTCCTTCATCGTCAAGAACGAGATAAATTATTAACACAAATTAAGCACATGAAAATACAGTGGTCCTTGCCCGGGTTTGAACCCACGATCATCGATTAAGATTCACGCGTTCTAGCCACTGGGCTATCTCAGCCGATGGAGGCATCTAAAAACATTTAATAAATAATGATTCATGCATTAAGCCCACCTTATGTAGAACATAATACATTATAATCACATCTAACATCCAAGGTAATCCTCTTTAAAATTCTCAAAAGATAAGGTGCAAATCGCTTGCGCAATACCAACATCTTACAATAAAATTTAATCTGTTTCAAAACAATTTTTCACCTGTCGCGTGTCACCTGCATCTAAATGTTGACTCCACTTTGTCCGTCTAAAATCATTTTTAATTTATACCAACCAGGTGTAGACTTTACGACGGTACAAACAACCGTATATTACGTAAGTTATAATTCATGGCTAATATGTCAATTAATCACTTTTTAACTTTTAAGTATTTAACGTAGATTGTGATAGGAAAACATTTCTTTTCCGCGGCTATTAACGACATTCTCAGAACTACCGCTTTGTCGTTGATAGCATCTTATTAGGGTTCCGCGGGAAATTGATTGAAATTATTTAACTTGATAGAGTGAAACATTACTTTAGATATATTTAAAGATAATATTTGATGTCGGTATATAAAACATACTGAGATAGTCCAATTGATAGTCGTGTTGATCTTAACGGTGATCGCGGGTTCAAATTTTTTTTCAATAAACAAAACCTCTGGAGCAGTTTGATGGAATAAACTGTTAACGTTTTTAAGAGGAAGCCTCCTTCTTTGCCCAGCAATGGAACATTTGTTGGCTAATATATTGAGTCATATTATAATATTTTATTGTTATTCAGTCTAAAAGGTGTTTACTTTATGTTTAATTTAAAAAGATACTATTATTTATATATTAATATTTGTTTTTGTTTTGAATTTCCTAGGTGGAATTGGTTTGGAAGCGTAAAATCAATCGAAGAACGCAGATTCAGATAAGTGAAAACAACTGAATTTTCATGTTCTTAATGTGTGTTTATATTTTCAAGATCGACTTGGAGAAAAATCCTCCATATGTTCATTTACCAATTCCTATTGGAATACCGTGGTCTGTTATGAAATATTCGCCTCCACACGAGAGGCTTTGATCAACAGTCGGATATTTATAGGTCGTTTTGTCTTTGATTATTATCGCACCACGTTATATTAAAATTAATAATATTGTAATTTAAAAAATCATACGGAACCAAAAGCACTCGATCAATGATCAAGACTAATCGTATATATTACAAAAACAAACTAAGCTAACTAACCATTAAAGAAGGGACGGCGTAAATTATATTACAAAAATTTTATTGTATAATGACTTATTGGATATTTTTCATATCTTTAGTATTTATTAATGGGCATAGCTGGTTATAATATGAAGTGGAGAGGACACAACTATCTAACTATGTTAAGCGTGGGACCATGCGACAGTGTAGTGTGAACGGGCCATTACTAACATTTATTCTTTTACTGTCTCCATTTGAATATTTTATTGACACACTTGAAACTGAATCATACACGCTATTGTATACCATATAGCTTTAAAATAAAGATCAAAACCGTATGCATATATTAATGAAATTGAATAGTGTATATTTTTTTTTGATATTCATAACGCCGTAGTAGGTCCGCGTTTATAGTAAGATAAATTTGTAATTAGATTTTCGATTCCAATATCCGTTGATTTGTTGTCAATATGATAATGTTTTATAGATACGTAGTTGTTAACATTTTGTCGCGATTGAATATTTATTTGTGAGAATTGGAAGTGTAAACAAAAAATAACTTACAGTTCTAATATTAAAAGTATGGCCGTAATATAGGTGTAAAATTAAGTTATATCGATTTGAGATTTTGAAAACATTATTTTGTATATCATATCGAATTGTTTTTAATAATAATTACTTACCATTAACAGATTAAATATTTAATTAAAAGGCTTGTTCAAGAAATGCGTTATTTAACATAGATAATAAAGGTCACTCTTGAGCATATTTTATTGAGTTTCTCTTACGAAGTATGGATGTATTTCAAAACGACGATGACTAGCTAACTTGAAGGACTTTTACTGGTGGTAGAGCTTTGTGCAAGCTCGTCTGGGTAGGTACCACCCACTCATCAGATATTCTACCCCAAAACAGCAGTACTTGTTATTGTTGTGTTACGGTTTGAAGGATGAGTGAGCCAATGTAATTACAGGCACAAGGGACATAAAATCTTAGTTCCCAAGGTTGGTGGCGCATTGGCTATGTAAGCGATGGTTGACATTTCTTACAATGCCAATGTCTAAGGGCGTTTGGTGACCACTTACCATCAGGTGGCCCATATGCTCGTCCGCCTTCCTATTAATCAAAAAAAAAAATAGGCGTTTAAATAATAAGAAAACAACAAAAAAAAAAAAGAGATAATAAGAGTACCAACAGAGATGAACTATTTATTCACTCTTATAATCCCATGTGTTGGCAAGCCGACATGTTGGGAGAGAGATCAGGCTTGATACCGGAGGAGTGTTTTATGAGACATGGGATTGTCAACACTACTTCTAAAACTCCGGACAGATTTATAATGACATACAATCTAATAACTTTTTTTAACCCGACCTGGTAAGACCACCGCTACACGATGTACTTCAATTTCTAAATATAAGCTATTATAAGCTAACCAGCTGAGTTAATAGTTTAAAAAAAATATTCTCAGTATCTGTGGGAACTTGTATTAATTACTGGTTTGACTTGATGACAGTTCGTCCCAATTTTATCTGATCCTTTTTATTGCTGGCCAGTTAGTAATTAGTTTTTTTTTTTTTAAAAGCGTATCAGCCTTTTTTAATGCGACCTTCTTTACTTGAACTGCTACCATTTGACCATGCAGTCTTTATAAAAATCATTAAATACATTTTTATTGACATGTCGAGATTAATAATTTGATTTTTATAATTATTGTAGTAGTGACGTATTAAAGTTCATTGGTTATGTATACAACAGATATAAGTTCAATGAACTTTAATTCAAGCATTAAGTAATTATTATATGGAACATTATAATGTCACTATATATTATTAAAAAAAGAAATATAATGAAGAAATAACATGTCTTAAAATTTGATTATTTTATTACGTTAAACATTGTAATTTGTTTTTTATTTTGTTAATTTTTAAATTACAATTATTGAGAATATCAATTGTTTTCTTATTATTTAAGCGCTATTTTTTTTGATTACCATCAATAAAAAAAAGTAAAAACTTCTAGAATCTAGATAATAATTTATACTAATATTATAAATCTTAAGCGATAGAGTCTTTATTTGTACGCGCGTATCTCAGGATATAACAGTCGGATGTTTGCATTAGATGATCCATATATCGAAAAAAGTATTAGACTGTATAACTTAAAGATACGAACCACGAGGACGGAACAACAGTAACATTTACCGCGAGCAAAACCACGCGACTCAACTAGTGTTATGCAGTAACTACTTATTATCAGATTTGGTGGTAGCCTCGCAATCGCTATCTTTGAATTAAGTACAATTAAGTTATTGCATTGACATTACATATAACCTTGTAAAAAACCTTGGACTTAAACAGAGAAAACAATCTTCAGAACCACCTTTTCATCAGAACAGCTGCTGGTCAATGTGTCGAATTTACATTTGATAATGACGATTATAAAAATAATCTTTTGTTCAAGGCCACAGGTGTATATAAACATGTTTTATATAAGGCTTGCAATGTTTTGATTTAATATATTAAATTTTATAGGAGTATACAAAATATATAATTATTATATACTAATATATAAGATGAGAACATAATTTGCAAAATCTTATATAAGTTTTGTGTTCGTTTATATGTGTAACAAGTATATAATGAATTACACTTATATTATAAAAGTGAAAGTTTGTATGATTGTTTCTTAATCATGCCTAAGGGTCTAGACAGATTTTGATGAAGTTTGGGATACAGATAGCTTATTTTCTGACTTGAACTTTTTTTTTTTTTTTATAGAATAGGAAGGCGGACGAGCATATGGGCCACCTGATGGTAAGTGGTCACCAACGCTCTTAGACATTGGCATTGTAAGAAATGTCAACCATCGCTTACATATCCAATGCGCCACCAACCTTGGGAACTAAGATTTTATGTCCCTTGTGCCTGTAATTACACTGGCTCACTCACCCTTCAAACCGGAACACAACAATATCAAGTATTGCTGTTTTGCGGTAGAATATCTGATGAGTGGGTGGTACCTACCCAGACGAGCTTGCACAAAGCCCTACCACCAGTAGAAATATAAGATACATAGCTTACCTAGCACCTAAAACTAACCGCCCCCCCCTGTCTCAGAGTATAGCAAACTATCCTAATGCTAAGAGCTAGTGGCTTTTACTTCAATAATTATTTAATATGATATAATAAATATTTGACCTAAATAAGTACCATAAATTCTAATCACAAACATTATTATTAATTAGGTAAGTGTTGATGGAGGTAACCGGTAGCCGTAACACGAATTATAAAATGACTTTAATACTATTACTAAATATTAATTATAATTGTCAATATTGATAAAGCCGAATGAAATAAATTCGAATAATAAATGGAAACATAATTTTTACTATTAAAAACGTTTACAGCCAAGTTAAAAGTCTCACACCGTATAATAAGAGTCTGTGGACAAACATGTATAAATGCCCACTAATGAGCATAATATTATAATATTGTGTAGATTCAAAAGCATCTTGTTACGTCCACATACAGGGTGTAAGGAGCGATGCTATTAAATTCTAACGCTAGGGTGCGAGCGATGACCGCCGACGAGTTGCACGCTGTCGCGTTGGCGGGAAAATGACACAGATTAAAAAAAAAAACAGATTATAATTACATTTTTAATAATAATGACGTATGTCAAATATCAAACGAGACCTTATGGCACGGGTTTATATTATTTTATTACAAAATTCATGCCTATTAATATTAGTGATTTTAATTTTTTTTTATGAAATTTATGTACGTATTAAAAATAGTACGAATAGTCAATTCAAAAACTGTATTATTATTTTTTCGACTATATATAATTAATATATATTATAATTAAAATATCTGATTATATATTCCTTGATCGGAAAAGCTGCTTCAAGCTGACCCTTTTATGAATAATTCGCTTCCGCTTGTCATTTGGATTTAAAATGAAGGTTGTTCGCGCATTACTCAGTAAAGCCTCACATGTTGCCTTGTGAATGCACAAAGACGCATAATAATCATAAGGCGACTCGCAATTAAAAAATTTAAGGCACTTTGTCGTGGCGCCGCTCTTTTGGCAAAGTTGCTTTTCAAATGTAAGTAGCGAACGCGACGCTGCCTTCAAAAACTTTTTATATAGTTTTCATTTAATGGTCGCAAGCTATTAATTATTTTTTGCTTTTTTATCTCACATATGTGATGAACATGCTTGCTCACGTTTACGTTCTTTGATATATATATATATTTTACTTACAGAATAACCTAGGCGGACGGGCAAATGACCCACCTGATAGTGAGTGGTCACCACTGACATTGATATTGTAAAAATAATTAACCACCCCTTGCATCACCAGTGCGCCACCAACCTCGGAGACAAAGACGCTAGGATCCTTGTGCATGTAGTTACACTGGCTCACTCATCCTTCAAACCGGAACACAACAATACTAAGTACAGCTATTTTGTGGTAGAATATCTGAAGATTCGGTGGTATCTACCCAGACGAGCTTGCACAACCAAAGCCCTACCAAGTATTGTAATTTAATAATATTTCAACAATATTAAAACGTTATAACAAAATAATTACAGTATTAAAATTTAATTGTAGAAAAGTTATTAACTATTTTATATTGATTTTCTAATTGGTTTGTCTAGACAGAACAGATAATAAATAATTTAATTAAATCAAGTAAAATGAGGATTTTAGTTGTATGAGCAAAACGAATATTTTTTTTTTAAGTGTAATACGTTTTTAAATAAAGAAGTTCGTATATGAATAACAAAATAAGGTATATACTTGGAAATTGTAAAATAAAAAAATATATATATTAATTCAGTTCCGTGAATATTCTATTAGATTCGAGTATATTTTATAACTTATAATATAAAACCCTTAGCTATAATTCTAATTTTACTGCTAGGCCATTCGCTGACAAGCAAAATGGCGGATACGAAATGATGGAATATCTGTGAACGGATTTGTGGAAATACTCATTTACGTTACATGAAAAATAGTGTCGGCTATTGTCGATAAAATTTTATTGCTTACTTTGCGCGTCAGGTGGACCAATGAATTATGAAGTCCGCCCACAAAAACAACATTCACAATCTAAATTGAATAATTTCAAAAAACAATTTCTGGTGTTAACCTGACGCAAACACCATGCATCACATAAAATTTTCTATAACCAATTCAATTTGTTTTACGATAAAACTAACTGAAATTAAAAACATACCAGGAATGTGAAATAAATACAGGATGTACATATTAAATCGAGCAACGATTATAATATTCGAAATTTAAAAAACACTTCAAATCTAAACAGCCTATCAAAAACAGTCTTCACACAAAAACTAGTTCATATAAACATAGATTAATAAACAACAACAGAAGTGCCAGTTCGCGGAATCGAGAATAAAGCGATCACGTTTCGCAATGGTAACGAATACTCGGAAATACGTTACGATCTAACATCTAGACGGATATGTGTATCTCTCTTTATTATTCCAATAACAATCCGTAATGAGTGCTCTGGTCAAACGTAAATAGCGACTTCATACATTTGAATGATGGCAATGTAAACTCTACGCTATGAGCTACTCTTTGCTTAATAGGGCTGGCGATTCATTAAAGTCGAAAAACGTTTAAAATATTTCATCGATTATATTGTATCTGTGATCGGCTTACGAATTATTCTTGAAAATTGTAACTTGGAATAAATATCACACACACATAGAACAATTGGTGTGTGTAACAGAGTTACTAGCGTGGACTTGATGATAGTATGCTTCGTTGGCCCAAAGTTCTGCATCTGAACTCATTATAATCGTATCGTATTTGCCGTCCCTTCGGATAGAATGAGAGTGCCTCGTATTAGCAACTTTGTAATACAGCCGAGAATTTCTCCAACGATACGCTAAGGAAATAAAATAATGAAAATAATGTTAGGTAAAGAGGTTTTATATGTAATTTAATCTTTTTGGTAACTTCACGTGCCCCAACCCTGATCACGGCGGTAAGATCAAAGACGCACCTCGCAAGACGTTTACATTGTAATATCTGTTCGCTAGACTACTGACCTCTGTGTCAACACCGGATATTGATTGTTCCATCGCGCTGTCATCCGCCATTTTGGTTTTAAATACTTGTGTTGAAAGGATGTGTTGATTAATTATTTTTAAATTAGTTTTCGTTTATATGAAGATGACAAGTAACAATAAAAAGTTTAAATCAATACAAACTTGATTACGTTTGAAAATCAAAGTAAAGTAGCAATTCGAAAATGTCATCATGATGAATAAAAGCGTTTCTTTTTAAAGAAAATGATATGGCGCTTATTACGTTTTTACGTTTAGTTACTTTTACTTCGAAATTTGTATGCGCACATTCATTCATTTACCGATCATTCATTAATATTTCACCGAACTATTTTATTATTTCGCTCAACCATTCTTTTGAATTAAGTGCTTATATGCAAATATTATAATACTATATTATCGTCGAGTCTATAAATAATTATGAATTATCTTTTGTTTTGTACACTCAAATAATTATATGGTTAATTTCCCAATTATAAATACAATAGTTTATTTAAAACTCAAGTCAGTTTTGAACTCGATACTTCGTGTAAGTAAACATTTTACTCTCTGAGCCATCAGTCCAACAACCGACACAAAACTGGATTAAATTAAAATAAAACAAAACGAAAGGTCACATTATATAATAAGTTGAGTCATTGGATTACACATAATAAAATTAAAAATAACCATATTCTCTATGGTAATATCCCCATCAAAATAATCATGATTTTATCACATTTTAATTTACGACGCGGCTTTCAATCCTTTTAGCAAAAGGTATCGCATTTTTCAATGTTAAATAAAATACTCGTTAACAACGTTATCTTGATGTTTGTAATGCTCGAGAGTATGTCGACGATTTTTTGAACAACACTCATTTATTGTGGTAGTTTCCGCACGCGGTTTCACCCGCGCGTGAAAGAAGGAGACAGGTGTTGGGGTTGCTATGTCCTTTCCTGTACCTGACAACGTATATCCAATATTTCATGTTGATCGGTTGGTTCAGTGGTTCTTGCCCCGATTTTAACCCACGATCATCGGTTTAGATTCACGCGTTGTTACCACTGTGCCATCTCGGCTCTTTTCAGTTTACACATGAAAGCGTTACCAACACAAAAACTTTATTTCACATGTATAATAATTTATTTTATTACTAGCGTTTTGCCCGCGGTTTCACTCGCATAGTTCCCATTTACGTAGAAATACGGGGACAAAATGTTGCCTATGCTACTCGCTGATAATATAGATTTCCATTGGTGAAATAATTTTTAAAATCGGTTTACTGGTTTAGACTTGAAAGCGTAACAAGCAAACTAACATTCGAATTTATAATATTAGTTAGAATTTACATAGTATTCGGTACCTACCTACACTTATAAAACAAATAAAACAACACGACTCGACAGTGTAATTACAGGCACAAGGGACATAACATCTTAGTTGCCAAGGTTGGCGGCGCATTGGCGATGCAAGCGATGGTTAACATTTCTTATAATGCCAATGTCTATGGGCGTTGGTGACCACTTACCATCAGGTGGCCCATATGCTCGTCCGCCTTCCTATTCTATAAAAAAAGACACGATGGTAGGTTAGCTTAGGTATTGCGTAATTTTTTCGATCTACCACCACACCTAATCAATCAATAAGTTTAATGCTTCTGTGTTAATTGAAGATACTCTGTGTTTGTCTATATTTTATTTCCTCGATAAAAACACAAAAGTGACGTTCGTTGAAATAAAAAGGTTTATAAAAATAAAATGATGTTAAATGGCCGTCCTATAAAAACGTTTGTGTAAGTAAATAGTTGAACGATCAGTTCTAAGATAACAGAAACATGAGACACGGCTTTTGGGTTACTTTGTGCGGAAACATATTTATGTAACGGAATTAATGTATCTGATCTCATGTAGCTAAGATAAAGTCATAAACTTTATGTAAGAAGTAGCGTTTTGCCCGCGGTTTCGCCCAAAATGTTGCTCATGTTACTTGCTGGTAATGTTGATTTCCATTGGTGAAATAATTTTTAAAATCGGTTCAGTGGTTAAGGTTTAACAAACAAATAAACTCACATTCGCATGTATAATGTTAGTTAGGATAATAACATTGCGATCTTGACAGGATTTTTGCCACAGCTTTCAATCTGAAACACCAGCTATCTGCGTACAGGCCCGGACTTTGAGATCCAAGGCCTCTAGGCACTTTAAAATTTGAGGAACCATTCCGAAGCGGTTGCAGTAAAATTATATTATTTGTGGCTGGGCCTCTAGACCGGTGCGTTGTGCGCGTTTATGCGCGCCTAGGCATGAATGAGACGAATTTAGAATTTATACAAGTACAGTTTCAGAGACTATTCAGACAGACAGCAGTGCTATTCTTTAAGAAGTCGCTTTATCACTCACTCATGAAATTTTGACAGCCGACTTATGGTGATATATTATTTTAATGCGTGTATTGACACGTTATCACTTTCTAACATTTCAAGACCTACAGTTGAAAAATCAACGTCTTTAAATATTTTCCGAAGCACAGAATAGTTTCAATATCAAAAAATACCCAATAATTATATTAATGCTCTGTCTGTGGAATTTTTCCCATAATTTGCTGAACTAATGACAAAGAAATATTAAGATTTCCCATCTTATTGTATCACAAATAACACGTCACACTTACATACATACATATACCTTTAGTCAACATATTAATTACCTTACCTTGTAATAATTAATATAATCAATAAATATTCCAGTAGGTATATTTGATTTGGAATTAAAAAATATATATTTTAAATTGAGTCCAAAACAAGTTCCATTATTATATTTTGTAATTATATATAACATGAATATTAGTATAATGTAAAGATGGAGCAAACACGTTTCATACTAATGTATCATAGTCCGAGAGGCGGCTGGGAATTCTAAAAACAAATGGGATACAAACATAATAATAATAATCGTCTAGTTCACAATGGTCCGAGCTAACGATAAATCTGTCTGTAGCGTATAAAAACCTATTTTTCTCTTAGAATATCGGTATGCGGGAAATACGTGTGATGACAAACGTAAGGTTATAGATGTTAGGCGATGAAAGTTAGATAAAGGATATCGTTTTTCTGTGTTTATAACAATATTTCTTGGTTTTAATTATAGTTAGTTCATTTTACAGTGATATGTAGTATATTTATTAAGTTTCGTTAAAAAATTAATTAAAATGTTATATATGTCACAATTATCAACAATTTTTATTCTCTTACGATAAGGCTTAACATTTTTTTACAAAAAGACGAGAAAAGTTCGGTTACCAGATAAAAAAAAAACATAATTTTTTATTTAGTTACACAGATTAAAAAAATATAGAAGTAGATTTATCAAAACCATTATTAAAAAAATGTAACGATATGAAATAAAACGTTTAAAGAAGTGCACTAATAATAATTCGAACAAATTCCAAATTTAAAATGTTACAATAAAATAACACAAAACATCTGAATAACCGCAGATCACCGATCGCATCTGACATCTATTACGCTAATGGGAGCGGTATCGGAAATTTCAGTGACCACCGGTGACAGATCTACAAGCTCACCCGCCAAATGGCACTAGTGTGGTCTATGTGACGCGATGTGAGCGTTTAATCTTAACATTTTAAATGCGAAAGTGAGTTCCAAATTCAAATTCAAAATATTCTTTATTGTTCATCAATACACATAGACATATGACATATAAGAAAGATATACAGCCGGTCAATCGATTTCGTCCAGGCTTCCTTAAGGTAGACGAAAGAAACAGAAGAAATGGTTTTTTTTTTTTATATTGCCGGGAAGATAAATTACCCTATTCCACCTGATAGTAAGTGGTAGTAGAGTCCAAGCGCGATGACGGCCAGTACTGTCGGGAAGAATGTTCTGCACCAGCCGCCCCCGCCTTGCCGGCCCGGTAGATACTTTTTCACGCCTAGTCAACGTCTGCTGGTTGTATCCATATGTATTAATAGATGTTGATATGTCTGTTAAAAGTTTATATTTGTAACGTTAAAGTGAAATATGTTTTGCAAATAACTATTGAGCATAGTTTTATTGTGCTATTAATTTGATATAAATAGTTAGTTTTCCATGGAAGCTTAGAATCATAAACGCTTTTACTTATAACTTATTCAACTGAAATCCAAGTCCGTTGTTCTCTTTGTAATGAAGTATTTGTGACAAGTTTATTTTTCCGGAACGTGGAAAATTGAATGTTTAAAAAATACATACAATAATAATATTTTCAACATAATATCATTTGACATGATATTTGGTGTGAACAATTTATTTTAATGTCTTATTTTGCATTATATGTATTGCACATACATATAAGACGTAGCCGGTTCAGTGGCCAGTAAATATGAATCGTAATGGAAGATAACGTGTTCAAACCTAGGCAAATAGCACTGAGTCCTTATGTATTTAGTTTATGTGTATAATGTCTATCGTTTTCAACAATGACTGAAAACATCTTAAAGGGAACTGCAAGTGTATAGTGAGCAAACCAACCTGCATCGGAGTAGCATATTAATAAAGAATCTCTTCAAGAGGGATGGACGCTTTTATTCAGCAGTTATATAATATATGCGTATTATATAATATATACGTGCGTCTTTAAACTTTTAGGTATTTATATTTATAATCTATTATTTTATTATATTTTGAATCACAAACTGATTTCTTAAATGATGACTGTGATCAATTGACCGTTTCTTGCTTAATACTGCACGCTCATTGGTCGTCTGTTACGTCATCACGACCATCCCTCATCTCATCTCTCAGCCGAAAGACGTCCACTGCTAGACAAAGGCCTCCCCCAAGGATTTACATTTTGGCCGGTCTTGCACTGCCCGCATCCAACGGGCTTCCCGCGACTCTTTCTATGTCGCGATCACTAACCAATGATAATTTAAATACTCTACTACCACTTACCATCAGGTGGAGTAGAGTTATTTGCCATCCCGGCGCATATAAAAAAAAATTAAAATTTATTAGTTAGTCTGACTTTGATCAACGTTTCAACAACTGGAGGTATTTGTTAGCAATCAAAACTAATTCTTTGGATCTTTAGTATTTATAATATATTTCTAGAATTATATAATAAATAACAACAGAATTAAAATTGTAATTTAAATTGTGTGCGGACATGAAACTACTAAGCTTAATGTAAAATATTAATAAATAAAAAATAAAAGTGTACGGACAACATCTATGTAAGGATGTGATAGTTTAAAAAGAGATAAAAAAAACAATTGAATTTTTTTTTTAAAAAATATTAAACCGTTTTCCATGTAAATTTTTCTTTTATTATTACGGTCCCGACATTGTGTTTATACAATACACATTCAAAACGAATGGCATTCGAGTCCTTTAGTCTCTACATGTGAGTTCTAAGTTCAAAAATTCAAATGTTTTCATGAAAAAACACAACCGAAGTCTTTTTTTTTTTGTTTTCAGAATAAAAGGCATGATGTGTTTATGAATTTCAATTCTAACCGTTTAAAAATAAACACTTGTATTTGTAAACGTAGCATAGCGTTGATGTTATTGTTAAAAGTTTATATGTACTGTATAGGATGTTATAAGAACTATTTTTTTTTTTGTTTAATTAGTAAAGTATATATTTAGGTATCTTTACACGAAAGAAAAGAGTAACGATCGAAATGGTCAATAAATTGGTAAGCTAGTGAAAAACTCAAAACTGTAGATTTACTTATGGAGAGTTCATTCACCTCCCGGCCTTATCATTAGATCAGGTCTATATTCTATTAAAGCTTTAAATTGATACGACAATTTAGGAAGTAGGATTTAACGGACTTGGTTGTGGTTTCTATGGTATTCTTATTTATTATTCCTTCCACACTTAATTTGTAGTTATTTACAAGTGAAGCAAATATTAATCGTGCGAAAAACAATTCAATCTCACCGGTTTTTATCATGTAAAATAATAAATCCAAATATACAAGTATCTACATAACACTCGACAGAAAAATGGTTTTTTGTTTTTTTAATTTCTTAAAATGGATACAGACTCAAAATGCGGTCAATGCTAATGTTCGAAACTACATTCTATTAATATGACAAAAATAATTTGCCCTTATTCCAATTTGTTTATACGAAACAATTGTTCTTGGATTATTTTTAGATAATAATTTTTAGTTCAGTGGTTGTACATGGAACATATTTATATGTCTACTCTTAGTTCCTACTTAGTACGAGCCCGTTTGTAATGTTACTACTAAGGTAAGACTTTTACACCTAAGGAATAGTTTAGTTTAGACCTAACACCACCAAGCTGCTCCAACGTTTTCAACGTCAACGTTTTGATTGATTTATGAGTAGCATCATTACCTTCGAAATTCTCACGATGAATCAGCTAAGCATGAGATGAATAAAAACAAATTAAATACATGAAAAATTATTGCTCGAAAGGATTGCACTTACAATCTTTCGGTTCAGAGTCACGCGTACTATCTTGGGATGTACTCTGCTCTTGCTACTACGCAGTCTTTTACATACACTATTTTTTCAGACATTTTAAACGAAAAAAAAACCCTATCCTTCTCTCTCCCTCCGCTTATTTCGTTTGTTAGGACGAATGAGACGTACATTTTATTATCTGTGCAAAAATCTAACATTTTAAATGTTATTAAATTATATAAGCTGCATGGCTATGAGATATGTTATAGAAATAGACAATAGATTAAATAATTGTTTTTTTATTAAATGCCTTATTATTTTAATGTAAAGCTATCAGCAGTTTGGAGTGGTTTGAATCTTCATAATTAAATAAATAATCAACTATATACAATAAGATGTTTAGTATACAAAACAACGAATACTAACTCTACGCATTATTGACACCATAATATATTCTTGTATTTCGTAATAAGTCTTATCAATTAATGTTTTCTTAATATAATATTTAATTTTGTTAATAGACAAAGTTAAATATTATTAAAAAAACCTGATTTGTCATCATATCAAAGAGATCTTCGAGAACATTAAATAGTAATGAAATTAGAACAAAAAATTCAAAATAAGAATAAGACAAAACATTTAAATCCCTCTTTATGGTCTTAATTTATTTTAATCTTGCACAGAAAAGTGCTTTTGATTAAATAAATTAAATGCAAAATTTTATAATCGAACTTAAAAGTAAGTGAACATTATTGTACATAGTTTGTAAACCTTCTATGTTTGTCTTGTCTCATATAAGTGCAAGCTTGCATCGTGAAACATTACAGTAACAAATATTCATCCCAAGACTTTGCGTGAGGTCACGTTCCACGCATTATTTTGATGAATTCGAAATTCAAAAAATGAATTGTAAGACATTCCCCCATTTCGTTCTCCGTGTTCATTTTTTTCCATTTCGCTAAAAATAAAAATATTTGTATACGAGAACCTTCTTGATGATGTAATTTTAAAAGTTGATTTATAATTACCTTGCATTAATATTGCTTAATGCTGTGTTTATGACAATTATGATACAAGAACATGAAATTTACGCTTGTCACTTCAATAATCTATATTTAAAGCGGGTGAAACTGCGAAGCGTTGCTACTTATATAGTAATTTTATATACTTACCTTTACCGAAATGCACTGAATCTTCTAGTATAAGTTGTGTTGTGTATGTGTATTTGGTTTAATTTTTTCAGTTAAGCTTTTTTTTACAATTAAAGCCTAGGCTTAGGCCAGCGACCGTTGACTTGCCTGATGTTAAGCATCGACACGGTCTAAGATGTAGCACGCTTGCCTATAAGAAACCTGTTTACTCTGGATTTGAAGACACCAACATTGTACCTATCAGGAAATAAGCATTACAAAATAAATGTCTTCTTATTTATTACTAGATATTTTTTAAATCTAATTTCACTAACTATTGCCTTTGTAAGAAGCTATTTGAAAATGGAATACGCTGTCTTAGACGGCATTAAAAATACCACGAGGGAAATACTTAAGTATATTCGTTTCAAAATCAAAACACAAGACTTTTGTGTATAGAAAAATATAAAAAAGAAAATTGAAAGTCCGATTCATCCCAGCACTCGCTGCCGGCGGTCTATTCAGCAACAACTTATTAAATAAATTAATCGCAAGTTGTTAGAAAAGGAAAAACTAAGCGGTCTTCTCATTTACTCTTGGACAAAGCACGTAATTCCTTAAAACCCAGCGCTATTCTATTTCGCATTCAACGCGGACTGTAGCGAAGAAAGCCCGCAAAAATAATTGGAAAGTGACGGTAACGCGGCGTTTAGTGATGTGCTTTCGGACATCGATGATTTTATAACCTTGGAATCGATGACTTGTAATAAATGAGTTTACGCTTTTGATTAATTAAGAAAAATTAAGATTTCAAGTAGATGTTTATCGATCTAATATACAATACAATCAACCAATAAATAATTTATACAACAAAATCAATTCGGTGTATCAATACTATTGCTTGTTTAGGGAATTGTTATATTATATTATTTTCATTAAAACAAATTACTTTACTAAATACAAAATGAAAGCGTAAAAGATTAATGTCATGGAAAAAAAAGTCACATTCTTCAAAATGAATATTTAAAAATCGAACATCGACAAAAGAAAATTCCGAATCATCCCTACTAGCCTCGGGAGTGCCCACGTTCCCAACTTTCCACCGCTCCCGCCTTCCCAGCTCATTGTGTCCGTGGGAACATTTATTGCCCCCATAGAAAACCGTGAAAGCCGTCCAAGAAAAGCATTTGTGCGCTCTCTGAATAGTGACAAAGAAACGGGTTTCAGTGTTGATTTGGTACCGGTTTCAGAATTTCTTTTCATCCGCTACCTATTTTCCGATTCAGCCAACTCTATTGGTTCGGCTTGTTTTGTATCGGTAAATGAGTTTCGTTCTGTGGAAAGGTTAATTTGCTTTCGAACTTCGGTTTTTGTTGCGCCCCCTCGACGTGAAAGGATTTTTCGGATACCTCATTAATATTGTATACTGATGTTTATTATATTACTCTTGTTTTAAAATATATATATTGTGTAAAATAATATTACAATTTATATAAAAATAACGTCATGATATATAATATAATCTGCGTTGAATTAAATAGGGCTGTCGTTGTGAACTAAAGCATTTGCTTAATTGCTTAGTTAATCAATTTCCAATTTAAATATTATTCGAGTAATGCTTTGAGACGCTTTTAATTAACGCTAAAATAAGAATAAAACAAACTGTTAAATTAGTAATAGCCTTCATAATGTTTCACTCAACACAGCGCAATTCGAATTTTCCTTACAGAAGTTTTCACGACTTGTTCGCGTAACTAAGCGTACACTATTTAATTATGAAACACCCCGCCCTCCCACTACCTCCCCTTACAAAGGGGCAGAAAATATGATTTTCTCAAAAGGTTTCCTTCAGCTACCTGTAGTAAGAATTACATTTTCTAAGAACGCGGCCACTGAATGTAAGCACTGTCCTGATTATTAATAAGCCCTAAGAATGCTATCCTTTATCCGAGTATAAATAGTTGTACAAATTCAATGGTTATAAGTATAAATTATTTTATGAAATGATAATATCCTCTTGACCGTTAAGGTCGCGGCATACAAAATATTTTGAAGAACTCCAAATCGATTCACATTAGCTACGTGTTAAAACATTACTATAATCATATATATCAAAATATATAAACGATTTTAAAAAGTTAACTTAAATTAACCATTTGACCTCTTTTTCAATTTAATGAGAGAGGGAAGTGAGTCAATTCTATAAAAAAAAACGCCCAATAATAGCACAGCAAAGAACTTAATGTATTGTAATTTGTAAAAGGTAATAAAAATGCATTAATAATTTAAAAGGTCTATGAAATTTAATCATAATGCATACCTCATATAGATTAGCACCCATTAACTTCTAACAGCGACAAAGGTGAAGAAAGGAAGTAGGTAAGTACAAGATTTCGCTTCGTAACTGAAGCTATTATAAAATGCTATCTGCTCGTATTTATAGACGAACCCACGTCGATGTTTCAATGAAACAGAACATTTATAAATAGTAACACTATACTTAGAATGTTTTCTAATAGATTTAATATGTAAATTATCAATCCTAAGATTCGATTTGAATCGACACATACAATAATAACTTGACCAATTTAAACAGTTAATATAAATAATTAACAAAATAATACGGCCTTGTGTTATATAAATAATTTTTCTCATTTAATTGTAGTTTTTATATCAATGACTTCAATATTAGTATTAAAACAAAAAATAAAATGTTTATATATATAACAGTCCGTATAAATGATTAAAACAAAACGGCCTGTATAATATCAATTTCCGTTTTCATTTAGTAGGTATACGTGCGAAGTCACTAGTTTCATACAATAATTAATCTCGAACTCCACACGCATGAATGGTATAGCGACAAGTTGTTTGACAGCACTATTAGGCTCGTTCCCATTCGATGGAGTTCACTTTGATTGACCATACATCATTTAATATTTACGTATTTAAAATAACCACTTACAAGCTCTGCACAAATTAAAAGCACGACCCAATGATTAATCTTAACTAGAATTTAAAACGCAGACGAGTTGCTAAATATATTCGCATTAGTGATGTTTACTGTTCTACTATCTCTTTTAGTTTTATCGATAATATTTAATTAAAAATATATTTTTGTTTTGTTATATTAAGTCCGTAATTAATTAAATTTTTTAATTTTTTAATGTTTATCTAACCTATATCTAAGTAGATATAATTAGGTGTTAATCATTAAAGTAAGAGTACATGTTTTATCTATGTGTAGCTGTACACACACATTAACACACATTTATTTATTTGGGTTCATTAAACCGAAGCGGTAATTGGAATAAAATAATGTCTTACCGCTGAGGTAACTGGTAAATTTATAATGAAGAATGCAGACGAATATTGCGAAATTTAACGCAACTTAAGTTCATCGAGAAACCAGTTAGAGAAAAACCTAGAAACGATATGAAAATCAAACAAGTTACGGTAATAACGTTGATAAACACTCTTAAAACCCACTTTTTACCCATTAAAAACCCTCTTAACATGACCATTAAACATTCCAAATAATTTAATGGACATGCGCGATATTCTCGACGAATAGAAGAAAACTCGACAACAAAGGCGCGCCCATTTCCACCGATCATTGTGCGAGAACGGAACAGATACTTCATGCGTCTCTGTCAAACAAAGTCGCTCGCTAACGATGCGCAAAAGAGATAGGCATCGACAATAGACAATTGTTATCCCCACCACGATAAACTGAACTGCCCTAGTGAAAGTAGCTCGTGCGATTTTCACTGTGAACGCATAATCATATTATGCCATACAGTCGATATTTCCGTGAACATTGAACTAGTACAATGCAGCCAATAATTTGATTCGGTTGTTATCATTGGGAAAACAATGGGTTAGTAATGTAGGTATAAATAGAATTATGATCGGGATAGGAAGTGGATTGGTGACGTATAGCGTAGGCGTTATTTTACAAGCGGAGCGACTATGAGATCACGTCTAGATTGAAATAGGTCATTAAACGTTCGATTTATAATTAGGGAACGTAATTGTAGTAGCGTGAGTGATCGGCATTCTTAAACTTACCATTTCTAAATAATTATAAAAGGTACTCACAAAAGTTATTTCGTAGTTTCTTTATTTTTTATTTTGACTATCATAAAGTTAGTATAATGCTTCTATATTGAATAAAGAAATATGATTTTGAAAAACAAATATAACTGGATCGGTTTTTGTTTTCGGATATATTTTATTTAAGTTAATTAGTATGTGCTTTATATTATTTATATATTACTTGCACTTTAATAGATACCCTTGCTCCCTTAAATTAAATCTAATTTTTAATACAGATAAGTATTTTTGTTTAGATTTTAAACGTGTTAGACATAAAGCGAACTCTTTTTCATTCACATTCAATATGCAACGCGAGCGAAACATTTTTTTTTTTGCAAATATTTAAACTTTTTTTAATCAAAACGTCATCACGTGACCGTCGGTTTCTTTCACAAACTAATTGGTCTGACGGTTACCCCTGGATTTTTTACGTTTCAGAGGAATATTTAAATGAATCTTGTTGACACCGTATGATTTTAGCGGACCTTTTAATGTAAGTGTCAAGTTGGTTAAGTGTAGTGTGCTTGTGTTTGAAACACGGCGATGCAAAGTATGGATGCGTTGCGACATTAATTTTTGTCAATCATGTACGTAAATGGCGCTCATGAGTGCTCAGAGTTAAAACGATTTTTACAACATTTTTTTTAAACACTAACATACTCTGCGAGATGTAGTCCTGAGTGTTGGAATATTTAATTTAATCTGTAAATGTTACGCTTTTTTGTTTTAATATTAAAAAGGCTTACTTGCAACGTATTTGGACTAATTTGTCGACGTTTGAGTCGCTTTTAAGGTGAACATGATAAAAACTCACGATAATACCTTCGAAGATATAATTCCTGAGCTGATCAAGTTTTTAACATCTTCCATAATAGAAACAGAGACATATTAAACGAAGGTTTTTTGTGGTTTTTTCCAACAGCTTAGATACGATTTCGTTTAACGGAGACTTGTTTTAAACAAACTTAGAATCATGCAAAGATCATACTTAGGTAAATATAATATTTTAGGATTAATTATAAATAGAGAATTGAAATTATTTATAGTTAAATAATATATTGAAGTATGTAACAACGTTGAATAATCTTTCTTTCGAAAAATCAACAAATATTTACTAATTAGTTAATAATTTATCATTTTATATATGACCTAAAAAAATCGCAACGAATTCTCATTATAAAAATATTATGAAAATCAACTCAACATATATTTAGTCAATTTGGCTATTTAAAAACTTTTACTTGGAAGTCAATGCACTATACGAATAACTACACTTTCAAATATTAATATATTTTTTGGGCATGACCAGTTATAAGCCAGCTTGTGTTTGAAGAGGATTAAATCAGATTAAAATTGTTGTACATATACCAGCTCCGTTTGGTATATAATAGGTAGGTATTCCACAATACGCAAACTTTATCACAGCTATATGAAAATGACAACATGAAAGCCATCTAGTCAGCTCAAACAACTAAAAGCCAAACGATACGTCCGTATCATGAAAAAAAAACAAAGAATAAAAATAGCCTCCCTGTTAATTTATTTTGTCTTTAATTTTTAAAAACGGAACGAGGAAGCGGACCAATGAGACGCATCCCTCGACTGATTGTCAATTAGCGACATCAAACGGGCTTTTTGCGAATTAAGCGCGTGTTTCTGTTCACTTTTTGTCCAGTTGTCGAGCGTTGCGGGTGTCTGATGCGTTTTTCCGTTTCAACGTTTCATTTTCATATTTCCGTTTGTCTGGCCGTCTGTAGGGAGGCACAATGTAGGGTGTTTTATGTTATCAACGCACTCTATTTATGTACGGATATTTAATTCGAATGAGTGCCTTTGCAGACGGATAAAAATAAATCGTTACTTCTGTTTTGGTATTGCCCTTATTTGGGTACATTGACTTGAATGGATGAAGTGTTGTAAGATTTCGAAAGAATACCTTTGCGGGTTGCCCGTTTAACGAACCAAGGATTTATAAAACGCGGTGTTCGAAACTTTGTTGTAAATTATTATCATTTGCTTAAGTACATAATTAAATGCTTTTAATTTGATTGTATTTTTTATTGATACAGTTTTTATTGGATAAATCTAATAAAATGTATTCAAATATTCTACATTATATTTATTTTTATGTGTTTTATCTTGAAGTTGGAGATGAGGTTATATTGAATCTAAGCTTTTAACATCGTATATCGTGTAGACGCGTCATTCGCAAACCAATCGAGCCCAATCGAATGCTCCTAAACAAACCTGTCTGGCTGAAAGACAGAAAACAACAAACGTCGATGAAAAAAAAACAGCCAGTATCGAACGAGCCTATTCGGAATGGATCCGGAACGGAGTCAACAAAGGGACGTTCTGTATTTGAAAAAAGCGCGAATACGAACGCGAGGCAGCCATTACCCGCACCCATTTGCGCATCTATGGCGGGCCTCTTCAATCTGTACAGTCAACAATTGCAGGGTTGAGTCATTGACTAATCTCCATCGAACAATTTCAAATGCATCTTTTTGTTTAGATTCCTATTCATTGTTATATTTTTTGTATCAACCAACAATGATATATGTTTTCCTTGATCTAAAATATTATTTCACCAAATTTTCTCTAAGATTCTACTACATTATTCCAAAAAGTTTGCATGTTCAACTAAATTATATGTAGTTATATTTAAATATACAATTCGTCTTTATATTATCAATAGAACGTGCCGACCATTTAGAAGCAACGAAATAACCCGTGAGTATTAAAATATCTAATCTACGACGTAATACAAAAACTACTTCACTTATCGCCAGCCCTATAATAGAGCGCATGTGATCGAGAGTTGTTCGAGTTTTTATCGCTGATTCATTAGTATGAGAGTGTCTTTGTTGCAGTCGACTGGCGCCCTAACACAACCGTTCCATACTACATATATACACGTATTCATGAAATTGATTTGAGATGAAAGGATTTTCATTACCATTGTATCTGAATCCGAATTAAAGACAAATTGCATGTTCAATACGCTCAAAATCAATAGCTACTATTTGCAATCAGATATTTTTGTATGAGCCTTTTTTACTCGGCTTTTATGCTTCATGAGTAGCGTTTAAATTGATGAACCTATGATACACGTTATTTAGACATTTTTTTGTAATGATGTGGATTGTGTGGGTTTGTGTTCAAAGAGTTAATGTTGATGATTAAAAAAGTTCTTTAGCTAAGTGTTCTGTTAAAATTGAAGTTATTTTGTGCTTATGTAAAAAAATACTTTGAACTTATCGTATTATGTACGTTTCAATGAAAGTACTTTGACTACCGGAAGAATAATTTAGTTTCTGATCAGATATAATTATTACCAAATTAGCTATTTACAGAAGAAACCAAAGATATTCAGAAAATTTCAATCAACCCAATAAACCTGAGGCTGTAAAGAGATTAGATGACCCAGTTGCTACAGCTCGTGATTCTCGAAGATTGTGAATTATTCATTTGTTTTTAAACACACACAATAATATCTGCCACATGTGCAGTGACGTAGCTAGGTGGACAAGGGCCCCGGTGCATAAGGAAAGAATCGAGCCCTCATCTCCTCTTTCCGCGTAGCTTGAACTTATATTACATTTACAGTAATAAGTACAATTGTATAACTAAAAAGTTGATAGGTGGAATTGTCGAATTGATCTCACGACCGTCAAGCACGTGAGCTTATCGCTGATCCAATGTGCTACGGGCGTACTCATCAAAACTACCAAATAATTGAAATAACGATAACAAAAATGCTAATCGAGGACGCTTGGCGCTTGTGCTAAAAATCTTAAATCAGGAGTTCTGTACTTGGTGATTTTCAATTTAAAAAAAAAAAACGCTTTTTTATTTTATGCTCCCCTCTTTTCAAAGCTGAGGTTAGAGGGCCCCCTGAGCTCCGGGGCCCTGGTGCACTGCACCACCTGGCCCTACGATAGCTACGCCACTGCACATGTGTATCCAAACCCTTATTGGAGATTTTAGTCCGGCAGTGGGACATCTATAAATGTTATAAAAGATAAGATTGAAATTTTATTTTCTCATATATTAAATGTTGCAATACTAAGTGGCAGGTGATGAAAAGCAAGCCGTATCAAATCTGATCTTGTTGTTCCGTGTCCAGATTAACTCCCCTCGATGTCCAGACGGATGTTTAAGATGCAAGGTCATGGATAGATTTGAATACAACCCTCTTCGAAGCGTCCGACTTTTGTTCGCTTTTGTATAGAAATAGTTTACTTTTCTGAAGGTCAAAACAAACGTTTCACAAAGCAATTCGGTCGTTTTATTTTATATATGTTTGAGATTAAAAGACTGACACCGAAAAGATTCTTATGCTAATCACTTTGTTTTAACTTGCCGCTAGATGGCGCTGTAGTAGTACATGTATATATACTTCAACCGATCGTCATGTTAATTGTACATTTACTATATTTACTTTCAAATTATATAATGAAATTTCAATCAATCATTTAACCATCGTTCAAAAAAAAGTTTCCATTATTCTCGTAGTTTTAATCAGTTATATCTTTCATTCAATCATTTCGTTAATGTTTTTATTCCTATAAGAATAATTGTCATACGTTATGATCCCTGAACATTTTATATTAGTTATTTAAACAAGTACATATATTTTTTTATTATGTTAAATAAACTTATTACAAATTTACTTAATATATTAAAAGATTATATAAGAAATAAAAGTACTTTATTAAAATAACCATTTATAAATCTTCATTATTATTTACAATGCTTTGTCTGCTTTCGAATCGAATCAACGATAACAGATATCCGTGTTTAATTAACTAAATAATGTTTATAAGTATGTATGTAATACGTTGTATGTTCCAAAACGTACTTATCGTCCCGCTTATCAATTTAAATATCGAGTGCAACAAACGAGTGCGAGTGTAACAAATGCAAAGTGACTAAGAAAAACAGCGAGTAAGTTTCTTTTGAAATTCTAATTCACGGACCAACTGGTTTTGTTTATCCTTCCTCCAAATTAAGTTCGTTTCTTGTGCCTCGATTTCGTTCCGAAGACTTTGTTGTTTAACTTTAAATAAGGTCCCTTGTGCTGTTTCTAAATTTAATTTAAATGTTTTCTCTTGCAGTTTTATTACAGAAATGGAATTGTGAATTGTTACGCTCAGTTTTAAAACGTCATACGTATTTAGATATACGTTATAATTTATACTATGTATATAGTGTCCTATTTCGGGTTTTTATAGTTATTGTTTATTGGGCAAGGTCCGATTTTATAATAAATTCTCCAATATTATTAGCTTTACTAATTAAAAAAATTACATCATTTTTGATAAGACGTATTACTCAATAAAGGATTATAACATAGACGATAAAATGTGGATTTAGTATTCATTGCTATCGATAAATAATGTTTGAATTATATTTTATTATCTGTGTAACATGTTTGTCGATAAATAAAATTATTGATTTTCTCGCCGTTTCTTCTCGGTTTCGGCACACAAATTAATCTTGTAAAATAACAAGCCAGAAGTGCTCGCAAGAGGTTTAAATGGATTTTGATCGATTTGGTAGGTACATACCTTAGTGTGTTCTTGTTGAGCCAGTAGCTGTTCTCTCACCATCTGGAGCTGCAAGATCATCTCCGACAACTGTCGTTCTTTTTCCAAAACGCTTTCTCCAGCGAATGCCTGTAGCGCCGCCGCGTCTAGCACGCCTCGTCGATCACTATAAGAAAAAAAAATTATACTAATATTATAAAAACAAAAGTGACTCTCTTTGTCTATTGATTAGAGAAACACAACTAAGTACGTTTTTTTTTCAAATATTATAATTTTACTTTATTATCAAAAATGACTAAAAATTTTATATAAGAAAAGAAATAAAATTCAAACAGGCGTCTGTTCGAATCCACATTATATCAATCAAATATATGTATGTATGTCGGTTAATACAACGCATTCTTGATTTCAGTCCGCGATATGTAAGACACATCAGAAACAATTAATATTGCGATTCGTTCCTTTCACATTGACGGTTTCATTGTGAGACGGCATAATAATTGATGCGAAAAACATCATATTCATTAAAGGTAAGTTCTACGCTTTGAGTTTTTTATTAAAAAAATTTATTACACTCATAATTAAAATATTTTTTTTAATACAATATTAGACTTACTTAATGCTTAAGAATGATAAAATATCGATTTTCAACATTTTTATCGGACTAAAATTGATAACGTTATAAAATTCAGATTCTGTTAAGATTCTAAAGTAACTTATACAGAGGAGACAACTTGAATCTATTAATTATTACTCATTTATTAAATAGGAACCGATTAATTAGGATATCATTTACGGCCTTACGTATAACAAGACATTGATAAAAGACTGATTAGTTAAAAACTCATTCTGCTCTTTCTGGCATTGTTGATTTGTCATACGAAAGAAGAAGACAGCATTATAAGTGAATATTATATATGTTAATAAATTTGACTTATCGTTAGGAAAGATTACTGTACACACTATAATATTTGACGAACTTTGTCCCGCGGTTTTATTCGCCTTAAGTTCCGTAAGCCAGTTTCATTATGACATACAGCCTAAATTAAATAATCATAATTAAACATGTTATATTTTATCTCACTATTGAAGTTTTTAATACGCGAATTGAATATTTTTTTTGCGTAATTTGAATATAAAAATTAAAAAAGGCCCAAGGACAATATTAGGCGTGTTCTTTATCTTTTGTTAAACATGCAAGTCTAAGTATTGAAAGCTAATTAAGAATTCTAGATTATGATTTAATTGAATATATGTTTATATTAATAAATATATAATATATAAATTTCAAAGTTTATACTTTGATCTACACGGAAACATTTCGAAATTACAGCATACAGTTACCAAGCCGTGAATAATTCATCAGAAACCACTGACTTTAGAATGTTGTCAACCAACAAAGGTTGTTATTACAGAACTTTAAAGTGAACCCCAACCCTTATAATGACAACACGAACCAGTTTTAATTCATATTTAATAATGTAGACATTAAAATAATCTTCGTATGTGTGTTTTGCTTTTTTTTTAAATTTGGAATGCATTCGATTTTTCTTTATATTAATAAGATATATTTATGAAAAATCCAGGCAAAGAGAAGCTATAATATAGTTATTATAGAACTTTAAAGTGAACCCCAACCCTTACGATGACAACACGAACCAGTTTTAATTCATATTTAATAATTTAGACATTAAAATAATCTTCGTATTTCTGTTTCGTTTTTTAAATTTGGAATAAACAAAATATTTAGATAAAATGATATGACGGAATATAAATTAATTAATAATGCATTGCATTTTGACTAAAATATACATATGAAATACATTAATTCAATCATTTTAAGTCATAAGCATAACAATACAGTGACAGCCTGTTAATGTCCCAAAGCTCGGCTAAGGCCTCCTCTCCCTTTTGAGGAGAAGCCGAGATGGCCTAATGGTTAGAACGAGTGAATCTTAACCGTTGGTCGTGGGGTCGAACCCGGGCAAGCACCGCTGAATTTTCATGTGCTTAATTTGTGTTTATAATTCATCTCGTGCTTAACGGTGAAGGAAAACATCGAGAAGAAACCTGCATGTGTCTAATTTCATTGAAATTCTGCCAACCGGCATTGGAGCAGCGTGGTGGAATAAGCTCCAAACCTTATCCTCAAAAGGAAGAGGAGGCCTTAGCCCAGCAGTGGGACATTAACAGGCTGTTACTGTTACTGTACATATGAACTCAGAGTGTGCAAATTTAAAAGCTTGTTACTACATTAACGAAGTATTTAACGTTCAATGTAAAAGTATATAACTAATAAAAATATATAAACAAGTGGAAATATTTAACGAACGCTTCTAATGTTTCTAATTACTGTATTCAATATTCCAGGATTATTATCAATTTTATTACTGAACTGGATCAGAAAACTTTCAATCCCCACCCACGCACGGCAAGAAATTATAATTATAATGATTTATTCTTGTTATTTTAGGTCAGAGCTACAATGGGTCCACTTTCGCTGGACCAGTAACCGGTGGCAGGTCCGTCAATCATTTCCATTATCGTAACGAGCGCTAATTAAGAAACTTATTTTTTGTCACAAAATATTAAAGGCCTACCCATCAAAATATCGTTCACGTTGTTATCCGTATGAATGATTGAAGTGCGTTATTTTATCTTAATTCTTAGTTAATATTTTAAATTTAAAGTGTTTGTTACTCAATTATATTTAAACTGTGTAGAAAATTTGCATATAAAACGATTACGTTGTAAATATACGTTATTATTTAATAAATTAATTATTTTAAAAATGTATAACTATAATAAAGCTAACGACCGAAGCGGGCGCGTATCAACAAATAACGTTAATTATTTTTATTTACTTACAATCAAATTCCAAATTTAAAAATTATAACACCATAAACGATTCCACTAATTTTAATGTTACCAGTTGTTAGAGACTTCAGGTTCGATTTCTCTCTACATTTTGCAATCTTAGTATGTCATATATGTTGTGTGGGCGTGTGTAGATTTACAAGCATTCTTATTACGAACAAAAGTGTTCTACACCTGCCATTGTGACATTAAAGTTTATCTCGTTCAAAACATAATACTTATATTTATATGTACGCCTTCGTCTGTGTTAAATAAAAACTATAGTTTCCAATAAGTAATTATATTACTGGTTTCATTCTGATTAGTATTTATTAAATCAAACATGACCAAGCACTACTGACATTTCATGTGATTGTTTTTTGTTTATGATTCATCTCGTGTTTGGTAGTAATGGATAACATTATGAGGATAATATCTCGGATAAAATTCCTGTTTATATATACCGATCCGCAATGAAGTGCGTTATGTAATAAGCTCTAAGCCTTCTTATGAAGGGGTCTAAAAGTGCCTTTGCTAAGTTTGTTTTTTTTTAAATAGGCGGACGTGCAAATAGTCCACCTGATCGTAGGTTACCACCGCCCATAGACATTGGCAGTATATATTAACCATCCCTCACATCAATGTTTCGCCAACCTGGAAAAGTGTCCCAATTGATACTGTTCATTGATGAAAAAAAAAACTTACGTTATTAACCAAAAAAATAAACAACATTAAAAGGAAAACATAGCACCCTAAATGAACGAATGTTTAATCTCAAGTACGTCAGTCGCTACAAACGCCTCGCCGATACAACCTGATCAAAAGCAATGTTTTATTTTCCTGTTCACTGGAACGCCACTTGTAATTTATTGTCTGCCGAATAAAATGCCTTGTTTTTGTATTGATTCGATTCAATACGGCAGTTTTGTGTTAAATTATATGCATTTTATATCTTCATTTGTATGTAGACTTTGCAAGTTAACCGTGGTGATTACTTTATCATTATTTGTAAAGAAATCGAACAACTGATGTTCTTACTAACTGGTAACTTTAAATTCACAATACTTACAACAACTCAGTTACCTAAGTGTAAGTGATAAAAATCATTCGACAAAAGACGAAATTAGACTTTTACTAAAGACACTTAATACGGTTCAAATCGCTTTCGATTCGACCGACAAAAACAAATTTTAAACGCAATTTCAGACATCGATTCGATTCAATCAATTTTCCACTAAAAACATAAGCTATATAATGTCTATAGTCCACCCTAACGAAACGGTATATTAGTCTAGGGTGACTAATATATCCAATTCACTCAACAAAATATAATTTAGTTTGTAATTTTTCTCTACTTTTAAAACGATATAAGTAATCCTATAATGTACTCAGAATTCAATCGATTTACAGTTAAATATTAGACTTTAAGATCTCTTGTCTTATAAACAGGCAATTCAGGCCGTTTGAGATGTGTAACCTACATACTTTCATCTTATTCATGTATCTTTCATATTCTTAAACATTTAAATCTAAACATTTTCTTATTCCGGTCTCTTTGTGAATATTTATTATATTTATATTGCAAGACGAAGCTTTATATTTGATTAAATAAATATATATAATGTAATGAACAAAAAATATATATACTTTATTCAAACACACTGTTACAATCATTTTTGAATCGTAATTTAAGATGGTTAAATTATATTTATTATTCAGCTAAATTTTTGTACAAATTTATTGAGCCTAATATATTACAGCTTTTGATATAAGCATTGAAAAAAAAAACAAATTGACAACTATATATATAAATGTATATATATAAATATATATATAAATAATATGTATGTATATATATAAATGTAGCGAATAACAAAAGCACGTATTCTACAAGGAAATCTCTTAAGGGTTAGCGGGGTGATGTCATTAAAATGCATGCTAGGGGCCGACGAGATGAATTTTGACGTAGTACATCGTGTTCTAGAAATTTTAAGTGTTAGCGATAATAACATCGCACACTGAATTTGATACTTGTATTGGATATGAAATTTAAAATGTATAATTGATATACAAAGTCGATAAAAAATTTTTGATTATTTAAATCAATAATTATTGTTTTTAAGGCTCAATTAAAAATATTTGAGATAATATAACGATATATAGTGTCTGAACATTTGTTAATGTTTTAAGCATTTTATATGTGTATGTACTGTAAAATAAATGATGTTATTTTTGGTACTGTTTTTTATTAAATTAAATTTATCGTAGAAAGTTTGTCCTTGTAATAAAACTATACAAAATAAAATGAACTACATTAAATTATTTTTATTTATTATAAAGATAATATATTCTTAGATTATATTCAAGTTGATTCATAATCGATATTTCATAAATAAATATAAGGAAATTCTCTTTGGTATACAGAAATAATATCTTATTACGATCAGCCTGTGCAAACTTTACCTTTTTAAATAACTTCGAGTCACCCAATATCACCCGTCACGCCCATCTGACGGTGTCATAATTGTGAAAAAAAAACATGTCTTCATTCTCTTTTTAAAAGTTTCCTTTGATATTATTTCTCGATCGAAATTATATTTCTTTGATGGTACTCTAAGAAGCAAATGAGAAAATGCCCTATTATTTCCCGATACGGTTTCCCCGTAACATTTTGAACGATTGGACGCAATTAATTATGTTAATTAAAGATTATATCTTTAGGATCTTTTGTGTATTTTTAATTATTCAAATATACTGTTCGTTGATATTTTTGAGACTTGATTTGGTAAAAAATACTCTTTTTATTTTGGATCGTCGATTTCGTACGAATAAATTAAAACCGTGATTTTTATTTTGACGTGAAGGTAAGGACTTTGCACAAGTATCAAGAGGTCAAATTCTACTAATGGGGTGTCACTTTATCGCAATTGAATCGGAACGTAATCGTTGCCGTTTATCCGTTTTTCTATTATTTAATTTTATTTACTAATCGTATAAATATATATATATATATATATAGCCGAGATGGCCCAGTGGTAAGAACGCGTGAATCTTAACCGATGATCGTGGGTTCAAACCCGGGCAAGCATCACTGAATTTTCATTTGCTTAATTTGTAATTATAATTCATCTGGTGCTTTACGATGAAGGAAAACATCGTGAGGAAACCTGCATGTGTCTAATTTCACTGAAATTCTGCCACTTGTGTATTCCACCAACCCGCTTTAGAGCAGCGTGGTCGAATAAGCTCTCATCTCCTCAAAAAAAGTTGGATTGGAATTGAATCGGGAACGTATCGTATCCGTTATAAAAAAGTCTACAGTACTATATATATGAATTCGGTGCGTTGTATTTTATAAAACTGCAAGGAAATGCCTATTGGAAGATTGCGCTTGATGTGACAAAACCTTCATAGAAATATCCTCGAAGGTTTCTGTCATCATATGTTCACGAAGACCTAAAAGCTTTTGGTCTTGATACGCTTAAATCTAAATTCCATGTGAAACCTACAGGTTGAATTGGTGGAGCTTTTACTCCGCGAGAACCGGTTTGTGTCGTTTTTGGGTAAGTACCTATATTATAGTTGTCTTCAAATAATTTATTAAAAATGTTTGATGTAACTTTTACTTTCGTATTATTGGATTATTTAATAATAAAATATATGCTAAAATGGTTGCTATATATGGAATAGTTTCATCTGATATATTTTACTGAGAAACCCAGGTTTTTTGCATAATATGTATTGAACCCGCGATATTCGGTTGCGCTTCACGTGTTCTCTTCAATTGGTCATCTCGGCTTAATAATTTTGTATCTTATAATTTTTTTGTTAAAACATAAATATTTGAATAAGGAATATCATTCAAATTTCTTTCGACGGCCACAAGTACACGTATCACATTGATCGTAAATACAAGTGAGGGCATAAAGTATGCACCGCTAGGGTTGGCACGCCGACACAATTTGCGGGCAACAATAAAAAAAATCCCTTAACGCCAGACAACGGTAAGTCGCTACGCCATCCATCTTCTTCACCCCTCGTCACAAATGATAGCATTGTATAGATATTCCTATTACTTTTAAAATTTAAATAGTTCTTTCTTTGTTTGCATACACATGAAGGCTTTATTTAAAAACATATGTATATTCGTTCGTGCTCAAACCAGTAACTCGTATTTAAAATAAACTGCACACGGCTTGTAATAAAATTTACTAATGGCAATATCTAGAAGTAAGCACTAACAGTAAAAGTTGCAAGACGTTATGACAACTACTTACACGTGGAATGAATAAATTGGTTCATTGAATAGCAATTGATTTTATGACCAGAAACCTATCCAAGATTAATATATAAAGCTTGAGATTTTTTTTTATAAATCCGCATTGAAATTAATTAAAAAATCCATACCATTCTTTCGCTGACAATGCACTCATTATTATTTTAAAAGCTAGTCCACGGTATCGTTTGTCACTCGCTGTTTTTATAGGCCTCGCTACTGTTTGCGGTGGTTAAATGCATTTTAAATAAGGTTAAGGTCAAATTTGTTTTATGTCGGCTGCACACACTCGCTATGCCTCGTTGAGGTCCGAGACATATCGAGTATTCAAACAAACGAACATGCGTTCTGTGATGAGAGACCGATGATCAGCTTAAATATAAAAATGCTAATGTATTAACTACACTGATTCAGCGTTTATTTTGAATGCAATCGCGATTGATCGCCAGTGTTGCCAGTAATAATTAGCTTAACTGGCATTGTTTTTTTTTTAATACCAGCTTATTATCGAGACAGATACGAGATGAAAGCAACTTAGAGTGCATAGCGGAATTAAATTCGCGTTCCATTTAAAATTATAATGTTATTTTTTTAAATGAAATACTTCTTTATTATTGAAGGACATTAGAAATGAGATGTTGATATTAAGAAACGTTAAAGGGGTGTTAAAATAAAAAATGTGGTAAAAATATATCCCATACTTTGTTATGGTAAGTTGTCACTGTACCTACCTGAAGTACTAGAAGTATTAGAAGTGCTTCTTATGTGTTATACTGGTAGGTATGCTAAATGTTTTAAAATATCATCAGGTATATTATATAGACCAGGTTTATATCCAGATCTTACGGTTATAATGCGGGTTTGATTACCCACTTTCAGCCATCGTCTGCTCCGGTCATCTAATAAAAGTCGTTTTAGTAGAATCGCCTATAAACGTACTGCATACATTGCCAATAAATAAAATGGACCGGACGATTCGATTTTGTATGTTCAATAAAAGTACATACCAAATGTAAAGGCGTGTGTTACATGAATTCTTCATTGCAAATTGTATGGCTGGCCATGTTGGTATTATCATTTTTAGTGCTCGCCACACTGGTATATTCAGATGGAATTTTTGATGCACTAGCAACACAGATCCACTGCGATTGGCTGCTCTGAATATTGTATGAGCCAATCACAGCGTTGCGCTTAACGCTGCATTCCAATTTCAAATGATGAAGGCGGCAAAACGATAAAGCTGACTTTTGCAATGTGACCGTTCCGTAATAAAATAATGTTATATAATTCACATATTTACAGGAAAAATAATATATTAAAATATCTTTAGTTGAAAGTACGAAGCCTATAAACGTAGCTTCAAATAGATTATTAAATTGCAAAGTTATAATTGAGGTTTATTACCGTTACGTGCGTTAGTTGATATTTGATGATCATAATTGTTTTTTTTTAAAGTCAAGTTATATAATAGTTACTGTAGAATATAACATTACGTTCCTATAAGGAAGTAAATCAAGCTTTAATCATAGAAGTTTAGTAATTGAACCTACATAATTTCCTTACAATGCTTTACGGTAAAATAGATTTAAAGCTAAATAATAAATATATATAGGTAATATACATTGGTGAAAAAAAATGCCGAGATGGCCCAGTGGATCGAACGCGTGAATCTTAACCGATGATCGTGGGTTCAAACCCGGGCAAGCACCACTGAATTTTCATGTGCTTAATTTGTGTTTATAATTCATCTCGTGCTTGACGGTGAAGGAAAACATCGTGAGGTAACCTGCACGTGTTTAATTTCATTGAAATCCTGCCACATGTGTATTCTACCAACCCGCATTGGAGCAGCGTGGTGGAATAAGCTCCAAACGTTCTCCTCAAAAGGGAGAGGAGGCCTTAGCCCAGCAGTGGGACATTAACAGTCTGTTACTGTTACATTGGTGAATTGACTCTTTTCACGTAAAATTTTATAACAATCGGCTCAATAATTTAACCGAAAAAGTCTACGTAACAAACGGACAAAGCGATTTCGAATGTTAAAGTATGGATAAAGAAATTAGTAATTTAAATTATTGTAATTAAATCTAAAAACCGGTCGGTTAATTCGAACTAACGACTAATTTAACGGTTCTTATACACATAAAGAATAATTAGACGTAATCGTGAAGATTACAGGAAAAAACAACAGGATAATACAACAATCCTTTGTGGACACCGCGGCATCTCATCCGACACTTCCCTACGCTATGCTAGCTTGATTAATATGAGAACGAAGTTGAGTTTTTATGAAACCACAGCGCAGCAGAAAGGGTTACGTATTTACTTTGTTTGTATGTTCTACATGTCATGTATGTAAATGTCTCGTTGGTCAAATGATTTTTTTCTAAAAGTGCAAATCCAAGGTCGGACGAAATAAAAAGTTATTGGGGTTTTTTGTCAAGAAATTGTAGTATTCCGGAGTTGTTTGGTGTTCACGCTATCAAACCTCGAAAAGCACGTTAAGTCGCTGGTTTTGCGCGTAAACTCTCCGCTCGTGGCAGATAACTGTCCTATCCGGAAAACGGATTATGAGAGACATATATTGCCACATATTATGGAAGAAAAATTTTCAATTTTACTGACAAATGAAAAACAACAAATATTTATGTGTGCGATGCGATTGTTGTATTATGTCCCATTGAATAAAATTTATTGTCTAATTAAATACAAATATTTTAGAGCCTGATCCTGTTCATTTATACTATCAACCTGTTATGCTCCCCCCCCCCGCTACCTATTACTTTAAAGATAATAGCAAACCAAAGTAAGCCTTGCTAGGATCTAAGGAATGACTTTATAAAGGTAAGCATTTTCAAAAGCAAATCTATTTCCTTCGCCATATTTAAATAAATAATATGAACAATTAAAACAATAAAACAAACCATAAGTTATTTACAATAAACATAAACGTCCGTTTGTAATAGACAATTAACTCAACAGCATTGTATTGTATTGCATGTGTGCGGCAAATCTTTGCAGAATGCCACTTTGTCAACCATGTAAAGACTTATTGTGGAACACAAAGACGCATTGTCACGAGGCCTTGTCGATTGTTTTCGTATGACATATCTCGTCTTGTCTATTAGGTATTCAATTTACAGAGCTTGACGTAAGCGGTATTAAATCTGTTGACGTATTCTGCAAGAACGAATTCCAAATGGCTTGAGTGAAATCGAAGGTAGTATATAAAAGCTTGTAAACAAACTATATTGATACTAATATTTTTTTTTTTATAGAATAGGAAGGTGGACGAGCATATGGGCCACCTGATGGTAAGTGGTCACCAACGCCCTTAGACAATGGCATTGTAAGATATGTCAACCATCGCTTACATAGCCAATGCGCCACCAACCTTGGGAACTAAGATTTTATGTCCCTTGTGCCTGTAATTACACTGGCTAATCACCCTTCAAACCGGAACACAACAATATCAAGTATTGCTGTTTTGCGGTAGAATATCTGATGAGTGGGTGGTACCTACCCAGACGAGCTTGCACAAAGCCCTACCACCAGTAAAGTATTCTTTAGTTTTGATAGATTTTCAAATAAAAATTGCATCACAATATATATTGTATCATCATGTGTACTTTTTCAATCTGTTGTTTTTATTTTAGTTCAAACAAATATACCTTCTAATGATATTGGTCACCTTCGTTTTATAACTAGCATTGTAAAAATCATAAGCTATTCTATTCCCTTGTTCTGGTAATCAGATGGGACAACGATAGTGTACTACCAAAGGCAATACGTGCTCGCTGAGGCACAGGAATGAAACACTACCCAAATTCTTAACTAAGGACTTGCTGGTAATGATTCTATGGAAAAACTTAATAAATTTATATCATCTCGACCCAGGTTTTGTAGCTAGATCATACTGAACTGCCTTATAAGATCACTTAACCATCAGTTTGTGTGAAATAAATACGCGCAAACTTCCATAAATCAAAAACATTGTTTAATAGCACTTATGAAAAAGTGCCGCGGGTGAACGATCGCTTAGAACAATCATTAATATGATGTTCATATTAACTAATGTTACCTGCCTTTCTTGGCCGTAACATTTTCATTGTGTTGCCCAAAATATATCACTACAAATTACGTTCTGGCCTATTGTTAACGCTTATGCTAAAGAGTGTGGTCCAATCTATAAGCCATTGGAGAGAATCTATAATATTATTGTGAGTGGTTCCGGTTACAAGTTATTGGGTTTTTCTGTCAAGAGATTCTTAGTAATATCCTGAAGTTAGGCTAAGTTGTCGATGTCATATATTTTGCAAAAATCATGTAAAGACATTGCTCTCTTCATTCTTTAAAATATTCTGCTCAGTAGGCAGACTATTTAACAGAAAGTGATCCCCTAATGTTATCCTCTTGATGTGATAAGCTAGCATAATAGCCTGAGCAATTAAATTTACCTACTTCTTTATTTAAGGTTGGGCTTTATTTAACTGCTCTATCATATAAAGGATACTGAAATAAAATACAAATATTTTCCCCTGCTGACCTCTCACTTGTACCACACAAAAATGGCCACATCATAACGTAGATGGATTGCTATACATTACGATCTAACATCTTAATCTCAGTCGATTAGCACTGCGTTTAATTAGTATATACCCGCGGGACAATGGCCGGGCATCTGTCTTCATACCGATCAAAACGAGCCTCGTTGAATTAGGTTACGATATTTCTTTTGTTATTATGTAACTACCGCTTACAAGTTATTTATTGAGGCTTTGCGCCCATAAATAAGCAGTATCCATTCTTATCAAGAGTACAATTATATTTCGTTTTTAAATTGATTTTGAACAAGAATATGGAACGAACAAAAAAATTGCGTCAGAGAAAAATGTGAGTTATGGGCTCCTGGTAGTATCTCTGTCATGGCGTCTTCTATCTTAAGACAAAATGACCAGGAAATAATGTAAAATTGAATGGAAAAACTAATCAATTTCGTATTCACTCACATGATTATATATCGCGAAACATTTTTATTTCAGTAGTAAAACTACACGAATATGGTAATAAAGCGCACTATAATGAACTTATGATTGGACATTAGCATCATAACGGCAAATACCTCTTACTTGTGCGAAGGTATCTATTATCATCTAAATGGGAAATATTTGCCTACACATAGTAGGCAGGAGTTGTGATAACCCAGTTGATAGTCTAACTGTCGATAAAGAATTCAAATCTGGTCAAGAACAATGAATTCCATATACTTCATTTAGGCTTATAATTGATCTCGTGGGTAGCGGAAGGAAAGTCGATAATCAATCAGCCTCATGTATTCAGCTCACACCAATCTGTAGTGCAACAAAACGTCTTATCAAGAACAGATATATTTATATATTAGGTATAATAAACCATAATAGTTTTACACGACAAAACATTTTACATGACAATGTATTCCATAGTAACCAAAACATCCGCGAAAACAATAATTATTATCATTCCATTAATTACGATGATAATACAGTAGATACTAGTTAAGTAAATACAAATATTTACAAAGATCGTCTGACCGCGTCTTAACCTTTTATTCAGCTATTATTAAATTATCTGTTTCCAATTTTATTGTAAACTAGATCACTTATAATAGAATTGAGATAATATTATGTTTAATAGATTGGCTGCCCGTTTCTTTCTAGCTACTTAATCATCATCTCAGCTAATTGCAGTCTACTGCTGGACATAGGTCTTTCGCAGTCAGGTAGGGTTCATCAGTCCACTTGGTGTGAGAGTGCCTTTCTTTACGATTGTCGATCTGTGGTGTCCGCTCTGGTTTCATCTAATGCTCTAAGCGCTTTTGGTCCTTCGACATCCAAATCTTCACATCGGACGGGTAAAATTAATGCTTTAATATAAACGAGAACAAATATCATACAAAGTGACGTATTCTTCTGTATTTTGATAATACATCTAACTTCCTACGTCATCTTTCTCATAAGCTTATATCTCTAAAAGGACTTGGACACAGGGACACGTACAGTTAATATATATTTTTAATTGACTGTATTTTTAAAGAATATCAATAATTCAAGTTTTAAGGAAATCGCCTATATTCCTATTTACCCCTCAATTAAATGTATATCTTGTGTTAGGAGTGACAATAGCCCTGGAGGCCGGATCAATCCTGTGATGTTTGTATCGCTACTCGGCCCGTAAATAACGCAATTGATACTTCATTGAATGCGAATAAATCATACGAGCAAACATAACCTACCTCTTTATAATATTAGAATGATATCATTATTTACCTATATATAATCAATTGCAGATCAAGAAGAACTGGCGATCACCGTATCTAAGATAATTAATTACTTGTATTGCAATTAATGCAATAATTAAGTATTCATATAATATAGTTGGATTATCTTTTATTCGTCAATTTATAGTTAATGATCACTTCAATATATTTTTTAATGTTTATAGGTAAGTTATATAATCATTATATATGTCTATTGATTTTAATGTAAACCAGAACACATGACAGTACTCGTATAAGTAACGTTTCACTGAAACTTTACGTATAAACGCTGCTCCGAAATTCGATATAATTTTCGTTGACACCGTAGCTATTTATAACGATCAGATATAGTAATACCATTTCAATGGACCTTAAAAATGTAAATGAGGAAAAATAAAATAATTGTTTGATTTCATTTAATTTAGAAGCAAAACAGTTATAAAGATATTGCAAGCATTAAAATAAGCGCAACAGATAATTATTTAGAAGTAACAAAACAAAACAAAAAAAGGGTTTCCGTTATTGACGATGACAAACACATAAACGGTAAGAAGCTAGTTAAAGCGGCGTTTAATACTTTTATAGACCAGCGGTGGTCTTAACATTGTTTTTAATGGATCATAATACGGCTAATTAAATAGAAACGACTAAGCACGAATAGTCAAGCACTTGCTTTATTTTGATGCGTTCGTGACAGTAAAACATTGTAATTAAAATGGTACTAATGTTATGTCATTATGTCGTTACATATGACGACATTTATAACGATTTAGGAAATAGTAAATTATGTACTGATATATATTTAATTTTAGTAGACATTGTAGCTGAGAACATTTGATTTGCAAATATAGCAATAGTTAAAATACTTTCTTTTTTTTATATAAAGAACGTTTGTCTTTTAACCTGAGCATGGAATGCTGTGAGATTAAAAAAAATAACACTGAAACTTTAAACTGTTTTCAATTTGAACTTTGAAAATAGAATAACATTGATTAATCTTCAATGACACGGCTTATTATCTTTATAATAATGATTTCCGTATCGTTTCATAAACACTGCGAAACAAAACATTTGATTAATGAATTATATCGGAAATTACCAATAAAGGTGACTAAAGATTATCATCTCGAATAATATAATGAAATGTATATAGTAATAATATTAAAGTATTAAAAGTAATTGATTCCATTTTTAATTTATTATTAAACGCAATTCTAATAAAACTGACAAATGAAATATTTTTTAAATTTTTACGCAATTGCACAGCCGAACAATAAACATCATTCACTATCTAGGGCACAAGAGTAACAAAATTTAAAGCAATTTAACTAAATTAATCAGAAAAATATAATGATTTATAAATTAGTCCGCGACGAAAACGATTTTGATGTAAAAAGGTTCAGCATACGCTTATTATTATTTTTTATTATATTTTTACAATGTTTATAAAAATATAAGAGAAATTTTGACGTTTGCTTACTTGTGCTTAACTGGCGTAGTAGAGGGCGTGGGCCTCTTTTCTTCCTTAATCGTACTGTTATTCATCTTCGACGTTAATCTCTTCAACACATCATCCATAGACCGCTTATGCGGAGGTGCGAGCGACAACGCGCTGTTGTGATTCAACAATGAATTGTTGTTGTTACACAGCCCCAAAACTTTCGCTTCAGCACCGGGGCTGCTGCATTCTGAGGAGCCACGTCTTCTAGTTTGAAGGTCGTTGACCTGGTGGAGACTTAGAAAGGACGATGGGACTAGAAGGTTATTTGTCATGTCTAATGATTGGTCGAATCGTTGCTTCTTGCTCGGCTGTTCGTCTTCGTACGTTTCCTCTTCACTTATTGAGGTTCTAGGTGAGGAGCTCGGTGAGAATTTGTAGAAATTCTGATGTTCGTTGTCGTCTGACTCGTGGTTGTCGGAGAAATCCAGGTTGGCAGGTCCAGCTTCCGATTTCTCTGTGTCAGCGGCTCCTTCTTGCAATTTCGAGGGTGGCGATTTTCTTTTAGATGACATGTTTCTGTAAATAGAAGAGTCTATTGAGGCACAATCCATCACACTATTATACTATCAAATATCGAGAAGCGTCAAACATTATTTAAATATTCAATTAACAAAATCTTGAGGAGATATTAAGTGAATTCGACACATTAGATTGGATGAGTTATAAATTAGTTTCGGTTGACGTTAATCAATTATCTTGAAGACGTAAATAAACATCTAAATATAAACCTTAAACTATAAACGAGTCAGTAGGTACCAGTAATTTTGTCAAGCTTGTTTAGAAACACAAATATATCAGATCGTATCGCAGGTTGGACGTCAGTGTGTTTGTCACCAACTCCCGACTAGTTGCGAACTCGCTTCGTTAAAGCACCTAATTGGGCATTGCTAATTGTACTAATTGCTTCTCCTTTGGACTTAAGGTGTCCGTTATATGGATACCACGGATGTGTATTAAAGAAAATACGAATAAATTTGATTTCATTTGAAACTTAGTGAAATTCGAAATAAAATATTTACAAAGTAATTTTTTTTTTTTTTTTTTTATAGAATAGGAAGGTGGACGAGCATATGGGCCACCTGATGGTAAGTGTAAGATGGCATTGTAAGAAATGTCAACCATCGCTTATAGCCAATGCGCCACCAACCTTGGGAACTAAGATTTTATGTCCCTTGTGCCTGTAATTACACTGGCTCACTCACCCTTCAAACCGGAACACAACAATATCAAGTATTGCTGTTTTGCGGTAGAATATCTGATGAGTGGGTGGTACCTACCCAGACGAGCTTGCACAAAGCCCTACCACCAGTAAACAAAACAGTAAACAAAACAATAAACGTGTAACTATTTTTTTCCAAGATTTAAAATAAAAAGTTTCATTGATACAGATAAGTATAAAAAGTTTCTTAAGATTTTCTTAATGTCAATTCTTAGTTAATATTAACTAACTACAGAATTATTTAGCGAACACAAGTCTTATCATGGTATGTGAATACACACATGCGTGGAATGTATGTTATGTACGGAATCCTATTACTCCAATCAATACATAAGGGATCCCAATCGTCTTATTGGATGTGCAAACAAATGTATTTCTTGTTGAGACACTGTCTGGCGTCCTTTGATGTCTGTTAGTTTACACACTGCCTTAATTAGCCTACGAATTTCAAGTTATTTCATTATCAGGCTCAGCGTTGCTTGCTTTAAGTTTTAAAGTCACGGGATCTACTTTGAAAATAACTTTTGCTGACAAAATCAAAATCAAATCGCGTATATGAACACGTTTCCTTATCATTATTAAATAGTATCCATCTTGTGTTTTATGTGCAATTGGGCAGAGGCCATTTCTTTTAAGGTAAAGATATAAGCAGGTCGACTGGTAATACATGTCATCACACCTTCAAGATGTTTTCTTTCACTGTTAAAAAGGACATACATTATAAAACAAGTTAGCACGTGAAAACTCTGTAATGCTTGATCAGACTTGAATCGACGATCTTTGGTTACTAAAACATCTTGACCCGAAAAATGAATGCAACTATAACATTAAAAAAAATGGTGTCACTTGCTTTTGTTATTTATCGTTAAAATAACGTAATATTTCTCTTCGTTGATAGAAATCGATGAGTTGGCTTCAAGAAGGGCAACCGCCTTTAATATAATAATGTTCCGTTAGCACAGTGACACTAGAAATTGTGTTATTGGCCGACAAAAGAGGGTAGCGACTACACAACGATGACAGACAGACCCTTAAGCTTTGGAGGTGGTGACGAGTTTAGTTATTTAAATTTCAACATAATACATATTTTCATTTAAGCATATCAACTCTATTACCACTTATTTTAAAGCAAAATGTAATTCACATATTAAACACAAGACACAACTGGTAGTTTACTCTAATAAATATGCATACCATTCAGAGAAATATTTCCTATTACAAACAGCGGTAATAGTTATTCCAAACACCTTCGATTCTGAATTTTCGTACTTTCATGATCTGTCTGATTCGATTAAGATTCCGCTGCCGTCGCTACGAAACTTCTTCAGTAGCATAATTCCCGAATATGACACATTTGACTTTATCTATAAAACAAATGTAACGACAACGACAATTATGCAAATTTTTAAATTCATTAAATTATCGTATCATTTCTTAACCTTCTAATATTCAATCATGAAACTTAGATTTTTTTTATATTTATTGAACTTGAAATTGTGATGTTGTCTAGGAATAAAAAAAAACATTTAGGCACATCAAACTGCTAAACTCAATCATAATAATACAGAAGCACACTAAAGGCATGGGCAAAAATATCTATGGAGATTTTTTATGTCAAGGAAAAAACCTTCGTAAAGTAATCTTTTAAGAATTACGAAAATAATAAATTTGATAATTGAAAAAGAAAAAATGATTTCAATTCAATAAACAATCTGCACTTGACAATAATAGACTGGAAATACGATGAAATAGATTTACTGCTACAATTGTATTCACTCCATCCCTCGATAGTGCTCTCAGAATACAATCATAAGCTTTTATAGAATTATGGCAAAATCGACTTTATATTTATTATAAATAAGACTTTCATGATTGCTAGACGATAAATGTTTGTAACTATTAATTTCCTTTCTATTAACAGGACAATAACAACATGCGGCGTGAACAATATGGCGATTTGGCGCTAAAATTGTTAAGCCAATTTCGTTACCAATTTCGATTTTACGACAATCATTTAGATTTAATTATTAAATATCTTAGCTATTTTCACCATAAGGAAGGTGTTTATTTAGTATGACACAAGTAATGCTATGAAAATAATCATCATGTTGGACCATAACAAGATCAAAATAGTGAATTCACAAGGTTTGTTGGATATATATCCCAGTGCTGGGCTGCTTCACTCCTCTTAATATGAAGGATTTAGAACTTACGCTACCTCGCTGTTCTGATATGGGTTGATGGATACACATGAGCCATATTTTTATACCAAACAAGAATTTTTTCTTCGCCGCCGATCACGAGATGAATTAGAAATCCAAATCAAGCACATATTTATTCTACAAAAGTTTGAACTCGCTTCAGTTAAGTGTCACGTGTTTTTTACCACGACAGCATCTCAGCTGCTTTGGACAATAGCTAACGTTTAAATATTTATCATAATGACAAATTTACAAGGGTTGATTGATGGACGGTGAGAGGAATATTTCCGATTAATTATACCGTAACAAGATATATTTATGACAATTTTATGAAATGCTTCAAAAATACAAGGGTTGAGTTCAATAGGGCACAGCTGATTTCAATTTGAGAGGGGAGCGTCGGGCGGGAAACAATGCTGTTAGTAAATTGACGGTAAATTGTTTTGTTAAACGAACCGCTAACCCTTTACGAAGTGTGAACTGTATCATTTTAAAATAAGCTTGCAATTTTTTAACTCTCGTATCTATTTATTTATTTATTTATTTATGGTCCACAAAACAGATTATAACTTTTAATATATAAGTAAACATTATAAGCAAGCTAAGTTATAACCCAACAACTATGTGAACACAGATTGTAGACGAAATATTTCACTTATAAAAATCAAATAACATCAGCACTTAAGAATACATTGTACACTTTACAAAAAACGTTTACAATAAATGAAAAGAAAAAATTATACAGAAAAATATGAACAAGTTATGACAATGAAAAATAAAATGAAATTATGAAATGTTGAAATGAACACTAAAGGAACTAAATAATGAATAAGAAAATAGATTTAATCACTATTATTAGTTGTTAATTGAAAATATTGAAACCAATTGTTTTCTAAATAGATTTAGGTTATTGTTGAAAATGTCAATACCATCATTCGCGTCTTTTTCGAGAAAAATTTTGTTATCAGATCAATACTTATTAAATTAATTGTATTCTTCTATTAAGTAAATAGTTAATAATAAAAAAGACATTAGAAAGATTTAATAAACTGAATACTATTCCCTTCTTTGTTCTTTATTTTTCTAGAAAAATTAAGTTAAGTTAAACGAATTGCCTCTTTTGTTCTATGCTTCACTGCTCTATAAATACTCTTCATACAAATCATATGATGACATTTGTCAATAATAATAGGAAAAATGTCATCAACGTCGGCACCTTCTAAGTCGATCGGAGTGGGAAACTAATTTATATATTAACATGTGCATCCGTTTAGGAATTACCCCGAGATGGACGGATGGACCAAGTCAGCACCCAACCTATTAGTTCAAGGAAATTGCCGCCGCCCTGTCTTAAATAAGTCTTAAAGTGCACCAAGTTTCCTATTGGTTATCTTAGATATCGATGATTGAGCGCCAATTTTGTTATGACCAAGTAACAAAAATATACTTCAAAGCAATTTAATTTAAACTAATACACATTTCTCACAATATTATACTTGTTTATTCAACTAAAGGCAAATATATGGTGATAAATTCGCCATCATATCCCTTTTTCATTTAAAAAGAATGCTTAGAAATTAACGTTTGCAAGCGAAAATCGAATTAAATGAAAGCAGTCGTTTCATTTTACAATAAGAAAAAAAGTTATTAGAAATATTGTGAAGCGTTCTTAATCCAATGACGAATGCGAATTTTTCCGTCTTCCTTAGAAAAATGCCGGAGTATTTTTCCTCTTGGACCAGTAACTGGATTATTCTTTTCTATAATAAGTTTATTCACAATAACGGAATAAATTTTCCAAGCGTTCTGTGTAAATAGAATTTCAATGTGCCATTTTCATCGTTTCATTCAAATCGTTAAGACGGGTAATTTAGATTTGTTTGTATGAAATCTTACGTTACGGTTATTTTATACAGATTTCGGCAAACGCTCAATAGAATTTTATTAGCCTGGCCTAAGTATTGAACCCGAGGTCCTCCTCGGGTTCTTCGGCCACTTACGAAATGATTTTTGTCATAATGATATTACTCGCACTGATAAGGTTTTCTATTTATTTTGTTTTCATTTTTATTCTTACGAGTAATTTTAAGACATGACTATGTTTACTAGAAAAGGGAAAATTACTACAGGTAATTTACCTGCCAGATGGAGAAAAATCAATTTATGCTTATTCGCCTCCTTAAAAATAGGTTTGTAATAAAACATATTTTTTGCAAATAAATACATATTATGTATATATAAGCATATCTAGCGTTTCATGAATATCTTTGTAGCCAAGATTTTCCTGTGACTGACAATAGGGGAAATTATCCATTGGGCACGCGACAACGCCACCTAAGTGGGCTAGCACCGACGTATGGAGACGGATTTCTTTTTAAGGAAAATTATTCCTTAGAACTGCGTATTTTGTACTTATGAGTCACAATTCATAATAAAAAAGTAGTAAGTACATTTACATTTCTAATGTAAAAAATTGAATAATTTAAAATAAAAGAAGCTATTATGTATCCATTCTAAAACGAATAAACTAAGAATGAAATTATAACGACATTATTTATGAGTAAAAGTATCGAACGAACAGAAAGCATTTCCATAATAACAAGCCACCCTCACCGTTAGGGTAATAAGAGACATTATGATTACGTCGCAAACAATACCGGTAATGTCCCTCGAACAATGCCCAATCACCGAAAAGATTAGTCGAACATCATTGTGCTCGCTCTCCGTCAATATAAGAAAATAGAACGTTGATTTTCTAGAAAATATTATTTGAATATAAAGCTTATGATTTCAGAAGTAAAGTATATAGTAGAATTCGTATTAACGAAAACATATTGTATCTTAACTATCCTATCAGGTAGAAAATTTTGGACAATGATCTCCGATTTTGTTTTAATTATTCTTAATATTGTTGCCCAAGTCGGCAGATTAAGATTTTAATTTTTTTTTTAATTAAGAAGGGATTTTACCACGTATTGAAGTGATATATTAAATATCTGATTAGATGATAACGCAAATGTATTAATTTTTTTTTCTTATTTTTAACAAATAATAAAAAAGACAGTACATTTAGAACCGAAATATTGTAAGTAATATAAGACACGTAAAAGAAATAAGACTTTATAAGCGTGTATTTACACGAAATGTTGAAACATTTACACTAATGGACGTTCTTATCTTTGAAACTTGTAAACTATCCACTATATCCTCCAGTCCGCAGTTTACGTCATCTCTAAATGCTTTTTCACGTCTTTCATTCCTTTCATTTTGGTTGTTTCACGTAAGTCTGCTTATATTTCGTCTTCGGTCTTGTTCAACGACCCTTAGACAGCAGTGACCTAAGGACGCAACACAATGCACTCATCAGCCCTCTCGTTTAGGATAATTGTCGAGTCTTCCCAGCCTTCTGAGTATTTTGCTGATGGTAATAATTCTCTCTGTATATGACTCTGTTAAACAAAATTTCTCTTGATATTTTCTATTGGTGCAATTTATTTTTGTGTTTATCAGGGGTTATTTTTAGTTTGTTTTGTTATATCTATATAATACACTTAGATATAGTTTTAATAAATATCAACGTACACTGTTACTTTCTAATTTATAAATTAAAAATAATCAGAAGTTGCAGTCTATTGCGGAACAAACGCAAATTTATTTTCAATGCTATAATATTAATTTATTTTAAAGAAGCAAATTACTCTAATTATATTACTAAATTAAAAACTTTACACAGAGTCAACGAAGTCTACAGCCACGGACATAATTTTAAACGTTCATTAAGAAAAAAATAATATATTAAATATCAAAAGAGCTTAAAATATGAAGTTTTTCTATTCAGTTACGATGGGACATTTTTGAATAAATATTATTGTGAAACAAATGCAATCCACTTAGAAAGTGCACAAAACACTTCTGAATGAAACAGTGGAAATAAAAATGGCGGGTTTATAGTTGAGCATGAAAATACAAGTAAGTACCCGCGTTCGAGTCAAGATGCCACTACATTTCCGCACAGTTGCCCGCAAAGGAAAGCTTTCGATAGAGAAATTTTGTTCTGAGCAGTACTTGAAGATTTTACTCGATCCAGCACGAGGAAACAGTATTTTCCAAAATGATAAAGCCACGGCACGAAGGAGTTCTTGACGTAAACGACAACCATAAAGGGAATACGACTAAAAGTATTTTAGTCAATGTATCATTAAACATGTCTCATTGTTTATAATACTCTGTACAGTTCCCCTTCCATAGCCGTCGTCTCATAAAACAAACAAGTGCACATCCTTTGACAGAGCAACACAAACAATTGTCCAAATCATAAACAATGGTGTACATCGCAAATATTATCTGTGCCCCGCTCAAAGTATCCCTACGTATAATGAACCATTCATACTGCCAAACAAACTCCAACCAACCATATGCAATAATTCTATACGTTCGAGATAAATCCTCTATGGCAGTAACTCCCTATCAAGTTACAAAGGAAATTAAACCAAAACAGAACAACATTAAAATCCAAAATTAAATGAATGTCTTCATAGATGTAAATCCTTGAGCGACTGACAAAGAACAGAAGCGATTTCACGACATCAAAGTGGAACACGACATATTACGCTTCAAAATAAACACCGAAATAAATACATCGAAATGTTTGCCCCGAAATAATCGGCAATGGGGTGATCATATTCTAAATTATCCGGTAACCGAGGGTAGTTTCCCAAACCCTTTTGATAGTGAGGATTAATTTGCTGTTTGTGCATACGGTTGTCTCTGCGTCGGGATTTGCAATTAATAAATACTAATATTTTAACCAGGATTTGTTTCTATACGTATTGTAAATTAGCGTTCATATGTTGATGACACAAACACGTTCGAAACGTACAATAAACAGCGCATAAAACTTTTCTAACGAAGCGAAATTGTTCTCGGGGATGTTGAAATTCGAGTTTAAAAATGGAAGCCTATAATTTGCACATAAAACACATCCTAATGGCATCGTACGTGATCACTTATTCGGTGGACTCACAAAGCGGAGGCATCTTCATCTGAAAGCAGACTTTGATTTAAATACATTATTCTTGTAATAACAGAACCGGACGGAGGGATCCATTGAAGTTGTAGAATACATTATTTTAATTCGTACCACCTCTTTGTGACCCCATCAGGGAATTAATGGATTCAAAGCCTTCTCTTCCGTTCGACAAAGAATAATTTGCTAAGTAAATGAACGGGCAGACAATCCTGTTACGATCCTGAGTTTTGTTTCGATGGAAGATTAAAGAGTAGCGAATCAGTGAAAGGTGCCCTTTTCAATCAAAGCCTTTGTAAGCGTTATCTCTGTTAATTTTGGGAGGTCAATGAATGAATTACACAATACCATCTCATTTAACTTATTATTCATGTCTGTTTTGATTTATTCGATCGCAACTTTGGGATCAAGGTCGTTTTTTGCAGATCTTATTTGAGTAGACGGTCGTTTAATAATCATAAAGTTTATATTAAGATGCATTTAGCGACGAAGCAATAATCTAAATTGAAATATGTTGTCCAGTTGCAAGACGCCGTCTCAATTCCGTATTCATTGGAAGCGGTAGAATGGAGAAGCTAGAGAGAATTATTGTCAAATCTCAGGGGCGTTTCGAACGACGATCCCTTGGACAGAAGTAAGAAAAGTAACTACGCTAAAATCGTTTGTTTACATTTTAAATAAATACACGTCTAATTTCAATTAGTAATGTTAAATAATACCAACAATTCTTAAATTTAAATGACTAGTTAAGAAATTGTAAATGACAGAAAAACGAATGTTATTATAATATTTAACAAAATATCAATTATTATCATTTTGAATTCTTTTATTTTAATATCTTTTACAATAATATGATCATCAATTTACTGTGACGAATAATTTATTATTATATTTTTGTGTAATGAAATATCTTTTGTAGAATTAATCTTCTGTAAATTTAAGTTGATTTATAGTTTTTAAAAGTAAAGTATTAAGACTGTTTGCGTCTTAGTATAACCGGTTTTACAATAATTCGGAACATCCGTATATTTCGTACTTCACAAACGCGGGATGTTTAAGATGAATTTGGGGATCAAGCCGACGACCCTTGTCGTCGCTCACTTATTGTTACGTAACGACAACCGGGCCTGACTCAGTGGCATCTTAGTTTATTGCTGCATCTTGGGCGTCTTTATATATCTTTAGCCTCTTTTATTGAAAAGTAGTAAGTAAGTCTAGTACTCTTAGTACTAAAAATAAATCGACTATGGATTTCGTTTACGGAAAGAGTGAATACTGTTTTTCTTGTCATGTTTCTCTACATTCCAAACCGGTAGTAGTTTTACATTCAATTTGATACTGTATCTTGTCTTGACTTTACGATTATTTTGAAGGTTTTTTCTAAGTTAAAAATACCATTAAATACAGAGTTTTATTAGAATGGGCTTTTTGATATATACGTGATAAGTGTAGTTTTAAAATATTACGAATACAATGCAGCTTTAAAGATATGTAACAGATTTAAACAAATATTAAATAATTGCAAACTGCAAATTTCGTTCTAGGTTATGAAGAAAACGTAAAATTATATTAAAAATGAAAGCTCAAAACTGAAAGAATCCGTCATCATTGTCATATGAAAGCTTATTACGTTATAATAATAATATTTAACGTAATGTATATGTTTGTGACTCAACGCTAATTAAACGTTTCAAGATAATTAAGTAAGAATTTGTTGAAAATTATTAATAAATATATCGTAAAAATCCAGAACTTAATAGAAAAATTATATCGATACTCAATTACATTAAGGACAAATCAATTAGAATTATTCAATGTTATTATCTTTATAAAAGCTCGGCGATGAAAATATTGCTATCAAATAATTATAATTTAATGGTTCTATAATAATTTGTGTATAAACAATATTATGCCAGATGTAAACAGCAAATGTTTGCTTCGAATAATATCGAATGTTGGATATATAATTCATAAAGTCGCCGGCAAAGCCACTACACCTTTGTGAATAATTTAGACGTCAGACACATATTATTTTTGCAAGGGTCGCGGTCTGCCCTCTTTACCCTATAAAATATCATTGAAGGGTATAAAAAAGGGACATTGTGGAAATCTTCCACGCTAATCCTTTCAAGCGCTCTGTACCTCAAAAAAATTAAAAACCATTTATACTAAGATTGATAATTTTATTAAAGATATAGCAATTAATGTAATTAAAACACTATCAGACGGAGCGTTTCAGTAAAATAAACAATTGAATATTAATGTCTCATACGCGTTCTTGTTTACAAGCTTACAATAGCTCAATCTACGCTTTCTAACTGAATTACATTCAGTCTCAGCACAATCCCACGCCATCAGGTCATTATTAACCCTTTCAAGGAGTCACAATCACAATTTGCGGTTATTTGTCGAGCCGTGCGGTAATTCGGAGACATTTCACTAAACATCGTTTGTGACAATGTTTTCGGTTAAATCTCTTAATGTTTTTGTGCTAACTGTTGCGGTCTTTATGATGGTAATTGACTCGGCACAATGCTTGATGTGTTTGCTCAGATAGGATTTATTAACGCGTTTAAATTGTCGTTCTCACGGACCGTCTTGTGTTTTGTTAATATTGTAGCTGTTGTTAATACGATTTTATTGTAAATACGTTTCCGCTTTTAAGTATGTGATTTTTATGAAGGATATTTTAGATCTATTTCAATATTTCATGTTTTTGTTTTATGAATTTCTAATTTGATGTTTCTATCGTCTGTTATACGATATGTTTTTTTTATATAGTTTGACCAATTATATATTAAAATTAAATATAGAAGAAGGTAAAGACACTCATTCGAGCTAACTAAAATAGCAAACAATGTGCTCATACATTTTCAACAGAACCCAGTTACGCAAGCAAAGCAGCGAATAGTGGCGGTTATTAATTTTCTTGAACCGTACAGTAACATCTAGTTTACCATTCACGTTAAGGCACTATTCAAACTACACAATGAACACGTGACGTGTAATTTCGCAAGTGCAATAAATAAAGTGTCACTTCCACATTACCGTGATTGTGTATAGAACAATAAGCTTTCGCTTTATTCAATGTTTTGGAGGCCAAATTGTATTCAAGTTTTACCTATATTACACAAAATTACTATCACGAATTTTGCGCCTTATCAATGTTCCTGCCATTTCATTTTAGATTGTAATATTCAAATAATAGTTTCGAGATTTATACGAATCTATTCATATAGTTTGTTCGCTTTTCAGATTATTATTATATTATTTATTAATTAGACCTGGCAGACATGTACCTGCATATATACTAATGGTAACAGCGATCAATTGACTATAGCGCGTATACACGTAGTGATTAAAAAGACAAACATCTGCGAACTGTCACGGTGATCGGATCGATTAAACATTGATGTAGAAATATTTTCAAATAATTATATAGAATTGATAAATTTCAAATGACGAAAATAAAATCAGCTTTTTAAAGTTAGAAAACACTTCGAGATATAAAGGGACAAGAGATCGTCGTCAATTGTGGGTGGTTGTATGGTAGCTGTAACTGTGTCTATTAGACCAAGGATATCCAATCTTGTTAGGACCCAATAAGTGGCAGATGAAGCGGAATAATCGACTCGACAAACAAGAGGGCTCTGCAGTAATTCACCCCGATACATCGATACAATTCGATAGATACCTACTAGGATTTTGACTTTACGTGTAAGTTCGTAAAACTTGAATAACTTATTCTAAAAAATCTGCTAAAATGTTAATTTTATTAAGTTTGTCTATTGAATTCTCTAATAATTTTATATTAGCAAGAGCGGAGATGGTCCACTGGTTAGAACATGTGAATCATAACCGAAGATAGCGGGTTCAAACCCAGCCAAGCAGAACCGAAAAAGCCTGAATGCTTTGGATGAACATGACACACCAATCCGCTTTGGGACATCGTGGTGGAATAAACTCTTAGCCGTCTTTTTACGTTTAATTCATTTCATATTTATCTATCACTCACTAAAAAAACTAATCACGTCACTTAAATATTTGCTAGCTTTTTAATATTTTACCTCGAGTCATAACGGATACATTAAATATATAGAAATTATGATTTGTAAGATCACTCGACATCGGCATTCTAACATCAAAAAGAATCTTATAAATAAATATGTTTTCTGCTAACCATTGATTATTTCTCTTGTCACATCAAAGAGCTAGGGGGCTATTGTGTGACCTCTAATAATGATATTTCCATCAATTTTTCTATAAGCTCGCTATTCACTTTAATGTTTGCTTTAGTAATTATGTATAAGTAGCTATATTAAATGAATTGAATGTAGTTTGTGTTTTTATACCTCAATGCAATTTCGTTAAAGATAAATCTAAGAAACGTGATATTTTTGAAAGTGAAGTAAATAAAAATTCAAACGGAACTTAAAGTATTTTAACTAATGCAATGTTTTTTCATTAAGCCACAGCGTTCCAGAGATCAAAGCGAACAATTGAGTAAAGTGCAGTCAGACAATGTAACAAATCAACCGAGAAAACGCGAAGCGGCCAAATTGAAGACGGAATATTATTTATTTTTATGATGTCTTATTACAGAGTGATTTACTGTTGACAGTTTGTTATATTTTTTTATTGCTAAGTAAATCTTTTAACAATGTTCGCGGTGGAAACATGACGTATCACGTTTATGGAAAATTTTGTTTTTTTGTCATTTATGCTATGGAATTAAATTGGTTTTCATTTTGTAAAATTCGATCTGCTTAAGCATTCAATATTTTTTGTCAATTTATATAATATTATAAAACTTAAAAATTACATTGATAATATGCTGGTATAAATATGATAATAAATAATTTAATATCAAAAAAGTGACCAATATATATATATTGTCTTTTAAGATAATCATTATTTGAGTAGTATGTCTTTTCGAACAATAAAATATTTAATTTTTACTATGACATACATTTCCGATGAATTTATGAAATAAATATATATAATAAACTCATCAAAAATCTATACCAAAGTAAAATTAATAAATATATAGTATATGCGTATAGTATATACTAGTAAATACTAAGATTAGAAACCTTGATGTATAAGAAAAATATGTCATTTTTGATAAGATTGTAAAGATATTATTTATTACCTTGAACTTTGACGTGTGTTATCTACGGATAATTGTTTTAAACATACATAATATATTTTCATTGTTAATACTAATAAACATACATAATATATTTTCATTGTTAATACTAATAAAAATCTTGCGAAAGTTTCATTGAACGCAATAAAGCTTGATGTGCCATAAGAATTATCAAATACAAATAGACCGACCTGTTGGCACGGTCTTCAGAGGAAACAAAGCGTATGACAAACAAAATTATTGCCTACACGCAACGTAGTGACATTATCATATACATTGTGCGGGCTTGGGACACGTGGGTGTATATTGTTGATTACATAATGAGATGTGAACATATCTTTTGTTTTGTGGATAGATTCGCCGAATCACCGCCTGGTGTATCCTCGCTAAGTGGATCGAAGTGTGTCATGTTTTTATTGTAAATGTTGGTGATTGTAGATATTTTTTTATTTTTTATTTATAGAATAGGAAGGTGGACGAGCATATGGGCCACCTGATGGTAAGTGGTCACCAAACGCCCATAGACATTGGCATTGTAAGAAATGTCAACCATCGCTTATAGCCAATGCGCCACCAACCTTGGGAACTAAGATTTTATGTCCCTTGTGCCTGTAATTACACTGGCTCACTCACCCTTCAAACCGGAACACAACAATATCAAGTATTGCTGTTTTGCGGTAGAATATCTGATGAGTGGGTGGTACCTACCCAGACGGGCTTGCACAAAGCCCTACCGCCAGATAGGGGAATAGGGGCTATTGTAACCATTTCTTTATTTAATAAAGTATGCTATATAGCCTGGTTCACTAGAAATAATTCACGGATCGTAACCAGACATCGTGGATTCAATGCCGGACAAGCGCAATTGATTTTCGTGTGCTTAACTAGTCATATAGTATTAGATAATTGAATATTTGAATAATTGAATAATTGAATTGTCAGATAATTTTCAAATTATTGACTTTTTTTTCGATTATCTGCGTATCATCAACGGTATTAAAACTTTCTGTTCTGAATATTAAACTATCTCATTGCTCGTTAAATTTACAAGTAAAAAGAAACTAAATTTCTAATGTGTTTTAGTATTTAAAATAAATATTGAATCTTTTAAGATTCTTAACTTATATTATTTGTGCAGCGACTTCTTCTATTATTTAAGAAAACAGCAGATTTCACTACAAGAGGAAACGGATGTTATTCGTATTTATATTTTAATGATAAAAAAATCTTAATAAAATGAACAGATGTGCAAATTAAAACTTATGAAAAACTGAATTTCAAACTATCATTAACATATTTTGACTGTTGAAACAAATTAATAAGTGATATGTTAAAAATATTAAAATATCAAAAACGCAACATTTAATGTATGGTCTAAACTATTTTCGTACTAAATGTTTCTATTAATAAAATAATAATTAATGTTAACAACAGGAATTGTAATGATAATACAACAAAAGGCCATTGTGATGAAAAATATGAGCGAGAGAAGTTTACAAACAAAGAACACAAAATATTAATACAAAAGATAAACTAGAAACAGATAACCTTACAGTGCGTTTATTTTAAAAGAAATAGGGAAATGATGATAACCAAGAAATTTAGAGTAGCAATTATCATTACGGCGGCTAGAACACGTGAATTTTAACAGAAGATTGCGAATTCAAACTCACGAAAGCTCCTTAATTTGCATTTATTCTTCATATCTTACTCGGTGAAGAAGATAACCTGCTGTCGGATATATATCCGTATGTATGGCAACTTAAATATAGACCGAGGCGTTTAAGAATAAACGTACATTCGTTTCGGTTTATATTATCCTATAACAGAATATAATGAAGATAATTCTGTTCTAAATTCAAATTAATAATACAATCACGCAATCGTAATTATAATCACAATACGATTGATATTAATCGTATTACTGTAATTATAAATGTTTACATAACATTTATTCACATTGACATTTTGATAAAAAATTACTACAAATATATAGGATAATTTTAGCTGTTGCTAAGAACCTAATTAAGTGCCAAGTGAAGTGAATTATATAAAGAATAAAGTTTTATGAATAATAAGTCAGTATTGAATATTTTATAAAACATATGAACTTGCATGTTTCGATTTTTTTATTTTGTCTTCGCTTAGGCCCAAAAAACTTTTATTGATAACGCTTAAGTTATTGCTAACAAACCCAAAAGAAATTCAGTTTACTAACAGGCGAGAAAAACTTACTTTGTTTTTGTCTATACATGTGTCTACGTAGATAGTGCTATAGATTAAAAAGTCACGATAACATTCGCATTATTTTTTCGTATTACTTAATCTGTGGATGAGGATGCAATTTATTTAAATATAAACCTAAGAATTGTCTGTTACATAAATGAGGTTGCGTGACAACTGCAGTATTTACATATAATATATAACCAAATAAAATATCGTTTGCCGTATTTATCAATGTAACCTAAATTACCAGACACAATTCAATAGATAATACTCCCGAATTGAAAACAATAAAACGGTCCAGGCGTAAAAAAATAATATTATCTTTAGGTCAGCGATCGACTAACGTCTGACCTATATCATAGTTTGTTTAAATTGAGACATATAGCAATGTCTGGGTTGCTTATCTAATAGGCTTCTTTCTCGATTTTTGCAAAAATCTTGTTTATTTTACAAATATATTGGAACTATTGGAACTAAAGCAAAAACCCCATTAATTACTAGTTTTTTTTTCGTGGAACAAAAATCGAACTATTTATTTTTTTAAACTCTTATAGTTACAGTTTAGAGGTAAATAAATAGCTTTCTGATAAGAAAATATTTCTAAAGGTCATTCGTCTTCTGAGTAACCTCATATTAGTCACAACATATTGGTTGCTAATAGTCACAAAATATGCAAGTCGCCTATTATTTGTACGGCTAATAAAATCCAAGCTAATTTAACACATGAAATTAATAATCTGAGACTATAAACGGTTACTTACGAAAAATATGTTGACTAGTTGAATTCTTATAAGAATTAAGTTTAACAAAAGAATTGTGAATAAGATGTAGCGTTAGCCTCTTTGTCCACACCCAAGCACGTGTGTTACGACTACTGAGGAATTCCATCTTTTGTACCTATTATTTGCATACCAACTGGTTCCGTCTATACGATATTAATCAAAGGTTTTATTAGTGAACATCAAAGAATAAACACAATGCTAAGATCTCTTATAAGGTACCCTCAATACCATTGTTACTTTTGTCAGAGGTTGATTTATGAGCGGCCACTGTTGTTAGACCACTCCGTATTGTGTTGTCAGTTTTTGTTTGGACCTCGCCGACATTGTGCTACCCTTTTGCTTCGTCCAGCTTCGATGCCTTTATTCACGTTGATCTCACTTTGATGCTTCTAAACTCGCGTTCAATGCTCTAAGCGACCGTGTGAGTCAGGTTTATACAAAGCAGATTTTGCAGTATATTGAAACACTTAATTTTAGGACGAACTACAATATCTTGCAATTATATGGACAAAAGCTGGCAGCCTCAAATTTTGATTAAGATTAAGTAAATCCACTTTGTTTGTTGTACCCCCGTAATATCAAAATACAAATAATTAAATTTAGGAACATCTTCTACCACTCCAAGTGACATGAATTAAATAATATCCTCGTGAAATTAAAGTTATCTTGCAATAATACATCAACGTAAATCAAAATTTAAATTCGGCGGTGGAATTTTTTACCACGCCTCACAACCCTTTGTTATCGCAATCAAGTCCTTGACCGTTTCACATTGTCCAACACAAAGGAGCGGCTGCGATTGAGCCTCGCCTGTAATATTCATGCTTCGTTCCTCACATTCACAACATCGTACATCCACTCTCTTCCGAATCATTACGTTCCTTACCACCTTTGTCCGCTCCCCCCTTTATTACACTACACAACTTGTATACATCTTCTTTAATGGACAGCACATTGTGAGCTCCAGCTTCTTGATTGGCTCTTAATGTTTTTTCATAGTCTGTTTTGAAATTTGTAATATTTGCGTCATCAATACTAATGATTGCAACCGGCAGCACAATAGTCATTGTTGTGTAAGCTTATTTATTAGTTTTTTATTCGGATTCTACATCGTCATTATATTTAGTTGGTCCCCGTTCGTTTCGATGCTTTAACAACAATAAAGTAATAATGGATGTCAAATAAATTGCGCGAAGCTTCTTGAATAGTTGGTAATAAAATATAATGCCTAATAAATATGACTTCGAGATGAGCGTTTGAATAGACGATCCAGTATTAATTAGTGTTTAAGTAAATATGAATAGGCTAAGCGTCGAATTCGTGTCGAACGCTATAATGTTCAAGTGTGAATAAGATAATACAGGAACACGATTATTACAATTATTGCCTTCACTAACAGCGGCTAATGACGTCAAACAAAGGTGCCACGTATTTTTTTGCTATTAACATTGTAATTGATTGAGGCAATAAAGAATACAAACAATGGTTATTTTCCTATATTGCCAGCGTATAGGTGTATTTTATCAGTAAGTCAATTCAATTTCATGAGGAAATAAAATTATTCTCTTTAGGAACATAAGCAACGAAGCTATAAAAGTTTCATTATAATCTCAAAGATAGCAGAACAGTCGTGTGATTGAATACTACTCATGAAGTGCGCATGTCCGACTTCAGAACTAAAGGTGATTTCACATATTTTACTCACAAAATAATCGATACAAATTACGATCGTTGTAAATATTATTTGAAGTGAGAAAATAACCGCATCTTGCAGCCTCATTGTTAGACAGTTTTCTTAAAGCTTTGTTTTGCTTTTTTGGTTTAAATTTATATTACAATTTGCAAGCAAATCAAAGTTATTGTAAGCTTTAAGACAATTATATAATTTTTTATTAAGAACTGTTAATTGTTGATATTAAAAACGAAAGTAATTGCCTGTGAATTATGTCCTCAAGGATTAAGGACCTTTACTTTTGACGTTATTCCACCACGCTTCACCGATGTGGGTTGGTGGATATAGGTTATGAAGATTACATATATTTAATTCAAATTAATCGCTTCGAACCATTCGACGTTTTGTAAGAGAGAAGGCACCATTATAATCTAAATCTGTACACAATCCAGTCATAAAATATTGCTCCAACAATAAAACAGAAGTGGATCTCGCTTCAGTGGCGAAAGTGTCTATATTCTTAGAGGATGAAGTTTTTATTACGCCTACTGGTTAATTTCTAAGCCGATAAAATACGTTAGTTTCCATAAAGTTATCAAGAAACAGTAGAGATGAAACTGTTATTTTGATGTTTCATTTTTAAATCTGTCGATATTTGGATAGTATTGTCATAACTTTTCAGATATGTAATATATTATATAGTATATACTTGTACAAGAGTACCAAGCCAGTGTGATTCTGCGTCGAAATGAAGCAAACGCTGAAAGGTACACTTAGTTTTGTTTTTATTTCTTCAAATACGCTACCGACCGTGTCTTTTGTGTTTACTTTTTGAAAAACATGTATAGTTGATCTATAATGGCTTCGTTGCATTCGTATTAATAACTAGGCAACTATTAATATTAAACATATTTTAAATAACGAATAGAGGTTTGCGTGTTTGTAATACAGCCAAGAGTTCTGCCAACGATGCTTATGATAAAGAAGATGGATTAAGCCCGCAATCCTAGATCTCTTCAGCTCCTTGAACACCAACTGCCTAATTTCCATACTCATTTTCAAGTTTTAATAAATTCATATGCATTGTACTAGTGTAGGATTATCAAGCTGGTGTAATTTAAAATTCAGATGAAAATTTTTCTACCCGCGTACTTTACTACTACTTCATATATTATGCATCATTTTAAAATTACTCAATATGAATAGAACATAATAAGCCGAGATGGCCCAGTGGTAAGAACGCGTGAATCTTAACCGATGATCGTGGGTTCAAACCCGGGCAAGCACCACTGAATTTTCATGTGCTTAATTTGTGATTATAATTCATCTCGTGCTTTACGGTGAAGGAAAACATCGTGAGGAAACCTGCATGTGTCTAATTTCACTGAAGTTCTGCCACATGTGAATTCTACCAACCCGCATTGGAGCAGCGTGGTGGAATAAGCTCCAAACCTTCTCCTCAAAAAGAGGAGAGGAGGCCTTTAGCCCAGCAGTGGGACATTCACAGGCTGTTACGGAATAGAACATGCATTATGTCTGGTGATTTGCAACGGTTATCGCTTGGGATGACCCAATGAGCAGAAATGTTAAATGCTATTTGATAATCGTTTTTTTTATAATTACCGAAATTTTACACTCCCAAGTCTTGGAGATTTCCAACATGTAAAGCGGTTTCAAACATGTTTCTCTGATTGTGTCGTATTGCCATCCCATCGAACTACGAGAATGAGAGAATACGATAAGAGGTGAAGAAGACGTTAACGATATTCAATCAAGAATTCATTATTGTAGTATCGACTCATTTATATCACTTATTTTCAAATAAAAAATAATAATTGGTCAGTGCCGGTATTGCTAATGGGCATTATAAAACATTATTACTTAATCAGACGACAATTTTTTGGAATTACGTCATATTATTGTTTTTTTTTTTATGAATTATTGTTTACATCGGAGATCTTTTTTCTTTTGAGTCGGACACTGGTAGCATTTATCTTGTTACTGCATGATTTATTCAGCCAGTAACAAGTCTCATATTGAATTTTTCATATTAAACTCATACTCGTATAAAACGGACAAATATTTTTGTTAAATTGACTTTAGCTTGAATAAAATAAAAAATATAATTATAACGTAAATTTCTAAGTTCATGTAAATCAAGCAATCATATCGATTCGAATCTATGTTAACAAACTTATAATTGTAATGAAAAACATAAATCATCTAAATGAGCCAAATAATCGTAAATAATTAGATAATAATGGTACCCAAAGCAAATAAAAATGATTTATTAAATAGAAGCTAATTATCCGGTATGCAACAATACTAACAATTGCTCAAGAATTAATATTAAAATCTTGCGCTTAGCTCTCGTGAATGAGAGTTATAATATTCGCGTCTAAACCAAAATAAACTAAAAGCCGAACGGAAACGGCCGATATATTATTAGACACGACAATTCTATTATTTTTATTCGTAACACATCTTAGAGATTTGCCCATAAATCTGAGACATTCTCCGATATGGGTATGATTCCTAGAACACGCGTGTGTTTCACACCCAATTAGCTTAGAATTTGGTTCATGTTAATTAAATATTACTAACGTTTTAAATTCAAAACATGTTTAAAAACAACTTATATAAATAATTGTACCGAGATTAGCGTGCATTAATGTTAATAAATAAAATTATCTAATTGTATATCCTATTTTAAGCTATTCATAACACGATCTAGTACCTACTTATATAAATTAATTGCTGACATTAAATTATGATAATGGAAACGTTCGTGTTAAAATCATCGCCGGAATCCTTTCAAGCATTGTCTGTAATGTCATTTATTAGCTGAGTAACACGTGTTTTAGTTTACATCTCAGCAGTCAGCGGTAGACCGATGTCGCCATTATTACCGTAGACATCTTTCTCTCGAGCCGCAACGCATTATTTATCAGAAACACCATTCTGTTCATTGTTTCATAATAAAACATTAATTTTGTCAACGGCCTCCATGGCTGAACGCGATACTCCAATATTAGAACTTCCGCTGACATTACAACAAGAAAACGTCGTCGTTCGATAAATCTAATTCTTTATCTCCGACCGCGACTACGCAGACAACCTAAGAATTTAAAGAGAAAATAAATTGACATTCGCAAATGACATCCTCACAAACTGCTGTTATTTCAACAAGCACATGCAAATTATTGTACAATCTTGAATAAAAACAAAAGACCTTTTGCAACGGTTCTTAACAAAAAATTAAAACCACGTGCAACTAAAATGGAAGCAAAAAGGTCAACAATATGCCTAATCCACAATCCATGTCACAGGCTAAAGGTTACGGAAGGTTGTACAAAAAATCGTCTCTAAACGAGACGTGTTCCTGTGAAATCGTCCATAATTCCTAGCACGTTTATTCGATTCAATATTTTAACGACGACTGTTTAGAGTCCAAATTAATTTGTTGATATGCACTTGATTTAAAAGCGGCATTGTTCGTACCTTAGGGAGTAGTGACAACAGATTTTCGTCTTTTTTTCATTTCACATATGGCATCGCAATCCTGGACGATATGTGACACATGTGTCGGTTTTAGGTTACTTCACAATAATGACTGCCTCTTCAAAGTTTCTCATATCTCGAGCGTCCATTATAATACATGTTTTTGGATTCTAATTTCTAAAACGGAGTCAATGTACTTTTCTTTTACTTTGATGTCCACCATTGGTGGTTTAAGTGGAATTTGATATAGCATTGATCTTTTCGTAATGTCATTATCAACAGGTGACGTTAAGCCGCTGTTTACTTTCCACTTAATTGAACGTCAGGTAATTCACTAAAATAACTCGAATGCATACGTCATTGGCTGAAGCATTATCGTTGTGCTTTTTACGGCCAAAGCGAAACCGATAAATCGTGCAGGCGTTGCAACTGAATAAGTAATTCTAAACCGAAAAGCTACTGTAACTTATCTGACCAATAAATTCAGTTCGGCCATAAATAGAACTATAAAAATTATTTTACGATACACGAGTGAGATACATTAAGACAATGTTACGCGCACATTTCACAATGGCCACATTATGGTTTAATTGATTCGGCCACAATGGGCTTTATGCGGCCAGTCGTTGCCACAAAGATATTATTGTCTATGGCTGGGCAGACGTCTGGTAACACTTGACCAGAGACAAAATGGCTTTGTGATGTTTGCCCGAAAGGCGCCATCCGTAATTCAATATGGAGTCTAATTAATGCGGTTTGATTTTGGAATACATTCAGCTTGTTAATTTTGAACTAAGCTCTGTTCTCGAATACGCATATCTTAAAGTATACTAAATGATAAGAACATATTGCAAATTGTTTTTATAATTTGTTATTATCATTATTTTAAGAACAAAGTAATCTTAAACTTTCATAAAGTCTGCTAGGATAATAAACTACTTTTATAATTGAGCGAAAAAATTGCAACTTACAAAAATCCTTTGTGATTAGAACAATAATTACCTGTAACAATAACTGTAAATTAGTCATAATAAATTTATGTTAAACAAAAAAAATTATTCATAAATCCTAATAATTAGACTAAACATTTTGGCACTAACATTAAATTAGCCGACGTGTCTGAATTGAATTTAAACATAGATATATGTGATTTAGCCTTAATTATAGACTCGGGTGGTAACTAAGTGACAGTTAAAAGTAAACATGTTCCAGCAACGACGTCTGTTTGCTTGTAAATGGAAAAATGGCGGTTGGAACAAACATCGATTGACATATTGCTTTAGTATTGTGTTTTGATTGATTTAGAATAGATTAATTATAACACGGATGTTGTATTATCCAGCTGGGGTTTAAATAAAGATTTAACAATATAACTGTTTTATTATTATTATTAACTGTAGCGACTGATTATAAAATTGGACCAAAAATTAAACCTGTTGAGATGCTTTAAATTTCATTAATAAGATATATTTCGAAAACAGTTTAGTGACATAATAATTATTTTAAAAATTTATTGTTTCGAACTGTTTTAAGAATGTTCTAGAAAAAATGGTTCTAGATCAATAGTATGGAAAATTACCTAATGCAACCATATATGTTGATATAACTGAATCCAGCACGCTTTAAAAATAACTAAATTAGTTCGCGAGTCTTATGACGCATCATGATAAAGTGACTTATAATCAGACACGATTAAACAACAAAACATATAGACAGGACATGTAATATATGAAAATAATAATGAAAGCCAAACCACACATACTATACTTTTAATCCAATATTTTATTCAATTAACGATTAAATATATCAGATGATGTATGAAAACATAATCTCCACGATGACTAAACTCAGATCATTAAAAATCTTTAGTGTGCGTTAATAAAACAACTTTAAAAATATTCCTTTGTAAAGATTGTTCACACACATTGTTCTAATACAGTGCTAGTCCTGCATCCTGTGAATATGTTATATATTTATAGTCATTTCGATGTACACACTCGTAAAATTCTTTATTATAAATATAGAGCGATAGTTAATTTTATGAAAACGTTACAATAATAAAGTCGTGCTGTTGACTTCCTGAATCAGCTGACAAGATGTACCAAATCGGTTGCTTTTAATACGTTTTCACCTTGCTTGAATGTAGATTTGTATACCATCAAGTTTGTGGTTTTCGAATAGAAATTTATTATATATTTACTGTACTTTGCGTTAGCCAATTACATATACCACCGTTAAATAGCAATACTTAGTGAGCCAGTGTAATTACAGACACAATTTACGTAATATAGTTCGCAGATTGGTGGCGCATTCAAAATGCAAGGAATGGTTAATATTTCTTACTGATAATGCCTGTGAACGATGGCGACTATATACCATAAGGGGACCAAAAGACCGTTAAATTATTTATTTGATTATTATTCAAATTCATACAAAATCTTTTTATTTTGTATTTAATCATTTCGAATATTTAAACAGAAATGCTATGTTTATATTTAGATAAAGTATATACAACCGATTCTTTTTAGTATCGGGTAGAATCCAAAACAAATTGGAATGATACTTAGGAATGTTAGGACTTAATTGAATGAAAGCATAATTTTCTTAAAATACTTCAAAATAACGCAATAATTGGTTGAAGCATATCACCCCCTAATGAATAATATCATATTACTAGAGCAACTTAAGTAAGTTCCCCATGCCTATATACAAACTTAGTTTCAATTTTAAAAGAATATAAAAAAAATGATTACTTGGTGATTATATTGAATTGTAAGCTGATTTATATTATTAAAAAATATTTTAATATTGGAACATATAACTTAAATTAAATAAACAAAAATAGTAACATATTATGATACCTACTAAAAAAAAACATGAGTACAAATCAGTATAGCAGAAGTGAAATCATGACAAATATGTTTAACCTTAATGTTAGGCGTAAAAATTACGCATTCAAATGTGACCTTAAAAATGTAATCACATCGCGCTCAAAGAAGTTTAGTGCAACAGATTTATTAACAATAGAGTATTGTTGATGATAACAAAATCAAACAATCGAATTATACACCTTTAGTTGAAGGATCAGCCCACATGCTCTGCTGCTGGGAAATAATATCAGATTTCGATTCGGGTTCGTTGTGCCAATTTTTTGCTCTATAAACTATAATTTTACTATCACCTCAATCCTTACTTTATTTATTATTCTCTGGAAGACGTAACGCCTCTGCATGTATATAAATCAATTGTCATGACGATCGGTTGATCGGTGGTGCAACGCCATCTACCGGCGAGTTACAAAAAAGTAGATATTATAAAATTTGCTCCAAAAAATATGAACCGATTTCATGGTAATAGGACAAATTTAGTTGAAAATCAAACTCAAACAGATATAGCAACATCCATTTATATATTTGTTTACAACATTTTTGTATCCCAATTTAGCATCTAGGTATCCTACCCCAACGATGTCATAGTTAAAACCTTCCGCCAAACATCAATTAATTTGCATTGCTGTGTTCCCGTATCAACAGTGAGCCAGATGAAAGCCACAAGGGATATAACATTATAGATCCAATGGTCCGTGTCGCACTAACAGAGTTTAAAGTAATTTATACTTCCTGTAGTATTAGTGTCTGTGGGCAACGGTGACCTCTACCATCAAGTGACCTATTTGGTCAAAAATAAAATGTTCAAAAAGAGTTAAGAAATATTTATTATACAAAAAAAAAAAAAAACTATAAAATTGAAATTAATAACTATTAAATTAATATTTTGAGGAGACAAATGCGTATAAAACAAGCATTTATCTATATATATTTGCTACGACTTTAATGATAGTAATAATATTAGTAAAACTTTGAATAGATTTTGCGTATTATTAACCATTTTTGATATAAATTTAATTGCTAATTTCGACTAATGTCACTTCAAGTATACATAAAAGTACTTCAGCCAGTTCTTCTTTTTCAAGTCAAAATCCGACACTATCATCAAATTCGCATAAGGGAAGAAAATACTTTGAAGATGCGGCCAGACATTTTTCGTCTCTGTCTAACATCTAGTTGATATCGAAATCAAATAAATCGACCATCGATCTGCACCTGAACTCTCGAACCCTTTTCTCACAGAGCACAGAGCACGTGTACTTCATTGTATAGGTGTTATAATACGTTTCCTCTACTCGTATGTCGGTACAATTGCACAGGAAATTCTTTATTTTCTCAATCCAGAGACAAGCTCAGAGGGCACGTTTGATGCAGGTTTCGAAAACGTTGAAATAATAACATAACTGGATTAATCACAAAGGATTTGTTGGTTAAAAACTCTGTTCAATGGATTTGGTGACGTTTTGAGGAGACAAATGCGTATAAATCTTACGTGGGTACTTATTTAAGTGTACTAGGACCACTTGAAAATACGGGTTGAAAAAAAAACTGTCGCAAGATAAAATACAGAAACCTATTTACTTATAAATATTGTTTAGGGAATTAGTTAAACTATTATTCTTTCGAAGGTCAAAACAATGATGGTATAAGGAGAGAAATCAGCTATGTATATTACCGTTCATGATTCATAACTACAGCACAAAAACCTAAAATTATAATTCTGTAATTTAAAATAAAGAAATAATAAACCAAATTCTGACTTCACCCCATTCAAATCCACTTTCTAGATCTCTTTCTTTGTAACACAATGGCGCTTCCTTAACATTCACTTGGCTGGCCCTACAATGATTGTCCTGTAATTGCACAATAAAACACGTGCTAAATCCAAGGGTTCAATAGCAAACAATAGAGGGGTTAAAAGAACGGAGTACACCTACGGGACCCTTTCTATTTTAACGTCCTTGGAACAAGTCATCAGCGGACGCGTTGTTTTTATAGAACCTACGTATGTACATAGAACAAAAATTGAAAATAGATTCCAAGTTAAAAATAAAACAATTATAAAATAGTCTTATATTATACAGATGTAAATAATATATACGCTTAAGCAATCTTAAGAACTTCCTTATGGTTAATTTAAACATTTTGTCAAATAAGTAATTATACCAAACTTCTAGTGTAATTTTCACTTCTTCATTGTTTTTATGTTGTTTCGGTAATGGTATAAAATGTTGAGAACAACAACAATTAAAATGTCAACAACAATATTTTCAATTACTATTTTATATTGTTTATAATTCACACTTTTAAACTAACTTAAAAAAATGGGTATTATAAAACATTACAGCTAATATCAAAATGGCGTAATTACGCTATAACTCGCACCGTTCTAAGTTTCAACGTAGACGGTACATGCATATATTGCGTCTCGATCATTGAAAGAAACGGAACACCGTTGTCTCCGAGATCGACAAATAATAAAGGATTCAAATCGAAGGGCTGACCATTGTTATTGCGCAATGGAGTTTATTAAGTATGAAAATGAGTGTAAACTTTTAAAGGGGGTGTGAAATCGAATTACGGGAGTACCGTGACAATAATTGGCCAATCAAGGCTCATTCTGAATAAATCGCGTTTGCATGTTGGTTTGTATTGGTTAATATTTAAAAAATATTACTGTAAGTAATTTTTGTTGCCTTATCTTAAAGCATTTTATACTTAGATAAAATAAAGAGTTATTTTTTTTAAAACGCGTTTTAATCAAATTGTTAATCGAACAATGGGAAGTAAATATTTTTTGTGAAACACAATGAGTATTTTATTATAAATTTCTGGAAAAAATACGATTATACCATTCAAAATCGTACGTCGATATTATTTCTATTGCCTACACATGTAATTCACAATGGGACGAACAAAGAAGCGTCGTGTTCATACGTGTTGGGAATTATTTAAAAAAAAAAGAGGGCAAATCGACAGGGAGGCGACAACGCTGCAAGATTGCGTGAATTACATTTTACAATGGTAATGCGTTACGTGATCGATCTATTTAATTTTGTCGTGTACAATTGTCTTGTAAATTGACGTGACTATATTCAAGAAAAATGATTTACACTTTGCTAATTTTGTGTTTTTTTTTTATATACGTAAGAGCAAACGACCTCTGCATTCCATGGACACCTGCAACAGAGAGTTGCGACGCGTTGCCAGCTTTGACGGAGCCTATAATGTTGATACTAGATATTCCCACAAGTTAATTTATAACGCTTTAAAAAAATATTTGATTGTATAGACAGTAGAACACTTATATAGTGCCAATTTCTCTCCGGAGGCTTAAAAGATCTAAGCCTCCTGTTAGTCTGTCTGTACCTACTTAATTAAAAATAGCCCCATATTTTATAAACAGGTATTAAATATTTCAATTAAATTAACTTATCAATCACCTTATAAGCTCATTCTTTTTTTTTTATAGAATGGAAGGTGGACGAGCATATGGGCCACCTGATGGTAAGTGGTCACCAAACGCCCTTAGACATTGGCATTGTGAGAAATGTCAACCATCGCTTATAGCCAATGCGCCACCAACCTTGGGAACTAAGATTTTATGTCCCTTGTGCCTGTAATTACACTGGCTCACTCACCCTTCAAACCGGAACACAACAATATCAAGTATTGCTGTTTTGCGGTAGAATATCTGATGAGTGGGTGGTACCTACTTAGACGAGCTTGCACAAAGCCCTACCACCAGTAAAATATTCACACCAGTATTCAGAGTATTTAATTCGCTTGAACTTTAAGAACCATTTCTTATTTTACATAAACCTACATGAAAATCTCTCTTATTCAGATATACCTGAGCAAAATAAGAAAAAATGTAAAGTTATACACAGTCTCGCAGTGGAAAATATACTCATAGGCGGGTATTTTTCCACTGCGGGACTAAAACTTTTTGATATTTGGAGCTCATTCCACCGCGCAGTTCTAAAACGGGTTGGTGGATACATAAGAGGCTGAATGTCATACGGAACATGTACTGTTCCTTACGATGTTTGTTGCATCTTCGAGCACTAGATGATACACAAAGTAGACCAGGGTTTGAAGCAAGAATCGTCGATTGAGATTCGCGCGTGTTCTGACCAGTGGACTATATCGGCTCTCGCTCGACATTTTTAGTGGTGAGCAATCACGGACAGATTTTGAAACATCTAATCTATTTCTAAAATTCTAAATACTACACACGAAATCAAAGAGTCTGTTTTAAATTGGCAACTAATAAAATCATCATTCCATCCAGTACAAATTTTATAGCTGTACATTTCAATAAATAAACTCGACAAAATCAAACGGGTATTGAATAAGTAGGTATATATAAACACTTATATACATTTTAAGATGGTATCATAATAAACCTACATTGGGTACGACATAATTTACAATCTGTTGACATCACACTGACATATTTTTTTTTAAAATAATATCGAGCAAAACTTTTTTGTAAATTGATAATGATTCGTACCTGTGTCTTTCTTATTTTTTGAGCTGAATTATGAATAGATCATTGTTTATGATGTATAGAAAACTATTTGTGAGCTATGACTTCAAAGGTAAACATTTTCTAGAAAAATCTACAAGTATGATTCTTGTTTTATAATATGATGCGTGTGACCAACGCACCACCAACCTTGGGCACTAAGATATTATGTCCCTTGTGCCTGAAGTTTTACTACCTCTCACCCAGGAAAACAACAATACTGAGTAATGCTATTTGCCGATAGGATATTTGATGCGTGGTTGGTACCTACTCAGACCGGCTCGCACATAGCCCTACCACCAAGTAAAAACCGTTTACCGGTTCTCATATTCAATCGTTTAAAGTTATATTACAAGCATCTCAATCCAGATCAGATATCAGATTAAATCTGTCACAAAACATGTGAACATTATTACAGATATATATTAAAAAAGCTCTTAAATACTTTATGGATGTTCCGTATGGCGTAACTCCTTAAAACTCTCATAAGCGGTCGTCAACCTGAAGTAAGCGCGCGTACCTACTTCATTAAACCATGAATCGTAAACTCTTTTAAAACGCCATAACCGACCACAATGTTTAATTTAATGGTCACAGTATTTAAGACACCACATCCTATCGATTTTTTAAAAGTAAATCGGTTATTAAAAGATACCGCATCTTTACGTGTTTACGTACCGTATCTTTGACGTTACCTATTTAGTAATACGTTTTGAATAAATAGTTACAATTTTTTTTTTTAATAACCATTGCATCCGGTCCGTCCGTTAGGGTTTATATTTGATTGGATTTACGACTGTTTTCATTGCGGGCACTGTTTAATATAAATATGCTAGACAGTTTCCTGTTGGTTAATAAGAAAAATTATTTTTATAAAAACAATTGAAATTAATATACATTTTGTTTATTATCAATAATGTGATATGAACTAAATATACATCTTCTATGATAATAAAATTATTGGATGAATAATTAATTTTGTATTATTTTACCTTTATTTTTGAGCGCTTAGAAACTAAATATCAACCAATGAGAACGTGTGTAAATCAATTGGGACAAGATTGTGAAAAATTACAAAACCTCTTTACCGGTTAAAAGAACAATATAAAAGTTAAGTTATTTTGTTTATATTTTATTCAATAATATTTCTTTTGAGGAAATTAAAATGAAATTTATAAGGTTAATAAAATCCAGAGATTTTCTTGGTATGACCACGGAGCAACGGTAGCAGTTATAAAACGATGGTTATGTTTTATTATTAATTAGTTGTTTGTTTGTTCGAATTTAGAATATGAACTATTATTATTGTCATAATAATAAAACAACACTTTTTAACACTTTAATTTGTTTACGCTATTTTTTTCCACGAATGGATCATTCCGAACAGTGGTCACAGTCAATAGAAAAAATTTATTAATACTTAACTATTTATATATTATTTATATTATGTATATGTATAACAAGTTGTCATATATTGAAAACACTTCCAATACCGTAACGTATTTAATATGTTAATAAGTGATTTATTTTATAATCACAACCATTAAGCGTCAATAATCCGAATGATTATTATGTAAATCTATAAAAGATGCACCATACTAGCTATTTAAAGAAATTTGTCAGACTAGACAAGTCGAAACGTAGTTTTATGGTGACATAAATAAAATTAGTAGTCATTAGTATTTTAAATAATTGAAAGGGTTATCTGTTACTTGGTTTTATGAACAATTTGTCTTTTAAAAAGGTTTTGGATGGAGGTTACTTCAAAAAGTATTTATATATTTTTTTTATACCGTAACGATAACAGCCTGTGAATGTCCCACTGCTGGGCTAAAGGCGTCCTCTCCTCTTTTTGAGGAGAAGGTTTGGAGCTTATTCCACCGCGCTGCTCCAATGCGTGTTGGTATAATACACATGTGGCAGTGAAATTAGACACATGCAGGTTTCCTCACGATGTTTTCCTTCACCGTAAAGCACGAGATGAATTATAATCACAAATTAAGCATATGAAAATTCAGTGGTGCTTGCCCGGGTTTGAACCCATGATTATCGGTTAAGATTCACGCGTTCTTATCACTGGGCCACAATAGTATTGTCCTTCTGAAATATCACATTCGTTAAGTGCCCATCAGGGTTATGATCTAGAATACCTACCAAACCAAATCCAAAAAAATACCTACCAGTTAATTTACTATCAAGTATTTTGGGATGAAAGGCTAGTGAGTTAAAGTCGTTACAGGCAAGAGTCCTGATATGAAACTGTGACATGGTCTTGACATGAAACATAGAACTGTGAATAACAATTAGTTTCTATAAAAATAGTTACCATATCATGACTCATAAAGTACCAAACAGCCAGTAGGTATATATAAAGCAGAGTCCTCTTCTCTTAAGAATAAGGCAAGGAACGAATTCCACCTGCTCTAGTACGGGCGCTCTTTTGCCATCTAACTAACATATTTATTAAGAAGACCAATGAGCAAGGACAGTAAGTGGTCACCTTAGATATTGTTACTGTAGGACGTAAGAATTTCTTACAACACCAATGTTATGTATATACTTAGTACTATTGTATACTAACAATTGAAATATAAATACTTTAACAATGCCAAAACTGATATCCTATATAAAGCACAAGCAATTTAACGATGTATTTCGTGAGTTTTTATTGCGAAATATTTGTACTAAAAACGCACAATGGTGCGAGCAACGCACGGCGAAAATATGCCAACGAAAATATTCTTTTACTTTAATTTAAAGCTGCTTAATTTAAAATTTTAAACGCTGTAATTTCAACGTCAACTCGATTCAATACCGTAATATGCATTATTCTTAAAGCCAAAACGCCGCGGGTCGCCATTAACAATTGTCGCCAATAAAATAAACTTGTTATAAAGAAAATACAGTGTTGGAGGCAAATTGGCTTTTCAAAGATATTTAAACTCCCATTTGTAATAAGACAATCTTATTCTTTATTCTCAGGAACAGCTGTGGACTTGCTAATAAGATCATAACCTATATTTTCTTGTATGTGGGGAAAGATTCTTTGACAATTTTTTTTTATGTTAAGCGTAGCAGCTAACCTATAGAATTATGATTTTTTTAAAAGTTATTCAAAACTTGTTCGTTCCAGTTTTAAGCGGTTACTAAAATCTATAGCATTTTTTTATTCGAAACAACGATTTATAAAAAAATAATAGTTAGGTATAATATTTTAACATTGAAAATAACACAGATAATATCTAAGCTTAATAACACAATAATTATTATTACGAATCTACGCCGTTAAATAAAACTTTATAAATCGTTAACGTATAAAAACCGAAAATATAAAACCGTAACGAAAAGCACAGATTAGTAATTTATTACATTCTTATATCGTTTCTTATACGACAGGTGATTATTAACGAGTAGCTATTTAGAAGTGTCATTTTGATATAACGCAATGTAACTTACTTATAATACCTATTTAACAGGCTTTAAGAATTAAGTTTAAGTAGCTTTTAGAATATAATAACATGGATGTCGTGTGAAACTTATCTATTATGAAATATATGACAAAAAGATAAACGTATCTATTTAGAAGTTATGATTTGTCATTTGAATTAAAATTTTGTTTTGGGTATAATATTCATTTGAATTTTTTTCAGTAACCCTTACGAACATTTTACTACCTACATACTCAGATAAGGGTGAGTGATACTTCTCTCCTCTTTATGTAATTAGATGTCTTTTAACATTTTCTTGAAGTGAACGATTTTTAACCTGATATTTTTATTAGAAAATTTAATAAGTGGTCAGATAGGTACTAATCTCCATGTATTTTAATATTATGATCGTTATTTATTTAATAAATATAATTTAGCATTTTCAATTTTATAATATTTATTTACTTATAAAATTAAAATATTAAAAAAGAATGTATTTATTATATATTTATATACTATTCTGTCTAGGATGTACGAGAATACTACCACTGTGTTAGTATGCAGCTATATAGCAATATCTTTTTTACAGCAAAATAAATGTATTAACAATAAAACCTTTTTTCAAATTAAACTGATATAAAAGAATACGATTATGGTTTTGAAAACTTTATGTCACCGTCTCTGATAATTATTCGAAAATAGAACTTTACGAAAATATAAACAAATAACGAACTTAAAGCGTAATCTTACATTTTAAAATTTAGAATAGATACTGATAAGAAATTGTCTTACTTAAGTTTAAAAAACATCTATAGACAAAAAATATAAAATGATTATTTACCTTCATTTGCGTTACCATTGTTCCTCTCGCCTTTTGAGACATCAGAGAAAACATCGACCAAAACCGAAATAGACAAAACAAAATTAACAATAAACTAAAATTAAACACGTGAAATCGTCCTATCACAACGATTCTTTGGCATTATTACCTCACAATTCAGTCTTTACAGTCACAGAAACGAACTCACTCACAGAAAAAAATAAAACGTAAAGTATTGTCCAACACAAAACGGTGATAGTTCGTGGTGATCGCGATCGTGTTTGATATCGGAACGCGAGACACGTCCACCGATCGCGCGCGTTCGACACACAATGCTGCCAGATCGAAGCGCGTCGACAATACGCGCGCGCTACAATGACCGCCGCCCCGCGCCGCGCGACAAGGACGCACCGACCTAATGTCACTGCCCTACGAACAATGCCGTCCTTCCAGCACCTCACAGTGAAACTAAGAATCGAACCTCATCTCCTGATGATACCGTGGCAATCCGTAGGACATGAGGACATCCTCGAATCGGATAGGTGCCCATCTTCTATTTAGAACTGCGTTTAAAATCAATTGTCTATGCGGAATAACAGCACGGTATCTATACAAAAGCGTGAGGCCATCCTTCTCTAGCGGACGATATTGTGTGCGTATCGAGACGTTCTCTCTCGCTCGCCGGGCGTGCGGGTCGGCTAGGCGACGCTCCGTCCCGCTCTAGGCCCCGCCCCGTAAGCGTCTTTGAGTGTGCCGCGCGGTGCAGTGTGCGTGGCGCGGTGAACAGCCGAGCATTGTGGAAACGATTCGCACACCACAATGCGGCCCAGGTGGGAGTGCGCCCGATCTACGAGGGCGTTTAAAAAGTCGATACAATCGCTCTTACATTTGTATTTGTGAAGAAAATTTTCTTTATTTCGACAGTAGTTGTGAAACTGGGCGTGTTGGCATTGTGTGCGCGAGGCGTGGCCACAGGAAAACGTTCTATTGTGCGACCGCCGCGATTGTAGGATTGGCGCGATCTATTGTTGTTGCGACAACGGACTTTCCCATCGGAGCCGCTTCGCCGATGAAATACGATGCCACTGACGAATATTTTTAGCCACGGTCGCTTCCATACAATACATTTGCATATCATTCATAAAAAGTCGCGCATTATCCTCGGCTCTTTTAATGGAACCTGCGGATACACGTACGAACTGGTTTCAGATATTTTGACATGATACAGATCGCGGACAATAAAGTTATACTTTAGAATAATAATAACGTACCTACATTCTCACAGTACAGTCGTATTATATACTCTGGTTATATTTTATTGTCTGGCTGTATCCAAAATGTCTTAGAACTCGTACATGATGTGAAAAATATCTCTAATTAACATCGCGACCGGGCGGTAACCTCAAAATGTCAAATGGTTGTTGGTGACCAAAATAGAATTAATACGGTTTCAACTCGGCTGATACTACTGCCCTTAAAATAACGCGCTAAAACAATAATAGGATTAACTATAACAAGTATTTCGAAGAAAGGGTCACATGGCCTTATCTAATATTAGGAAACATTTATTTATCTATATTACAAAATATGAGTTAAGAAATAAAAAAAAATATGTAATTAGCGAAATCTCCGAAGATGAAATAATTCTTCGAAGATTTCATAACATTTAAGAAAACGCTTACAAAAAGTATCTGTAAATATCTGCAAATATCTGGTAGATATGTCAAAATGAGTAGCAAAGAGAGATATCTATACAGAGTAGATAGGTATATCGAGTTCTTATATGGTTCTTTTTACAAGTTTTCATGTTTCTGTAAGCGGACAATGTGACCCATATAGGGCGTAGCGCAGGCGTGGAGGAATGTATGTCTCGGGGTATCTCCCATCCCCAACGGGGGGTTATTATCTAAAAGGGGTGTGAGGCGCCCCCGGCTTTATTATACTGGTTCCAGCGAATTGCTTTTTGTTTGTGCACTGAATAGTGTATTTAGTAATGAAACTTTTTGATTTCGATCTCTCTATGTCTGGGTTACGTTAGCTTTAAATCGTGTTTTTACGACCTTCTCAATTTCGCTTCATATCATTGAATTAATCATTACTTACCTTATGAAATTATTCAGTAATCGATCGTGTCAAACTCGATTTAAAAATCGAACGTTAAATCTTAGAAATGCGATATTAATAAAAAAAAAACAATTATAATATAGGATTTACTCTGTAAAATAGCGTATCTATGGTCTTTTCATCATTTTGCTATCAGATACGGCATCGAGTGTTTTTGTTTTACAAAACATCTTTGAAGGTAGTCCCCCTACTCTTTGTCCTAGCGAAGATTATCGGACGCAGGGCTATTACTTGATTGGTTTCTGACGTTGTTTGTAATAAGTCTCGGAATTTCCCAACCGAGATAATGTTGAGATTTACTTTCCTTTGATACACTGTTGACGTTTCGAGAAGTTTATTGATATAATTATAAAGGTATTTGGGTGTACTTTGAAGCGATACTTCCTCCCTTTAACTAATTAATATCCACCCAAATGAATATTAGATATACATCACACTTATAATAATAATTCGAATCTGTTTGTACTCATACAAACTCCTGAAATGATTGTTATGAGGTAACCTAGGACCTAAAGTCTATCTTTAGATATGTCCATATGTTTGGTGATTATCCGACCACGATGCTACAATTTAATTTGATGGGTATCGATTGCTATGACAATTATTATACTAATTTAACTGGTACTGTTATGTAAATATGTCTAATTTTATGATGATAAATTTTCCGAAACGATCCATTTCGAACTCTATTAAGGATCCCATTTCCGTAATAATATATTTAACCCTTCGCCACCCTAACATTCACGGTGTCTCACAAACTTTGTAAGCAGTTCCAACTATACACTTGGATGATATAATTGTAAATACTAGGATTTTCTGTATTGGTTTTGTATATAAAATGATAGTTTTTGAATTGAGTTGTAAGGCAAAATCGTATGTTTGTATAAATAAAAGCTTATTTTTTGCCTACAATTAGCTTTTTTTTTTTTTTATATATTCGCCGGGAGGGCAAATGACTCTACTCCACCTGATGGTAAATGGTAGTAGAGTCCAAACGCGACGACGGCCAGTACAGACGGGAAAAACGTTCTGCACTAGCCGCCATCGCCTTGCCGGCCCGCAAGATGCCTCTTCACGCCTCGTTTGAAGGAACCCGGGTTGTAAGAGGAGGGGAACACGTGAGCTGGTAAGGAATTCCATTTTTTGGAAGTGCAAAGCTACAGTAAGAATCGTTTAGTTATAAGGACACGTAGGCTATACATATATTTATAAAAAGTACTTACCTACCTACTGAATGCGCATATAAAGAAATTTGTTTAATTTTTGCTCATATTAAGTGCAAATAAAATCTACCGTAGACACCTAAAGATCTACCAACATCGTTCAAAATAATTAAATCGACTTTTAACCCCTTCTACTATTCAACATTAGTCGTATCATTGGTAAAATTAAGTATCAACATAGAACGCAAGAAACAGTATTTTTAACTTATAAGGTTATAATTTTTAAAAGCAATACTAACAAGATAAAGATCGTCCGGGACTTAAATATAATAATCCCAAACCCACACCGCGTTTACGTTCTGGTAAAAATATTCCCGACTACGCAAACGGTCCATTTCTCGTTATCTTCATAAATCTTTCTCTCCCAATACTGCCCGGACCTAAATGACCGTTTCACTTAGTTTTTTAATGACGCTTTTAAGTAAAAAATAAGTGAAGTAAGTTTTTTTGATGACGCTTTTACGGGAAAATAACTAAATCGTCCCCATTTACGGCACTTAAGGTAATGTTTACATTTTTTAATGATTTCATCCTGTGTCCCCTTAATGTGTCCCAGCCTTTACGGTGATAACTTTACTTGGATTTATACGGTTTTACTTGTAAACGTTGTTTATTTAAGAACTGATTTCTCTCTTTCTGTTATCATTGATTTGGCATTTGAAAGAAAAAGATGCAACATTTTTTAACTAATCATCCTTAAACGACAGTTATAGGTAAATTCGTTAAAAAGTTTTTATATTGAATTGCATTCGTATTTTAAATAATAGAATTATTTTTAAACAAAGAATAATTCTTCGTAACTAATATTATCTGTGGATACCTATAAACGTACAATGTTACGCACACACGTGCGTTCAATGTGTTGTGTGTTAATTATGGAATTAGATATTCCATATTTGAATTCAAATCAATAAATTTAATTCCTATGATTATAATAGTTATTTACACTATTAAGATAATGTAATGTTGTAGGTTATATCACTTGTTGGTTATTTTTAAATCTGGCCGAAAATAGTTATGTTATTTTTTTTAAATGATGTTTGCATTGTTACAGGTTTGATGTGATAGGGGGAGAGTACAGTTGAGATTAAAACAAAAATTACTATGGCTCCAGTTGAGTTTTACGGATACAATTAAAATCCGTCATCGTCTGAATCATTCCATTTTACGCAGATAAGCTAGTACAGAGGTTTGCTGGGCGGTGTCTGGTTGCTGACAATAGGGCATTGTGTAGAGGGCGTGGTCCATTGTACCCCTCGACCAATCAGAGCGCTGTATTCAACAATAGCGCACCGAATTGGAATGCTGCGTCAACTCTATTGTCGGATTGGTGTGGTTACTGATTTCAAATTTAGAATTGTTTGGATTTTAATGGAATGCTTAGATATAATTATTCATTTTCCTTAATATTGGATCATTTTGATCTTACTTAAATATAGTATGCATACATTGCATTATAATATAATATATGAATAAATATAATGTTGGTATTTTTGGGAATATTTTAAGGGAGGCATTTTAGATGTATTAATATCAATTTATATGTGCGTATTATAATACATAATTAGGTATGATGTACTTACGTATGCAACAAAAATAAAACGTATTCAAGGCGAGGTGTTTATTGTTTAAAAGGTACTTAGGAGTTCCTAAGTACCTCTTAGCCAGTAGAGTATTAGTAGCGTGAATCTTAATGGAAGGTCTCGGGTTCGATTCGTGGCCTAACTGACATTTACAAGTGTTAAATTGTTTAAGCGTATGGTTGCTAGATACCTACCTATCTACCTGCTTTTAGAAATGTTACAGGTAGGTAACCTATACTATACCTAGGTACCTAGTTATATTTGACAAAAGTATTTTTCATATTAAATTTCTGAATCTTCATTTATACAAACCAACCTAAAAGAGACTACTAAACGATTGTTATTTTAGTTCAGGTTTAGATAACCTAGGTATATCGTAAATCAAAATGGCCGTGTCAAATCTAGAAAATGAATTTTTATGTTTTTCGATAACACGATATTACCGGATGGTCAAATATCGATATGTCGATACGCAGACCTAGTTACCAACTTCAATTTCAATGTACAAAATACTTACCTATTCCATTATACATAGGTAAATATATATATATAAAAAAGCCGAGATGGCCCTGTAGTAAGAACGCGTGAATCTTAACTGATGGTCGTGGGTTCAAACCCGGGCAAGCACCACTGAATTTTCATGTGCTTAATTTGTGATTATAATTCATCTCGTGCTTAACGGTGAAGGAAAACATCGTGAGGAAACCTGCATGTGTCTAATTTCACTGAAATTCTGCCACATGTGAATTCTACCAACCCGCATTGGAGCAGCGTGGTGGAATAAGCTCCAAACCTTCTCCTCAAAAAGAGGAGAGGAGGCCTTTAGCCCAGCAGTGGGACATTCACAGGCTGTTACGGAAATATATATACATAAAGAACACCCACTTACCTAATAGTTAGTATACCAACTTGATTATATTTCAGCAAGTAACTTAGTAACTTAGCTTATTGTAAGTTATCGTGAAGCTATTTATATTCAATATAAAATAACTAGTAAAATGAACTTAAAAGATACGGCCAGTGTTCAATGCTCTCGGTACAGTCGTGAATAAAAGTACCCAGTTACTTACCTAGGTACCTGTCTGAATCGAGTAGGTAGGTAGATACTAGATGAGTATAGGTACGACTGTTGTTTAACAATTAGGCATAATGTATTATCTATAGTAATATGTACATCTTATATATATATATATAAACCCATCAGTCACGGGCGATGATATAACATTTTAGTACAAATTTAAAATCTCCCGAAAATACAAACGAACTACGACATAACGAAAACAATTAAAAAAAAAATAACCACAAAAAATGTTTTCTAAATATTTGTTTAACTAAACACGTATAATTAATTTATTTACCTAAATAAGTGCCTACTTATCTTATTAATGCAAATGACGTTTTCAAATAACATTGAAATATTAAAACACTTCAGTATCGAAGTATACAGCGCTCATTACAGCGCATCTGAGACCGGATGTTGGGAACAGGTGTCGCTTACATGAATACCGACACCAAAACGAACCTTAATACAACGCAATAAGAGCTACAATTTTTACCGAGTTCCACATTTTGTCATACAAATATAGCTCTTATGTATGTGCAGTAAGGTATATTACGAATGAAGTAATTAGCGATATCTGATTTAAAGTGATGTTCAAATAGATGTACTTTGTTTCCGCAATTGACGGTGTTATCTTTTTAATTATGTCAAATTATTGGTTCCATATTTAAACTGGGCTGGCATTATTTTTTTTTTAAATAAATAATTATCGTATTGACAATCGACTGTTATGCCAAATTGTATTAGAATCGGTTAAGTCGTTCCAGTATTATTGTGTAACAAACATACAATATTGAAATATTTTCGGCAGGAAATATAATACTTAACTTTGGAATAGCTGGTCTAACGTTTCATCTCGTTATTTGTATTGTTTAGAGTTTATTCCACCACGCTGCTTGGATGCGGTTTGTTGGCTACACATGCTACAGATTTTACGTGTCAGACGAGAATCTGAGGTCATATTGGAAGATATTATAGTGCACTATAGTGGTCTATTGGATATAAGCCAGTGTAATTACAGGCACAAGGGACATAACATCTTAGTTCCTACGGTTGGTGGCGTATTGGCGATGTGAGGGTTACAATTTCTTAAATTGCCATTAGACCCTTTGCCTATCTATTTTAAATAAATAAAAAGATATTGGTTTACGAATGGGATGTTAATAGAGAACGTACTTATGTATCTCCTTTTAGTTCTGTAATTGGTAGCCATTTACTCATTTATCCATCTTAAGTATACAGTTATTTACAAATTAGTCCAGCGTTTTATATACCTAAATATATATATATATATATATGACGTAATCGTGTAGAATAGACACAGACAACTAAAATAAAGACCATTCCTAATAGCTACCACCCACATCGCGTTTCAACTACACAACTATTTATTACGTTGCTTTATATATTTTGCTACGTTTCAAACAAACGGGCACACACTCGTAGCTTAAACCCCCCACGGATATAAACCCCTCCACTAGCGTATAATGCACTATCAGGGGTCTTTCATAAATGGACAATGTGTAACAGTTTTCCGTAGCACAAGTTTTTATTTTCACTTAACAAGTACTTATGCCATTGATATAAGGTTGAATTTCATTTAGCACAATTGTAAGTGTAGTTTGTTTAAAGTTGGTGATGTAGATATGTGTACAGCCACCCTGTTACGACGACGCCCCCACCTGAACCCCCCAGCGTCTTGGAAATGCTTAGTTTCGCTTCTATAGACATTTTGTTTGTCCGTTATTCTTGGTTTGAGACTTGGGTTCGGAGATAGCTGTCTTTATAACGTCGTGGGACGTTCTACAAAGGATCTTTTGATGTTCTTAAATACGTAGGTTCATAAAGATACGTAAATTATTAAGAAATTATGAAAACATTGACAAAAATAAAGCTTTGATTGTAATATAGTCTATTTGAATGTTGATAACGGAGATGACAGAGTGGATGAAATACGTATCTTAAACGAGGATCGCTGGTTCAAATCCAAATGAACACAATAATGTGAGTACGAGCTTAATGATTTTGTTATTTGTTGTGTTCGGTTTTAAAGGAAAACATTGTCCGGAAAAAAACATGGCACTTTTGTTTCCACTAAGCAATAACCAAAAGTTTACTGGTGGTAGAGCTTTGTGCAAGCTCGTCTGGGTGGGTACCACCCACTCATCAGATATTCTACCGCAAAACAGCAGTACTTGCTATTGTTGTGTTCTGGTTTGAAGAGTGAGTGAGCCAGTGTAATTACAGGCACAAGGGACATAACATCTTAGTTAACAAGGTTGGTGTCACATTGGTGATTTAAGCGATGGTTAACATTTCTTACAATGCCAATGTCTCTGTGCGTTGAGACCACTTACCATCAGATGGCCCATATGCTCGTCCGCCTTCCTATTATATATAAAAAAAGTGTTTTGAAATAATATCCAGTTCTCCTTAAAAAGCGTTTACTCAGCAGTGAGATATATAGATATATTAATTAGTGAATTTTGTAATAAGCATGCTAGTTGGTCTTGTATGGTAATTAGAACTACGCTTTTCTATCATCTAATATTATATATTTTGTGTATTGTGTAAAATTACATGGAAAAACAAATTGTCGGACCTCATGATATATCGTTTTTGTTTTTATTATGAATTTGACGAGAACGAGTCGCGGGCTAAATATTGCTACTGTAAAACGTAATGTGAAAATTTTCCTTTGTCCAAACCTAATTAATAATATTTTTTTTTCTATAATAATCCTTAATGACATTCTACTATAAATCTTATTGAGATAGACCACCTTTGTACCTACATTTTAATTAGTTAATTTTATCCTTGTATTATCGTTTGTGTGCAATGAAACGATTTACAACAACAACAAAGACAACAATTGTGATTCGTACCTGTTCGCGGTAGAAGCTATTTATTTACAAAATGGCGGTAGTTTTCTCGTATACAAAATATAAGATGATTCAAAAGTGCTTGAAAGAGTCTATATGATTATTATAGTTTTCGCTCGCGGATTTTGTAGGGGAGGTGTTAGGTTAGGTTAGTCCCATATCCACACGGTAGCATGCGAAAGCAATCCCGTGGCGCTCCTCGTTAAGACGGAAAGGGTACCACTGGTTTTTTAATGGGTATTCCGATGTTCGGGACGCACTCGGGGCCTTGGACACCGGCGAGCCCCACATATCGTGGGGAAACGCGTAACGCGTTTTTCCGGCGTTAAAAAAAAAAAGGTTACTCCCATATGTACTTTTCTGTACATAATTTCTTAATTGAGTAGTTAAGATGTGAGTAACGATATATAAATAAACAAACAAACTCACTTTTCCATTTATAATATTAGTAAAAATTTTAATTTCGATTTCAAATATTGTAATTTTTACAAATACCAAACAAAATTTACCAATACAATTGCAAATGTGTTTTTTTACATCTTCTAATTAAACGAATCCCTCATTATAATATTATACCTTTGAATTTGAACCTAACGTCTTTTATTAGCATAATTATTGTAATCAAAATCGCGTATCAATAAATAAAGGTGAAGTTAAGACAATTTGTTATCAAATAATTATTGAGTTATGAATTTATTAAAAACTACTTAAAAATGATAAAATACCTTAATACAAAACACACACAGACACACATATACTAATACACATATAAAATAGAACAGAATCGATTTTTAAATCTCTTCAATTCATTTTAATTATAAAATAGATACCTACGCACTAACAAATATGAATCACACACACAAACACATATATACATATACATATACACGTATTAAATAGAACGGATTCGATTTTTAAAACCTATTCAATTCTTTTTAATAATAAATAGCATACTAACAAATTTAAATGACACATACATACGTATGAAGTATAAACAATATATGTGTCTATAGATTAGATTTTTCCACTCACACTTGGAGAAAAAAAAAGGACAGAAATAACAGCACATAGACAGGGGGAGACAAGGAACCAAAAAGTAAAAAGTTGAGGGATGAGCAGTCCGCCTTTGTGTTACACCCCCGGAGAGTGTGCAAAAACATTTTACAAACATTTTTTTTAAATAATTACACGTGCAAAAGTTATCTAATTTTTATACAGGAAGGTCGCAAATTCTTTCGTGTACTTTATAAAGATTGTAGTCGTTGTTTTCTCTATTCTAGATAAGAAAAGTCTGTGATGCTTCCAAGGATTTGAACCAGCAATCTATAATTAGAATCGTGTTTGAGTAACTGGGCTGGGTAACTGGCTCTTGGGTAATACAACCAATACAAATATTTGCTCCGTTCCATAAAAGTAAGAAGATCCGAAATGGCCCAGTGGTTAGACGCGTGAATTTTAACCGATGATCACGGGTTCAAACAAGCGTCCTGCAAACTTCAATGTGTAATTTCACTTAAGTTCTGCCACATGTCCACATCCACCAACCCGCATTAGAGCAGCTTGATGGAATAAGCTCCAAGCCTCGTCCTCAAAATGAGAATTCCACAGGCTTACACTTACTGTTAGTTTATAAAAATGAAAAATCAGAAGTGTATACCTAAATGACTATAAATCTATTAGCTAACCAAACGTTTTAAAAAACAGAGATTTATACAACAATTAAATTGTTTTATGGCGTGTTTTTATAAATTGGCCTTTCATATAATATATCAAACGAAAAAAAGACTTAGAACCATTAAGAAACAATTTACGTAATGGCGTAGGATTTTTTAATATTTACTGTAGGAAATACGTTATAGAAAATGTTTTTTCTTTTAAATATTAAAGCTATGTAATGATATCCTTCGAATTCAACAACGGTGGTCTTAAAGGAGATTTGCCGATTGTGCAGGACACAAGCACGGGGCAAAATAATAATAAAAATTTAATAATACATATTTTCTTTAAATTAAAACTAGTATTCGCCCGCGGCTTCGTCTACCTTTGGGGCAGATGTTAGGTATTAAATAAAAGTATTGCCGCGTAGAAAGATATTGTCGTTTACATATATACAGTAACAGCCTGTTAATGTCCCACTGCTGGGCTAAGGCCTCCTCTCCCTTTTGAGGAGAAGGTTGTGGAGCTTATTCCACCACACTGCTCCAATGCGGGTTGGTAGAATACACATGTGGCAGAATTTCAATGAAATTAGACACATGCAGGTTTCCTCACGATGTTTTCCTTCACCGTTAAGCACGAGATGAATTATAATCACAAATTAAGCACATGAAAATACAGTGGTGCTTGCCCGGGTTTGAACCCACGATCATCGGATAAGATTCACGCGTTCTAACCACTGGGCCATCTCGGCTTTTACATATGGCTTTTACATAGGCGTTTACATATACATATATAATATTAAACTAAATAGTAGGTTAAATTGATTAATTTATTTTGCTATCTCTACTTCTGGTTCGCAAAGCCCGGGGAGGCGAAATTAAGAGACACTTTGTGCTGGTTCATAAAGGAATGTACGGCTACTGAATATATTTAACAGTATTTTTAAAGATATTTTACATTCACAGTTAGTTAGTATGAAAAAATTATAAAGATCATTGTTAGCTTCGATAGCTGCTTTTGTGGTGGTAAAAATAACGAAGACTTTGGTAATTGAATACTTGTATTAATGATAAATAATTATAAGATGAAGAACTGATGTGTGTCGCGCATGCGAGTCGAGACGACCAGTGAAGTTAAGTTGGTAGGCGCGTCCCCGCACCCCGCGATGATAGATAGTGAAGCGCCGCAACAATCATTTAATACTGGTTATTAAAGTCGTATGTATTGTCGATCTGGCTTAAGTTGACTTGATGAATGTGACTGTTATCCCGAAATAAAAAAAATAGCGTTAATGTTCTAGGTATGATTTTCATCAACCCAACTCGGGTGTTGAACCCGTGACCTCATGATATAGCAGCACTATAATCTGGACACTAGACTAACGAGTCAATAGTTACTAAAGCTAAATTTATTCATTTCAATAAAACTTCTTATAAATAATTATAATCGCAATTAAAATGTAAGCTGTATATTGTATTAGCATTTAATATATTCAACTAGATCGAATGATTTGTCGCACGCACCTTCGCCGTACTTATGAATGAAACAGCCGTTCAGGGCTATTTCAGCGCGTGCGCAGGTCAGAAATAACACGCATAAGGGCATGCCACGATATCTGAACATGTAGTTTACTTCTATGTATATTTGTCATTTATACGAATGTGTGTTCAATGTGTGTTATATAATTATTATTTATTATTACATTTAGAACACTTGAATTTTAACCGAAGGTTGCGGGTTCAAACCCAGGCAAGCACTATTGAATTTTCATATACTTAGTGTCATGAGGTGAAGAATAAGTATCGTGAGGAAGCTTCCGTTTTGGAGCAGTAAAGTGGAATTTGCTGCAAACCTTCTTAAAAGGAAAGGATATTAAGCTCAGCAGTGGGAACTATATAAACTCATGCTTTTTTTTCTTTTGAAGCAAATATAACAGTAGATAAATATTATTATAATATTTGTTTTACTCAGTGGTGATATTTAGGAAAGTAACAAGTTTTATTAATCTGGACTAAAGAATTTATGCTTTTCTCCCAACCGAAGTAGGGATGTAGGACTCGCCGGCACCTAGAACGTCTAGTGCACCCTCCACCAGGATACTTCTTGGTTTGTTACGGGATCGTTTGCACATACCACCGTGACACTCCGAAAAAGAAAACCACCTAGTCAACTATTTAAAATCAATTTGCATTCATTTTCTCAAGGAACACACACTTACCTGTAAAACAAATGCGTGACTTAACTCGCTATAAAACGCTTATTACCCCATAGAGGTTTTAATACAGATAAAATTATGGCCATTCTAAAGCGAAATCAGTTATTCATAATTGATGGCAAAATTCATTCATAATACCAGAACTGAACAGAATTATAATAAATTAATATAAAAAAGACATAACTATGTAATTCCCAGTTAATAAATATAGATTCTAAATACATAAGCCGTTAGTATAATATTCGGTCGTTACGTGCCCCTACAACCAGGTTAATTGGCAATAAATTATAATAATTCGTATCTTTGCAGCCCACTGCCGTCTTAATGTGAATTGATCGACTGAGTTTATAAAATGTCGTGTATTTTAAGGTTTTTGCGCTAAAAAGATTTGATTAAAAAATAAAATAAAATAATGTCCATTTGAAAAACCAAGATGGCTCATTGGATAAAACATATTGATTGCAAATATAGCAGATTCGATGTGAGTAAGCGTCACTGAGTTTCATGTGCTTAAATTTCGCATTAGAGCAGTATGGAGATCTTTGTCAATTAGTAAAACATTTAACTATGGGCCGTTACTTTAAATTTAATATTGACTATTTCACTGTATTCTTCTCAAATTAAAAGTAAATTCAAGAAAAATAAAAATATATTTAAAATAATAAAAGAGTAACCAATATTATTTAATTATCATAAAATAATTTCAATTGCAAAAAGTCTCCACGGCGGGGAATCGAACCCCGGTCTCCCGCGTGACAGGCGGGGATACTGACCACTATACTACCGAGGATGATGTATATTCGTTCGAAATAGCTGTACTATTATTGCTGGTTATTCTATCGTCAAGCAAAAAAACTTATTGTGTAGTATTGTTGTGTATCGGTTCGAGAGTGTGTACAGGCATAAGGGAGATAACATCCTAGCCTCCAAGATGGCGCATTGGCGATTGACGATTGGTGAGGGTTATTAATATTTCTTACTATGCTAATGTCTATGGGCATGGTGACCATTTACCATCAGGTGCCTCTTGCCAGTCTCCCTACATAATACAATAAAAAAATACTTACCAATAATTAATTATCTAATTATATAAAGTTTTATAAGAGAAGTATAAAAAAAATAAGTAATGCATGTTTATATGTCTGTTTGAGACTAATTTTTGACATCATTCTCATCATTTTTTCTCATCGTCATTCTCATCATCATTCATCTATAAGAGTTGGCATATAGTGTAGTGCACTTTTTAATGGAGGTTTTAATACTGTTTAATTTGTTGTGTCACCACTAGATGGCGCTGCAGAATATCAGCTTCTTTGCTATTCAATGCTGCTATTCTGACGAGCCGGTTGGCGTGGTTGGTAGATAATTGCCTTTCACGCAGAAGGTTGTGAGTTCGATTCCCACCCAAGACAGATATTTGTGTGCATGAGAATTCCTGTTGTCCTGAGTCTTTGTGTAATTACATATATAAGTATGTATTTACAAAATAAAAAGTAGTATATGTAGTATATCAGTTGTTTGGTTTCCATAGTACAAGCTCTGCTTAATTTGGGATCAGATGGCCGTGTGTGAATAATGTTCCAGGATATTATTATTATTCAAACAATCCGAAATGATAGTTAGTATACCTGTATACGCAGGTTACATATTATGATAGTTACAATATATCTTACGAGTACTTGAAAGAGACCGACACTAATTATTTTTACAATTCAAATCAACACAAATTATTATTGAAACTTTATGAAAATCATATTCTACCGCTAAACAGCAATTCTTAGTATTGTTGCGTTTGAATGTTTAAAAAAAAAACTAAAAAAAAATCTGTGGTGTTTTCCTGCTATCGGTTCTTCTATCTCATGTCTTCATTTTGGTTCATTATATTAATAGTCACTATTTAATATTCACTGAGTAATGGTAGGTTTAATTTAATATTAAATCAAGCATCATAATATCTAATTTTGTTTTAAAACATTTCTTACAATGCCAATGTCTATGGGCATTGGTGACCACTTAGCATCAGGTGGCCCATATGCTCGTCCGCCTTCCTATTCTATAACAAAAAATAAAATAAAAAAAGTGAGTTTATATTCTTACTCTTTCACGTCTTAAATATTCAACCGCTCATCATGAAATTTTGCAAACACGTTAGAAAAGGATAGCGTATAATGTATCTCCCGTTAAACTCGGGGAGAACGTTTTTAACAATGTGCGAAATAATTATTTTAATATGAAACCTGAATTATATTGTATGAAGTCCAAGCTGGTTAATAATAATGCATAATATAACATTGAAGAACGAAATCAAAGACAGTTGACTAAAAAAACATTTAACCAACTCAATACGTAAGATGGAATAATTCTTATCGTCGATCCTTGCATATTAATGTCTTCATTATAATTAATATCCCTCAGAGCACAGTAAGATCAGACACTGACATTGGCATCCGTTTTATGTCTGACTTATAGCGAACAAAGTCAATTGTCTCGGCTAAATCTGCTTTTGAAATAAGGCAAAAAAGTTGTGTCGAGTCGATGTGTGAGAAGCGAAGCGAATAATATCGTGAGATATATGAATTAGATTAGCATATTTTTAAATATAAGTTTTTGTTGTATATTTTTTAGTCAATATACAAATTTGTTTTTTTTTTTATGTATAATGTTCGTAACTTATTTTCCAGGTCGGTATCACTGCGGTGAGCAAGAGTAATTTCAGCATAATGGAGATAGCCTATAGAATATTAAAGACCCAGATTTTTGGAGCACACAGTTCTTGTTTAGAAGAAGTGAAGAAGATGAAGATTTAGATGAAATCAATCAAAAATCAAAACATACTTGAATTTAACATTTACTTTGACATAGTTATTTCCCAGAATATATTTAGTGTAATACAATACTATATATATAATAAATAGCCTTTATCATCATAGCCATTATTATCATTAGTCTTGTAGCTTAAATCTCTTATCCTTAATGATATATAATAAAATCATTTTGCACAAACAATTTAACGTTATAACAATATTAACGAGGATTTAAATTATGGGGACTACACCTTCAGTAAATATATTATCGCTGTCGCTTAGCTGAACAAGTGAAGCTGTAACTTAATCAAGTACTAAAACAGGGTTAAGTTCAAGGTAAGACAAGTGAGTCTTAGCTTACATGTGACACTCCAAGTTTTATTCCTGTTTCCTTTTATCCCTTTGTCACGAGTGGGGAGTGATTACTGTCGTGTCCGAACAAACGAATAAACATGCATGCAATAAGCTATACCTATGTTACGCAGTTGGTTATTGGCAACATCATCTAAAAAATAAAAAAGTTAGTCTCCTTTTGACAGCAAGATTTGGAATTTCTTCCACGCTGCTCCAATGTGGGTTGGTGGATACACATTCTAACTGATTTAAAAAAATGTAAAGATGGGAAGCGATATCCTTCAGCTACTCGTAGAAGGTGTTAAAGGAAATGGGCTCATAACTGAAATTGTTTACAATTTCACCGAATTAATTTAATATGCATTTATTAACCAATTACATAAAACAAAATATTTATAATAAAAACGAATTAAAATTAAAAAAAAATAGATAAACATGGTTTTATTTGACTCCTCTATAGTCTATCGAACATGTGATCTCGGACGCTCTAAAAGAACACGGTTATTACAAAAACAACATTATAGGGATCCTAGTTAACCAGACGAAATGAGCCAATACAATATATGAATAATAAAAATATGAATATTTAGAATATGATATCGGTAACCAATTGCGTAAGAGATACAACAGTGCACTGGTGTTTACAAGAACAGGTGCTCATTCATAACACAATAAGACGATCCACGAGAGACGACAAAGAGAAAGCTCAGAGTAACACTGCATCCAAATACGGGACTGCTTCTGATAATTGGCAATGTTGTTTCTTCACGGAATAATTCAATTTGTTGACCTCATCAAGAGTCTGATCCCAGGACTTTGGGTTTTTTTTTTGTTTATTTTATTAGGTCTGGTAAATAGTTTCTTATAGATATTAGCGTTATAAGGAATATTAACCGTTTCTTACATAGCCAATGCGCTACCGACTTTCAGAACGAAGATGTTATGTCCCTTGTGCTATAGTTACACTGACTTACCCTTCAAACCAAAAAACATCGTTATTAAGTATTAGCTTGGCGGTAGAATATATGATAATTGGGTGGTACCTACCCCTACGGGCTTGTACAAATCCCCACCATCAAGCAATCTTTAGTCGTAAAAGCTAAACCAACAAAGCAGCGTATTTTATCTGGTGGTAGGGCTTTGTGCAAGCTCGTCTGGGTAGGTACCACCCACTCATCAGATATTCTACCGCAAAACAGCAATACTTGATATTGTTGTGTTCCGGTTTGACGGGTGAGTGAGCTAGTGTAATTACAGGCACAAGGGACATAAAATCTTAGTTCCCAAGGTTGGTGGCGCATTGGATATGTAAGCGATGGTTGACATTTCTTACAATGTCAATGTCTAAGAGCGTTGGTGACCACTTACCATCAGGTGGCCCATATGCTCGTCCGCCTTCCTATTCTATAAAAAAAAAAGACTGCCAAATTTATTAATTTGAACCATTAATCTGCTCAGTTCAGTCTTGATCAAATTAGTTTGGCCTGAAATTGGTTTTGTCCAGTGAAATATATTCAAAATAATTATTTATTTATACAGTTACAATTAACGCAACTAACCTTTGCAACCTGCAAGAAACAGTCAAGTATAATTCAAACTGAACGCGGGTAAACCGAAGTACAGCTAGCACAAAAATAATTATAGTGTTTTTATTCAATTAGCAACTCATACTACCAATTAACGCCATCTGACAGCCTTAAGGTATATTTAATTACTATATAACGACAGTATTGACATATGTGTGAGATATATTATGTTTAGTTAATATATTATTTTATTATATAATATTATTAGTATTACAAATTAGTAATTATTTTTGTTGTCTGTACTTGCGAGATGATTTCTGTTATAATGCCACTAACGTGCAGTAGATAGCGCGCAATTCGTAAGGTAAATATTTTTTTTTTTACTCGACTAAGGCATGTGAATGGCATGACTGAGGCTGAACGTGATGGAAGCGCTTTCTAGAGCTGGAAGCGAATTCTAGCAGTGAAGTTCCCCAACATAGGTGCCGTATAAGGGGAGAAGAATGTAAATACAGATACCACAATATATATGATATTTATCATTATAATATACCCATATACGAAAAAAATTGCTAAAAATTGGTAAATCTAGCAATTGAATTAAAAAAATATATCTTACTCCCTTCGATTACGAAGTCAAGGCTATACAAGTATTTTTCATCTGCTTGTATATACTACAATTATAGAATAAACGCTTTGTAGTCCGGTTGCTTTGTAGATTCACTAGAAGCTTTTTAATAATTATATTGTATGTTAATAATGTTCTTTTTTAATTTGAAAGTTTTCAAAATAATCCGAATTAAATTCATTTTTAATTTTAATATCTAATTATGATTATTATAGAAAAGTGATACTGAGGGTAAAAGATCGAAGGAGAATCGTTCATTTTAAAATTTTAACGCAATGCGTTCAATAAGGTCAAAAAAATAAAAATACAGATGTTGAAATGAACAGACTAGTTAATTGCAAATCCGATGCAAAGTTTATTAGACGCTCATTATTTATAAATTAAATATAATAAAATCTAATACGGTAAAAGCACTACGAATTCTGATTTAAGGTGATTTTATTTCGCTAATATATCAATCACTAGTCTATTATAAGGGCGTAGAGCTGCGCGCGCGCAAGTGCCATGGTTTCCGCTTATTATTGCGAGAGTCACGGAACGCACAGTAATGCTTTGTTTGAAGTCACTATTTAATATTCACTGAGTAATGGTAGGTTTAATTTATTATTAAATCAAACATCATAATATCTAATTTTGTTTTAAAATATTGCTAGGTACCACCCACATCAGATATTCTACAGCTAAATAGCATTACTTAGTATTGTTGCTTTCCGGTTTGAAGGGAGCCAGTGTAACAGGCACAAAGGACAAAATATCTTTGTTCCCAAGGCTGGTGGCGCATTGCCGGTGTAATCAATGGTTAATATTTCTTACAGCACCAATGTCTATGGGTGTTGGTGACCATCAGGTTAGATTGCTATAAAAAAAAGATTTGCAAATTTTAGTTTTGTTCATGTCTTTTATCGAATAATTCTCGATAATGTTTAGGAAAGCTATATAATCTAAATTGCTGCATTATGGATTGGAGCGGACACGTCAAAATTATGTCATCGATAATTTTCGAAACGTGTCGAGTGCTTTTCGACAAAAAAAGGCGACTGAAACCGGAACATTGAATAATAAAGATATTATAAACACAGATGACACTGTTATTGATAGTAATTTACAATTCTAATGTTTATTGAAATTATATTACGATATTTTTTTCCTACCTTCAAATTTATTGCAAACTTGCCTTCATAATGCCATCGTTAATTCTTGCGAAAAAAATCCAAACATTTGCTTTATCAATTTATTGTATTAACAAAACAATCTTATGTTATTTATTAAATAAATAATATATTTCGTACTATATGAAATATAACTATATCTATTGGCATTTATAAAATAGTTACTTATTGTCTCTTAGCATAATTAACTTAGCTTTGCATTTATTATATGTGATCATGAAACATTAATTTATCAATTATTACTAACTAATATTTTAAATATGAAATTCAAATGAGATTCTTTTAATTATAAGATATACTAACTATATAGATGTTTTAATAGTTAATTAAGTATATGAAAATTTAGAAGCGCTTGCCTGTCCTTGAAACCGTCATCGAATAAAATTCACTCATCACAATTACTAAAAGTCATTTCTGCTCCTTCATTAATATATATATTATTGAAAATACTATAATTCATAGCTTTTTTATATGAATTAGTAGAATTTAAGCAACGACCAATACACTTGAAGCGAACTACAGTATTATCGATGCATAAAGTGGTTATGAATTATTGTGATCTATTTTAGAATTGCTCTTAAGAATGGACTCGGTTTAGTCCATTTGTGTTCGACCGGTTTTGTTACAGCCGTTCAGCTAATATAGGAAGACGGGATTAAGCAGACAGACGTCTTACATGTGTGACTTGCTTTGTGTGTGAATCTTATTAGGCATATTCGAAAGAGAACTGCGTCCGGTGAAGTTGCTTATTATCGCAAATATTAACTACAATATCTTATATATAAATTGATGTAGAAATTTCATGTCTGACCGATTATCATGTAAGTTGACAAATTCGTAATTTTTCGTGGGAAAGTTTTTTTTTATTATGTAAAAGAGGTCTGACAAATAGGCCACCTGATTGTTGGTAGTCACCACCACCCATCGACATATTGACCATCCCTTACATGGTCCATGTGCTTGATCTTTGGATCAAAGTTTGATGGTCTATCCTTACAGCAGCTCTAAGACCAAAACATCGTATATCAGAAATTGTTTTCAGTAATGTCACTTCTATGCTTGTGCAATTGGAATAACATACAAAATAAATTACGTAAAAAAAGATTTTTTTTTAATAAACTCGGGGACAAATTCTCCTAACAAATTGTTACTTTATCGCAATCGAATCGAAACGTAATCGTTGCCGTTTTACCGTTTTCCTATTCTACTATTCCATTATCACAGTGATTCAGTTGTGGTTCGGTCGAAGTTGGATCGGAATAGAATCGAGAACGTATCGTAACCGTTATAAATTAGTAGAAAATTCCCCAAATTACGATTCAACTGAGGTTTATTTTTGTGAGGAATTGAATTAAATTAGCAGGATTCTCTCCTAATTCTTTAACGAGAAAACAATTATCCATCAAACGACCTTTGATAACAATAACATATTACTACAAATTGCAAATTCATAACGCTCGTCTCTCATTATTTAAAAATAATACATTGCTCTAAATGACAAGTTATTTTAAGCGACGAATATGGGATAACGTTAAGATCAAACATACGTAAATAAATAATAAAAAATAAACCATTTAAAACTGTAGACAGTTTACCTCGTTTGCGCATTAACACCTAATTAATTCACCTTTCACAATTAAATTTTTCACCGTCACTTATTTCTTTCAAACAATATATTTCTTAAGAGCTAGTGACGGATGTTTTGGCGCAAAATATCCGAATTTCCGGCGCAATCCACGCGTACAATCACCGCGTCCGGTGCGCGGGCGTCTTTTTACGTCTTTTGTCATTCTCGACCTGTTGCTGTTAAATATTGCTATTTTCATATTTTTTATTGCATATTGTTCGTATAATTTATATTTAAAAAAAAAAAAAAACTAGCAATGCAAACAGCATTAAACAATTAATATTATTTAATTTTGATTCACAAATTATGAGTCGAGCTTGACTTAAACTTGGTACAACAAATATAAAATTGGCTTTGATCAAGTCGGCTATTTTAGTTTGCTATGTGACTCTTTAATAGTTGAGCTATAGTCAAGCAGTTCAAAATCTTCTTTAGAGGAGAGAGACCTTTGCTCAGCAGTGTAAAAAAAGATGTAAACGACTAACCTTTCACTATTGTTTTAAGTCGAGATGGCCTGTGGTTAGAACGCGTGAATCTTAACCGATGATCGTGGGTTCAAACCCGGGCAAGCACCACTGAATTTTCATGTGCTTTTTTTGTGTTTATAATTCATCTCGTGCTTGACGGTGAAGGAAAACATCGTGAGGAAACCTGCATGTGTCTGATTTCATTGAAATTCTGCCACATGTGTATTCACCAACCCACATTGGAGCAGCGTGGTGGAATAAGTTCCAAACCTTCTTCTCAAAAGGGAGAGGAGGCCTTAGCCCAGCAGTGGGACATTAACAGGCTGTTACTGTACGGTAATTATTTTAACATCTCAATTTTAAACTTCAGTGTTCTAAACTATTGACACCATTTATTCTACATATTACCTAATTAAATTAATCAAAAATATTTTATTAAATACTAAAAATGACACTATTTCAATAAAATCGTAGCGTTTAATTCAAATTGGGTTTAAATAGTGACGTCGTGAATCAGCAACTTGTTGATATCAATTGAACAAGCTATCAGAAGCAAGATAAATGTTTGTTCGCCGCCCCTATTATTACAGGGTGGCATTGTTGACAGGGCGCGACAACACGTTACTGACAAACGTAAAACTAAATATAATAAATTACATTTGATGTAAACGTAGTGAAATTATTATTTAATTTTATCTAAATGATAATTTATTTGTTAATTATAAATAAATTAATATCATAGTATTATATAATTACCCTGTAACACTTTTAATATATATTTTATTTTTATGTAAACAAATATTATCATCATTTGCAGCTGTGCAGCTTTATATATGCTCATCGGGTACGTAGGTAGCTTGCACTCATTATTCTACCGCGAAACAGCAATAAATGATCATTTATATTGCTGTGTTCCGGAAAGTCAGCCAGTCTATTACAGGCTCAAGGGACATAACATCTTAGTTTTTATTGTAGGCATTCGTGATGAATGAAATAAAATGTCTATGGGCCGTGGTGACCCCATCATGTAGCCCATTTGCCCATCTATCTTTTTTGACAAAAATATAACTAAGCCATAAAATTTGTCTAGTCATATGCATATTAGCAACATAATTAGAATGAAAACTTTTATGATTAAGAAGTTATAAAGTTATATAATATGACGTCATGAGCCAGCCCTATCCAAACAAAAGGGTGAGGTTCGAAGTGGAACACTTGTTGCTCCCCTAACAATGAGTTTATTTCAATTTAATGGCACCCCTCACGAAGCGTGGTCCGAATAATTCAGTAGCGGTAAAATATAAGAGAAGTCTTAGTATAAAAAATAAACTTTGCTTTTTTAAATAATTACTCGATGATTAAGACGAGCCGGCCAATTTACCTGAAACAAAAAAAATAAAATGATAAGTTAATAAAGTTTTAATTAAAACTATGCATAAGTCGAGATGGCCCAGTGGTAAGAACGCGTGAATCTTAACCGATGAACGTGGGTTCAAACCCGGGCAAGCACCTCTGAATTTTCATGTGCTTAATTTCTGTTTATAATTCATCTTGTACTTTTCGGTGAAGGAAAACATCGTGAGGAAACCTGCACGTGTCTAATTTCATCGAAATTCTGCCACATGTATTCCACCAACCAGCATTGGAGCAGCGTGGTGGAATAAGCTCCAAACCTTCTCCTCAAAAAGGGAGAAGAGGCCTTAGCCCAGTAGTGGGACATTTATAGGCTTTTATTGTTATTGCATTATATGCATATTGTAAAATTTTATTGTTATGGATTGTAGATATCGAGAAAGGACTACAAATGTTGACTACATTTTCACCAATTTTATAAAGTGTTTTGGACGAATTAGCTCCTCTTCTTTGAATAATTGAAGTTCCATTTTCAATTTTGAATTTGTTTGAAAATAGAATTATAAAATTATAACGATAAAACTTTTAAAATTTTGAACACTAGTGAGAAATTCCGCGACACATTTACGGGGCTTAGTTTCGTAGACATGTTTTGTTCGATTAATCCAATCGATATTTACGATACAGGCAGGACAGCGATTGAGATGTCGTGGCCCACGCACCATTGTGTTTAGAGAAACATATGTGGATGTATTCTCAACTGCGATGTTTGTTTAGCACGTTCTCATGCAGTTCAGCACATTTGACAGATTAAACCTTTTTGCGTCAGAAACATTACATTCAAACGACTTAAATGTTATACTTGAAATCGACCTAGATGTGTTCTCAATACTCCAAAATAAGTTTAAGAAAAAATAGAACTGGAATCCTCCACGTCACATGTCTTCCCCGTTTTATAAAAAAATATTGATAAAAATAAATATTAGTGTGAAAACTTAGAAAGCTCATCTACATTGGCACTGTAAGAAATCAACCTTGGGAACTTAGATGTTATGTTGCTGACCGACTACTACACTGGCTCGCATTCAAATTCTAATAATTGCTGTTTGGCGGTAGATTATAGTATAATAAGTGGGTGGTACCTACCCAGGCGGGATTTATAAGCATTAATATCTAGTATTAAGCGTGTGTGTGTGCAAATATTTTGTTTTTTTTTTTTAATTTTTATATCAACAATTGCCGTGTTAGTACCAATCGCGATCATTCCCTCGGTTTATGTATCAATGTCGTGTTTGCACGCAATTGTTTGTGTAAAGTACTAATATATATTTCAAATGGAAGTACAACCACAAATTTATTTGGTATAACAAAATGTTTAATTTTTATTTAGGCTTAAAAAAATATACCAAAATACATCTTGCAAAATTTAAAACATTTCGTATCTATACTATAATCCGAAGGCAGGAAGAGTAAAGATAAACATAATTTAGATTTACGTGTACCATGCGATTCTTAATTAATATATATTTTTTATAATATATCAATATTCCACTTAACTGGTATTATCCACTTCTGAAATATCAATAACAACATTGCCGATTTTCAAAAATTTTCGTGTCCTAAATTAAATAAATTAAGTAGTAAATTTTGAACACTTTTTTTTATACTTAACCTGTGTCGTATACGTATTATTTTTGCCACAGTTAAGTTCAAAATATCTCAATTTCCTATACTAACAAGATTATCTGAAAAGATGTCTCCAAGATTTACAGTTACAGTTTACGATTGAACATAATTATATTTTCTAACTATTATGATTATCAAATTTATGATCGAATGTTTAATGGGATCCATAGGTCCGATGCAAATGGCGCGCATTTAATGGATTAAAAGTCAGAATTATTTAGTATGCAATTATAAATTATTAAAACGATAGTCACAATGGTGTTTCCGATATTGAGTTCCGCTGTTAAACCCTTAAGGCGTCCATATATTATTTCACTTTGTATTTCGTAGACCATTGTGGGTATTTCGTACACCGAAAACTACTTAACTTCAAAATTGTGATTTCTTTAATTAAGAAAGATGTCTTACTTTTGAACATCAAACGTTTATTTGTGGTATTTTGAGTCAGTTTATTCTTATTATAACAAATTTCCAAATAGTCTTCCAAATATTAGTATTGATTTGATAAATAGGAATGGCACTTAAGACTTTTCGAATTTAAGTTTATTCATATGCATAAAATAATCACGTAACATATTTATTATAATTATTAAGTATAAACACATTAGGTTTATGTAAGTGAGCAGTTGCGTTCGTCGCCGTGGCTGAAATCGGTCAGGAGGACATCATCATCATCATACACTATAAACGGTTACAAGGTATAATAATGAATGAGTGTGGTGTCCAGTCAGACGGGTCAGTAAAAGACCCTACCTTCAATAAGGAGCAATGGTCTTGATCCAATTTACGTAGGACATATTATAGTGCACAATTGTGTGCAGAAATACAATTGTTTAACCCAGAACCTCAGGGTATGCGGCCTGATAAGCTAGCAATTACACTAACGTCAGTCAAAAGGTAATCAAAAATTAAAATCAATGTATGTAATATTTAATAAAATAAACTTCAGTGGCTAAAATGCAATACATCTGACCAACATATTAACCAGTTAATTTGAAGAGTTCCCATGGACAGTATAACATCACAACAAACATAGCATCCTAATATATGTTCCTCGAGTAAGCTACAAAACGCAGTGTCGTATATTATGTTAAGACATTAACTGTTGTGTAGAGCAAGGCGTTCATGTTATAAGCACCATTATTGTATATATGCACGCCACAACATTTACTAAAATAGATAATTACCCATAAACAACAAAATTTATTTGACTTAACGTAGGAAATGAATTATTATCTTGCAGATATTTAACGCTATCGTTTCATAAATGTTTTCTTATAATGAGTGAAACCTATTATGATAGAGCATATAATTATGATTGATGAATGTCAGCTATTAAAGAAAATTCCTTATTTGTTTATGATTCAGTAAATCGGATCGTATCTAAGATATTCTAGAGATAATAATGTACCTGATGTTTACCAGTTAAAAAAGTGAGAAATAACCACTGAGAATTCATTTTCGTTGAAGGAATTGTTACATAATGTGTTGGATGAAATACTAAAAGTAAGCACCAACTAGCATTGGCGCAGCCTGTAGCATCTTAACAGGTGGCCGGAAGCCAATCCACCAAAGCAATCACAAAGAATGTTGGCGTTGGAAGTTGGCGTCAGGCAGGTATAAGTACGAGCATAAGTCTGCCATTCAATACTTTAATCAATGAAAAACTATTACACTTGCAGATTGATAGTGACGAATTTACCTGATGTTCGGGAAGAAATACCTCGGATTTGAAAAGAACGGATTGAGTTCAGGGTCTTTTCTTGAAGAGAAACTTTCGCATAGTTAGTATACTAATTAAAACTGTTCAATTATAATTTTAAATAAATCTTTATGATTGAAAACGCATAGTAGAAATGTATTATGTGACATTTTTAAATTGTTACACATCATGAAACCTTCAGTTCTCTCACATAAACTTAAAGAACTATAAACTCAATGTGTGAATGACATATGTACTCGAGTAAGTAATCAACTCAAAAAAATGAAACTGCCAATTGCTTAAAATCATAATGTTTCATGACACATGACACTTTGACTAAGAGTTCAATTTCAAACTATTGTGATAGACAGACAGATGTGCAAATTGAATATATTTATATTTAAATCTGATCGTATAAAAAACAAATAATCATCTCAAAGTAATCATTATCGCATTCTCATTCGTGGACTAGCGATATGATATTCACTTACTACTTGGCTCGGTATCAGCGGCATTACAAAAAGACCTAAAGATCCTTTCATTCAGAGAATGTTCGGTGTGATATTGAGACGGATATATCGTATACGCAGAAGAGCGATAGAGACAAAAGGTGATCTCGCTTTGATTCTTGGCAATTGTCCACCGGAAGGCGGCTTTTAGCAATAAAATAATGAACTAAAATACAAAGGTTCATTCAGCTCGGTGAGGTGTAACATTAGTTTTTTAGACATTCTAACTGAAACATCTAAATGAGGTTAAGTTATATATAATAAGAATATTGAGAATAGTTACATCAGTAAAAATTATACTTAAATAACTTGTACAGTAGTAAGTAATGATCGATACAACACGTTTAATATTTCATGTTTAGTTATACAAAATAAATATATTAATGTGATATATATATATTCACTGGTGGTAGGGCTTTGTGCAAGCTCGTCTGGGTAGGTACCACCCACTCATCAGATATTCTACCGCAAAACAGTAGTTCTTGGTGTTGTTGTGTTCCGTTTTGAACGGTGAGTGAGCCAGTGTAATTACAGGCACAAGGGACATAACATCTTAGTTCCCAAGGTTGGTGGCGCATTGGCGATGTAAGCGATGGTTAACATTTCTTACAATGCTAATGTCTATGGGGGTTGGTGACCATTTAGCATCAGGTGGCCCATATGCTCGTCCACCTACCTATTCAATAAAAATATATACATATATATATATATATATATATATATATATATATATATATATATATATATATATATATATCTTTGTTATTTTGTTTGTTTAATATCTAATAAGTATTGTTTGACGTAATAAACGTCGCTATAAACGAAACACTAGCTTATGTACAATTATTGAGTACTACAATTTATTTAATTTTTAAAATATATTGGTTGATAATATTATATACCTGCATTATAAAGTAGTCATTATTCGTGTAACATAGGACGCCAACATCTCGCCCAACGTTTGACGAATTTCGGTATGAAACCTTATAACAGTCAATAAATTGATCAATGCTTACATTAAGCTATATTTCGATACAAAATAAATACAGCAACACAAAACTTTACTCTTGAAGTATATAGTCCGATGGGACGGTAAATGACACAAGAAAGTGTTCAGGCGCAGGAGTGCTTTCCGCGCTTTCTGAGGCACGGGAGTGTTTAAACACACTTCAAATGTCTGTCAACCAGACTCCTGGTTGCTACTGAGAATTTTTTCAACAGAAAAACCCAATAATTTTTCATGGGCCCGACTTGATGTTTGAAATGAAGACCTCGTGATTTGTGGTCTTATTATCCACTAGGACAAGACAAGCGTAAGAGGAAAAAAAATAACATATTGAATACTCATGATTCTTAAATAAGTGACGCAAGAAATAGTAAAGCGGTAAATTAGTCACTTTACATTAAAAAAACTTTGAGTGCCACATTTAGAACTCGAGGCAATTAGTTTAATCTAAAATGACTATGTATTAAAACAGATAACGCGCCATTTTCTAAAAAATATCATCAAATTTTATATCACCATTAAAACATTGTTTGAATAATACTTTAAAGGTTGAATCACTCATTATCACGAAAATCATAAGTTCTCTGAGATGTGATAAATTTTATAGTTGCTCTTAAAATTATACTTAAATATTATAAAAATTTAAATCGTGTATTGATGTGGTTTTCCTCGTAGAACTAATCAAAGACGGAAGCGGACAAAAGTTCTAGATTTAAAATTACTTAAACAAAATGTCAAAAGGAGTCAATATATAAAGGTTCTAAACTTCAAACCTTATCCTAAGAAAGGAGAGGAGTTCTAGGCCCAACAGTGGGCCATAGGCTATTCCTTACTTTTACTTTAAGAAGGGTCCAGTAGTGTGTAGAGCTACTTAGTATTTCACTCTTGCAATATTCAAAACCGACTAACGGTGATACGCTATTTTGACGCGTATATTCTTTAATTGCTATAATTATTTCAGTGAATGTCGCATATCACATATAACAAATCATGTTGTTCTTATAGAATAGCTTTACTGTCAACGATTTCATTATTACGTATACTGAATACTAAGAATATAATTTATACCGTACAAATCCTAATAAGATCTGCCTGAGGCTTCCATCATCGTGAATGGTAATACATTTTAAGGAGTAATCAATCAAGCTTTGTCTGCAAACTGTATAGATTTTAAATTGAATTTCTGTTAACAATACACGGATTACAGCCCGTACTTTGTCCGACTTCGTACTATAATACAGTTGTGAAATTACAAGCCAAGTTTTGACTTATCGGACAAAATACAACGCGCGTTTTGCAAGACACGTTGGTGGATGTGAAAGGGTTATTACCCAATGGAAAGCGTGAATTTCGTTTGCATCGAATGAATTTTAGAATGGATTAAGACATAAAGTACTATTGATACGTACAATGGTATAGGATTATGGGTTATTTATAAGAATTTTTTAAGTAACAACAGTGTAATTTGGATGTGTAGGTATTTTTTATTGAGACTGTTAAAATGTTCATTTGTGTGTTTTGAATATTAACAACAGATATATGAAACAATATCTATAGTTTATTCAGGGTTTGTGTATAAAGTGTGCGCCTGTTCTTATGACATAATATGATTTTGACGTGTCACGTATCTACTTCCCTTTTCGTAAACGATGACTTGACCTTGATGACCTTAATTTGTTCCATAAAATTCCCAATTCAATGAAGTCGTATATGCCATCACATACGAGTTTTTATTTATTAATTAAATTGTCAATATTATAAAGACTTCTTTTTTTGTTGTATTTTTTGCATATTTTATTTTTATATAATTCCTCTTTTCTGCGTAATTTTGTTAATTTTTACAAAAAATGTACTTTTTTTCTATGCATCTTACATAAGCCTACAAGGAAGGTGTGCAATTTTATATTTAAGATATTATGCTCTAGAATAAGAAACGAAATTGTGTACAGCATTTGCTTCTTATTTAATAAAATATAATAAAATGTTTATTTGATTGTTTTTCAGATTTACAAAGGACATCTGCCCCGATCATACGCGAGTGAAGTTGCTGTAGGAAATTAGTTATAGATAAAAGGCAATAAGTTACAAATGCTATTCTTAAGAAACATCACTTATATAAAACGGAATAAAACCCAGGAAGTCATATTATATAAGCGAGTAGGAATATAAATATGAAAAAGCGCTCGGGAATTCAGTTCTCTAAAAGCATTCGGACAAGCCCGCAGTAAAATATTATGAACACATAAAGAGTCCACAATGCGGGAGCACTCGCTTCGATTATCTCCCGTATTTGTCTATGTTTTATAGCGGTACTCACATTTATAGCTTTTCGATATTATTTCGCGTATTTTTTATGCAATTGGCTACCGCGACCCCCTTTGGGCGAGATAGTTTTGTATGGATACGACGTTTTATTTAAATATTATAACACTGTGTATTGTCGCTGATCTTTGTAAATTACTCATAAGTCTGCAGACACCAAGGCAGATGTTCGCATGATGATAATCCTGAGCCTATAGAAAATACTTCGATTGCTGTGATATTACTTGGCTGGGCTTGCACAAATCTACCACCATGTAGACTGAGTCTGTGTTGAACACTAATTTAAATTTCGAACACATTTGAAATAAGAGAAATTGTTTTATCAGTTTTACAAATATTACCTACGACTGAAATCATCTACAAAAGTTGATATGTTATGAATTATAATCAATTCAACAAAACGAATATATATATTTTTTTTCTTGTCATTATTTCGAAAATTGTATTACGTGCATTAAAATGGTAATTCAATTCTGAAAGGAATCATCACAACTCGTAGAAATCACATAATGGAATATCATAATAATACAATTAAAAAAAAAAGATGTAAAAGATTTATTTGTGAAGTAATAAATTTTATACTAGATCCCGCCCGCCGCTTCGCCCCCGTGTGAAAGGCTCCGAAGTATTTATTATCATTGTACAAATATTAATTGTAACGCTGTTGATTATAAATTTTTTTTTTTTTTTTTTTTTTCAGCCTTTTGCCGTCCACTGCTGGACGAAAGCCTCCCCCATAGAACGCCAACCATCCCGATCTTGGGCAGTCCGCATCCATCCCGAACCTGCCACCTTTTTTAAATCGTCGGCCCATCTTGTCACAGGGCGTCCTACACTACGTTTGCCTAAGCGTGGTCTCCACTCCAACACGTGTCGGCTCCATCGGCCATCAATGCGCCTGGAGACATGACCAGCCCACTTCCACTTCAGCGAGCTAATTCTAAGCGCGATGTCGGTGACTTTAGTTCTCTGGCGAATGTCCTCATTTCGGATTCTATCTGCCAGAGAAACCCCAAGCATCGCGCGTTCCATTGCTCGCTGAGCGACCCTAAATTGGTGGACCAGTCCTACGGTAAGTGTCCACGTTTCGGCACCGTAAGTCATTACAGGTAGGACGCACTGATTGAAGACCCTGGTCTTAAGCGACTGTGGGATCGACGATTCAAAAATATGACGTAACCTCCCGAATGCCGCCCAGCCCAAACGTATTCTTCTTTTAGCCTCCTTCTCAAAGTTGTGCCAGCCAAGTTGTATAGTTTGGCCCAGGTAGATATATTCCTGCACAACTTCAAGTGGAGAGCCATTTACGACCACTGGTCTCGGGGATACATGACGGTTTGCCATAATTTTGGTCTTTTCAATGTTCATCCCGAGACCTACTTGTCTTGAAGAATCGCTCAGGCTGTTTAGCATCTCTTCCAAATCCTACAGAGTCTCCGCCATGATGACAATGTCGTCGGCAAATCGCAGATGTGCAATGTGTTGGCCATTTATATGAATGCCGCGTCCGTTCCAATCGAGCGTCTTGAAGACGTCCTCCAATGCATTGGTAAAGAGTTTCGGTGATATTACATCTCCCTGTCTTACCCCGCGATGCAATTGGATTGGTCTTGTGCTCTGATCTTGTACTTGGACGGTCATGGTTGCGGCTTCGTACAAACACTTTACCACCTGGACATACCGACAGTCAATTAGGCATCTCTGCATGGATTCCAGAACAGCCCAGGTCTCGATGGTATCGAAGGCTTTTTCGTAGTCCACAAACGCTAGGCATAGAGGCTGATTATATTCCTCGGTCTTCTGTATTATTTGCCTTAGTGTGTGTATGTGGTCTACGGTACTGAAGCCTTTTCGAAACCCAGCCTGCTCCACGGGTTGGAAGTCATCGAATTTTCGGGCAAGACGATTCGTGATTACAATATATTATATGTGATTATAAATAATGCATATAAATTCGCGTTTTTCCGCGATGGAGTAACAACATTCATACAAACTTTCACATTTAATAATAATAATAATATCCTGGGACATTATTCACACGCGACCGTCTATAGTTTGGGAACTAAACAGAGCTTGTACTATGAAAACGAGACAACTGATATACTGCATATACTAGTTTTATTTTGTAAATACATACTTATAGATAATTACTACCAGACTCAGGATAAACAGACATGTTCATGCACATAAATGTCTTTCCTGCGTGGGAGTCGAACCCACAACCTTCGGCGTGAAAGGCAAGTATCTACCAACCACGCCACGTCAAATTTATAATATTAGTACGATTTTATTTTAAATAAATATAAAGGCCGTATCCACACTTACCAACGGCCGATACTGTCCTCTTCACAATACCACTTCAGCCTATCGGGCATTTGAAATAAAAAAAAATGTTAAAATCGCCCCTCGCGAGACTCGTAAACTAGTGCGGAGTCGTCCGTCCAATTAAATATGTATGTGTTCGACCACTTTCATTACTTGGATGTTTTTTTTACCATAACCCTCGATTTTTGTTACTTTATATTGTTAATATGATTTTGAATTATTTAAACAGTTTATTATTGAAGGGGTGGAACAGACCAATGAAATTTTGCCTTAGACAATCTTGAATAAACCAATCGTTAAAATCCTTGACTTTACAAGAAATGAACTTAATATTTTTTTTAAATTATAGTCTATGTGTAAAGGTTACGATTTTATGAGGTTTGTCATTAATAAAATAACTTAAAATATATATTTTATAAGCTGTTATTATACAAGCCTCCTTCCTACAACCTTCTCCTCAATGTAGATGCTCCGCATTGTAGCAGTGTCGTGGAATAAGCTCAATACCTTCTCCTTAAAAAGGGAGAGGAGGCCTTAGCCCAGTAGTGGGATATTAACAGGCTGTTACTGTATTATACAAGCTTCCTTTTTAAGTAGACGATGTTATATTATATATCATATTTGATATCATAATGATCATGTCCTCATGACGGATTTTGTTCACGGTGACTATTCTAAAGGGAGACTAGACTGCGTTGGATATATTGTAGTGCACAAGTGTGCACTACTCACACTCCCATAATCCGATCGGACAGCAAATCCGATACGACCGGACAATGTTCGGGTGCAGGACCAACGGCTTTGCGTGCTTTCCAAAGCAAGGGAGTGTACACACTTTCAGCTTTTAGACTGGGATGCTACTAAGCTTCTTCGACATAAAAAAACTGATAAATTTTTATCGGCCCGACCTGGGGTTTGAACCCGGGACCTCGGTTGTGCGACCTCTAGCCACTGGACCAGCAAGGCAGACAATTCGATGTTTTATCTTTAAATAATTCATTTTTTTATTAGCAAATTTATCAATATATTATCTATGAAATATTTATCAGATAGAAATTCCACTAAGAATAAACGTTTGAAATCCTAATAGTTACTTATTTGCATTCAGTTAAATTAAAATATGCTTCTAAAGATAACTCATCTTTAATGTTATAGTTCAGAGGAAAATATCAAAAGTAATGGGATTGTAAATATTCCCACTGCTGGGATCTGCGCTGTTAAAACATAGTACATTCTATGGGTGGTGAAAATAATAATAGTAATATATAATAATAATAGATAAATTAATAAATAAGTGAATTAAGAAGTGATTGAATATCAGCCAGCCAATACATATATGTTCATATGTGTACGCAAAGAGATTAATCCCATGACCAACGGTTTTAGGTGCTTTCCGAGGCAAAGGCATAAATTCTTGACTTGACTCACAAACTTTTTTATTTGAAAATTAAATGATATTTTAATTATACATCCCTCAGACGATCAAAAAACGCAGTATAAAAGAGCTTGTTAATAACAATTCCCGACAATTTCTTTTGTCGCATTAATTAATATGCAACTTTGATATACATCTTGACTATTCTCAACATGACGCTTATTCTTACTTATGTACGTAAAATTACAAAATTACATCACACCCAATACAATGATATGTGAATCTAATCGATAACGAAATAGAGTTGAGAATACGTTTTCGCGTCTTTAAATTAAATTTGTCGGATATATATAGGGGTGTCATAATTGAGACAAAGTCGTACCGGTGTCATTGTAGGCGTTGTATTCACACACCCTTAAACATTTGAGTTTTTTTTTCTCAGTAATTATGTTTTTTCTCAATGATGCAATACACTTTTCTTGGTAAAGATAAATTAATGAGCGGTTCCATTCGCGACGGTTCGATTGTACCAACGCTTTTGTGATATTGTTTTAATAATAACATATATTGGATGTTTTATATTGTTTTTAAATAACAAAAAAAAATTGCAAAGGATAATTGCATTTTGTGACAGAATACAGGGGCTGTTAATAATGTTTCAATAGATAATTTTAATGAGTGTAGACAAATGTCGGGTGTTATAAAAAATGTCCTCATTTTTTTTATTGCAGAAATAATAGTATACTTTTAAGTTATAATATGATATAGACTATGTATGTTAAATAGTTATTTAACCGTTTGTATAAATATACAATGTTGTATAAATATTAATATGTTATTTGCCCGCGAGGCGTATATTAACTTAAAACAATCGGTTGTTTGTTATCTTATGTTCTAGTTTATGAGTTTTTAAGCGTTACAGTAACAGCCTGTTAATGTCCCACTGCTGGGCTAAGGCCTCCTCTCCTCTTTTTGAGGAGAAGGTTTGGAGCTTATTCCACCACGCTGCTCCAATGCGGGTTGGTAGAATACACATGTGGCAGAATTTCAATGAAATTAGACACATGCAGGTTTCCTCACGATGTTTTCCTTCACCGTTAAGCACGAGATGAATTATAATCACAAATTAAGCACATGAAAATACAGTGGTGCTTGCCCGGGTTTGAACCCACGATCATCGGTTAAGATTCACGCGTTCTAACCACTAGGCCATCTCGGCTTTTTTTTTTAAGCGTTATTAGTAACTTTTAGTTATACAAAACGTGCATTCAATTAAAATCAAATATAAATATACTTAATTCAAGTATCAAGGGTTTTATTCGACTCAAAAAAAAGTATTCTTAATTCGGTTGTATGTTTTTTTTAAATGTTTGTTACCTCAGAACTCGTTACGTTATTTATGAACCGATTTGGATTTTTTTGGGTATACATCCTATTTCAATTTAAATTTGAAGAAAAAATACAAATACTTGGAGTTTCTTGGATATCATCATGAAATTTCATGTTGTAGTACCCATAAAATGTGGGTATGTATTTTTTTTATTTTATTTACGAATAATATAATTAAATACAGATTAAATATCTTTTTATTACACTGTGTGTAATATTTGTTTTGTTTTGTATAAAGTTTTTCATATCTTTATTAGTTTGACTTTTGCGGGATCAAAATTTCAAACATAAAAGACGATTTACGTGTTTTAGTTTTAAATACTTGCTTAGGTTTTTGCCAGTTCCAGAGGATTTAAGAGTAGCCAGTCAAAACACCATGTTTATAAATGACAAACGAAAAAATGTTTTAAAGAAATAGCCGACATCGAACAGTCGATTAAGATCAAACTGATACGCCCCTCCCCTGGTAAACTGAAGTCAATGTGATGGAATGATTAATGAGAACTCACATTAGGTTAAAGGAAAGGAAGTTCGCAGTATCTAAGATTTGAAATAATAAATATCGATTGAAAATACTTGGAGTTTATTTTATATAGACATTTCTTGCTTTATATATGTAACCATTATATGTAAGTGAAATTTATTAAAAAAATTAATACGTCTTACATATTAGACAGTGCTAATCTAGTAGCTAGATTATACGGGTATAGACGCCGTGGTCGTGGGTTCAAACGCCTTTTTTTGTCGCTGGAAAGACGCGTTATGCTTTCCCCCCACGAGAACAGTGTGAGGCTCGCCGGTGTCCAAGGCACCGAGTGCGCCCCGAACATCGGAATACCCACTAAAAAACCAGCAGTACCCTTTCCGTCTTAACGAGGAGCGCTCCCGGATCGCTTTCGCATGCTACCGTGAAAGTATGTATTGCCTGTGCCTGATCTCTTTCCTCTCTCAGACACATCAGACTCTAACGGAATAGAGAGTGTATCTGTGTATGCATAAGCTCTTGTATATGTGCGTGTATCTTGCGCAGCTATGACTGTGATGTCTTTAAAATTTACCGGTACGCAAATACATTTTTCCATTTTATATATTATTCTTGAAAAATATTTGTATAGAATTACTTCGATGTTCCATAATAACGATTGACTTTAAGAAAAATCTTAAATAATTGTGATATATTAAATGAATCTTTTTAATACATCTATTAATAATAACTGTTTCGAAGATTCTGCGACAAAAATAACACCACAAGACGACACTTAGTCATATAGTATGTCAAAATTGATATTAACACTAATCTTTTGATATGATATATTGTTTTAACGCGTGACTTTCACCGAATATTTCTTCTATCATATTTCTAAATACCGCGATTATGATAAATTCTAACAATGCATTATTCATATTAATGGCTTTTTTATATGATTTTGCTACTATGTAAATTTTAATTTGGTTTTCAAAAATGTTTAGTATGAATAACTTATTATGATAGAGGTTCTCGCCCACATTTTTATAACTTGCTTAAAAGAAAAATAGAACTATAATAAAGTTATCAAAAAAAAAAATAAAAAAAAAATCTCTTTCATTGGCTGCTTTGAGAAAACTTGATTTTCTTCATTTTATTTTTAAATAATAAACTAGCGGCCCGCTCTGACTTCATCAGAGTTAAACAATTATCTATCTTAGTAAATATTACGCAGGTATATTTTATTTATTTTGTAATAAATATGATTAATAAGAGGAATAAATATCCCCATAATTTTGTCTGAAATTCTGAGGTCTCTTAGAGTTCTGTTTAAGGTTTCTATTCGTGAGCAGCTCATTCGTACCAAATTAAGAGACAGATCTTGAAAAAAACGCCCCGTTTTTGTTAAAAGAAAACTTTAAGTAAGAAGCCGTATTATTCAATAAATAATGATATAGATGATAACAAATTGTGGAAATTCGTTGATTTCCATGCAGGATAAATAATAATTCAGTTGTATTTAATTATCTATGTAACTCGATTTTCGAAATGATTTACTGGTGGTAGGGCTTTGTGCGAGTTCGTCTGGGTTGGTACCACCCACTCATCAGATATTCTACCGCAAAACAGCAGCAGTCTTTGTTATTGTTATGATCCGGTTTGAAGGGTGAGTAATTACAGACACAAGGGACATAAAATCTTAGGTCCCAAGGTTGGTGGCGCATTGGCTATGTAAGCGATGGTTGACATTTCTTACAATGCCAATGTCTAAATGCGTTGGTGACCACTTACCATCAGGTGGCCCATATGCATTCCTATTCTATATAAAAAAGAGTACTGAGTTTCTTGCCGGTTACTCTCGGTAGCATCTACATTCCGACCGTATCGTGGTATCTTTAAATTTAATTTAATCTTGTAAAATGACGATTCAAAAGTGCTCGCAAGATTCTACTTGAATAAATTTAATTTTGATTTGATCAAAAAATAACATCTTATAGTTCGAAGCATAATCGCTGTAAACGATTACAAACGAACAATGAATGAAATATTATCGACTAAATAACTAAATTAACAGTAACGAACTCGGTAAATCTATTGGAATGTTTCATGAGCACGGCCGCTCTATGCGACCCCTAGTTATAATTACAATAAATAATGCTGGACGTTTAGTTGAATACCAGTATATTTAAGGGTTAAGCGACGGGCGGTGACGGGTTACACCAATGATTGTTGTCTTATGTTAATTAATGGAATTAATGAAATGTGGTTATGTCAACGTTTATTTGTAATTTATGTAATGCAAATCGTTACATTTATATGTAAGAACGAGTTTTGACGGTTTAGTGTATAATATTATACTTCAAGACTATGTATAAATATTTTTAATTATGTTCTTTATATATTTATTTTTAAAAAAAAACGATGCGGTTGACATTTGTTCTGATAAGGTATTTCAATATTTAAATTAATTAAGAAAAATGCAAATATTTGCACCAAACATTCACCCAAGATGTGTCACATCCCATCTGGCAATCAATTGTCCCAGCGATGCGCGGGCGCATAAATTTCGCGCTCGTTCGCGTATCTCTAATTAACCCTTAACTGACGCGGGCTTCGACCGCGACGTAAATCTCCGCGAACAACTGAGAACTCTCCGTATTTAATTGAATTAGTTAATACAAAAGTGATCGTAATAGTAAATAAGGAGGATTTAGTTTAATTTAGTTTTAGTTAGTAATAAAAAGCTTGATTACATTCAGACGTGCTGACAAGTATAAATTTCATATTATATTTATTTGTTCTAATAATTTTAGTTTTATTAAAATTGATTATATATTATAACTTGATTTATATTTATGAATACAAAAAAGTAAATTAGATATTAACTATATAATTGAGGGTTATAAATGCAACAATGAGTTGAGGATAGTTCAGCGGATAAAACATGATCGTATCGATTCGGAACGGAAGCTCGCGGTTTCAAAACCTAGGCGAGCACAATTATTTAGGTATTAAATTTGAGTATGTAACTCATCTAAGTGAAAAACCGGCATAAGATGAATCATTCTCATTAATTTTTGAGACCACACAACCATTTTTATATCTATTAAAACGCAGTGAAGCAACGTGGTAGAACAAGCTGATACACTGATCACGTTAAGAAAAACCCAGCCATGGGTCACTCTACAGAGTATTTTATTATTTACAATAAAAAAAAATCACAATATTTCACGTCGTAAAACAATCCAATTATTTACTTATTTCCAAGTAAAAATATCAAATATTGAGTTCAAAGAAATGTTTTGTCTCGAACATAACTCGGACATATTTGTGGCTTAAAAACGTCCAATATGTTTATTGTTGTAATAAAATCTGGTGCAAAATTATACGTCGCTTGTTTATTTGATTTGTGACGCTGGTGGCGCCTCGTTAATTGTTGTGTGTAAGGGCTCAACATTGTTGTCTGTAATAACTAGATGTGTTGTTGATTTGAGTTAGATATATGGAGTGTTTAGCTGCTAAATGTTGATCCAAGGACATGATTAAGTCGAGCCGAGAGTTGTCTGTTGTTGGCTCAAAGTTAGTATTTCTTGCAACTAACTTATTTCTAAATATATAAATATTTTTAATATATGTTGTGTTTATCTTAAAATATTACAATTTATAATTGTTCAAATATTTTATCCTTATATGGATCAATATTATACCGATGGTAGGCGCGTTACATAGATAGACGTAATATATATCCTATTGTACATATTATATATATTGTCTTACAAATTTTATTACAATCATTTTAGTGATTTAGCAATGAAGTAACAAATGGATACAGATTTGATTATTTTCGTATTTATAATATTTTTTTATGAAGTTTGATCCAATAAATGAAGATCTTGTGATCATATTTTTTGTATTTCATATTAAATTAGTAAAATAGCTTGAAATTAAAATATTATATATATAGTTTACATAGGTAACGACAACAAAAATTGTAATTTAAAATGATTAGTAACATCCAAATATTTTATCATAACTAATTCAAAATTTCAATTCTCAAACGTCATTGAACATAAAATTAATATAACGTTGTTAAGTTATTGTTGTGAGTATTAATCGACATAAATAAACACAAAAGGGTTAACAAAAAAAAACTTTAAAGTTAATTATCTTTTAAAAAATTTGCAAGTCATGCCCTCCTTACGATTGTCAGAGTTGAACTCGTTTTTGCTGTTACATTAGCAACATGGAATTATAAAAGTTAAGTTAGGAATAAGTAGTCAATTTAAGTTCCGAAAAATTTTAAATATTTATTTATATGTAATTTCATGTATATTCTTTTCTCTCATATTTTGAGCCTTAAGGGAAAGTAATAAAACCTTATTTATATAGGTATATATGTAGTAAATTTTATAATTTAGTTATTGAATTCCTCGTTGATCTATTAAGGCTGCAGATACCGAGGATCTAGATTCAAATACCAAGTTGAATCAGAAACAAAATGTTATTACGCGTTTCTATGTAGAAAGGATCAATAACACGTAAATAAATATTGTATATTTAAATTTAAATTAGCAATTAAATGTGCAAAAAGAAACAAAAAAAAAAAAAAAAACAATCTGTCTATAAAGAATACAAAAAAAAAGTGAGTGAAAAAGTACTAAATATACAACGAAAAGGGATTTACTGTATAATAATACAATATAATTATTATATAATATATTTTAACCTATACTTAAAAAACGTTTACTCTCCATTAAGAATATGTAATTAATTTCGTTACTGCACGGCAGCCATTATTCAAGAAACTTTCAAACTTAACCTATTAACAATGTCTTCGCGATGATTCGCTACCGTATTACAATTTTGCAAATCATTCTGCCTAATTAAATACATTAATGCGTTGTAACTGCTCGTAAAGCCTCAACATGTATAACTGTTGTCCGTCTGTTTATTAGACTCAATTAATTGTGGCTTAATGTCGAAAGTGACTATTCAGATTGTATCATAAATAATTTTTTTTAAATACCCCACTTATTATATGACAAATGGGCTACCTGATGGTAAGTGTTAACCACCGCCCATAGACATTGGCACTGTAAGAAATATTAACCATCACTTCCAACTTTGTGTACTCATCGTTAATGCGCCCTAGAAAATAAGATGTTATGCCCCTTGTATGAAGTTATATTGTACAGAACAGTATTAGTATGGGGTATGGAGTTAGCAATGAAATATATATATATATTTCGTTTCGTTTTTTTTTATTCACACACGGCCATCTAACCTCAAACTAAGCAGAGCCTTTATTATGGAAACTAGAAAACTGATATTTCTTTGGACCTATGCAAATGGGACGCGACCACTCCAAACATCTAGATGCAAGCTTGGTGGTGAGCTTCGATACGACAAGGAATGTAAACAATTAAATAACGTAAAATTTCGGTTTTCATGTAGAACTTATACAATAACAAATGGCCATATGCTTAAAGTTATAATTGAAAGTGACTAGGAAATGCTACTATTAAAAGAAATAAAAGATCAAAAATAATCATAAAAATGACAAAGAGAAATGTCGCAACCAAATTACCGTCTAATTCTTTTAATTATAGAACAAAAGAGTTTCCTTTATTAATTGACTAGAACCAGTTATTTATGGGTGTGGGTTTTGTTTCATACGGGAATAGAACGGCCACCCATTGAGACAATACTATAGATATATTGACATGTGTGTTTTGTAGTGTATCGAACTTTTAATACTCATGTTTAATTAATGAGAAAAGTTTGTTTAATATTTAGGTGTTTTTTATTTAAAATAATTGGCCCACCTGACAGTGAGTGAATTTCGTCTATAGAGATTGTTATTCTAAAAATAGCCGAGACGAGAGCCGTGATAGCTCAGTGGTTAGAAGATGAGAATCTTAACCGATGATTCCGAGTTCAAAGCAGAGCAGGCACTATTGAATTTTCATGTGCTTAATTTGTGTTTATAATTCGTGTCGTGTTTCATTTAACACCTAACCCGCATTAGAGTAGCGTCGTGGAATGAGCTCCAAACCTTAATAACAGATTTAGCCCCGCCGTGGGACGTTTACAAGCTGTTACTTTATTTATAATAAAAAGCTATTCTTTCATCGTCAAATAGCTTCAAAGATGTTCATAATTAGACATGGAACGCCTGCAATTACACTGGCTCACTCACCGTTCAAACCGGATCACGATACCAATTGATGTTGGATGGTAAATAATTCATTGATAAATGGTTCAGTGGTGGTACCCATTCAGGCTGGACAAAGCCCCTTAAAATCATATTAACCCCACAATGATTAGTGATTTTTTTTTGAAAGTATGAAATTATTTGATTATTAAAATTACACTGATTTTTTTTGCAAAATATTGTTATCTAGCAAACATATATATATCATTTGAAATTTGTTTCTTTGTCCATTAAATTACATGACAATATAATATGTTGTTTACGTATTAATATACAGATAATTGAATCTGACATAACATCCAATTTATTTTGTTAATCTATACAGTTGGATATTATAATAAATTTATAATCCAGCTACAATTAATTGAAAACATTTTAAATTCAGCGTTCGAAAACATTAGTTCGAATATAAAAGAAAATATTATAGCGCCAATAAATCATTAAAACGATGTGACTTTGTTATAATTTATTATAAAAGTAATATTAATTCATTTATTTCGAACTAGCGCTTGTTAGCATTTCGATCGAGAATATCTATGAATGAAGCGACAAGATGAAAAATGTTCTCGCGTTTGCTGTCAGAAAATCTATTTAGACCGATGTCGAATATGGTATGTCATAGTGATATTCTACCGCTAAACAGCAATGCTTTGTATTATTGCGTTCCGATTAAAGGGCGAGTGAGCCAGTGAAAACTACACGTAACATCTTTGTTTCCAAGGTTAGTGGCACGTTGGGGATGTAAGGAATGGTTAATATATCTTACTTGGCGTTTGTGATCCCCTCGCATAAGGTGGTCCATTTGTTCTTCCACCTACCTATATCATAAAATAATAATAATAATAACCAGTAAATGTCCCACAGCTGAACCTGCTCTCCTTTTTTAAGATGAGTAGGAGCTTATTTCATTATGCTGCTCCAATGTAAGTTGGTGGGTACACTATATATAAATATACGTCTTTGGGTAAAAAAAAGTATTTCTTGTGGATAAAAAGTCAATTTAAACCAAAGATCGCGGGCTTAAATCTGCTGAGCTGTGCAAATAAATTCATCAGCATATATCCTATATTCTGCTAGATGTGTCCACCAACCCACATTGAAGTAACATGGTGATAGATGAAAAGAGACCTTTGCGACAATTAAAATATGTATGTTAATTAAATACAAGTTCATTTCTCTTTGTCCTGTATGAAAATAACGAATGCTTGTTCTACACTTTTTATCATTATATTAACATAAAAATACGCTTGTCACGTCAACAGTCTATAAGCGGATGAAACTGCGAAGCGCAGCAACTTACATAATTATAATAATTAATTGAACTTTTCAAATTTTATGAATATTGGTTTAGTAGTTTCAGGTAAAAAAAAAACTTTTCCTTCTATAATAATAGAAATAATATCTTATTAGGTAAGTAATTAATCCTTATTTACCAATTAATCAAATCAAACAGGTGCTACGTGTTATCAACTAACATTTTGCCTGGAGTCGTTTAGAATGACCTATTTATAATGGCATCGTAAATAATGGCATGCCTAATTTAATTCAAATGATGTGTGTACATACGTACGTTAAATACCTACGGAAATGTCAACACCGATGCTTATGAAAGAGATAGTTTCAGTCGGTATAACACGCTTCCGTTCTGATTCACATGTTTGTGTAATTTTCGACAACATGCGCATGCATGTATATTTCGAATTTGCATATTGGATTTTCTGTGAATGATCTCAATTTGTTTGCGAGCACCGAATGCATTTAAAATTCAAATTATTTATTTGCAAAGTTGTAGGTTAATTTTTGATGTTACAATGGTTACAATCCTGCCATAACAACCATAACATGGTATGCAAATGTCATATATATGTCTATAGTATAATAAATTACATACCTTGTAATTATTGTACCTTATTTATACCTTACTTTCATTTATAGAAAATATATTAAAAGGTCAAAAAATATAAATATAATATTTTAAAATTTAATTATTTACAAAAAATTTAATTGTTTAAGAATTTAACCATTTATTGCACTACCCTACTATAAATAATCTTTTAAAATGTAGTAATTTTGACCATTTTATTAATCTTGGGCATCCAAAAACAAAGAAGATTTAAAGAGATTTCAGATTAATAAAAATTCCACAAAATCTACCTCTAAATTATGAAATATATTTGATTATAAATTAAAATAATTTTATATATAAGATAATGTGTGCTAAAGGATATTACACAACTAATGACTTTTTAAATGATTGCAAACCTTAGGAATGAAACGATCGCCTCAAGGTTATTACAAATTAAAAAAAATATATATTATTCTGCTTTTACAGTCCCATCACTACAAATACAAGACGGTAGTGTCCCGAATACTACCAACCTCTAAATAAGTATTATTTATTCATGAACAAAAAAATATAACAGCATATTTCAAAACTATATCATTAATCTTGAGCAAACGTATTAGTTTTCGTTGTAATATTTTACGGTCGGTTATATAAACAATTCGCTATTTTAGTTACATTATGTGTGCTGTGTCTTTAAATAGCTTGATGTTAAAATATAATGAAGAATTTATTAAAATATTACATTATATAAAATAACAACTCGCTTATTCGCAAGGTTTCACTTGTGTTAAACGTTACTATATAAAAGCCGAGATGGCGCAGTGGTAAAAACCGATTATCGTGGTTTCAAACCCGGGCAAGCACCACTGAATTTTCATGTGCTTAATTTGTGATTATAATTCATCTCGTGCTTGACGGTGAAGGAAAACATCGTCAGGAAACCTGCATGTGTCTAATTTCACTGAAATTCTGCCACATGTGTATTCCACCAACCCGCATTGGAGCAGCGTGGTAGAATAAGCTCCAAAACCTTCTCTTTAAAAAAAAAGGGAGAGGAGGCCTTAGCCTAGCAGTGGGACATTAAAGGGCGTTTACTGGTAAACGTTACTATACCGCTCCCGTTGGTCTTAACGTGATGTTATAGCCTCTAACGTTTCTCGTTCGTGAGATTAGCTGGTTTAAATAAAACACTTCAGTTTTATATCGGGTTCTAGAACATGATCGTAAAATGATAGGAAGTGAGGAAGTAATCCGTGACATTGATCATTGACTATATAAATATAATCATCATAAGGTTTAATTGTGTTTCTTACATCAAAACAGAGGAGCACGTTCGTCGGTTTTCAACATTGCACAAGTGAGATAAGAAGTGAGTTAGAGAATAGCTTTGCTGTTGTCTTAACGGATATCTGCGATTGTTTCTGTTTTCGATACAAATTATCTTTATGTTCGGTCACTTTTTAGCGCAAAATCCACTTATTGGAAGGTTGTGGTTTTCTATAATAACAGTTCATCATAATTTCATTAACTCATGTCAATACAAATCATATATGCCCATGAGACTTGAGCCAGTGTAATTACAGGCACAAGGGACATAAAATCTTAGTTCCCAAGGTTGGCGGCGCATTGGCTATAAGCAATGGTTGACATTTCTTACAATGCCAATGTCTAAGGGCGTTTGGTGACCACTTACCATCAGGTGGCCCATATGCTCGTCCACCTTCCTATTCTATATTTATTTCCTGGTACGCGAAGACGTATTGTGTGTCCAATTAGTAAGCCGGTGGGCCACACCGCTGCGTTATTTCTAAAAATACTAAAAACACTCTGTTACCATTTGTCACGGCACGCCCTGTATTTATCAAGATAGCGTTCCGCATCCTATCCTACAGGATGTTGGAGTCCAAGGAATTGGGTGGAAATTACAAAACTATTGAAAAATGTAAAAGCCTCTAAATGTTCCACTGCTAAGACGTTTTGTTGAGAAGAAGTTTTGGAGCTTATTTCACTGTGCTGCTCCGATGCGAAATGGCTGATTTTCATTCGTCACATGCAAGATCCACTTATGTTTTCCTTCACCACCGAGCACGAAATGTATTAAAGATACAAATTATGCACATGAAAATGAAGTGATTTGCCCGACCTTAAGCCCCCAATCTTTTACGATTCACGTGTTCTATCATCTGGGCCGTCTCCACGAAAAAAAAAAACTTTCTAATCAGTAATATATTATTATTATATGTGTAATTGCTTCAAAGATTAATCAACTCTCATGTTATAAACTAAAATGTATTTAGTAAAACGTCTAGGTAAAATTTAAATAATTTACATTTCCTTAAGCCGTTGCCTCATTTTTTTGTAATTAAAAATATATGTAAACATTCTGGCTTCTCTCCACCCTATAGGTAAGCGCGGTAGCCGTAGAAATAAACACGGTTAACATTCCTATAAACAAGATTGTTGCGGCTCACGCGCGCTTGATTGATGGTGATGCGCGTGCGCAGCTCGCGCTATTAGTGCCGCTTTATGGTAAAAAACGGATAATACTATATTATATTTGTAACGTTAAAAATGTGTCTTTAATTACCAAGCTCAGGATAGAATGTATTGAATGTCGCCAAGCGAGGGTCGAAGTAATCACAGAATCACTTAAAATCTTGTGATATGTTAAGATCTTTGATAGTTTTTATTGTAACATTTATTTATAATTACTGTCATATTTCTTAGAAACAAAACTAGGTTTTCTTTTTTATTATTTATTTCAGTTCAATGCAACTATTACTCGGCTACAGTTATATAAATCATCATAAAGTGCTGTTTAACAGTGTTCGTGCCAATTGTTAGGAGGATATTTTAAGCGCTCGCATGAATAATAATGCAATCGGACCACATTACAAGTATATCACGGTGCGATTGTCGCGTGTCTGAAATAGTCGAGAAGTGGCAATTGTCGAGTTAAATAGAGTCATAGGATTAAATAATATGCTTGATTTATAACAAACGCCGCCTCACCAGTTAAATTCATTGCGTTCGCTGTCTAGTTGTATATTTTTGACAAGCGCTGCAACGGTAATGTACTGTGTATTATGTAATTAATATTAATGAAAAATATTAAGCTTTATTTTATATTTAAATTTAAGTATATTAGAATTGTTTTATATCGATTTATTTTCAGGGTTATAATAAAGGAACAAAGATTAAGTCGGACTTAATTATTTTGAAAATTACTGTTATTATTAAAACAACGCGAACATACTAAGGTCATTAATAACAAAAAGCAAAAGGTAATCAGAATTGTTTTTTTATTAATTCTCTAGTATATTTTATCATTATAAATTTACTTAACGAATAACTATTCCTTGCCGTATAATTTTGACAACCGCCTTATGGTGATATACAATTTTGATTCATGTATCCTTGAAATGTTGTAATTATTATGATCAATGTCGCATATCAATTGTCTAACATTTCATAATAGCCTGATCCGTAAGTAACCACTCAATGGTAGCTTCCGAATTACACATCGTAGACAATTGTACTATTCGTAAGCAAAACTAATAGTTACTTGAAAATAATAACCGGGCGTAATAGTAACAAATCGGCATATTAAGCTTATATATTCTGAAAGCAACATTAACCTACAATATTTGTCATCTCTTTCTAACCATTTGACGTTTATTTTTCAACATGTCATCTCTCTCTAACATTTGACGTGTTATTTTTCAACGCAACTCAATATTTTCGAACGTCTATTTTTATTGCGAGACCGTTTGCCAAAGAATATTTGAATGCATAATCAAAGCGCTTAGTTGTATTTTATATTCATTCTGTTTGTTATTAAATCGACTTAAAAGGCAAGCCTTACTTTGAATCGAGAGTAGAATTATATTGAATAATTGTTGATTATTTATACTTTCTTTTTTAGTAATAAAAAAATACTAGCCACTTATGTGGTTGTGCTGTGTATTTATCTACCTTTGCCTGTATTTAATATTTAAAAATCGAATAACAGTGACACACAACTTCTATTAGGTTTTGTCGTATTAGATTAATATATAAAATCAAATTATCTAACTCGTATTTAAACCTTTAAAAGGTTTTATCAAAGATTATTAATTCATATGACTTAAATTACATATACAATACAATTGTTGAAGGAACAACTATATGATAATGAAATAGATGACACGTTGGCATTTTTTAAAATAAATATTCAATTTATTTTTTAATTTAAAATGTTTTAAAAAACAAATTCATATATTTTATTTATTTAAATGTTAATAAAACAAGAAAACACTAAATATAAAATTTAGATTTTTTTATTAATCCAGAGTAAGAAAACATAGTGAGGTTTAAGTTTGGAATGTCTGTTGTTAAGCTAATCTATAATGATACGATCCTCACATATCACTCAATGGTCTATCCTCAGCTTCATTGTCACTCGACCATTGTTTATTAAAACAATACGATATTTTTATTGCGACGACACTTTAACGATTATTAATGACATCACTGTGTTTCTTTTAAATTTGGAATACCATTGGGCTTGAGCGCATTATGTTTATTTATTGTTTTTTAAATCACTTTTTTCTTGGTGTTCTATATTTAAAATATGTGATTCTTTTCGAGTTGTACTCTTTTGGAAAATCTTACTAAAAAAAAATATATGAAAAATATAAAAGAAGCAAAAGCCTGTAAATATCCCACTGTTGGGCGAAGGCCTCCTCACCTCTTAACCATAAGGTTAACAGCTGATTCTACCACACTTCTCTAATTTGATACATTATGTATGGTGAATATATTGGTGGATATTTTTCAAGGGAAAACAAAAGAACATTTTCAAAGAAATATTGAACAATTCTGTTACTTTATCAAATTATATCATTAAGTCACAGTCTAACATTCTTTTTATAATTAATACGTGTATAATCAATTGTGAACAGCGCCCAACTATTTATAACAGAAGTAGTGACAACAATAGCCGTTTTATGCCACTTTATCACCAATGTTTTGACAGCTCGCATCGCTACGGTATTCCGCACATCACTTAAAAATCGCCACCTGTCCGATTGTCGAATATATGAAGAGTACCGTTCAAAAATAATTCGTTTTTAAATTGTTTTCGTTATATTCTAAGCCGTATTTCTAAAATTCTAATGCGTTCGAAAATGGAACTTTTTAAATTTTTTTTTGTTTCGAACGTCGAACGTTTTCGTTATTTCAATCTATTGTTGTCGTGATGACAATGGTTTCAGAGTGTTGATAGCTGATTATCGTCGTACACTAAGGGCGATATTCCACTAAGGTATAATGTCCGACATTGGCATTCTGTGTTGGTATATTTCATACTAAGCTAGTTTTTTTTAACTATAATGTATCCATAAAAAACATATAACTGTTTTGATTAATTGTGTTTGGCTTATTATATGTAAATGAAGTGTAAATAGATTTATTTTATTTAATAAATTATAATATTAGTTTTAGTGTGATGGGGTCTTAAATAAAACTAAGCCAACGAAATTTAGTGTCGATTGACAAATTACTTCGTAATAGCGTTGGATTATTTAAAAAAAAAACAATTGTCTTTTTAAATTTGCACTGTTTTCATTATTTATGAATAGTCAGTCTCATTGAAATGATTTATACATAAATTATATTTTCATAATTTGATCGTATCGTCTGAATTATTGCCATTTAAAAAAATGTATTATTCGCTGTTTTTATTGCTCATGCATTTTCCTTTGTTCTTTATTTAAATATTTCATCGAATCATTTTTAATCTTTGTATTTTTACCGCGTAATAAAAATTACGTGGAGACAGTGTTAAATATTGAATGATTTCTTAGAAGAATATGTTTTTCTTTGTTCAGAATTTCGACTGTGTTAATCTATGGGATTATAATATCAAGACGAGCGACACCCTAAAGCATAGTTTGACATTTCTGGAATACGTGACTTGTATTGTTTATATTATTTTATTCTAGAAGAATTATTAATAGAATACAATTTCAAAATATATAAATTATATGTATTTTATAATTTACAATTTGGTTTAAACTGTCTTTAGTAGTACAATATCACAAAAAAAAAATTTTTCTTTGTGCATGACGCCACTTTTTTGAGCGTCTTATTTATCGTGAAGTCTTATTTGAGTTATTATTTTTTAAAATAAAAAAAAAATGCATTTCATGAATAAATGTGGCAATCACGGGAGGTGCGGCAAATGAAGGATTATATAATTGAAAAAAAAAAATGCGGAATATATAAATAGATGTTTGTTATAAACAGCTTTATCTTGCCTTAAATACTCGGTTCTCTTCGTAATTCAAATCGTAAAATTTAATCATGATCGACCGAACTACGTTTAAATTTGGAACGTTGTCCTATTGATTTTTTTTTATAAACACGTAAATTAATCTTGTGATGCCAGCAATTAATTTTTAATGTCAAATAATATATTTAGTCGCATTGTTGACGTCAGATAAGTGTTCTAGTATTTTTTTTCGCTTTCAGTTTAGAGACATATTTCTTTTATAATGTGACAAACTTAGTCGGATTTAAGGGGAATGTTTAACGATTTGCTATTAAATAATTCGAATAGCATTTAATTACGATTTACGAGCTTAAAACATGACAACACACAATGAATAGCTTTAGAGAATTATAGCTAACGTTTTTTCTTTTTAATAATAATATTTTTATTTTATATATATATTATATAATTGCAGTGGTTCAGAATTTTACAAAAGTGGTTCAAAAGCTACTGTTGCAATCGTAAAAAGACTGTTTTAAAAATGTCTAGTTTTATTTAAAGAATCATTTAAAAAATACCATTCATTTAGCACAACAATTAGAAATCTGTCATTGTCAATTTCTATATTAACATTTACATAAATATATAAATTAATGCTTAAACAACATCCACACCACCTTATTGTAATAAATCTTAATATTGTTTACAAAAATCAACCCATTCGCCGTTTGATGTACTTTATGTGAATTTAATTACTGAATTTATTCAAACCACCATTTTGAAATCTGATTTAGTTTTACGTTGTTTAAAATTCATTTTAATGTTTTTTAGTATTTAAATAAATATTTGTTAAGAATTTAATGTTTTGGACAAAAATGTACTTTATTTATATTTAAATTACTGCTACAATAATGTGAATGTGGTATCCAGCATTATTTGTGTTTATAATTCATCTCGTGCTTAACGGTGAAGGAAAACATCGTAAGGAAACCTGCATGTGTCTAATTCCATTGAAATTCTGCCACATGTGAATTCTACCAACCCGCATTGGAGCAGCGTGGTGGAATAAGCTCCAAACCTTCTCCTCAAAAGGGAGAGGAGGCCTTAGCCCAGCAGTGGGACATTAACAGGCTGTTATTATATATATACTAAACAGTTAACAAACAGCAAAACAATAATATATATATATTAAAAATATATAATTGAAATGTTAAAAAATAAATAGATAAAATAATATAATAATAATAATAGCAGATTATGCCATCCCCAATAAGAGCAAGCGGTTGACGATCATATAAAACCATGGTATTGATAGTGCTATGACGCAGAAAAATGAAAATAGATGTACCAAAATAAGATACAATATTCAAGTATCAAAACTATCTATTACTGACTGTGTATGTCATTTCTAGGGTACTTCCAATGTACCTAAGCATCAATGAAGAATCTCATCTTTTCAAGGTTACCATTGAAAAATATTGCATATGTTCAAGAAAAAATATTCCCAGACCAAGAAAGACTAGATTGCTACCAAAAGATTGATCCGTTTTATTGTATCAAATTATACTATCAATTTAGAATAAAAACATAGTTTATATTATTTTATCACAACAGACTAATCTGGAGCAGATTAATTTAATTCGTACATTAGTATCGCAACATTCACGTTCAACATATGATATCAATTAATCTGTGCCCCGCTGAAATCGGACAAATTCCCTGTTATTGCGCGCGAATTAAAATAAAATAGAAAATGGGAATAGAAGATGTGACATGACTGATGAGAGTCGATAATAAACTGCTTTGTAATAATTTGTATTTAGTATATTCCAATAGGTATATAGTCAAAATTATTTGACTTCTGAATGTAAAAAGTCATTATATTACTCGGCTCAGGATGTATCTAGACGTTGGTCCGGTGCCTGTACTACCTCGAATCGTGTCGGGTTGCCATCCCGTCGGAATATGAGATTAATAAAATAGCAAACGGAGCTGTGTGTCATTTTTTTTTAATTTATGAAAGTGACCGTTACACCGTTACATATATAATAGTAGAAACAGCCTGTGAATGTCCCACTGCTGGGCTAAAGGCCTCCTCTCCTCTTTTTGAGAAGAAGGTTTTGGAGCTTATTCCACCACGCTGCTCCAATGCGGATTGGTTAAATACATATATGGCATAATTTTAATGAAATTAGACATATGCAGGTTTCCTCACGATGTTTTCCTTCACCGTAAAGCACGAGATGAATTATAATCACAAATTAAGCACATGAAAATTCAGTGGTGCTTGCCCGGGCTTGAACCCACGATCATCGGTTAAGATTCACGCATTCTTACCCCGATCGACATATATACTAAATGCCATTGCACATCACGTAATAGATAATTTGGACGTTTTCTGCGTTTCTACCTTAAGCCGTAAGCTTAGCTATGTATTGTTTCATGAACAGTTACAATAGATGAAAATGCGTAATAAAATTTCCTTTTAAATTTTTTTTTCTGATAAATTTCTTAATAATCAGTCAACAACGAAACGATCGCGCGAAAACAAAATATAAATAATAAAAACTTCAAGCGCCATTTAAAGTGAACGCTAATTTTGCACAAATTGGGTGTTTTTCATGAAATTATGAGGATTACACGCGAAGGGATCTCGATTATGACAACTCTGATTATGTTTCTTAATAAAACAATGTTTATGGGCTTGTGTTGACAGACGTTGAGAAATCTTAATATTATTTGTGTTGGAACTTTAAATTGGGAAGATCAAAAAATTCGATATAGTCATTTAAATCACAATTTAAAGTGCGTCTTTTCTTTGATGATTTTATTTTAGATTTAATTAATATACATTATTTATAAACTTTATTTCAGCTTCAATTGTATATATCTAACAAGCCAGTACCTTTATGTAAGAAAATCTAAGAAGTTGATTTTAAATTTCTCCTAATTGGACTGTGATGGAGATTTACGCGTGAATATTTTGATAAAAAAAAATTAATATTTTGAAAATCTATAAGAAACTGGTTTAACAAAAGACAAAAAGATTTAAATTGTGTGTGTGAGAGCTTCTAGGTGTGTATGTGTATGTTTTGTGTGTTTTATTTATATTTTTACTTGAAAAGATTATTATGCAAGTTCATTGCATAACTCCGCGCGTCCCATCACGATTAATCTCGACCCTTAACATACTAAAATAAAACCATATATTATATACGTTCACAAATATAATATTGGAATATTCAATTATAGTTTGCATATCCGCTATAATTACTCGCTCTCCTTAATCCGTATATAATACGCTCAAATGAAAAACAATATCAGCACTTACAATTTGGGGACCCATCAATAACCCCCCACCCCCACCTCTTCCCCCAACAAATTGTGCAGGGAACGTCAGGGTTGACGCAATTATTGCCCCGATCCATCATCAGCGCTGACGTGTGACGCAACTAAATAATTTACGGGTTAAGCATTTAATTCTGTATGGAGGAAAGTAGACTTGCGTTTATTCTGTCTTGATATATTTATAGAATGAAATATTTAGTATGTATATACAAGACTGTTGTTTTTTTTAATTCTACGTATTATTAGTATTTTCTACGTACAATAGTCGTATTTATTAAAAACTATAACACCATAAATAGAAAAAAAGTTCTTTATTAATAAAACAATTAGGACAAAGCAATGCTATAACAATAATAATAATATCCTGGGACATTTTTCACACACGGCCATCTGATCCCAAATTAAGCTCGTACAAAGCTTGTGCTATGGAAACCAGACAACTGATATACTACATATACTACTTTTCTTTTGTAAATACATACTTATATAGATAATTACACCCAGACTCAGGACAAACAGACATGTTCATGCACAAAAATGTCTGTCCTGGGTGGGAATCGAACCCACAACTTTCGGCGTGAAAGGCAAATATCAACCAACCACGCCAACCGTATATAACAGTAGCCTGCTTACTCCATACAATTATCCTAATATAAGTACATATCTAATGTAATAACTTAAATCTTAAAATTGCATAATATTATGTTTACAACAACATTATAACTTTCAATAATATTGATTATTTTGGTAGAAAGTTTGACATACATTGTATAAACACGAGTAGCAAACGCAAATTTGCAACATGAAGTTCCCGTCTCCGCAAAGTCAATACATCCTTCCTTGGCTAAGGTGTTCGATTCTATAATTAAGCCCCAAACTAACTATTAATTTTGACAATTAATTAATTTAACTCTATAGTTAATATTAATTAAGTTAATTGATAAATAAGGCATTATACTTTAATACATGTCAATATATATAAACTATATTCGGAACTCGGAAGCGTCCGTAATAATAATTTAAATTAAACTTGCAAAATGGCGATTTATTAGTGAAATCCTACTTTAGCATACCATTATAGTTTTTTTTAGATTAAAGCATTATATATCTAGCATATATTTATAAAAATAATAAAAGAATATTTTATTGTAGTGCCTTGATTCAATGAAAATTGCTTTCACTCAAAATCAAATTGATTGGCAATTTTATTTATTAATAAAAAGGAACTTTATTCAACACAAACAAACAATATAGTCAAACGTATAAAGCCATAATATAAGAGTTAACAATGTGATTTTGACAATTTGGTGAAAAGGTAGCCTCAACTAAGCTGCTTTTCAGTCTACGCCTTGTACATTTGCAGCCAAAACAAACGTGTCATTTAATGCAGTAAAAGTCAAACTTATACAGTAAATGTTAAAACAAGATAATATTATTTAAATATTAAACTTATGTTAATACATATTTTATAAAACGCGAAATAGGCTAATTTAAATTACAAAAAATGAACATTACTAAAAGAAGTTTTTTTTAATAATAATAATAATCTTATTTAAAAATGTATAAGTTTTCTTTTCAGTAAATTGCAATCAAAATACCAATTATATTTAGTTCAGTCAGTAATAAACATTTCAACTATTTAAGACTATTTTGTCTTATGTTTGTCTCTTCTTAGGGATAAAACAACTCGCCTATAATGTGCCTATATAATAATAGGTTGAGGGGTTATAAAATGCGTAATTACAGCCAATTCACTTCGATACAAATAATATAGTCAAACATATATCTACATATAATATATTACATACATTTTTCCCATAGCGTTAGGAAAATTTCATTAGATACTGGATTGTGTATTCTATTATTATTATTATTATTATTAAACAACTTTATCACACACTCACAAGGAAAAAAGAAAAGACAAGCACAAGTAAAAAAAAATGGAAAAGAAAAACAAAAGTTCAAGAGAAGCCATGCTATATAAATGAAATTGCGGACCTGAACATGATGCGTGCAAGGGTGGCCTTATCACTTCTATGTTATGTTTATTTGAATAAAGAAAGACAGAGATAATGGATTGCCTAATGGTAAGTGGAGGCCACGAACCGTAGATATACTCATCAGTCACTCGTGTCTGTAATTATGGTGCATTTACAAGAGACCGATAGCCGAGCCAATCCACAAAGCCAATCCAATATTGGCTTCGTCTAAATAGAGACATTCCACTACGTTGTATTGTCCTCCAGCCATTGATCCATTGATCAAGCCAATCCCTTGAAATAGATTTCTAGCATAAAAACGAAGAAAATCTCGTATAATAATATTCTGGGATATTATTCACACACGGTCATCTGATCCCAAACTAAGCAAAGCTATGGAAACCAGACAACTGATATACTACATATCTACTTTTCTTTTTTTTGTAAATACATACTTATATAGATAATTACACCCAGACTCAGGACAAACAGGCATGTTCATTTACACAAATGTCTGTCCTGGGCGGGAATTGAACCCACAACCTTCGGCGTAAATAGGCCAGTATCTACCAACCACGCCAACCAGCCCGTATATAGGCCTACGTGTAAATGAATTGTATTTTTCGTTCATCTGGCTTTATGTCTTGGCTTAATGGATTGGCTTTTGGCCTCGTGTAAATCCACCATTACATAACTTACTTAAGCCTAAAGATGAAATTCTTGCTATATCTATGCCGGTAAATACCTGATAAACTAGTACCTTGTACGAGTTATCACAGAGAGCTCCCAGAAAAAAAAATAAGTACGTATTTTTATGCAAAAAATGTGTATATTCGCATCCTCTAGTTTCAATATATGTTAATTTTTAACAGTAACAAGCAAACAAACAATCCTAGATTTTGGTATAAATGATAGCTTTCAGTAATTCCACAGATTAGACTTATCTATCTTTATAATAGATACTAATACACAAGGTGACTTTTTTGAATTGTCTAACTGAAAAATTACAAAACTAACATAAAACTTATACCAGAAGATGCAGCGTGTTTCGGAAAAAGGTTTTAATGTATAATATTATTATATAAATAGTACCTGCGATTTGCAGATTCACCTACTTTAAATTTAAACCATTGATGTGACAAGCTTGTCAAATTCATACTTGTCATGTTCATATTAACCCTAAATGTCAACGAATCCATATATTTTAATGATTCAAATCAATCCATTTACCTATAAGTAGATATATCATATTACGTCTTATATCCTAAAAATATTTTAAATTTTCACATTTCATATATCAGCGTAGATATTTCATAACAGCCGGCAAATGAAATATTTATCAAACATTTTCATAAAGAATACTTTATGTTGTCATCTCAAATCTCTTAAACCAACAGCGCATTCTAATAGCCAACATCGCCAACATCGCTATGAAACCCGAAAACAAATTACTCTCGTACCGTACAATAGGATTTTCTCAATAACGCTGTGAACAAAGCGCCCCTAGCGTCAACCCGCGTAATCTCTATTGAACTTGTCTGCAATCTGTCAAGAGATGGCGCCACAATGGCGGATTAGCGTGGTTATTACGTCACCTTTGTGGTTCAAGTCCGGGTTATGATCGAGAGGAGAATATTAAGGATTATAACGGCTCCCCTTTTGAGTTGAGGGTACGCCAATATTTTTGTTAAATATCGCGGTAGTTGTTGACTACTTGAAAATGTTATATATACTTTCTTGTGTTAGAAACAATTTATCTAATATTAGACTACTATGTATATAGGTAATTATAATAAATATTTAAACTATAGAGTTTTTTTTTCGTGTATATTATTGATTATTGTATAAAGGTTTTGTAACACTAAAGAAAAGTAAAGTGGTCTGTTAATGTTCCACTGCTAAGCTAAGGCTCTTTGAGGATAAGGTTTGGAGCTACTTCCACCACGGTGCAACAATGTAGGTTGGTGGATACATACATGCATGTAGCAGAATTTCAGTTAAATCTACAATTGCAGGTTTATTCATGATCCCTCACCACCGTGCACGAGATGAATTATAATAACAGATTAAGCACATGAAAATTCAATGGTGCTTGCCTGAGTTTGAACCCACGATCTTCGGTTAAGATTCACGCTTTCTAACCAATGGGCCATCTCGAATCTCTGAGAATTCTTTGTGAAATATAATTTTAAATTAATTATTTCTGTATTAAATTTAGTTCGAGTGACAATAACTATTTAAAAATAATTACAAGCTTATAATATTTAGTTAATAAATATATACATATAAATAGAATCTTATTGTGTATATTAAAATTGGAAATCGAAGTCACTCTACAACTCCAATGACGATATGTCAATATTTAACTCGTTTGGTAAACAAGTTAAGGAATTGTATTTAAGTTCTTAAATATATTAAGTATGTTTATCGATGATTTCATGATGTACTATAGTATAAATGTTATATATGAGTATATAGTTATAGAATTGGGTAGAAATTATGGGGTCCAATGGATGGACACATGATTTAATGACCTCTATTTCATAGTCAAATTTACACATCGATAAGAATGAAGTGAGCTTTATAGCCATACCTTCATGTACTATCTACAATATAACAAAATTTGCATTGGTTCGAGCCGGAATTTGAATCCAGGACTTCGGAATCTACAGCTTTATAATGTTGCCATTATACAAGCGAGTCGCTCTTTAAGTGATATCTTGTAAAATTATTTATAAATAAACCCTGATTTCTTAACTAATGTTATGAATGGAAACGTAAGTATGTTTGATCCCTTTCACATAAACTACATTACCAATTAATATTATACGTTAACCGGAACTAGTGTAACTATATACCAAATATTTAAGCGTCAATGTATAATAATCAGAACAATACTTTCACACTTTAACACACATTAAGGATAATCTTGAGTACATCCAAGCTCCGTCAATAGCATTTCTCTCCCCAACTTAATCAAACTTTGACGCATGAGGTCTTAGTATTGTCATTACTTATGATTGCTGCTTAGAGGGTAAAATAATAATATACAGCCCTCCGATTAAGTTACAATTTTATGGAATGATGTATTATTAAGGTTACTTAACTTTATTTGAATAAGTACAAGATATTCTTTTATGTTCTATGAAGTTACTTAATTAGACTTATAATTAATATTACCATGCACCCAAACATCCATTTAGTTTATTGATTGTTATCAAATTAAATTTAAATTTTATTGTTATAAAATTGACATGTTCGACTATTTCGGGTCATATCGATTTCAAACTGGCAACATTATTGGAAGAGTTAATATATAATACGTGTATTCTATAAATCTATTGTTTAATAAATTTAATAGAATAACATAACTATAAGGAAATAATTAAAAACACGAAATAACATGCCAGAGAGAAAGAATTATACCTAAAGTCCTAAACTCGAATGTGTGAATGTAACCATGTGAATGTAAATGTGTAATAAATACTCTAATCCGTACGCACACATGCACAATGACATAAGTTACATAATTAACAGGGTTATATAAAAAATGCTGTTTATATTAATGTCTCCGTTGGAATATTATAAAAATTATTTATTACTTTGTAAGAATAACAATCGTATATATACTAATAAAACGTGTCAGCAACAGAATAATTGGGGCGGAAAATTATTATAATATTATAAATAGTTTAGAATCCGCATTTATTCGTGTCGTACGGGAGCAGGCCACGGTCGTAACTCATAATTCTATGTTACTTAACTGATGAGTTTTGATATTTGAAAGTTTAATTTTGTAATATATTATCATATTTATCGGTAATATTTATAACATTAATGATATATAGTAAGAATGAAAGTATTAAATGTTGTCAGATACGTACTCTTTATCAAACAAAAGAAATATTTCGTGTTTAATATCATTTTAGTTTCGAGTTTTACTATGGTTGTGATTTAATGCCCCTCCAGTACAAGCCTCAAGACTAAACAATCGAAGTAAACGAACACAAAGATTTTATTGTTCTTGATAATAAAATAATTCATATAAAATAAAAAGGTTTATTTATTTGATCCTCGGGACAGTATCCGCGATAATTTTATAGTTTTATTGGTATTTCTCCTGTGAAAATACCAAGAAGAGGCGGGTTTTAATAGGATTTATTGTACATTTATATTTTGTTTCCGTTCATAATAAATTCCAATTTTCCGTCATCACGAGAGTTTGTATTCTTTGATCTTTATACTTATCGAATTTATATTTTTTTGACTACCTCGTTGGTCTAGTGGCTAGATGTAAGGCCGCAGACCCGGAGGTCCTGGGTTCAATTCCCAGGTTAGGCCAATAAAAAGTTATTGGGTTTTTCTATTAGAAAAATTCTCAGTAGCAGCCCGGAGACTGGCAGTTGGAAGTATGTACATTCCCGTGTATCGGAAAGCAGGTAAAGCCGTTGGTCTAGCGCCTTTTTCGGTTGTGTCGGATTGCTGGCCAATCGGATTAAAAGAGCTAAGGAATAAAGAGTGCACCTATGTTTGTGCATACACTTGTGCACGATAATATCACTTGAGATATGCCGTGACCGAAATCGGTCCGAAATACATTATTATTTATTATATTTTTAATGTGCAATATATATTGCCGCGCATTGGGCTTAAGATCGACTCGTGTACCAAACGACGTCACGTTCTCATATGACGTCATCATCCCCGTCCCCGCTTAATATTTTCGCACTGCCTTATGTGTACGTAGCGCGTATATTTTATATATATAATATATATAGTATATTATTTCTTCTCTAATTATTAATTATTTCAATAACCATGGCTTAGATGTTTTATATCTGAGAGGTGTACCGTGAGAGGCACATTATTTTATTGTATTTCCCATTAGTATATTTTGTAGCTTTTATGACGGAAATTCTAGTTTACGCATTTAGAGTTTTTTTTTTAAATTAATCGGAATAATATATTATAATAGAATCTGATTTTTATTTGACATATATTTTTTGTGATAATAAAAAAATTATAATATGTAAATTTAAAAATACATTTACGAATTGAATTATATATTAGTTTATATATAGTAACATTAGTCTAAATAGATGATGTTTTTTTTTATTATAACGTTAATTATATTTTTTATCTGTGATTATTATGTATTGTAATAAAATTTAAGTGGCTTAATAGGCAAGATATGTAAAATATAATAATGTTTAAAAGGCTTATAAGATACAAATAAAAATACATTTTTAGTTTTTATTTGAATAACTGTAATAAATTGCTTTTTTTCAAGGTTTTATATTATTATTAATAATAATAATGAAATATATATTCTGAAGTTACCCTCCATAATCATTTGTCTATATAATCCCCTGGACCAATCTAATCAAAGTTACCCGAGTCTTGGCAAGTTTTTACGTCTAAGATTATTATTGTGCGAGACGCAAGCTCATCTCAGGACTAGTTGATAGAAGATTAGATGTACAGACAGTGTAAATTAAACCTAGGTAATAAGAACTAGGTAATATATAATAATAATCAGTGTGATATATTGTAATTTTTTATAAATTTTAAACTATATAATTTTAATTAAATTTCTTTTTACATTTACCGATAAATAAATTTATAGTTTATATAACATTTATATGACATTTGTGTATAAAATACATCCAACATATGCCTACATCCATTTCAACTACCAATTATAGAAGAACACACTTCCCAACCAAAATGACAATGTTTAGAATTTGCTTAAAATTAATTTAACAATGAGTATATGTGATTGAAATTTACTTTTTTTAATGTATATAATATATAAGGTAGGTCGTATGTAAAGTGTGTCAAGATAGTTATGGAACAAGGCCAAGCTAAATATAAAAATAAATAATATTAAATATATAAATATCATTTTATTTAATTTAATGTTATCTATATAATATTTTTACTTAATTACAGTTTGAAAAATTAATTTTTTCATTTATTCAATACGAAAATTATTTTTAATAACGAAAAATAACCCACGCTACGACAATCCCACGAGACGGAGTCCACGTCGGCGTTGTAAATATAAAGTTCATAAAATTCAAATTAGCACCAACCCTCGGTCTTCAGGGGCCATTTAAATTTATAAATAAGCCCTTCAGGAGAAATATGGGACAAAAAGTCCCCAACAATTAACAAATCGGTGCCGTTTTAGGGTTAATTTTAACCGCTTCCTACGCCTTGGGAGTTTTTTTTTGTCTGAAATTTACTGCGGTAACCTGAAACGGTTTTGAAACAATAAATAGTGAGTGACAAATAAAGTAAGAGGGAAGGTGCTTCAGCTATTCTTAAGGCGTTTCACACGGTACGCGAATTGAGACAATAATTTTACAAAATATAGCTATGTGATTAATTAGTGAATGACAAATAACGCTATCTGCCTTAGATACTACATACGCGATGTAAACTGTTGGCCGATGAGATTTTACTCACTGCTTACCTATGCAGACACTGTTTTTATATTTAAGATAAGTGAATACTGCTTTGTTACAATTATGTGAATAGTTAATCTCTTTAAACATGTCTTTTTTTAAGTAGATATAATAATAATATCCTGAGACACGGCCATCTGATGCCAAACTAAGCAGAGCTTGTACTACAGATACCAGACAACTAAATACAAACTTATATAGATAATTACAGCGGGACTCAGGACAAACAGACATATTCATACACTCAAATGTCTGTCCAGGGTGGTGATCGAACCCACAAAATAATCTACATATAATAATATTTTGACTGCGTGCACGTCTTTGCGCTTTTCTGATAATATTTAAAAAGTCCGTTTCATTTTATGTATGACAACATAGTAAATAAAAACTCTTATATCACCCGTTTCACGTAATCCCGTGTGAGGTGTCCTTTAACCCGTCATTCGAGTCTATCTTTTTTACAATTTTAACATCTGTTTGTTATTCTATCTATTTCGGTACATCCGAATCGAGAACAGAATCCTTTCCCTGTCATTGTACATCAATTAAGAAACCGCATTTTGTTTTAATGGCTGTTATATTTCAATCGCACACACAGTGTTTTATGCGATGATTTTATTCCTTTAATTGTATATTTTTTTTGTATATGTACATAAATAGTCCTGAAATACTACTGTGCTAAGGCCAAAGAGCAGTTCTTTATATGAGACGTGCAGGTTGTGTCTCAATGTTTTCGAGATGAAATACAAACATACAACTCAGCATATGAAAACTCTGCTATGAATTTGAACCTTGATATTCGGCTCAAACCACGTGATATGGTTGCGTCTCAGCAAATTTGTTATTTAAGTAAATTCTTATCAGTATCATTTAATAAAAGCTGAGATGGCCCAGTGGTTAGAACGCATGAATCTTAACCGATGACCGTGGGTTCAAATCCGGGCAAGCACTACTGAATTTTCATGTGCTTGATTTGTGTTCATAATTCATCCCGTGCTTGACGGTGAAGGAAAACATCGTGAGGAAACCTGCATGTATCAAATTTCATTGAATGTCTGCCACATGGGTATTCCACTAACCCGCATTGGAGCGTGGTAGAATAAACTCCAAACCTTCTACACAAAAAAAGGAGAGGAGGCCTTAGCCCAGCAGTGGGAAATTCAAAGACTGTTACTGTTAGCATTTAAATTATTATAATATTGGAGTTTAGTGGACAAAGTTCGCGTATTAGCAATAAAAATATATTTTCAGTGTCTTTATATCAATGGTAAGTATGTATGATAATATTATGTAGCTAATGCAACTTAGGAATAAAATATTATCAGTGTACGTCTATAAAAAACCGTTAAAGAAAACTTCCTTTATAATGTAGATTTTTTCAAACTTTGAAAGTTCTTTTTATTATTAAAATTCTTTATTAGCATTGGGAGGAATATTGCAAAGATTATTCATGGCTACCGAAGTTCTAATATTTTAAGTTGACCTACTTCACGTAGCTTACCCCATTTTTCTGATCCAAGTGCAAACTTATCTCACTAATTCCTATGAAAACTGTGCAAAGCTGGACAGATTAGATCCTTTCTATACATAGCAACAGCCCATAATCCCAGTCCCACTACTGGCCTGTATCTCCTTGTGGCGATGGTTCAGAGCTTAATACACCAAACTGATTCAATGTCTCTTGCAGAATATGTTGTAACGATATGATTTTTTCAATTTTGCTTTTGAAAAATGAATATAAATTTTAATAGATAACAATCAAATGTCCTGTTGCTAAGAACATCCTCATATTTAACTCAAAATATTATAGTTCGGATATTGTTCCGAATATAATAAAAATATTAACCATAGTAAAAATATTCATCACTTGCGGGATATGTACTCGAGATTCTAAACATAGAAATCAATCGACAATATTACCAGCTGAGTTTCTTTCGCCGGTTCTTCTCAAGGCTGGGCGTTTCTTTTCGGAAACGGTGGTAGTTTCTGGTCTGACTATCAATAAGCAAGTGTAACGCTTTAATGTTGAATAAATCATTTTGATTTTAATTTGATTTTAATGGGGCTTACAGTTCTACATGTAATCGATACTAATATAACGAAGTGTTACGTAGCCTTTTAAGACCAATAATTTGCTAATTTACACTCAATAATTTTTTTATTTTTTAAACGTGGACACTAACTGCGGGACTAGTCCACAAATTCAAAGTCGCTCAGCGTGCTATGGAGCGAGCTATGCTCGGAGTATCTTTGAAGGATAAGATCAGAAATGAGATTATCCGGAAAAGAACCGGAGTCACCGACATAGCTTGCAAAATTAGCAGGCTGAAGTGGCAGTGGGCTGGTCACGTATGTCGTAGGACCGATGGCCGTTGGAGCAGACGAGTCCTAGAGTGGAGACCGCGAATCGGCAAGCGCAGCGTAGGGCGCCCTCCAGCCAGGTGGACCGACGACCTTAAGAAGGTGGCGGGCACCAACTGGATGCGGAAGGCGGAGGACAGGGAGCTTTGGCGCACCTTGGGAGAGGCCTATGTTCAGCAGTGGACAACGATTGGCTGTTGATTGAATTTTTTTATCATTGTATCATGTAGGCAGACTGGAATGTGGGCTACCCGATGTTAAGTCACCAACGCCTATAGGTATTGGTATTGTAAGAATACCAATTAAATAATACCATATTTTTCGATAATATCCACTAGTTCCTATTATTTAATATGCTTTCTAAATCAGTTCCGAGAAACCTACAACAACAATATATACCTAAAAAAATAATAATTTACAAATACAAAATCTTACCCATATGAAAATCAACACAATAACTTTTACAACAGACAATTAACGTTCAGTATTATTAATAATAACCAGTAAGAAACACATCCTGTTTACAACAGTAACAGCCTGTTAATGTCCCACTGCTGGGCTAAGGCCTCCTCTCCCTTTTGAGGAGAAGGTTTGGAGCTTATTCCACCACGCTGCTCCAATGCGGGTTGGTAGAATACACATGTAGCAGAATTTCAATGAAATTAGACACATGCAGGTTTCCCCACGATGTTTCCCTTCACCGTTAAGCACGAGATGAATTATAAACACAAATTAAGCACATGAAAATTCAGTGGTGCTTGCCCGGGTTTGAACCCACGATCATCGGTTAAGATTCACGCGTTCTTACCACTAGGCCATCTCGGTTTACAAAGCATATTAATAACTTATCCATTAAAAGTGTTACGAAATTCATTTATATACAATAGATAAGAATGTCACTAACCGCAAACTATCAACGTTTCGTTTACAGAAAACGAAGAAAACGTGACTAAGAATAGCTCCTTTCAGCACCCCAAACGAAACGTCATATAGAAATATTCAAAAGCAAAGAGTGAAGCGTTGTTATTGTCATATTATGTTTTATGACAGCTACCAGAGAGATGTTTTAATAAGCTTGAAATAGCTCGATGCTATATTCTCTTACACGTTGACAGTCAAGTGACAGCGCGTCGGACCTGTGAATGATATTATTGTGGTAAAACTTGCATCGTCTGCTACAGATGAAATTATTATATGAGATGTTTATGGCATGTTCAAAGTATAAATTCCGAGATATTAAGCTAGCCATGTTTGTTACGGCTAATTTGGGACAAATTGATCGCCTTAGATAGAACTTTCGTTTGTCTTGTAGAAAGGTTAAAGGTTATCAAAAAAGGCGATAACCCTACTGGGAATAGAGCAATTAACGTTGAACGTAATTGAAATTACAAGCAACAACCAGTTACGATTTACAGAAGCAAAATCTGTAAGTCATTTAATTTAATTGAAGTTCATTCGTCGTAACAGCCTGTGAATGTCCCACTGCTGGTCTAAGGCCTCCTCGCCTTTTTTTGAGGAGAAGGTTTGGAGCTTATTTCACCACGCTGCTCCAATGCAGGTTAGTGGAATACACATGTGGCAGAATTTCAGTGAAATTAAACACATAAAGGTTTTCTCACGGTGTTTTCTTTCACCGTAAAGCACGAGATGAATTATAATTAAAAATTAAGCACATGAAAATTCAGTGGTGCTTGTCCGGGTTTGAACCCACGATCATCGGTTACGATTTAGGCGTTTTTACCTTACCTTATATAAAAAAAATTTGATTAGCAAAAATGCTTTGTTGTTTATGATTATTTTGGCACTTTTAGGCATAAACATTAAGTTAATTTAGCTTCCAAAATCTTGTTAATATACGATGAAATAAAATTAAACATTGTCCATACAGGAAGACAATACATTTTAAAATAAATTAAATGGTAAGTAGTTAAATGGAGTTTGGATTAAGAGAGGTCGCATCCTTATATTGTTCTGTAAGCTAGCTCTTTTAATCAACTTATAACCACTGCCAGACCACATAGGGTTTAAGACTTAAACAATATGCAAGCTAGAATTACGTAACAGATCATGCAGTTAGATGCGCGCGCGCCGCGGGGGTCTCGCGCGCATCTGATCCGGCTAACGAGGACCGAACAATGTCTCTATTAGCTTATTCTGGGGTTTTAGATTGGAACAATGAAATATTTAGAGACGAATCACTTTAACAAATTTTTAGTAGATAAGGGCTAATATCTTGATTTTGAATTTCATTTGTAAGAATAAGTTTGCTATATAGAAGAATTTAATTTAGATTTTTGTTACGTGCTTAGTAAGTATTTATATATCATTTGCAGTTCCTTAATTTATAAAATTGTAAATATAAAATGTAGTACTAAATGATAAATATAGTACTAAAACGTATATAATTGTTTGACAAATCTTTTGTTACAATAATAATATATTTTAAACAATTAATTTATGTATCTTATAAAACTGTGTTATAATTGTAAAAAATATTTTTTAACCGATTTAAAAATAAATAAGGTTCCGTCTTTCTCCCGTGATATGTGTACGAGTATGTATGTGCATCATGTTCAGAATGTTATGTTGTAATGTTTTTATGTAATTAATGACGACAGTTTTATTTAAATAATAATAACCATTAAACCACTTTAAAGATACATTGCACCCAGGAGATATTTCTATAGTCAGTCAAGACAAATGTCAAATGAAACTCATAATTTAAAATGAAAAAAAATATATCATTTTAAATTATGAATTAATTCGATTCGATTCCTTTCCTTTCTCTGTGGGACCGTACGACGATCGTTCCCCTTATACTATGCAAATAAAGTTAGTAGCAAAAACAAAGCGAAACACGGTAATTACACTTGGTGGAAAATTAACTGACATCGATACGGCGTACATGCTCTCGGCCGTGAACGTGGACGTAATGAGTCGATATCGCGTTTAGTGCACGGCAGTGTAGTTAAAATGTGTTTTTTTTGTTTTTTAATGAATTAAGACGGTCATTGTATACGTTGAGTTGGATATATGAATATATTTATATTTTATAATGGACTCAATTGTAGTATCTATATTTATCGAAGATAATTTATGCGCTTTAAAATAATAAGAAAAATATATTAAAGTGCGTACAAAGTGCAAAACATGATGTACGCAAACGTTACACGTGTAAACGTTACGATTGAAATCGATCTTGAAACGTTACTCACAATGGGTTTAGGGAGTTTTACTTCAAAATGAATGCGTAATGTATGTAAAGATGTTCATTATAACAATGAATGAGAATTTATGTTTACTCAGCATAAAAAGGTTTATTTGACTCTATCGAGTTATATTAATGATATGACAGCTTATAATTAGTATTCGTTGATAAATCTTTAGATATATTATTCGTATATGATTATTACGTGTATTTTTTTTTATATTGTTAAAAAGAGTAACTACAGACTTTTGACGATTTTTCTCTGACAATTCAAAGGCGCTTGTACGAGGCTATTAGAATAAAGTATTCATATTTTGATTTTTGACAACCAAATGTTATAATTTTAACATTTGAATTAAATAGCTATCTTAAAACGTAGAGACAATTCAAAAGAGTGAATTGTAATTGTTATATAACAGTTAATTTCCTAATAAATGCGAACGTTATTATATTGAAATATAAATATTTTTAATTGTCACCAGACGGTCATTTTGATGACCAGTCGGTCATTTTTGTCATCGTGAATTAATTAATAAAATCGAATTTGACGATATCTCGTTATTCTAATTAATTAAGTATTCGTTTATTTCTGATGAGTAAGTTTTTGTTGTCAAGTTATTTCACGCTAATAAAGAGATTCAGATCAGCGGTAACAACACGTTTATCTTAGATCTCAACTAAAGATTTAAATACGGAAATGGACCCAGATTTTTAAATGGGCAATTCTTTTCTTGTGAAGGGAACTCTGGATTCGAAAATTCGATCGATTTGAGCATTTTCAGCATTTTCACAGGTGATGAGGTTTTACTTAGGATAATTGATGATATCTCTGGTCACATTTACTTCATTATTAATATCATAATAAAAAAAAACATATGTAAGTGTTTCGTAAGTATATACTACTAGCTGTGCCCGCGGCTTCGCCCGGGTGGAACTTGATGTTTGACTATAAAAGAACATACAGTTACTTATGATTATTTAAATAATATATATACTTCTGGTTCTTTATTTCGAATCCAGTAAATTGAGTTTAATTTTGTAATGGTTATAGATTTATTTAAATCGATTTGGCAGTTTATTGATAACAAACAAACATATCGTTCTTTATAATATCAATATAAAAGTATAGAAATGTCACTTCTAACAATGAATTTAAGCCTAGCTTAAATATAATTAAATTTTCTATTTGTTTGTTTTTAATGTAGGTAAATAAACTATTAAGTAAACATAAATATTAATAAATTATGTTTCCATATCTATAACTATATATATATTAATAATGTTTAAAAAATATATTTTTATCGTGCCACCTGGTACTATTTTAGATGCCATTTGTAAAATAAAGAAACGCGATCTCTGTAAGCGAGGGTTAACTTCGAACGCCACATAAATCTGCTAGCAAAGGGTTGTAAATTCCTGAACCCCCTTTAGTTCAGTGATATATGATGACTTATAAAGCTTGAGCTCCCCTGCCTCGACCTTTCAATATCAGTATAGAGAAAATCGGGGCAAAGATATGGATGTCCAGGGTTCAAACTGTAATGGTTGTTTTTTTATAAACACGAATGAAAATTTCAAGACTCGGAGATATGTTTTCGATCCCTTTATTTTGATAATGGATTAGAATATCGACTAATCGATCTTTTCCGGTATATTTTATTTGAACCCATTTACTTTTTTCGTATTAAATCTTTATCTAAATATTTATAATATTTATTTATAGAACTTTAATACATAATAATATATAAGTATACTCTTTGTTTAATTACGAGTTTTATTTAATTACGGTTTTTTATTGTATGGCTTTAATACTTGAAAATTTAATATTTTATCCATTGCATTTCATATTGTTCTATTTTTAAATTATTTTTTTAAGCAAATATCTATAAGTACAATTAATTAATCAGCTCAGCCGTGTTGTCTGAACATTTTATTCCTTTGTCTATTTAGATGGCCATGACAGCTGAATTTATTATTCCAATGGAACCGCAATAGCGATAGCCGGTTCGATTCTGACCCCTTGAGCTATTGTCGTCCCCGTGACCGTAACTAAACCGGGGAAAGGGGAATACAGTTAAATTAGAAAACAGGTACTGGTATTCTAATAATAATATCTTTATTTTACGTCACATTAATCGCCATTACAAGTCTAACGAACGGATAGGCTACAATTACTTAAAATTCATTCTAGATATAACCGTGATACGGAAATGTTACGTACAAAGAAAGCATCCCTATTTCGCGATACGGTAATATTTTTTACTTTTTAAGTTCGGAGGTGAAAACATGAGGTACCATTAAGGTATTGACTCGGTCAGACCTGCGCGCGGTTCGCAATAATTCACAAAGAAATCCTGCCAATATACGTAGTGTTTGGTCATAGATTAAAAAAAAAATTGCAGACGAGCATAGAGCATATATTTTTTAAACATTATATTTATCTTAAATTGAGGAATAATCTTATCCGAAGATTGCGATTGTATCCTTAATTCGAGAGGAGGCTTCTATTTTTGCTTTACTCACAATATGATGGATTTACAAGCCGGTAAAATAAAACCGTGCAGGTCGATTTACTCTACGTCCTTTCTGATTTTTTTTTATAGAATAGAAAGGCGGATGGGCATATGTATGTATAACCTTCTACTCAAAAAGTGGAGAGGAGGCCTTTAGCCCAGCAGTGGGACATTCACAGGCTGTTACGGACGGATACGGACGAGCATATGGGCCACCTGATATTAAGTGGTAATCAACGTCTATAGACATTGGCATGTTAACCATCGCTTACATCACCAATGCGCCACCAACCTTGGGAACTAAGATGTTATGTCAATTGTGCCTGTAATTACACTGGCTCACTCACCCTTCAAACCGGAACACAACAATACCAACTACTGCTGTTTTGCGGTAGACTATCTGATGAGTGGGTGTTAACTACCCAGACGAGCTTGCACAAAGCTCTACCACCAGTAAAAATGTGATGCGCGTTAGTATAACATCGCCAGCATGCTCCGGGTTCTTAGTACTTAGTTGTAACAGTTGTCACTAGAAAATGATCCCTTAAGGAAAAACATACAATTCTTCATATAATATAATTCTCAAAAGTAAATAAGAAAGAAAAACATTGATTCTACTCTTTAATCGATTTTATCGTTCCATTATAAAACATGAAGTCAATTATAATATTAAATTTATTTATAATTATCAAACTAAAGTAATGTAGCTTTTTTTTCTATAATTATCGAAAATATTCGAAATAAATGTTCTATATTCAAATTAAAATAACAAAAAATACGTATTATATATAAAATATAATCGTTTAGTTTCAAGTATAATGTATATAAAACTTTTTATTACTTGTCATATTACTGGTATTACAAATTTGTATTAAAAAGTTGTTTAAATTAACAAACAGATACTTTATCTTAAATAGATAAGGTACTCGATTTCATATCTATCTATTTCGTATTAATACTCTACAAAAATTAAATGTATTCGTTTTGAGCAAGTTTTTAAATAATATCACTCAAAACTTTATCTCTATTATGGAACTAGCTAACATTTGAATTTTATCTGATGTAACTACTATAATAATAATAGTAATATTATTCATTATTTACTTGATGGAATGATGGTAGGATACCGTCATCTGACTGGTTGATACCCACAGCTTGATATGGGACTCCCTATTCTACTCTGTCCGAACAACACGGCTAGTATATATCAAAATATATAATTATATATTTAATTTTATTTTATTACTTATATATAATTTTATTTTCTCTTCAATGATTCTATAATAATAAGAGCCTTTTTAAATAAAGAATATTATTATTTTAAGTAATTATGCCCATTATTATATATTTTATAATTTTTAAAAGTTTACAAAATTTATATATGAATAATAAATAATACACAGACGAATTTAGGAGCAACGACTAAATTAAAATTTATCTTTATTTACAATATTTTGTTCATTAATTAAAATAATAATGAATGGTCGTTATTTTTATTAATAATAAATAAACAATTTCTCTTATAATCGTTGCATGTACGTTTCGAAGACATCACGCGTCGACAAACAGATACACATCGTTTCTGTTTCTTATTCTATATGACATCAAAGGAGCCGGCTGTTGGCATTACTCAGGACGGATACAATATAGTGATCGGTATTTTATCGACGCTATGGGATGGACTTAAGTTTAACAATTTTAATAAAATATGCGCCCGTGAAAAGTGGGCTCTTTGGACAATTCGAGAGATTATAGATAATTTTTTTTTTTAGTTTTTTGTTTTTTCAGTTCAATCTTTTTTACGCTTTTATTAAAAAAATCAGTTAAGTAATTTAGAAGTTTTGCTCGATTTTTCCTTTAGATTTGTTGTACCTAATATTGGTATATAATATAATTTCAGTATAAGTGAGTTTCTTTTTTTTAAATATTTCTGCCTAAACTACGAATGTTCTTTATATATTGCAAAATGTAAATATATGTACTCTTTGAAATAAAAAAAAATACTTAATTGAAAAAGCTATTATATTTCTATATTTAAAAATAATGTTTAGTTGTAAAAAGGTTCTTAATAATTCAACGGTTTCGGTAAAAATTAATAGTGAGCCAGCGTACCACCAAGAAAATGTGACTCGAACAAATAACTTTTGCCACTGCAATAAAAAACACTTGATATTTAATATGAATCAAAAAAACCGAGATGGCCCAGTGGTTCGAACGCGTGAATCTTAACCGACAATCGTGGGTACAAACCCGGGCAAGCACCACTGAATTTTCATGTGCTTAATTTGTGTTTATAATTCATCTCGTGCTTAACGGTGAAGGAAAACATCGTGAGGAAACCTGCATGTGTCTAATTTCATTGAAATTCTGCCACATGTGTATTCTACCAACCCGCATTGGAGCAGCGTGGTGGAATAAGCTCCAAACCTACTCCTCAAAAGGGAGAGGAGGCCTTAGCCCAGCAGTGGGACATTAACAGGCTGTTACTGTTACTGTTACTGTTACTGTTATGAATCAAAATCAAGATGTCATCGCATTTGACATTTCATCTTCGAAAGTAACAAAAAATCAACGTAAGACGGAAAATACAGCGCGATGCAGAAAATAGATTAATCTTGATAATTGATCGGATCACTGACCCGCCTGTGATCTTGTATTTTAATATTTGCCGCGAGATAATTTCATTGGAATGTAATTTTTTCGCATTATCTAGCGACAAGTTTTGTAATGTATGTAAGTAATTTTTTATATTTACATAAAATTTAAGTATACTTAATTTCTATTCAATCAATTATTTTCGATCAGCTTTCGAAATGTTCTTGTTATACATACATGTTTTTAATTAGTATTACTTTTTTATATATAAGTCAGAAAACACATAAATTGTTAGAATATAAAGTTTTTTATTGTACTTATTATTTATTATAGATATAACAATTTTAATTAACTTAAGATTAAAAGTTAGATTACTAAATTTCTAAGTCTATGGCATCAAATGATACTATCTAGTTAGGAGATTTCTTTATCACTAAAACAGCGTTACAAAAAAGACACGCGCTAAAAGCGCCATTATGCTGCTGGGCTGGAAGGTAAAGTAATTAATTCATTGTTGACGCGACTTGTGACTTTTTGATTGTGTTCAATTTGGTTTTTGGATTTTTAAGGGTAATTTACATCAATTGTATGATTTGGTGTTCTATTTTTAAAAAGGTTTTTGTAAAATTAGTTTTACTTCTGGATGCTAAATATATGCTAATATGTATATATATTTCCTGTTCCTGTATTTAAGGCATCGTTATTATAAATTTGATATTACTTTATTTGACTATATCTTTGATCTATTTAATTTTTTTTTTTAATTAATTTGTTACTACCTTTTGCTTCTGTTTTTGTTTTTGTTCTTTATTTAAATATGTTTTTATTTTATTTTTAATATTTCGTAATTGTGTTTGGGAATGGTGTGTTCTCCTGTAATCGGTTGTGCATAGTTAGTTAAGTTAATATAAAAAGTGTTTTGAATGTGTGTTATGTACAACTGTTGGAGATCCAAATAAATAAATAAATAGTTCAGCCATACTCAACCTTTTTTTATAAGGGCCACAAAAACGCGTTAGTCAGGGTGTCGCGGGCCACAAATAAAAAATATTAAGGTAATAATTACTTACGTTTCGGGATTGTAACAAATTAATTTTATTTATTATTAAGAATTAAGCAACTATAAATCGATTTATCGCGTATATTTTTATCATTTCCTGACATTTCAAACACTTTGCAGAGTCCATGGTCACAAGCAGTTGTTTAATTCTAATTATTTAGGTATGAATAAAAAACTTTTGAAATTTAAAATAGTTGAACACCAAGTGGGCCAACAAAAGTCCGGCGGGCCGCAGGTTGAGTACCGCTGGTCTAGTTGCTATATAATAAGGTTTTCTGTAGAAGAATCTCAGTAGCATTCCGGAGTCTGGCTGTTGGAAGTGTATTCACTCTCGTGCCTCAGATAGCACGTAAAGCCGTTGGACCTGCACCTGAACTCTTTCCGGTCGTGTCGTATAGCCGTCCCATCGGATTATAAGAGTTGGGGAATAGAGAGTGCACGTGTGTTTGAGTGCACACTTGTGCACTACAGTAAGACCTCATCATTATACAACAGAACTTTTTTTTATTCGAAATCATTAAGGTTAGTGAGTGAGGGTTGGTTTGGGCCAGTCAGGAGGAAGTCTGGGTACGGGCCTTGGGGTTGCCCCTTTTACCCGGGCTAGTTCCTCTCCAGCAAGTCAACTTGCCGTGTAATATATTTTTGCCCGAAGGGCCAGGGTCAAAATGACCTAGTGACTGTTTCATTAAAGTTAACTGCGATTTGTAGGACATTCCGATTATTGTCACCAGACAGGGTTGTTTCCATTCCTTACAAATCACAATTTAACATTAACGCTAATCGAATTAGTGAATAAATGGCGCTAAAAATCTAAAACTAGTGTGATAGCGCCACACAGAAACCAAGCGGTTTTTTTTAGAAGTAACGAACCGTAGAGTCCTTTCTATAAATTCTTACGTCACGTTCACGTTTTTTTTACGCTTTTGAATACCATTGTAAATATAATTCATGTTAAATGTCTACGCGATTTCTTATTTCATCAGGCTGCTTCCGAAACGGCGGTTGTGTTGAAATATTGACCAATCAAAACGCTTTATGGTTTACTTGAATAAAATATACTTGATTCGTACATAATGTTGCCATCTGTAAGCAAAACGTATCGTTTCTATAATGACAGATAATTAATGATTTATAAACGACTGTAAATATGAATATTGAAATGAATATAAATAAATCAATACAAATCCGACAATTAGTTTTCTTCTTTAAAATTAATATAAAAAATATTTTTTTTTTTTTTTTCATCATAAAAACTTTTCAGATGATTAATTCTTCAAATCAGACATCAATGACGTCGAATCTATAGTCGTTCCTAGTTTTGATACTCTTCATATTATTTATTGTAATATATTTACGTGAAATAAAAAAAATATATAATACATAGCAATTTGATGACATAAGATACAATATTTTATCACGAAGCTAAAGTTCATTGACTCATACTGACATCATACTACTTTTATACTCATAAGAAATAAAATAACGTAATTATCTATGCATTATTCAATTTTCGAAATATACAAGCGTTGAATTGTTTTTGGGTTAACATTTATTTTGTATACGATTATATCCATGTATTATTAGTAATATGATATTAAATTGTGTATATTGAATACGGTTTCAAATGTAAAAGGAATTATTATGTGATATTTTGTACTTTATTTTTTATACAACTGACTTTTAGGTCTTAGGTTATAAGGCTTTAACAAGAGGTACTGGGCAATACCTCAGTATGGGTCAATAAAAAAATTAAGATGTCCCGTCACTTTATAAGGGTTAAAGTATATATAGTGCACTTGTGATGTTGTGCACACATTTTGTCTTGGGCAAGTAGGTCGTCTCACAAGATTCACACAAGAATCGCCACATTTTAATGTTCTCGGAGTTTAATTCTGTTTGTTTTTAAAAGGACGTATGAATCGCATATACATAAATTATCTTATAGGATGTCAAATAGGAATTGCTAAATTATTTATAAAGTATATTAAATTATATTCATAGAGGCAGGCAAGCCATTCACATGCGGATAAATTAAAATTTATTATTCATAATTTCAGCTATAATAATAAATAATTTAAATCATATATATATATATATATATATATATATATATATATATATGCATATATATTTATATCAATTCTTTGAGTCATGCCCTCTACTATGGATAAGTGCATAACTTTTTCACTACAAAATGCGCTGATCGTAAACAGCTTTCTATTTTTATGTAAAAAATTCTTACAATAATCTCGTAATAGGCACGTAGGGAACCGATAGAAAAAAATATATTAGTAATTGAACCAAACGAACCGCGAAATCTACGAGCTGATGATGCCATAATTATTTATTTAACGGTTAATACTCATTCACGTCCGTATTCAATTCAATATCGCACTCGAGAACGGAAAGCTCTTCGAAATTCAAATTGTGGAATCTTTTTTAAATCCATGTCTGCTAACGTAAAGCTTGTTCCACACGGTACATAATTTTTTTTACACGATTATGCTAATGTGACACGAATGTTCGATATTTTTCGTTTCTCACGGCTGGCGACACCGGGTCTAGGAGCGATGACCGCGGAGAAAATGAGAAAAAGTCAGAAGCCTTATCGAATTGATTGCCGGTTTCGATTTATGAACAGTATTTGTGTTGTTTAATTACTGTGAAATAACATGTCCGAGCTGATTAGGCGATTTATGTTTTAAATACGTATGTAGTGACTTATGGCTTTTAAGAAAATTGAAAGTCATCTCTTTTTTTTTTAAATTGCCTCTTTTATTTTCTATAACTCTCTATATAAGTATTATGAAAAAAAATTGTATGTAATGTCTAATAAATTCTGCTATATAAACATTGAATCTATGAAAAAACCTTTCTTAAGACGACAGTTGTCCAGTGGGATATTAACTTATAATATTTGTACTTCAAATTCCGGTTATTGCCTAGATTATTATTAAAAAAATTAAAAGAAATCCAAATGTAAACGCATCTCATTCCTTTATATCTCCTGTAGGATGATTCCGATACTACCAAAATCAGTATTTTTCGTTTGGACTCCCCACAAAGGTTCGGACGAGATAGTAATTAGCAAATGGTTGAAGATTGGCACCAATACCTCGATGCATGTTTATTTATTTTTTTATTTCTTTCTACTTAATGGCTTGGACTCCGTTTTTTAGGTCTATATTTTTTTAATAACAAAACTTTGAAAAACTACCCATTAAAGACTTTTATAGAAACTTTTTATGACATATTTAAAAACAATTAACTCCAACGTTAGCACAACAATCATAAATATCTTATTAAGACATAAATAATACTATGTTATGGCCACCATAGATTGAAACCATCTTGCATTGAACTCGTATCTACAATTATTAATATGTAACTTGAGTTCAACTGGACTGGTTATAAGTGTTGCTATAACAGAAAAATAAAATTCAACAATAAAACTGTGGTCTAACAAGCAATCAGAATGACGTAATCAAACAACTTAGTTGTTTTAGTAACGTGTTGTAAAGTTTTTTTTATATATTTCTAACGGTACGGTATATAGTGCTATTACCGAAAAATAATACACTTGAACATTTTTATAGATGCCTAATGAAATAATTGTTGCGTTAAAACATTAGTTACGCATTTATATTATACAAAGTTAATTTTATAGACTAGTATTATTTTTTTATAATTCAGTTGGTAAGTAAACTTTGCCTATCGACATTGGCGCTGTGAAATATCAACAGTTCCTTAGATATTCAATGCGCCAACAAACTCGGTGACATTATATCCCTTGTGCCTGGAGTTGACTGGCTCACTCATCCTTCAAGCCGGAACACAATGATGCTTATTGCTGCTTGGCGTCAGGCTAGCCAAATGTTCAATATGTGTCAGGTTTTTTATATCGCCATTGATGGAAATATATCATTTTCATAACGATATTAATCAATTTTTTATATTTGCATTGTTATATGCTAATGTCTTATATTAATTATCATATGCTAGTACATACCTGATCAAACATGAAGTTATAAGTCGGGTTCTTCAAAGTCATACATCTCGCTATTACATAATATCTGAAACAAGAAAAAAATGTTTAGTACTGGAAATGTACTTAGTGGTTATTTTCTAAAAGCGGAGAAAGCCAAGTGTTTACACGCGAATCTGAATCGAAGATTGTGGGTTTTAATCTGGATAGCCACTGAGTTATCATAAACTTAATTTGTGATTATAATTCATCGACGACGGTAACATCCTGAGGAATTATGTAAGTGTCGGAGAGATTCTGCCTCATGAGGATACACATGAGGCAGTTTGTTTACGTGCATCATGATTGTGTAAGCTCCAATTATTCTCCAAGAGAAGAGGAGTCTATACTACTACTTTTGAAAATGAACCTCATCGTTTTGGTTTTGATTAGATTCATCATTTAATGTTCTCACTTCGAAATGAGGACATCGTAAGAGCTAAGGGATTTATCATTAAGCGCAACCGTCAGTCCATTACACGCGCATTAACTTACATAGGACACCACTCCACCACAAAAGCTGTCGTAAAGAGGTATGGTGTTAGGATAACGTTTCTTCCAAGCATCTTACATACTGATCTTAAATAAATGTAGCAAGAAAATATTGGGTCAAACGAAGTTATGATATCCCCTTCACCAATTTCGGCCACAACCACCAATCTCAAGAGAGACTAGACATTTTTTTTTTTTTATCTACTTGTCTTGGGGATTGAACTGAGGACTTCGGGATCTGCGGCCTTATATCTTTACCAACGAGTCAGTCTCATAACGAAGAGAAGCACATAATATATTACGGCTAAAGAATTAGGTTTTAAAATTTCCTAAGTTTCCTAAGTTTTTCAGAGTAGAAGATATATAAACAAACATATTACTAAAATAAAGTATAGTATTGATCGCCTACAAAACAATTACAAACGGTGTAAGTTTTATCGAAATCGATGTAGCTAATTAAAACGAACGCAAAATTTTAATTTGATGGCTAATTGTTTATAATAGCTACATAATTGTTATCGCAATCGCATCAAAACAATCACGGTTATCATGTTATAAAAAATATTTTTCTAATGACATTATGTTTCGTAGCTAGAAGTTCCCATACGAATTATATAAAAAAAGACTATATAAACGTTCGTAATCAAAGCGAGTTATGCTTTGTGATACACCGTGAAAATTGTGATCGCTACCCGCCATCGATTGGAGGGGTAATTTAAAAAAAAAATACAAGAATTACCTCAGAACAAAGGAGCCGCCGCTTTGGTAAAATTCGCAGATTACCGCGGCATGCGATAAAACCAATACGCGTATAGTGATGTCAGAGAGAAATGGTCTGCGTTTATATTCAAACTTATTTGGAATGTCTTTGTAATTCCTGTGGTCGATCAATAGATGGCACTACTAGTCGCATAATTGCGCTTACACTTTTCACGCGAATATCTTCTTTAAAATTCTTATTTACTAATAATATATAATTATAACAATGGTATGATAATAATGATAATGTTGGTATATATGTTTGAGATGTCACTTACTCATCACGTTTTCTACCACCAAACAGCAATACTTAGTATTGTTGTGTTCCGGTTTGAAGGGTGAGTGAGCCAAGGTTCCTAAGGTTGGTGGCGCATTATAACACAACAATATTAACTATTGCTATTGGCGGTAGAATATCTGATGAGTGGCTGGTACCCGCCCAAATGGTCTCGCCAAAGGTAAAGCCTTCGACATCGTTTAACCAATTACAAAACTGATGGGCTGAAGCATATTACCTTTAATACCGTTTAACTGAACGTCATCACAATTGATATATTCATGTAAAGGCAGGACAACGTATGTAGGATTTGCTCGTATACTATATTATAATTAGATACGAGTTATCGTTTTTATTCTATGAGTTATTTGAATTAGGAATTCACAACAACATTTGAACAATTTAAAAAGGTAATTTAATTAGTAAGATGAAACGGCTACTAAAAGTAGTCAGAAATTTTTCAAAGGAAATTTCTTTGTTAGGAAGAACGTAAGCAAAAAGTACAGGATAAATGAATTTTCATTTTTCAGAAAAAAAACAATCCTGATTCCAGGATAGTTAGATTAAAGAATGAATGAAAGAATGAGAACTGAAGAGCGAGTGTAGCCAGCGTTTCCTTTGCAAATGCAGGATTCGAAAAAGCCGAATAATTCTAAAAGCTCGCTGTTGACACACAAAGCTCCAAGTTTTCGCTCTCCGACGCTGAAAGAAAGCTGAAAATTACAACATTCTATGAATTTGTTGCCTTTGAATGATACAAGAGCTCGGGATTGTGAATCAACTCGACCATTTTGTTATAATTTTATACCATCCTTACATTTATTACGTCATTTTGTTGTAATTGTGACATTGTGTGAATTTTTAAAATGTTATTACTTCAAATATATATAGTATGATACCCGCTTTATACCTATATGCATTTTAATATAACATATTTATGAACTGTAATTTTATTATTTTTTCTATTGTTTATAATTATAATATATTTTGTCGATTAAAAATAATTTATAAATCTTTAAAACCTCTAAAATAACATAACATTGTTTGCTTTATAATTAAGTAAAAATAAGGGAGTATAGAAAATAAGAGGACAAATGAAAGAAAAAATGTGTATTTTTTAATGTTAAATATAGATTGTTCGCCCTAAGAGACAGATGGTTGGTTATCAATAAGCAATATTCGATAGAATGATTGATTGGTGGAGAGTACCTACTCAAATAGACTTGCATGACCTAACTAAGAAGATGGAAAACATATTTAGACGAGTCGGTTGGCGTGGTTGGTAGATACTTGCCTTTCACGCCAAAGGTTGTCGGCTCGATTCCCACCCAGGACAGACATTTGTGTGCATGAACATGTCTGTTTGTCTTGAGTCTGGGTGTAATTATCTATATAAGAACGTATTTACAAAAAAAAAGTAGTATATGTAGTATATCAGTTGTCTGGTTTCCATAGCACAAGCTTTGTACAAGCTTAATTTGGGATCAGATGGCCGTGTGTGAAAAATGTCCCAGGATATTATTATTATTATTTACGCTCCACACTTTCGTATTTAATTTCCCAAATTAATATTACAGCTTCAAAAGGAGTGTCTACAAACTCGCGCTACCCGATGCATGCAAGAATGTAAGCGCGGCCTTACCCAAACGACCAGTCCTCATCGTTGTCACTATAAAAGACAAAGTGTCAAGATGAAAGGGGCCGACGAAGATTGTCGTATTGTATCTGCACTCGTTAGCCGTATCAAGAGATTTATTTAACGATTAATTGTAGTCAAGGCATGAACGATTCTTGAACTGTCTATTTTTTTTATATAAGCTCAATTAATTCATAAGAGCATATTTCTTATTTTGTAAAACAATAATATTCGATTTTGTCTAGTGGAATCTTTTTTATGAACCTTTATAAAAGTTATATATATAGGTGATACAATATATAATATATATATAGTCTAGTTCACAAATTCAAAGTCGCTGAGCGTGTTATGGAGCGAGCTATGCTCGGAGTATCTTTGAAAGATAAGATCAGAAATGAGATTATCCGGAAAAGAACCGGAGTCACCGACATAGCTTGCAAAATTAGCAGGCTGAAGTGGCAGTGGGTCACGTATGTCGTAGGACCGATGGCCGTTGGAGCAGCGAGTCCTAGAGTGGAGACCGCGGATCGGCAAACGCAACGTCGGGCGCCCTCCAGCCAGGTGGACCGATGATCTTAAGAAGGTGGCGGGCACCAACTGCATGCGGAAGGCGGAGGACAGGGAGCTTTGGCGTACCTTGGGAGAGGCCTATGTTCAGTGGACAATGATTGGCTGTTGATATATGAATAGATTGATACATAGATGAATACAAGCGATACATAGTAAGTTGACACGTAAGGCATGAAAATGTCAATACAAAGAGATACAGTCCGGTGTAAGTATTGTATACTTTATTACAATTTATATATATGTATTTTAATAATTTTCTTCACACATTATTATAATGAAACCTTTGATATAAAGACACTTAAACGAAAAATAAGATTTTTATATCAGAAAATAGGAATAAAATGTCTGCCTTTAAGCAATAGCTAACCTAACCACTATAAAGCATTTAAAAAAAAAATAACAAGCAATTTTTAAAGGGAAACAATTACAATAATAAATAAAATTATAACATAACGAACACTCGTAAGATGAAGCGGTTCGTTTTTATAACTTGCCGTAAACGTAACAATAGAACGATTACTCCTCCGTTAGCACGTGAATGGGACGCGAATTCTTTTGAAGAGTTATATTACAATCTTGAGAGGCTAGACCATTCGGGGTATGTTATTTTCTAAACGTAAGTTTTTATTTTAAATATTTGTTTTTATTTAATTTTTTTATCATCAATTTTTAATAACCAAAGGGTCAAGATGATCAATGTTTAGACTACGTTTTTAAACGAAGATTGCGGGTTCACTCTGGAATGAATGTGAAAGGTTAATTTGGGCTTTTAATTAATTTAATGATAAGTATTAAAGAAAAACAACTTCATGATTTTTGTTACAAGCATATCTACCAACACTTATTGAAGCTTCGGAATAAGCTTATTCATCTCGAAAGGAGAGAACACCTTCTCCCATCAGTGGGATATTTTTAGGCTGTTACTATTATAAATGTATTATTAGTAAAAAAAAAAACTTTTAAAGTTTGTGTTTTATTTCATCACCTATGTCGAATAACACATCCCTTACGGAGTCTTACGAAATAGTTAACCATTGGTTCAGATATTGGAACTGAACTGGTCAAATCCGGTTATAAAATCGTGACATCATCAATTCAGTGGCTGTACAACTAAAGTTGCGTTTATATATTTGAATAAATAAATGTGGTCTGTCATTGGCGTATCGTATCATTTATCGCCTGTCTTATCTCCGTAAGTTTTTAATTAAGCTAAATTCTTATCTCGACCAGTCCAATACTCCCACTTGTTTATATTCATCGATAACAATACGATCAGTTGATTATCATAACATCTCTATCATTAATGAGGTCTGGGGTTTGGGTGGGCGTGTAGAAAATCAATGCCCCTCCCATGAGAAAAAATATTTAAAAAATATTCGTTTTTTTTTAAAAAAAAGTGTGCTTAAAGAGCCCAGTATTTTCTATTTGAAATTACTTCAAACTCGTCTCAATAGACGATCGTGATATCCCAAAAAATAATATGTGACATTTAATAGAAAAATTACAGGATTTTAAGAATACATTATAGTGGTGTATCACCGTCGGTTTTTGTGAGAGAAGGTTTAGTGAGAAAATGAAAAAATAAGAATAATTTAAAAAAAAGATGAAACAGAGGACCGCCATTTTTTTAATTTGTATAAACTAAGTGATTGCTATTACTAGTATTAAGTGAATTATGAAACGAAAAGTAAGAATTGTATTTTGAACAATTTTTAACGTTTAATGTAATTTAAACCGATCAGAAACAGACCAGGATTAAGACTTTTGAAAAGATTACTTTTCAAGTCACGTGACCTGACCTTCGAGCAACTACCAACCACGAGCTGCTACTAATGAATTCCTTGACAAAAAAACTAAGCGATCTTTTACAGGCCCGATCGCGAAATTGAACTCAGTACCTCGAGATCTAGCAGCCTCACACGCAAGGTATACCAACGAGCCAGTTCATAATTAATATTGTCTGTGAGGCTAGAATGCGACAAATTCAATATCAGTTAGGCCATTTTTTATTATTTTGAATCCAAATAACCAATCCATCACAAAACGAATATAAACCACTATATTCATTGATGCAACTTTCAAAAATCTATTTCCTGTCTGGACGCCCATCCGGTTATGGCGTCGCACATTTTCCGGTTATTTTCAAAACCCATTATTTTCAAATCGAGGGTGAAATATTTTTGTACGTTTGTATTCGATTATTGTTTTTTTGTTATTTACTGAATTATTAACATAACATTATTTAGTTATCTTTATTTCAATTTCATTGTTTTATCCTTTAAACCGAGATCGCAGTTTGTTCATGCGTAGTAATGTTTCATGCGTTTACATTCATCGAGCATGCAGAATAAGCGTGGTGGAATAATTTCCAAAGCCCATCAGTGGGACCTTTACAGACTGTTAATTTATTAACAACCAACACTGTGTTTTAATTACTTAGTTAATTTGTATAAATAACTTTGTTATTCGATACATTTTAGATTGTCATCAAATACTGCCAGGTGAAGAGTATCGTAGGTGGATACACTGCAGTGCAACAGATTGATAGAGCAAGCTTCAAACTTTTTCAAGTAACCTTACTTTGTTTCATTAAGTTAGGACGCAAAGCTAATATATTTTAATTATAAAGATAAATATCAATAAATATAAAGATAAATAACCTATATAAAAATTTAAACATAAAATTTTATTTTATTTTTCATAGGCAAATAAAACTTTATTTGTTGGGTTTAAAAGGTAGTATAAACTATATATATACGCTTCTGTGTAATTTATAAGTTATTTTATGAAACATAAGATTTAAAATGCAATGAATATTATTTTATGTTAGTTTATGATATATCACACAGTTTGACCTCGGTGACATAATTCACACAACATCAATAGATGATTTTAACAAGTAATTTGTATTTTATTTCTTTAAAGAGAGAAAATTTGTCGCTACAATGAAATTTATGGTTGATGTGTTTTTTTTATAAGATCACAGCTTGTTTGAAAAATGTATTTAATATAGCTCAGTGGCTCAGCGAGTTCGAATCCGGAAATAACTGCTTTTTATATAATATGTATGTACTGAGTTTATTACTTTATTTTTACTGGTTGAGCCAATTTGACTATATGCACAGAGGCTATAACATCTTAGTTGCCAAAGTTTGTGACGTATTGACGATATAAGGGTTAGTTAATATTTCTTACAGAAGAATGTGCAGTGGTGACCACTTACCATTTTATTTGAAATATTTAGGCAGTTTGGCAAATGGGTTAGTGCTCACCACCGTCCATAGACATTAGCATTAAGAAATATTAACAATCAAATGAAACACCAATCTTGGGAACTAAGATGTTAAGTTTGTGCCTATAATTACAGTTATCCGTCAAAACGGAACTGAACAATACAAACTACTGCTGTTTGACCATCAGTTTGCGTAGATAACTTAAATTAAACTCGTTTGGCGTCATCTGCATTTCAATGTAATTGATAGCATACATTGGGAATGAAACATTCAGCCTGTTTCTTATATTGTAAGCAATTTTAAAATTACACAAAATTTATGTGTGATTTTCTTTAATGACCTAATAGTGCAATGTATATTGAAATTACTATTGAAGACATATTAAAAAAAAATTAACTCACCGATATAAAATAAAAAACTACAATTTTTTTAGGTAAATAAAATTTATATTATATAGTTGATAAATACATAATGTATTAAAAACCTGTACCTTTAAAAAACTATTTATTATATTAGCTGTAAAAAGTAATACGAAAATATATTTTAACATTACTTTTATCTATAATGTCATTGAACCTTAGATGAAATTATCAGGATCAAATTGCGTGTATAATTTTGTTTGAGTTTATATATTTATGAGTATACTTATCACATAAGTAGAGGCAGTTTCGATAAAATCTTTAAGACCACGTGCAACATTTTGCAAAACAGCAGGTCGTTGAAGCGATAAAAATAAAAAAAGTTAGCGTAATAAGCTTATCTATATTTTTGACTTACATCAGAACGGCAAATAAGCATATGGTATTTCATGGTAAGCCCTTCGTTAAACTATTAGTTAATTAATTGCATTTAATGATAATATGATGCAAAAACATAAAATATTTGCAATAAGAATCACTTTTTTTTATAAATATGTAGGACATAAGACAGTTATATTTTCTCTAAAAATATTTATATATTCCGAAAGTAATTCGATATTTGAAAAGACAAAACAAAAAAGAATCCGTTAAAAACGACTAACATATCAGCTAATCTAAATATTCGCGACGAAATTGTGAATTGTTAATTGCTAATTTTTTTTAATATTTTTAATTGCTACTTTTTCATGTTAAAAATTCATTCTATTTATATCGATGATAATTCTATGAAAGTACTAGCCTCTAATCGTAGTTTCGCGCGATATTTTTTTTCTTCAACGATAATGAAGGTCTAATATCCCATTTTGTAAAAAAAAAAATACATTCTGCCTAAAATTCAAGTTTATTTAGATCTTAGCGTTGATATACCAGACAGTGAAATCGGAAGAGTTCTTTATACTTAGAAATATGGACATTTAAATCTAATAAGCATAATTTTTATCTAATTAACGTAATATGTAAATCATACTTTGATCTTTGCCGCCGCAATTAAGATATCTTACATATTTTTTTGAATACATCAATAATGTTATAGTTATTGTAATTAAATGATAATATTAGTGTTTTTACTTTTTTACAAATATAATATAAGTATAATTTAATATCGGTATTTTTAAGCTTTTTTAAATAATCATATAAATTAAGGCTTAGAGGCTATTTTAGTTTCAGATAGTATGTTTATTCATTAGCTTATACACTATACAAATTTACGCTACTATCCTAAGAAGCGGATCTGCAATATTTATCATGATTCAATATGAAAACTATATGAAACGTATTAAATTTGGATTATAGGTTCAGATATCGTAAATTAATAATTAAAAAAAACACATTTAAACGCAAGTAACACGACGCACGAGGTTTGCAGGGTGAGTGAGGCAGTGCATACACGCACGGGGGATACAACATATTAGTTCCCAAAGTCGGTGGCGCATTGCGATGTAAGGAATAGTTAAATTTAGTACATATTCTATAGAAAAAAGTAACCAATAACAATGAAAAATATTATTAGAGAACCGAATACCATCCCCAAGGAAGGATGGATTGACATTACGAAAACGGAAACTATGAGTTATAAGTTTACCTTTCATGTCTTAACTACTCAACTACTCATCATTAAATTACATACACTTGCTAAGGATAAGACAGATAAGTACATAAGGTACTCGACATCTTTCCCTTTCACATGCGGGCGAAGTCGCGTGTAGAAACTGGTATTGCGTCACACACTATTGCTTTATACCACAGGTTTAACAATAATGTGTAACGCAGCTGTGAAATCGGTCAGAACGTCATTAGTTTGAATCATTTGTTTTAATAAATTTCCCAGATTTTTAATGGCGAAACGAATTAAAAGTTACATTCTGAATTTCATTAATATTTCCTGGATATTCGAATCGCTATAAATCGAGACGAAATTGTAATTCACCTTGACAATCACCTTGTGAAAGCTGTTATGTTAAATCAAATAAAGAGAAGAGAGAATTTTAATAAAAACAAAATAAATGTCAATTTATTTGGTAAAAGATTATTAATAATGGACAAATAAAAGATTTGTTAAAAGTGTGATAAACTGTCCGTTATTGAAACCAGTATAGAATCAATTTCCTACGGGTCGCCACACGGCTATCTCGGGTCAAACACTATGCATAAATAAATTTTAATATCATACTATACGTATGGTAAAAAATATAAACGACAACAAACTTACATATACCCATGTATGTGCCCTTATTTCCATTGCATTAAGAATCATTTTCCCGTGTCTTGGATGTAAATAACGCGTGTTAACACGGTTAAGGCCAGACAGACGGGCGCAGAATGATCTTGTGAATATTTCAAATCCAATCTCTACTTGTTGGCCACTAAAGTTTCTATTGTTCGAGGGAATATGCAATGGGACGTAACTCTGCACTATGGATAACATAAAATGGAGTTGGATTATATATTTTAAGCGTCAGTGCAATAGGCGAATAGCGTTATTAAAGTCGCAGGTTTGATCTTGGCCCCTTAGTTACGTTGGGGGGTTATTGGAGGGGTAAATACGAATATAAGTAATTCCTTACATTCCTACTTAGGGGTATTGCTGTTATTCGCATAGATATATTTTAATCCCCTTTTATAATCCAAATATTTTGACCCGTTTTGAAGATTACCTTGGCGAAGCAAACAAAACAAAAAATAACACAAAAACGGTTCTTATGGTAACTAGCAAAACGGCTTTGGTAACTAGCAGATAGTTATTAACTTTTTATTCATATATATATATATATATATATATATATATATATATATACAAATACGTACATAAACTCGTGTTTCATTTAAATGACATTTTCTTGTGTAGAAAGTTTATTGTCATACTGTCTTAGTTTTTTTGTGTATTTTCCTTGTGTTGTGTAATTGAGTTTTGTGGTCAAGCGTTTTGAGCGTTATTAGTGTAGTAACATTTTAATGTTATTTTTATATTTTGTATAGTGTATAACATGCTTATTGTTACGTCATGCATGGTCTATACACGGCAATTAATTTGTGGTTGTCACTCGTTTTTGTGATGTTGCTTAATAAATTAAAATCAAAATGTACTTTTTCAAGTTTTAATCGATAATCGATATCGAAACGATACAAAGATAGATTTCAACGAGAAAAACAGCAAGAAACTCAGTAGTTTTCATCAATTATATATCTAATAATTATATTTAATTGTAATAATTATAAACAATAACTAAAGAATATCCTCCATACTGACTTAGCACTCGAGCTCGATATTTGCTTACAACAATACACCGTATGAAGTCTACAATCTTTGTCAACCCTTTATCATGGTTACAAAGAGAAAAGTGTACCATTACTTGAACCTATGTTCCGCAATGTTTGTTTGTACTAAGGTTATTCGATGTATCTCCTTTACACCAATGGGAAAAAATTTAATATGGTTATATTAGTTGGATACAAATATAAAAGTAAGTGTCATTTTCTATTAAATAGTTTATTTTCTACCAAATCTAATAAATAAAAATTACAATTTAAAATATAGTAACTGTCCTTTAATGTGTGGGGATGTGATCTCCCCTCCTCTTAAGGACAGGGCTTAAAGCTTATTCCACCACACTACTCCGATATGGGTTAGTGGATACACGTGACAGATTTTCATCCGCCACATTCAGGTTTCCTTACGATGCTTTCCTTAACCGCTAAACACGACATGTATTATAAACACAAATTAAGCAAATATAATACAGCTGTAGTTGTCTGGGTTTGAACCTGAAATCATCGGTTAAGAGTCTAAGATTCACATCCGCTAACCACTGGGCCACCTGACGAGATCTGAAAGTAAAGTTTATTATTATTAACAGATTTCACCTTCACCAAGTAATGAGACGAATATATAAAATTGACAGCCAACCATAGTAGTCACCCATAAAAACATTGTAAAACAAACAAGATGAATCTGACGTCAAATTTATGTGTTGAATTGAGAAATACTTTAAAGGCCTACTGTGTAACATCCGGACAATAAATAACAAGTTATCTAGGGCTAGGTAATTAAAATCGAGTTTTCATACATAAAACATTATAATTGAATTTTAATTTAGACTATGGGATCAAAAGTTTTTTTATAGAAAATTAGTAACATAAACCAAGATGGTGGTGATTTATGTCATTAGCATTGATAAGATTACTAACGAAAACATATAATTTACTAATATATTGACTTACATAGCGATGCAATATGATATAAAAATTGGATTATAAATGCCTGTTTATTTATTGTGTGAAATATATTTCCCTAAAAATTCTTATTCTTTATTTTATATTATATATTTATATAACATAGTTACACCTGGCAAGCGTTATAATCCATACGACTTTGGCCAGAATATTGTCCGGATATATACCAAATAGTTTTCGCCAGCGTTTTTGCCCGCGTGTTATTGTTAGTTACCCTTTTCTGGACCCGTAACAAAGTTACGTCATGATCGAATGAGTCAAGCCGTGAAAGCGTAACAAACAAACAAACTCATTTACGCATTTATAATATTACTTCTCGAGGTCCTCCAGAAATATTTCTGTCACAGCGATCATATTTAGTGCAGACTATCCTCTTGAGTAAACTAAAGTAGTCTCTTAATGTCCCACTGTTGGTTTAACCTTAACTTTTGAGGAAAACATTTGAAATCATATAACCAATAATTTCCAGCGTGTTATATAAAACTCCTTAAAATAGGTCATTGAACTATTCGTTGTGACTTTTTATTATAATTCCAAGAAACAATGAATCGATTTTATCCGATGTATAGTAATTCATGCAATTAATTCGATACAATTAAATATACAATGGCAATTAATACCGGACTAGTATTACAAAATTGATGAACTTTAATGGATCCAATATGTACACCAAGGAGCAATTACAAGTGGCATTTCGCAGAAGGGCAAACATTGTTACAGTAATTAGAACGGCTACCAACAATAGCAAATGCCTTCTATATTAATGCAAATTACTATCAGAACGAGCCACTAGTTAGGGCGCATCTACACCACGATTAAACTGTATTATTAATTTTTACTTTGTGCAAGGCCGGTAGTATATACTCTACCGCCAAACAGCTATTTTGTACTGTTGTGTGTAACAGGCACATGGGACATTTATTAAAATCTTAAGTCTCATGGTCCGCCTATATAAAAATTTTTTTTATCAAAAGTGCATTTATTGTTTGTTAGAATTGAGAATCTGTCGCCTCGCGAAGAACAAGAAGGAGTATTTAAAGCTGACTGCCAACTTTCGCTAGTCGGAGTGGAACTCGAATAAGAAGAAGAAGTGCACGATGATTAATATAACTCAGCAAGGTATTGATATCGCCACTTGTAAGTCCGACATTTCAACAAAGAATATATGCAAGATAGGAACAAATGTTTTTTTTATAGGTGGAAAAATGCACTTAGGTATTTCCCTCACATGAAGGGTTATGTGGGGCTCACACCGGCAGCGGAATACCCACTTAAAAATATGTATTACTACGTTCTTTCTGGTGGCGATCGCTTGCGCGGTAAACACTCACTTGCCATAAGCATTACGACGTACACAGCGTCGGGCATTCGCAACAATGTCACATTACATGGAAATGCTCAAGTCTACACTCACCTTTATCTGGACACTGATGGAATTTTATTTTATATAAATACAAAAATAAACCATAAAAAAAATTGTATTATAAATCATTCGAAACATGTTAAAGGCCTTATCGACTTATAAAATGAATAAATAAATAAAAACATTCCTATTCAATTCAGTTTAGAAAGCAAAGTCGTACTTTACCATCTATTATTATTAAAAAAAATATGTGGGCCATGTAAGATATTTTCGAATAAATCATGCAATTTTCATGTCAAGGCCGACGGAGAGTACGAGCCCGAACGGCTGGAGAAGTATTGATTTGCATAATCTTTATTTAATTGTTAGTATAATGCTTTCGAGGTTGATTTCACTAGTATCTTATCTCATAACTCTGAAACACCTGTCGAGGTACTGCTATCTTAGACAGGTTTTCAACGGAAAGCTGGTCGCTTCGATTTGTATGGAGCGGTTCTATTTCACTAAGCAATTCTGATTTCAAATTACTTAAATGACATGGGAGCATTCGTGGTGTATATTTATTGTTTATATTTGTAGATACATAAATAAAACGTTAATTTAAATATTGTTTATTTTAACTGACTTCGAAAATGAATTTTTGAATCTTAAACGAAGGTCGCGGGTTCAAACCCAGGCAAGCACCACTTAATTCCATGTGCTTGATTTGCATTTATTTCATCTTTTGTTCGGTGATAGAAAACATCGTGAGGAAATCTGTATGTGTCTAATTTCACTGAAATTCTGCTACAAGTGTTTACTTTGAGTTTGAGTGAGAACCGACTTTGATGAGTGAGAATGATTGTTCTCGAATGATTAAAATCGGTTCAGTAGTTTCAAACGTTATTGATTACAAAAAAGAAAAAAATATATATTATAGGTAGTCGGACGAACAAATGGGCTACCTGAAGTTAAGTGGTCACCACCGCCCATAGGCATTGGCGATGTAAGAAATATTAACCATTTCTTACATCAATGCGCCACCAACCTTGGGAATGAAGATCTTACGTCAATTGTGTTATACTGGCTCTCTCACCCTTCAAACCGGAACACAACAATACTAAATATTGCTGTTGGGCGGTAGAATATCGGTGGTACCTACCCAGGCATGCAAGTCCCTATCAGTAAAAGGATAAGCGTAAAAAAAACCATTTAATTACAATATTTTTACATATAGTCAGCTATGATTAAACTCGGCTTAACGATAGTTTAACTGTATAACAAAAGTTTATACACAAAGAATATTTAAAGTAAAATCGAATGAAATTGCACTTTTACGGCATTATTAGAAAAATATTTATAAAAGGTTTAAAGATTTAAGTTTTTACATTAAGTGTTGTCATATAATACATTTATCGATACTTCAAATGTATAAGATTTTGTCATTAAAATTGATTGTATGTACGCAACGTAATGACAGTTCTATACAATTGTACGAACAAGATAATGTGATATTTTAAATAAGATCTGGCACAAACATTTGCTTTGATACTGAACGCAAGCACGCATTGTTATAAAACGTACCGGACAAAACGACGTTTCATCTATAACAATTCACGTAATAATGAACTTTACTGTTAAACGAATAGAGAACATATTCGTATAAATATATAAAACTGATACTGTATGCGATTGAAAATTGTCATTGTTGCGAAAAATTGATTTATGAACCACATCTGTTAAGCCGCGTAGCACTTTAATGTTATATTGTTATCATAAGTACTGCAGGAATTTAGGTTGGGCACGGGCGTGAAATCGAAGAGTCAGAGTTCATATTAATATATAGGTAGATCTTTAACCCCTTGTCACATTGTTTACCAGAACAGTAGCTTAACGTTTATAATGGTTTTATCGAGATTTTAATTTGACATAGTTCTTGATTCGAGTGGCGATTGACGCTGTTAATTTCAGGATTAGTTGCTTAAAGTATTGATGAATACAATAAAATACGATTTTAATATAAATGTGTCCCAATTATAAATTATATCATGGACACTTAAACCTTCGTGATAGGATTTTGTGCAATTCAGTCTGGGTACCATCCGTTCATCACATGTATTCAGATAATATCGTTTTGTTTCCTGTTTGAAGGGTAAGTGAGCCGGTGAAAATACAGGCACAAAGGATATATCATCTTAGTTCCCAAGGTTGACGATGCTTTGACTATCTATGAAATGGAGAGAGCCATATGTATGGTGTTGAGCACTAATCATCAGGTGGCCCATTTGCCTTTGCCCGTCCGCCTACCTATATTATATCATAAAACAAATGCATAGCTATTCCGTGATCTACCAAAAGTGCGCGTTTGCTTCATCAAAAAAAATGTGCTAAGCCGATTTTAAATACCCAAAATTCTGAAAATAGGTATGAAAATAGATTCATCAAGCTGGAACACAAAACGAACTATTCACACTTTGTGAGTGAGCCAGTGTAATAACACTAAGGATAAAACAAATGCCATTCTTATGATAGACAGTGTGAGACGTGATTTATTTGTTGCAAATATCTATAGACGAGGACGACGGCCTACCATCATCTATCTATCAGATGCTAATTACTTATATGCCTTCTTAAAATAAAACAAAAAATGGCTGTCAGCTATTTATAAATAATCATAAGTTCAGATAAAGGCTTTTACCGGTTAGGCATCTAAAATAGTATTAACATTTAAAACTTAAGTTCGATTACCTCACAATGTTACAAAATAACTTATTACAACACATATAAAAATGTGATATGAAAGTAAATCATCCTGTTAAACGTATTAAGCTACTCAGTAATACATTCGAATATTACGTAATATTACGGCTTTGATCGATTAATTACCATCCGATTGAAGCGATCGATCAAACTAGCCGAGGCGCCGCGCCGGTCTGATCGATAGTGTTCCTATACGAATAAATTAAAATGTTATTGTTTTGAAATTACAATTAATACGATGCGATCCATTCAATAAACATGTTTTTATAGGTCTATCTAATACTTTATTGTATACTAAAGTGTCGTGTATAAAAAACACGCGTGTACATACAGTTTACTCGTGTTAGACGTGAAACTAAATAAAATATATAGCTCTATTTCTATATTCGTCGTTTCTTTCTTCTTTCTCTTGTAACCTTAAAATTTTTATTTTTACATACTACATATACTACTTTTCTTTTGTAAATATATACTTATATAGATAATTACACCCAGACTCAGGACAGACAGACATGTTTATGCACACAAATGTCTGTCCTGGGTGGGATTCAACCCACAACCATCGGCGTGAAAGGCAAGTATCTACCAACCACGCCAACTGGCTCATAGAATCATCAAAAATAATGTATATCTATATACATTGGGTGGTAGAGCTTGGTGCTTGACTATCTCTATCTGATTGTTTATCACAGACTGATAATTTTTTCTACCACCAAACGTGATCGTTTTGAAGAATGAGCGAGACAGTGGTATGTTCGTTAGTTCCTATGGCTGCTGGTAAAAAAAAGTCAACTGACTACACAAGTAAGTCACTTACCAAATAAATATCTATAGATGATATTGTATTGTTTAAGTTTTAATGTTGATTAATTGAATTTCGTTTATGTGAGTTTCTAAAATATATCAAATATATTTGATATAATCTTAAGTGGTACTTTTTATTATCATTAGATATAATTAAATTAACGGAAATCGAAAAACATTAGCCTACATACGTAATAAGATTTAGGGTTTAATTAAAACTGGAATTTCTAATAAATTTCTACTATTATTAATTAAAAGTTAAATATATATTTCTAATGACTGCAAATTTATTTTACGAACAGGAGATTATCGAGACGAAAGGGCGGTAAGTGTGTGTTTTACATACATTTTTATTTGGATATATAACATGATGTGTTATATATAGAGGGTATATAATGTTAGATCAGTTGTGAGTTTTTCTGCCTAGAGACTTTTAGAAGTTAAGTTAAGAAGTAAGAAGGAAGGAAGTTAAGTTAATTGTTATTAACAGTTAATGTTAAACTTAAATTAGAAACGTGTTTGTTTCATTGTGGAGTTATAGTACTTGTCTCGTGGCCAAATTTTATCTGATATACATATATCTACCTATGTGGGTTTCCTCACGTTGTTTGCCTTCATCGTCAGCACGAAATGAATTATTGATACGTAATACCAAGAGTATAAAACTCGGCAATGATTCCGATTCCTTTGATTTGCCACTAGTAGTTAATTTTTATCATCTTTACTTATAGGAAGCAGAACGGGAACTGACATTGATAACTAGAAATTATACCAAGTGTTTATACATAATAAGCAAAAAATAATCTCGTGCTTGACAGGAAAACATCGTGAGGAAACCTGAATATGTTGGATCTACCACATTCACTAATCCGTATTGAAGCAAATGTGAAATAAGCTCCTAACGAAGAGGAGGCCAGCGGTGGGACATTTACAGGCTTTTATTTTTATATTATTTACTGGTGGTAGGGCTTTGTGCAAGCTCGTCTGGGTAGGTACCACCCACTCATCAGATATTCTACCGCAAAACAGCAATACTTGATATTGTTGTGTTCCGGTTTGAAGGGTGAGTGAGCCAGTGTAATTACAGGCACAAGGGACATAAAATCTTAGTTCCCAAGGTTGGTGGCGCATTGGCTATAAGCGATGGTTGACATTTCTTACAATGCCAATGTCTAAGGGCGTTTGGTGACCACTTACCATCAGGTGGCCCATATGCTCGTCCACCTTCCTATTCTATATAAAAAAAAAAGAATAGGTAGCATATTGGCCACCTGATGGTAAGTGGTCGCCAACGCCCATAGACATTGGCATTATAAGAAATGTTAACCATCGCTTACATCGCCAATGCGCTACCAACCTTGGAAACTAAGATGTTATGTCCCTTGTGCCTGTTATTACACTGGCTCACACACCCTTCAAACCGGAACACAACAATACCAAGTACTGCTGTTTTGCGGTAGAATATTTGATGAGTGGGTGTTACCTACCCAGACGAGCTTGCACGAAGGTCTACCACCAGTATTAGTACATGTATGCATTGATTAATTTAAATGAATGTTCTAATATTTAAGGTCAATAATTACACGTAATTAGACTTTCGTAACGTCCTCGTAATTCGTTTAATATTATATCATTAACTAATATACAGTTGATTTGTAATAAAATTAGCATAATCGTAATGAAATAAATAATTATAATTGTATAACGCAATATAAAGCTACACTTCTGTTTTCGTTTCACACAATAAATTATGTTCGCGATGAAGTAGAGCAAGTTATCGTGAGCTTAACGAATATACAGGCCGTTTCATTTAACAACAATAGAAATAGCTTTAACTTTGATTAAAAACGATATTGTTTTCAATTTATTATGCAAGGTATATATTATTTTAAATTCATAAATAATATTTTGTTTCTGTGTGACTTGTGTTGGAGCTTAGAAGTGACGTCATATTTAATATAATTTTGAAAGTGTTCATTGTTACAAAACGAACACCTGTATTCATATTGTGATCGCAACTCGTTTGCCCACAGTCCACTCGATCAAGAAAGTGGACGTTCTTGCGAAAGCCTTAAACAATCGAGATATGCAACGTGCAGCTTTGATCTTTAACAACATACTTTTTATAACACATTTGTGAGAATAACAGAGTTCATTTCTATTAGAAGTGACATTATATATAATTATATTTAATTGATTATTGTTAATTTTATGAATATTAAAAGATTATATAGTATTATAATTCAAAACTTAAAGGTTAAAATTAATGAATATTGTCAATATGATTTCTCATTGAATATAATTGACAAAAACAAAATAATTCAATAATTAAACTGCATAAAATTACAATTGAATGCATGCTGTTAAATGTCCGAAAGTTATTTATCATAAAAAAATAATCGAGAAATCAATTCTAAGTCTTTTCAAGTTCTACATATAAAATTAGGTTTCGCATCAAACGAATTTAAATCTTACAATTATAATAATATGGTTTAATTTAATTGAAACAGCAAAGCAATCATCGTAATAGATTGTTTTGATTAGTTATGATTATTGGGCCGAGATGTAAACGCAATATCTATTGAAGTTTATAAATTTGGGCGGTTTTTTTACACGTATAATGATTAATTATATTGCTCAAGTGATCACATTGTAGCCTGAGGCTTGATTGTGTGAAATCGAAGCGATATTCTTCAAATCAATACTAAGTATATTTAATAGTTAATATTATTTTAACGGATAAAGTAGCCAATTGTAATTTGTTTATGTCATGCTGGTGATATTTTCTTTATAAGTGTATATTTAATTGTGAATAATTAATAGGATAATGTGTTTTGAACGTTGAATGGAGTCTAGCTTCGTATCATGTCTGTCATTTGCACATATGTTCTCACTCTCATTACCCGATGTGACGACACAATGCGATTAATACGGCTTTACGTGCAATGGACGGTTAGCACTGCTATTCTAACTTCGAGTGGTTAATATCGAGTTTTTCAAGATAATAAAAACCTAATAACTTTTATAGGAACACGGCTTATGATTAATACAAAATGTACTTTAAGCGATTAAAAAATGTTAATATGAAGTTTCTTGTCGGTTATTCTCGGTTTATTTTTCAGTTATAAAATAATGATTCGTAAGTACTTGTAATTATTTTACTTGTTTTATAAGGATGATGCAGGTTATTGTATACAGCTACATATATTATATAATTTCATTAACAATATTTATAAATTATAAGAAAAGAAAATACCCTTCTACCTTCTACCCTTGTAATAAGAGTTTTTTTTTTAAATTGTAATATTTATCATTACAATATCTTTATCACGTCTCTAGCAGCTTATCATATATATTATTTTTATAAATTAAATATTAACATTGACAATTACAACAAAAGCAATTAAAAATAATTTTATATGTAAAATGTTAAACAGTTCTGTTTTGTGCTGTTTTAGAACTTTTTCTTTTTAAAATAGTTTTAAGGTATGAATCAATATCATTAATATGAATTTATGAAAACCATTACGCTTTAGATACAATTATCTCAGTATTTCATCAAAGAAAGTGTCATTATAACTATCTCATTGGATAATTATAGCAAAAAATATTAAGGAAACAAAATTTATATTAAGCTCAAATGAATATAAGGTCATTGACCTCGAGAAATATTTTACAATTAATAAATAAAATCATAACACATTAATATGAAATATAACATACTAAAAACAATTAGTCATCGATACCTTACTTAGAAAATATTTTTTATGTTTGAAATTTATCATCTACAAACACGAATAGGTAGGTTTTTCCCATGTACTACCTTTATAGACATTTCTATAAATAATATTCTCTTGTACTATGTTAAAAGCTTAAACTAATAATATATGGATTATAATAAAGTTATTGAACCCGGATGAAAACATGCCACATTTATAGAAGCTATATATATACGTATAATTTACAATTTGCGATGTATTATATGCAATATAAAGAGAAGAAATTTCAATACTATTTGATTACTATGAACTTAATATGTTTTATAAGTGACAGCTAGCAGCAGATAAAAATATCCCGGATGGTCCAAAGCCTTCTCTCACCTAAAGGAGAAAGCTTAGACCTTATTCCACCACGCTGTTTCAAAGCGGCTACACATGTGGCAACTATCTGATACACCATTGAGTGAGAAATTAAGCACATTACAATTAAATGGTTATGTCCGTATTTGAACCAATAATCTTCGATTAAAAATTCACGCGATCTAACCACTGGGCCTTAACGGTTTGAAAACTTAGTTCAAATTCAATTGTTTTTCCAAAATTTAGAGAAACCATTGATTGTAAATATAATTTAAATAAAAACTAAGCATGAATTTCAACCCGTGACCTTTACTCAAACACGTGTCAGATACACTTAAGTATCACGATTATAAATGTAAAACCTTTTTTGTTATTTGTATGACGGTCATAATCACATATTTAACAATTGCCGGTAATGATTCAAAAGTCACATCCATTTAAGATTATTTGCGTAAAATTGTTGGACAATGAAGCCAGCGTTCGATAAACACGGATTTGACTATGACCAACACTGACAATGGATATTTGGATAGTCCAAGAGGCGATTGCAAATTGACCTTTCTTATACCGTTAGGAATATTTATGTATCTTCCATTCTTTAGATTCATTTTTTACTTCATTATAAATGTGTATTTAGGAAACTGCGTTTTTAATATATGTTGTACTTAAATCTTATAGATTAGTAAGTTTTATTATTTTATAGTGTTTTAGGAAATAACGGCTATATTTTAAATAAAGATAATTTTATTGATTGTTACAATATTTCTTGATTGTTAACAAAACTAATAAATGCCTCGATATTCGTCTATATGATGAGCTTAATAACATTAAGGCAAAGATAAAGTATGTATTAAATATATATATGATTGAATATGATTTTTATTCTTACGATTACATTAAAATGTCTATGTGGTAACTTAGAACATTTTAATAAGTAACGTTTCCAAATATTCTGGAACTGTAATTATTATAATTTTATTGTTTACATTTAGTACCCGTTGAGTTGAATCACAGTTAACACCAAATTGACACTATTTGTCGATTGTTAGATCCTAGTCAACAGCAACTTAAAGGGTGATTCATCACATGATTGACAGCTGATGTTTCTATCACGTCTGTACCGATATTGATCGTTAATCATCAATATATTAAGATACTGTGTAAAAAATATATCTTAACTTTGTATAAATATTTAGAAGTATTTTTATAACTAATTACTGGTAAATGGTATTGAAAATAAATTTATTATTATTATTTAATATTTACAGTTGCTGGATAATGTATGGCCGATATTCGGTGCGTTAATACTCCCAAAACAAAACGTGGCAAATGATAATATTACAATAAACGTTTAAGAAAATATTCAAGTGACAAGCATCTTTTTCTGCAAACATCGTTTTATTAAAGATCATTTGACAAACACTCAATTGGCGATGTTTTATAATTTTGTTTGGTAATTATTTTTTGTCAAATGAATTATTTATAGGAATGTATAGAGATGAAAATATTATACATATTATCAAAAGTTACTTGTTAAATAAAACACAGTCATTTGTTTTTTTATCAAATGATATGACCATGAATACGTACCTAAAATGTTTAAGAAATATTAACCGATAGTTTCCGTCCGCGGTATCCCCGCATGTAAGGTCGCCCCTTAGTTGCTAGGTATCCTATATTCTTTTCTGTGCCCCTGGTACTGTGTATGCCAAATTTCGGTTGAGAAGTTAAGACGTGAAAGCGTGAAAAGCAAACAATTTAAAAAACTTACTTTCGCGTCTACAATATAAATAGATTTAATAATACACCGTCATTGAGCCGCCAATCAAAGAACTGTTATATTGTTTCCCTCAGGTATATTACTAAAAATAGTGAATCAAAAAGACATGGGTTAAAAGGGTGATATGCATTAGTTTCAAGGGAGAATTCACGTTAAGAAAAATCTTAGTTGAATGTGTCAGTTGTGACATCCGTGTGGGAAATTTAAATATATCATTAAATTATCAATATATTTTAGTAGGTCTTAGTTTATGGAGGTTCAATTTTTATATATTAAAAAAAATCTGATAAGTTCCGATTGAAGATGTAACATATATATTTTTAATTATAAAGATTTGAGCAACATAATAGTTTATAATAAACAATATCAATATTTTGTACTTTTTTTTTAAATTACTTACTGTACTGTAATTTGAAAACATTTGATTGTCATTAAACCATATTTTTAATCTTTATTTCATTTATATGTATTAATATCACTTTCGCGTATTCAAAGTAAAAGTAATATTGAATAATTTAACAATTAAACCGTCGTCGAATTTATTACGTCAGCGTGACTAATTGTAATGTAAAATTCCTGTACCAGCGCTTAGACTATGTTATTCGAATGTTCCTAACAAATTACAAGAATTGCGATTTTAAGTGCTTGTTATAGGGCAAACGCATTTCACGTTGTTTTGGCACTTTCTGGATTACATTTTATATAATTTTATAGTTTATTAGTTCTTAAATAAGAACTATATTCCTTAAGCAAAGATATTGATGAAATATATTGTCCCAATTTAAGATAAATAGCGTACATAGTGTGACTCAGTGTTAGTTAAAGCGTTTGTAATTATTGAGTGTGAGAATTAGATTTTTGTTTGAAAATTCTTTAAGTAATATTTGTTATTTACAAATATAATTATTTATGACTTCTTGCAAATATTTTATCTTCCTAATATATAATACATTTCGTCGAATCGACCAGTTTTATTTATGATGGTAAGTGATCAACGCCCAAAGACCAGGCTGGCAGACAGGCAAATTATAGTGCGGGGCAAGGTGCTCATACAAATGTGATGATCCGATAGGATGAAAAATCCGACACGGCCGGAAAAGTTCAGATGCAGGACCAACGGCTCGGGAGTGTACTCTGAACTTGCAGAACGTTGAATGAAATTTTCTGTCGAAAAATTCTCAAAAGCAATTGCAGAATATTATGGGTCTTATATTTAGCCACTAGAGCAATGAGTCTATACAAATACTTTGTTAATCATTGAAGATTTACTTGACATTAGCTTAACACTTGAGCATTGTCAATTACACAATATGACCGACTCTTATATAAATATTTTGGTACTTATCATGGAATGTCATTCAAGTATTTGGTACCTTTCAAATTCTATTTACGAAAGTTGTTTGTCGATGTGACGTTAAAATTTTTTCAGATGACGCTTTTTTGACAGCAGTACTCGGTATTGTTGTGATCCAGTTTGAAGGGTGAGTAAGCCATTGTAATTAAAGGTACAAGGGACATAATATCTTAGTTCCAAACCCAAGATGCAAGGTCCATATACTCGTCCGCCTACGTATTCTATAAAATAAAAAAAATCGATTTTTAAATTTATTTACAAAAGTAAATTTATTTAGAAATTCATATTTAACTCTTAAAACTGAGATCCGGCTTAGCGTCTACAAGTTTTGCTGGTGGTAGGGCTTTGTGCAAGCTCGTCTGGGTAGGTACCACCCACTCATCAGATATTCTACCGCAAAATAGCAGTATTGTTGTGTTTCGGTTTTAAGGTTATGTGAGCCAGTGTAATTACAGGTACAAGGGACATAACATCTTAGTTTTCAAGGTTGGTGGCGCATTGGCGATGTAAGCGAAGGTTAACATTTCTTACAATGCCAATGTCTATGGGCGTTGGTGACCACTTCTGATCCGCCAACCTATTGTATATATAAAAAAAGTCTCCTGGGACCTCCTAGGCCTCTGCTTTGCCCAGCTGAAGACATTTGAAAGATGTTAATAGTGCATTTTCTTTAAGCTCAAATGCCATATAAATAACCATATTTAAAAGAAATATGATAGATATTAGTATAATTAATATAACCCTATTTATAAACTGGTAGTATCTAATCTATGATTCTAAGCATTTCCGGATAGAAAATTTCACAATATTTTCCTGGAAACTCAGAATCCGTAGCAGTAATATCTAGCAATAAGACGAACCAAAGAGGTAGTAAGTGTACTATGTAAATATTTACTGGTTTCTTTTATTTTATGAAGTTTGTCCATCAAATTCCGTATTGAGATGACATGACAAAGCGAAATCAGCGACTACGTTGTCGAAAGTCAAGTGCTAGTTCCGTTAATTAATATGTATTTAGTCAGTGACAGTTTTAATTGTTGAATAAAAGTGGTACTTGGACTATACATCTTAAATACGAAGCAATTAGAGGTAATCGATGACCACAAATTATCTGATCTGTGATTACGTCACTAACTTATTATATATACATATATATGTCGCAATGCTAGACAAGGGCCTTTTTTATGGAGCTATTTCCGCCACGCTGATCTTTTGCAAGATCGCTTAATATATATTCTTTTGAGAATATCTATATGTTTGCCATAATGTTCGCAATTTAAATTCTACTAAGAACCGACAAGAATCTCAGTTCTCTTGAAGCAAGTATATAGTCAAATAAATACAATAACATTTTTATGTCCTGTATAGAAATTTGTATGTGAACTCCACGTTTTAGTATCATTGTTCATGCATGTGCGTTTTTTTTTTTGTTTGTGTGTGCGTTCTTGTACTAAACAATTAAATTATGACAAATGAAATATTCATACCCATATTCTAAACTGCACATTGAAATTAAATATTCACTTACCAGTCATTTTATTATTTTCTAGATAAATTAATGTCTATTAATATCCGAACAGATGGAAACATCTCGCATTTTGTTATGCATGTACTCGTATATACCTGAAACAAATAATATGCATTTAAATTAAACATAATATTTCGGCAATCATTTGTTCAACATAATTATTATTTATTTGGTTCTGGTAGAGGAGAATTATCACTTCATTTCAAGCTGTGATAAGTATCAGAAATTACTAAGGACATTTCAGTTCAGCGCATCTATGTGAGCATTTAAGAGTCCCAATAACTCGTATAGTTGTACCCAAAAACCCCTGACCAAAATCATTTCTAAGGATTGGGAACAGGCAGGCGAATGGCGCACTCACATTGAGCATATAATGTGCTAAAGATAATTGACATTTAAACGTAGAAACCCGTTAAAAGACATTAAGGATCTCATCTCCATCTCATCTTACATCTCCTTAAGTCCAAAATATCGCAAAATATTTTCAAGTGCGTCTCTTCATAATAAAAGTCTATAATTTCAGTGTTTCTGTCTTATAGTTTTAGGACCCTTGCTCAATTAATTCGCTGTTTGTAAATGTCCATTATGCACGCAGCTTTATCGCTAAGACAGCGATCTTTGTCAAGCAACATGAATGTAGAAAAAACAAAAAAATAGGTACATGACATTTATAAATACATGTATCTTTTATACATCGAGATCACAAAAATCCACGAAATTTCTATAACCAATATGTTAATCGTTTGCACTGAATCACCGAGGCTTCCTAATCAGGTTTCTCATGAATATTCATGGCCAATGCAAACAACTGCTAAACAAACATGTGGGCACCGTCGCGGTGGGCCGGCTATTGTCCATCGTCTTTTGTTTAGGAACTTTCACAATTAGGTATGTTTTACATGTCAGACACGACTGTCGTTGTTTTTACTATCGAGTATGTCAATTCGAGTTTGAAATTTAAAAATCGATTTAAATTTTATTCAGTATTTTTTTTTTTTTTTATCACTATTAATTTGGTATTTGATTATATTAAAAACATTGTTTGCAATGACTTAAAAGCAATCAAGCTTTCTCTATACAATTTGTATTAAGTTATTAAGACATATTTTATTATATTAATAAAATTTACATATATGATATTTATTTTGTTGTTTATATTGAAAAGTTATACACAAATATTATGTAGGTTTCTAAGGTTTTATTCCTTTGCAACTGAATTGTCGAAAAAATAAAAATGAACAACATATTTTTTTATATATCTTAAATGCCATCGTTATTAGTCTTTCGTTCTCTTCATTGTTAACATAATAAAAAAAAAATTATAATCATAATTATTGTGAATGTTGTTGTGTCAACATCGTGGTTGTTCGTTTGTTCTTGCTATTGTTCGCCGGATGTCATATGTACGCTTTCACAATTAACTGATTGATGCGAAGGAATTAACTAAACATTAAGGGATTATTACCTGTTTTTTGTGAAGAATTTTTCTTTTTATTAGGTGTAGTAATAACTAGGTCATCTGATTGTTAATGGCCAGTTATGAACATTGATATCCGCACAATAGTATGAGTAAATACTTCTTTATAGTGTCTTTAATCTATTATTAATCTATAGTCTATGATTTAAAGTCTTTGTACTAAAATATACTCAAACAATCAGTAAATTTAATAGCCTGTAAGAGTCCTACTTCCCGTTTGAGGAGAAGGGTAGATCTTATCCCATGACCCACTGCTCTGATGTGGACAAATGAAAATGTAGTGTTGCTAGCCCAGGCTTGAATTACAGGGCAGAATTGAATTTTTTTAGTGTATAATTTAATTATCTGTTCTCAAACTATTATAAACTACTGACTTACAGATTCTTTTATATTTTGATGTATGATGTGTGATGTTTGATGTATGATGATATTTTGATAAATTTTCATGTATATAGTGAGTTTAGTATTATATTAATTTTATAAGCTTTTACGGGTCTCGAAAACGACGTGAAACTGTTGCTCCTGCGCCTGAACACTTTTCGGTCACAACGGCTTCGCTGCCCAATACGATTATGAGTGTGAGAGTGAGCACTTATGTTTGCGTAAATAGTTACCCTTGGTCACTGTAACTTAAATCTTTGATTAGTGCATCAATCATGCAAAGCTCGCTTAGTTATTGTCTATTTACATATTAAAAAACACTACCAACAAAATGTAAGCGAAATTAGTTGTAATCCCAACCAATGTAATTCAAATTCTAACTTCCGTGAAGCAATTAAACATTTATGTAGGTATATTTGTTTTTACACAATCTAAATACTGACTGACAGACAAATGATCTGACACCGTTAATGCTTAACGGAACGCAAAAGTCACGTCAGTACAACGTTACATCGAATTCATGTTATATGAAGACACTTAGTCTCGAAACAGCAGTGGCTTGGGTCAGATTGTTAGGGTCACCTGCGGGCGGTCCTTAGCTTAAGACAAGAGTTCATATGTACGTGGTAGATAATAACTGAGCGATTATCTATGAAATGTAAATAGAAATAAATGTAACTAATCGGCCTAGTGATTAGAAAACGTGAATCTTGATCGTAGGTTGTAGGTTCAAATGCAAACGGTGAATTTATTAATCTTATACACATTTCACATAATACAACTATTAACACTCTTTCAATACGAAAATATAGTACACGTTCAATTCTTATCCTTAATGTTTATTATGTTTTTAATCTTGATGGTTTTTTATTTATAATAAAAAATAAATACAAAAAAATGAATACAATTGACTATATAATATTGTTCTATTATTTCAAATATAATATGTTATATGCCTTTGTTTGTCGGACATATTATTACATGCTGTAATTTTATAAATATTTAATTCCTCTGTTCGCCCGGTTATCAACAGCCATTGATCAGTAATTATACTGTGAAACATCACTACTTTATATCCTTGTTCCGTAAGGGTAAGTGAGCCAGTGTAATTACAGGCACAATGTATCCATAGTTATATCTCACTTGCTAGATCTTGTGGCTCATTTTTTATACAAAAAAAACTTACTGTGCAAATATTTTTTATAGGTAACTTGTAAGGTAAAAATGTTTTATCAATTCGGGTTATATTTTTTTCTTAAAAGTATCTTACGTTTTATCTTTGCCTTTTATGTTTAAGGGAAAAAATTTACTCTTAAATGAATGCTAGAGGTTTTGTCTTTATTCTCTAAACACCTACAAAATATATCGTTGATATTGTAAATGAATAACAACAAATTAAAATATACACCAAATTATTAAATAAATATATACATTTTTTTTTAACTATATATAGAATTTCACACACAAAGACACGTGTCTAATATAGTATAAAAGTAAACAACAATGTGAAATACTCTCACCGTCTGACCATCCATTCAAATTGGAGGTCAGGAACTATTGTCAGAAATAAAAAGTCTAGTAACGTTATGACCAGTATAAGTTGACCTCTATAATTTATTCAACTTTCAACTGTGTGCGGCTTAGAAAATATATTCTTTGTTAAATGTTATAATTACTTATGTACAATGTTAAAAGCTGGTAAAAATATAAGTTCCATTCAATTTAATGTTAAAATCGCAGTCTCAATCTTATCATATTTATGAAAATTATAAAAATTATGAAATTATTTTTATTTATGAAAAAATAATAAACGCTATGTATAATATATAGTAATATCATAGCATTTTGACATATTGACATATATTATCATGAAATGTATAAATGTATATTTATTTGTCTTTATGTTATAAATACAATGTAATTTTGAATTTCGATTGATTGAAGTTTAACATTGATATGATGCAGCCTATTCCTTAAAATGAAATTTAACAAAATCCTTTCTCAAATACCATATTAAAACGATGATTCAAAGTCGCTTGTAAGAGCTTCCTTAAATAAAGTATATTTTGATTTTTATAAACATACATTGTTATATAATTTATCTTTATAGAAATAATTTAGTGGACTTCATATGTAATAGTTAACTACATACTAACTCTTAGAATGACTGACAACTTTATACGTATAAGTTTTTTAACTTAATAATTAAGTTTTAACTAATCTTATAGAATACAGAGAAACAGTTAAGTTCAATCTGTAAAATATTAGCCCATCTGGGTAAGTCTCACCCATTTATCAGATATTCTACCACCAAACAGCACTGTTGTGTTTTGATTTGAAGGGTGAAGGTAACCACAGGAATAATAGACAAAATATTGTTGTTCCCAAAGTTTATGGTATATAGGCGATATCAGGAATGGTTAATATTTCTTACAACATGAATTTTTATAAAAAAAGAGATTAAATGAATTATTATTTAAATTTTTTTGTCATTAATACTCAATAACTATCATAATAAAATATTATTCATGGCTTTAGGAAATGCATTCTATCTGTATATAAGACGTAAACAGATGTTCGACCGGCCATAACGTGTCCAGTTTAAGTGGCGAGGCGAAAATTTAAAACAAGTATCAAAGGTTAAGCATTATCTTATGTTAATGTATTGTGCGATGCGGCCTTAATCAATTATAATACGTGACCCATAGAGGTCGCCCGTTCGATTCCCGTCTACACTCGTTATGTAAGATGCGAAATTATTATTGTCTTGCTCTGCCTAGACGGGTTTCGTAATATCGTGTTTAGTCTTGCAAGTCTTCGTTTTGTTTTATTCGCAAACGTTATGTTAGAAAGCGAGTTTACTATATATATATGTAATTTTGAGAGATTTTTTTTATGTAATTTCATAAGCTGTTGTTATAATCAGTGTTGCAAATTTTGTTAACATTCCGAATAAAGAAATCAAATCTAAATTTACTGGTAACCGGTTATATCTGGATGAAACCAGATAAAGCAAATACGATCGTTAAATTGTTATTAGTATAGTTGATGTATGCAGTTAGTTGTTCTATGAAATATATATAATAGCTCTCTACTTATATATTAGTTATATTATTTATGTATGTATATACAACGTTTAACAGTAAAAGTCATTATTTACTAACACAAACATGTTCCTTGTAACTTTTATTACACTTGCTTAAACAAATTAACGCTTTTTATTTATTTGCATTACCATTACAATCCAACAGCGCTATAACAATAAATTATACTACAATGACAATGATAATAACACCAAAACAGGTTTACATTACTGTTTAGAATTAATGTTTAACATAAAAATAAATATAAAAACAAATTATAGAAAAAAAGTGTGACGTACGCAGAAATTCCCATGCGTGTTTGCAATGTGTATTGTGTATACATTCTTATTGCGTGCGTCTTTCTTTAGATTTAAACATATCAGGGGTAGAAAATAAATTTGTAAATTTTTCAATAACTTAAAAAATAACTCCTATAATGTTCCACGGACAATTGACAGCAGATTCACTACTGGTAAATTTTTTTATATATAAAAATAACCGTAAATAAATTGTTTGCTTAAACGAATATGTAAAATTATCATCACTATTAGAGAAGAATTAAAGTAATGGCATATTTCCGCAAGAGAGTTTAACGGGTCGCATGTCTACGTAATATAAATAAACAACCCCCTCCCACACACACAGGCACGCACAATTACAAACAAAAACAACATATATATTGAAGCATGAATGTATAATCAATGTCTCGTAATTATCAATTACATAATCCACACTAATCATTTACTTGTAAAATCAATATAACAAGCTACTGTACGGACGGACAGACGATGACGATGCTCTTTCACATTATCTAATAATAATTGTCAGACAGTATTTTGATTCAATGATTGCATTCAACTGATTTTAAAATGAAGCGTCAGTAAAATAGCCCTTATATAATATATCACTTAAAAGCATTTTTCTGTATTAAAGATTTATTTAATTTTAGTTAGTTAAATACAAAACCGTTCGATACGGAGGCTCTTCTGACATAGAGCAAATCAATACCGTCATTGCACTATCACAAAAAAGCCGAGACGGCCTAGTGGTTAAAACGCGTGAATCTTAACCGATGATCGTGGGTTCAAACCAAGTCCAAATTATCTATTACGCGATGTGCAATGGCATTTAGTATATATGTCTATCGGGGTAAAAACGCGTGAATCTTAACCGATGATCTTAGTTTCAAACCCGGGCAAGCACCACTGAATTTTCATGTGCTTAATTTGTGATTATAATTCATCTCGAGCTTGACGGTGAAGGAAAACATCGTGAAAAATTCTACCGCTTATGTATTCCACCAACCCGCATCGTAGCAGCATGGTGGAATAAGCTCCAAAAGCTTCTCCCAAAAAAAAGTGGAGGAGCCCAGCCGTGGAACACAGGCTATACAGGCTGTTACACATTACACTATAACCTAAATTATCTATATTATGTCTTGTGTGTGTAATTAAACTGGTTTAAACCGCAACAGGTCAAAATAAATAGTAGGTGGTAAGTACCCAGATGAGCTTGCACAAAAACCTTTACATTTTTTTTAACATTACATACATTATTAGAATATTTATCAAACGCTTAATAAAATCGTTAATAAGAAAATAAATGTTCTCGAAATATAATTTATTATTATTTTTTTGTTGACGGTACGCGATCTATAAATGATTACGTATATATTTTTAAGCATCACTCGTCTATGAGCGTCTATTGTCAAATTCTTGTTGTTCGGTAACAAGTGTTCAACATATAATAATATTGTCATTAGCGGTTAAAGCGAAGAATAGCGATTTAGGTAACTAATGTTACAGTACTGACCATTTAAAATTAGATTTTTTTAATATTTCGATCATGTAACTGTTTTTGAATGTTTGGTTCGTCGACCTGGATTGTTTAAGTTAAGAATAAAAATGATATATTACTTATTATTAAAATAGTTAAAAAAATTAGTGATATAATCAATAAAATATCCCAACTGTTTTATTTAGTTAAATTTGAATAGAAAACACGGCCAACGCGCGGACGTCTCAAGTGTTTGATTGATTTATTGTTGGAGATACAAATCAAATAGGATTTTTTTTTTCATATATTATATGGAAATATGTTTGGCCTTGTCTTAAATGTAGATAATTTTACAAACAATATAAAGCAAAGGAACTGTTTACAACTCTGTGATTATAAAATATGTTCATTAAATAATATTTAAACGAATTTATTATAATGTAAAATTCATAATGATACGGGAATTTAACCTCTAATATAACGTAATAACGATTAATTTTCTGTATTTAAGTTTAATTTACAGTCCTGTGTATGATGAATCAAAAGTACATGCGCTACTTGAAAAAATATTTTGATATTAATTATGAATATTTTGATTTTAGAATTGTCATGTAAAATTTATTAAATATAATATTAATGTATTGTTTCTATGATTAATTAAATTTAACATTTTATATTTATAGTACATGTATAAATTATATGGAATCTCTAGAGACTAAGCGTTCGCGTCCGTTTATATACACATACATAGATAAATAAAAATAATTTAAATAAATAATATAAAAAAATTAATGCTATAGCATTTTGAATAGTTATGAGAATTTTAAATTTTTGTGTTGTACCTTCATTTTGCGTTGTACCATTGCATTGCATTTGTGTTGTACCTTCATTTTTATTATAATAAAAATTAGGTACAACACAAAAATACAAACATATGAATATTCTTACTTGATGTCGGACTATTTTAGGAGATGAATTGAAGTGTATTTAAATTTAAATTATAAATTAGTAAAATTAAGAGTTAATTAAAGATGCGAAAAATATGGACGTTAGATAAAGAGCTATTCTGGGTCAACTATCATAAAATAACTGTATGCTCTTGTTCTCGGTCAACAATTAATAAGTTTTATTGGCTAAACAAAAGACATATTCTAAATAAGCAACTGTATAACCGGTAATAAACGCCCACGCACTAGCCGCCGGCATGTGTCCTTAATGTACGACGGCAATTGATAATATCAACGCAGTTCCGACTCACTTTTTCGCTTTTGTTAAAACTTTTATTTTACATGTACATGTTAATATTGATTGCCTCGTTGCTCTGCTAGCTTAAAATCAAAGACAGAATTCGTATGGAGAGAGTGAGGGTATAGAGAGTACGCCTGTGTTGGCGCACACACTTGAGTACTGTGAATACTTTCTGCGCACTTGCCCAATCTGTTAGGAGTACATTTTAATAATTCAATTTTATTTTGCATTCAAATGTTAGAGGAAAACTTAGAAAGACTAATGTAAAAAAAATTGTTTAGATAAATGGAAAAATATTTGTAACTATGTAATAACTTTTCATTAATACTTTGCAAAATATTGCCTGAAAGATATTATTGATACGGCCGTCTAATGCAACAAGTTTTTAAAAATCCCTATGATATTTCATCTTAGTTTTGGATTCACTTATAAATTATTAAAACTCCTGACTGCAAATAAATGGATTATGGTGAAGATAACATAACAAGCTAAAATGAAGTCCAGCAAACTTATAATCTATAATTATACACTTGCTCGTATTATATAATCTAAGGTGTGCTGTGAGTGCAATTTATCAATCATTATGTGACATAATGTGTATTAAGTGCAAATCGATTTTTATTTTATTTATTGTTCAAGTTAAAATTTTATAAAATTTTGAAATTAAAATAACTAACCTTGTAGTTTAGTTATTATAAACAATTTAAAAGGTATAATTTTAGTTAATATCTTACTTGGAATATAAGTTAACTGGATTAATTTAAAATTAAAGAAATCGCAAGTTGAAATTTTTGTTAAATATATTTTTATTGTGCAAGCACGTCTGGATACGTACCACACAATTGTCTCATATTCCACCGCCAAACAGCGTTACTTATTATCATCGTGTTACAGTTTGAAGAGTGAATGAGCAAGTGTAATTACAGGCACAAGGGACATAACATCTTAGTTCCACAGTTTGGTGGCGCATTAACGATGTAAGGAATGCTTAAAATTTCTCACAGTTCCAATGCTTTTGGGCAATGGTGAATTATTAACATCAAGTGGCCCATTTGCCCGTTTCCTATTTCATATTATTTCCTATTTTAATCAAACAATTCCATCAATCCATTACATCAAAAGGAAATCAGATCAAATCGATAGCAGTATATAATTATATTTACATAATATTTACATGTTTTATTAGTTACCTCATCATCGTTGATCACTCTTAGCTTTTTACATATGATAATGATAGATGCTCAAGCGAATGATCAATCATATTTGAAACAAACCCGGGTCAACAGGTTCGATGACAGACTGTCAGTAAGTTGATATAATGTGATACGTGTTTGAACATATTGTATTAAAGATTTCACCTCGTGGGAGTAGCTTATAAGGCTACAGATGTTGAAGTCCTGGGATCTAAATAGATTGGAGTAATAACAGTTATTTGCATCTATTATACTGTTATGCCTCGTTTGTTATGTGAGAGTGAGGCAATACAAAGAGTACATACGTTCTACCGCTAAACAGCAATACCAGTATTGTTGTGTTTCTGTTCGAAGGGTGGGTGAGACAGCATTACTGTAGGCACAAGGGATATATAACATATTAGCTCCCAAGATTTGTGGCACTTATGGAACGGTTAATATTTTATATATTAATATTTAACTTCAGTCAGAAATATATTATTTTTTATTTGATATTAGGCCATTTTACAAAGATAACTTACTTATCAAGTTTACCACGTGCATTAGTATGTTTTGTAAGGATTGCTTAGTTAACAATGCTGTGTCTTCTTCTTTCGAATGTCAAATTAATTATAACAGAAAGAGAGAAATCACTATTTAACACTAGCTAAACAATGTTTATATACATATAAAATTATCAGGTCCAAAAGAGCTTAAGAGCAATACAAAAAAGTCTTAAAATATCCAATTTATTTGCAAAATTGAAGAATTAAGAGTAGTATTATTTCAGATAGTTATAGTAACAAATTGGTTATATATATTTTTTATTGGTATAGAATACAATTACCAGACGTTAACTACTTCGTCCCCTAATGATAATGACGACACTCTTTTCATATGGAAATTTTAATGTTATTACATTAATCTTTAAGATAAATTTCGAAACATTAAAATCTAAAGACTGATTTTGTATCTACAAGAATTTAAAGATGTCGATTATAAAATAACCGATCTATGAGGTTCATAAACTTCGGCGGCGTTGGAGCCTTTATAGTTATTTTAATGGTCGAATAAGTGACCCTTAGCCGATAATCACGTGAAAGGTGAAATGGTCGACCGGTGGCAACTATACACGTCGATATTTTAGTTACAGCCTTTAACTACAGTGTATATTTTGTTGATGATTTTTACAAGCTTGTAAAATACATTTTATTGAAGTACATTCAGCTATGTTTGTCAAATATGCACATTGACATACGCATAATATATGTGTGTCATCGTTACCATAGCAACATCAGTACAGAGTAGTATAATTAATAATAATAATATCCTGGGACATTATTCACACACGGCCATCTGATCCCAAATTAAGCTTGTACAAAGCTTGTGCTATGGAATCCAGACAACTGATATACTATTTTTCTTTTGTAAATACATACTTATATAGATAATTACACCCAGACTCAGGACAAACAGACATGTTCATGCACACAAATGTCTGTCCTGGGTCCTACAACCTTCGGCGTGTAAGGCAGGTATCTACCAACCACGCCAAACGGCTCGTAATTATTAATTAGTTTACAATGTAAAGTTACTTCTATACATTAAATGCTAATTCAACGGAAGTAGAAAACACTGCGTCAAGTTTTAAATATATTTACATATAATTTAGCATATTGATAAAAGTTATTGTAAATATTTTATTATTTAGAAATCTGAGATGGACTTGAAAACCCCTGAATTTTTAACAACGATTGCGGATTCAAGCCCGGTTTCTTTTCAATAAACAATATTGGGGGTAGGATTGATTATTGATCGGTAGCTTACCTTACTTACTCTATAACATGTACTGTTTTTGCATCAACGCTTTTCAAACTGCGTCGATTTTTCATGTATTGAACATGTATTTATGTATCTAAGATGCCATTTATAAAGATATAATGTATGAGGCATAGTAAAGTATACATGCGCTCTTATTCTTTTGAGGACAAGTTATGGAGCTTAAGCCACCACGCCCTAATACGAGTTACTTTATAAACGTGGCACAAATTTTGATTAAACATACGCAGGTTTGCAAAAGCATTCTGGGCTACCACTGGGCCATTCGGTTTTTTTAAATAATAATTTAACTCGATAGCTTAATAGATTGAAATATTAATTATTCAGTTATATGTTATTGATAAATTATTATTTAATTTCACTTAAATTGTTTTTACCGTTTCTTAGTTTAATCATCTCTCGTTTCTTCATGCGTTGTCATACTACTTTCTACATATTTTTTTTACAATGCTCTATTCATAGTAGATCTGCAACTTTCTATTAATTGCGAAATAAATATATATTTTTTAAGTTTGAAATTATTAACTTTTGTAAATTATTTCTATTCCTGTATTACGAATGCAGCGAGACTAAATTCACGGCTGCACTGTATTCACACTAAAAAATTTTTTTTTTTTATTATATTGCCGTTTAGCGGTAGAATATCTGAGTGGGTGGTACTTACTCAGACAAGCTTACACAAAGCTCTACCGAGTGAAACCCTTATCCTTTTATACTTTTTTTAGTTCTTTATTTCTACCACATGTTATATATTTATACACAAAACAAATTTCTAAGTCATGATTTTCACTTATCAATGGTAAATAATAATAAAAAAAAAACATCTAAACGCATTCGTTTCGCAGCCCTATACATAGAGCTGACTATAAATACATCTCGTGCTAGTCATCTGTTTGCTTTGTTGCGCCGGCGTCGCGCGAGATAATATCTCGGGATAGATCTTATGATTAACCAGTTATAAGCTTCCGTTCTCGTTGCATTAACAGAAATGTTGAAACAGTCATTTATTGAGGCTGTTCACATAATATAATATTCATGAGAATGAAATATAATGCATGGAAATCAATCGATTAGTTTTTTTTTTTTTCAATAAGATATTCGAATAGGCTATCTTGCTTTGATATTAAATTGATTGTCTTTAATTGTTATGTCTATCATTGTTTTATATTATATATACACAAATATTTCAAGTTTGTGTCTTTATTTACTGGGTAGGGACATTTTATTAGACTCTCAAAAAGCTCAGTGGATAGAATACTCGAATCGTAACTCATGCTGATTCAAATCTGGGTAATTACCACAGAGCCATGACACGCTTGCTTCCACAGAGCTATATCATAATTTGTATTTTTAATTAATTTCGTGATTCGTGGTGATTGAAATCTTAAAAAAAAAACCTGTCTGTGTGATGAAATACTGACACATACTACACACACAAACAAATCATATCAGAAAAAAATTATTCACTTTTTTTTACAAGTACTTTAATTAAGACTTTTTCAAGTACTTAAGAATTCAATCGCTTCCATTACTCCTTATAGTCATAGTGTTAATTTTTTTATATAGAAAACAAAAACTACAAGATTATTAATAAGAAGGAACAGATACTTAAAACCTCAACATAGATTCCATAAGTATAATATAATAATAATAATAATATCGTGGGACATTTTTTCACACACGGCCAACCAGAACCCCGAGAACCAAGAAACTAGACAACTGATATACTACATATACTACTTTTCTTCTGTAAATACATACTTATGTAGATAATTACATCCAGACTCAGGACAAACAGACATGTCCATGCACACAAATGTCTGTCTGGGTGGGAATCGAACCCACAACCTTCGGCGTGAAAGGCAAGTGTTCTACCAACCACGCCAACCGGCTCGTCAAATATAATAATTTATATATATATATATAATATTATAATATAGTCTACACCTTAATTGATAAATTGAATACCTAATGCAAAAAGCAGTACATACTTTCAGATTTGTAACTTAATTGTATTATAAAGTTAAAGTCAATAACTTCACGTTGTATGCAGACTTGATTGAAAATATATAAAAAAAAATCTGAAATAAACGTGAAACTCGCGTGTTCGATCCTAAACCCTTAAACAATTCCGTTACACTTAACTGGATTAAACCGGTAAAAACTAAACATACCAGTTACACCCATTCCGGTAATATCGATTACAACTTGGTTTATTAAAACAGGGTTGTGAAGAGAAACAATTATTCGAATTAAAACCGGTTAAATCTAGAATATTATAATGAGTATTGGTTATAACGATGAGAAATTAGGAAACACACAATCAACGACGTTGTTTTTTTATATATTTTATTACAGCAAGCATCGCATTTTTCATAACAACCAAAACTAATTCGGACATAAATTTCGTTTAGACGTTCAATCGCTAATTGGTATCCACATATAATCATATACAATGGACATAATATAAAACGTCTTCACCAATCAGCTTGAAACTAGTTGAACCAAATCATTAGTCAATAAGTCATTTTAATTGAATCATTCGGTGTAATACAACTTTCTAGACGTTTGACAGCTCAGTCATTAGTGATGCGAAGTGATGTACGATATATGTATCGATTAATAGCTTACCTTCGAGCTTTTTATTGAAAACTGTCCGTTGTTAATAGCTCAATCAACGATTTTATTATTACGTCGAATGAAATATCTATACAGGATCATAAACACGGTGCTTATAAGGAGTTATTAATTTGTCAATGCGAATGTCAAAAAAAAAAAAATGGCGTCGAAGGCGGAGTAAAATTTTGTAATGAGAATGTTTAAAAAACATGTCGCCTTTATAAGTTGACACAAATACTTGCGGATTATCGAAACTGACAGCACGCGACAGTTACAGCTAGTAATGTAAGTAGCGATCCCGAGATGTTAATCTTCGGACAAATCGTCTTATGTATATTGCGCGGGCGAGCGGTGAGAATCTGACGCACCTGTACCGGTCAACCTGCTTTAGTGATGGGGTGTAGTCGATAAATTATATTGTCGATAAATTATATTAAAACTTGTTTTTTTTTTCGTATTATTAATAGTTAATAAATATTGGAAACGTTTTATGTTTCTTGGAAGGACAATTATTTTTGTGATTCAACTTTAATGGTAAGTGATTTTAACCAACTAAAATGTCAAGTTCTTTATTGCAGTAGGACTGGCTCACTCACACACGGGATAGTAATAAAATTTATTACTTGTTTCTTGGTAGAGTAACTTATAAGTAGATGCTACCTTCTCCTCTAAATTTACATTTTTAATATGACATAATTTATATGAAATCGTATAAGCTTCAAAAGTATAAGTGGTATATATGTATATTAAATTGAAATATAATAATTAAAACATAACCTAACTATCATTATTCATATTAAATCATCGATATCGATGATTAAGCTACCTATCTTCATCTCGCTCGATCTCACGCTGCGCCCGCGCCGGTACGTAGCCCGTTCTCGACTCACATCATAAATCACACGCTAATAGCGACTAAACTCATTCGCTAATCCGAATCGACCTGCGTAAGCGCAACATTGTTTTATATAAGCCTGTATGTAGCCTTTATATCAAACGTCTTAAATGCTATAATGAATTTAAAAAAAATGTAAAGTAACTTCTGCATTGTTTTTTTTTTATTTTGTTGTTTTTTTTTAAGTGACACTTAAGACAATACCGGAGACTAAGGAATTTTTCAAGGAAAAATGTTCCTTTTAAATTTGATTAGGGTTTTTTCTTTTAAGCTATCATTAAGTAGGTATAATAAAATGTATTGTTAAGTGGCGATTAGCTGGCTCAGTGGACAGCGTACCTGTTTTTATCGAAGGTCGCTTTTTCGAATCCTTATTGTGATATCATCAAACGGTCAACGGTTCTACGTACTAAGTTTTTTTTTTAATATAAAATGTATAGAATTAAAAATTAATCTTTGAATATTATATTTTAAGTTTATAATCCTATGAATAAAAATATTGATAAGTGTTAAAATTTTATATTAACAAACGGATAAATAAATATTATTATTTTTTATGGACATTTTAATTTATAAAATAATCAAAATTATTTTAAGTTCATAATTTAGAAAATTATGTTTGATATTGAAAAATTGACGAAATTGCGATGCAGTCGAAACTCGAAGTTCCACCCTCAGCTCACTCGCTAAACATCTGAACTGTTTTTGATGAAGTTTCGTATGAATCAAGCTTGAACCCCAAGGAAATACAAATGCTACTTAATGCTTAACACCTGACAACTAAATATTTGACAGTGTAAAAATAGATTAGTATCAGTTTTTTTTTAATAAATTTATTCAATCGATTTAGTATTTAATAATTAATTAGCTAGTTACAATATACACAAAAGTTTTAGCGATTTTAATTGAATTTTAATTTGTCATATTGCTATATACATTGCTAATAAATAAATATACATACTATTTAATTGGTAATTTGCGTTCTTGTCTTTTAATGTTAAGAATAAAAACCAAGGTTTTTCTAGTATCTTTCCGTTTTTTCGTTTTATTTGCAATTTCTTTCACAATAATTGATTTTATTTATATGAAAGTCCAACAACAATGTACACAAAAGCAATCCAATGCATTGAAAATTAAACTTCTGTTGTGAAGTAATAATGTCTGATAATCCAATTGTTAAAATGCGATTTTAAAGCATGAATGATAATTCTTATGCAATAAAAAAGGATACTTCGAAATAATTTATTACTGAATTAAATATCCCAAAAAGGCCTACAAATAAGCAATTATCAGAAGTTTTAATTTTATTAAAATATATTTCAATAAATGCACATAAATAAAAGGGGCGTGAGGTAATGGAACCAAGATATGATCCGTACAAAGGACGGGTCATTAAATAAAAATAATATTTATTTATATGTTGATTCTAAACGTTCCTAAAAAATGTATCCGATTTTTATGAAAGCTTGGCAAGTTGTCCTGTGTAATTGTTATTGTTTTATTTTATTTGGTAACAATTCGTCCCAAAAATAAACGAGAATTTTTCTTTGTATGTTTGACTTTCGATATATATGTTTTATGTAGATTCTTCCCGTGCGAAGCCGGTACGGTTAGCTAGTTTATAATAAAAATAAATCAAAAAGTACGTATGCTACAATCGCGTAATGTTTACGAATTGAACATATTTATTCATAAGTTCTTGTTTAACAATGTTACAAAGCAATTTTATCGTAAGTTTTCATAAATATGGAAATTATCATTGGAATGTATTATTCTATGAATGTTACAAAAGTTCGTTGACTTTTTATATAAATTTTAGCGTTTATTGTAAATGTTTTATATTGACAGCACTTTTATTATTGTCACATTATTTATGACGTTTTTCTAATAATAAAAAAGTAAAATTATTACGTACCAATAATATGAAAATGGTGGATTTATTAGTTAAGATAAACATAAGAGAGTATATAATACTTTCCTAATAATATATATAGCTTTGTATAAGTAGAACATTACTTGTTTTTTTATTTGTATTAGGGAGGCTGTCCCAGTGGATAGAACGTGGATCTAAACCGAAGATTGCGGGATCGAATTGTAGCAACTGAATTTTATGTGCTTATGGGTCTATTATTATTTATTTATGGTGTTGGGGATAATGACGTGAGTATGAAGTTTGCTACATAATTATATATGTACTCTGACGTATCGTGGCTTCTCTCTTATAGATGAGGAGACTTTTGCACAGGAGTAGTTACAATTACACAAAAAACAAATCATATAAAATATTATTTATTGAAATATGCGCATGACATATTATAGTAAACAAATGGCCTCACTTTTTTCATAAAATACTTCACATAGACTGATGGGCAAATAGTTCACCAGATAATAAGTAGTCACCACCGCCTAAAGGTTACCAACGCCCATAGACATTGACACTGTAAGAAATATTAACTGACTCTTGACGCTGCCATCGCCACCAGCCTTGGGAACTAAGATAATTATACTTTGTGCCTGTAGTTACACTTTCTTAATCACACTACAAACGGGATCACAACAATGTCTAGACGAGCTTCCATAAAATCCTACCACCAATCAATATTCCTGCACTCTCTTAATCCGTAGGTAATGCGATCAACAAGATTTTTCGATGTACGAAACACACTCAGCTGTTACAGATCGACCCAATACTGATTTCGAATCTTAAATTTTTGGTATATATATAAACTACAAAGTCAATCAAATATACCATAAGGCCGTCTCTTTATAATTTCCACTACAGCAGTTAGTACCGTCCGTACTATCAGAAGCAATTTGTTTTGATAAATAATTAGCATTTAAACAAAACAAATACATGCAGATAATCTCTCAATTCTCAACTTTAACTATTTATCGTTCACGAGAAAGTCCGACTTGTTATTCTTGAAAGTGGCATTTTCCTTTTCATTGTAAACTAGTTTGGTCAGGTGGTTTCTCTCGTGCATATCGAAGATCTTGTATCTCATCGGTCGCATATCGAAAATACCATTTAAAGTATCAGTATAGAGATGTTTGATGTTTTCTTTTGCGTCTTATGTGTATTTGTATTAATAATACCTAATCATCTGCAATTTTCTATGTGGTAGGTGGTTTTCCTTGTGCAAACTCCTCTGGGTAGGTACCACCCACTCATCAGATATTCAACCGCTAAACAGTAATATAAGTATTATGCTAAACAGTAATATTAGTATTGTTGCGTTCCGTTTTGCAGGGTGAGTGAGCCAGTGTAACTGTGTACAGGCACAAGGGATATAACATCTTCGTTCTCAAGTTTGGCATTGGCGATGTAAGGAATGGTAGATATTTCTTACATCGCCAATGTCTATGGACGGTGGTGATTACTTTATTTATTAATATGTTTTTATCATGTTCAAATTTAGTTATAGGTAAATATTGTAAAATAGTCCGATACGAGTTGCGTTTCAATATTTTATGTTTAATTTCATATTTGCTTTGGGATCGGTCAAATGTTGTCGAAGTTCAAAATGTTGGTTCTCCCAAATCGACAACTGCAATTCAAAGTATTGCTATTTTGTGATAAAATATTGTGAATGTGAACTTTAATCTGCGAGTTCGAACCCGCGAAAATATTACTAAATTTTCTTTAAAACATGCTTAATTTGTGTTTATTTTTCATCTCGTGTTGTAGGAAAGTGTGTTTGTAGGAAAACGATCTTGAGGAAATCTGTATGTGTGGAATCTTTCATATGTGATTCCAACTCGCATTGGAGCAAAGTGGCGGAGTAAACAACTTATTTTCAAAAAAAAAAAATGACCCAGCTGTGGGACATTTACACGCTACTACTTTACATTTACAATTATTATAAATGCTTATTTCTAAAATATCCACGGTTTTATACGTTTATACATACAAACTTGCTTGAAGTTGCTTATTTACTATCAAAGACAATTAAAAATTCTAACTTAAAACGTATCCCTAAGATCTAAGTAAGCGTTGTAACTTATTAAACAAGCTGCAACTTAACAATAATTATACCGTGTGTATTTTAATTGATAGTTGCAAGGCGTTTTGCATGCCATCGCACGCACATTGCTTCATACGATAGTAATTAGGGTGTTTACATATATGACGTTTTACCGGCGACCGCGGGCGTGAATTTAAACGTCTACCAACGTCGCAATTAATCTTTCAAGGATGTTAATTAATGTGGTATTTTAAACGCAAATCAATATTCGATAATTCTGGAAAAAATCTTATTAAATAATGAATTGTGGTTATACCAGTGGAAGAGCTTTGTGCAAGCTCGTCTGGCAAAACAGCAGTACTTAGTATTGTTGTGTTCCGGTTTGAAGGGTGAGTGAGCCAGTGTAATTACAGGCACAAGGGACATAACAACTTAGTTCCCAAGGTTGGTGGCGCATTGGTGATGTAAGCAATGGTTACCATTTCTTACAATGCCAATGTCTATGAGTGTTGGTGACCACTTACCATCAGGTGGCCCATATGTTCGTACGCCTTCCCATTCTATATAAAAAAAATTGTAACCGAAATGTTCCATAGTTACGTTGTTTGTATTTCGAATTTACTTAACTTCGAATAAAGTTAATTGCATATTCGAATAGTGTCAAGTGAATCGAATATTCATTAATTTATTTGTATTTGCTTAAGGTAATTTTTGAATATAGAATTCGTTATAAATCATATAATTTGCTTACAAGAAATATTCATATAATGAAAAACAACATGTTGGTTCGTTCGATTTATGAATTTCAAAATATTTTGCTATAATTTTGTAATAGTTCGTATTTTTGTTTGAAGTACAATCTGTTAAAACCTATGTTTTATTAGAATTTGAATTAAGAATGTTTCAAATGTGTGTAACATGAACATATATGTGTGTGTGTGTATGAAATAGAATATCTAATTGTGAAAGAAAGTTGCATGCTTTATGTACATGGCGATGATAGTATTTATTTTGCGAGTTTTTTTTTTAAATTGATCACGATAGTTCGATCTGGATGAATTGGGTTTATGGCATAGTTTACAATTTTCTATGGGTCTTCTAGCTTATGATCGTAATCGTTGGTTGATGAACAATTACGCAAATTGCCGTGTAAAACCGTATTTTTGTTAGAAAACATTTGTAGTTTTTATTGTTAATTGGTTGTTTGGCTTTAATTAGTTATGTAATGGATAACCTATCATAATCTATCATAAAATTGAGATACAATTTTATCTTATATTATTAAACTTATATATTTTTATGGTAGTATTTATGTTATTTAAAATGCTTTTCTAGCTTACCACCGAGTATCACGACCTTAATTCTTTGAAATATTTTGTTTTTGTGTTCATATTTTATACAAAAAAATATATATATTTTTAATTAATTGTCATAATAAAAATAGATAATGATTAATTTAATTCCAATTAAAATTGCGACAAAGGAACAATAATATTAAAAATCAAATGAAACGAAATTTCGTGTGTGCATGTAAGCGTGTGTATCATTTATAAATATAATAGGCAGGTGCGCAAAATATGATATGAGATTTATAGATATTGGCAATAGAATATTAATTATTGGATTCACCGATAATACACCGCCAATAACAGGAAGAAAATATTTATTTTATTTCTATTAAATACACTGGCTCACTGTAAACTGGAATATACTAATATAAATATTTGTTGTTTTACGGTATAATAGTTGAAGAGTGGTTGAAATCTCCCCAGACGGGCTCGTATAAAGCCTGCCACCGAGTAGTGTAATTATAAATGTTTTTCTGTTTCCATAGCCGCGCCCGTGCCCGTACCCGCCGTGCGCGACGTAGAATAATAAGTAATTTATAATATTATTTATTTCTTTATAAAATAATTCATAACGTTATATAGGATTAAAAAAAAACAGATATAAAAAAACCCATTTGAGGTTACGTAGTTGATAAAACAATGAGTACATATTTCTAGAAGTGTATGTATTATATTTATCTTATTGTGATACTAAAATATTTCACTTTTGTCCGGTTTACGCGTATAAACTTAGGTCCACATTGTGTTGGGACGAAATAACGCGAGACGCGCTAAACATTGATTTTACGACGCAATATTGCTTTACACTTGTGTGGTATCAAAGATTCCTAAGCACTAGAAAAGCTTAACGTAATTATATCGACCAATTATTTAATTCCTTGTACATGTTTTAGATCTGTGTCGTGATTATTTAAAAAAAAATATATGATATAGAAAGGAGGTGAGGTTACATTCCAATTTTAAAATATGTTCTTTTTTTCTATACATACGAAATTTATTTGTTTTATAACAAAATATTAATAAATGGTGTGGAGTAAAATTTTTAGAGGGGCAAAAAAGGAGATTTTTTTCTTAATGTCTATGAAATTCGACAGTTCGCTTAAATTTGCACTGCCTGCTTGTCAATAACCTCAAAACAAATAACGTTACTTGTTTACTAGCATAAAAAAAGAAAACGCTTACGACTTATAGTATATGTTACCGTAGTGAAACGCTTTGGTGAGAGAATCGTTTTATTTAAACGTTACAGGTCGCACTCGATTTCATCCCTGAAATACTTGCATGTATTTCATCACTTCTAGAATTTCACTTAATTCTTATTATGAGTGAAGCTTAAGATTACCGTTATGTAATTAGTATTATGTCTCATAATAATCAAAGGCATATAAATCTTTCTTTTCAATTAATTTAATAATTTTTATTTTATACTGCCTTTGTATTAAATTATTCATATAACTAGTTTACAAATCGGTATTTAATAAAAGAACTGGACGTTATTAATTTAACGGGTGCTTGTTAGGCAGATTCATATAATTAGTATGAATCACAATAAAATATAAAGACTCATTCACTATTATTAGGAATTGACGCTTAGAATTTCAAAAAATTATGTTAGTTCTCAAAAGGCATTTTAAAAATAACATTTCTTGCCATCGTTTTGTTGCATTGTATAAATATGACAATCAAACTTTATTTAAGACACCTTGTGACTTAAATTGCCTAAAAGTAAGCAATATTTTTTTCCAAGGTTATTGCGTCAAATTCAATACTGTCTTGAGACAATTTAAACGCTATTCTATAAAAAAAAAAAAAAGTGGTCACCAAATGCTCTTAGACATTGGCATTGTAAGAAATGTCAACCATCGCTTATGCGCCAATGCGCCACCAACCTTGGGAACTAAGATTTTATGTCCCTTGTGCCTGTAATTACACTGACTCACTCACCCTTATATATACAGTGTGCGATGTTCCTTAATTATAATTCTGATATAAATTGAAAAGTTTTGTCAGATTCTATAAATGACTATTAATTTTACAGTTTATATCTGTTTTTATGCCATACTATAATAGGGCATATTATAATATAAAATCGTATGAGGGATGGATCTACAGGAACTTTTCAGTAACCGATATGGATATTAAAATTAATTTATTAAAAGTTTGATTTGAAACGTAAAAAGAAACAACTAAGTAATCTAAGAGAAATTATCTTGCATAACAAGAAGTAATGGGCTTTTGATTAAATCGCATTGCTTTAGGCATAACGTTAAAATCTATCTCACAAAACGCGTAGGCGTGTTGCTCAAATGACAAATTCACAATTATAAACTTTAATACGGTCAATTTGATAAATAATAATTTATAATAAAATTTTTTCTTTTGATGTTTATATTTTTAAATAATTAATTATTAATTTTTAACTATAAGGAAGAGTCTATGTAGACGTAAAAGTATTTTTATTAAGCGCATCAGTTGAGCTTGTAAATGCTCAAACGATCTATATGGTAGCGGGGAACCAACCATGCAGTGCTCCTTTTGAAATACAGCCTATGCAGCAGTATCAATATTCAATGTTAAAAATCTTTATTCAATATAGAAGCGTTACACTTACTTATTGATTGTCATAAATCAACCACCGGTTGAAACAAGCACCTGAAAGGAACCGGCGAAAGAAACTCAGCGGGATTATTTTTTTTATATCTCATATTTTACAATCACAGGCAATACATCATAGAAATAGGTTATATCGGTAAGAGAATTAAGATAATGATGATGATATAAATAATAAACAATTGAGCATCACCATTTCGTAAACGTCTGACTTGAGAATAGCTCACCTCTATCTATAATACGACTAAATAAGATGTATCACTTTTTGTATTCGTCATATACAACAAACAAACATATCAAATTGGATTGATTTTATTTTTAAATATAAAAAAAATAATAATGTACTTATATATACATATATAGGATATATCATATATAATAACCATTATTACACTGTACTGTATCGTTCTTAGTTTAACCAGAAGATTTCAATGTTCGCCTATGACCGATATGGACGCCTTAAAATTCTTTAATAAATAATATATATAAAGTTAGTAACTCGGTACGTGAATTAAAAACATTATCATGAAAGATTATTATTTTAAATGTACAATATATAAAAACTGGACACATTTCTCGTAAATCATTCTGAATTATACGCAGGCTTTTTATTTGGATTCTACTAACTTTGCACAAACATTTGACGTAGATAATAAAATATATTTTACGTTATGATAATAATTCGTTTCATAGTTTTATTGAAAACGACAATAGCTTACGGATGACTCAATATGTGTTGCACCATCTAGTGGGTAATGATCTTAGTAAAACCTGCTACATGCGGTGTGCCCATGACATCACGCCTTGCCGAGTGGGCTGACAATAGTTCGTGGCAACTTATTGACCATTGTCGATGTACGAATATAGAAATATAAATTGAGGAGGCGTTTTATTGTATTTAACATTCATATTTTCTTCCAATTGTGTGTATGTGTTCGTTTACAACTTATATTATTTAAATTGTTTTAATAGAATAACCATACAACAGATATTTAATTGGTTTAAGTTGTAAGTAAAAAAATAAATAAACTGGAATCTTGTCTCGCTCGGTACACGGTTTGAGCAAACTGAAACTTCGAGCGTCTGACGAGTGAGCGTAAGATGTCAAGCGTCAGATGACGTCAGCGTAAGATTTCGAGCGTTAGATGACGTCGAGTAAGATTTATTATTATAAGTGCGTTAATGTGTGCGTGAGACCGATACACGGTAAGGGCTAACTAGGACTGACAGCTCACATGTTTACACTCACACACTTAATTCTCTTAAGTACCTTGGCACTCACACCACTTTTTTGATATTGCGTAAATAAATTACGATAAACAATATTAAAGTAGGACAAATATTTTTATTATAAAACAACTAGAAAAACATTCATTTTTGTAACATTAGAATTTATGTAATTAAAATTTATATCAATTTCCGTTTATGAACACAATTTAGCCATAAGTTTTTGTTGCCAAATACATCATTGCTAAAATATTAATAAAATAACATGAAATTACAATATCATTCGTAATAATTATGCAAGAATCGGTGGTTACGCATACATAGTAAAAAAAACTAAGTATACTTCTCACAGAATTGTAAATATCAATACGAACGGTGTTTCTATGACTTCACGTCTTTGTGCGGAGTGGGTAGACAAAAGAGCAATGTTGACAGATGATGACGTACGAAAAGATGAAGAAGGCATACTATTATTTATCATTAAGGCACAGATAGTAAAGAAAAATCTTTTATCTGTATAAAAGTATATTTTATTAAATACTTTTTTGTTTATTTAATAATCTTACAATTATACAATATGTTGCTTTTTAGATGTGATTTTAATCAATATGTTATGTAACGCTTGTTATGTAGCCTTTTATTATTTTTTATGAAATGGTAAGCTTTTGATGTAAGTGATTTGAGTAGGTACCACTACGACTACCTTCGACTACCTTCTATTGAAATTACACAATAAGAATATATATTTTTTTATACAGAATAGGAAGGTGGACGAATATATGGGCCACCTGATGGTAAGTGGTCACCAAACGCCCTTAGACATTGGCATTGTAAGAAATGTCAACCATCGCTTATAGCCAATGCGCCCCCAACCTTGGGAACTAAGATTTTATCTCCCTTGTGCCTGTAATTACACTGGCTCACTCACCCTTCAAACCGGAACACAACAATATCAAGTATTGCTGTTTTGCGGTAGAATATCTGATGAGTGGGTGGTACCTACCCAGACGAGCTTGCACAAAGCCCTACCACCAGTGTTATATAAGCTATTAATTCTCAGTATATTATAAGTATAATATATTAATGGTAAAATATCTTAGTGCGAATGCAAAATCCCAATTAGTGACTTGGATTGTGTCAATTGACTTAATATTACTAATACGTAAAAAAAACAATATATAATGTATTTATTGTTAGGTGTCGTAAAGCAAGTAACACTTATAGATATGAATATCAAATCACAAATAATAAAAAAAACATGTGAAGCACATATAAATATTATTATTATTATTGTATTAAGATATCATTAAAAAATAAATTAATAAAATCTCTTGTATTCTCAGGTTATTTTATTTCTTATAAGGCAATAAAATACGAGTTTAAAATAAAAATAAAAAAACAGAGATATATATATTCGAAGTCGTATTTAATCTGTCTAAATTTTATTATAACTTTCTCACAAGCTTACACGTAATATTTTAAAAAAAGAACATGCGTCATATTGTTGCATTATTTAAATGTTATAATGAATAATCTTTATTATATTTTTTTAATAACAGGTTCCTTCGATATAATCGCACAACCAAGGTGTTTATTTAAACATTAGCCTGTGATACAAATCCGAAGTGAACTGACAATTTGTGACAGTTATAAAGTTGTACGCACAGACCTATATTGTAATGTAAATGTTGCATTTAATTTTAAATAATACATACAAGTCGCGGTTCTATGACCTAAATGATGAAATAGTTCTAGAATGTATGCACACGCCTTGTTTAACATCTTTATAACGTATGTATTACTAATATATATATTATCAAATTTAATATATTACATAAATATTTTTCTTAGTGTTAAGGTCGAATTTGACAGCGTTTTTACTTGTAACATATAAAAATAATACTCTAAGGCTTCACTTCTTTTACGTACAGTTAATTAAAATTTAAGTTTAGTGTAATTCGTCATATGTTTCCGGTAATTCGAAATCATTTTCATAAGAAAACGTACTAAATAAGTCGAATAATCAAATAATAATTTAAAAATGCAAAGTTTTAATTTTAGTTAATTATTATTCAAAACATAATATTGTTTACTACCTAATACATTATTTAATTTTTCTATATCTTATTAAAGTAAAAATCCCACTGTTGGGCTATGATCTGCTTCTTTTCGAGGAGAAAGTTTGGAGCTTATTAACTACCTATCTACCTAAATTTTAATATTTAATAAGAAATGAGTAGTACTTTATATATGTTATACTAGCATTGCATTGCGGTATCACCCACATTTTTATTCACTGTTAGAATTGATTCAGCTTTTAGCTTATTTTAATCGAAATAAAATATTATACAACTCTAAGAAAATAATGGTTTCTATTAATGAGAGTATTTCTAGAACCGTTTGAGTAGTTTTAGAAAATTCAACCCACGTACAAAGTATTGATTTAATTATTGGTGAATCTATAGCTTATATTATGGACGATGGGTGGTCCGTTGTTCAACGTATACCTTATCCAAATGACGCTTTGTATTTCGTGAGAGTTAGCACAAATACAATAGAAGCTGACAGTTCGATGTGTTTGCGTTGACTGTTTGTTTTACTGACAAAAGTTCCACTTGCGTCATATTGTATTTACGTGTCGCACCGTGTTCTTATACACTCATTAAGATCGCAAAGATGGTGACAAAGTACTTAAAGTTTTTCGTAACCGTCTCTGAATTCTTGACAATAAACTTTTTAAATTACTTGACAAAATTACGTCTTCTTTTCTGCCTCTTTTTGTATGCATACATACAAAAAGACACAGAGTACATTTTTATTTCATTTGAAATAACATTATAATCTTTTACAAATCAATTAATAACGTATCCGTGAACATTTAATATTCGGAGAAGCTACTATTTAACTTCCTAAATGAAAGATAACGAAAGCTCGTATTTAAATCTTCAATTCTTAGCGGACAGAGCATTATTAAGTCGAAGGGCCATTAGAATCCTAAATGTCGTTTATCTGATTAAGATTTATGATAAGTGGTTCAAACACGAGATTGAGATGCAACGGCTACTCCGAGATTGTCAGTTGGACTTAAACGAATATGAAATTCGTTTTTAAAAATTTAAAATAATTTGTTAACTTTAATTGGTTGCCTTCTTATTGGATATCGTCATATTTAAATTTATTACGGATTTATATATTATGTATCTTTACAAATGGATTAGTATTTTTGTATGCCTTATTTATTTTTATGATTCATCTCATAATTAAAAAAAAAAAACTTTGTGAGGAAAGCTGGATTTGTCGAATAATAATTTGCCGCTTGTTTATCCACCAATCTGCGTTGAAAACGCGTCGTGGAATAACCTCTAATTTTTTTTTCACATGAAGAGTAACCATAAGCTAGTAGTGAGACTTTAGGAGAGCTCCGCCGAGCCCACGAGCGGAGCAAAGCACGGGAGAGGTCGCGGATGCGTTATATCAACACAATCCCGCAGCCTCTCCGATCCGTGCCGAGGACGGCCATCGCAGTGGTATTAGTGGGTAAGAATCCCACATAACCCTTTCCCCCCCCATGGGAGCTAGAGTAATGAGACTTTACTTTTGTCAAATATTAGTTAAAAAAATTAAGCCACTAATTAAAATATACATTTAATCTGACAATAGTTTAAGTAGGTCACTTAAAACTCAATATTCGATTTAATCTCTGATCTGTGAATGAGTCAACTAACCTACCATTACAGGTGCTCTCATTGTTTGAGATTAAATACTGAGATAGGATGACAATCTGTGACGTCTGTTTGCTTGTCTGACCTCCTGGTGGAAGATTTATCTCAATTCCAAACAATGGAATTAACCATCGTTGTGTATTTGTTACCGTCTTAGATGCTTAAGATACGAGACTTGAAAATTAATGATTTATTTTTGTTTCAACGTTGTTTTTTTAATGAGTTATTATCTGTGCTTTTAATATTTACATATGAAAAATTTAAATTTAGAATCCTATTAAATATTTAAATTAAAAATTATTACCATCTAAATTTATAAATTGCCATGAATATAAACAATTGTTATTAAAAGTATGCACATCATTTCTTTATTTGCTATATTTTGTCCGCACGTTGATATTGCAAAATAAATAAAATTAAAATTTATACATAAGTTATACCAAAAATAAATCAATATACTCGTATATAAATGTCATATGTATACATGGGGCAGACAAACATCCGACATATCTAATGTAGCCTGCCTGTCTACGCATCTACGTACTGTAACGAATCCACAAAACAAATTAATATATTCATTAGATATTTAAATATCATAAACAGTTAAATAAATTATTTAATATCTCACGGTTTATGACTACTCCGATATTCATGAAAGCATTAAAGAAATATTTATTTAACCTCAACACAGCCACACAGGTTCTAAAATTTCGCCAATTAAAATACAACAGCGATTTTCAACGACCTTCATAAACAAATCCTAATAGTTCTGGTTTAAACACGATCAATAATAACGGCCTTACTTAAAAACGTTATTTAGCGAGTGATTAGTAAAACAATTTTGTCTTCTTCTTTCATATGTCAAATCAATAATGACAAAAAGAGAGAAATAAGTGTTTAACTAAACAGTCGCTAAGCAACGTTTATTACCCAGGCTGTAAATTATGATCGATCCTTAATAGACATTTATTTTGACGTTTTCGCATTACGATTATTCAAATTTAACAAATTTTAGATAACAAGTAATTTATTTAATAAATACGCAATCGAAAAACTTTTTCATTTTTGTCACGACATAAATTAACATTTGTTATCCTTATAAACATTTTCTTTTATTATCGTTGATATAAATCATTTTTCTCAATTACAAGATAAATTTTGATTCTTGTTTTTATGAGTTAAGTTATTATCAGTCGTATTCCATTCGTGACGAAAACCGATTTACTTAAGTCTGAAATAACCTTAATGACAAATTACAGTTCACAATTTTTTTATTTTTAAATGCTTTGTATTTCACATGTTTACTGGTGGTAGGGTTTGTGCAAACCCGTTTGTTTTTTTTTTATAGTATAGGTGGCGGAGTATCAAATGGGCCACCTAATATTAAGTAGTCACCACCCCGCCATAGACATTTTCATTGAAAGTAATGTTAACCATCGCTTACATCGCCAATACGATTTGTGCCTGTAATTACACTGGCTCACTCACCCTTTAAACCGGATCACAACAATAACGAGTAGTGCTGTTTTGCGGTAGAACACCTGATGAGTGGGTAGTACGGTACCCAGACGAGCTTGCACATAGCCCTACCACCACTGCACATTTGAAATACAAAGCAATTAAACAAATTGTTGAACTGTAATTAGTCATTAAGGTCATTTCAGATTTTAGTGCCGTAAGTGGTTCCGTATATATAATTCAAGTACTCAAAACAACACATCAACATTCCATAACAATATATAGCTATCTATAGAAAACAGATCATTAAGGAAATATTTCAACACAAAACCGTTTTATCGATATTGAATCGATGGCTATCGTAAATCGATTGAGATTAGCTACCAAAATGCGCTCACGATTAATCACTCGATTCCACAATGGGTGCTTTCTATTTGGGACAAAATGAATTTCTCTGCGATTGGATTATTTATTTCGGCCAGCGTAGCAGGTGTGCTCTTGAATTATACAGCATGTTATTTATTTTTAATTTATCTCATTTTTCTTTTATATTTTAAAATTATATAAAAAAAAAACAATAATTTCGAAAATGATTGGTATTTTGATAGATATTATATTGCAATTTTTATTTTCACTATCTGTTTTGGAAATATGTCCTTATACTCGTTTTACGCAGTTACTTTAAAATGCTAAACGGCGTAATAATTTTTACTTTTAATATAATTTATTGCTATATATTTTAATATTATTTATGAAACCTACTAAAATGAATCTTAAAATGAAATACAGTTGGCACAGAAAACGTTAATATAACTTTATATGTCGACAAACAATAAAAAACCAGCCTGTATATTTAAAACACGTTGTATAAGAATATTATTAATTTGAAATTTGTTACAGCCTATACTTAACGTGCTATCGTTGAAGCTTGCCGCGTTTATGGATACGTCATACACTTGTGAATATGATTTGACACGTATTGCATTGATATAAGGTCGATTTTATAAATTTAATTTTTAAAGCAGTGTGAGATTAAACTTGGATTATACTTGTATTTATCGTCAGCTGCGATTATGTATTGTAAATTTGACAATTCTAATGAGCTGTACGCTTGCTTAGTATGTTCTTTGCGCTGTTGATAAAATAAACTACAATTTATAAAATCATAATTCATACTTTCTCCTTGTCTTCTCAAATGAGCGTACGTTACATCTGTCATCGTTACTGACAAAACACATTAAATGCTTTTTTAAATTTATCTTATAAGATTTTTTTAAGGAACAATTTCTTAATCGTTAAATTACAAATTCTATTGTAGGAATTATTTAACATTTTTAATTTTAATAAGGCAAGGTTTCATATAAAACCATAGACAATAACACACGTGATACATTAGAAATTAATTATTTTATATAATGGAAACATGTGTGTGACGTTTGAAATTATGACACATGTTTATGAATGTTTTTTTATAACATTGGCGCTGTAAGAAATATGAACTATTCCTTACATCTTCAAAGCGCCATCAACCTTGGGAACGGAGATGTATTTTACATTGTGCCTGTAGTTACTCTGGCTCACCCTTTAAATTGAAATAGCACTGAATATTGCTAAGCATTGCAGTTTGGCGGTTGAATATGTGATCAGTTATCGGGTTATATACCTCCAAGTACCATCTCCAAACATTCTACACATTAGTGGTCAATCAAATATAATAATAATAATGTCCTCCAGACCGATTTCGGCCACGGCGGCCAATCTCAAGAGAGATTAGCCAACTAAGCAGGAGATATTATAGTGCACAAGTGTGTGCGCAAACACAGTTGCACTCTCTATTCCCTAACTCTCATAATCCGATGGGACGGCAATCCGACACGACCGGAAAGAGTTCAAGCGCAGGACCAACGGCTTTACGTGCTTTCCGAGGCACGGGAGTGTACACACACTCAACTTCCAGACTCCGGGCTGTTACTGAGAATTTTCTGACAGAAAAACCCAATAACTTTTTATTGGCCCGACCAGGAGGTCCTGGGTTCAATTCCCAAATTGGACCCAGGACCTCCGGGTCTGCGGCCTTATATCAAGCCACTAGACCAACGAGGCAGTTAATCAAATATATGTATATTTTAAATATGTATGTATGTTTACACGACTCAAAAAAGTAGTATAATGTTTTCAGGGTTCATATAAAAATATATAATTTAAAATGCCTGAACATATTTGGATGTATGAGGTATCCTTACATCACGAGTGACACAGGCTATATTAAAAAATAAAAAATAAAAACAATGTGGCAGCTTTGTGGCAGACGTATTTTTTTAATTTGAATTATATACAAAAAATCTATATTATATAAATAAGTGATTCATAAAAGTTGAATCATTGCTGCGATACTATGCTGGATAGTCAGGTATACGGATTTTAAAACAAAAGACTTACTCGGTCAGTCAAAGTTATGTGCAAGAGGAAAATGTTAAAATGTTGAAAAAAGTTAATATGTTGCGTTCTTGGAAATATTCGTGAGTAATCAGTGACGGGTCATTTAATCAAGGTTTATTTGTGTTACCGTTTAACTGATACAAATAACGCTGTATAACTTAATATGATTCTGGTGAAGTTAGAATAGTTAGTAAGCTATTACTTTTTTTATTTCATATAGTTAGCCAGTCTACAATTGACAGTTAGAGGTCGCCACCGTCCATAGACATTGGCACTTTAAGAAATATTAACAATCCCTTGCATAGCCAAAGCACCACCAAAAATGGGAACTAAATAGTTATGCCCGTTGTAGTTACACAGGCTCACTCATCCTTCAGGCATCAAACCGGAACAAGCAGAGTACTGAGCGGTAGAATATATGAAGAGTGGCTGGTGCTTACCCAGAATACCAGCGCTTGCACAAAGCCCTAATAGTATGTTTCACCATAATTATATAATAAGTATTGTATGTTACTTTATTGTAACATTTTGTTTTTGATAAAATAGTATTTATCAGCAGTGCTTTGGCCTACGGAGCCGAGACGTGGACATTTCAAGGTTTATTTAGCATTTGCTCAGCGAGCTATGGATCCGTCAGAGAACCAAAATTATCGACATAGCCCAAAGGATTAGTAAGCTGAAGTGGCTGTGGGCTGGAAAAATATGTCACAGCACCCACAACCGTTGGAGTAGACGTGCTCTGGAGTGGAGACCACGCCTCGGCAAACGTAACGTAGGATGCCCACAGCCTAGATAGAGTGACGATATACTAAAAGTGGCTGGCAGCGGATGGAGACTGAGAGCTGAAGATCGAGCTCAGTGGCGTGATCATTGGAGAGGCCTATGTCCAACAGTGGACGACGAAGGGTTGATAACGAATATTTATTAATAGTTATATTAATAAGAAATCGCCCGTGCGATTAGGAGTGAACTTCTAAATAACTTAACATAGAATGACACGCGATGCAAACCAATGTTAATATAATGACGTCGCAATTGTAAAGTGACTCGTAACTCCGACACAATCTTTATGTATGGTCGAAGCAAGATTATGTATTAAAATTATGATTTGTTAATTTTCTTAAATATTTTAAAATTTATTATAATTATAGTTTTATTTGTTTTTACTTATTTCGAAAATAATAACTTCGATTTAAATTAAATAAGTCAGAATATGTAAAGACAGTTAGATAGTGTTTAATAAGTACATTATTAAAGGTCAATGACCACGCAATTGGCTGATATAAAAGAACTAAATAAATAATTTACAGGCAAGTGTTTCTGGAACTAATCTTATCTAAAATTAATGTAATCTGAAATTATATATTAATTGCAAATTACAACTTTATGTAAAATAGGACGGTGTTAGTTGTTGACGGTGTTGTTACTAATGGTTACTTCGAGAGCATCTCAAATTAAGACTTTTTTAATGGCATTCATATATACTAGCAATAAATAAATAAACATATATAAATGAGCATATAAATATATGTAAAGTTAAATAGACTAGTTGTTATCAATAATTATTCATAACAAGAGCTCAGTAGATGCATGAGTGGATCATAATTGTAGATTGTGAGTTCAAATCCGGGAAATTACTATTAAGGTTTAATGTGCTCATATGTATATTTATTTCTTACTTGCTGGGAAAGGTGGCGTCTACCAACTATATATTGTAGCAGCGTTCTGAAATAAGCTAAATCTTCTCCTTAAGATCAAAGGAAACTTTTAGACGTATCGCTAATAGTTTGTTGAAAATAAGAATCCTTTAGAAACAGCTTTTAAAAATAACTATTTCATTACAATTTAGTGTGTGTTAAAGCGAAAGTTGAATTCTTAAAGATTTTTCCACGATTTCGTAAGAAAATTAGCGATTATGAGTCACATCGTAGATCAGAGGGAATGTTGAATGTATTCAGAAAAATCTTGTTCAGTACTGTTTCGTAATCGCGGGAAACTGAGCGACCGTTTACGCAAACTCACTCGGATGTCGCTTATTACGAGTCGAAAGCGGTACTTGAATTGTGGTATAATCTATTGCGGCGTCTCTCCTCACTTTAATACGTAATTGACTCGTTCGTCGAGTGATATTAAATTGCTTTAACAATATTAATTAGAGGTTCTTAATGAGATATTTTTGTATTTTATGTGATCCCATTATAAATAAATATTTTCTCGTTTATTATATTTTTTTTATAGAATAGGAAGGCGGACGAGCATATGGGCCACCTCACGGTAAGTGGTCACCAACACCCATAGACATTGGCATTGTAAGAAATCTTAACCATCGCTTACATCACCAATGCGCCACCAACCTTGGGAACTAAGATGTTATGTCCCTTGTGTCTGTAATACACTGGTTCACTCACCCTTCAATCCGGAACACAACAATACCAAGTACTGCTGTTTTGCGGTAGAATATCTGTTGAGTGGATGGTGCCCAGACAAGCTTGCACAAAGCTCTGCCACCAGTATATATATGTACTAAGTGTAGTTTACATTTATGTATTTGTAGAATATTATTCTAGGTTTCTAATTCATCAAACCGATGGGAAGCAGCATGGTGGGATAAGCTCTAAAACTAATCCCTAAGAGCGCAATCCGTTGCCCTAATTATTATAGATATAATAATTAAACCTGAATCATATCATCTCTTTCCTAATCTTCATACATAATGCTTATACCAGAAGGTGTAGCATTTCAAAGAAGGTACTATATACTAAGGTACATGAAATATTAGTAGCGGCTCTTCAAAGTTTCACTCACTTTAAATTGAGACTAATCACGAGACAAGCGTAAATTTTATGGCAAAATCACAAGCATTAGACATAGTGGTGTGCCTTGGGGCGCAAATTAAAGACATAATATGTCGCTTCACATATATATAGGGAGCTTCTGTATATTGTTATATATAGTATATAATCTTTCTTAATAAATATCGAATGTAAACACTGTAATGTAAAAGTAAGACCCTGCTAATATCCTGCTGGGCTATAGCCTCATGTTCTTTTTGAGGTGAAGGTTTGTAGCATGTTAAAATACGCTGCTTCAACGCCGATTGATAGTATACACCTGGCAGGTTTCTATTTATCGCATGCAAGTTATGTCACGATGTTTTCCTTCACAGTCGAGCTGAAGATGAAATAAAAAATCTAATTAAGCATATGATAATACAGTGGTGCTTGCTCGAGTTTGAATTCGGAATCATCGGTTAAGATTCTTCTTCTAACCAAGGAGTTATCACGGCATTTTAAACGCAAAAACGTTTGAACGAACAAACAAACAGACTAACTCATCAGCTTATATATTAGTATAATGATATAATAAATATGATAATATGACGTAGTTTAGTAATAAGTGGAACAAATTTAAACAAACACCTGTCTCATTTTTATTGTTTAAAATTTAACACCATTTCTCATTTATAATTCAACAAGACAGCCTAGCGATGGCACAGGTTAAAAAAAACTACAAAAAAGTGGTCCAGATTGACATCTGTCCGAAGTGGCTTCCACGCTCGGTTGAACAAAATCAAGTATCACAATTAAATTAAAAATCACTCACGTAGAGTAATTAGTTACAATATCAATGTACCGATGACAGAAAAAGTTTTATTTGTGACATAACATAATTATATAAAGAGCTGGCTATTTAAGCTTAGGTAATTGCGATGATTTTATTGGAACATTAATTTACAACTACCCACCAACCATCAGTTGAACAGAGTCATAGAATAAGCTCTAAGTCTTCTTCTTAGGAGGAAAGAAGCTGCGTCATGTAAGATAATTACGGTCTGTTGATTTTATTCATTTATTAGTGTATTAGTTTGATTTTTCTAAGCATTGAGTCACTCATCCCCTCTACAAGAACAGTGATCTTGGATTTATACGACAACTACAGACGATTAGCTATTATTTCTTAAGAGCTATTATTTCTTAAGAAATGACAATCTTCTACATTCAAGTTATGTTTGTTTTATTTTAGAGAAGTTATTTTATTTACATTTTAGATATTCATTGCCCCACAAAACATAATTGTTTATAAAGAATAACCGTAAAATTGTTTGAAAAATGAAAACAATAAAAAGTCGAAAGATATTTTTCTGCTGACGGTATTAGCAAGTGTATGGTAGAATGATTCAATTGAAACCGCGGTATGTGTTGGTTTCCACTCATTGTGGACCGCAAGCGACTACTTTCTATTATCTACCTACATATACATATATATCATGTACAGGTTGTTAAAAAATAATACCATGTTATTGAATAAATCTTACGAGAAACAATTACGGATGAAAACAAAAAAATAATACTTGAATTATTACGAGCATGATATGTTAATATAAATTATAACTAAAACAATTTTTTTCTGTATTTGACTTTTTAGTATTTTATATCAATCTGCATAGACAATGGCACTTAGTGGATTTTAATAAACTGTGCGGTGAACAGTTGAAAATAAAATCATTAATACACAGGTAAAATTAATGATTCAGGCCATTTTTTTGCGACAAGGAGTCACTAACTGATTAAATCCAAAAATTAAAAATTTATTATTTTTATAATTTTTTGAAAAATTAAACAAATTAATCTCTTTACTATATAACTATAATATGATAAGACACAGAAACAGATACATATATTTTATTTGTAAATGTCTCGGAAACGTTTCACTCAAACACATACAAACGTTGCTCCCAACCTGACCTTGAAGTGATACTCTCTCCGTGAAAGAAATTTCGCTCAACAAATCAATCACAAATATTATGAGATGAATATTCGAAAATGTCGGCCATTTTGTTTAAACGTCACAAATAAAACAATTAGAACATGCTGTATACATTCGCTCAAGGTGTCACATTGCCCAATGTGTCTATCATCAAGTGACGATGTAATTGACAATATTATAAATGCGGTTGGAAAAACAATTGTTACAGGAATATAACCGGTTTGTTCTACACAATAAGTCACTAAATCCTATGTGGTTAGTGAATTTCTTACGTGAAAGTAAGAGACGTCGATTTTTGGAATGATTTTCAACAAATGTAATTAGAACGATTGAAGATTTTATGGTAGCGAGTTCTTGTTCATTTTATATTTAATTTTTTTGCGTTGTTTATCGGGTGACTAGTTAAACAAAGCTGTGTCTTCTTCTTTCATACGTCGAATCATTAATAAAAGAACGAGATAAATCACGTTTAACTAAATAGTCTAAGCAACATTTTAAAGAAAGGCTGTTACTGATTTTCGAAAAATATTTTCAACTAATTCTTCTTATCTCCAACACGCCCTAGCTTCGTCCGGATAGCAAACACTAATTGTATTTATATAATAATTACATAACTGTTATTTTTATAGGGTATTTTATTGTCTGGGCACATTTTTTCCTATCTATATATAACTAAGCCTTCCATATCAATTAGTTTATCTGTTCGTGGAAATAAAGTAAACTCCCCAGTAGTTACTGATATCAGCGCTCACATACATACATATAAATGGACTTGTCAGAAAACTTGATTTAATACATAATATATAATTATCACAAGGGAATGCAATTGCGTTCATGATTGAAATTTAAAAAATAATATAAATTTTAAGCTATTGTAGGAAAAGAAAAGTATTTTAATGTAAATTAGAATTTTAAATTCATAAAGCTTTCCTTATATAGTCGAATTTATTTGTTTATATGTATGTCTTATATAATAATTATTCATGTATGTAATAATATATTCGCATTTTATGAATGAATATTATTCATAGATATATAAAATAGATTATTTATAATTCGTTTTGACATTTATCCATCTTTTATTTCTGACTAAAAACCTATTTTATTAGTATGTTAGTTTATACCCGTAACTTTACTTGAGCTTAGCTTGAGCTTATATGTTAGTGAGTTAAAAGAATAAGACAGATGAATATACAACAATACAAATTTAAAAGTGATTGAAAAAGTTATATATAATAATACAATCAAAATAAATATGAACTTTACATTAATAATATTTCTCTATTTTTTTATGTATTACATACATGTTGTGTTACCATTTAACGATATATAATACGTAATTAAAAATATCGTCATATTACATAACACTTTTATTTATATATAAATGAAAGTATTGTTGAAGAGACTAAATTGAATTGTCATATAAATTATGATACAATATATTCTCATAAAATAATTATCAGATTGTAAATATGTTGCCAGATAATTAATAATGTTTGGAACTTATTTTGGCAGTATAGACTCCGACCCATGTCTGTTTCATAATGTTTATCGCCGAGAACGAGAAAAATTTAAAACTCGACTTATGAATATTATATGAAAACACAGCAAGTAACTTGTAACCGCGATCATCGCATAAGATTGTCATGTTGTATCCAATAGGTCATTTCAGTTCTCATGCGTAAAAGGATCTGTGGGCTTAATAATAAAAAAATCTTTGAATTACTTTTCTTAGACCTAACAAGATAAATTTAATTGTAAGTATTTTAATTATTTAAAATTCATTTTTAATCTATTTGTTATCGGTAGAATATTTATTTTTTTGTCAATATTTACATTAATAAAAAAAATGTAAAGTTTTAATAGAATTTGTGTTTAAACATGTATAAGAGCTTACAGTACATAATATTTCTCAATCTATATTAATATTATAAATGTGACAGTAACTTTGTCTGTATGTTACGCTTTCACGGCTAGAATACTGAACCGATTTTAATGAAATTTGTTCAAGCTTGCTTAATCTGGTATAAAGCAAGCTTGAAGACTGAGGAAGGCAACTTTTTTATAACAACCCTCAAACACCGACATCTACCACTTACCCAAAATGCACTGATTATACACATGGAACAAAAAATATATTAAAGAAATGGTCGTAAGTCGCAACTATTCTATAAGAAAGTTAAATTTAACGACCACGCTAATAAGACCGAACTGGTTCCTATGACTTTATTACAAAAAGTTCGTTAAACCGTAAATTTTTAGCTATTATTTTATTACTATAACATACAAGATCTGTCAATCAACAACTATTATTAAAATAACTTTTGCACCGTATAATCTGAGTTGTTTATATGCTTTCGATAAAATTATTCCCACGGGCGTCTAATGTATCAAAAACCGTTATTAATAACTGACGCGTTAAAGGTATAATTTCGCAAATAGCTATCGTGAAATAACTTTATATGTTAAGTTAAATAATTACTCGAATCGCCTAGGTACAGATTTCTAGCGGTGAAAGCTTGTAGCATGACTGACGCTAATAATGCCAGAACATTTTATATGTTTAAAAAAATTTGTAGTGATTACTGTTTTATATACACACAAAGCTACACATAGACACATTTGAAAATATTTAGCATCAAACTATTAAGGAAGGCCGAGACTTTAAATCCGAGTCTTTAAAAGTAATCTAATTATTACGAAGAGTTTTTATATTTATTATTGTTGTAAAAAAATAAGATTTTTCTATACAGGCTTTGTACCTTATGTGTTTGTATTTAATAGAAATATTTATAAGAAATAAAACACAATCTGTCAGTTATCAGAATTTCATTTTAATAATGAATGAATGAAATTCATCATAAAAAATCGATTGTACATTTCGCTATCACGTTGGCTTGTATGTTTCCATTGAGTGATTAATATGACAATCGTCTCACATTTTTTTAATATTATACAGTGACGTAATAAAATAAAAACATCGTAGCAATAAAAACAAAATGAAATCAAATATAAGCTTAGATAACGAAACGTCAAGAATTGTTAAAACGGTATATATTTATATCATTTATTGTATATCGGATTCCGAGTAGAGTTATTATCAAACAGGTGCAACCAACCTGTTTCACTTTGTTGCGTAAAATATTATTAGTGATAAAAAACATCACTATTATAGATTATAAAACAATATATATTGATACGTATGTGTGGTGTGTGTGTTTCTGTGTGTGTGTGTGTATGTGTGTGTGTATGTGTATGTTGGTGTGGTGAATTAGTTTAGAACATCAGTATCTTGTTTATTGTACAACACGTTTAAAAGATCAATATTCTGTATCGCTGTGTTCTCGTGGCTCACTCAGATCAGGCACTAGACAGTCCTAACATCTGCGGCTAGGTCCTTAAATAAATCCTTTATTATTCTATTAAATAATCCTTAATTAGATGTGTCTAACAACGTGTTTGGAAAATTTAACTACAGTCGATTGAGTGGTCGATTTCTCATTTATATTCTAAAATCAGGATTATTCATTAAACTCAAAAATTAAATAAACTTTATTCAAAATTGTAATAGACAAGCACATTTGAATACACCAGTTCCGAATTTAAATTCCACCGAGACGAAACTGGATAACGACGAAACTCGTTACACTTTTTCACCAACACATTACATGTGTCAGACATAAATATACAACTACGGAAATTATTTTTATTGTCAAAGACTTTTATAACTTATATGTTACAATTCAAACGCGATTCCAATTTTAAAATCACAAATTCTATTTGACAGAAAAATAAATGGCTAGCGGCTTGTGGATTCGATTGCAATAAGCACTTTGACAATGCTTGATTTCTGTACCATGCACTGCATTGCACGGGATGTCATTTCGTATTAATACATTAAGGTTCATTAAAATTCGATAATTTATCTTCAACATAAAAAAAACGTATTTCTATTATTTTTATATGATATTAGATGCAATATCTAAAACAAAAATATCGTTCGACAAAACACAGTAGAGGCGTGTCTTAAATATCATAACGCTATTGCTTAAGGGAATTTATCGTATTGAAGTCGATATAATAAACGACCTTCAATGAAAAGTTGTATCGTTCTAAGATATAGCAATTTGGGCGTCTCTAGAATATATTAAATTCGGTATTTTATAATTGAAACAATACGTTCGGCGTCAATAAATTTAAACAGTGACTTGTAAGCTGATCGATAATGCTTGCTGGTGGTCCTAAGCCGAATAGAATTTGTTTTGATTCAATTTGACTAATGAATTTTCTTAACTACGGGTTAACGTGTCGTTAAAATCGATATGAATTATAATAACGGAATCGATGTTTTGATATATCGTTGTGTATTCGTTGACCGGCTTGTTCGTTATTTATGTATAATTGATGTTAAGCATGAGTGGGCTTGGAGAGGTGGCCAGGTGGGTAGAACACGTGAATTTTAACCGAAGATTGCGGTTCAAAAACTCTGATACGAACTAATATTTTTTTAATGTTCAAGTAATTATATTTATAATTTAGTTCGTTATCGGCGATGAAAAACGATATAGTGAGGAAGTGTTAGATAAGATAAATAAAATAAAATCTTAATTCCAGCGATAAGCGTAGTTTTTAAAAAGTATGTATGATTTTACTGATTCGTCTTGGTTAGCTAAAACGAGAACACTTTGAATGGGTCATCAGATTAAACTAAAGATACGTGTGCGCTTAACAGCTGTTTAGTTAAACACTGACTTTACTCTTTCTGACATTATTGATTTGACATTTGAAAGAAGAAGACAGTATTGTTTAATTAATCACCCGCTAAACAACTTTTATAAGTAAGGTCATAAGTCTTCACATCACAAGAAAAATTATAAAAGAACAAATTACTGTATATATTTGACAACGAATAAATTAAAACTAAACTCGTATTAAAATCTTAATAAATCAAATAACTGCAATTTTGACTCTTATTAATAGTATTTCGCAACACCAAATGTTAATATAGATATTCGTACGTATATTGTTTGTCGGCGAACGGCCAACTTAAATAAGTTGATTGAAACTAATCCGACAAATCCAAGTAACTGTCTGTATTTAAGTTACCGTTTCACGAGGAATCTATTCCATACAAGCTGCGCTCCGGTCTCGAGAGCAAAAAAAAAAGTGTTTTGATATTATTATGATATGTCTAATTTATTTAAATACAATACGTAATGTTTACAAATTTTTATACATCGGTTCATGCATATGTTACCTAACAAATATTTAAAAATAAATTATAATTACAATTTTCTTGATATTTATATAGAACGAAACTAAGAAAACTAACAAATTTTACAAATGAAATTAGATATTGTATTAATTATAAAATCTGTATAAAAATAAATTGTTTCGTTTTCTTTATAAATTGAGAAATTTATTTTATTTACAATTTAATTAATTATAAATACGATATTAAAATTTGTTTATAAAGTTATATCAACCACAATAGGAAATTCTACCGGCGTAATGCGTTGTTATTAGTAGCTGACGCAATGTGATTGATGTTAATCCTTTGAATCCGGCGCGAGAATAAGTCTACCGTTCAATTGATTTGACAATGAGTATTTCTATACATACGCCTTTCTAGGCGTAGCCACTTAATTAGTATTCTATTTGTGTCAATAATAAATTTTAGATTTCATAGTTGACAAATTAAGGTGCACCACACGTTCTATTGTTTTCATTTTTTTTTTAATAGAATTTATTAATAATGATTCAGATGCTATTTTTTTTTACTTTTTGTCTCTCTTTAAATGTGTATATATCTGTAATATTATGTTAAAAATCTATGTTGAAAATGTTCATCTGTTTGTTTGTGCGCACGCAATTTAAATGGATTTTGATGAAACTTACCGTTATTATAACTTGTAACAAGTTTTATATATAATTATATATTATTTTTTTATATCGGAAAATTTAAAAGCATATGATTAGAAATTATTATAAATACACAATGAAAATATTTAACGTAACATTCTAAATATATACTATATAGTTTGAATAAATAGTTAAATAATAAATAATAAAATAATTTAAATGAGACGTCTAAATAAAACTTAACCATCAATTTTTATATCTAGTAATCGATACATAGTTTCGCCCTATACGAGAGAGAGAGAGAGAGAGAGAGAGAACCCATTTATCTTTCTATTGTAACGATTTTTATCTATCAGAGATAGAATCTTCGATTATAGAAATAAATTGATGTGATGGAGTTAGTCGAACAACCGATGACATTATTTTTAAATGACATACGTCATAGTTACGAAAGTTTATTTGTTTGTGTGTTTTTTTTAAATGACGCGTGCCAAAGATACGTATTTTTTTCCCCCTCTACTGTTAGTTAATTTATGTATGTGTGTTTCTTTTAAATGACGTGCGTCAAAGTTACGAATGTGAATTTGTGTGTGTGTTTTTTTTAATTTAATTTATGAAAACTGTTGGATAAATTAAATCAAAAAACTATTTAATTTATAAAAGTTTGTACTAAGTGCTAAGTTCAAATATGGCCTTGTAGATAAATTGCATTTAAAGCTAGCGCCGGTTCAAAACGAAATTTTACCGATAAGAAACTGAATGATTACTTTTTCTCACCAATCATATGTATGTAATAATAAAAAACAACATAGCCTGTCAACGTCCCACCGCTGGACAAAGTTTGTCGTTTCACTATAGTAACAGTAACAGCCTGTTAATGTCCCACTGCTGGGCTAAGGCCTCCTCTCCCTTTTGAGGAGAAGGTTTGGAGCTTATTCCACCACGCTGCTCCAATGCGGGTTGGTAGAATACACATGTGGCAGAATTTCAATGAAATTAGACACATGCAGGTTTCCTCACGATGTTTTCCTTCACCGTTAAGCACGAGATGAATTATGAACACAAATTAAGCACATGAAAATTCAGTGGTGCTTGCCCGGGTTTGAACCAACGATCATCGGTTAAGATTCACGCGTTCTTACCACTAGGCCATCTCGGCTTATCACTATACAAAACTAAAATAAATAAATAAATAATTACATTAATTTATTTTATAATTACAAAAAAATATATAAACATGTATTTTATAATTATATTCGATATTTAATTTATATATATAACGGAAATAAGCTGTTTTATTTATTGACTAGCTCCTTCGCTTGGTTTTACACGCGAATAACGTCCTGCTCTGCCCCCGTGTGCAGTAACGTGAAAGCCTGTATGAAATGTATATAAACACGTTCAAACAAAAAATAAACACTCTTCAACTTAACTTTATATCGTCAAAAAGATCAATTTACGTCACAATATATTACGATGAGACATCGCATTTATAATGAGAATCCTCATAATTATTTGTTCAATTAAAAACTATTATCCAATTAATCTAAGAAGCATAAAAAACAGTTCGCCTTCGAAACAATTCTCACGACACATAATTTCAACCGGATAACATTAACATAGAAAACTTAAGACATATTTCGCAATAAATAGCATACTAATTTGTTAACAGTACAATCGTTGGGGCTCTATCACACTACAGTTTAACGTGTGCGGTAATTAATTTAAATAAATTTTAAAAGCTATTAAATAAATTAAAGCATTTAAAAAATATATATACTAAGAAAGGTAGGTTCGCAAAAGTATTTCTTTAAGATACCACAGCCTTTTGAGCTCATATAAAAGAATTTATTTCTACATACACTGTTACTCGAATCGTATATTCTATAAACTATCAGCGCAGCAGCGATTAAGCTGTTAATATTAAATATATCTTTCAAATCGATAAAACGCATAACCACGTGGAGCGTTTTAGAAGAAACTGCGTTCTTTAAATGCTCGTGTGATAGCACCTATTGAAAAAATCTCACAATAAATAACACTGTTAAAATCAGTAGGCTCAGCTATAAAAAGTATTATCAAAAATCGTATAATTTAAATTCAATCGATCGAAAGTGCTTTAAAGCGATTGAAAGAATTTTATATCTGATCCGATCGATACCTTTTATATGAATTCAATTTTAAGCGAGACACCTGGCATTAACAGTTGAATTATAGTGGGTTACTAGAGAGCGCTGATTATGGACAATTCTTCGATATGAAGACGTTAGGTCACACATTCGGTCCGGAACTTCGAAATTTAAATACTTATATTTGAATTTCGAACATATTTTTATGAAGATATTTTCCCATGCGCACTGTTGGTTATTACTTATAAATGTAAATAAAATTTAAATTCTAAGTTATCTATTTGTTTTGTTAGAGGATAAAAATATGACAGTCGATTCATTATACGAATTTAGAACTTGAATATATATAATATTTAATTGTTATATAGATACAGTTTTTTTTTAATTTTAAAGATTAGAAAAAATATTTTTTTTTTAAATATTTAGATACTTTAATATGTTTAATACCTATTTCACTCTGAGTTCACTTTTTGTCATAAGGGCGTGTTTTTGTGTCCATTCAAATTCTCCATTGTATGTTTGTAAATCACGTACGAAACAGCTCGCTTAAACAACATGCAAATTATAACTAAAGTTGAACCAGTAAACAACATTGAATCAAAATAACAAAGTAGCTTTATTATTTTTATACAAACAACGGTTGTAAACAGCATACAGCTACGTTTTATAGAGCCTATTTCTCAAAATACAAATATAACTTGATCCATAAGATCAAACGCACAGCTAATACGAAAATATCTTAAGAGATACTTCCTTGAAGTAAAACAACTGATCTAAAATAAAATATTAATTAACATAAACAATTTTTTTTTGTTTTTATTATAAATGAAATTTAACGTATATCATTCATGTGTGCCATAGACAACAACTCAATTTTTTATCAATAGTTTTTGGTAATAGTGAAAAGAATAATCGATTTTGAAGTATTCTTTTGTCACCAATCATTAATAAAGAAATAACACTTGAAAAATTATAATAATGTATTACATTTAATCAAAAAGACAAATCGGATGTCATTTTATACTGGTTATTAATCAGAATCGCCAGTGTAAAAAGCTCTCACCTGTGATATTTAGATAGGTTTATTACAGGTCAAAGTAATATGGTGATTACTCATAAGTGGGTGATGTTAAACTGTTATGTTGAATCTTAGTTATAACTCGCTAGCTTGAAAGGATGTGTTGAATGTCAGATTCAAATGAATTACCTTCAAAGATAGCACTAACGTTTGACTCTTAATAATAATTGTTGGTTTAAAGATCACAGATACGAAACGAAATAATTAATTCGTGTTTAGACATACGTAAAATTATAGGTTTATATAAATTTACATTTTTGTAAATAGGTACTAAATACTGGCATCGCACGGTAGGGCTCGCATCTTATATATATATATATATATAAGTAGAATATAAGTAGAATATTATATATATATATATATATATATATATATATATATATATATATATATATTTTTTTTTTTGTATACAAAATACAATGTTTTCAGTGCGTAACTATTTCACACGAAATGGTAAAAAGAAATTGTCAGACGAGTATTTATATATATATATATATATATATAATAGATAAGGATATTTTATGTATTTATACATTAGTATAATCTGTTACTTATCATTTTTCTGTTTGTATATATACCACTTAGCGGCGAATAACAAAGTAGATTAAAAACCTTCTCTATTTAAATATATATACAATAATATGAGTCAATTTTCACGATGTCAACATAATATATATATATTAATTCGAATTATTTTAAAATCGTTCCAAATTCAAATTGATTTCGAAAACAAAGAACTTCTTAATCACCAAGCGAATTCAGCATACGATCCGAGTATACCGCTAAGTAGGATAACAACTTGTGTTAAAACGAGTCCTCAGAATTGGCTTGTTTACAAGCGGATGGCTACCGGGTACTATTATCATTGTAAATGATCGCAATTTAGACCTTCTTCCTTGTTACACGCATTACCATACCCCTACTCAACGAAGCTCGGTTAGTGATAATTTCAACGGTTTTCGGTGATTGAATGCGGTTGAATTACAGAATAAGTCCCGCTACTAAAATTATGAGTGGAGGACGAATTATGAAATATATAAACGTAAAGAATTTGTAAAGGGTGAATATGATATTATGACACGTTTAGTATGCTTAACATTTATCAGAATACTTATTATTATCTTTTAACATAAGGTTTAAATCGGGATTTGGATCCTTGCGTCAAGCAACTGGACAAACGAGGCAGTTAATATAAAACTGAAATATTTAATTGACTTAAGATTAAATTTAAGTTTGCTAGGCTGAGCAAAAGCTTGATCATACTAGGTATAAGATATTAATTTATTTATATCTATTAAGTTATAACAATTACGTATGTAAAACTGATTGGCCTCTTATTACACTAACCGTGAACACTTCATTTCAATTTTAAATCGAACGGTAAAAAATTATAGATTTGTGAATTATTACACTCAGTTAATCCTATAATAATATGTTGTATGTATTATTATTTCCTTGATTAAAAATATTATAAAAAAAAATTGCAACGTAATAAAGTAGGGATTGCGTCGGAATAGTTTGTTAGTATATTTATTACATTACTCAGTAATATATATTCGCTATTCTTACAAATATTAAAAATGCGAAAGTGACTTTGTTTACGTCTAAACTACGGAACCGATCATCGTGAAATTTTGTATACAAGTAGTCTGCGGAACTGAACCTTTTCTGTTACATAGGTTACTCAACACCCTTCACACGTGGGCGAAGCTGAGGGCAGAAATAAGTAGCTAATAAAATTATTTTCAGTGACTATTTTAATTATTTTTTTTTCTACTTTGTTCGTTGGGCTTGTGGTGGTAGCAGTGATATATCAGTAGGTAGATATTCTTCTATTATGGCTAGCTTATAAGACCGCATATTCCTAAGTCCTGATTCAAAACTCTGCCTTGGGGCATTAAACACTTATTAGGTTTTTCTGACAAGAAGATATAAGTAGTCTGTAATTTGGAAATTGGTCTTTACACTTCCGTGCCTCGTGAAACTGCTTCCAGTCCAGTCCCGATAACTGGGATGCTTCACGTAACATTTTTTTGAATAAATAAATCACATATACAAATTGCTTAAAAATTATATTTAACTACGAAAGAATTAAGCTTGACCTTAATTAAAAATTAATCAAACAAGCGTCCCAAACAAGGGACGCGTCAATACAGGATGTTAAAACAAAATTGTTCATTCCAAGCTACCCCGTTTATCACAGCGGCGCAATTCCGAGACAGTAATCAGTGTTATTATTATAACACATTTCCGCTTCAAGCTTTTCAATTGCTATGGCTGGTTATTGTGTTTTGAGTTTAATATTACTATGTATTTATTTATCTAAGTAACGCTGTATTACATAGCAGGTATATATTATACGAATGCCTCCGTTGGTCTAGTGGCTAGATGTGAGGCTGCAGACCCAGAAGTCCTGGGTTCAAATCAAAGGTCGGGCCAATAAAAGTTATTATGTAAAAAATTATCTGAGTCTGGAAGTTGGTTATGTGTACACTCCCGTGCGACGGAAAGCACGTTGATCCTGCGCCTGAACTCTTTCCGGTCGTGTCGGATTGCCGTATCCGGATTATGAGAGTTAGGAGAAGAGAGTGCACCTGTGTTTTGCGCACACACTTGTGCACTATAATATCTCTTGCGTAATTGGCTAATCTCTCTTAAGATTGGCAGCCGTGGCCGAAATCAGTTTAGGGGACCTTAAATATTATATAAAAGATATTCTGTTTACTGCCTCGTCTACTGGATAGCTTATATGGCGACTCAGAGGGCCTGAGATCAAACTCCGGGTCGAAAATAGAATCTGTACCTCGTATAGGACGTAAAGTGTTAGCCCTAGACCTTAAGTCTTTACGGTTGTGTCAGATTTTCTCCTCCATCGTATTTTGTCAGTTAGGAAATAGAAATTGCACTTGTATTTGCGCATACTCTATAATAAGCAATACTGTGTATTTTAATTATACTAGTCTGTATTGTTATAATTAACAAACGTGTGGGATTTCAGATCAATCGGTTGTGTGGAACTGGTTTAAAATTGCGTTGCAACATTTGGTCCGCACATATAATAACAAGTAAATTAAATTAATGCTTTTGAAATTATGTGAATAATTGTCCTTTCCTTATGACCTTTTATAACATTTTTATAATAATTTTAATTGTTTTTGTAATTTGAATTTAAGTCGTGTATACATAAAAAAATTATTATATTATGTTACTCTTAAAAGGGCAGCCGAGATAGCCCAGTGGTAAGAACGCGTGAATCTTAGCCGATGATCGTGGGTTCAAACCCAGGCAAGTATCACTGAATTTTCATGTGCTTAATTTGTGATTATAATTCATCTCGTGCTATACGGTAAAGGAAAACATCGTTAGGAAACCTGCATGTGTTTAATTTTACTGAAAATCTGCAACATGTGTATTCCACTAACCCGCATTGGAGCAGCGTGGTGGAATAGACTCCATACCTTCTCCTCAAAAAGGGAGAGGAGGCCTTAGCCCAGCTGTGGGGCATTCACAGGCTGTTACTTTAACTGTTTTTTAATGTATGTATATAAGCGTGATAAGAACTTAAAAGTAGCCATTAAATACCATTAAGCAACATTATAATTAAAAAAAGTTTAAACTTATGCTTCCTACATACCGAGCTCGTTATTAAACACACTAAAATATATAAATAAGATAATAATATTTATCTTCATGCGCACAAACAACAGTTAATACATTATGTATAAAGATTTCAAAAGCAATTCTTTGAAACGAATCCAAACAGTTAAAATTTTAACAACTTTCGCTATCAGAGCATTTTATGAACACCTTGTATAAGATTATTTGGTTGCTTTACGCCTCAGTGATACAAGATAAGAAGCGGCGTTTTCTGTGCGCCTACGCAGCCTATCTGACAGTTGTCGTTTGTTAAAAAGTTTCGAACTTGTTTTTATTTTTTATTACGTTCGGTTAATTTGTGATCCCTTTGGCAGGTGTTCCAATTGAGTGCATAAGTATAGAAATAGGAAATTAATTACACAATTATAATTTGTCAATTTTAATGTTTTAAGTCTCAATTGTTACAAGGGTATAGTGATGTGAAATACGCAAGTTAAACTCTGACATCCACCATATCCAGGACCTGGAAACTAATTAAATTATATTATTTATAATTAACACGCATCAATGCGTCTAATTTATGAATATGAATTGCTAATCTCCTATTGTGAAGATTGATAGAATTAGATTATATTATAAGAAAAGAGGTTTAATGAAAAATAATGGAGATAATGTTTCCCACGTCATATAACGCCGCGGCGTCAAACTCAGGAACAAATCAACTGCGCAAGACAATTTTGACAAGTTCGGTAGGGTATGCGCAAGCGCATTCTTCACACATTTACAGTCCGATGGGACGTCACAACGCACGGAAGGGCCACGTTTCCAACTTCCTATCTCCTGACTGCTACTAAGAATTTATTGTCAGAAAAATCCGACCCCTAATTTACACACCGGACCTAAAGACTGTGAAGCTGCACAATCAAGCCATTAGACAACGAGGCGAATAAAACCAAAGTATGTCACAGAATTCGTCGTTAAAGGAAAATCCTCAAAGGATTCCACGATGTTCTTTGAAAGGACTTGAAACACCAAGACTTGAGACCTACAATGTCGTTTTGTCGTAGCCGTCTTGTGTACACGTTGAAAGGCTTTCTTAGTTCAAAGTCACGTTATGTTGTTAGCTTGCTGGCTCGCTATTTATTGATAGTTGTTTTGTGTTTAAAATTTAGAATTGAACATTTATAGTGTGAATTGATTGAATTATACATTCAAAATTTATAATAATTACCTACATTTTAATAGCAGTTTGTTAATAGAACGGTTTACATTCTAATACAAGATGTTACAAAATCTTAAACGTATAATATTATATGGATGTATGAAGTAAAATTAGTTTATTAGTTTATCAGAAGTTGTTACAATCAGACATAACTATAAAACTTACAAATAAATAATAATACATACGTGATTCGTGATAAACAAATCATAATTATTATTTAAATTATAGACTAAAGACTAAATATTAGCTGTTGCAGTAATAACAATAATAACAGAACAGAGAAAAAAGAAAAATCTTATTGTTAGTAACAATAAGCTCACTCCCCTTCAAACCGGAACACAACAATAACAAGTTCTGTTGTTTTGCGGTAGAATATCTGATGAGTGGATGATACCTACCCAGACGGGCTTGCACAAAGCCCTACCACCAGTTCATTTTTTTTACATACATACGTATTGACATAACTTATTTTTTAGTGCCGTGAGTATTCTACGTATAACATATTAAATGATAATAATTATGTTTTGATAAATGGTGACAAAGAACGCCTACATTATTGAATTTGATTGCCAGTTATCGTTCGAAGGTATCGCTTTCAGTGGGCGAAGTTAAAAGCTTATGTAAAGAAGTTAATTTATTAAGTACTAAACGTAAATTCAAAGTTATATTCCGTAGCAGCCTATAAATGTCCCACTGCTGGGCTAAAAGCCTCCTCTCCTCTTTTTGAGGAGAAGATTTGGAGCTTATTCCACCACGCTGCTCCAATGCGGGTTGGTGGAATACACGTGGCAGAATTTAAGTGAAATTAGACACATGCAGGTTTCCTCAAGATATTTTCCTTCACCGTAAAGGACGAGATGAATTATAATCACAAATTAAGCACATTAAAATTCAGTGGTGCTTGCCCGGGTTTGAACCCACGATCATCGGTTAAGATTCACGCATTCTTACCACTGGGCCATCTCGGCAAAGTTATTAGAATAGTTGTTCTATGGATATTCCATATTTAAATCATTAACTATGTTTTGTGTTGTTTGGTAGAGTTGAAACGTAATATTTTTTTGAACGGGTGTACATCGGTTAATAGCCGCGTGATCTAAAAACACAGATTAATTATGAACTTATATGAAATAAAATAATTTTAATTTCGTTAACGAAATATTTTTATTAGTCAGTTATGTAGTTTCTAAAGCATCGTCTTGTTTGGAAGAAAGAGACAAAACATATCATTATAATGTTTTATAAGCGATTATGTTTTAATACCTATTATTCAAACATCACTATCATTCAAGACACCTTCAAAATATTCTATTAATCACGATTGTCTGATAGCGTCAAATTGCTCATCACATTAAGTGATGACTATTGTTTTTAATCGTAAGTATACTTATGATATCGTGATAGTCCCGTACAATAGAAACTCGAATGGATTACGTCATTTAATTATTATATATAAGACTAAAAATTTCATAGTCGAATTTGGGCGTCACGTTTTTATATGTAAAGTTTCTTATATATAATAAAATAATTCTATTACTTCACGTGTATTGTGCAAACACTTTAATATCCTCATTATATTGTGTTTTGTCATTAATTATAAAACTACTTGATATTACTCATTGAAAGGTAAAAAAAATATGTATTTATCATAAAGTAACAGTTTGTTATTTTTCTTTGGAAATATTCAAAATAATATTCCTAATATGTACTATTATAATTAACAAAGTAAGTCTTAATTAACAGAAAAATATAAAACAAGTGTTTCATAAATGAATAATCGATTATTTATTTAAATGTCAAACTCGAATAGAATGTTAAGGTGAATCGAAAACTCTTGGTAAAAACTGTTTTCTTAGACGCGAGATGAGTCGGCAGGTGCGTGCACTATGATTGAGGCATTGTTCCCACGACCCTTCTAATACTATACTTCTAATATAGTGGGTTAAGATACTGTTTTTTGAAGGAAGGATAATATAAGAAAAATATTAATTGTTATTCATAACATTCTTCAAAAATAAATTACGATGTATTTAACGCATAAAATTAATTTCTAGTAAAATTAATTAAGCCGTAATGCTTAGAATGTTATTATTAAATATCTTTTCGTGGTAGGGGTTTCTGCAAACCCGTCTGGGTATGTACCACCAAATCAATTATCAGAAATTCTACCGCCAAATAGTAATACTTAGTATTTTTGTGTGTTCCGGTTTGAAGGGAGCTAGTGTACAGGCAAAAGGACATAACACCTTAGTTCCCAAGGTTGGTGGGTTGGTCGATCCCAATACAATGTATGAAATGGTTAATATTTCTTACATCACCAATGTATATGGGCGATGGTTACCATTTATCATTTAGGTAGGTGGCCAATTTGCTCCACCTACCTATTATATATTTAAAATAAAAAAATACGATTTCAATTTTTTTTATCGAGTAATGCTCGTCGTATTTCGAGACTATCATCAAAACATGGCGGCGTCGAAATCACACTACTGGCAACCCTTGCAACGTTTAAATTATTCCTCGACAAATATCGTGAATTGAAATAATAATTTAATTAGTTGACAATTAAGTGTTACCCTTTAAATAAGAATTATCTCATTATATAGAATCAATTTGTCTTGCGATGAAAATAAATTTATTAAACTCAATAAAAAAAAACTTATTCAAATGTTTTAACATTCTATTATATTTATATAAGTATTCTAATATAATATATTATAAAAAATAATTATAAGTGATAGTTTTTGTAGTACTTTTTCATACAATCAATTAAGATAACGAAGTCCACCGTAGTAATTCTAAAGTAATAACAATTATCAGTTTGTGTTTTCAAACAACAATTCAAGTATTATTTATAGTAAAGTTCATTGATCTCTATCGGTACAACAAATGATCATTCTGAACAATAATGGATATCAATTTGTTTCTTATTTATACTATAAAAAACTTTTTAATTTTTACTTGGACTTTTACTTTACAGTAACAGCCTGTTTATGTCAAACTGCTGGGCTGAGGCCTCCTCTCCCTTTTGAGGAGAAGGTTTGGAGCTTATTCCACCATGCTGCTCTAATGCGGGTTGGTAGAATACACATGTGGCAGAATTTCAACCGTCAAGCATGAGATGAATTTTAAACACAAATTAAGCACATGAAAATTCAGTGGTGCTTGCCCGGGATTGAACCGACGATCATCGGTTAAGATTCACGCCTTCTAACCACTAGGCCATCTCGACTATTTCATCTAGGCTTATTTCAAATGAATACTGATCGCATCTAAGATAACAACAATTACGTCGTCCCAGTGAGATGACGTTGTTTATAAAATATTAAGTATGGTTGCCGGCATAGATTCATATCTTTAAGGATATTCTTATAAACAAAAGTCCTAATAGGGATGCTATCGGATATAGATTGGCCAGTTAATTAAAGTATCATAGCCCAGAGAATTAGCAAGCTGATGCCTGTATCCTGGTCACACCTGCTGCAGAACCGATAAACAATGAGGTAGGCGAGTTTGTGAGTGTAAATCGCATTTTTTTAATATGAAGACGGAAATGTTTACCACTTCTTACATCGCCCATTCGCCACCAATATTGGGAGTTAATACGATATGTTCCTTCTATCCGTAGTTACTATAGCTCACTCACCCTCCAAACCAGAGCACAATAAATATTTATTGCTGTTTGGCGGTAGAATATCGGATGAGGTGGTTGACCTAGACGGGCTTGCACAAATTGGTTGGAACCACCAAGTAAATATAAAGCATCTTGATAAACGAGAGAAAGAACCTATTTAGCCTGGATAGATAGACGATATAAGCAAACTATCTGACGCTGATAATGAGCAATATAAATGAAAATGGGCTCAGTGGAGTCGTAACCTATGGACCAAGGCTGATGGTAATAAACCAAAACTCCTAGCACATGTTTTACCAAACATTTCACCAACACCTGGGTCCGTGTACATTTACATAATACGACAAAGCTCTGATAACTAAGATAGATGTATTTTATAGTCAAAACGGTCAATAAGCTCAAAGTCCCAGGCATTTCACTCAAGGTGTACAGATAAAGTTTTTACAATCGTCTATAAGTCACCTGCATACTAATGAAACGCAATTAAGCCATTGTTCTCACGATATTTCCATCGCATTCAATACTACCCACAATTACACCTGTTGTACCAAATTTGGATTAATACCTTAATGTTATGAACGCGTTACGACATGTGCGTTTGGTGCTAATTATTATTTAGTTTTTATTCTTGTTAAGGATTAATAATGGTTTATTTTTATATGCTAGGCATTGTTTATGATATGTCATAAACAATAGCTTACACATAAGAACGTAGTCCAGAAATATTAGACGCTCGACCAGCGGCTTTTTGCTCTCTGGGGCGCGGGAATGTAACACTGACGATTTTATTCCTTTCTGTATTGACCCGATCCGTGATTCAAAATTGGGAGATTACTAAAGCCATGTAAACTAGAGCTAGAGCTTCTAGACCAAGGAGATAGTTAAATTTACTACAGAAATATACAATGTATAATAAAATGAATGAATCATAACAGAAATATATTTAAAATCGTTTTCGTGAAATATTTGCATGAAATAATAGTGACAAATGTTTTACAAAATCAATTTTTTTTTCTTATATTTATAAGGAACGTTAACCATCCCAAGCCTAACGGTGTTACTAAACATTACAAAAATTTAAAATTCGAATTTAGAAAGAATCGCGTCATATAGATTTGTTTTTTTATTCAGCTTGACACAGCCAGTAGTCGTAATATTTATTTTTAAATATATTATATGTTCCAGCCTTTAGTTTCGCGTTAAATAACAGCTTAGTAAGTAGTAAGTCATTTGTTTGAAAGCAATATTTCACGGTCATTTCTCGTCGAACTAAATTATACAGAAATAAGGATCCCATCCATTACACTATTGTAATATTAATTGTTGAGACGCCCTACTGCGTGTAAATATACCGTCACTCAGCGCAGTCAGTGATGGACGAACATACTGAAATATAAAATATTTACATGATATTGATACTTATCACAATGGTATAAGGAGCAAATTGTTATAAAGATCGATAGGTCGCTTACGTCACATACGCATTAGCCTAGAATATGTTTTATAAGTAGGTGTATAATATTAACATACAACTTGAAATAATAGGCCAAAGAAAGTTAAATATTTTAAGAAATTATAAAATGGATTGTTTGAGAGAATTTCTTCATTTCAATATATCTTAGAGTGTTCATAGTATTAATATTAACCACACACATTCACCTGTTTAGGGAAGACAACGGCTCCCATTATTATCAAAGAGCGCACCCGTCGAAATCACGTCTCAGACATTTTGAACATTCCTTTATAAGTTTGATCATTCCACGGTACATACGGGTTTATAATTTTTGAACATTATTACACAAACCTAATTATGAATTTACACTTACAGAAATAAAAGAAAAAAACATGACAATAAAATAAGTATTAAATTAAAATCTTTACAAATATTATAAATACGAAAGTGAGTTTGTTTGTTGCGCGTTTACGCCTTAACTACTCAATGGATCATGAAATGCATGCACGTTGTCAGGGGTACAAATTATTACATAAAGTACCTAACGACCTCCCATGACCTCACACTCACACGCGGATGAAGCGCAGCCGCGGTCGAAATCTAGTAAGCAATAAAACAAACTTTGTTCAAATTCAAAATATTTTCGTCCTTAAAAAAGCCATTGCAAAAACAATATCTGTATTTATCAACTAGGATATTGTTATTTCATAGTATTTTAGCAATTCAGAAATCGAATCAAATATCTATGTTCAATTCAATTGTCGATTAATCGTTTGCAAACTCATATCCATATAGAGACTTTTACGTCACTGAATTATAATAAATATCACTTGAAGATTCTCACAGACGGTAAACAATTGCGCAAAATTATTTATATATCTACTAGTATGTACTATAGTGGTTGTGTGTGCAGATAAGTTTATTATTTTCCTTATTGTTTGAAACACAATGGTCCATTATAAACCATTATAGAATTCGATATTCACTCTTGTATATATAGCTTTATTACATGTTATTTAAAGTCACGATTACATCGTATATAAAGAATTAATTATCGTGTTAATCATTTATTATAAATGTCAATAAGATATTGTCAAACAAAAAGATGCCGCTTTCAGTGAATCTTTGATGTTATTCAATTGGTTTCGAATACTATATTCTATTTAATACAAATCTAATATTGATTTTCTTAATGTTGATTGAGTTTGATGTTTCAAAATTTGCGTGCCATGGAGGAAAGACGCTCTTTTGCCAACGTGACGTCATCGTCCAAGCTCCGCCGCCGTTCTCTAATCCACTATATTGCACTTACACAATACTAGCTACCCGACCCGACTTCACACGGATAGAATAAAGGCCTGAATAAAATCTTTATATCGTAATACATATAACTCTATTGGTTTACGCCGGGAACGCCAGTAAAATTCCCGGTGGACATGTTTTTTTTTCGACATCTTGAACAATCATCGTAGAATTTTAGCCGATTTCCAAAAAACCTTAATACACCTAAAACTTTTTCATGAAACGTTTCGTCCATTGGTGAAACCATATCATACCCTTCAGGAGTTTTTGAGTTTATTGTGTTCAGACAGACAGATAGACGCGACAGAGGACTTCGTTTTATAATATGTTTTATAATATTTCGTTGCTGTAAAATTATTAGTCTTATTACACGCATGATTTCCTTCTTCGATATTATATAAAATCAACATTCTAAGTAGTGAGTTATTCAATGAGACATAGATATATTTGAATTTGGGATTTACGATTTTTTTAAAGCTTTCACGCCTTCCATTGTCAAATTTATCGAAAGATTTTGAGTGGCAGAAAATACTCCAATATATATTTTTTATATTGGACAAAGCAGTATACTGGTGGTAGGGCTTTGTGCAAGCTCGTCTGGGTAGGTACCACCCACTCATCAGATATTCTACCGCAAAACAACAATACTTGATATTGTTATGTTCCGGTTTGAAGGGTGAGTGAGCCAGTGTAATTACAGGCACAAGGGACATAAAATCTTAGTTCCCAAAGTTGGTGACGCATTGGATATGTAAGCGATGGTTGACATTTCTTACAATGCCAATGTCTAAGAGCGTTGGTGACCACTTACCATCAGGTGGCCCATATGCTCGTCCGCCTTCCTATTCTATAAAAAAAAAAAAAAGCAACGACCGGAGCTATATTTAATGTTTGGTATAAAAATCTATTTCGAAATTAACCAAATACTCATTTTATATATAATTTTAATTAAAAAAAATTTGTTATATTTCGATTGACACTAAGAGAAGCGAGCGAATTTTATTATCGCTTTTATATTGTTTACGCACAAAACAAATATTATAATTTATTTATAAACGTTATATTGAACTTTACAAAGACATTAATCTAATTTTCTGAACGCTAAGCCGTTTTGTCCATGGAATGTTTGAATGATAATCTTTACAGCATCGTATATAATCTTGAGGCCACACATAGCCTTAAGCAACTTTAGCTTATTGTGTATTATTGTACGATCTAGGAGTGTCGTGACTTGTATTATAATTAATAGAAAAATTTAATGCGTTGTAGGTCTAGTGGTTGGCTTATACGGCTTTAGATATAAAGGTCTTGATATCAAACCACGGTCCGGAACTTCAGATAAAATTTATTGTTTTTTTTTTTTGTTAATAAATAAACAGCAACAGCACGAAGGGTTTTTGTTTTTTGATATTATTTTCGGTGGCGTGAGAATACCAACCATTCGGATTATGAAAGTGAGAGGAAGAAGAGTGCATCTCTAATTTCACATACACTTGAGTTCTGTAACATATCTTGCGCTGTTGTTTATACTCTATGGATTATTTACATTTTTGGCTTAAATAATTGTTAAGACTATTATACAAACCACGTGGTATGGTGGTGAGTACTTATATTGAAAAACTATCGTTTTATAATTAAATATATATATATTTTTATAGTACAGGTTGGTGGACGATCATATGGGCCACCTGATGGTAATTGGTCACCAACGCCCATAGACATTGGCATTGTAAGAAATGTAAACCATCGCCTACATCGCCAATGCGTCACCAACCTTGGGAACTAAGATGATATGTCCCTCGTGCTTGTAATTAAGCTGGCTCACTCACCCTTCAAACCGGAACACAACAATATCTAGTACTGCTATATTGCGGTAGAATATCTAATGAGTGTGTGGTACCTACCCAGACGGGCTTGCACAAAGCCGTAGGGCTTAGTAGTTTACTATGGCACTAGTAAATATATTTGAATTTAACAGTAATTATTTAATTAATATTAAATATATTTGAATATTTGTAATTGACTATCAATATTTAATCGCTTATATCAATTAACAATAAATCTGAAGTAATTAGTACTAAATCACAACAATGGCCGTGCAATATCCAATATCTAATTTATGTTATCTAAAGTCACATGTCTCTATATTTCCTATAAGATAGCATCAGGAAATTATACTGCAATTAGTCGTATAATTTTAATTACGAAAATCATAGATAATTAATACGGGGATAGTTGAATTATAAATAATTAAAATAACATGATGATAATGAGAACTTCCTCGCTCGCAGGATGTTGCTTACCATCATGGTGGTCAATCTCAAGAGTCTTCTACGTAGAACATGTTATAGCTCAAACAGAATAGTGCATTTTCTACACTGTCTTTCTCATAATCTGATAGGACGGTAGTCTGACATGAACGAAGAGGGGTAAGGTGCGAGGGAAACGATTTAACGTGTTTTCCGAGGCACGAAGTTTTTAACACTTCTTCGAAACAACGGACAGTTTATTGAGAAATTCTCCACAGCTGATTTATGAGCTAGCCACTAGACCATCGAGGCAACGGCAAACGAAAGATAATATCGCATTTATGGATATCTAGTTTTTATACGCGATTTCAGCCGTGGATTTCCTCCTAAGTCCTATCTGTCACTGTCCACTCCATAATCTTAATGCAAAAAAATTACGTTGATGGGTTGATGTGTTGGTAGAAGTATAAGAACAAACGCATCACGTCGATAGAATGGACAAGAAACAATAAGGCATTAAATAAAATAAGTCATAACTACTAGAATTATCTACCTAGGCACCTTTAACAAAAAGTATTATTTATTTCAATAACATTTTTTTTTTTCGCTTTTCATTATACATATTATGTGTGATATTATAATGATCATGACTTAGTTTGTATTATATAAAATATAATTACAGACTTTGTATCAGTATACAATCTATATGAAATAAAGTTTCTTTAAATATTCATATTCATATATATATATATAGGTACTCGTTAAAAATTATAACACAAAAATACTCATTAACTACTTAATATTTTTTATTTTGTTTTTAATGATAGATATTTATTTGTAAAATCGTTTAAAAACTTCTTTATTACATTTTATTTTTTTATCTGTAACTAAGCTTTTGTTTCCAGGCAGCATCACAATCGATATTTTAGAATTACTAAAGTGTTCGAATTCAAATTTACTCTTAGGAGTTCTGCAATGATATTTAAAATATTTATAGGAGCTCATTTGGTAAAAGCAATTAAGTTCTTATGTAACAAAACATCAGAAATAATAAATTTCATTAATATTTCTTTATAATATCTTTCTTTTACGTATATCATTAATAAAGGAAAGCTGCTTTAAGCCTCTATTTCTCTAATCGCCTCAGACTTAATACTATTAGACTCTGTTAACGTAAGGTTTAACACTATCCTGTTTAACCCGCCATATTATAAGTTACATGTAACGTTAGAATGCTTGTAAGACCATCACTCAAGTCATTTCAACGTAGTGGACAATCGAGGTAGGTTTTGCAAGACACTAGACTCACCTTATAAGGGCTAGGCTAGATCATCTAAAAAGTGGAACGCACTTCCAACGCGTCGATTGTGGCAGAACTGTTTAACGACAGTTACTTTTGTATATATACAGCGCACGTAGACTAGCATTCGTTATATAAATCAAAGATGAAAATTTCCTGTGTATGAACGGTTTTTTTTTTCATTTTCGTTATTTAATTTAATTTTTTCAAATATATTAAGTATGATATTATGTGTAGTAAATTTGAAATAAGGAATGTAGCACACCGTAGTTGCAGTATTAATTGTATTATATTTAATTATATTATATAGGCTGATGTTTAAAAAAAAAAATATTTGGAAAAAATATAACCAAGGTTAAAATGTAACCAAAGTCATTTAAAAAAAGTAAAATATTATAAAAACAATTAGTATTATACTAATTGTTTTCGTTTCGGTAAAGCTAACTGCATAGAACCAAACTTTATTAAAAAAATGAAGAAATATGTATAGCAATCCTTTGAAGAAAATGTATGTATAAGAAAGCCTCACAGACATAAATGACAATGGAACAACAAAGCACCCCTCTTCGTAATTAGATTTTCGATTGTGAAAAATCACAGAAAGTAGATATAGTCACTTGATAATAAAATACGCAATAAAGAAAAAAGAGCATTTTTCAATGATGATTTTCAACCACGCGTGATTTAAAAAAAAAAGCAATTTATTTAAAACCTTTTTAAAATATTCTTTTTATAGCGATTTAAAAAACTTCCATGACGTAGGATTTTATAAGTGGCCTGTACGATTTTATGTCTCAATCAAACTTGAACACTATCAGCTTTCTATTCTGGCTCTCTGGAATATATTTATAACTTAAGATATGCTTAATCGAGAATTCCTGTTCGTTTATCACATTGTAAGATTTAAGTAAACGATTTTATAGACATGTTTTCACGCTACGCTAGTTTTATGTGTGAATTGATCTATTAAAAATAGGTTCGCTTGTAGCCATTTTCATCAATTTATTATAGAATGAAACTGCAAAATCTACTCGATGGGAGAGAATTTGGCCCAGCAGTGGGACATTTACAAATTGCTATATAAGAAATATTTTTCAAACATTAGGTCTTTTAAATAATAATAAAGAACAAATAATACTAGCAATGCCCGTTTTTGAGAAGTTACTAATATGTCTATTACCCCTCAAATTAAGCGTGCAGCTTGTGTTAGGAGTGGGGACTAAAATAACCCAAGTCAGGATTGAACATGTGACTTTTCAATCACTACCCATTGCTGGGTAAAGACCACCTCACCTATTGAAACATTTTTGGAGCTTTATCTCCCACGCTTCATCAATGGATACACGTTGGATTGGATACACGTATGGCAAATTTTCATCCGAAACGCGTAGGTTGTATACATATGTATTATATATTAAGTAGCTATATTTTATATGCTTTATTGAATATATATGGTTTATATCTATTTATTATAATCGAAGAGATAAGGTTTAAAGCCTTATGTTTAATCTTACTTGTTACTATCAAACTGTTTTGAATATGACAAATATTGAAGCTGTTATAATGTATCTATACTAAAACGACAAATGTGAATCTGTTTGTTAGTTTTTGAAAATGTATTTAATTTAACTTGTATTCATACTAACGGTTTCTATGTATTTTATGCAGGTTTATTTTTATAAAAAAATTCACATAATAATTGTCATTTAAAAAATAGCTTTAAAAATTAATTTATATAAAGTAATTCTATTTATTTATTAATTGAGAAGTATATATAAAACAGTTAATTATAAAAAAATCACATAAGAAAATATTAATGAAAATATTTTGTCGTTAAATGACACGTAATCCCCCTAACAGTAGTAGATTACGCAAACAAACCCGCGGTTATAAGCTACCTAGCGATAAAATAGACTCATTTACTACTAAATTATGTTCTCTCTCGGTCTTGCGTTCTCTTGTTAGTAAGATGTAGGGAGTACTTTAGGTTACGTCACATATTCGATAGTAGGCTTATAAAGTGTTGAATATATGGGTTTAAGTGTTCTTGTTACTTGATTCCGTGTACATTACACGCTAGTGGATAAGTTTTTCGCAAGATATCACTGGTAGAACCTATATACATGTGTATATTTATGTACAAGCAAAATAATTGAAATGGCTATATTGATTTGTTTTTTTATATATTAACGTCCAATTTCTGAAACGCTGATCAAATACTAATTAACTAATTTTAATCGAAACGGCCATTGGTCGGGAGTAGCCGATAACGTGATAGGCGAGCAATGACAATTGAAACTGACATGACATTAACGTTGTATTTACTAAAGGAATATAAAGACGCGCTTTTTAATTGTTAATTGTTCTCTTTAGGATATTCTTGAAGTCGAAGCAATCTGACTCGCCTCAAAAACCGTTGACGCTATTAATGCCTATTAATTTCTCACACGTAGTTCAGGTGGTAGTAATGCTTGCCCATACTTCAAGCTTGTATTAAAATCCAATCCTTGACATATAATATATTCGCTAAATAAACTAAAAGCATACTTCGCTTGTTTCATAATAACAATTAAATTCCCAATTACCCACTTCGTATAAGAGTGTCCCAGTAAAATGGTGTAATCTGTTATTACTTGACACACGCGCATGCGCACAATAATGCAATATTATAGGATAGAAATTACGTTGCATATTATTAAAGTCACTTTCGTTACGTGGCTGTGATTAATTTTACATGTTGTTAGGATATAATATTGTAATTTTACTTTCTGTTTAATATCAGTGTTAAAATGTAATCTCTTGAAAGAGCATAAGAGTAATATGTGTACTGTATTTTGAAATGTATATTTTGTTAAGAGGCTAAAATGAATGGGCTACGATGGTAAGTGGTTATCTTCGTAATCACATTGGCACAGCAAGAGGAACACACTACACTATTGGCTTTATAATGCCGATACGATATAGGCCTTGGTTTCGAATCCCGGGTCGGACCAATAAAAAATTAGTTTTTCTATCAAGAAATTCTTAGTAGCCACCTAAAGTCTGAAAATTGGCATTGCACTCCTATGCCCCAAAAGTCTTGTATAGCCATTGCTCAAAAGCAACAGTTTTGCGCCTGAACACTTTATGGTTGCATCGTGTATAGTCTGCCATCGGAAAGTGAGAGTGAGGGAATAGAAAGTGCACTTGTATCTGTGCACAAACATGTGCATTGCTATATATCCTGCGAAGATGGCTGGTCTCTCTTAATATTGGCGGCCATGGCCAAAACAGTCAGGAGTACATCATCACATATATGATTTACAAACTGCGATACAAAAATATTAATTATTGAAGTTTAGTTGAAAAATACAATTAACAATAGAGTATTCTCCTACAAATTTGCTCGCAACGTAATAATGTTATAAATCTATGTTTGATTATAAATAACTGAAAAACAATTAAATTAACGTTACGCCACAATATCCCGTAGCTGGAAAAAACGCCTAATTAATATTGCCTAAGTAATTAATTCATATTAAAAAATATTATCTATAAAACCTCTTCCGACTCAACCTATTTTTCAAATAAGGATTATTTTTCCTTTGCGTCATATATAAAAATGATATTGTAAAATACAACCGAGAAATAAAAAATGATGATGTTGAAAAGACTATGATTTTTGATTATATTTAATATAATAATACGCTAACAATTTTTTTTAAGCTGACGATATTTTTTAACTGTCAACATGAGTATTATTTCAATTGTATCCAATAATAAGCTTATTGTATGAATCTAAATTTTAAAAAGTATTTTTTTTTAAAACACATTACTTTCATGTTTGTACATCACGTTTGTACTTTCTCGACGTTTGAGTCGGTTTTAATAAATACTCCATCCCGGCGAAAAGAGCATTTAAGTCCCCATCTAGTCTTTTTAATTTTTTTATTATTATTTTTTAATGTTTATTCTTTTTATTTTGTTTTTATAATTTTTTAATTTTTTTACTATTACATAATATAATAATGACAAGAAAAAGTAATATATATACGTTAACATGAAACTTAACTATTTTTATTTTTATTTTTTTATTATCTTATAAGAGCAACAATTCAAAGTTAAATAAACCACTTTACAAATTACCGAACTACAAATTTATTTACGAGACATTTTCATCTGGATGTAGGTAATGTATGTAAATTTCTCTGTGATTCTTCCGAAATATACAGGTTTCCTCACGATGTCCTTAAGTGTTGGTTATGCGATGTAACAGGAAATAAGAAATAAAGTGAATTTAGATTGACTATTATGAGATTTCTAATCGTCTATAAACTAAATAACAGTACCAATAAAACATAATTACGCTTCGAGTTGATATAGCTTGTTTTTAACTCTTAAGAATACACACTATATGATGTCCTTCGGCCACGGCGGCCAATCTCAAGAGAGATTAGCCAACTACGCAGGAGATATTATAGTGCACAAGTGTGTGCGCAAACATAGGTGCACTCTCTATTCCCTAACTCTCATAATCCGATGGGACGGCAATCCGACACGACCGGAAAGAGTTCAGGCGCAGGACCGACGGCTTTACGTGCTTTCCGAAGCACGGGAGTGTACACTTCCAACTTCCAACTCCGGGCCGCTTCTGAGAATATTCTGACAGAAAAACCCAATAACTTTTATTGGCCCTACCTGGCAATTGAACCCAGGACCTCCGGGTCTGCGGCCTTACATCAAGCCACTAGACCAACGAGGCAGTCACATCACACACACTATATAATATATTCATTAAAACACATTGAAACAATAAACTAAGTATATAATAATATGTGCTTAAATATTTCTCATATATGTGTCAAAACTATAAATACATGAATGCAAGTAATTTTATGTTAAACGGAAACTACTTAGTTTATTTTAAGATCATTCGTAATACGACTTTCATCACTTTAAATCATTTAAAATATAAGAACATATTTAAATTAAATTGTATAATTATATTATAATTAAGAATTTTATTACAAAATTATACTCACTATATATACTTGAAAAGCGAAAAATAATGTACTCGTCGTAATTAAACAATAATAGAGATAAGACAATTTTGTATCGAGATAATATTACAAGAGGTATGACGGTGAAAGATACAATAATTAAAAAAAAAAAAACCATTTAGATTCTCTCAACTGACATTATACTAAGTGCTTTTCTTTGTTCAATTTACAAGAATCATTTTAAAATTCGAATCATTGAAATAACGTCTCAATAATGCTTCGATATTTTTATCTGAATGTTTTAAATTAAGAAGAATAAAAAAATTATCTCAACCCGTATTTACATAAACGGACTTCAGCTAATGAAAGTATAAATTAGGATCGAGGCATCGCGTGCCGCCCCCGCAGCCTTCGCACGGAAGGCTTTTCGTTAGCGTAATCCAGCTGTATTGAGAGACGATAACACTTGAATTACACTAGCCACTGTGATCTATTTATGTATTGATTTACGTCTCGATTTATATATAACTTGTCAAGAAAATGCTTTGTTAATTGTGTGGGAGATTTAATAGAGATACTGTTTTTTACTATCATAAAGTATAATACAATAATATTGACTTTCAAGATCAAATATTTCTGAAACAAGGTTTCACTAATAATGTAATTAAAAAATAAACATTAAAGTGCAAGTGTCTGACTCACGTATAACGGGTTCCGTATTAGACTTGGTCTTAGATTTTTAATTTTTATTATTATTTCTAATGATAACATCGTCAAGTAAATGAAAATTTCTACTAGCTATTAACAACCTTACTTATAAACGTTGCTTAGCGACTGCTTACTTAAATATTGATCGCTCTTTCTGTCATTATTGATTTGACATTCGAAAGAAGAAGACACCAAATTGTTTAATTAATCACCTGCTAAAAATGTCTCTAATTAATGCCGTAAGGTGAGGCCGTAAAGGCTTAATAATAAGGTTTTGTTCTTTGGGTACGGATTCAAATAAGTGTGTTTCTTTATTGATTGTAGTTTAGCTTAGAATGATTAAGAAGAAAGTGTCGATATCTCATTTGGTTCGTTGCATATTACATCTTTCGTTTAAATAAGTTACTTCATATTTTATCTGTAAGAAAAATTCGATTGAGTATATTAAATTAATTAAGTGATACCGCAACTCCTTTTTGGGAGTGTAATAAGCTAAGTACAACAATAATACAAGGAGTTAGAACTAAGCCTGTGAATTTGGCATCGATTCGTAGCCAGAGCATCGGTGGGCTCTTAGGAATTCGGTATACAATCTTAACAATTATATATTATTTAATAGTCAGCTATATATATATATATATATATATTATGGTGATTATTAAATAATATATAACTATATATATATAACCCGCATTGGAGCAGCGTGGTGGAATAAGCTCCAAACCTTCTCCTCAAAATGAGGAGAGGAGGCCTTTAGCCCAGCAGTGGGACATTCACAGGCTGTTTCGGTTTCGGTTCGGTAATAGTCAGCGAATTGTTAGATAATTTATATTATAACCAATACACAGACGTATTTGCGAGAAATTTATATATAGCTTATAATAAGCTTATATTACTGGAATTTATTGTATATAAGATTAATTAATAGCTAATTTGTTTTTATAATTAAAACAATCAAAGAAAAGTCTTCAATGTTTCAAAAATCTATAAAGTACAAATTAATTCCGTCAGGGCTTCTCTATCGTTTGCTGTTAAATGACCAATGGTACTATTTTATCGTATCTTGGGCTAATGGAATTTTCTTGGTTTTGATTACTGTTAAATAATTTTAACAACAAACTCAAAACAAGCCACTTGTGCAGGAGATATTGCAGTGTACGAGTTACCACTCAAACATTCTTCTCTACTGTCGCATTGTCCGATGGGATGGAAATACGATACGACCGGTGAAAGATCAAACGCAGGACTAAATGCTTTACGTGCTTTTCAAGGTAAGACCGTGTTATATAATATAATGCTACTTTCTGGCTCTAAGATAAAAATAATATTTTTTAAAAGAAAAACCTGACAAATATTTTATTGGACGGCCCGGTATATAAGCCTCGGGAACTACGTCGTTATTTTTTTATTATTTATAGGCCAGCGTTTGACCGTTGACTTGCTTGATGTAAAGCATCGTCTTGCCTAGAAAAAACCTTTTACTCTGGATTCGAAGACACCAACGTTGTAACTTATTATTAGCCAGTAGATTGTTGGTATAGTTTTTTTAAATATATTTATGTAATAGTTTAAACAATCTTAATAGACAACACTCTGTATTAACCCTTTAAGGGCGGGTTCTTTTTACACCGAGAGATTAGGATTTGCGGGCGGGGTAATACTATTAGCATTTAAATGATCACGTGTTTTTTCTAATGTCATCTGTTATTAATTTTGATCAGGTTATTCAATAAAGTCCTTAATAATAATTAGTGATGAATATGTCCTCCTGAGCGATTTCGGTCACGGCGACCAATTTCAAGAGTGATTAGCCAACTGTGTAAGACATATAATAGTATGATACAAGTGCGCAAACATAGGTGCATTCTCTATTCCCGTACTTTCATAATTCGATGGGACGACAATCCGACACGACCGGACAGAGTTCACGGACGCCGCTTTACATGCTTATCGAGGAGTGTACACACTTCCAACTTCCAGGCTCCGGGCTGCTACTGCGATTCTTCGATAGAAGAACCCAATAACAATTATCCTCATTTCCTTAATAGAAATAAGTATTTGATAAACGTTAAAAGACGTTAAACTTCAACAATACGGCGTTTTAAACATTAAACAGTATTTTAACGGGTTCACAAAATTAGAAAGTTTTTAATACTTTTCTCAAAAGATATTTCTTTCGACATTAAAATTCGCGTGTTGAGTTGTATTGTTTTAAACAATTATCCTTATTACGAATTGCGGTATGTAAAATAATTGGAGGTCATTATTTGCGTACGTTTACCATAAATTGCTATATTTTTATGCCGTGAACGTGAAAATGTTTTTAAATAATTTTAATAATTACCAAAAATCTTATGTTTTTTTTTATGTAACGGAACTACTAACCTTATTTCATATTTTTATCAATTATTTTAATTATAATTACACATTATTCTTATATAGGTATAAATCATTATACTATGTTATGTAATATTTCATTACATTTAATCAAATTGTATCTATTTTATTCTAATACAAAATATTTTAAAACTACAATATTTTATTAATACTGTATAAGAATCACAATATAAACGTTTACAAATCTACTAATAATGCATACGTATTCAACTCAAGCTATTGAATAACAACTAAAAATTATAAGTCAGAAGTCGAGATCTGATCCCGCCTACAAAAGACTTCAACGAATTACGAGTACGCATGTTAAGCCGTCGGTGGGTTGTATATACATAATATTATAAGTAGAGTTGTGATTGATAGTTCTGTTCAGTTATTTATTCGATATTCAAATAAAACTCAAAATAAACCGACAGATAAAAAACAAAAGAGAATCAAATGAAAGTTTTTAAAGATATTAGGAGCGATATCCCCATGAGACATGTCGCTTGACGTTGTCGTATCGTTACCACCAAGTTGTATGAGATCCATAACACCTGATATTCTGCGACCGTTGCCATGGTTACGCATACCGTTTCGCCGCATGCGCAGCGACAGGTTGTAACAAAAGCCTTTGTATTACATTATAACATTAATTCATTTGCAACCATTGCGGGAGTCATTCAAGTATTCTATTTCACGATCGAAATTCATCAAAAACAAGTGTTTGATTACATACAAAACATTTGTAACATTAATTGAATTGATACAGCGTGTTCTTTTTACACATTTTATTCTTGAGATACTTCAGACTTCAAGTAAAACTATTTCGTTTTAAATTATCGCAACCTGTGATTCGTTGGTTCAGAATCCCTAGTAAAAAAAACTTTATCCACTTTCACACTAGATTTTTCATCATAAAAACTGCCTCACACTATTCTCCAGCCCATAAGCTTAATAAGTTTATATCGAAAAAAATACCAAGACTTATAATAAAATATTTAATAATATTTTTTTTAGTAATGCTCGTTGCCAAATAAAAGGCTATTTAAACATCTTACAAATAAACAAAAGCCCAAAGATACTACTTTCAAATCTCTTAGCCTCCTCTGTTTTATTGAGGCTGAATGAAAGTCCACCGGTATAGTTAGTCGATGTTACTTATGTTTGTTAGGAAGCGATTGTGCGTGACTAATGTTCAACTATCGATGAGCTCAAAGGGTAATGAAGTAACTTTGATTCCACGTGAAATAGGTTGATTATTTAATCAGTGAAAGTAAACTTGCACTAGCTTAATGAATCCATTGTTCAAAGATATGTAGTTAAATAAGATTCAAAATGTTAATTTTAATTATTTGATATGTTGTTCAGCAAACATTGATGATTTTTGAATTTCGATCTTCGTTTGAATGAGACTCGAAAGTTTTTTACTGTTTAAGTTTCGTTCCTTTTTTATAGTTCTAGTACATTTTGTATTATTAGATAGGTAGATTTATTTATAATCAATATTTACATACTCAATATGTGGAGTATTTTGACTTGTAAAGTAATTTTAATAAGACTATTCTACACACCAAGTGAAGTTGTATGTAACCGCATAAGCAAAGTAAAAAGCAATGATTGTTAAAAATAAGATAATTGGTGTTAAAATGTGTGATTACTTTAAAACCGACTTTAACATCACCATCAAAACGAAATATTATATACCATATTGTATATTACATTCCAAAACTTTTTGAATCATATAAAATATAATATGCGTATGCAAAGGATTCTAATATACAATACTATTAATCAAGTATTTCAAATATAAAAGTAACTTACACAAATAAAAAATTACACTTAACTTTTAAAAACATTAAATTAAATTAAAAAAATATTACATCGTAATTATCAATTATAGTTAGTTACTTTAAGTTTCTCAACATTTCCACTCATAACTTAACCATTTTAGTAATCAAGTATCTGTCTAAGAATCTGAATTTTCTTATAAAATGCTTACGTTAATATTTCTCAAAAATTTGTATGCATGCATAAAATATTATATAAATATGTAAAACTATGATCAATAGCTTTATAACTACAATTTAATTAACATATAGATTGTTCTTATAACAAGGAAATTCCTTACTCACGTATATAAATAATGTTAAAACGTCACATAATTTCCTTTATATTAAAATAAAGATTCAGATTTTCCTGGGTTTTATTTTAATAGAATTTCCCACGTAATTTAGTAAAACCGAAGTTTTTATATGTTTTTCAAACGGGCCAGTTTGCGTGGTTGGTAGATTTCAATTGGCACCTTTCACGAAGAAGGTTTTGGGTTCGATTACCACCCAGGACAAGAACATGTCTTGTGTGCAAGAACATGTCTGTTTGTTCCGAGTCTGGGTGTAATTGTCTATAAGTATGTATTTACAAGAAAAGTAGTATATATAGTTATATCAGTTGTCTGGTTTCCATAGTACAAGCTTTGCTTAGTTTGGGATCAGATGGCCGTGTGTGAATAATTTATCAGGATATTATAAAAAAATATATATATCTATTCGATGCGCAAATACTACATAGATATAATACAAACTCACAAACTTTTATTTTGAACTTTTGTTTTGAATTGTAATATCGATATTTCAGTTAATAATAAGAATATTATTCATATGGTTATTCATTTTCACAGCTTACGCTACGAAAGTTGATAGTAAAAACCTATGTTTTCATCGAAAAAAATTACAACATACATACAACATAAGCCAACGTTGTCAAAATATCAATTATTTATATACATTTAATTGTTATTCTGTCTATCAGTGATAACGTAATGAAAATCAAAGTTTTCTACGAGATTAGTGCAAACATATACAGAAATAATCCCCCGTCGCTTCTATCTGTATTTAATTTGACTTTAATATATAATATCTGATTAGCGCTTCGTAATAATTATCAACGTTAATTGAAATATTAACAAAATATAGACCTTGTTCCTATGATTTATATAGGTATGTACGTATGTAGGTACTTACAAATAATATCATAAAGTTGTAATGCTTATATGGCTTAGTCGTATGAGTTTTTTTTCGATTCTTCACGTTAGAATCTGCATTTCAAACATGAAGTAATAAATAACAAAGCAGAAAACAATCTCACTTATCTATATAAATGATTAGTTTTAAATTATATTCTAGTAACGACAAAATCTTATCGTGGACTAAAAAGCTAAATGCGTTTATCGTAATATTTTTATAGCTTTTTCTAGCTTTATTGGTTTTCCATTAAAACTTGGTCGTAATAAGCTCTGTTTTTATAAAACATACATTTTAAGTGAACTCCGGCTGTTGTTTATGTATTAGATTAATGAAGGCGTTCTTATCACGAAAACATATAAATTTTTTACATGTTAGATAAAAACATTAATTAAGTAAATAAAATTTGTTGTATTTGTGTAATATATTATATATTTACCTCAATAAGTTGATAGCTTAAACAGTACAGCACAGTTTTAAAACGAACACAAAGTACACATAACGTATGTGTTTAAACACAACACAAAACAAAATGTGTTTGTTTACAACAGTCCACTCGTCACTACACATATAAACAATCAGTTATTATTTTTATATTTCTATGTAGAAATCACTAATACGTATATATCATAGTCACATGTGTGAATATATAAAAATAAATATGTCTTTCAGTCTTTTATATTAATAGTAAACATGCAGGCGCTAATTTCCGGACATCGCGAATTCGTAAGGGCGCGTGATGGCCATGTGTGCGTAACAACCTGACCACAGGCTTGCGTAGACGCAACTGAAATCACCTTGCAAGGCCCACTATACCTGTTTCGCTCTAAGCATGTGGCCGTCTCGCTCTAGCGGGCATTGTGCTGAGTCCAGCGACTGGCTTGACAATAAATTACCTATAGGAATCTAATCAGTTTAATAGATGTGTGATTTTTTTTAATTCCGCTCGTTTTTAATGGCACCATGGATGGATGGTATAGGGACATTAATTATGGAGACGGTTACATTTATATCATTCGAAATTCAAAAATTACAACGTAATATGATCATATTTTTTTCGAGGTCTATCGATTTTGATGGATTTATGGTTATTTTTGCTAAATAAATATTGTTTTTTAATTTTTCGCATAAATCACCAATTTATTATTTTAAATCCGGTTGCAGATAAATAATAGGATAATTAGGATAAACTTTAAATGTTGTAAATACTTATATATAACTTCACTACTGAACTAACTAGCTTTAAATGTTGTGTGTTATGTTCATTGAAAGTAAAAAGGGCAAAGCTCACTTAATAATCTTCATCTACGTTATACAGAAATTATCACTATGAGGACGTCAAACTTATTTTTTACATCGTTTTTGCGCCATTTTCCGTAGAACACACATGGGTGTCTCTTTTATTAAAACTGGGACACTCATCCTTGAAATTGAAACACAGTAATACATTATCTTGGCTGTAGACTACAGATAACTGGTATCTATACAGACGAAAACAAAGCTGTACAAATAATATACATTAATAAATACGATATGTAACAATCAATAAAATATTTAAATGAACTGCATACTAGGATGTGATATAAATGAAATCTTACATTTTTATTAGTTGTGCTAAAAAATAACTAGGTCATAATGAGTGTTTATCTCATTTATATATCTTTTTTTTATAATAATAGTAATCGGCCACAGTGGCCAATCTCAAGAGAGATTAGTCAACTGCGCGGGACATATTATAGTGCACAAGTGTGTGCGCAAACACAGGTGCACTCTCGATTCCCTAACACTCGTAATCCGCTGGGAAGGCAATCCGACACGACCGGAAAGAGTGCAGGACCAACAGCTTCAAGTGCTTTCCGAGGCACGGGAGTCCAACTTCCAGACTTCGGGTTGCTACTGAGAATTTGAACCCAGGACATTGAGGTCCGCGGACCCACATCCATCCCAATATACTAGACACTAGAAGCATAGAAAAAAAAATCATATCAAAATTTTAAAATGTTTAGTTTATAAATAAAACATAGTTTGTTTTTCTATTTTTACGATTTAATTATTCTAGTTTTTTATCTCAGACTAAAGTGTTTATTTATATCTTTTCATAGAAATGTAACAAAATAAAAAATAACTACATATTATCTGAACTTTAAGATATTTTTTTATTATATTTTCCTCATTTCATTTTATTGAATTAATTGTATTGTGTTTGTGCGTTACTTAAATTTATCTATACTTGTTTTAGTTTGGACTTCCAGATGTAACGTACTCGTCGTTAGTGATTCATATTCACTCCGATCGTTCGCGTCCCGCAGCGCCCTCCAACCATTAAGATTTTAACCTAAGACTTTCCTCGAGTTTTAGAATAAGAAGTACTATAATACAGTAATGGCTTGTTGATATCCCGCTGATGGGCAAAGCCATAGCCGTTAAGGAGAAGGCTTAGAGTGTACTCCACCTCGCTGCTAATGCTTGAAACCGCTTTGTGTTTTGGTAGAACGGTAGCAACCATATTCGTTAGTAGCTTAAGGTCACTGATACAAAATTTATTAAGATACATCAATCAAACAGAAACCTTGCAACTTCAAGGACAAAATAAAAACGTATTCAACAGTTTCTTTAATCAACATATTTATAATAGTTTATTATTATATTAATAGTAGTTTGTAAGTTACCCCCGCTTAACGTTAATTTAACTATAATATAATCCCTTATTAGTCGTGCTGGGATATCTATAAGTGTCCTAGGTCACAGGTCGTCATATCCTATGAGGGATTTAAGCGCACGCAATGCTAATAAACTATAAAGCGGCTATATTTCAGAGATTTCATAGCGACATATCTACATACAAGTCGAGATGGCCCAGCGGTAAGAACGCAGGAATCTTAACCGATGAACGTGGGTTCAAACCCGAGCAAGCACCTCTGAATTTTCATGTGCTTAATTTCTGCTCATAATACATCTCGTACTTTTCGGCGAAGGAAAACACCGTGAGGAAATCTGCATGTGTCTAATTTCATCGAAATTCTGCCACATGTGTATTCCACCAACCCGCATTGGAGCAGCGTGGTGGAATAAGCTCCAAACCTTCTCCTTTAAAAGGGAGAGGAGGCCTTAGCCCAGCAGTGGGACATTTACAGACTGTTACTGTTATTGTTATACTTACATACTTCCTAGCGTGATAGCTTACCTTATGAGGATATTACAAAGAGATAATCAATTTTGTTTTCATAATTGTTTTGTTACTTTTTACTTTGTGATCGTTCTATATGAAATATATTTCATAGTTATATAAGCACTTCAATGTATTAGTATAAAATAATTAACTTTTTGCCAAAAGTTCAGATCTTAGAACACGTGATTCCTTACTGGATATAACGGATTCAAATCCGGGCAAGCACAACTGAATTTTTATGTGCTTTATTTGTGTTTGTAATTCATCTCGTGCTCTGTGCGTACAAATACAAAATAAGCTTAACTTCATCCTCTTCCCCCTATACATTGGTTTTTATAGTTATTTGGAAATATTAAACCTTTTTTTTTTACTGTAGCCGAAACGATGTTAAATAACCTCACACCCGATTTTGTTACTCCATGCCACCCTCGCTGTACATCTCGAAACTTAAAATTAGAATCCATCATTTCGACACATGAATTAGAAAAATGTTTAAAATCTAAGGACACGGCACCAGGTTTAGACGATGTCTCATATTCAATGATTTTTAATTTACCTACTATAGGAAAGACTACGTTACTAAAAATTTATAATATGTTCCTCAATAGTAATATAGTTCCTAATCAATGGCGATACATTCGCATACTTCTCATTCCTAAGCCTGGCCGGGACTGTACCCAAGTATCATCTCTTAGGCCAATATCCCTGATGTCATGTATATGCAAAATTTTTCATGCTATCTTAAAGAATAGAATCGAATGGTATCTTGAAAAAAATCATATATTTTCCGAACAAACAAAAGGGTTTAGAAAAACCCGCTCTTGCTTAGATAATCTAACAGACTTCGTATCTAGTGTACAAATTGGATTTAGTAAAAATCTAATGACAGTGGGGTGTTTTATAGACGTAGAAAATGCTTATAACAATGTTGATGTTACATATCTTATTTGTAAATTAGATCAATTACGTGTAGGCAGTATGCTTTGTAATTATTTGTGGGATTTTTTACATAAACGATGTCTGATTATTGAAGGCCAATACTTTAAAATTGTAAGATGTACGGGAGTAGGCCTTGCACAGGGAGATCCTATATCTCCATTACTATTTAATGTTGCAACAATTGATATATGTGATACTATTAATTCGATGGATTATATTAGTTTTTCGCAATATGCCGATGATTTTGTAATATTTACTTCTTCTGATAATTTAGTTGACATTCAAAGCCGATTACAAACTGCTTTTGATTGTATAGCCAAAAAATTCCATGATATTAATTTAGAAATTTCATCAACAAAAAAGCAAAATATGTATTTTTTCAAGAGGGCACAAATTGCACAATATTACTATTACTCTAAATGATGTAGTTTTGGAAGTCGTGGATAATGTTAAGTACCTGGGGATGTGGCTGGATCGCGGTCTTAGATGGACTAAACATATTAAAGAGATTGTGTCTAGGGTGTCTAAGTTTTTAAATATATTTAAGGTGTTAACAGGATCAGGTTGGGGAGTCCATCCAAAACATATTCGTAAGCTGTATATAACGTTACTTAGAAGTAGATTAGATTATGGTTCATTTTTGTATGACAACTGTTGTAAAACCAATTTATCGAAATTGGACAAAATTCAAAATCAAGCAATGCGAAACATTGGAGGGTTTATAAGGACCACTCCCATACATGTGATGGAGAGTGAACTTTGTTTACCTCCTTTGTATTTAAGAAGATTATATTTGGCAGGAAAATTTTGGCTTAAAAACAGATCACTCTATAATAATACTTCTTTTTCATTAATTAATCAATTAACAGATCTGACACATAACAGATTCTGGACTAACAAGAAAAAACCTCTACTTACACAAATTTCCGAGATGTACAAATCTCAACCATGCAACTCTTTCTCAAGTTTAGGCATGTTTTCATTAGATCAATGGGTAACTAGTATTGATATGTCAAGCATTCTAAAAACAAATATTGAAGGATTTACCGGTTCTAAGCGAGAGTATCATCAAATTAGTTTGCGAAATACTTGTATAAAATACATAAATTCGAATTACTCCAACTGTCAAAAAATATTTACAGTTGGTTCGAAAGACAAATATGGAATAGGAGCTGCATTTTTGGATTTCAATTTGAACATTTATTCTAAATTCCAAATTAAAATAGAGGTATCTATAATGGAAGCTGAGCTTGTAGCTATTTTAGAGGCTTTAGGCTATATTGAGTGTACAAGCTACAGTAAAGTAGTTATCTTGTCAGACTCCAAAAGCGCGCTTCAACACCTAGCTCGGTGTACCTCGATCTGTCGAGGGTTACCTGTAGCTTACGCGATTCTAAAGCTTCTATCTAAGTTACAATCAAATGACAAAGTAATTTTCTTTCAATGGATACCATCTCACGTAGGCATAGAAGGGAATGAACAAGTAGATGTACTAGCCAAAGAAGCTATATCTGACGGTGTTGAAGTCCTCTTTACACCTTCATTTGAAAGTTACTTGCCAAATCTAAAAGTGCATTGCTATGATTTATGGAAAGAGTACTTTGACGAAAGAGCTAAGGAGAAAGGTATATGGTACCGTACGATCTAGCCTCATCCATGCAGATATCCTTGGATTGAGAATAGTAACATGAATTTTAATGAAACGAAATTAATTCTGCGGCTTCGGTCTGGGCACATCCCATGCAATAAGTTTGCATTTCTGATGCGGAAATCAACTTCTCCAAACTGCTCAACTTGTAATGTATCTGATGATCTTTTGCACGTATTGATGGAATGTGCTCAGAACGAATCTCTTAGAACTAGACTTAATTTGGATATAAAGTCTGTTGGACAATGCAATGTCATTCTGTCAGATCCGACGTCAAATCTCGCAAAAATGTTGTCCAAATTAAGTCTTAGATCTGTGATTAATTAAGGTATTTTTAAGTTTAATATATTATATTTTGTACCCTCCTAAGAATTCTCAACCAGGGCGGCATGTTCGCTTATGCGAAAAAGCCCTTTTTTTTTAGAATAAAAAAAAAAATTTAGATTAAAAAAAAAAAAAAAATTTTTTTTTAATGAATATAATTGTTGATGTTATTCAGATTTATATTTGTTTAATAAATCGTCACTTTCATTCAATTCGCTTGGATAAATCATAATTCATCATCATTCGGATGGATTACAGATCAAAGGGCGAGTTAGCCAGTGTAATTTCAGAAGCGAGGGAAAAATTGTCCTATGATAAGCGGCTTAGAGAGGAAGTTCTGTGAACTCAATGTCTATGAGCGAAGGTCATCTGGCCCTTAAAATTAAAAATAAGGTAAATAATTTAATTTTAATTCTTCCAAAATATTTCTCGCCATAATATGTATTCTAAAATAATAAAAATATATTATTTATTATTTTGTGATAAATTTAAAATGGCAATGTTTATTATATTTTTTTTTTGTTAAGCAAAGAATGAATAAATCTTTCAACAATTTTCCGGTACAAAGAATAAAACAGAATCCATCACTGACATTTTTTACTTAGTAAAGGTATATAAAACGGCTTGCATTAAAACTAACTATGTAAAAACCTAACTCAGACTATGTTAGTATAAGGCAACACGACTCTAGACTTATTATCTAGCCTTAAGTGGGTAAAGACGCAATCGTACATACACTACACACTATCGACAAAATAATCTTAAGACACTATTAAAGTGTGACTGAGTGTGACTTTTGGCCGTCATTGGTAAATTTTAATATAGAAATATAATATAATAATTATATATATATAATAGAAAAAAAAACAGAACTGGATTTTGGCTTCCATTAAGACTCCACAGCTCGAGCCTCAAGTGCCTTTCAGGTGTTGAATTTGCATTGACCATTGATCATCACATCGACCAAGAGATAAATATATTATAACCAAATCATATATTTCGTTATAAACATAGTCCATATTTTTTTACATTATATGTCTTACTTGGGACTTCTTAATGTTAAATGAATTCAATATAAAGTATATATAATATGATTTTTCCACGGTGTCTCCGCTTGATACGATAACGTATATTATGAATATGTGCACACAAAAAACAATAGATTGTATTCCAAAAATGTTGCTTATTATTATGCTGACTGGAAATAAAAACATGCATGCTCGCTATAGATACACTGGACAAAACATATGTGGAAGCTACAAGACAAAAAGTCACGGGGTATGTATAGGTTTCATAATCAGGAACCAAGGGTCTGAGCCAATGTTATTTCTTTTTTAGAAAGCGCGTAAAAACAGTAAAACTGTGCTTGACCTCTACGGGTTCCGATGGGCAACCTGTGTTTGCGTACACAAATGTGCACTATGCGTACAGCACGTACTCACGGGTAATAGCCAGCCACGGTGGCCGTTATTGATTCATATAATTCATAGTTCTTAATGTGATATAATGTTCTTAATGTGATATAATGCTTATTAATAATAATAAATGTGAAAGTGAGCGTTTGTTTTTTTGGTGAAAAGTAACAATTATGTCTCAAAATATATAAGGAACACTATATAATTCATGTTTTGCAAAAGCTTTTTTTTATCATAATATTTAATAATAATTTAGTAACAAAATGACGAAATATAATTAAAATTCAATAAATAAAGTAACAATTAATACAAATTCGTCTTGAGACAGTCTTAACGCAAACATGCAAACTCATTATGAAAAGACGCAACCGTAAAGAACAGCTTCGATTCCCGGGTCGGGTGAGCAATGGCTTTACGGCCAAGCGGTATGTTTTCCCTCATTACGTATTCTGAACGTATTTTCTCGACTCGCGCAACTTGAAAAGTAGTAATGAGATTACACACATAAGTTTTACTATGTGCTAATATTTATACTAGCCACTGGGCGTTATTTTATTTAGTTTCCCTTTGAAACAAAGTTTTTTGTACCCATTATTTTTATTTGCTTACAATTTATCTTTGTCTTAAAAATGTTCTCTGCGTAAAATAATGTATTTATCGGTAACAGCAAAAAATACAGTGTTACAGTGTGTCCTATAAAGCGTCTTGTTTTTATAATTCTTAAAAAAATATTCAAATTGGTTTAGAAAGTATAGTTCAATTTAGAGTTACGGAGTATTGTAAATTAATTTAAAAAAATAGCCTTCAAAATTATAATTATAATATAATTCAGGAATAAACATAAATAGTATATTGATAATTAATATAACTTCCGCCGCTAATAATTCGAGACCCAATACAATACAATACAAAAATTGTCTGGAAAACATAGCTTTCTTAGTAAAACTATGAGCACCTTTGTACTTCTTCGATATTGCTTGTCTTCCCTTGCCTTTTTAATAATTATTCTTTTTTTTAAATATAATATTATGAATATTATTTGATTTAATTTAATTTGATGGTTTACCCTGACAAAAAACTATTCAAAAATAATATACCAAAATTAACTTGTAGGTATAATTAAAACAAGGCAATATGTCTAAATTTTAAATTCTCTGTTTGTCGTACAAGACAGTTACTTGTCCGTATGCACCTAATTATTATCCGTTCGCGTATTCCCTTAAAAGGAGAATATTACAATTTGTAATACAATGCGCCCGTGCACGCTCAGGAACACGCGGCAAAAACTAGGCGCGCCCGAAATGGTGCATCGTCACCAGTTGACTCTTAAGAATAAATTGTTCTGAGATTCCGTATAAATGAAATGAATCCTCTACCTTATATAAATCAAGTAGGTATATATTAGATAAAATAAAATATCTAGGCTTTGCATAAACTCGTCAGATATTCTACCGCAAAACAGCAGTACTTGGTAGTGTTGTGTTTCGGTTTGAAAGGTGAGTGAGCCAGTGTAATTACAGGCACAAGGAACATGACATCTTAGTTCCTAAGGTTGGTGGCGCATTGGCGATGTAAGCGATGGTTAACATTTCTTACAACGCCAAAGTCTATGGGCGCTGGTTACCATTTACCATCAGGTGGTCCATATGCTGGTCCGCCTACCTCTACTATAAAAAAAGATACGTTATAAAACTGCAGATACTAAGGTTATTGGTGTAAATCAAGATTGTTCAAATTTTATTATTCATTTTTCAATAAAATCCCAATAAAAATCGTAGTTGAAAAGTTGACTGTGTAACACTGCCGTCATTCACTCAAAGAAAGGTTCTGTAGCGTATTTTGTAAGAAAAAAGCCGATACTCAACGCAGAAAACGGTGAAATGTCAGAAAGTGATATGCGACATTGACCATAATAATTATAACATTGAAATACACACATCAAAATAGTATAACACCATTAGTCAGTTGTCAACATTTCACGGGTGATTAATGAAGTGTGTTTATAAAGAATACCATCACAGTGCTTAATCTCTCTAAGTGAGTGAGGGAATAGAGAGTACGCGTCCTGTGATCACACGCTTGTAACTATAATGAGTTTGTGCAGTGTACTTGATTTCATTTCCGTCAAAAATTTGGTAAGAAGAACATTACTTTGTTTTTATATAGTATATTGTTATTTTTATATTTATATATTAAATAGTGAATTATAACACTAATATAATAATTGTCATCATATTCACGCTCATTTAAAAATAATTTCATAGTAAAACTATTAAAGCCATAATAGCGTGAAATAGCTTGTTACCTAATTTAAAAATGCAAATTCATTATCATCATTAAAAATCAAATCACATAACCTCATTAATTACTGATTTATCCTTAAGATACGTATATATACTATGTCATTTGTTCTATCAGTACAATTCTTTAACAAGTGTATCTACCTACCAGCACTGGAGCCGCGTGACGGGATGAGCTTCAACTCTTACTAACCCTTACTCGTAGGTTCCGTGTCGTGTTGGGTTGTCGCCGTACTTTAAAAAAAAATTATAATTCACCAAACATTACATTATCATTGTTTCGTTCGATATTTAAAAAATATAAATCAAACCATGTAAACAAACCTTAAATATAGGTTTATTTAGATGAAGGCAAAACAACCAATTAGGCAAATATAACAATGCATTCCAAATTTAATTTAACGAATAGTGAAAGGTTTCCAGAACCAATTGAATCGGAGTATTTAGGTTCATCTAGGTCGTTATCCACAGACTACAAATACATTCTGTGTAATAGCGTACCTCGTCACTACGATTGTTATGTTTTATTACCGCTTAATGTATCCGCTAGATGCAACGTCTGAGACAAGTTTTAACCGATTGCAATGAAACATTTATATCTTTCGTAAGAGAACATTACTTATATCATTATGAACGGACAGTTTTATCCGTTCAATTAAAGGTGTTTTTATATTTAGTTTTTTTTTTCATTTATAAAATTTGCTCTTTAAACAAGTATAGGAACCTTTTTGAATGCTTAATGCAATTACTCAGTTATAAAGAGATATAGATCAGTGGATTGAAGAGATATTTAAGGTTACCCGGTAGATATGTACTACTTTTAGAATTAAACCAAAGAATATGTTAAGCTGGTCAGATAGCTTTATTATTCTCTCTCATTTTGAATAGACCAAGCCTTATTAAGTTCTTACAGAAATAAATAATAATAACGCGATTTAAAAGACAACTAGCGCCATCTATTAACGAAAATGAAAATGAAAATAATATATGACATAATACAATTTGATTTGGTCAAAGTCGAATTCATCTCATGTCGTATCTACGTTTTTACACGTATTTACGACTTACCGAGGAGACCAGGACCCAGTTACACCAGGACGCCCACCGTGGAGAAGTTCGTCCGCAATCTCGCGCGCACGCTATTCGCCAAAGCGGACAGCAGTGCGAGCGTGCACCTCCACGGTATAGCACCGCTGCACGCTAGAACACCTGAGGGGCATTTTTTACCTCGTGAGCTCCTACGGTCACCGACCATCTTTTCCGATGCGGCCATCAGTGAAGAAGACGACGACATCAACACTCAAAGATTGACAACAACCTTGAAGTAAATAGCCGCTGGGTCATGGAGACCCTGGCCCCTTGGGCCAAAATGGAAAGACGCGTCAGATAAATCTGAAGGTGAGGAGTAGCCCGGGCAAAGGAGGCAACCCCGAGGCCCGTACCTTGACCGGCCTAGGCCAGCCAGGAGGACCAAACTCTCAATACAATTTGATATTGAAAAAGAAATCTGCATGAAATGCAAATACATGTATTTACTATCGATGATTTCATGTGCTTATTTGGTATTTTAATTGATCTCGTACATAATCGTCAAGGAAGGAGTAATTTTCATCTCATACACATCCGAAGAATCACAGTGATGGAATAAGTTCCAAAATTTACACCTTTGTACATTTATAGGCTTAATATACGTTTCATATACATATATAATTTTCTAATTATATTTAGCCTTAATTACTCTCTATATTGATATTTATGATTGAATTCATTTTAATTCCTAATAGTACAGTTACCTAATACTGTTACAAAATAACTACACGTACGTAACAGAAAACATACCAGCCATATGGACAGATGCCGTCGCGATTTATCAGACAGAAAGAAAAATTCCATTGACTGATTAGTGGTATAGTTGATTGAATTCTGTGCCAACGTTTATAGGTTCGATGCTTACTCAATGGTCTATTTTGAATGTATTTAGTATAGTTCAATGGAGCTCATTCCAATGATGACGTAAAGGACTTATATTATTTCTTACAGTGCACATTTTTCTAGGGGGGGGGGTGCTAACTAACAATCAGCTAGCTCAATGACTAGTCTGCCTAACTACTCTAAAAAAATAATTAAATAATAAAAACATTTACCTAATTATACTAAATTAATTTTAAATGTTACGAAATATCAGACCGGGAAATAACAAAGGAATGAAAAATTAACAGCTTAACGTGTATAAATTCCATTCTTAATTATCATTCACCAATTAATAAACGGATTCCAAAGAAGATGAATGTATGAGACGGCGCTGATATACGTAAAACCGCAAATTAATTGAGGCCGGACACGTTTGAAATATTTTAATCTATGGACGATTGTCGATATAATTAAATTAACATTTTTGATAAAGGATTTCGCTTCTTTACGTCTATTTATGAACTATTGTAAATATTCTTAGAAACGATTCCGAAGTCTTTTATAAACAGGAAAAAGCTTATCTAGATCTAGATTAGAAGTCACATGTATTAAAATAGTATAGATAATAAAATATAGTTTAATAAACTACAAAGATACGAGATAAGAAAAAAGTCGAGATGGCCCAGCGATAAGAACGCTTGAATCATAACCGATGATCGTGGGTTCAAACCCGGGCAAGCACCACTGAATTTTCAAGTGCTTAATTTGTTATTATAATTCATCTCGTGCTTGACGGTGAAGGAAAATATCATGAGGAAACCTGCATGTGTCGAATTTCACTGAGATTCTGCCACATGTGTGTTCCCGCATTGGAACAGCGTGGTAGAATAAGCTCCACGACCTTTTCCTCAAAAAGGGAGAGGAGGCCTTAGCCCAGCAGTTGGACATTCACAAGCTGTTACTGTACAAAGATACGATTCAATAAACCTCAATTTTTTTATGTTTTAAAGACTTTAGTTAATCTTAATGATTAGCTAACGATAAAAAATTAAGAACAACTGATATCAAACACCACACGCTTTTTTACGTGGCATAATTAAAGTTATACATGACCATTATTTTTGACTTTTTATCTTAATTAAATAAAGCTTTTTTTTATTTTAGTTTTAATTTTTAAAAGTATGGATCAAGTTTCATTGGTTCGAACAATATATTATGTAAATTCGGGAATGATGTGAAGAATTGTAGTATAATTGGAAGATTTCAATTTAATTACGCAATTATAGTGTTGTCGATAAAAGCGTTTTTAATTGATGAGTTTTTTATGGTATAGGACGGGCGATTGGGCCACCTGATTTTAAGTGGTCACCACCCCTCATAAACATTGGCAATGTAAGAAATACTAATTATTTTTTATATCGCCAATGCGCCACCAACCTTAGGAACATAGGTGTATGTCCCTTGTACCTGTACTGGCTCACTCATCCTTTAAACTGGAAAACAACAATACTAAGTATGGATGCTTAGCGGTAGATTAAAAAAGATTTATATTTATCTAAACTGAATTTAAAAGTTTTTTTTTAATAGTACGAAATATAATAAAATAAACAAAATAACACAACGCAAGGTACCAACTATTTAGTAGTTCTAATAATTCGATAGCAGTACCTACACTCATAATAAAGTACAAGCACAGAGAGATTATGGAAAAGAAAAAAGTGACAGCCTTTAATTCTTCGAACGGAGGGTACGGAAAGATTTGAGGTGTTTTCCTTCACCGTCAAGCACGAGATGAATTATAGACAAATTAAGCGTTTGAAAAACCAACGATGCTGGTTTTAACCTGCAATGTGGTTAAAATTTAGGTACTCCAGATAAAGGGTAATCAGCTCATTTAAAAAAAAAACTAATATTACTTTAAATAGTTCAACAATAAATTAAATGACTTTGGCTTGCAATAAAATCAATCACACTTAAAGTAATTTTTAATCCAATGCTAACACATCAATTTTCTTGTTTCATTTAAACCTTATCTCGTCATAAAACAATATTTCATATGAATTCAACCTTTAAGAATTACACAGTACGAAAGTTTGAAACAATAAAATTGCCTGCATCCACGACTCAGAACATAAATCAACTTAAAAATACAATTAAACAAAATTACATACGCGGTGGTTATAAAACGATTGTAATTCATAAATGTGTTGATTATAACCCAATTGTGCTGACCACCCAGGAATTGATTTCGTACATTCAAAAGTAACTATTTACTGACTATATTGTTTTGGGTTGTTCATACTGAGTTTATTTATACTTATTAGGGTTTTTATCTCAGTCAGTATTTTTTTAAAGTATTTTTTCTAAGCTGTATGTATTACTTGGTTGTATAAAGTAGCTGCTGTTTCAAATATATAAAAGAGAATTTTGTAGATACTCTTGGGATGCCAAATAAATGAAATTTAAAAAATATCAAAATAATAAATAAGCATTAATTTTAGCTCACTTGTATATTTATCGATCCCACAGACTCAATAAATCAATATCCGTCTATTAATGTAAGTCACATGTTCGATTTAGATACCTTGGTCATGAGTAGATATTAAGTGTAAATGGAAAACAAAATAGGAATTTCTTAAAACAGACAGTATTATGAAAACTAAAAAGTTTTTGTTGATAATTTTCTGAATTAGAAATAATGATAAAATATTTAATCCATGCAAAAAAGAACTATTAAGACTAATGTTCCTCGTGTAACTTATCCCAAGGTTAATGAAGCTAGTATTGAGATTGCAAGAATAACAAAAATATGTATGTGTCCGTCTTATAACTAAACATGAATTTCATCATATGTTACATGTGATGGTTTATACTCTACTAGCATTAAGCGTAGCCATTTCACCCGCAAAAGTTAAGTGAAAAAAAATAAAGCACGTTCAGCGCGACGTGAGTCTGTTTCAAACATTATCATGTTTATTTCTTTCACCGCCGGTTCCAGAAATGATGTGCAATTTATTTAAACTAAATACTGAACGCTTATTGGTCGCGTATTACGTCATCGGCTGCTATCGACCAATGACTATTAAGATGTCACTTTGAACGGGTTGACTGGATAAAGGTGAAGGAGCAAAAATCCTCTAAAATTAAAATTTCATACTACCCTTTCGTAAAGAACCTCTAAGTTCAAATCAACAGCCAATCGTTGTCCACTGCTGAACATAGGCCTCTCCCAAGGTGCGCCAAAGCTCCCTGTCCTCCGCCTTCCGCATCCACCCGCGGTGGTGCCCGCCACCTTCTTAAGGTCGTCGGTCCATCTGTCTCCACTCTAGGACTCGTCTGCTCCAACGGCCATCGTTCCTACGACATACGTGACCAGCCCACTACCACTTCAGCCTGCTAATTTTGCAAGCTATGTCGGTGACTCCGGTTCTTTTCCGTATAATCTCATTTCTGATCTTATCCTTCAAAGATACTCCGAGCATAGCTCTCTCCATAGCACGCTGAGCGACTTTGAATTTGTGAACTAGTCCCGCAGTTAGTGTCCACGTTTCGGCACCGTATGTCATGGCAGGTAAGACGCATTGGTTGAAGACTTTCGTCTTCAAACATTGCGGTATAGACGACTTGAGGACTTGACGAAGGTTGCCAAATGCTGCCTCTAAGTTATAAAACTTCAAATATTTCCTTTTCTATACATTGACTTTTATACATTGTAAGGCCACATAAATCCGTCTATAGTATGTGACACTATAGAGTTGCAAATATATCAAATATACATTAAGGTAATTGCTAGAAAATACTATCTAGTTAAAACTAATAATCTGCATTCGATTTTGAAATAAATTGACCTCTTCGTAGATTGAAACAATTTTTATCTCGTGTAACAAATAATCATCATCCAAAATCGATTTGTTTTGATAAATAGAGTAATTTCTTTAACCGATAAATGTTTACCGTTCAGATTGTAACTGGAGGGCAGAGGTGGAGATAAAAGAAGACCAGAAGGTATTAAAAGCAATTGGTCTAATTTGATTTAATAATAGTGTGTCAGATCAAAATCAAAATATTATTTATACAACTAGGCGCATAAAAGCTTAAAAAAATTACTACCGATTCGGAATTTAGACTGTACGTCAATTTAAGAACGAAATAGTCTTATTCTTATATACTAAGTTTCTTATCTCTATACGGTCGTTTCAAAGTCCCGTTTATATCTTTGCGCACAAAATTACACCTTACCTTATAATCTGGCGGTGGCCAATATCGGGAAATATCGGTCAGGACATTAGTCCCTTATATTGTACGTATATTGACCGAATTTGGATAATTTTCTTAATAGAAATTATAGTTTACATGTTGGGGTAATTAATAACATCACACCTTAACAACTATGCTAACTAACTAGCTTCATGATATGGCATATATTTTTATTTAAATGGTCAATCCATAAAAGTACCATTCATAAATTTAATTTACAATCAATGGCGTCCCGTAAAAGCTGTGGAATAAATAATGTTAGTAAGCCTTTTGTTATAAAACTTCTCCAATGTTTCAAAATATACAAAAGTAAATTTCCATTTCATTAATCTAAATTAGACGTTGCCCGAGCGCCGATAAATACCAAAATAAGTGATCTAACAGTAAACACGGGAAAATCTTCAGTAAAAAAGCCGATACGTTCGAGACTCAATTATCTATACGACCAATTGTCCGATCAAACCTATAAAGTTAATCTCAGCACACCCGACGCCATTACGTACGAGACCATATTAATCTCGAAGCGTTGATTAGTAAAACTATAAAAGCGGAAGTATCAGAAGAATGCGGTTAATGAGAGGCTAAAACCCGATTTTATGGTTGATCGTTAAAATGACCGGCAATTGTCTAATTGTTGCCTACTATACAACTACCATCGTGGGAAGACATCGGCTGACTGACGGTGAAAGTACAAAACAGACGTTTTTATAGACGTCACCTGGGTTCTAAATTCAAATTGTAATCGAACCAACAAATCGCTCATCAGTTCTATTTTTGAAATTGACCAACGATTTGTATTTTATTGCGTGAAAATCGTTCTTTTATTGAAATTGAAGCAAAGAGTTTTATTTAAATAGAATTTGGAATGTTATAAGAAATAATTACCGGTTTTATAATTTAATAAGTTATTAAATTGTAAATGTGTGCATTAAAAGTGGTGTAGTATGTTTCTAATTATTAAAATTCTAATAGATTAGATTATTGTTGCAATTAATGTTCGCTAGCCGACTACCGTTATTATAAGAGGTTATTAACGCTTTTTAATTTAGAATTTGCAGATATTTTATAAATCATTTAATCAAAATTCTGTCATTCTTGTAAATGTCTAATAATATTATATATGAGTTTTTTGGTTGTAAAGTATAATGGATATACAATACATTATATTTTCTCATTAAATACTTTTTATAAGTTATTAACATTTGCGGTAATTTCTATTTAAAATCGCAATTACATTATATTGAGAAATAATTTTAGACAATGATTTATACACACGGACGTTTGTCTTTTCGCACGTTATCTATGTAGATGTGAACCATTTTGAGGCTTTCCGAGGCTTTAGAAGACAAGGAAAAAGCGATACAAAATTTTAGGTTTATTAACGAAAAATACATTTTTTTAAGTCGGATTTGTGACCTTGATTAAGACCTTGTGAGTATTTTTAATTCTTAAGTTTTTTTAAGCTTATAATAAGAAATCCTAATTTACATTGTAATTATATATCGAAAAATACATGTCATACTGAAAAAAAAAATATACTGAAAAAGATAACTCAATTTGTTGCACAGAGTACAAATTAAAAATCTTTTAAAGATAATAAAATTAAGGCGTATTCTTCGGGTATTTATTAAAATAAATTACTATGTAAGTATAAGACACCCGTTAATTTCATTAAGACAATTTAATTGTATCGTATAGTGTGAACAGAAACTTTTTTGTCCGATCAACAAGAATCATCAACTATTATATGGTTAGTTGCCTTTTTATAATAAAAAAATATGCACGTGCGCATTTACTTAAGCCCATATAACGATTTTCAACTCTATCACTCAGGGAATTAATGCTATTTTAGTTGCGAAACAAATGTACATTAAGGTGTGAAAACTGAGTAATTTAGTATGAAGCGTGCCGTGTTAAACTGGCCGGAAAATTTAATTCTTTTATCAACTAATTCAATGTTCACGTGGTCACGGTACGTTGGTCATGTGTAACGCCCCTTAATGTTTCAATTAGACAGACACAAACAGCGTTTTAATCAATGATAATTAATTCATTTAATCATATACAATTGTTGTTAATGTGTTAACATAGCTACCTAATTGAATAATATGAAAAATAAATATATTTATCATTTAACTAACAGTGCAAGTTTATGTGAGGACGTCGAAACATGGAAAATATTCGTTTCTTTTAATAGCATTTAAATACAGGATGATTTTGTCTACAGTAACAGCCTGTGAATGTCCCACTGCTGGGCTAAGGCCCCCTCTCCCTTTTTGAGGAGAAGGCTTGGAGCTTATTCCATCACGCTGCTCCAATGCGGGTTGGTGGAATAAACATGTGGCAGAATTTCAGTAAAATTCGACACATGCAGGTTTCCTCACGATGTTTTCCTTCACCAACAAGCACGAGATGAATTATAATAACAAATTAATCACATGAAAATTCAGCAGTGCTTGCCCGGGTTTAAATTATTATTATTATTAGATTAAAGAAATATTATTATTATTAGATTCACGCGTTCTTACCACTGGGCCATCTCGGCGAATTTGTCTGTTGGATCATAAATAGACTGTTACTATATAAGAAAATAATAAAATAAAGTAGATAACTTGGTACGTATGGGTAGGTACCATCCATTCTCACATATTCTACCGCTAAATTGTAATACTTTCTATTAATGTGTTCCGGCTTCAATTTTGAGTGAGCCAGTGTAACTACGCGCACTAGGAACATATCATCTCATTTACCAAAGCGTCTTGATGGTATAAGAAATGGTTAATTTTTCTTACATCGCTAATGTGACCATTTACTGTCAGGTGGCCCATGCCCGTGCGCCGTGCGTATAAAAAATACGATAAAATAATTCTGCCACTTTCGACGTTGTTTCCCGGACTATAAGTTCATTTTGACACTTGCAATAAGTGAAGTAACTTATGATTATATCGTCACTTGTACCGTATTAATTTAATAGTTATAGCATTTATAATCATTCAAACTAAAGTACAATTTCAACAAAAGTCACTATGATAATATATTTAAGAAAATTACCTTTTTTATAGCTTAACGATTCTTCTATATTTTGACATAGTGACGAAATGAATTCATTTCTTCGAATAAATGACCAATTAGTTTAAAACCTACGCAACAGAATTATCTTTTACATGCTATTAATTATAAAAACGGTTCTTTGATGAATAATAAAATTGCCGAAAGTTATTTTACTATCCATATCATATCATTTTTTTAAGATACATATTTATTCTACACGCTTATTAGTTGATTTTAACCTACTATAATAATGATAATATCCTGGGACATTTTTCACACACGGCCATCTGATCCCAAATTAAGCTTGTACAAAGCTTGTGCTATGGAAACCAGACAACTGATATACATATACTACTTTTCTTTTGTAAATACATACTTATATAGATAATTACACCCAGACTCAGGACAAACAGACATGTTCATGCACAAAAATGTCGGTCCTGGGTGGGAATCGAACCCACAACCTTTGGCGTGAAAGGCAAGTATCTACCAACCACGCTAACCGGCTCGTCAAATTGATTGTTTTATCGGCTTCAATCTTTGTATATGTATTTCAGACGACATTAAAATTGGGTTGTAGTATATCCTGTATATCCTGTATCCTGCTTCCAGTATATCCTGTTGAGTTGAGTTGTGAGCATTTGGTTTGATCTGAAGAGTTCTATATATTAGCCAATTAGTAATACATACAACAATGGCTTTTTTATGTTATTTTTAGTAATCCTCCTTTTAGAATTGTGAAATCGAAGTTGGACTAAATGATAGCTTATCAACGCCTGAGGCATACAATGGATTTGAATTGTGAATGTTGTTCGAACTTAATACCGTGAATGCAATAACTTGGATTTCACATACGTTATTATTCAATGCGAAATCTATAATATTTATAAAATTATACGATTCAAAATTTTAAATAGATAAATAATACTATCTCTTTCTCGCTAAACATTGTAAAATCGAAAAGAATGGGATAGCTATTGTGTCGTGTTTTATATTAAATAAATATATATATAAATCGATTAGTTTTATACGGTCATTATAGACCAATTATTTAAATTTGTCATTGATATGAATAATATTTAGATTATATATGATTCGTTAACAAGACATCAATATGATAAATAGCATATATGTATAGTTCATAACCAACCGAAAAGCATTCTTGATATTTACGAAATAGCAAACACCCTCTGATCAAGATTCACCAATAACAGTATATTATTGACACCCACTGGTTGCTAATCATTATTTCGATTTGGCTCATGATATATTATATTAATATTGAATATCTAGCCTAGATTTCAAGCTATAAGCCTACTTCGAAATGCCGTGTAATTTATTATATTGTGCAGTATAAATCGATTTTATCATCAATTTAAAATCGGCTAAGTATAATGCATTTTACAACCGATCAAATATTAATTTAATTAATGAAATTCATAATATCGATTTAAATTAAAATATTTACTCACAAAATCTAAGTACTACTTTCCTCATAAAAAACTTTTATGGGCTTCGAAAGAGGTTGTATTAAGATTAAGAAATATCTTTCATAATATCTAATCTGGTTAATATTCTTTATATAATATTTTATTGCTGTAATTGTATATAGTTTGAATACATTGTTTGTATGAAATCCTGGTTATAAAAATGAATCGGTCCTAAGAGTCCTAGGGTTTTTTTAACCATAAATTACAACAATGATATTTATTGTATTTATCCTTTGTTTGATATCAATTTATTGTAAAAAAAATTAAATATTTAACTTTTTTACTTGAATAAAATAAAATAAATTTAATTCGACACGCACTACCATATGAGCACATCTCGAATTCGAAGCAAAAATTAAATGAATTTATTCTTTAAAATTAAAAAAAATGCATTCCAGTAATAATTTTAAGTTATTTAACGCAACATAAATTAATAATTATTACAACAATATTTTAAATATACATTTGTTTCAAATTTATCCGCTGTCGGTTGCGTGTAATTGTGTATGATTATAAGTTATAAAAATAATTGGAGGCACGTGTCGAAACCTACCTTGGAATTAACGTGCGTTATAATTATTTGTTGATAATTAAAAAATGTATATCTCAAACAAAAAAACACTATTTATTTATTTTTTTTAGAAAAAGAAGAACATAAATATGATATTAGTTTGATAATATTTTTTTAGATAACAGAAAGTGTTGGCAGAAAGAACTAGAGACAAAAAACAGAGGGTAAAAATAAATGAAGAATGGAAAGAATTGGATTTGCGAATCAACGGGTGCTAGCATACTTACTTCCATTCTTCGCAGTCATGATTGTTATAAATATGTTTAATATTGATTTATTTATATTTTATATATTGTATTTAAAAAGTCTGTTACTACGTGAATTGTAAATAACGCAACAAAAAAAAGAACAGAAATTAATAATAAAGCTCTTAAAACTGGTGGTAGGTTGTGCAAGCTCGTCGGAGTAGGTACCACCCACTCATCAGATATTCTACCGCAAAACAGCAGTACTTTTTGTTGTTGTATTCCAGTGAAGGGTGTGTGAGCCAGTGTAATTACAGGCACAAGGGATTTTATCATCGCTTACATCATCGCTTACATCAGGTTAACAGTTTTTACAATGCCAATGTGTATGGGCGTTGGTGATATAAAATAACAATTATTAACCTGGTATTGTTTTAGAATTAAATATATAACCTCATTTTTTGTCATAGAAATAAGGTAATTAGTGCTTGCATAGCAATAATTATTGTAATGATAAATAAGGCATATCATTTTAATAAAAACTGAAACGTTCCAACACATAAATGACGATGGAGTTCAGCTAAAACTAGCATCAAATTTGAAAACCTTGCTGGCAATACAAATAGCGTGTCAATACAAGTCAAGCCTTGATCAAAGAGTTAGCGAAATTAGCGATTTTATAAAACATTGCATTCCCATGTCAGCAAGCCATTTGTATAGTTCACAGCTCTCGTAGTTAGCCGAGGTCCATTGATCCGTCCGTCCGTTCAGTCGACAATGTAACATTTAGCTTGAACATACCTTTGAAGCCTTGAGACCAATGACTGCGCGAAATAATTGGGAAATATCTCGTTGAAATATCATATAATTGTGTGTGTTAATAATTATGTTTGTGTAACAGCTGATGTTTATTGTGTTTTGTATTATTTGGTGTGTGATAACGAACTGTGCATGTGTGTAATTTTCGATTGAAATTCGAAATGCTTCTGGTCTTATTGCCATGTTTTTTTTTAAATTTAATTTGTTATATGCAAATATAATCATTATATTATTATTTATAAATATCATTGTTATATAATTTGTGAGCAATTACAAGATATGAGAAAAAAACCGTTGTGTCTTTCGCCGGTTCTTCTCAAGTTAAGGCATTTCTTTTCCGAACCGATGGTAGTTTTGCATTTGACAAACAATTAGAAGGTATGTAATGCATATTGTATTTTTGATTTGTATTGATTTGATACATATCATATTTATATCGTTTTTACGTAACACATTTGCCCTTTGATCAAAATCCTACTATGCTATATTTTGCATAATATTTAAATAAAAATAATGTATTTTTGTAGTATTTAACGGTTATATGAGTATTATAATAAACGTAGCCGAGGTAATTCCGCCATTTGAATGTTTAGTAAGGAGAAGTGTTGGAACATATTCCATCAAGTTGTACTAGTGGGGTTGGTAGATGTACCTATAATAAAATATACTCATATTGTATGCTTTTTTACAGTAATATAGATTATTATTACTAAATCTGTTAAATTAAGAAGTCACATTGGATAATTTATCGTACAGGAATAACCGCACAAATATGAGCAGTCTCCCTCCCTTAGTCTTATATTCCAATGAGACGATTATCCGACAAGACTGGAGTGTAATCAGGCGCAGAACAAAACGGCTTTACTTGCTTTCCAAAACAGGTAACAATGCGTACCTCCTCAATCTACTATTATAAATTATTACAAACTAACCCTAAGACCTGGTAGACAGTTTAATAGCTAGAATGAAAACTTCAATTCTAAATCATGTCAAAACAATTGTTGATAAATGTCAAACTGCTGGGCTAAGTCCTCCTCTCTTTGAAGAGAAGATTGTTACCCACGATACTGCAACGCGGGTCAGAGAATATAAACGTGGCACTTTTGTTGTTTTGTTGATATTTTTCTTAATCGCCGAGGTCGAGGTGAATAACAATAAATACAAATTAAGCACATTCATGTGCTTAATTCAGTGTTGCTTGCTGGGCTTGAGCCCGAAAACGTCGGTGAAAATTCACAGGCTCTAACCACTAGACCATCTTGGCTTTCAAATTACATTAATATAACATGAGTCATAGTACTAAATATAACCGCATATTGTGTTAAAAAGTTTCATACAAAATAATTGTAACAATAAAAATACTTTAACAAGAGTACTATCGTATCAATGCTTTTAAATTCGATCCGTATAATATACTTATGTTCTATAAGTTCCTTACTAAATAAGTACGAACATTAAATGTATGTCTTTTTGTTTATCAATTTGTATTTGTCTTCATATTATCGGCTACACACCGGTCGGCGTACTTCACAAGATCACGAGAAGATTTTTATAGAGATGTTGCAACGATTCAAAAAAAGTATTTTTTATTCACATCGCCTTTAAATTTTAAATATATTTTATTTTGTTCGTTTGATAGTGTGTTTTAATTATAATTAGTTGTTATGTCCTGTTAAAAATCTATAGTGGTCTAGTAACTATTTCTAGGGGTAGTAACTAGTTCGAATGTCGTATAGGATTTGTAAGAAATTGAGTTTTCCTCTTAGAAAAAATTTAAAAAACTCAATAAAGACATCGTCAGTTAAGTGTGTAAGTTGATTTTTGTACTTTTTAATAAAGCATTTCAAATTTTTAATATTTATTCTCTTTCTTCATAAAATTTTGAATTCCGATAACCACTATAAATAATTTTATCATCATTTTACTTGAAGTTTTTTTATTAAGTAAGGTTAACTAAATTAATATATCCAAGGACAATAGTCATCTTTGGAGATAATAAACAAACTTTATCATCCTTTAAAATATACCAAAAAAAACTATAATTGCTTCACTGTAGAACGGTAGAACATCTCATGAAAAACTGATAAGAGATTCAATAATACAAAAGACCAAAACTTAAGCGAACTTAAGGCAATATTTTAAATAATAAAATAGCTCGTGGGTGGTTGCAACAGCTCCCAGTATCCGTGTGTAAACCATCAACATTTCTCATATGGGTTACTACCGTCGAGGTTCATCGCACCTTTTATTGAGCGACGTTTGTTAGCAGATAAGTTTTGTATTAGCTTTTATAATCCAATACGAGACCCTGAGTAAATGCAGAGACGTGTATCAAGTTTTTACCTTACCTATACGGAGATGTAAGTATTTATATAAAGGATTGTAGAATATTAAAATATGTTGTTTACGATGCTTATTTCGTAATGTATACTATTTGACTTGGAATTGATTTTATATAATAATATGTTCGAAATTTATATTCAAAGGATTGCGTTTATTAATATTTGTGTTTTTACGATTACGTCGAAATATTTTAAATGTATTGTACAAGATATTTTGCATATGTTTGAGTTTTAAGTGAACTTATTTTTTTTTTAACAGGTCGGCATACTGGCAATTTGTCTGATGATGGTCACCACCGCTCAAAATAAAAAGAAATATTAACAATCGTCAAAGCGCTACTGAAGTTGGTTATCAAGATGTTATGTGTCTTGCGCCGGTTATTACACTTTCTCCCTCAACCTTCAAATCGAAATACAGCAATGTTAAGTATTGCTGTTTAACGGTAAAATATGCAATGAATGGGTGAAACACACCCAGACGGGCTTGCACATGTCATATTACATAGTCAAATCTCGAACCCATGACGTTTAAAAGTGACGGACTTTTTTTTTTAGGTCCAAAAACCGAATCGAAGGTAAGTCGTCAATTACCTGAATATCAACCGTTCGTATATCTATCTATATATACTTAAATCTCAATGAACATTGACATCACAAAAAGAGGTCTCCTTAATGAGTTGCGTGAAGATAAAAACGCCGCAGCGGCAAGTACAAAGGCGAACAAATAAAAGATCACATCCGATGTGAAAAGCTTTGCGTATTGTTTTATATCAAAGTGAAACAACAATAGGTAGCTTTTTCAATGGACGAAGCCGCCACAATGAGAGTTATAAGCGGTAGTTTACATGATAGCAAGGTGAAGTGTTTTTTATTTAATTTATTCCTTAGCTATATTTATTATACTATAATTTTATAAGCTGAATTTACTTAATGTTATACCAATATATAAACAATATTTTAGCTTAGAAATTAATTAATGAATTTATAACTAGTGTCAATCGGGATGATTGAAACTAATAAAATATTTATGAACTTGTCGGAGAATTGAAATTGATTTCTCTTCAGGTTAATGAGGCAGGTAGACAAGTATAATAAGTGAGAATATTTGACAGCCTCGTTAGTCTAGCGGCTATTTTATAATGTTTACTTGGTGGAAGGGCTTTGTGCAAGCTCGTCTGGGTAGGTACCACCCACTCATCAGATATTCTACCGCAAAACAGCAATACTTGATATTGTTGTGTTCCGGTTTGAAGGGTGAGTGAGCCAGTGTAATTACAGGCACAAGGGACATAAAATCTTAGTTCCCAAGGTTGGTGGCGTATTGGATATGTAAGCGATGGTTGACATTTCTTACAATGCCAATGTCTAAGAGCGTTGGTGACCACTTACCATCAGGTGGCCCATATGCTCGTCCGCCTTCCTATTCTATAAAAAAAAAGAAAAAAAAGGGCTTTTATAAGCCCTTCTGTGTAGGTATCAGGTTCATCACATATTTTACAAAACAGCAATACATAGTATTATTATGTTCCGGTAAAGTATGAGTGAGCCAATAAAGAGCACAAGCACAAAGGAGATCATATCTTATTTTCCAAAGTTGGTGGTGCATTGGCCACCAAATGGCCCACTTGCCCGCCTATTTATGTTATAAAAAAATATGTAGATTTCGAGGTCAGGCGAATTAAAATACTTAATGAGGTTACTGACAAGAAATTATTATCCCGGCGTTTTGAAGTTAGCGGTGTTTATATGCCCTTTTTTTTTCTCGCTGAAAAAACACATTTATGTGTTTCCCCCACATGAGTTGGGGGGGTATGTTGGACTCGCCGGCGCTGAAGGCGCCGGAATACCCACTAAAAAACCAGCGGTACCCACTCCGTCTTGTCGGGGAATCGCTTGCGCATACTACCGTGAATGTTTATATGCCTCGTAAAACACGTTGAGCCATTGGTCTTGCACCTTAACTTTTACAAACGAGTCAGATTTGACCTTTCATCGGAATATTAGATTAAGGAATAGCGCAAAAACAATTACGTTCACACTAACTGCTCTATAATACAATATTATACACAGCTGCTAGATGTCATTAGATAATAACTTTGTTATCAATTATCAATAATGGAGAGAGCAAACGTAGGCTAGAAATATTTTGAATGTTTGATCATTAAGCCGAGATGGCCCAGTGGTAAGAACATGTGAATCTTAACCGATGATCGTGGGTTCAAACCCGGGCAAGCACCACTGAATTTTCATGTGCTTAATTTGTGATTATAATTCATCTCGTGCTTTACGGTGAAGGAAAACATCGTGAGGAAACCTGCATGTGTCTAATTCCACTGAAATTCTGCCACATGTGTATTCCACCAACCCGCATTGGAGCAGCGTGGTGGAATAAGTTCCAAAACCTTCTCCTTAAAAAAAGAGGAGAGGAGGCCTTTAGCCCAGCAGTGGGATATTCACAGGCTGTTACGGATTACTGATCATTAAGACTTATCGCAAATTTCCATGTAATACTTCTATTATCCGATCCCGAACATAAGTGGACAATAGCGGACAACGCTCACCTTGTGAACATAATGTTAATGTGAAATACTACATCACATTGTTCCGTCACCTTTTCACCGGCTCACCGGCTCACCAGCTCACTGGCCCGCTCAACGTTTGCATTAATGTCCTCTTAAAGAAATGATTTATAGTTCGGGTGTCAATTCAGCGAGGTGTTATAACGAACCTATTGCAATACAATGATTTTATTTCTTAAATTATAGAACTGAATTTCGTTGCAAAAATGGCGAAGATATTGTTTGTTTTTAATTAGTTATCTGGTAAGTAATAATAGTAGTGTAAAATATATTGTTGAAATAAAGATAAATCAATATTACCCGGAATACGTTGCAATGCATTTTTAAGTTTCTTTTTTAAAAGCAAGGATACAAAACGAAACTTACAATATAAATTCTCATCTTATCCTTATATATTACTATCCTATATAAATCCTTAGTAACAGTTAAGTCTGGCAGTTTGTAGTTTATATTCCCGTCCCTCAGAAAACACGTTATGTTGATCCTAATTTAAATAATCCATATAATCTATTGTATCCGTACCGTAAACCGTAACAGCCTGTGAATGTCCCATTGCTGGGCTAAAGGCCTCCTCTCCTCTTTTTGAGGAGAAGGTTTGGAGCTTATTCCACCACGCTGCTCCAATGCGGGTTGGTAGAATTCACATGTGGCAGAACTTCAGTGAAATTAGACACATGCAGGTTTCCTCACGATGTTTTCCTTCACCGTAACGCACGAGATGAATTATAATCACAAATTAAGCACATGAAAATTCAGTGGTGCTTGCCCGGGTTTGAACCCACGATCATCGGTTAAGATTCACGCGTTCTTACCGCAGGGCCATCTCGGCTTTTATATATATTTTATTTTATTTATATTGTATCCATATAATAATATATTGTAAGCACAAAAGTAACTACGCTTTCACGCCTAAGCCATTGAACCGATTTTGATTTAATTTGATATGAAGCAAGCTTCAAACCCAAAGGACATAGTATACTTTTGTTATACATAACAGCACACCTCCGCGGTAACTCGCGAACGAAGCTGCGGGCAAATACTAATTATTTTAATAAACGATGCCTTATTTTATTTTTAAATAGAAATAACTCAATGTTGTTTATTTTTTTCAACGGTAAGATGTTATCCGTTTGCATCGCCCGTTGTACACGTCACTTGTCCCGGCTAATCCGATTGCGATGTGACTGATTTGTCGACTGCTAATTACTGTTAATGGAACTCTGACAAATGGAGGTCTAGATGCATCTAGTCTAAACGATAAACATATTAAACGATTAGTGCTTAATTAACTATTTTTGTTAAGCATTCATTAGATGGTTTATGTATTTACATCAAATAGTAAATACACAAACCATCTATGTAGATGGTTTGTGTATTTACTATTTTAGTGTATTTTATTTGGTTTCAGGATGCATTACAGATGATTTTTTGGTAAAGTGTAGTTAAGGACAAGGATTAAAGATTTATTCAATATCGAAGCGTTACACTCGACATATTGAATGTCAAAAATATACCACCGGTCCGGAAATAAACATCTGGGAACTGGAAAAATCCGGTTTTTTTTTAATCTATTTTTTTTAATAATAAGTTTACAATGAATGTTAAAATGAAACTAATTTCAAAAATATTTACAATTTCATTAGATATATATAAACTATTTGTAGGCATTTATATACAAAATATGGTTTTCAACTTTTTTTTTTTGGAGCTAATTCCACCAACGAGTATAATCAATTGTGAACAGTATTAAATGACATCAAATTTAATAGATGGAATTGAACCCGCGATCGTCGGCTAAAATCCACGCGTTCTATCCACAAGGGCAACTCGACTCAAGTCAGTATATAAATAAAATACAATCACTTGTTTTTCAAGTGATCACTAAAGTTCACTGACCTATACAATAATTAAATTATAAATACAGCCTATGCATTAATAAGAACATTAAAACAAAAGAATATAAAACAATCGTAAAACTTTAAGCGATCGAAGTGATAACTACAAAAATGCAATTTTAATAAACTGTCATGGTTGAATTTTATACAGTTTAGTGGAAACTGAGTTTTAGGGTTATATCTTTTTTTTTGTTGGTCAGTTGTTTAGTGGGACCGGATTATACTCATTTAGACCGGATTAACAATAAAAACGAAATTTGATCATTGTGGTCGAGGCATGGTGTCCCTTTAAGGGTGGGATATTTGACACAAATAAAATTATAAAAGTGAACTATATTAATGTGAGGACTTCAACTAAATAAAAATAAAGTCATTCAATGTTAAAAAAAAGATTTTTATTATTATTTCATACTTATGGGAATGCTTTTTATTTATTAGTAAAACATAATCTGCCTTTAAAAATAATATAAGTATATAATGCCTCTTCGTATTATATATATATAAATTAGTTTAATTATACGTAGCAGCGGTAGTCTAAAAAAGAAAAAAATGTTGTTACAGTTTTGGTAATTCGCAAATTAAAAAGGCATATTAAGTTAACAATAGTCAGTTATATTGGAATCATAGACAGACACATCAATTTTATTTATTTTTATAGATTTCATTGCAAGCCAGTCATATACAATGAACATATACTATGATAATTACATATAAAACTTGATTATCATTGTGTCCGCACTTATAGGCAAAACAAACATGCAGTTTATAAAATTAAAGTTTAGTTATATATAATATTTTTATTAAAATAATAATGTACCTAATATATTTCAATATATACAAAAAACTTAATCATATAATCAAATATTGTAATTAAAGTTAAATAAATTCGTTGAATACATTTAAATACTATAAAATTAAACACAACTAGTTTTTTAAATCATTGATTTTTATCTAAATCAGCGTTGCAGCCTCGGAGATTCGACAATTAACTTAATGTTGCATTAAGACTAATACGCATCTGGTGTTTAATCTGTGATCTCAAAATAAAAAATCAGTCGCTATCATTTGTAAGGTATTTAATCCGTGGCATTAACTATAAACGCGAACTTAATTAATTAAGAAACCGATGTAGCCAAGTAAGTTCCCACGAAAAAAAGCCGAAATGTCCCAGTGGATCCGTGGACCTTAACCGGAGATTATGCGTTCAAACCTGGGTAAGTTCCAATGACCTAATCATGTGCTTAATGTATGATATACGTTGTGAATAAACCTGTTTAATAATATATCGGTAAAAAATCAAACCAATGTGTATAAATATTGGAGCAGCGTGGTGGAATAAATTCCTTAGCCCAGCAGTGGGACATTAACAAAATGCTACTTAAATATAATACGAAGCAATTAAAAAACCTATAATATTTCAATTAATGCATCGCCTCCCCTTAACTGTATTAACGTTATCAGAATATCTCAACCCATCTCAAGTAAATAAATTGAGTATTTTACTGCCCATCCATTGTTGTGCTCATTTACTCTTTTGTCTCATTAGCCCGACTTCATATTACGTTATTTTTCCTTACCGATGACAGCTGAGATTAGATTCCATTTTTAAATTTAACTTTTTTACCGAATAGGATTTCGGACTTCTTTATATCAAGTTCTTTATGGGATTTTTATTTTTTTTCTTCTGACAATGTTTCTTACGTTCTTTGTTTTATCTTATATATTTGTTTGTTTTTATTTTGTGCGATTATTATGGTTTTTTTTTTTTAATTTGTGTTTATTTTTTAACCGAGTCAATTCAGTGGATAGAAAAATGTGGACTTGACCGACTATCGCGGGTTCAAATTGGGGCAATACAATTAAGTTTTCATATGTTTTTTTGAGTTTAAAGTTCATTTCTAACACAACGACAATCTCTATTCCCACAGGTTCATAATCCATCTCGGCCGGAAAGTGTTCAGACGCACCAAAGTCTTTATGTGTTATCCGAGGCTAGTGTAAAGACTACCAACTTTCAAACAGGCGTTACTATCGGCAATGTCACGACAGAAAACCGAATAACATTTATTGACTTGAACCGTGGTTAGAAACCTCGGAACCACGGCAAATATAAGCTTACAAGTATAAACACGAGGCAATCATCATTATTGGTATAAAGATTAATTTGGTTATTACTAAAACTAAGTTTCTTGCGCAACTTGCCAATGGCAATAGCTTTAGTGTAAGAGTATGGTCAGAAGCAACAAATTTAGCAATAGCCGATACCAGAAGTGTAAATTTGACACTCAATTAGATAGGAACGAATAACAAGTGGCCTTAAATATAATTACAACCAATCAGAGCGATAGGTCTAAATGAAATAGCGTATACGATTTATGTAACAGTTTAATGGTTAATTTTGAAGCGGGAGGTCTCGATAATTGACAAAAATACATTAAAGCAATTAGCGTGATATCTTAACTTTAACGATAAACCAAATGCAAAAAAATGTTACAAGCAATTTGTTATTTAAGTTAAACTTAAATTCTTATTGATTTATGTATTGATGTTTGTGAATAATTTTATCTGAGTAGCTCCATTCTTTTCTATATTCTATTTGTCTTTGTCGCTTTCCTACATAGTGTAAAGGTTTTCTTATGAATTGTTTGTTTCATCGCTAATTTCTATGAATTTTAGTGACAGTGTTGCCAACTGCGGGGTATTTATTAATGTGAGTGTTATTATGGTGAATGTTATTATTATAAATGAAATATAAAATACGTTTTTTTAATTAAATTTAATTGTCATTTAATTAATTTACCAGTTTAATTTTAATTCCTTTTTCGAATGAGAATGATTTCTTTGTTCATAGTTTTTAATATTTTAGTGAAAAATTTGAAACTTTAAATGAATAATGTCGGAAGTTACTAAGATAATTTTGTAAAATTGGTAAATATTTAGTATTTTATATCTTTTAAATATTAATGTATATTTTCTAATGGCAGTGTGATTAAACTACGTAGTGTGATGCTTCTCTAATGTAAAATAAATACTGAGAAACGGGATATAAGAAGTATTTTTATGCAACTTTATTGACCCAATTTTAGTAGATTTTAAGCAAATGAGAAGTATTTGTTCTGATTGGATACTATGTAAATGTGACGGTAATAACGGTGGTCTACATAAGCCGATTTCTTTAAGATCAGGAGCATTATATTTTCATCTTTATCGGATATTGTCTGCTCTATAGCTAACTCATTTGGTTGCAAATACATAGATCCAGGATTGTAATTCCAGAGTAGGCCAGTATTATTTTTTTTCTCTAGGTAAAAGCTTAACAGCCGGGAGTTAAGGACTAAACAGTTATCAGTTTTACTCTCTTATGCATCAAATAATAGGCAAAGCAGTAGTATCGACGCGGCAACTGATGTTTTTCCAATTGTGTCGGATTGCCATCTCATCACCATGAGAATGAAAGATTACAGAGAGCATTGCCTGCGTTTCACAAACTTGTCGGTAGCCTTTGTCTCATCTTTGACATTGGTCGTCGAAATTCGATAGTGTGAAAATAACGTATTTGCTAAATAATTATATATTTTATTTGTTAAATAATTAATTTTATATTTACATTTATTTATTAGTTTGTTTTAATCATAAATTAATATTATTTTATTTATTATTACAGCGCCACTTACCTCATATCCTATGAGTTATTACTTACACCGTTGGTTGCCTGGAAGAGATCGCCGAAATTTTATGCTACTCTTATTTAGGCTGTATCCATGTTTTGTATTTGTTTTTCTCTTTGTGGTGTACAATAAAATTATATAGTAATTATCTATTATTGTTTTAGTAATTAAATTAAATTATAAGTTATATCGACTCAACGCTGTCCTTGTTCAGGTATAAGATTGACAATGTTCGCGGCGAGCGCAAAGAGCGTTTAACAGGTGTAATCGCACTGGCTTGTCCTTTATCCCGTCTTTCTCTTGTGAACATGGCGTTATAATGCCGGCCCTTTCGCATTTCGAAAACGTCTCATGTTGCTGTGTTTGTGGTCTTTTGAAGTTGTACGTAATTAGTCCAGTGTACTGGCTGACAATGATCATATCTCGGTATTATAAGCGATATAATTTATTATAAATAAATAATTGCTTGTTGTAAGATTTTATTGTTTAAACTATTAAAATAATTGGTTGTTTTTGTTTATTTTTTTTTTTTTTCGTTTTGATGTTATAGTTAAATTGTTTTCGGTTTTTGCATTGAGATTATTTATTTGTAAATTTACAGATGATAAAAATTCAGCAAACAGCGCTTTAAATCTTCATTGTTTTATAAATGAAAAACCAAAGTGCTTTAGTGTAGTTAAATAAAAAATAAAAAAATATATTTATCAGTAAATCAATATAAAAACAGAGATAATTCTGTATTAGCACAACCGAAAACACCAATAGGCGCGACATTCCAGGAATTAAACAAAATTTATTAAATGCAAATTGTCTAATTACATTTAAATTCCAACTAAGCATTAAAAAAATGATGTAATTGACTTTAGTCGGTTTGTGATAATAATAAAAAAAGTGTTAAATGAATTAATACGTTTAAAATAGTTCGATTATATATGTTTAGATATGGTATTCGAAAATGGATGGTATAAATAACATAAATGATATCAAATATTGAAAAGTATAATTGCTATTTGTTATGGAACCAACTTTCGACCGTCGTTGACTTACTATTCTAATAGCGAGTTCACACGAGTCGTGTTTTGTATGTATTCCTTGGAATGATGCAATGGTCTGAAAAAAAAAACAATAAAATAATTTCTATGTTAAATCAAATTAAAATAAATATATAGTTTATACATAATTATAATAAAATTTATTATCTGTTGTCGAATTTTTTTAATTAGAATTAAAATATAATTATTAAAACACTAAAGTTTGTATCTCTTTGATACTTCCTTACGTATCTTATCTTTTATCAAATCTATATCTATAGAGTAGCGCGGTATTTTTAAAAAAAGATTAAAAATTAATCAAGTTTTAAAGGCCCGATGCATCTCGAATTAGTTAATTTCTTAATTAAAAATCTCTATATTCTAAGAACTGTATAATAAAATTAATTCAAGCTCAGTGATAATGTCAATCAAAGGCTTAATTATTTAAACTTTCAACCTTATCTGTGTTTCGGATGAAAATTAGGGATCCCATTGTAAGTTTAAAAAAACTCAATTTGTAAAAAACCAGCGAACAATATTGTAAGTTACACTAACAGACAACACGGGAAATTAAATCTAACATTAAACTATATTTTATTTATTTTTTATTGTAATTACTGTGACAGTATAACAGAGTGTTTTCTTGTTAACTGCGGTGACCTGGATTCTTATGAAAGATCTTTCATTGAGGGTGTTCTGTGAGATATCCCTTTAAGCGATAAGGCTGCACAGCATTTAATAGTTATAAAATTTATATCTAAGTTACTATTGTTTATCTGCTACATGATATATGACTTATTGTAAAATAATAATAATAATTATATGATAACACAAAGCCTTAAAAATTTATATAAAATTATCTTAATATAGTTTTTAAACGATATACAAAGCCTGAGTAAAACTAATTTAATAATATACGGAACTCCACTTATAACATTCGATTACGCTTCATCGTTTTCTCAGGCATAGGACTTTTTTAATTATCCTAATAAAGTTTTATAAGATCAAGATCTCCGAATCAGTTTCGATCACAAGTTCTAAACTAAGATACACTTTGTATTTTGCGTTTCATTCGATATAAAAAATAAACAGCTTTACGGTCATAATAGTTAACAATTATTTAATATATTCATGAGAATTTAAAATAATATCTTTTAAAACCGGATAGTTTGTGTTATCAATTAACATAAAATTACTTAGTTATGACTGCCTAGTGGATATTTGAAAAGCCGAAGCCGTGGTACTAAGCTTACACTTTTTTTCATTGTGATTATTATTTGTCTCATGATCGGCAGTGAAGGACAATGTTGTGAGGAAACCACCATGTGTTGGATTAAATTCGAACACATGCGTTTTTACAAGCATTGGAGCATGGTGGGCAAAGCTTCAAACATTCTCCTTAAGAAAGAGACGCCCTGAGAGCGCCCCGTGCAGTCAAAATGTGAAATGACTTTCCAGTGTCCATGTTTCAGAGGCTAGAGTGAATAAGCATCTGGTAAAAGTTTCTTGACCACCATCATATATGATTTTGGTCAAGAAACTGTTACACCGTCAAAAAAAGAGAGTCAATATCTAATAACGCTTAAAGATGCTATATTAAATTGTACCTCTATATGGTGTAACTGAGGATATTTACGATATAATATCTGATTACTATCAATTTTTTATTGTTGTTGATAATTTTATTAATTAAATTTATAAGTAAAATTTTAGGAAACTTTACATTAACATTGTGGGTTTACACCCGGGGAATCACCAAAGAATTTTCATATGATGAGATTTGCTACCTCGTTTCTGATACGCACTGTCAAGGTCTGGAATACCCTCCCGATCTCCGTTTTCCCCATCACCTACAATATGGATACCTTCAAGTCAAGAGTGAATAGGCATCTCCTAGGCAAGCGCGCTCCACTTTAGACTGTATCTTCACTTTCCTTCGGGTGTGATAATAGTCAGGCACTAGACTTAAAAAACATATATAATGTGCTTAATTTGTTTTTATAAATGATCTGTTACTCAGCGGTGAAGGAATAAATCGTAAAACATACATGTGTTATATGAATACTGTCGCGTGTGTCCAATAATCCATATTTGAATAGCATGGTATCAGCAGCTCCAAGCCTTCACAAACGGAGAGGGCGCCTTAGCCCATGGGACATTTAACCATTTAAAAAAAAATTAAAAATCAGTTAATAACAAAACGCTTAAATGAATTAAAAATAAAAAAAAAACTGTGATAACAATCGTTTCATACTTTTCATACTAAATATTTTATTTATTACTATGGATTAAGTTAACCATTACGATTCATTACCATTATGTAATTACCAGGTATGTAATTAAATTTCGTTTTTATTATATAATTAATGCGTTTATTCTATTACTATTTTTGTATTAGTGTTATTATTACATATCCTTTGATTTTTTTTAGTGTTGAATTATATTCAGAAGTGCGCTGGAATTGATACGATAGATTCCATGAAATATATTATTACTATAATATTTATATAGTGTCTAATAACATATGTTTGCTTACACGTGAAGTTAAAATAAAGCGCGAATTGAAACATAAATCATGCAAAACATAATATGTAACGTTATATATATAATTATACCCAGACTCAGAACAAACAGACGTGTTCATGCACACAAATGTCTGTCCCGGGGTGGGAATCGAACCCACAACCTTCGGCGTGAAAGGCAAGTATCTACCAACCACGCCAAGTGGCTCGTCGAATTTTTTTTATCTCGTAATACATATGTATAACTCAGTCAAGCCCAGTCGGCATGATATATTCCGAACTTCATTAATAGTCGTCATAGTTCAGTCAATTTACAATAACACCTAAACCTTCCTCACGAATAACCGTATGAAAATCTGTTCGGTATTTTTTCAGTTTATCGAGTTCAGACAGACAGACGGAAAGAGGCGGCGGGTGCACTTTGTTTTATAAAAGTGCCTGTGAATGTACCACTGCTGGGCTAAGGCCTCCTCTCCCTTTTTTGAGGAGAAGGTTTTGGAGCTTATTCCACCACGCTGCTCCAATGCGCGTTGGTGGAATACTCATGTGGCAGAATTTCAGTGAAATTAGACAGATGCAGGTTTCATCACGATGTTTTCCTTCACCGTCAAGCACGAGATGAATTATAAACACAAATTAAGCACATAAAAAGTCAGTGGTGCTTGCACGGGTTTGAACCTACGATCATCGGTTAAGATTCAAGCGCTCTTCCCGCTGGGCCATCTCGACTTGATTCTATAATGAATAACAATATCATTATTCCCCAAGTACGTGTTATGGCTTAGACTATAAATTAAGCAATAATAAATGAGAATGTATCTTAAATATAGCTAAACTGTCTGCCAAGTCCGGGTGCACGTACAACAATGGATAGTATCCACCTGTGCTGCGGCCGCCGCTGATTGCCGCATTGTGCTTCACAATAACTCGATTAGAACGGCCGACAGTGGCTAGCTTGGACATAGACGAAATAATATTAGAGACATACCCTATTAAAATAAAATTTATATTATGTACGAGTTTCTTTTATAGTACATTCTTGGTGAATGTGTTCCAACCCTATATCCTTTTCTCGAGAGGTCGAAATGTGAATATGTGACAAACAAGCTTACTTTCTCATTTATGATATTAGTAATGATTCAAATCAAATCGCGTGTAATACAGTATTCCTTTTTGCGATAGCCTTTAAAAGAGGTCCTTTAAATTTAGTTTTTTTTCTCTGTTATTTAGATAAGTTTTATTTTGATAATTAAGTACTATAATAGACATATAAAAAAATGCTTTAGTTTACTTAATCTTAATTTCTCAAAAAATATATCAAATAAATTGATCTTAACTTATATTTGTAAGGTTTCCTACTGGTGAGTGTACATTTTCCGTAGACGCCGACACCTTAAAAAGTACAACTACTTCTCATACTGACAATGTGCTAGCAAAAATGGGACCTAAAGTTATATTCCTATAGCTTGTAACTAAATAATAAATAAATTATTAATAATACTCGTACGTATATTTTAATCAATAATTAATAATAATAAAGGTATGGCCACTCTATTCTCAAACCGAACAACCCCCAATTAGGCAAGTACGGAGCTACCACGGCACAAAGGCAAAGATAATGGTCAGTTAACTGAGTTCGGAAGATAGTTCACTTAGTCTAACTTTATCAAGTTGCAATTAAGTTCGTCGAGTAATTGAATATTCTCACGGCCCATATTACAATTACCCTCGTGAACTGGACACTTCGTATCGATTCAAACCCTCGCCTTTTACTTATGAATTTGTCGGGACGCTTGAAGTATATTGGGGGAAAACTGGTTCTTATTGTAATATAAATAAAACTTCAATTTGCCTAAACTGTTCATACTAATTATACTTTAAATACAACTATGAGCAATAGTACTTTTCAGTGATTAATATAATATAATATGTATGTATGTATAATGCCTTTATATCATTTTATTTACATCAAAGCCTTAAATAAATACGAATAAAAATTAAAAATAGTTACTGTGCAAATGGTGGAATGGAATGGAGGCATGAATGCTATTTTTCATGCAGCATTTCCCCTTTGAATCGCAAATCCAATTCTCTGGGCGAAAAATGAACCAGCCCTCCTGTCACCAGTAGAAACAATAAGAGGAGATGTGATATTTTTCATGAAACTTTTTGCACTATTACACCAAAATCCAAGCGTTATGTATAATTGTATATCATCCGCTGCCCAGCTGTTTTTCAAAATTAAAGGTAATAATTAATAAATTCATAAAGACTTGAAAAATTTTGATCTTATCTTAGTAATTGCAGAAAGTTACAAACGCATCTATATGCTTATCGATCAAAGTATCAAAATATATTTATATATTATTTACATCGAAGTATGAAATATTTATAAAGATGCTAGTAATTAGCAAATTTCATGATATACTTTTGAAGGATTACTAGAAATACCTGTTTTCAAGACCATAATATACTTTAAATTACAAAAAAGAGTGGTTATGATTAACTGAGTGAACAGCTTTAAAGCGACAAAATAATAGCCATTGTGAAATGACACGTCCCAGCAGGGAGAAATCGCAGACAAGACAAGAGATAGAGACGAAGCGTACAGACTGTGCCAATTCAAGGGGGATTTTATAGGATACATGCATACATCCCGGTAATACAACCGGTAATGTTCCGGTTTGAAGGGTGAATGAGCCAGTGTCACAACAGACACAAGGGACACAATATCATAGCTCACAAGGTGGGTGGCTCATTGGTTATGTAAGGAATGTTTAATACTTCATGCAGCGTCAATGTCTATGGTGGTGGCCACTTACCAACATGTGGCCCATTTGCCACATAAATGGCTTTTCCCGAATTTCTGAAAAAACGATAAGTCATACGTAAAAATAAATATTGATTCAAAAATCGCGAAGTTATTATCGTTATAGTATCGTTATTTTTTATTAATTTTTATGTTCAATATTTTAAAGGAAATAATAATTAACGTTACGTACGTAATGTAAATAGAAGTTATACTACGAATATTTTTTAACGCGTTTTTTAAACGCAAACGTCTGATAACAATTGATTTATTTAAGCTGCTTTTGTACTAATAAAAACTTGGACAAGGATATTATAATTATTATAAAAGTAATTTAATTAAAACTGAAATTTATGTAACTATGCGCGTCCGTAAACAGTGTGTACCGTATTCTACAAATTAATTAAGACTCATGTCTGTCAGAAGCATAAATAATAAATAAGGCGAATTATCCGTTACGTTCACAATTTATAATAACAACAATGATAAAGATCATAAATTCCGCATCCAGTGCAATTTGGTATGCATATATTCTTTAATGAACGACATAATTTTATCGGTTAATTAATACGACATGACAAACTTAATCATCATACCTGGAATACTTTTTTTCATTGGTTAACTCGTTTCAGATGTAAAAAAAAAAATAAACATTGTTCAACGTATAACTTTATACTACGCACTTACAGGCCACCGCACGCAACAATACACAAACATTAAAATAAAATTTAAAAAAAAAACTGGTTGCAAAACAATAGTTGCGGCGGGATTCTTGACGTTTTTATCATTTCGAGCAGAGAACAAAAGCTGAAGGCTTCCTGTTGAGGCTGCATCACAATTCTCGCGAAGTGATCGATACACACGTTTCGCACGATTGACGACTTCTAGATATCGTAATATAGTGCAATAACGGACAGTAATGTAAATGTATAATACTAATATGACATATAGAATACTAGTATTTTAATAAAAAATAGTACACACAAAAATACCTGAAAATTAAAATTATAGCTAGCACTTATAATGGCGGAAAAAAGAAACTCACGCATACATACATGAGCACAGAAAACATTACACTCTTTTTTTGGCCAGTCGTGTAAATAAAATAAGAACGTGGATAAAGTCAGTCACTCAAGAAAAATCCTAGTTATCGATTAATTCTCGATTGATTTTCGTCTTAAGATAAGTTGGCCGCATTTTTGCAAATAACTTAAAAATAGTGCGTTTTACAATAAAATATCACGACTATGTAAAGACTGGAACACCTGTTGCGTCAGAGATTACATTGGCGCTGTAAGAAATATCATCTATTCGCCTTTGCGCTACCAGTATTGGGAATTAAGAAATGACGCTCATTCATCCTTTAAGCCGGAACATAATGATACTAATATTGCTGTTTGTTGCAGAATTTGTGATGAGTAGCTACTCAGACGAGCTTGCGCAAAGCAAACGAAATCAATGATTTCTTTCAATTGTTTTATTCCAACATTTAAGCTGTCCAGTGTTGAAAGCTGTATGTGATCCATCTCGGTCAGCATTAACTTACAATAGAGGTGGACGTTCTATTCATCGGCACAATGCGACTTGATCTTTCGATCGGCTGATGATTGCACGTGATGCCAATGTGAACCATATGCTAATAGCTCATACCATTTCTTACGCTTTTTGTTCTTCCTGGTATAAATTTTTATTAGGCTCAATTTAGAAACCTGATATGTAAGGAAAAACGTATAAATATTATATAAGTAAACCTGGTTGCATTTACAGTATATGAGTATTTAATATAACAAAAATCTTTTATATTATTATTTTTTTGCAATATGGGTTATGTGATTGGGTATAAATACTTCGAAATCTGCATTATTTATTAATTTACCATTTTTTTTATTCAGAATAATGTTGAATTGGGTGAGGATCATAAATAACAATTTATGTAAGCAATTTTCATTCTTAATACTTAATATTTTTGACACGTAATATGATTATTATGATTTTATTTTATTGGAATTTATGTTGTATATTGTATGATAATGGGTTTGTAAATTATTATCTGTGTAGGTCGAAATAAATGCTTATTGTATACCGAACATTACGAATTATTTGATAAAAGTTTTATAATTTCAATCATACATAAAAATTGATAGCATAACTATTATAACTTCAGTTATATATAAAAATTGATACTGGTGGTAGAGTTTTGTGCAAGCTCGTCTGGGTAGGTACCACCCACTCATCAGATATTCCACCGCAAAACAGCAGTACTTGGTATTGTTGTATTCCGGTTTGAAGGGTGAGTGAGCCAGTGTAATTACAGGCACAAGGGACATAAAATCTTAGGGTCCAAGGTTGGTGGCGCATTGGCAATGTAACCAATGGTCAACATTTCTTACAGTGCCAATGTCTAAGGGCGTTGGTGACCACTCACCATCAGGTGGCCCATATGCTCGTCCGCCTGACTATATAAAAAACGAAAATATTTTTTCAAGTAAGCTTCATCAATAAGCTTCAAAAATTTTTAATCAATCTTATTATTTTTTTAGTCCCAGTACTTTCACAATTCAACAAATATAGCTTACATTTTTTCTTTAGGTAAGAAGTTATGAAAAAATCTCTGCCAAATTCGACGAAATTTTTGCTTTCATTTAGAAATGTGTGGAGGGATAAATTCCCAATTTTTTTTAATGACCACTTTTTTAGATTCTTTATAAAATTTTATGTTTCATGTCCTGTTATTTTCTTTGCATTGACGACTCGTGCTACGGTTTTTAGTTTTGTTTTTGTGCGTCAAATGAAACAAGTTTAGTTTAGTTTTTAAGCTTCTTAAAATGTATATATTAGAATCTGTTTTAAGATTATTTTTTCGAAAACTCTTTTAATTTATTTTCACGTATGTTTGAGGCTTACGTCGATCTAATTTGACGTTAAAAGTAAATTATAAAACATAAAATTTAGTTTTACTTTATACAAACTACACCGTATTAATTTTATTGTTTAAGCGCTTTAACCTTTTATGTATAACTTCGAACGTTACCAAATCTATTGTCTTTAAAAATTGTATAACACCGTTATCATAGAAATTTTTTTTTTTTAATTTCGTTATAATTTCGTCGGTCGTTTGTGTTTGAACATGTAAACCAAATTGGAATGGAATTCCATACGATTTACATAATTAACATTAATATATTGCAAAGTATTCGTGTACTTTCTCAAATTAGATGTTTTACTTGAAATGCCATTAAATTTATAACTGTTTCAATAAAAACTTTTTGTACGCATACCTCTCATTTTTGCTATATAGTAAATTAGGAAGAGAAATCTCTGATTGGTATACGATTATTATTAAATGAATATAAATTAACTTTTTTTTATTTTTATAAAATATATAAATCATTACTTTTTTATGTTATTTTATTAAAAAATCTTACTTTCCAAATAAGTAAAAAATAAAAAGTATAACAAACAGTATAATTGATAAATTTGCGTAGAAATACATTTTCTTTTTATTTATATAAAAAAAGACATTCGCTTGTATTTTATAGATTCAGACATCGTTGATTAGATTGAATTATCTATATTAAATAGTCACAATAAATAATTATTAAATAGGTGAAAAAAAACCTAAATTATATGGGAAACTCTAACCTTTATAGTATGTTCCAGATATGACATAATATATTAACATCCGATGAGCACTTCGTTACATGTTTAAGAATACTCCAATCCAAGTATCAATTTACACTCTATCTAAGATCTTAATAAAAAAACAATAAGCTCACGATAACCAAAGCCTAAAACAAAACGATATAAAACAAAGAGAAATTATCGGCGTGTACCCAGCCGCGGTATTAACGAGGGATGCGCGTGCGCATTTGTCAAAAGAATACACAATAAGTGTTATGGATAACCGATAGTTTGTTGCTTAGTTAGGAGTGGGATCGTTTGAACATGACCGTATTAAGCTGGCAACACACTTAGAACACGTGAATACAGCCTGTCGATTCGATGACATATAGTATATAGAAAATAAAATTAAAAATACTATCTTTTTTAATTACATAATTTCATAAATCCTCGCGAACTAATTAATTGAAAAAAAATTTACAATAAATTTTAAATTAAGCACTTTCATTATATTCGAAATTCAAATTTCAAATTTCACCCGAACGCAATGAACGTATTTAATTAAAACCAAATCATTATTATTTTTTTTATTAATGTCGTTATATTAACAAAAACGTAACAATGAAATAAAATATTTTATACCATACAAATTTAGTTCTTTTTTTAAAAGTTCAAGATCTTTTTAATCACTGCTTAAATATTTCTCGACACGGCGCACTATAACAGCGGGAGGTCCAACCGAGACACGCATTGTTGTTTATTATTAGCAAGAACTCCACTCTTTCGCTAATTGCGTCCATATCAGGTTGAAATTCTTTTCAGCCATTCAATATCTGTCTGAGGTTATTTGCGTATACAATGATTTTAAAATTATATGGTAAAGAATGGTATTGATGAAGAACTATTTCTATTTTTGAATTTCAAGTGTGTATTTTACTATTAATTTTTTTATTATTCACTCATAATTTGGCCATGACGCTAAGTTACATAGACTATATAACAGTACAGGAGTCCATCATGTGTTTGCGCACATATTCTCTTTCTCGTAGTTCGATAGAATGGAAATTTGACACGACCAGAAAGATCAAGCACAGGTTTTAAAACTCAGTGTTTTCCGAGGCACTGAAGACACTGGCACTGAATATTAGGTACACTACAATATATCCGAGTTCTGAGCGGCCATCGAGACCAGTTTAGGGTGTTTAGCAAATCACAAGAATGACTACAGGGAAAGTAAAGCAATTACCTGTCGAATGTGGTGAATATATATGTTATTTGACGTGAATCTGTATATTTTACTATACAGTAACAGCCTGTTAATGTCCCACTGCTGGGCTAAGGCTCCTCTCCCTTTCGAGGAGAAGGTTTGGGGCTTATGGCTATGGGCTCCACCACGCTGCTCCAATGCGGGTTGGTAGAATACACGTGTGGCACAATTTCAATGAAATTAGACACATGCAGGTTTCCTCACGATGTTTTCCTTCACCGTCAAGCACGAGATGAATTATAAACACAAATTTTACTATAAACAAACACTAGTTATCTATAAAAGTTGATATTTAAGAAGTAGAAAAATTCTTATCGAATTCTTTTTTTGAATATTATCAAGGTATACCTGAATAATAGACTTAAATCCTTATTTAATTAATTACTGACTAACTTAAGCTGACTTCACACCGGAATACAATACATTTTCCTTTCGCTTGGTAAATTACACAGCACACGATATATTAAGATAGAATTTATCCCACAATAAATGTTTAGTTATTAGTCGAGGGTTTGTCTTATTTCAAATAAAAAAATAGTAACCAATATATCTAATTTCTATTAAAAATTCTTTAAATAACTCAAGGAACACAAAAACACGGTAACTATTCATAAATATATTATCTTACAATATTTTTATGTAGAAAGGAAGATAAATTGCCCGTTTAAAATTCTCTTCCGAGAATTTTCACGAGAGAAATTTGAAAATTTCGATCCAGAACTGATTTGAGTGTGTTCTTTTTTATAAAAAATCAAATATAGACTTTTTTACCTCAGTGTACCACCATCGCATAGCTGGCGCATATGCATGTACAAATGCGTGCAGCGGGGGGTGCGCGACTGTAACGCGTATTGTGCTCGTTACTTGCGACAAATCGTCTGCGTCTAGACCGATGCACCGTTAATTGCGACCTATGAAACTTGAACCCGTATTTATTCAAACGTTAGGTATTTCAGGTGCTGCCTCATTGATTTAGTGGTCTAGCAGCATCAGCGATATTTTTTTCTATAATATAGGTGGTGGAGCAGGTGGAGCACTTGGTAGTAACAAGTCACCGCCGCAATAATAGACATTGGCGCTGTTATTTACCATTCCTGATAGTGACTATGCACCACGAATCTTGGGAACTAAGATGTTATATCCCTTGTACCTGTAGTTATAATAATAATAATAATAATAATATCCTGGGACATTTTTCACACACGGCCATCTGATCCCAAATTAAGCTTGTACAAAGCTTGTGCTATGGAAACCAGACAACTGATATACTACATATACTACTTTTCTTTTGTAAATACATACTTATATAGATAATTACACCCAGACTCAGGACAAACAGACATGTTCATGCACACAAATGTCTGTCCTGGGTGGGAATCGAACCCACAACCTTCGGCGTGAAAGGCAAGTGTTCTACCAACCACGCCAACCGGCTCGTCAAAGTAGTTACACTGGCTCATTCACCCTTTGAACCGGAACACAACAATACTAAGTATCCTTGTTTGATGGTAATATCTGATGATTGGGTGGTATCTCTAGCCCGGCTTGCACAAAGCCCTATCATCAAGTAACTTACTTCAGACACGTGAATGTCTTCTATTTTACTGACTGAGGTCATACCTTGGTGCATTGAGATCAAACTTTTGTGGTATTTTTCAGTGTACCTATAATATTTCAATAAATTGATTAAAAAAATGCCTTGCCGCCGAGATGAATTAAGAAAAAAACAAACACAAATTAAGCATTTCCAAATTCCATCGCTTCCCAGGATTTAAACTCATGATCTTCCGTCAAGATCGACAAGTGTCTCCACTGTACTGTCTCGGCTCAGCACCAAAACTAGCGTCCTTCTTATTTCCAAAATTTGTGAGAACATATCTATATATATATAAAATAATAACTAACTGACATATACGTAAAGCTCACAGAACTTAGCACCATGAAAATATGCATACGGATTCCTTTTACACAGTAGTTAACTAGGAAAGATTCCAATAAAGGTGTTAAAAGTTTTTTATGAAAATCATTCATTTTTGAAGAAAGATCTATGTAAATTGGTATTTTGCAATTGTGAATTATGACAAAAGCGAAGCCTATAAAGCGTTATTAGTATATAACTGAAGTAATAAAATGAAACATAAAATAATATTATCGTTTAAAATTTAATAATCGAAATCAATTTATTTCGCATTACGATAACTCGAAATATAAACCAAAGCGTTTCCTCAATCGATAGAATATTATAAACATTAATCAATTACCCTCTAAATAACTGTAACTATAAATTTTATTAACACTTATATCATTATCCTGACACCAAATACAAGTACGGTACGGTTTGATTCAATAAAACGGTTATTAATAATGAATTTATGTTGCAACTAATCCAGAAACGAATAACAATAGGCCGGAATAGACAGTAGCTTGCGAAACTCGGTGGCACTATGAAGACAAATTACTGTGACAATTGAATATAACTGGATCTACTCGCAGCAACTGAACCTGCTTTTAAACTTGCATTCCAGAAAACAATGTCCGACTTGACGCGATGCCTCGAGGCGAATGCATTAACGAAGCACCTCCTTTCATATTAAAGGTTTTTTTTTACCTTACCAACGCGCTGGTAGCTCTCTGAGTCGCCCGAAGCAAATCGCGGTTTATTACCCACTGCCCGGTAATTTATTATTGCATTTTTTGTATTATCAATAGCGTATAGTTTTTTACTTATTTCGATATTAAAATGGCTATTGTTTATAAAAATTGCAGCTGAGATTCTTATCTTGAATCGACGGAATTTACTCGACGTAAAATAAAAGGCTTCTGTATTTGAAATGTCTAAAGATTTAAAACATAAAATAATTATTTTTAAAATATTTTTCTAACTAGTTGTTAGAGGTAGTAATTTAAAAATTATATCGGGACGTCATACGCAAACCTCCTAATTGATATCTTTTTATATGATTTATTATGATTTACTGGTGGTAGGGCTTTGTGCAAGCTCGTCTGGGTAGGTACCACCCACTCATCAGATATTCTACCGCAAAACAGCAATACTTGATATTGTTGTGTTCCGGTTTGAAGGGTGAGTGAGCCAGTGTAATTACAGGCACAAGGGACATAAAATCTTAATTCCCAAGGTTGGTGGCGCATTGGCTATAAGCGATGGTTGACATTTCTTAGAATGCCAATGTCTAAGGGCGCTTAGTGACCACTTACCATCAGGTGGCCCATATGCTCGTCCACCTTCCTATTCTATAAAAAAATATATATATCGCATAAATGTGCGCCGAAAATTGCACGCCACAGAAAACATAAAAAGGATACAGTGTACATCTTAACAGTTTTACCAATTTGTCGTTAACAATATGTACTTATTCGTGTAATTGGGAATACTTTTTTCCTCCATATTGGCGAACAAAGAGGTCGAACAAAAGAGTCTTCAACTCGACTACTGGTCTTCGCAGTGACAAACCGCTTGCATGACTGAAATGGCCTAATTTGGGTGCTGGTAAAAAAATCGTTGAAAGCAATTGTCATTGTCCGTTCCAAATTCAAAATGAGGAAGACGCGGGAATAATCGCACAAGTTTTTGAAACAGGAACGTCGAGTTTTAAAAAAGGAATGGGTTAAACGGAGGCCGTTCGCAGGTAATCACAGGAGACGCGCACAAGGACTAAGGACAGTACACATGATGTCAAATTATCATACTATAAACATTTTAATATTTAACGCGTGTTTGAATAATCACTTTTGATCATTTGATGTTTTTAATTGGCAACTAAATCAACTTAGCCTTATTTAATTCATAATATATATTTGAATTAAATTTAAAACGGATTTAAAAAAAAAACGCATTCCCATTAAGATAAGATAATTCTTGACTTTTAATTTTTAAATCATCTATAATTATAAAACTATGTGTCATAGATTGGCACTAATGTTAAATATAAAATAATTGCAACACGTATCAAATCAATAAAAAAAAATAAAAAACAGTGATATTATTTCGAAATAATATTATATAAGCTTCCTTCATTGTAAGCTGGGTCTAAGATTGCGTGCACGGAGATACAGGTGCACACAGCCTGGAGCGACGCCCGCTCTTCATTCATTGTTACATTAGCGGCGCAAACGCACTGTTCAATACCATTTCGCATGCGAAAATATCTTTCAGAGATAATAAACATAGATAATAATTTATTATTAATGAAAAAATTGATTACTATAATTTAAAAAAAACACGCTATTGTAATGTAAGTTAAAAAAAAACTTAAAGACGGTACGGTTTGACAAGAATAAAAACTATAAGGAAAGGCGTTTTTTTTTTATTTTTATAGAATGGGTTGGCGGACGAACAAATGGGCCACCTGATGGTAAATGGTCCAACCAAAGTCCATTGACATTGGCATTGTAAGAGATGTTAAACATCGCCAATGCGCCACCAACCTTGGCTGACTCACCCTTCAAACCGGAACACAACAGTAGCAAGTCCTGCTGTTTTGCGGTAGAATATCTGATGAGTGGGTGGTGCCTACCCAGACGAGTTTGCACAAAGCCCTACCACCAGCGGTGTTTATAACACGGCTGGCTACTAGAGCTATTGATATTTAAGACTATTTATTCTCCAAAGTTACATTACTTGTAGCTTGCAATATTCAAATATTCAAGTTGTGTGTATCCTCTGGGCTCCCTCGCAGCTCGATCATACTCTGTCCAGTTCTTAGAAAGACTGTGTTAGGTGCCAACTCTCCCTGTTCGAGATTATGTAAAGTGATAAATGCTTGCAGTTATCAAATCGATCTACATTATGATTCCCTCACTAAGTTGAAATCAATTTGTACTGGCTTATCCCACTTTGATTAGTAAAATAACTATTTTTATAAGGCACTTTCAAATATACATATTTTTGTATATATTTTTTTCGTGTCTATTGTTGTAATTGAGTTTATATTATTATTATTTAGTGTTAAATTTATTTATTTATTTATTTATTTATGGTCCACAAAACAGATTATAACTAAAGACACATTTAATATATAAGTAAACATTATAAGCAAGCTAAGTTATAACCCAACAACTATGTGAACACAGATTGTAGACGAAATATTTCACTTATAAAAATCAAATAACAAATTAATTTGCTATAGCTACTTTTTTTCTTTTTATGTATAATTACAAGCGGTGTTTACCTATAATTAGTTGTTATGCTATTCTATTTATATATATATATATATATATATATATATATATATATATATATATATATATATATTAAATGTGACATGTGTTATATTCAATGTATACAACTGTTGGTAAGCCGTAATAAATAAATAAATAAATAAAATAAAAAGTTCCTGGGCCACCTGATGGTCAGTAGTCACCACCTCGGAAACTAAAATGTTGTGTTATATCTCCTGTACTTAGACTGACTCGCTCTTCAAACCGCAACTCAACAATACTAGGTACACAGACGGCTTGCACAAAGCCCTACCACTAAATAAATGGTACCACATTATTGTAATCTCACATCAATGAATTTACTTTTAATACTTGTATCAAAACGACTTCTTATATTTATTAATATATTGAGAATTAAGTTGACGTCACCAGTTTTTTTATTTTCCCTCTTCTTGCATAAGGCATTGTATCATACAGCCATGACATCAAAAAATCTAGTTCGACGTTAATTTTAAACTAACATATACCTCTCGAAATTTAAAAGCGTATTCTTTTTTTTTAATATCAGTTCAAATGAACTTTTTTTATATAAGCCTCCAATAGACACGTGTAGATAGTAAAAAAAAACTAATTTCGTATATCTAGAATTACCGTAAATAGAATTCCTACTTAATAATGGAATTCATTTATACTAATGAAGCGATACGCCAGGTGTCGAATACGTTAATCGACACAGATTATAAAATATATTTCTAATTAATATATAACCTTTTTTAATCTAGATACACTTATCACGTTTTTCCTAATTTACTATATTCTGAGGTAACGGAACTTGATGACTTCTGAATATTTTTGAAGGCCATAACAATTAATATCCAACAATGAATCTATAATTATAATTTATTAAATGTTTATAGTTCAATATCGTTTTATTATACTTTTTAATAACATAAAAACCGGTAATTTTAAGTTGATGAATGTTTTCGAATAGATCATCTTGTGACGTTCCATTTTTAATTTAATCGGGTAAATTTTTCTTTGTGAGCAACATGTAATCGACACACACCTCGTCTTATAAATTTGCAACAGCGCATCGTTTTTTATAATTTAATGTTAAAGGAAACTATTTATAATATAAATAAAATAATTACACCGTCCGGCCGTCGCACGGGATGCTGTGAAATGTACCGATCAGTCATGCTGAGAGGCAGAACGATTAAAGGTCAACGCAGACTTCAGACAACGGGTTAAAATAAATTTTTAAACGTGTAATAAGAAAAAAAAAATTAAAAATTAAAAACAAGAATAATTTGTTATACTAATTTAAAAGTTTTTACTATTATAAAATAAATATATTTTGAAAACTAAGAATGTTTGTTGATAATTTTTTCATATCTAAATAAAAAACAATTATAAAGATGAAGCGTCAAAATAAAAACAGAAAGATTTGTTTGATATATACACACAACTGCCTTAATGGTTTAGACTTTAGTGGAGACATAAGGTCGAGATATAATCCCGAGGTTCAGGGCTCAAATAGTCGGGCCGATAAAAAGTTATAAGGATTTTCTGACGAAAATTTCTCGGAAGCAACTCGGTGTCTGGAATTTGGAATTGTGTGCACTCCCTGGTGTCCTGGTGTCTCGGAAAACAGGTAGCGGGTATTCTGCGTTGTAACTCTTACCGGTCGTTTCGGATTTGTCGCCCCTCAGATTGTGAGAGCGAGGTGATAGAGAGTACAATTGTGCTTGTGCACACACTTGTGCATTATAATATGTACGGAGCAGTATGCTCAAATCAATTAAGAGGACATCATCATATATACACAGTTAAAAAAATTACCACAAGTATAAATAACTTTATAATATATATAAAACGCAATAGAAAGACAACTAAGACTTTAAATTTCATTATTACGACACCGATTGCTACATACATTGTCTTAAGACATATTTGACGCATGTATGAAGTGTGCCTAGGTCTCGTTTAAACATCGAACTAGACTAGCTGGATTTAGACTTCCAATTGCCTGACTGTGTACGTTAGGATTTAATGGGTGATAGTAAATATTTTGTTGCTTACTTTATTGTAAGTAAAAGCCGTTATAATTGATTTTAATAACTCTAGTGCTCTATAAATTAAAAGGATTATTAGTAGTTTTTATATTTTTATAATTATTTTCTAATATAATAGTATTTATAGAACATTGATATATTGGTACAATGATAAAATTCCATTTATGTACAATCTAATACAAAGAAGCTATGAATGATCAAGGGTTACATACACTTTACTCTCTACGACATACATCCAATAGGATGTATGTTGTAGACAGCAACCCGTGACCGGAGAAAGACCAAATGTAGGACAAAAGGTTTTATGTTCTTTCAAAGTCTAAGCTTTGACAACTTTTTTAAATCGGGATGCTTTTAAAAATATCCAGATAACAACCTAATACATTTTTGAACCTAGGACCTCGGGATCTGCAGGCATATACGCTAGCGATACAATAGAGGCAGTTAAATCCGCATTTTAATAATGTCCTTCTTAGATTTAACGGTCACGACGGTTTGGGCGGTTTTGCTCATCATTGCTAGTTCGTCATCTGTGACAGATATTATGCTGCATAAATATGTGTGCAAATGCCTGTGCACTTTCTATACTCTTACTCTTAGGAGAAAGAGGACCAACGTCTTTATGTGCTTTGCAAGTGTAAACATTGCCAATTTTCTTACATCTAAAACAACCTAATTACTTTACTCTGGATTTGAACCTACGACTTCAATATTGCCTTAAAAGCTAGCCACTACACCAAAGAAATCAAATTAATACCGATTATACGAGTAAAAATCATACCATTATAATACGTGTTACGTAGTTTCTCACTTACCTTTCCCTCACGTGCTTCGCGTCAAGCTTTCGCATAGACAGCTTGATATACAACCTACTTCATAGTTAAAGCCCGCCGTGGACTGAGACATAATTGCGGTAGAAATGTCAGGCATAAATTTCATATTCGCACTATTCATCCATTCGTTACATAAAAATATAATATATTAGTTAATCGACTTCGCACGGGTAGATACAAAAAAAATAATGTATTTTAGATAGGATTTGCGTAGTCCGTTACAGTGAGCGTCTACGTCGGGGAAGGACTTATTGTGACAAATTTCAAATCAATCGGGCGGATAGCTTAGGAGATCTCGTGATGAGTATGTACCATAATTAATGATAATAAATATAAATTTTTATTTCAATAATCGTGGGACAGATCTGTGCTGCCTAAATGAGTGAGGTAAGAAGCCCAAACTCGAAGAAGCGTTGAATTTTCATGTGCTTAGTTTGTGTTTATATGAGTACCTAATTGCTATATATATTAAAATTTATTGTTCGGCGAAAAGAAACCTATATATCTCGGATGTAAATCTGGTACAGATGTATCCAGCTATCGAGAGAGTAAGGCAGTGAAATGAGCTCCAAACCTTCTTCAACAGTACTGGGTGCCAATTCTACTAACAAATTGTCAATTTATCGCAATCTAATCGAAGCGTGATCGTTGCCGTTTATCCGATTTCTTATTATTTAATTTAATTATAGACTATTGGCATAATATTTGACAATTAAGTTCGCAATTGTATCGGGAACGTATTGTAATCGTTATAGTTTTGTATAATTCGGCCCCTAGAGGCCTTTGCCTATCAGTGATAATTTACAGGCATCAATCAAACATCCACGCATCACGCTCTAATTACTAAACGAATTTTAATAAAACTCTTTGTGATAGTAGCTTACTATCCATTACATTATAAAGTGATGTAACCCAATTAATATTGGTTACTTTATTATAGGATATCTTTTATCTAACTATAATTAAAATAATGTGGCTTATTTTCTTGTTGACTTCCATCTTCAAATAAAAAGTATACACATCAAAATTTCGATCATACAAAAAAGATGATAAACATCATTACGTTTCTTACTTAAAATTATATTTATGTCATATTAGGATAAGTCAATGGACGTTTGAGTTCCCGTTAGTGGTTTTTTCCGTTGATTTTTTTACTTATAAATCGGTAGTTTTTAATTTCCTCTGCACTTAGAACATTCTAGTGAGAGATTATCTAATTTATTTATTTCTAAGATACCCTTTTAACTTATATAATATTGTGAAAATAAATTATTTAAAATTTGAACCTTATTTATTTTATTATACTTTATGGTCCAAAATGTAAAGCACAGATAAAAAAGACATAATATAAGTTATTTATCTATATATTATTATATAATGAATTTACATAAAAATATACATAAATATTATTTGTCATACAAATAATAGTTTTATTTTTAATATCTTTGCCTGCTCAGCTATAAAAAAGTTGTTAGTTTGCAAAAAAATGTTACAAACTTAAAATAAGTAAATTACAAAATTATAGATATCATGATCAAGTATAGAGTAAATTTTAAATAATAAAAAAATAAAATAACAATGTATTGATAAAAATTTAAACGAGACTGGTACAACCACAGAATAAAAGTACTTATACTGAATATATTTTGAATTTGAACGAAACTAAGAAATTGTCGTCAACAAGATAATTCCGAACTAACATTCTAATTCGACAAATAAACCACCTCTAAAGTCAATGTTCAACCTCAGTTTGACTCGATCAGATAAAATCGGAAATTGAATTGTCAATAATTATAGGCGTCAGGTATCCTAGGTCTTAAAGCTTGACCCTAAGTGTTTCCTAGCTAGATAAACTAAAGCTCGGGGATACACTTGATTTATGTAATAGCTACTTAATGGGTTATTTGATATGGCTATAAAGCGTATTTCCTTTAAACTTAATTGGTTTAAAAATTTATCATAAATTAACTCTTCTTGTAAAATATGATGGTAATTTGAAGTGGACTGGTGGGAAATTTTATAAATAAGTAAATATTCTAATGTCACTTTTATATATTCGACTGACCGTTGGCGTGTTTGGTAGATACTTCACTTTCAGAATTTCACGCCGAAGGCTGTCGGTTCGATTCCCATTTGTGTGCATGAACATATCTGTTTGTCCTGAGTCTGGGTGTAACTATATATATTAACTTTGCTGTATAAAGGATTATAGTGATAATAAAAAATACAATGAAATTATTTCAAAACTTATTTCACTGAAGTTAGTGTTAAAATAATTTCATTGTATTTTTTTTGCCTATGTTATTGAATTGTTGAAAAATATTAACCACTGAGTTTCTTGTCGATTCTTACATAGGGTAGAATCTACATTCTAAGCCGGTAGTAATATAACTTTATATTTAATGTAATCTTATCAAATGACGATTGCTTGTAAAGCATATTTAATTAAGTATATTTTAATTTACATGGCCACATCGTGTATGATTAATAATGAGCGCAAAGCTTAAACAAGAAAATGAAGATTAAAATTTAAAGAACACTTGCTTTTCTTATTGCAAAAATGAACTCAAAAAGAATTTTGCAATCGCCCCGTATAAAATTTTATTTCTAATGAATTAAGACAAGACAAAAATTCTAATTAATCATAAATACGTTTTAGTATTTCTTTACCTCGTTCGAAGCCATTTCTTGTATTGCTAGCTATATATATATATGTGTATATACTTAATATAGCTTTAGTTACATTTTCAAAATAACTATATTTACGAACTCACCGCTGCAAATGCGTTAAATATACCACTATAAGCTATGGAGATTTTTATCAAGAAAGTTTCAGTAGTAGCTGGGTATAAGCAAGCACTCCCTTACATCAATTACATCAATCTCTCCGATTGTAAGGATGAGGAAATAGAAAGTGCATCTCTGTTTGCGTTTACCCCATATTCTATAATATAACTTGCGCAGATGCCTAGTATTAAAAAATATTAACTCATCTAATACCGAACTTATTTCTTAGCTCGAAGGTATTTTACGCAAAATATTCAATCGTTATAATCAAATGCATTTAATACCCTTTCCATTCTTAATTCCCACGTGTAGTATTAAATAAAAGATGGCCGATGCGTACGCGCAACTAATGTACGTCTAGGAGATATGATATATTGACAGCAACGGACACAGAGCTCGCATGTGTGCGTTGAGTTACCGTACTAACTAGTGTGTTATTATTTAGTAATTTGTGGTCGTAAGTTGGAAGTTTTGCGGTGATAAATTGAAAATGTACTTCTTTTTAATGTGTGCATTTGTAACGAAATACGTTCGTATGAAAAATGGCGTCATTTTAATAGCTGTTAAATATGTATCCGTGGCTTGAAATGTTGGCTGAGACTGATGATGAATGTTAATATTGTTACATTGTTTCGTTTTTGATGGTGCTTAATACTGGGTGTAGATTCTACACACTTACTAGATAATAAGCTTGAAGAAACAATTGGTGGGGCATTTTCTGTGCATTGTCTTATGAATTGAAAAGTACCTAAAGTAAATTAATAGCCTGTAAATGTCCCACTGCTAGGCTAATATCTCCTCTCCTTTTGATAAGAGAGCACTTATTAAATACGTGTTCATGGATAGGTAAACATGTGGCAAATTTTTATCCGACACAAGCAGGTTTTCTGACGATGTTTTCCTTCATTGTTGCACGAGATGAATTACAAACACAAGTTAAGCCCATGAAAATTCAGTAGTGCTTGCCTGGGTTCGAATCCGCAATCATCTTTTAAGGCCTCGATTTTTTTTGTGAAGTATGAATGACTTATTTCTTACTATACCGAAACCGAAACAGCTTGTGAATGTCCCACGGCTGGCCTAAAGGCCTCCTCTCCTCATTTTGAGGAGAAGGTTTGGAGCTTATTCCACCACGCTGCTCCAATGCGGGTTGGTGGAATACTATACAAGTGATAATATATTAATATTTAGCTTCAGTATATTTAAAATGTTAGACTTGTTTTGCCATAACCTTTATCAATGATTACAAAAATCATTCCTTTATGTATTTGACGTGAAAATTCGAACGAGGAATTCAAAACTTACAGTCCGAATCTAATGCTAATATTTAAAAAAAAAATCATTGTTCAATAAACAAGTCTTATAAAGGCATACTGTATCGAATATACAAGTTAATTTATGCAACAATACATCTTGTCACACCAATCTTAGCAGCCATCACTATTTCGCATTAATTTAACTTCCACCAATAGCGTGACAGATGGCGCCTCCCGCAGATTTCTCGACCAATCGCGTACAACTATTTGAAAAACAATAGAACATAAAAAATCCGTCACGCGCTATGCGCACGAGTCGACTGCCTAATTTGTGTTCTCAAATCAAATAGGAATCATTCTTAAATTGCTACTTCGTATTTGTTTGTGATTTCACGCTATTCAAATAAATATAATTTATACATGGTGTAGTTAAGTTACTAATGGCTCGAATATTTCACGGTGTATACCTATTGACTTTTCTTAATCGTAAATAAGGTTCACGGTCTATTACCGGTTTCTCGCCATTATATACGAATAAGATCGTTAAACATGTTGACCCAAAGAAAATCCCACATTTATTGGAACAGTTTTTCGTTAGTGTAATTTATTCAACTATACTTTTAATAAAATAAGTGCACATGATATCCGAAATAAATTAAGCGTTAATTAATAAATAAATAAAAATATTTAAAAATAATCGTAAGTATGAAAATAAATAATTATACTGTATTTAAGGTCTATATAAGTAATATTTTTGTAAGAGTTCCACGTGGATAAAATATATGAACTTGATATATGCTTTCGAATCGGCTTGTTTAGGGTTATCACCTGCCCTTTATCTCGGAACATTTGTTTTTTTTTTTTAAATACAAGCTCCTTAACAGATAGGCGTTATGACAGGCACTATAAACAAGAATAACATTTTCGCTACATTGTTAAATACAGAATTATCTTTATTTCACAGGTTACAAGCACTCTTGAGTCGTCACTTATTGTCACTCATTTTACAATGTACATTTTAATTTAAAGCATTGTTTCAGAATGTTGATTCTATTGAAAAAACCGACTAAAAACTCAATAATTAAGTATTCATCTTCATCGATCAAAAAATGTACGTATTATACAATTATTTTTTTTTTTATAGAATAGGAAGGCGGACGAGCATATGGGCCACCTGATGGTAAGTGGTCACCAAACGCCCTTAGACATTGGCATTGTAAGAAATGTCAACCATCGCTTACATAGCCAATGCGCCACCAACCTTGGGAACTAAGATTTTATGTCCCTTGTGCCTGTAATTACACTGGCTCACTCATCCTTTAAACCGGAACACAACAATAACAAGTACTGCTGTTTTGCGGTAGAATATCTGATGAGTGGGTGGTACCTACCCAGACGAGCTTGCACAAAGCTCTACCACCAGTAAAATATTATTATATATATGACATATCTTATATGTGTATAATAATCAAATGAACACTAGCTCCAAGCTTATTTCATATTAATCATAACGTACAGTACAGTAAGCATTTCTTTTTTTTTTGAGTTTTAAATTTAGTTATTGTTAAATACAATACTGTCAGCTCAATTTTATTATACATAGAATCGAATGCTCTTCTTGGATAATTTATCTTAATGAAAGATTTGTGTTTCAAATTTATTTTTACTTCTCCTGTTTATACAATGCCGAGATGCTGTTTATAAAAAGCCGAGATGGCCTTGTGGTTAGAACGCGTGCATCTTAACCGATGATCGTGGGTTCAAACCCGGGCAAGCACCACTGAATTTTCATGTGCTTAATTTGTAATTAAAATTCATCTCGTGCTTGACGGTGAAGGAAAACATCGTGAGGAAACCTGCATGTGTCTAATTTCATTGAAATTATGTCACATGTGTATTCTACCAACCCGCATTGGAGCAGCGTGGTGGAATAAGCTCTAAAACCTTCTCCTCAAAAAGGGAGAGGAGGCCTTAGCCCAGCAGTGGGACATTAACAGGCTGTTACTGTACTGTTTATACAATGTTTATCACTATTTATATCATAATCGATGTTGTTATGGCTTTGAATTATGTTGTTGTGAATAATTGTAATTTGGACCCATGATCTTGAAATTCGCTACCAAGCTGGCCACTAAGCTAACAGGGCAGCTAATGATACCATACCATAGCATATAAAAAATATACAAACGGATAACGTGACTAGGTGAGATTTCGTAAACAAATTAAAAAAAAATCTTAGAATATAATCGTATCATAAAACGATCTTCTTACGAAATACTAAATATTTGGTCAATTAAATGCTAGTATTAATTAAGAATCTACAATAAACAGGTTGGTTTGTTCATTCCCGTGAGACAAAGGGCTCCAAGGTGAACTTTACATCTACACGGTAAAGGGACAGGCATACCAACACCTCGGTAGTCCTAATTAGGGACTGGACAACACCTGCGGGACTCCTAATACCTAAACGATATTTAGGGTTGAATAAAATAAAAATTAAAAAGAAACTATTATATAAATCTATTCAATGTAAAAATATAAAATATGTATTTCATCATATGAATTAATCATTAATAAATATTAAATAAAGTTTTTTTTTTGGAACAAAATAGAAACACCACTTGTGTTTCTAAAAGAAAATTATATTATTGTTTTTCTTTAAATTGTATTTAACGTTTAAATATTTTGAATTATATTTAATGTGTCTAAACAATGGATAAAAAATATAGATAATATATATCGGTGACAGCCCTGTCCAATCCAAGGCGTTGCGTGTAATTAGAGATTGTATACATTAGCAAATACAAATAAAACACAATGCGAGTGGGTCCCGGCGCGAACATTAGTCTCGTAAGGTCGAAGATATAGCTAGGATGTTGCGGGCCAGCTCTACAAGATTGTTATCTTAAATCAACAGTTAGTACCATTTGGCTAAAACGAATAGAATTTTATTAAATATAAATGAATTTATATGAAAGTATCTGGTCCAGAATTAACATAAAAAATTATTCTAAAAGAAGGGAAGCTATTCTAAGACATTGCTACAAATAACCTTTTCGTGTATGTTATTTATAAAAGTAAATACTTTTAAGGATTAATTAATTTTATTAAAATTTATTATAGTTAGAAAAATAGCTTTGAAAATAACGTTTGTATCGCAAAAAATGTATACATATGAAATTAAACTTTTTAGAGGCTGTTATAATCAAATACGTGTGACCTGGCAGTAAAAGTGGTTTATGGATCACGATTGTAGAAAACGCATGATATGAGGATTGACAGTGTTAAAACAGTGGTACCAAGTTAATCTCCTGTTAAAAAAAGTGGTACCACCGGACCTCCACAGTGGCATGGTCCACTCCAATTAACATAAACACCAGCTGTATTTATAACTATGTCTATATATTACTTCGAAAACAACAGTGTGCGAAGTAATTATTCACGGAGAAAATTGCTGCAAGATCTAGATTTTATCTAAATCTAAAAGCAGTTTTCTGCTTTGTTTTATTCGTAAAGAGCCAATATGGCGTAGCGGCTGGAACACGTGAATTTGACAATAAGATTGCGAGTTTAATCCTAAACAAACACCGCTAAGTTTTCATGTGCATATAGTGTTTATAATATATTCACAAGGGACATAAAATCTAAGGTCCCAAGGTTGGTGGCGCATTGGCAATGTAAGCGATGGTTAACATTTCTTACAGTGCCAATGTCTAAGGGTGTTGGTGACCTCTTAACATCAAGTCGTCCATATGTTCATCCGCCTTACTACTCTATAAAAAAAAACCATGGTGTTGGATGAAAAACTGTCACATAGATATGTATCGTACCAATCTGCGATGGAGCAGGGTGGAATACACAGTAATTAGAAAAATAAAATTTAAAAAATGGTATTTAAAATATGTTCACCAGCCCTCAGCTATACATGCTATCAAATCCAACGACTAGAATAAATCAAAACAATGGAAAAAATAAGATTATCACAGGCACATAGGGCACATCAGTGGAGATCTATAAGTTAAAAGAAAGAAAATATTACATGAACTACAATTTATCAATCAATTAATTGTCATTAAAATCAATCATCACCCAAATTGTTGACAGATGGTAAAAAAATATGTATGGAATATGTGCCAATTCAATTGATACAACCGGAATCGAATGAACGTCACCCAAGCCATGCCACTTTATCAATATTCGCACCAAACGATCATGGAACGCCGTATTTTCATTATTAGTTGTATTTTATCACAATAAATCTAACTAACTGCAATTCTGGATGCATATTAATAATTTACATGGGTGCTTCGACCTGACCCCGGGCTACGGTAGCTATTTCGAAACACGCGACATCAGTTAAATATATAGTATTGGTATAATAATATAGAGGCTTTCGTCCAGCAGTGGACGGCAAAAGGCTGAAAAAATAAATAAAAATAAAATAGTAATATATAATAAACTTCTAGGTGATAGGGCTTTGTGCAAACCCGTCTTGGTAGGAACCACCCACTCATCAGATATTCTACCGCTAAGAAGCAACACTTAGTATTGTTGCAGTGTGGTTTGAAGGATAAGTGAGCCAGTGTAACTACAGGCACAAAGGACATCTTATTTTATTCATAACATAACATCTTTGTCCGTTCCGTTTCGTTGGTAGCGCATTGGCGATGTAAGGAATGTTTAATATTTCTTACATCGCCAATGTCTATGGGCGGTGGTGACCACTTATTATCAGGTAACCCAATTGCCCGCCCGCATACCTATAATATAAAAAAATGTATTCAATAATAACAGTTTTCATGTTTTTTTTATAATTATTATCATCAATTAAAATGACGGTGTTCCATTTTTACAAAGCCTGTAAAAACTTTTTAATTTGAATTTAATTATTTGTGATATTGATTTGTGATTATGCAAAGATATAAAATTCAGATCATTATTATGTAACTTGTAATATATTACATATTTTTTTATTACTTAGTAGACTTGATGATGGAGTCAGGAGGTGGAAAAAGCCTGTTTCGTCTATTCTCTTCTGTGCGTTCCCCTTTGGTCTAGTTGTTAGCTTATAAAGCTGCAATACCGAGATCGTGGATTCAGTCTCCGGACCGAGGCATTAAAGAATGATTGGGTTAACTTCAGCCGTCGGGTACCGGAAACTTATATACGACAAATTCTTATACATTAAAAATCATATTGGTGATATGATTTGTAAAGAAGTAGATATCAAAAACAATAAATATATTTAATTATATACTTTTAATGGTTCATGTGGTAGAAATGGTATGTATACTAACGTTAATATACCCAAAAAGATATAATATATGCGTATTATCTAAGATATACATATGCATAATATTGTTTGGTGACCATCACAGAACCGATTCGCTCATCGATTCTTATACCAATTTTTTATACCTATTACAACTTCGTAGATAGTTATTTAGTTTTGATATTCCACCGTTTGGGAATCATCAGTATATTCATAAGTATTTAAAACACATCCGTACGATATATCTATTCATCTTTTCAATGAAATTAAAATTTAATGAGATGAGATAGATTTCTACCAACCCGCACTGGAGCAGCGTGGTAGAATAAGCTCCAAACCTTCTCCTCAAAAAAGGGAGAGGAGGCCTTAGCCCAGCAGTGGGACATTTACAGGCTGTTACTGAGATAGATAAAATAGCCTATGATATATATATATATACTGTTTTGTATTAAATACCAAAATCGTCACCGAGGAGTATAAATTTCATTTACAAGGACTACTACTAATCCCATGCAAGTCCAGCCCCATGTAGACAAGGCTTGTAATACGAGACGTTTTATGCTTTACGGGGGCGACGTACGATCACGAACAACGTCACGCCGAAGCTTGAGTTTGGCTGGCTCAAATCATTCATAATTATTAATAAGTTGATTTATTTCTTTGTATGTGTTGTTTCATTTATATAATACACACACTACACTAACAAATATACAGATTCATTCTGGATTATTAAGTTACATTCATTGTACTATTAATATTTATTTTTAAAAATAACATTTAGAATAAAATCTTTTCTACCTATTCATATAATTAAAATTAATATTTATGTACAGACATTTTTATAAAATACAAAATTAAAATAAAAAGTACAAAATTCAAACAACAAATTTAAAGCAAAAACACGCCATCTAAAAGATTGTCCTGTGGCATTGTATTGTTTGTGGATTCATTCTTAATAATAGAACACAATAGTAGAATATCTGTCGTTTGGTTGTTAAATGATTGCACAAGTAAATGGCGTCCAGTGAAGCTGGAATGAGTTCAATAAAACAAGCTTTTGATGGTCTTTGATATAAGAGATGAATTAAAGATCAAATGTAAGTAAAGTAAGTACTAGTTAGAAAGAGACAGAGATATATTTAATTGCTTAGATTCCTAAATTTTAAATTTAATTTAATATATCTACTTGCGTAAATTAAGTTACTTTTACAACGTAACAAATATCGTTATATAAGTTTAATTTGCAAATTTTATTCTATACAAATGTTCTGTGAGTGTAAATAACGTCTCGTATGTTTTACATTTTAACAACGCGTAACTTTGATTCAATCGCCAATAAATCGAAATGTACTCCATATTAATTAGCTTGCGTGTGCGCAACGCTACTGTACACTATCAAAGATTTATTGTTCGTTTAGCAAATAAAGTTTATTTATGAAAAATGCCATCGCTTGTTCCAAGTCAGTTATACATTCGCGTGCAAGGCGCTTTGTATATTTAAACTATTTTGTTTTATTTAAATTGGCAACACAGAACTAACTTACGGTGATATTTCAAACAACTATCCCGTTAGCGATAGTTCTTGGGTATCGTTAGTAATAATAAATGCAAATGTAGCTCTGTTTGTTTGTTACCTCATCACGGTTAAGTATTGGTTTAGTGAACACAGAACTGATAATGACCATTTAATTATTAATTATCAGATAATGAAAAGAAACGTAACGTCCAACAGATTTGAGACAAGCGACGACGGAAAAGTTAAATCTTAATGTCACTCAATCTTTTTTTCAGTTGAAAAATCATGTTTTTGTCACAAAATATGCTTTTGTTAACGAAAAATATGATTTTAAAATAACAGGTATTTTCGTATACTTACAGGTACACTTTCTTTGGTTGTGGTTTTCTTTCCTAATAAATATATTGGGAAACATCCCATGACTGTTGCAGGTTGACGGTGTCCATACAAAATTCCCCATCGTCCTTGGACATTGACGATAACTTCACGGGATAAAATATACTTGCTTGATGAGAATCTCTAGAATTTTTTTTTTGTTCGTATTAGGAAGGCAATAAGCAAATGGTCATTTTCATACATAGACTCTGTTACTGCAGGAATTACCTGCGCACTATTTATTACATCGGTAACGAGCCCTCAAATTGAAACACAATATTATTTATTGACATTTTTTATTATGGAATGATAACATTATTGCTCATGTTTTATATCTTACAATTAAAAAAAATACAATACAATTATCTGTTTAAAAGTCAAAATTGACATCAAATATGAGCCCATAAAAATTTTCATTCCCCATTTGTTCTCCCTTAGAGGTGGTGTTTTATCTTCAAACTTAAATGGAACATAAAGAAAGTATACACTCTCAAACAGAAAAACAATAATATGAATCGGATTATTCAAATTATGGAGTTCTGACGTAACAAACAACCAAAAGATAGAAGCTCATCCTTATTTTGAAGTCGGTTAAAAAACCATAACATTAAAAAAATCTAATACAAAAATAAGTGTAACTAGAAATTCGATTGCATCTTTTTTAAAATAATATCAAGCGCATGTCATAGTATCATATTCAATGGCATGAAGGGGCCATTTCTGTCAATTTATTACTCTCTGGATATTTAACGCGATCGGGGCTAACCGAGATCGTTTGCTAATGAGGGATTTCTATCCAATTTATTTCAATAAAATGTCATAAAAATAATAAGCTTATTTAGAGTTTCGTATGATGTTACAGGGGACGTAATTATTATTATTTTTTTTATTTGCGCCGGGATGGCAAATGACTCTACTCTACCTGGTGGTAAGTGGTAGTAGAGTCCAAACGCGACGACGGCCAGTACAGTCGGGAAGAATGTTCTGTACTAGCCGTCCCCGCCTTGCCGGCCCGCAAGATGCCTCTTCACGCCTCGTTTGAAGGAACCCGGGTTGTAAGAGGAGGGGAACACGTATCAAATCGTTTAAATAAAATATATATATATATAAATAAAGGTTTGTTGAAATTTTTAGTCTTGTGTGTATCTTATAGAGCATCATATCCATAGTTTTTGCGTACAGATCCCGGATAGAAAATCCGCTAACTATAAAAGCACTGATCTCTATTTCTCTCTGCTGATTTTAAATTATCGTTCATTTTATCATATTATGAGAATAAGAAATTATATGGTGCTTATGTATGGCGCACATATGTGTGCTATATTACGTCTTCTGCTAAGTTAAGATTTAAGTTATTTTTAGCTTTGCTTATTAATACATTTAAGTCTAATGTCAAAAACCTTTCATAAATAAGGTTTATTTGACAACACGAAATTATATAAATAATAAAATAAGCGTGAAGTTAGTATTTATTGATTCCCAAACAGGATATGCTTTTTAATTGTATTTAATTGACTGTAATTAAAGTGATGAAAAAGAGTAACCACTGAGTTTCTAGTAGAATCTACATTCCGAACCGGAAGTAGCTTTACATTTAATTAAATATATTAGTTACATTACATTATTTAATTCAATAAATAAGCCTACTTAAATAATAACTTATTCGATTTCAGTTGATTTGAGTTCGTCAATATTGTGATTCGTAATACTTGTGAAATATATAAAAAAACGACTTAAGGTGATTCTATTTTGATGCGATTCCTGTATGTGCTATAATTTTATATATTATCAATGTTACATATAACTTTCTGATGATGTAAGGAATCCCCGAGCATTATATTAGTGACTATTTTGTTTTTTTTTAATTGTTTTGGAATAGTAATCAAGAATGTTTTCGAGCCGTTTTGAGTTGGAGCTGTGATCCAACACATTTGTTTCAGAGCGCTTACGGCCTAACTTATAGACATTGTTAGCAGTTAATTAGTTATTCTAGAACGTCCAGTGACAAATATCAGAAAGAGATAAATATATAAATAAACAGTTGCTAAGCAACGTTTGTAATTAAGGCTGATAATGATTAGCTACCATACATTTACTATTTTAAAAACTCCAACAAACCTTTCACAGTATTATATCCGCCGGAACACCTAACCTTACTAAGAATATCTACCAAGACGTATACATTTCAGGAGATGTTGATTAAATTTCAACGAAGCTCCCTAAGATCATCTCAGTAATTGGCTGACAGGCCTTCGAGCTATCAAAGAACCGAAACGGGCTATATCCCTTAATATTAATAAAAATATTAATAGATGAAGTTACACAGAGACTCTGTCAGCTGCATTTTCTTAAAGCAGCCAAGAAAATGATGTCCGATCAGAAGATAATATTGTATGGATGTACTCTTCATATAAAATGAAGTTTTATTTTATGATAATAGTTTTTTATTTATCGATGATAATTGACTAGTGGCTGAATATGACCACAGATCCCAATGTCAAAACCCCAAATTGGACCAATAAAAAGTTGTTGGGTTCTTATGTTAAAAAATGATCAGTAGCTGCCTCGGCAAGCACGTAAAGCCGTTGGTCCTGCACCTGAACTCTTTCCAGTCGTGTCGGATTTGCTGCCCCATTGGATTATGAGAGTGAGGGAATAAGAGTGCAGCTGTGTTTGCGTATATACTTGTGCACTATAATATGTCTTGCGCATATCCATTCAGATAAGCCGCCGTGAGCGAAATCGGTGACGAGGGCATTATCACCTTTTATCGATGACATTATAAATTCTGCAACGGCTACCAATGAGACATTAACGAGATATTTATTCAAAACAATTGGCAAGAAACTATTTATGATATTTTTAATTTGTGTTAAAAAAAAATAACACTACCAATTGTAATAATAGAAAAGTCAAGACTGCATTCTGATATGTAAGAATTATCATAGTACATTATTATTTCTTATAACATCTCATCCATATTAAGTCGAATATAGCAAGTTCATAACGGCAGTGCGGATAAAATTGCACGTAGCATAAAGGAAAGCGGGCGGATATAGAAAATCTCTCAATACCAGCCGGCTTTCAGCTCAAAGAGTCGTGTCCATGTTGTAATAACCTGGGTGGGATCTTTCCATGTCTTATTCATTATTGAACCTAGGTCTTACTAAATTGTAAAGGTTTTTTAAAATATTTGTATTTATTTAAGAAATTATTTCTACTAAAAATATATGAACAAAATTTCCATCATCAGCTATTGTAAAAATCAAAGTTGTATTATTTTTATAAATTAATTGAATATTTTATAAATAATTATACTATCAATAAGTGTGTATTCGGTTTCTTAAATACAAATGTCATGATTGAATTGAAACCTTAGTGGCTTATATTTAAACAAAATACTTACCGTTGAATTTTAAAAAATATTGGGAAAAAATCACTACGAACCTTACCCACTAGGAACATCAAAGTAAGAACTAAACATCATTTGTGACGTATCTTGATTGGTTTACGAGTGTTTTCTTTTACAAGTCTACATCAATAAAGGACTTATATTTTTTGTATTTTTTTCTAACTAGAAATAAAATATTGGCATTTCAAAATATAGCTTATATCAGTGCGAAAATATCGCGAACAATCAATTACAAGCGAACTGTCAAAGTGAAAAGTCCTCCGGGGAAAACAGGTAAAACAAAATATAAAACTGAAGCGAAACGAACAAAACATTGATTAATGACGAAATGCACTCGAAAACAAACTGTCGAACTTCTTCAAATACACGATACAAATGCCTCGAATATAACCCCTCGGAAATAATGGTTTCCTCTATGGATACATTTACCCTAACAACCATGACGATGTCGAGCTATAACCAACTTTATGGCTAAGCAACACGGTTTAATTAGCTTTGAGACGACTTTTGCAGGGTACAGGAACCAAAAGTTGGTACACGATTTTCTTCACAGTTTTGTTGCTTTTTTTTGTTGTCCCGCGGAAGCGGTAGTGCCGTGTAGGGACGTGTATTTCCTTCTTTTTTGTTGAGAAATTGTTTCGATGCCATTAAGCCGTTGACAGATCACCTTCTTTGAGTAATGCCTTCAATTGTTTGTGTTATAGAGGGGGAATGTACTGTAAGACGATTCATAAATGAGTGGTTTTTGAAAACGATTAACATAGCGATTTATAGTTAATATTAGTAAAAAATTTTGATCAATGATTATGAATCCACCATGGTCAAAGGTCATAACGTTGAGTAGAATAAATCTCTCGGGTAAAAACGTTTGATAATAAAAACAGGTGTGTGGATAACCATTAATTATTTATAAGTCAATAAAAACTAAGCGTGAGATTACAGATTTATAATCAATAACATTTATTTATAAACACATATACAAGAAAGCTTAGATGCAATAATAAAATTGATTACCTTAACTACAATAAAAGGTAAACCCGAATAAATCAATCATTCCATCGAATACCTTTTTACCTCATTAATATTTAATGCATCGATTACGCAAAAATAATGATTACGGTATCCCCTTAAATCACTTAACTATGGGACACTTAGTTTTTTTCGATAAAAATATTTTTTTCTCACGCATCTTTACCGTACAACTGACATATATGCTATGAATATAAAGTAGGCATAGGAATAACGACTTTACGCTTCAAAAATTAAGCCTATTTTCGTGTATCACATTAGATATAAATAGACATTAGGTTGCATGTACATTAATGAAATGATACTTGTAATATATCAGAAACCCCGTGTCCACAAGAGCCGACTTCGATTCCGCTGTATCTTCGTCCGTGTATATGGTGCGGACATAGTGTTATGTATAGATTTCGAAATTAAAAAAAAAAGTTTTTTTGAAATTAATTTCATACATCCTTTTGAATATAGAAAAGGAAAAGATTTATGTTATGTCTGATAGTTTTGTACACAATATCGTATCGTTAAATTTGTAAAAAGCTGAGATGGCCTAGTGGTTAGAACGCGTGAATCTTAACTGACGATCGTAGGTTCAAACCCGGGCAAGCACCACTGAAATTTCAAGCGCTTAATTTGTGATTATAATTCATCTCGTGCTTGACGGTAAAGGAAAACATCGTGAGGAAACCTGCATGTGTTTAATTTCATTGAAATTATGCCACATGTGTATTCTACCGACCCGCATTGGAGCAGCGTGGTGGAATAAGCTCCAAACCTTCACCTCAAAATGGAGAGGAGGCCTTAGCCCAGCAGTGGGACATTAATAGGCTGTTACTGTTACTGTTAAATTTGTAACACATTCAGTCAAATATATTTATTATTTTATAATATTCAAATATATTTTATTCAAATATATTTATTATTTTATATTATAATAGGAGAAGGCAAGTTAGCCGATCAATTAGTGATCAGGTATACGGATGGGCATAAGATTCACCTAATGTTACGTGATCACCACCGCCCAAAGACATTGGTAATGTAAGAAATATTAACCATTCCTTAGATCGCTAACCTTGGAAATGAATATCCCCTATGTCTGCAGTTACACTGGTTCACTCACCGTTAAAACCGGAATGCAACAATAATTAGTATTGCTGTTTAGCGGTAGAGTATCCGATGAGTACCAGACGGGCTTACACAAAACCCCAACACCGAGTAAACATAAATAACTTTTACTATATATAACACGCTTATGTACAAGCTTATTTCTAGACTTTTCAGAAAAATACATCACAATTTACTAGCTAAAACCATACGAAATTATATATTCTTAAGTTCAAGCACACGGGATTTCCTTTCAAAAAAAAGTTTGCAAATTAGGCAGTATATGTGTACATATGTGCCGGAAAAACTGTGTCGTCGGTTTTTACGCGTACGATAATGCGCTTTAACGTGTTCTATGCAATTTTACCAGATATCAGTCATAAGGACATTATTATCATATTTAAGCAGCGACAAAACGAGAGAATTACTATATATTCACCGACTAATCTTCGTTTATTAGTACAACCGCCAAAGCTGTGCTGTAGCAGCAAGACTTGATATACGTATGTGTATTAAAGTTCTCATTGACTCACGCTTTCCGCTGTTCCCATGAATACAACCGTGGTACAAAGGTTAAATGTCATCTCTTGTACTCTGGTCGAATTTTATCTCAATTGTAATCTTGTTTGGCGACTGCTTTAAGGCCTACAAGATATACTGCGCTATTGATATCAAATCCAATGCGTATAAAGTGATTAATTATGCGGGTTTTGAGTGCGTAAATGTTAGAATGGGTGATAATGATCGGGGGTCAATACGTCGGGTCGTTCCAGAATAGACCGTATCATATTACAATAAATATTATATTGTATTGCTATGTGTGTCCGTCTCAGTGTTGCCATCATCTGCTACTGTGTTAAATTATATTAAATGTCACTTTAGTATTTTGTAATAACAGCTATCAAAAGTTATTAGGATTTAAACGTAATTTGAAAAATGATTTATCAAATTATATTTAAAACTATATAGATAAAAGCAAATAAAACTTAATATTACAAAAAGAAGATTATATTTTTTATATTGGTTAGTATTCGTAATAAAAGATAATTTTAATCTCAGTCAATGTGCCCAGCAGTGGGACACCTATAGGCCGTTACTTTACTAACACTTTAAACAGAAATATAGCTAGACAGTGTCTTGTGTGAGTGTCTACAGCGCTAGACTAAAAAAGGTGTAAATTTATGGAATTAATATAATAATGAACTGGCAATAATAGATTATAAAACAATAAAATCTAAAATAAACTTAAACTAGCAGATTATAAAAGCTTAAAGGATATTATTAAACGAAAGCAAAGATATAATCCATATTTTTATAAGTATAAAAAGTATACAAACAAAATGTTGTTCTCTAAAACAAGTATTTTACTTTATTAAAAAAAAACTTTGTTAACAATATAATTCAAAGTTAAATTAAAAAAATCTATTATTATATAGAAGCGTTATACTTGCTTATTGATTGTCAAAAAACCACCATCAGTTTGGAAATAAAAGCCTCAGACCTGAGATGAACCAGCGAAAATAACTCAGCGGGATTTCTTTTTTTTTTGTATCTAAAATTATATAACTACAAATTTTAAATATAATAATAGGATTAATATTTTTTTATTTGAAATGGCTTAAAGACGATCGTTTCATTCCCAAGGTGTGCTCTCTTCTAAAAAGTAATTTTTGTAATATTATTTAGCACAGAATTGTTCCATAACGTTTCTTTTAAATTTCGCAATTGAATATTTTTTTTTTACTTTTATCCACCTTAAAAACAATTAAGCACTCTTTGGTTACGTTATTATGTTTTATTTATTGTAGCCTTCTTTATGATAGATGGATAGTACCTTAATTTGCAGTCACATTAAATTCTCAAAAAAACACACAAAACTTCCGCATAAATAAAATACACTGGTGCGTAGTTTATAACAAAAAAACCACTCAGTTAAAGCCAGGATAAAAACCCTGGCATTGCCTCCAAACGACGACGCCTGGTGTATTGTCTCAATGATGAAAATAACCTATAATAACTTGTACGTTATGAATATGATAGACTTAAACATAATACAAATGTAGTATTTTATGTTGACACACAATACGGGCACATAACAGAATATATATTTTGTCAATTGTAATTTTTATGTATGTATTTATTTGAAATATTTAATTTGTCAAAGATAAATTAAATGTACAAATTGAAAAGAGGCGCGTGCGAATACAAATTATCGTTTTAGTAGGAAACGCTATAACTTATAAAAAATACATAGCATGTTATTATGTATTCGATTTATCGCGTGATCTGTAAGTAAACGTATTGTATTGAATTTAAACGAAAGCGAAGAATGAAATTGTCTCGACAATAATTGACTAATATTACCCCCTCGGATCAGATATCGCTCAACCTTTTGTAATATTGCTCGTGCATTATTTGTTTTTGACTCAAGAAATATATATATCAGCAAATAGGGATGCCAACGGTCAGACAACATGCGTGATCTCTTGTAATTGGCGTCTACTGATGGATGAGGCTGACCGCTCCTCATTACAGAACTACAACATTAGATACATTGCTTAACAAACCCTAATACCTAAGTAATAGTGTCTAAGTTCACATATATAAACTTCTAAATAACTTTGCCAAAATGTGTTAGCAGAAATTGATTACTATGCTACATGAGAAAGACGAACTAATAATCTTTACAGCTCGGAAATCTGGAGCAAATATAGTAACTTAAGTTGGTAAGTATCCGTTTATATACTGCTAGATTAAGACCTCACCTCCTCTCAAGAAGGCTTGGGGCTAATGTTGCTGGATTTTTTGAAAGATAAACACATGATTAAAAACATGAAAATTGGTTTAAAATCATCAGGTTCTTCTGAGGGTCAGGTATTTTCTTTTATAAGCTGGTGGTAGTTTTTAATTCCACTATCAATACATGTAATGCTTCTATATTTAAAAAAAATGACATTATGAGATCCATGTGCTCTATTTGATGGTTTGTGTACAGCCTTGAACATCAAAAAGCACATAAAGTTGCTTTTTCTGCGTCTGATGTATATATATCTCTCTCTTTCTGATAGTATCTAATTGTTCTCTCATCAGACAATGAGGTGATGAAAAAGATAGTGGACCTGTGCGCCCTATAATATATCTCCGTAAATTTCATGTCTATCATGCCGTGGCCGTTTAGGTCGTTCTATTTCGACATAATAAAAAAAACTAATATCACTTATCAATAAACTTTGGCTTATATTAATCTTATAGTTTTATTTTCTGTGCTCAGAAATATACATAACATCGATATGAATAAGAAAGCAAAATCGTCTTAAGCCTTAAAGAAACACGATTGTATTACGACTTTTATATATAGATAGATTGATTAACTTTACTGCGACGAATACTTGAAAAAGTTTGCTAAATGCTCTTAGCATTAAGATATTCAATAAGGTGTCAAATAAGGTATACCTTTGAATACTATTTAGGCAATTGATGTGGAAACTATTGAATACAGATCAGTCTATTACAAACATTCTTACTGTATACATACACAAGCGTTTTACCCTAGGCTTTGCTAGCGTTATAATTCAGAATTGCTAAAGACCAATCCAAATTTGTTTCTCCAAAAATGAAGGATTATCATACAAACATTCATCCCCTTTATCACTACCATAGAGGTTATTTTTTTAAAAACCTTCTTTTGTTAGTTTAAGGTTAACACGTTCTATAAAAGGCACCCGTGTACATATATATCAGTTAGTCAATTATTCTTTTATATATATAACTTTTACCAACTGTATTAGGATCCAGGATTATTTTTAGCAAACTTTCACCTTACAAAGTTTGGACGACTAATAATAAATAATAATATGCTTCTGTAGAAATTTATTGCAGTCAAACTTGAATACTAGCTATCTGTGCAGAAAATATTATACGCAAGTGGGTGTGCAAACACACTCAATTTATTCACTCTTGGTGGTACATTTACAAGAGGCCAATAGCCGAGTTCATCCACTAAGCCAATACAATATTGGCTACGCCTAAATAAAGACAACACTACATTGGATTGTCAGCAAGCCATTGTATCAAGCTAATCCATTGAAATAGAACGATTTCTAGCACAAAAAAAGAAAGCCTTAATACCTACGTGTAAATTACATTGTACTTTTCTTTTTAGTGGATGAGTTCGACAATAGGCCTAGTGTCAAAGCATAATAAAACCGACATGATTAGAACTGGCACAGGAGCAGCAATTTATGAGCTTTCTGAAACGCAAGGGAGTAACACTGCTAGCGGCGATAGGCTAATAACATTCTATCTGCTAGTAACATTCTATTTATAAAAACATCCAATTATTCTTATTATTATATCACTGGAATCGATCCTAATATTTCGACATCTGCTGGATCTTATATTCACAAAACGGTGAATTAATTGTATCAAAGCCTTTGATATATGCTAAGTTAAATCAATATAATCTTCAACTAGTATTTTATATACGAGACGTAATCTTACGCTCACATAATGATCGAAATATAAAAAATGATAGACTATTTAATTTTCTCATTTCATTTAAACTGGTAGCACTAATATCAACGGAGCCGCGGGCAAGAGCTAGTCAAACTATAATATAATACCATTAAGATTATCTAAGATCCATACAAGGGGAAAAAGATAATGTTTTGTAATAGCCATCGACAGAAAGCTGACGGACCGGTCGATGAATAATAAAAACTTTCTATAATAGAATCATCGACACTTAAGGAATAGTTATTTTGTTTGGCAATCTACTTGATATAGGAGCGATCGTAGGAAACAGCCCAGATATATGTAATTAGCATCTAAAGTAGGCGATACAGAGACTATTAAGTAGTTCTACACATGTGGGTGTGTTTCCGTTGTTAGCTGCGTTCGAAATTTAAATAACTTTTACGATAATAAATTTACAAGACACGTCACTTTTATTTATCAACTGGTTGTAGCTTTGATTAATGTTAAAATTAAAATACAAATTAAAAGTATCCTATGTCGTATTCAGCCGGCTATTAATCCGGCCGAGTTGTTCGATTCATAAGATTGTAAGGTCGAATCAAAAACAATTTTATGGAACACGTGAATACTTGAGGGTAGGGCTTTGTGTAAGCTCGAATGGATACCACCCGCTCCTCGGATATGCAACCGCAAAACAACAGTACTTACTATTGTAGTATTCCAATTTCCCCAAATTTGATTTCTTTTTAGTACATAGTACTAAAATTCTTAAAGTTATAACCTCTTATAGAATAATTTCTTAATTTTATTTCATAATATATTTTACATTTTATTTATGGGTACGTCGACAACTGCTTACACTGATTCATATATACAATGTACATTTTTATAATTTTAGTAACCGTGTAATTACTGATTAAATTCTACATGCACAAAAAGATAAAAAAATTAGGATACATTTTTTTTAAATCGGTACAAAGAAGCGTCTTTATTGCTCCACGACAATATTAGCATTTACTTAATGATAACCTAAAGTAAAAACTCTCTACATAATTTATATATTAGTCTCCAGTCGTTATCTATTATGTATGTTTTCGTGAATTTTAGAAATTACTGTTTAGTTTAACATTCGGTTTTCACCAATCGCATTTATATACCAAAAACTATAATATGTATTTTGTGTAATCTAAGTTTGAATGATTCACTAACATGTTCTATATAGAAATCCGAGACAATATGTCTATATCTATGCACTATCCATGCGAAACCGAGACTTAGCGAGTCTCGGTTTCGCATGGATAGACTTTATGTATACTAATACATATTATAAATGCGAAAGTAAGTCTATCTACCTCTTAAACTTTCACGGTTATAAGAATAATTTTGACCGAGAAAGAACATAGGCTACTTTTCAAACAACCCCTCCCCCAAAGACAACAACTCCCCCATACTTACTGGTGGTAGGGCTTTGTGCAAGCTCGTCTGGGTAGGTACCACCCACTCATCAGATATTCTACCGCAAAACAGCAATACTTGATATTGTTGTGTTCCGGTTTGAAGGGTGAGTGAGCCAGTGTAATTACAGGCACAAGGGACATAAAATCTTAGTTCCCAAGGTTGGTGGCGCATTGGGTATGTAAGCGATGGTTGACATTTCTTACAATGCCAATGTCTAAGAGCGTTGGTGACCACTTACCATCAGGTGGCCCATATGCTCGTCCGCCTTCCTATTCTATAAAAAAAAAAAAAAATACATCAATCATTGCAAACTTTTATTGCTAATGATTTCTTAATATTTGATATTTTAGAAATTTACTATGTACTGTTTGTTTCCATTATATACAGGTGCATAAATATATTAAATGCGGGTGAAATCTCAGGAAAACACTGCTAAATAATATATCATCCGATCCGGGAGATTGTCGTTTGAAAACAATGCGAACGTAACCGAGGTGTGGCTAAAGTGGTTTTCACTTTCTTAAAATCTGCAGGAAATTAATTAGTCACTGTCTTTGCAATGGACAAGAGTGTTGCGTAAAATAGGCTTGGTTCTTTTAGATGAGTTGACTTGTAAAATAGTTAAGTAAATCGTTATACCGTGAACCGGTTATAATGTTTACGTTTGATCTCGTTTTTGTTAAATCAATGATTTCCTAGTGTGAAATTGTTTAGCTTTATTATCGTAACAATGAAATTTATCATAGCGTTTTTCTATGTTTCATTATGACATTGAAGGTGTATATTATATATTTATATTAAGTATATTGCTGATGTCATAGTAAAAATTGAGCCATTAAACTATTGTCGTTTCCGTACGTAATAATAAATATATCTACAATGATTAGAAAATCGTAAAAAACAGATAGTATTGTTTTTAAATGAATTCTAATAGTCAAAATGCGAGCGAAGGTGTGCAAGGAGCTAAATTAGCCTTTTTAATTGTATCGCGTTGCTGATTCAAAGACAAAAGTACTATAGATAATTTACGAACTCATACAAGTTTCCTCGCGATCTTTTTATTCTCTTTAAGCATAATATGAGTATTAAACACTAATTAAGTAAATGAAAACTAAATGGTATTGGCCTCGGCTTTAACCAGCACTAAACTTCAGCTAAAATTTACGTTTTCCATGGCCATATGGGATCTAATAGATAATCCGTCATTACACTCATTTTCCTAAACGCGAAACCAAGAACGTTAAACACGATAGCAAAGTTTTTAAATTTTTAGATACAATTACCAACATTAAATATCAAATTAATATCTCAATACAATTCAGATTTTATTCTATGACTTCCTATCGATTTAAATTATAATTTTTAAAAAAAGAATCATCTTATAATTTTCTCACACCAGAATAAGCCATTCATCACACTGTCGCCGCCAAGTCTGGTTTAGAGTCTGGTTTCCTCTAGGAATTGTATTTGTTATTTCCCCTATACAGAAAGATTCCGTTGAACGCACTGAATATAACGATACGCCCATATTAGCAGTGTCATTGTAGACTTACAAAGGCTTAGACGTGACATATCCTTGTTCAGGATATTATATATATTTTGCAATGGTGGTTAGAACTCTTCAATCTTAAACGATGTTTGCGGGGTCAAATGGGGAATTTCTGGGAAAGCAATGAGGTTTCATGAGCGTAATTAGTGTTATAATTTATTTTGAGATTATCAAGAATCTCTGAATTTGCTAGATAAAATTCAGGTATATGTATATCCACCAGCATTGATGCAGCTTGGTGAAATAAGCACAAGATCTTTTCTGCAATATGTGTGATGCTTTTTGCCCTGCAGTGGAATATGTATGGACTTGAACTGTATAGGGCTTAACGGAAACATCAAATATATTAGTTATGTATAATACTTTCAAGATCGTTGTAATTATTGATTGTGGTTATCTTTGTATTGTCGATTATAAAATTTAACCTAATAAAATAAAATATCTTAAAAAGAAACAAAATTATGATCAGTGATACAGATTCTTTATCAAATAATACTAAACAACCACAATTTGTTTAATTTAATTAATATATTATCGATACTAATCATAGCTCTGTGGAACTGCTTTTCAATCAGGAAGCTCTCACATGTCAATCACCAATTACACCGCACTTTGTCCACCGTCAATCGATGCTAGCCAATCGGATAGCTGAATTTTAAATCGTTCGAATTCCAAAATAGCTTTCAACATTTCATTCAAGAGATAAGAAAAAGATTAGAATGATATTTTTTTATAATTCACTTTTAGTATCTTAGAAAGTATTAAAAAATACTCAGAACGACATATGGCCTGTGTATTAACGAATGTATAGACAATTTTACAGCGATTTAAATAATAAATACGTAAGGTTGCTTAAGTATGTTGCCCTTATGTATTTGTTTGATTAAGAATCTATACATACATACACACACTAACATAATTATAATTTCTCTTAAAACCAAAAATCAGAAAACTGTGGAACAGTAGAGGTGTCATATTTTTTTTTAAATCCTTATAACTAAAATAACGTTATAATAATAGAAAATTTAATGAAAGATAAACCTAAATAATAAAATATTTATCATTCGTGTTAAATTCTAAAAGTCTACAGCTTGATGTATTTCATTAAAATATGTCATACTCCTTGGAAGGCTTAACTGGCTTGACTTAGCTGGCGAGAAAAGCCGAGGACAGTCGCTAACAGATAATAAACAACTTACCACCTCACAGTTGTACAGACAAAATCTGAGATTCAAATCAGCTCGTAGATTTTAATCTACAATGAAAGCACATGTCAAAAGACGAATCATCTATCATGGGATATAAACTTATGTATTCAATTGAGAAAACACCTTAAACTTCTAATAATAGAGTCGATTATCATTTGAATTCAACTCACCCTATAATAAAATGCATTATTAAATAGCGATTCTGTGACCCCATTTGATACGCATTAGCAAGCATTATGTCTAATTTGCTTGTTTTAATTCAGTTTTGATTTTAATAAAGTTTCCTGTTTAATTATTCAATAAAGCGTAGTATCCGTAGTCCTGAGGGACGCTTGAAATATGGTGTTCTAAAATATCTAAATTATAAATATATATTGGAAGGATAAAACAATTAAAACTGCAGTGTTTGAATAGATACTTTGTTAATATATAAGTAAAACAAATGTTTGTCGTTAGTATTTTTCCGAGTTGATAGATTGGATAGACGTGTTGAGTTGATGGTTGATACACGTGTATCAACTCCGGACAATAAGTGGAAGTTGTTCTAATTCAGCTTGCAAGATTTGAACTAAACAAACGAAAAACCAAACATTAAAAGTAAAAAGCTTCTAAAAAGAGACATATCGAGAGGAAATCTGCATGTGTAGTTTGAAATTCTGTCACATGTGTATCAATCCAGTGTGGTCGAATAAGATCCAAAACTTTACAAAAATGGAGGATTTCTCATAAAATTGCACGATGCTAGTGCTACTCTATTTGATAACAATATTTAACTACCGTACTATATTATGAAAATAGATATTTATGTGTATTTTAAACCAATAGCGATATTGTAAATTGAACATTAAACTTTGTAACATTCCATAATATTATTCTTTATGCACCCGTCTCATCTAATATTCCGTGTAACGTAAGGGTCGTTACGCAATAACTCATAAATTGAGCCGATTAATTGATATCGGTGAAGGGTTGAGCTCCCCCGAGCGTTTGTTTTGACAAATGTGCCGACGTTTGAGGGTTATTTGTAAAAAGCCGCTTGTTATGTCATTTTAAGTATAATAAAAGATACATACAGATATACATTATACGTTTTGTTAATATAAATGATGACTTAAAGTCATTCAAGTCACTCAATTTCAAATTTTAAAAAAATATATTAAGGTAATATTTAAGCTGGATTTTAATTAATGTTATTTTACTTTTCTACTAAAAAAATAATTTTAAATTATATATATATACCTCCATCATAGTATACCTGTACCCAAATGTAAAGAAATATGAAGCGTGTCTTTTTATTGCTTAAAATACTGATATTGTACAAAAAAAAATTGGATTTATTTTATAAAAAAGCAAAATTATAAATTACCTTATAATATCTAACTAATTAGTATTTTCTTTTAAAATATATCCGGGTTCATCGTTTCGCTGTCAATATTCAAATAAATCTTTTGTTTTCTTTGAAAAAATGCCAAACGTAAATAAAGAAGCTAAGATTATTTGCATATATAAGTTGATGGGAATAAATCATGGCGGACAGTAATCCGCGGCCATTTTGATGTACAACAGCGCCATCTGTGTCAACTGAATGAGTTATTATCCTCGTATTTAATTGTAGGGCTGTCAAAAATATTTATTCGGATACATTCATTTTAATTTTTCTTAATTATTTATGTATTTATGAAATATTAGTTTTATTAAAAATCTATAATTTAATGTAATCAAAATAAAGAGGTCAATATCGTTATTTTTTTAACTGATTAAACGGATACATTACGCATAGACTATACAAATTACTTGATATTTTAATTTATATGGGTTGTATAATAAAAATACAATTATTTATTTACGAAAATATATGAATGGATTAGATCAGAGTTATCTAATATTGATGATGTCAACCGCCAGCCCTGACAACTTCAAATGTAACATGATTTATAGGCCAACCCTCGCCAAGATTAACCCTTTATCTTGGGTCATATGAGGGGTCAAACTAGACCCCGACACTCATACTGTGGTGTAATTTATTGTTTTTAGTAACGGTTTTATAAGGTTAACTATTTACTGAAATTATTTTAAGTTTATTAAAAAAAGGAATATAGTATGAACAAATTACCATATGTCGTATACTTACTGCCCGTCCCGGCTTCGCTTGAATTAGGTTTTATATAAAACTTTCGTACAGTAAAATATATCTATATATATTATATATATTTTGTATTTTTATATTTCGTACAGTAATATATATATAACTCTATTGGTTTATGCGGTACACTGACATCTCCAACAATCATCGTCATATTTCATCCATTTTCCACAAAGCTTTAATGACTTATACTTTCTGGTTAATTGGAAAAAATACATAAATATGAATGGATCTTTTTATGTTTGTACTCTATACGTTTTTAGCCTCATGAGATTGAAATGAAACTTTGGTGAGTTTTTGTTTACGCTGGAGAATATACAGCTTTAAAAATAAAATATTTCCTTTTTTATATATTAATCATTCAATGTAAGCGTTCTTTACATAGAATCAGTTCTATCAGCCAGGACGGCTTGCAAGTGACTTTACAAATATAAAGATTTTCAAAAGCTTTCAATTGCATCGATTTTATATAATCTTACTTTATAAGGTTTTTTCGAGATACAGTTTAATAGGAATACCTTAATGGCAACGAAGTAAGATTGGGATAATGAGATAACTGTCAAGCGTTCACGCCAATCGGCTATTTGTCCTGATTCAACAAGCTATATATGTATGTATGATAAAATTATATCGACTATGTAAATATATATGTCCAAGTTAATACTCAGTTCTGTATATTAGGTTTGCAATTTAATTTCAAATATAAGATACATTTTATAATTAACATGTAAAAACGATAATACAGTGTCCTTAATGCGTGGCTATTTTGTAAATGCTTAGTTTTGTTTTGATATAAAAGTATATCATTTCTTAATTATCTGTCTATATTTCTTTCTTTCTCTCTCACTCAACTATTGTAATAATTGTGTGAATAATCAAAATCTATACATATAACAAATATTTTATAAGAATTTTCTCATTTTTAGATGATTTTCGTTTAGCATCGGTAGCTTTTACAGGTGAACTATGAATAAGTAAAATCTGCCTTTCACGGTTTCATAATCAAATCCATTGTGACCGTATAGATTGACGTTACCTGTTTGTTATATACTCAACTATTTATTAAAAAATTGTGTCGTTTTGACGTGTTATTTATTTAAGGTATGTGAGTTTAATTTACATAGTAACAACGCGTCTTCTTATTTCGAATGTTAAATCAATAATAACAGAAAGATAGAAAATAGTGTCACATTGTCAATGCGACTTTTTCTACCACCATTGTTTTGACATTCGAAAGAAGAAGACAGCATTGTTTAACTAATTAATGCTTAACGTTTATAAGTAAGGCCGATAGTTTATCAAATATTAAATTATTTGAAATATATAGTAGAATATTACTTGTAACTTGCTTATTACCTAACAAGTCCTACGTTCATTTGAATTATTATATAATTAACTCTCGTAGCTGATTTTGGACATACTCAATGAAGAACAGCCATCAGCTTAGACATCATAGAGCACAAGTGTGTGCGCAATGAACGTTGCACTGTCTGTTTCCTCATCGAAATAGTCTATGATGAATCCTTTACGAGTGGAGAGAGGTCAGGCCTATGTCCAACGATTCGAACACTGCTAAAAAATATTTTATTCTTATTTTAAGAGAATCCCAGAAGTATCTATTGAGCAAGACCAACAACGCGGTATATAAGTGTGCGAAATTCATTTCGAATAAAAATACCCGTTAACAAAAGGATGAGGTCATTTAAATAATACAGCGAGTTAATGTACATGGCGCACTAACACGCATCAATCTGCCAATGCCAGAGGATAAACCATGAGGCGTTTTCTTTTAATAACTATTTCCACTCACTGTGCTACACAAATAGCTAAAAAGATTAGACTGTTTGTACAGATAGCATGTACAATGAGGTTTTATGTTTCATTTCTTTCCTGAAAAAAATATAAATATATTTTTTTAATTTATTTAACTTAGTTTTAATTATAATGTTTAAGTTAATTTTCTCTTTTTTCGGTGTCTTTTATTTTCTATTTGCCTGCACATTAAATAGATTAGAATTGATAAAGAGTAGTTTAGCGGTGTAAAAAAATCATTTGAATTTTCAGCGAGGCAGTTTTTATAATTCCTAATACGAAAGCGGAAACTGAACCAGTATTATAAATAATTTAGGCAATCATACGAAGTGTTATAGTATGATCTTTAATACTTACTGTAATACTTTATTGTACATCACACCACAAAGAGAAAAATACAAAACATGTATATTGCCTAAATAAATGTACAATTATGGCGACATAATCGCTACACAGCGATCTCTTCCAGGTAACCGAGTTTAAGTAATTACAGATAGGATATGGGGTAGGTATGAATAAAATAATATTAATATTTAATTAAAACAAAACCAATTATTAAATGTAAATATAAAATACACACACTATACATATATCCATAAATAAATTATATTATCAGTACATACAAAATTATAAGTATATGATATAAATACATACTATATACAGCAACAACGAATAAAACGATAAGTCCTCAAACATAAGAAAAAAGAAAAAAGAAAAGCAGATGACTAATACAAGAAATACTGAAATAAAAGAAATTATTGGTGATAAGGCATTTGAGACAAAAAGATCTTTAAATGTTTCTGCATTATTCAAATTTAAAATCCTTATTTAATATACGAGCATTATTACCCTTACTAATTATTTCTAATTAATACTGTATAAGAATATATTATTGGTTCGGAAATATTTTTTTAAGACCTGAGAAATACCAGTGAACGATGACCTCCGAGGTTCAAGTGATTGAAAAGAATCAGCCTATTTTATTTATCAACTTATTATAACTGAAGACCAACAAGAATATTATTCACAAAAGATACAAAATAGATCAATATTGGCAGCATCATTGAAGGCATTTATGTTTTTTTTTTTTTTTAATTTAAATACACGAACTTCTTTATGGTAGCTTCTAATTTGACTATCAATATGTAAGAGTAATGTTGAATAAAGTATTATGATTTTGATTTATTGCCATTCATATATAGAATCATATACTTTAATGTCCATAAATTTAACTTCACAACATAATCTTCCTCAGACAGTAACAGCCTGTTAATGTCCCACCGCTGGACTAAGGCCTACTCTCCCTTTTGAGGAGAAGGTTTGGAGCTTATTCCACCACGCTGCTCCAAGGCAGGTTTGTAGAATACACATGTGGCATAATATCAATTAAATTAGACACATGCAGGTTTCCTCGCGATGTTTTCCTTCACCGTCAAGCACGAGATGAATTATAAACACAAGTTAAGCAGGCATTGCCCGGGTTTGAACCCACGATCATCGGTTAAGATTCACGCGTTCTAACCACGAGGCTATCTCGGCTACCAGACACTTGAAGATAATTTTCAAATTTTAATATGGTTATAATAATAAATGATATCCATCCCCAGTTGAAGTTTCACACAGGGAATATTTTACGCTGAGTAATTTTAGCAATAAAGGAAGTTAACTTGTTATAAGAGGAGTGAAAAACAATTAGTCAACTGTTTAGGTATTCACTAAGAAGTATTTCGTATGTTACAAAACGCTTCAAAAGTTATACGGGTTATTTAAAATTTACAACCGAAAGATTAAATTAAAAATGTCTTATTATTTCTCATTTAAATTTTTTAATATAAAATATTTTTAATTTTGTCTTTATAAATTGACGGAAATTATTAACGATTAATACTATATTTATTTTATTACTTATATTCAAACACCTATATGTTACCTTTTTTTATAGAATAGGAAGGTGGACGAGCATATGGGCTACCTGATGGTAAGAGGTCAACAACGCCCATAGACATTGGCATTGTAAGAAATGTTGACCATCGCTTACATCAACAATGCGCCACCAACCTTGGGAACTAAGATGTTATTTCCCTTGTCCCTGTGATTACACTGGCTCACTCACCCTTCAAACCGAAACACAACAATACCAAGTACAGCTGAAGAATATCTGATGAGTGGGTGGTACCTACCCAGACGAGCTTCCACAAAGCTCTACCACCAGTAAAACCTATATCTAGTTTGACTATATCGACTCTATGTAAATATATATATATATATATACATATTTATATCTCAGTTAACTTTAAAGTCATATTAGCCTTTTATAGCCTCTATTTCATAAAACATCAATGATTATATTATCTAAAAGTGCACTTAGCTCATTTTACTGCTGTCGGTACATAGTAACGCAAACCGTTGCGCGGGCGCCTCTCAGCCAGCCTGATTTACTGCTGTCTTAATGAAACCTGTTATGTAACTGGAATTATTTATTATTTCGTACCAACGAGCCCAATGGAAATTGCAGCTACTGTGTTAGATAATAATTAACTTTGTATTGCTATCATGACACTCAATGTTTAATAAATAAATTATTTATAATTACAATCGTCATGATACGGATTATATTTAAAGTACGATTTTTATGAATTTTATTGAATAATAGTAACAGCCTATTGATATCCCACGGCTGGGCTAAAGCGTCCTCCCGTTTCAAGGAGAAGGCATAAATTTTATTCCACTAAGGCCCTGATTGCGACAATATTCTCTGTTGCAATTCCGGTCTCCACCCTGCAATTTGTTGGATCAAGCATTAAAATTTCAAAAAATTACAAAATTAAATTAAATTATATCTCCCGGGAAATAAAAGATACACCCAAAATGGGAACAATAATCTGCTTCTCTAAAATGTCCATTTAAAAAACTCACACTTTATATTTATGGCCTACTAGCTCACTTCCAAGGGCATATTTTCACAATTGTGTGGCACATGATCCTTTTCAATTATTTCACTTTCATAATTCGATGGGATGTTAAATCCAACAAGAATGGAAAGAGCTCAGGTGCGGCACCAACGGCTTAACGTGCTTTCCGAGGCGCGAGAGTGTACTCCGACCTGCTACTGAGAAATTGAAAACCTAATAACATTTTAAACAGCCCGACCCAGGGTTTGAATCACGTACCATAGGATCTATTATAAAATAGCCACTAAACCATTGAGGCAGCCATAACATAAGAGGAAAACTATGAGTGGAATGTTAATGTTAAAGTATGGAACAACAATACGATCTTAGATCAAACTGATTATGAAATGACGACGAAATATTTAATTATGTTATTATAGGAGAAAAGGTGTCTGTCTGTGAATATTTTGTCGACTTTGTTCTTTATGGGGGACATTAAGGGGCATATCTTAAATCTACCGCTTGTGTTAGGAACCGTAATTAATTTTGTTGAAAAATCCACATAAAAATGCAAAGCATTTGCGAGTTCTGACGGTTGGAGAGTTGACTGATATATCTATAGAGTTGTTAATATTGTTTGTTTAAATAAACATATTCTTGAATGTATATTAATGTCAAATACACTTCAATTTATAATAACCTATAAAACTTACTTAATAAGAATTGTAAAACTTTCTACAAATAAAATAGACGAAATATCTTTGAATGATTTTGTTTCATAGTTATATCACATCGTCAAATTTGTTGTAGCAGCTCTATATAATTTTAAGTGTCACATAATGCTCTATAAGTAACTTTTTTTCTTCTAATCGATGAAATCTCAGTATAAATGAAGTGTACTGTAAAATATTTCTCCCTCACTCCTTCCTTTGGGTACTTATTTATTAAGAAAAGAATTATTTAAGATATTATTATTGGTATCGGTACTAAAGTAATATATATTGACCCTACTTGTTATATAAACCTAAAGTCACAAAAATAAAATAACATAGAAACACTGGAAATATTTAAGTGCTTAAAAATATAATGAAAAATGAAAAATAATATTTTACTATAATAACTAAATATAAATATCAGTTATATGCATTGCAACTTAAATCAGTTGTCTCTTTCTTACGTACGTAATAAATAAAGAAAAGACTGAGTTAAAAAAAATTCACTTATTTTCCTTTAAAATATATTTTAATGAATATTTCCTTGCAGCTTTTTAATCGTTATTTATAATTATAAATTGAATATAAGTATTTTTTAAATATCTCAATATAAATATAAAACAGTTTCTATTACTAATACCGAACCAATTATTAATATTATATTATTCATCAATATTAGTACACTAGCCATGTCACGCGGTTTCGGGTTTTGTATTAGGAAGTCATATGACATATAATCTTCTATAATTAAAATAATTATTCAAGTCGTATTATTAGTCATAGATATAATGAGTATTAAATTCTAAATAACAATTGATCTATTAATATTCCAATAGCTCAATTGTATTCAAACCTGTTTAATTAGCGATAAATGCAGGTCTGTTTCATTGGCTGCATTGATTTACCATTAGTATGTATAAGAGACATATGACGAACAAGGAAGAAGATAACAAAGGCATATCTAAGATTGGCCTGACCGCAAAAACTGCCGGCCACCGGCGTGTACCAAACTAGTTGAGAAAATCCAAGCAGAGACATTCCCACATTCAGCTTAGTTTAACCGCGTTTTCCATAGCTGACTCCATTATAAAAATGCTACAGGAAGGAGTGAACTAAGTTTGTTGACTTTTCTGTTTAATATTTAAAAGAACGAGAAACGATACGATCTTCTTTTTTTTTGAATGGATACAGTAACAGCCTGTGAATATCCTACTGCTGGGCTAAGGCCTCTCCTTTTTTGAGGAGAAAGTTTGAAGCATTTTCCACCACGCTGCTTCAATGCCGGTTGTTGGAATTTGAATTTTAGTGAAATTACACATGGAGATTTCCTCGCGATGTTTTCCTTCACCGTCAAGCAAGAGATGAATTATAAACACAAATTAAGCACATGAAAATTCAGGGGTGCTTGCCCGTTATTTTATAAAGTTGAGTGCGCTTTTCACAATATATATATCGTATTTTTAAATTTATTTAAAACGTGTCGATACAATTGGACAAACACAGCATCGTGTCCCTTCTGCCGTATCAGACAACGTCGCAGATCGATGTATGTAGATCTGTACACTATTTACATACGCTATGTCCATTATTTCGAAAATTCAGCGTACAACGGTCATGCCATTTAGCTTTGGTATGCGGCTTAATTAATATAAAATTAATTCTAATACAATTAAATTTAAAACAGACAAACATATAGCATTGTGTGCGTGAATTAATTAGAACTTAGAAGACTATTAATAATAAAAAATATAAAATAATAAAAAAAACCCATCGTGTAAATTAGCTTCCTTAAGGTTAAGTGGTCACAGGGATTTCATGGTACCTGCTTAGAGTTACATAAAATTACCTTATTCTTATAAAAGCTAGCTTACTTTTGATTAACTGCATATTCTAAGGTTATATAAGGCTATAAAAGTAATTGTTTTTTTCTGTCAAAAAATTCTTCATAATATTGCTGGAAAACTGCATCAAAACTGCAAACCGACTGCGCAGTCGGTGTTGTTAAGTCAACCGCACTAAAACTCCTTAAAAATGGATTTTGCATATGACGTGCAGTTATAGAAAATTACATTCTGTACTTTGAAATAGCCGATATTTCTACGCGTGAACTCTTTCCGGACTTATAATATTTGTTCGTTTTTTATTATATAAAAACGACGTGTTGGATTGCCATCCCATTCGATGATCAGAGTGAAGGAATAGAGATTGTGTCTGTGCTTGCACACACACTTGTACACATTATACGTCCCGCACAGTTGGCTAGACTCGCTTACAATGGCCGCCGTGGCTGTAAGTGGTAAACAGGACATTATCATCCACATAAATAATAAAATTCAACGCAATTATGATATCAATACTATGTAATATATTGCATATTATAATATAATTAGACTAAGCACTAAATCGTTTTACATAAGCCCTTATTTCTAAAGGAAATGTTGTATGTCTAGCTATCACAATATCATTTGCGCCGACAAGCTTTCCTGTACATACCAAGCCAATGCTAATGCATAGTAGCTCTTAAAACGTAGGTATTAAGAGTGATAATGAATGTTGTGTGGGCTGTATAGCATGTGTGGAAACGGCGGTAGAAGTATAAATATGAAACAAGTTTCTGTAATTGTTCAGGAAGGGCTTAATAATTTGATAGACATTACCTATGCTTAGATTATTATGGAAAGTTAGTCCGTTTCGCAAGATTTGTGACGTCATATTTTAAATAGCAATTTTTAGTAGTTAATCTTTGATTCTGTAATCTTGTCATGGTAACTATCAAAATAGAAGTTCATGATTAATTTAATATGATGTTTTGTTAAGCCAGTGTTAAGCTCTTTCTAGTCTATATAAAAATAAACATAAAATATCTTCAATTAAATACTGATATATTGTATGTACAGTGCTAACTAAGTATATAAATTTGAGTATTGAGTTGCGTTGCTAATCTTTGTATTTATTATTAATAAAACAATTGTGTCAAATGTCATAATATTTATATGAATATAATTTAATTATGCTAGAGGTGTTTTTACCATCCAATTTTTAAATACAATTATTGAACTCTAGACTTCATTTCTATTGAATTAGTCTCATTTTCTTAATGTTTGTTATGTTATTATGATAGAAACCGGGCGATGATATTTTATCATATAAGTTTTTTAATTTAATGTTTAACATGCACAGTACACAAACAAAAATAACATAACATTATTTAACATCTGCAATGGGTTCCGTTAAGCCATACAAAAGCAACACGACGCGTATCTTTAAACAATAATTGCCATATAATTTACCCTGAGCCGACAACCCTATCGCTCGCCATCATAATGACCGCGCACACGACATATAAACACTATTTAAAACAAACATTCAAATAACAACCTGATAAATCCAATGGATTGACAATCGGTGGGGAACAAGGCTTAACGACGAACGAAGTTGTATAGCACAATTGCAAACACTAATTTAAGTCGGTGCCTTATAAAGTGCGCGGAGTGTTAAGATTCCTCACTTGATCGGCATTTGTATGAGTGCAACTTAAGTGAATCTCTTTGACGAACGCGTTAACCAAATAGGGTTGGCGGCGTGCTGAAAAATTTGCTCTTCAACCCCCCTTAATTGGGTGTAGTGTTGTTTTACATGTTACATACGGGTGTTAGGATTGTCTGTCTCTCTCACTCATTGAGTGTCGTGTCATACTAATATTATGAAGAGGTTAGGTTCAATTGTTCGGTTTTCAATAACTAAGTATTCAGTTTTAGGCTTTAAAGAATGGTTATATGTATTGAGATATAATTTATTCCCTTATGTCTACATACAAATGTATATAATAAAAATTTATTACTTTAAAAATAACTTTAATAAATAAGATGTAGAAATAATTAAGGATAACTTAAGTTAAATTATATTATTTTGATAGAAATAAAAAATAGTTAAATTCATAGAAATTAAAACCATAAATAATAAATATAGAATATATAAATATAGTATAAATAAGCTCTCGAAAAGATTTAGGTATTGCTGTAAAGTGTATTAATACTCTACAAACTTTGTCTAAGCGTAAATGATTTATTATATTTGTTTGTATTTTATTATTTAAAAAATATACTTAAACTCCCTTAATTTTATTGTGATGTTAGGACGTCCAGCTAATTTTTATAAAAGATTTATAATATATGTATCCTTATAATTCGATAAGGTCGAGAATGGCTTTAGTCGAAACTGTAATATAGTATATATAGTGGGTAATTGTAAAATAAAATTAAGTATATTTCACACCACTTACCACCGACAAATGGCATGATATACTTTAAATAATTGTTGACCAATCAACGAGTACTTGCACATTTAAAGGTCCGGATTTTACAGTCGTTTTTATGGCTTTGTGCAAGCGTGTAAAAAGCGTGTCTGGATAGCAACCAACCACGCATTAATATTCTACCAAACAGTAATACATAGCTATAATATTGTTGTGGTTCAGCTTACCCAAGATATAAAATTGTGCGCGAGCCATTGTATCTGCAGGCACAGTAACATAACATCTTAGTTCACAAGGTTGATTGCGCATTGGCATAAGAGTTGATATTTTTTACACGGTCGATTTCTACGGGCGATTCCATTTACCATATTTCTGGTAAGTACCACCCACTCATCAGATATTCTACCGCAAAACAGCAGTACTTGGTATCGTTATATTCCGGTTTGAAGGGTGAATGAGCCAGTTTAATTACAGGCACATGGGACATAAAATCTTAGTTCGCAAGGTTGGTGGCGCGTTGGCGATGTAAGCAATGGTTAACATTTCCAATAATGCCTATGTCTATGGGCATTGGTGACCACTTACCATCAGGTAGCCCAAAAAATCAAATTATTCAAATTTTCTTAATTCAACATCAAAACATATATTACAAAATTCGATACATAATTGTTATTAAATAGTGAAAAATAAAAAATGTAAATAGAAAATTGTATAATAATGGAACATGATGGGAATATCAGGTATCTCAAAACCGGATCTAGACTTAGCCGTAATCCTGGATTATAATGACGGGAGATAACCGCTCAATATCCTGTGTGTTTAATTGAAGTACTTAGCTCGGAAAGGATAGAAAGATATTAGCCGTATACGTAGAAACACGGTTATCATTTATTTTGCATTACTGATGTTAGTTAAAAAAAGCATTGGTAAGTATAAGGTAACATTACTGTGGTTTAAGTTTTGATATATTTTTTTTAATAAAGTTCTATATATTTGTATCTATATAAATGTTTTATTACATTATAAGTCTTGTACTACGTCAAAAAATATGAATATTAAAAAACAAGTAATTTGAAAAGTGATTTGAATTATTTGATATTAATTTTTGTACAGATATGATGTATTTCATTTTCATAATCCTTCGTCCTTTTTAATAAATATTAGTTTTGAGGATCTATAAAAAAATCTATTAAATAATAATAATAATATCCTGGGACATTATTCACACACGGTCATCTGATCCCAAACTAAGCAGAGCTTGTGCTATGGAAACCAGACAACTGATATACTACATATACATTTTTTTTTGTATGCATACTTATATAGATAATTACAACCAGACTCAGGAAAAACAGACGTGTGTATCGAATCCACAGCCTTCGGCGTGAAAGGGCAGGTATATGCCAACCACGCCAACCGCCTCGTCAAAAACTTTTGATAATTCAAATCAATCGGAGGTAATATCGTAGATCCTGAAAATCTTATCTCAGCTTACAAACAAACAAACACATTTTAGCTTTATATAATATATTAGCTAGCTTTTGCCTAGCACGCGTTGTAAAACCTTTTTTAAATATTTTTTGTAATCGATTATCCGACGGTTCACTTATTATCTTTTGTACGATTTAAAGTCATCCAACCATCCAACTATCAAACGAGATGCCTTGTTACCTTCTCAGGCGGGCTTGCACAAAGGCCTACCGAGACTTATAATTAATTCTAATTTCAACTGATATGTTTCAACAACATAATAATATGATATATTAATTTAATACCACAAATAAATACGTGTACATCGAGAAATCCGCACTAATCTTCTATCTCATAGAACAATCACGATTCTAAATAGGCGCGCGTTGAAACGAACAAATTGGCGAGAAGGATCACACCTACCGTGCACTGGGATTCATTAATCTTGATATTTGTATCAAATAAAAAAGCATTGTATTTATTACTAATTTACTTTTACTAAAATTTATATTTACGACCAACTTATATAAATAATGAAAGTTTTCTTATTTAAGATGAATTATAAGCTCAAGCAATAAGGTTTGCGTGGATTTTAACCCGTGACGTTATGCTAAGGTAATCTCAATTTGTTTGTAAAACTATCTAACAAAATCGTTCAAAATTACAATATCACAAGTCACTATTAAAATAATATATAGTTAAAATCAAAACCAATTAAAACATACCATTATAAATTATTAATATAAACTTGTAACTAAAACAAAATGAACTTATCATCGCCCGCTGTCTTCAACAAAATGCATCGATGCACAATTTGCACCACACCATGTACCGATATATTTAGACATGATTTATATGTCTAAACGCGACGGGCACGCCATGCATCTTACAAGCCAGCGGGCTAATATTCTTGTAAGCGACGGCCAAGGAAGCGCCGTTGTGATGGATCGACTGACCACGTTTTCAATAATATTAAATAAATTTCCGCATAGAAAGCCATGTCATTTTGTTCATTTGACAAGCTTGTATATTGATAGTTATTTTCACATTAAATTCATTGCGTTTAAAATTAGTAGTAGTAAGTGCTAGTTGCTATAATGGCCGGTAATTGGTTACTTAACGTTTGGATTCTTTATGCGTCACGCGATTATTTCGATGAATATTAATGTTAACATATAGGCTGTATTGAAGATAAGGAGGAAATTCTACTAATTTATAATGGTAACGATTCGTTTCCGATTCTATTCCGATCCAACTTCGACCGAAACGGTCGTTCGAACGGAACGATTACGTTTCGATTTTTATACTAGAGAATGCATTGTCCTGTCCCGCCTTTTGAAAAATGTAATTATATTTTGCGTTGCGCAATAAATTATTATATATATATATATATATATATTAATGATATCAGGACCAAAGAAGTTTTATTAAAAAAAAAAATAGTATCAAGTTTTTTCAATCGCGCTGTGTAAGTGTGCGGAAACAATAGGGGATCACGGGCTCAATTGGCCGGTCGTAATTTGTTCCCATTGTCTCCCTTCTCATGGCCCCCTTCCTCTGACCCCAATTCCTCTTGGGGGCCTTTGTGAACTTAACTTATATATTATTGTGTATTAACGATATCCTAATTTGATACCTTTACGTGAGCTCTGGGATATGCGTTTATTTTCGTAATCGACTAAAGTTACACGTCGAAAGTTCAATTCCAAATTTAAAAGTGAAGTATTCAAAATGTTTAAATTAATGTTAAATGTTTGAGGAAAACGATACTTTTTTTTAATGGTCTCGAATAACCCAAGTTGGTAAATCCTGATAACAAAATGATTTAGATATAATAGAAATATACGAAATAAATTAACGTTTTCGTTAACATAGTAATATTTTGATTATTATATCTGGGGGCACGGCCAGTGCGGGGGCACTCTCGCATATTCCATCATCCTTTTCTCGAAGCCATTCAGGGCAATTTCGAAGACGTGTAACCTCGTTGCTTACAAAGCTAAAAGCCTAAATTCTTACTTACCAAAATGGCATACAGACATACTACACTATATTATTTTATATTACCCTTTTGCGAATATCACGTGTGTACAAAGAAACGAAACGAATAATTAAAAAGTCACATATGCCATTTTTAATTACTCTATGATAAATAAAGCACAGAACAGTTTATTTAAGCCGTTTAAATAAACATCCAACTTAAATACCAACCGCTTTCCGTCGACAATGACAAAACTATACACGCGACGCCTTTTAGTCGAGACAAAAAAATTGCTAAACACTCAAAGACAAAAGTGCTTTTCAACAAGTAAGTCAGTTACTAATGGAGCGGCGTCCGATCGCGGGGACAGATCTGGGAGCAATTAAACTTTAGATTCCGCCGGCCACCGGAGGCAATCAAAATAATCACCTCGATTTAACACTTTCCTACCTGAAGGTACATGATAAAAGAGTTAAGGCTATGTCCACACTACAGTAACTTTCTGGATACGTATACAGCTATACATCTTTGTATATATAGCTAGCAAGTAAGTAACGTCTTTCAAAAAAAATCGATATTTTAGAAAGGTGTGACGTCACTGAATTATATATATTTTTTTAAATAACACTAGTAATGACTCTTTTTAAAGAATTACTAATGTTTCTATTAACCCCACTAATTATGCGTATAGCTTGTGTTAGGAGTGAGGCGACAATATTATAGTCGAAGGGATCAGGATTGAATCAGCGATGTTTACTTCGATAAACGGTCCTTAAACCATTGCGCAATCGACGCTTAAATTTATATTAACTATATAAAATATATTAACAAATTACATATTATTGGATAATTACATGTATTGATTGGTAAAATGATTCTTTTTAATTTTAAAAAAATTAATATGTATTCAGTGAGGTCACTAAACAAAAAAAATGTAGAACAAAAACTTCGAAAACGTTAGTGGAATGCTTAATAAAGTTTTATATATATTTTTATTTGTATATTTTAATTATATGTTCGCCTTAATCAAATCTGTTCTCTGAGTCATTACCAAAGTTCGTTTGAACGTGCGTGTGACCTTTTATAAAGCGGTAGCCGAAATGCAAATGCGATGCAGGGCTCTTATGCAATTTTATTGTGCTTTTATTTATTTCGTGGGTCGAATTTAACTGGCCACATTCCCCGGTCTTTATCGGTGTTTTTTTTTTTCGGAACGTTAAAACAAATATTTTCGGTTAAATTTCGAAATACCGCTGCTTATTATTTACTAAGACATATGAAGGCATAATGTAAACATTTTACGAAATTTAAACTAGACTATAAATATGTTTGCAATAAAATATTTCAGTTATATATAATGTAACTCATCATTTAAAATTTAGTATTATTATTTTCTAGTGAAAATAATAATGTCAAAAATTCCAAGTAATATTATATATATTATATATATAAGATGGACAATATATATGTATATAACAAATATTTCAAAGTTTTTTCAAAGTTGGGTATCATCCAATCAAAATTATCACAGCGTATTTTTCTGTAGTAAATATGCGCTGCTGACCAATTACCTAATGGTATATATATTTTTTAATATCCAAAGCCATACCCACGAATGATAATTTCAGTTTATTATATTATATTAACAAACGCTCACAAATCGAGGGATCTTCAAATATTTCATTATACTGGTTCGTGATACAAACTCACTTTAATTTATTATATTATGCATATATAACCTTATTTATCTCGGCGAGTGTCGTGCGTTGATTGGGTTCGTGAGTAGTCGAGATATTGTTCTTTTAAAACGCCGCTGATTGAAAGCTTTTAAAAGCAACAACGCGTATTGTATTGTCTTGAGACATGCGATGGGAAAATTTCAAGATATTTTTACAGTGGATTGAATTTTATATATTCAAACTAAGTATTCAATTAAAAAAGAAGTTGCTTAATTAGGTATCAGCGTCGATTTAATAATAACTAGTGACTTTCGGCTTTATTTATAAACGTTGCTTAGCGAGTGATTAGTGGAACAATGCTGTCTTCTTCTTTCGAATGTCAAATCAATAATGACAGAAAGAGAGCAATTAGTGCTTAACAAAACAGCCGCTAAGGTTTATAAATAAGGCCGTTTGTGTTTAGTCGTAATTTAATTTTCGAATATAATAACAGGTACAAAGATTGCCACCAGCTTTTGATTGACCGTGTTTCTTACCGGTGCTTCTAGGTAGAATCTACATTCAAACCAGTGGTAGCATTACTTTTAATATAATTGTGTAAAATGACGATTTAAAAGCGCTTGTAAAAACCTATTTGAATAAAACATATATATATATTTCTTTTTTTTGACAGCGGTTCATGCATGTATATGTAACGTGTATATAATCCCCTTTTTTAATAAGTAGGGTTTTCTACTGAATAATCATATCCGTCGTGTTGTATGCCCTTGTTATTTCTTATGTATTATTTAGATTTACGTTATTTTGACATGCCTGTTAATTTTTATTTCCAGACATTTAGTTGATATGATCCATCTAACTATCACAATAAATCACAAATTAACTATAATTTGATCTGTTGATAAATATATAATACATAAGATTTGCCCCTGATTTTAATTACTGTTCATTTATATATATAATGATAAGAATAAAAAATGGTTATTATATCTAAGGTATTCAAATATAGACTCTATTGACAATTGATTAAATATGATTTTTCCAGAATAAATGAAACGGAGAGTCTATATAACTTTGTATATAGATTTGCGGTTTTATCTATAAATGTTGTTCAGCGGGTGATTCGTTAAACAATACTGTCTTCCTCTTTCGAATATCAAATCAATGTTATCAGAAAGAAAGAAAAAAACTTCCCTAAATTAAATATACCATTTTACTATATCATGTATAAATTTTAATTATTCAGATTTAAAGTTTCTTTATTGCTTTTTTTAACGCTGTGTCGCTTCTGTATTATTATTCATTAGTCTGTAAATTCATTATAAAAACTGCAAGCAACATTTTGCATTCGCAAGTCTTCATCGAAAATCTCAATTACAACTCTGCAAAGATATCACAAACAATGGCAGAAAAACCGCAAAATATTACCGCCCGTGCAAGAACCCGTTCACATTAACCAATTAAACCTATGTCATAATCGAGTCTCGAAACCAGTTGAGCCACAAACAAATTATAGTTGGAATATATAATCTTGATAGTTTTGTAATGTTACACACTAGATTCTAGGTCTTCTCCAATTAGAATGCGTAAATTCAAACCGCCTACCGTTAAAGTAAAATGTCGCGTATTGCCAAACGCGACAGTGCAACGACCTGCATACCGACAACCTGATCTATGTGATGACAGAGTAGTTGTTAGCTGGTTCGCGTATGGTCCAAATCGTGAACTTCAGCGATTATACCAAGCAGACGTGGAATTGGTAGTCTACTTAATTACATTTTAAAATAACTGAATGATATACGTTCCATAGGAAAATTTAGTGCAATATTTCATCCTGACCCTGACCTAGGCTGCCACAGTTTAAGCTGCAAGGTCAGGAACATAGATGACTAAGAAATATTTTTTCAAAATTAATCTCCTAAATGATATTTTTTGTTTCGAAATTCCTCATTTTCAAACTTAGAAATATGAAGATCGGTGTTTAAAGGTATGTTTACGAATAAAAGACAGCTATTACAGCGTTTTTGAATTCATCACCCATGTGGGTGAAATTGGGATTTCTGAATAGTGTTAATTCGATCGGATACACGGCTAGCGCTTTATAATTGAATGCATAGCAAAATATTATTGTAGGTAAATAAATTAAATTATAGATTTATAGCAAGATTTTTTCACAAAAAACTTGATAAAAATTATCTACTACTCATCGAAAGCCGTAATGGCCGAACCATTACGGCTTAAATTAAATTTTAAAAGTATTATTTTTCCTCAAAGTTTTTATGAGTAAGGTGTAAATAGGCATTTAATTAACAGCTTATTGTAACAGTATAAACAGCATTTGAATCCTTTTAATACTAACTTTAGTTATCAGAAATAAATTCGTAAATATTTTTCCATAGTCTTTAAAATCAAACTTTAATGTATGTTATTATATTTTCTTAGATAACGCCTTCCCTATATCAAATATAATACGACACGGTGATTATCAATGAAATACAAAAATTAAATTTTTGAATTGTTAACATTTATTCAATAATAAATTCAATAACATTATAAACTTACAATATAATAATTATTATTTATTTTTAAATAATTCAACTCATGAATTGGACCACAAATTATGTAACTGCCATGGTCCATTCATTTTCTAGATAGAATAAAAAGGCTCAAGCTTATTTTTCGCTTCATTTGCAAACTTGTTTCATTAGTCATTTCAAAAACTATATAAAACATTTCTGATAACGTAATAATATTTAATATTTGACTTATTACAATTACGTATATTTCTGCTGCTATTTATAACTATGTTTGGGTTTGTGCATGCAGTCTGGGCAGGTTCGCCAAACAGCAATATTAAGTATTAGTATAAGTATTCTTGTGTTCCGATTTGAAAAGTAAGCCAGTGCTACAATACATCTTAGTTCCCAAGTTTGGTGGCGCATTAGCGATGTATATAATCTTTAATATTTCTTATATGATAAATGTCTATGAGCGGCGTTGATCATTTACCATCAGGTTTTTTTTTTTTTTTTTATAGAATAGGAAGGCGGACGAGCATATGGGCCACCTGATGGTAAGTGGTCACCAACGCTCTTAGACATTAGCATTGTAAGAAATGTCAACCATCGCTTACATATCCAATGCGCCACCAACCTTGGGAACTAAGATTTTATGTCCCTTGTGCCTGTAATTACATTGGCTCACTCACCCTTCAAACCGGAACACAACAATATCAAGTATTGCTGTTTTGCGGTAGAATATCTGATGAGTGGGTGGTACCTACACAGACGAGCTTGCACAAAGCCCTACCACCAGGTGAGCGGGTAGGCCTATTAATTTCATAAAAATATAAATATTTAATATATTCATATAGCGGAATAAGCTCCAAACCTTCTCAAAATTGAGAGAAGGCCTTAGCCCAGCGGTGGGACATCAACAGACTGTTACTGTTACTGTATATAGCGTTAAACTAAGTTATATAATCACTAAAGACGGTTGTCAGGCAGGTAAACTGACCGTAAAAACCTGCAAAATCATTTTCTTGCAGTGGCTTCAAATACACTGCGCTGACCCCAAGAGAATGATAAAATAATTACATAAAATAGATCATTTCGTTAACAAATGTAATTAAACGAGCAACCATTAAAAAAAGTATTTCATATATACAATAAAAATCAATTAACTAAAATATAAATAGTTCCTATAAATCGACTAAATAGTGATTCCACTGCTAGGTATTACTTCTTTACCGATTAAATTAAGTATTAGGAAAAAGCTCTTTGTCTCGTAATACCTTTTCCAGCACGCAGCTCCAGTTAGTGGAAACATAATATCTTACACATAAAAACTCAGTTCTTGTTTGGATTTGAACCTCCTGTCTGAAATGAATAACAATCGATTTTCTATTCGACTCAGAAAGTTATTAAACTTATAAATTATTATAGACATTATTAGATTAAATAAACGCTATATGAAATTTTTAATTCTAACTTAATATGTAAAATCGATTTTCTTTCAGTGTATTTATTTAATGTATTTTTTTTTTTAATAAACATAACAACATATAAAGATTGACAACATTGTTGATGTCAAATATCGAAACACAAATAGAAGTTTATATTTTTGATATTTATTTTTCTACTTAAATAATAATTTATTTCAAAACGTTAACCTCTTAATATTCTTAATTAATGTATTATAAATTATTTATAATTCATCCATTAAACCATTAACATAATAATACATGTGTCAAAATAAATGCTACAAAAACAATATGTGCAACCAACAATAACACATCATTAATATTTAAAATATAATGTCCTCCAGACCGATTTCGGCCAAGGCAGCCAATCTCAAGAGAGATTAGCCAACTATGCAGGAGTTATTATAGTGCACAAGTATGTGCGCAAACACAAGTGCACTCTCTATTCCCTAACTCTCATAATCCGATGAGACGGCAATCCGACACGACCGGAAAGAGTTTAGGCGCAGGACCAACGGCTTTACGTGCTTTCCGAGGCACGGAAGTGAACATACTTCCAGACTCCGGGCTGCTTTTTCTGACAGAAAAACCAAATAACTTTCTACTAGCCCGACCTGGGAATTGAACCCAGGACCTCCGGGTCTGCGGCCTTTCATCAAGCCTATCGCATATTATGTGCTACGACATTTTTAATCAATTAATATAGTATCAAAGTATATAACAATTAAAGTTTATTTATAATTCAAAGTAATTAGCACAAACAAAACCCCGAGCTCCCAACCAGCAATATTTACATGTTGCATTACAATAAATCACTCGGTTCACTTTCCTAAATTGATATTGTAATCTTACGTTTTGTTTTGTTTTGTTCGTCGTATAAATGAAGACGTCGCATGATGCGGCTTCGTTAAATTGCTATCTCGTCATGTAGTCAAGACGTTGAGTTGATATTGTTTTAAAATAATATATTTTGTAGGTTTTTCATTAATATTTAACGTTGATATTTCGGTACTCCATACTCGGGGGTATAATCATATGAGTAATTTGTAAATTGACGAGGTTGGCGTGGTTGGTGGATACTTGCCTTTCACGTCGAAGGTTGTGGGTTCGATTCCCACCCAGGACAGATATTTGTGTGCATGAACATGTCTGTTTGTCCTGAGTCTGGGTGTAATTATCTATATAAGTATGTATTTACAAAAGAAAAATAGTATATGTAGTATATCAGTTGTCTGGTTTCCATAGTACAAGCTCTGTACAAGCTTAATTTGGGATCAGATGGCCGTGTGTGAAAAATGTACCAGGATATTATTATTATTATATATGAGTAATTGCTTAAAACGCGACCGGTCCACCTAATAGTAAATGGTCATTAGTCATTCCAAGTTGCAAGTGCGCCAGCATCCTTGGGAACTAAGAGGATTTGTCTCTTGTGGCTGTAATTACACTGGCTCACTCTTCCTTTGAACCAGAATAGAAAAATACTAGTAGTGCTTTGTAGCGGTAATAAGCAATGACTGACTGCCTTTTGTCACAAAAGTTGCAAATAAAATTTCATTATTTAAATTCGTTATACCAATCTTCATAGGTCTTTGCTTACAAAAATAAAGCTCATTTCTAATTTCGCTCCCGTTAGGGTTGAATTTTAGAATATGAGTGATATTTCACATTAATTGTACATATCTTATCTATTATTTAAAACATAATTTTTCATTGTAAGTACGTGAAATTACATTTATCGAGAAACAATTTGTCCAATGATTTATAGTCAAACGAAATTAAATATTCAAAATTAATTTTGTAACGAAACAAATTATTTCCTTAGATAGAGTTGTAAATCGTGCTATTTAATTCTAAATTTAAACTTATCGAGTAATTTAAATAGTTCACCTCGATATTATAACTTACAACATAATTCGACTCCGCAGCACACTTGTTCCCACTTATCGCATACTCCGATACAAAATGGAAAATCGCGATATACAGAAGCTTAGTTATGTCCTGGTCTCATTCCTGTGATATGTTCATCTGAACAATAAATATTGGTGGCCAATTAAAAGCACAGTGAACCGCCCCATGAGATTATGACGTATCAAAATATGATATACCGGTCGATTCGTATTGTATTTTTTGTCTGTGGAATTAATTTAGAATGTATTTGTTTATATATTGTGAGAAAATAATTAATTAATATTATAAGTTATTAATCTTAATTTATATTAAAATAAAATCTATTATTATAATTAACTGATATAACATGTATTTTCTTGATTTAAATTTGGAATCAAATTCGTTTTTTCTTATTACATTCATACGTAATGAATACAGACTGCTATTATATTTTTACAATAAATATGTCTATATAGATATACGATTTGCTTCTCGTTTTACGATATTACAAATTCAATGTGAGAAATTCATCTGCATGTTACATGCGAGTGGATTAAATTGTTTTGCGAATCGATTAACTTCTCAATCCCGTATCGATTCTATATCGATTATTTTTTATTATGATTCTCCTTTTTAGTAGTACCGCTCAATATATCTTTGTATGTTATCTTTTTATAAAAAGGTATTAGAAAAATGTACATGTATAAAATGTTTAAATAACGTATTTTATATTTTAAAGGATGAAACACACGTACTTCATCTAGAGAAAAGAACACTTCTCTCTTCTCTACTGGTTTAGCTTGGTAGAGCTTTGTGCAAGCTCGTCTGGGTAGGTACCACCCATTTATCAAATATTCTACCGCAAAACAGCAGTACTTGGTAGTGTTGTGTTCCGGTTTGAAGGGTGAGTGAGCCAGTGTAATTCCAGGCACAAGGGACATAACCTCTTCCCAAGGTTGGTGGCGCATTGGCGCATGTTCTTACAATGCCAATGTCTATGGGCGTTGGTGACCACTTACCATCAGGTGGCAAAAATGCTCGTTCGCCTTCCTATTCTATAAAAAAAAGCTTCTTCCAAGACACAGCAATTCAGATGCACAATAAACCTAACAAATATTATTAATGGGAATTTGAGTATGTTCATTTGTTTGCTTGTTACATTATCGCGTTTTAACCGATCAATCGATCATTTTGAAATTTTGCATTCAAGTCGTCAGGGGTACAGTGGTTATAAAGGAGTTTTACTTGGTTTTAGGACTTTGTGTAAGTCTCTCTAGTCTACTCCCCGTCATATATTCAACCACCAAACAGCAATATTTATAATTGTTGTGTTCTAGTTTGAAGTATGAGTGAGCTAGTGTAACTACATAAACAAGGAACATTACATTGAGTTGTTAATATTTCCTTCAGAGCTAATGTCTATTAGCGATAATAACTATTTACCATCAGGTGGTCCAACTGCACGTCCGCCTAGCTATATTGTAAAAAAGGGAGGTTACATCCGCCCCCCACACGCGGATGAAAACTAGTTATAATAATAATAATAATTTAGTATGAGGAAAACCATGAAAACATATCTGTGGGAGCTGAGACAAACAAAACGAAAGCATCTGGATCTGTCTTATGATGTTTAAGCCATGTCTCATGTCCTATGCGAGGTCCGCGGAAGCCGTCCCCATTTTATCTACAAATGATTTGATCTTAGTCAACCTTGCTCACCATATGAATCTGGGGTGGTGCCCGTGGTAGTTTATTCGCAGCCAAAGCGCCGACATGGTCCTATCATCCTGACTCTCTGTCCTATCGCCTTTCTGGTTTCCGATACTGGTTACGTTATGGTATGGAGTTTATTTATTTATCAAAAGGAAGCAAACGTTATATATTCAGAAAAAAATATTTGTTATTGCATGTATAAAAATATTTTAACAAAATATATATCATTTATAGGCTAACTCGACAATAAAAATCTAATTGACGAAAAACAAAACAAAAACATCTTTAACTTAAATAACAAAATAAAATAAATAACTAAATTTTGATATAAATATAAACTAGTGCATTATAATGTAAATTTGAATCGAATCCGGGACCTTTGAATCTGGAGCAAATATACTAATTACTAAGCCATCAACAGTTTTTGACACAATAATTCAAGCCTCATTGACCTTTTTCAGTAGAATAATTTTATTACAACTAATAACTTCATCATAGTGAGATCAGATTATCTTAAAAGTGAATTCTCTCGTCTTTTAAAATGTAATGTAAATAAATTTCATACTCTTTCTCACTAAGGAAGATGTAACTTCAATCAATTACTGTATTTAATGTATCTAGCTCGTATTAATAATTTGGTGCGTGTCAAAACGCGATATACTCGACTATTAAAATAAAATAGATAGTCGTTTCTCGATTTCTTGACAAATTGATTGTTTTGTGTTGTTGGGGTCAGCTTGGGCCAATGTTTGAACCAATACGCAACATTTGGTATTAAGTTTTATATGTTAACTAGACTATGACGTTGGCTTTGCTCTTTTTGTTATTTTTTATATATATTTTTCTTTTAATACAATTATTAGATAAATAAATATTTGCTAATCATTAATGATATAGTTTGGTAAAAGAAACTATTTGATATTGCATTATGTTTCTGGGATAGCTTTTAGTAATATTGGTTGTCGTTCCAACTAGCTACTATGACTAACTTTGGGCCCAACATATATGTATATAGGAATTGATAATGGTATAAATGTTAGTTTTGTATTTGCAAACCTACACAAAATCTTCTTAGTATGTACAAATTATTTTAAATTAGAATGTTTTATACAGATATATTTAATTTACTATGTATCATATACTCGCAATTTAACTCCTTCAAACAACATCAACAAATGTTTGCCCATCACTTCAACCTACTCAACCATAAACAAATTATAAAATGTTAATAGAATAGAACCTTTGACTTTAAACCATAATACATCATTGTCAAGCAACGGTCCGGCCGGTTTAGGATAAAGCGAAACGGACAGTGGCACAACTTTCTCTTATAAAGGTTATTTCGAACCGTTACATCATATTTCCTTTTACCGTATAAACTAAAACACGACGCACACTTGATTTCAACGAAGCCGTTTTAAAAGTTTCGTATTTTATAAATAGTACCTTCGTCATATTTTAATTTTGTTCGTGCAAAAAAAAAACTAGGTCAAACTGTCACCTGTCATTCTCAAAGAAACTTCACGAGGAATTAATTGCATATTACGTGGTTAATTAGATTTATTATGTAAATATAATAAGTGCTTACCTTTTTATTTATAATATTTTGTGAATACTTAAATAAAATTGACGAGTTTTGAATGTGGTTTCTATTTTTATTGTTCAGACTGCAATTAAATGTACAAAGAACAAAATATTGTATTAATAGAACGTAATTGTACTGTCCTATGGAAGTTTGACTGCCTAGTCTAGCTTATAAAGGTGGCTTCCTTAAAGCTTGGCAAACAAACAGCCACGCATCGTACAAAGGCGTGCGTGTCAGTCTGTGTCGGTCTTGAAATTCGAAGCATTTTGTTATTCCAAAATGCAAAGAGAAAGAGAATGAACCGCTGCCGCTACGGCTCTCGCACCGCTCCTTTGAAGTTACCGATTCACGGTGGATCCGACGCACCACTACGGACTTGTCGGCATTTCCACAGACGGTCGTTATCCATCCGTAATTATTATTGGGATTTTCTTCTAAGAAATAACTAGCAGCTCGGAGTTTGGAAATTGACAGTGTTAACTATTATGTGCCTAGAAAAATACATTTTATTTAAGTAATTAGTCTGACGATAATGAATAGGAAATGTAAAAGATTATATAATAACAATATTTAGTACGCGTGGGCCCACTTCAAGTGTACGTTGCTCGTAATTTTTCTATTAGTGCTCCTTAATCGACCAGTTCCCACATCAAGTGAGACATCACACTTAAACGAAACGCTCTTAAACTCATGACCCCCTTCTAACCTGTCGGATAAAGTATTATAACTATTAATTCATACGATTTAAGTAATGGCTGAATTTAGAAAAATTACTCATAAATTTTTACGACCAGAATTAGATATCTACAAAATAGACCCGTACTACATAAGAGTTAAACACTTTTACGTATATTATATTTTTTATTTATGTAATTACTTTATGTATATGGAAACATTGAAAGATTTTGTGTAGATATAGAGTATATTGTATATTATTGAAGAAGTTTCACTACTTTAGTTAAAGCAGAATTTCAAGGTCAAACTTGAGACATCACACGAAACATGAAAAATGATGATGAGTTTGTTTGGTTGAACGCACTTATCTCATAAACCATAATTACGACAGAGATGATCCCATCATGGACAGGCTGACCGAATAACATTGATACCAGAATCTCACTACAATCAATAACATCCCGTCAAGATAACTGGCATGCAATAATCACGTCACAACAAAAAAAAACAATATAAGCAATTACACTTTATTGCTTAAATATCGATTGTGTCTGCCTGGAGATAGAAAAAGACACATCAAACTACTAAGCTCGATCTCATTAAGTCTTTAAATCCCTTGTGAAGGTATGAAAGTTAAAAAAAATGCAGCGCAAGATATTGTTCCATTGGCAATTCGTTGACGATTTACAAAATGTTGAGCGAGTATATATCTTATAGAGGCAACACACTTTACCGTCTAGTGACCGATTTGCATATGTCTTTCTGTTATTTATAAATTAAAAATCAACTGTCCATAAATTTAAAAACAATTCGTATTAAAAATAAATATCTCGTGAAAGCGGAAAAAAAAGTTTATATAATTTTAAACTTTATGCAAAGAGTGTCATATAATAATTTTGTAACGCACGTTAAGTTGATCAATACAATATTTGTACACAATTTTAACGCTTAACTTTTTAATTTAATGTTCATAGAATGTGATGTGTTGTCGTATTTTAAAATGTTACGTTACAGTTAAGAGAAATTACTAAAAGAGAGTTAATCAAACGATCAAAACCTCGCAATTTAATATATTCATATATTAAAAAGTGAAAAGATTAATAAGCACAAATTAAACCGGAACATCGAGTTAGGTTAGAAATATAAATTAACAAATATGAGAATAATAGCTTCCGAATTCCACTATGGTTTCCCATGGACCATGGCTCATTATATCTCACGTGGTAAAATAATCAAATTTATAGGTGTCTTCGTATGGGAACGCGGATGTACTACAAAACAGTTGATAAATGTGAACGTTTGTTAAGCATGTACTAAATACGTTGTTTTTTGTTCTTTAAAATAATTATTATAGTGCCACTATTGGCTACTGTTTTTTTGTTCGAAATATTACGATTTTCTTCTGTGTGTGATGTGTTTTTAAATCAACAATTATATGTTTCGTTTATAAATTAAACTTTGGACCCTTTTTTCAACCTAACAACTTTTAAATTCTAGAGCAATAATTGTATACGTTGAACATTTTAAATCTGTAATAAATGTACCAAAATTGATTAAATATTTTCTGATGAAATAATAATAATAATAATGATAATATCCTGGGATATTATTCACACACGGTCATCTGATCCCAAATTAAGCAGAACTTGTATTATGGAAACTATACAACTGATATACTACATATACATACTTATATAGATAATTACACCCAGACTCAGGACAAGTAGACATGTTCATGCACATAAATTTCGCATTCTAGGTGCTCCCGTAGCTTCTGGCGTCTGACCAAGTCTGTGCAAAACAATTTCTGCCAACCTTCGCTGCCACCTACAATACCTTCATGTGGCCATATGATGCCTGACATCAAAATCAGGCAACGTGATGTGCGTGCGGAGCTGCAATCACTTGATGTACGGAAAGCTAGCGGTCCCGATGGAATACCAGCCATAGTGATGAAGAAGTGCGCAGCGGAGCTGTCTCCTGTGTTAACGCGCCTGTTCCAACTTTCTCTCTCTTCGGGATGTGTGCCGGAGGCTTGGAGAAGAGCTAATGTGCAAGCGGTTCCCAAAAAAGGGGATCGGTCTGACCCGGCAAATTATCGCCCAATAGCTATCACCTCAGTACTTTGTAAGGTGATGGAACGGATTCTAAACAACCAACTGATCCATTACCTTGAAGATCACTGTCTAATTAATGATCATCAGTACGGGTTTCGACCAAAACGGTCCACATGTGATCTTCTAGCGTACGTAACACACCTCTGGGGTGAAGCTATCGACAAGCGTGGAGAATCGTTGGCTGTCAGCCTCGATATCTCCAAGGCTTTCGACAGGGTCTGGCACAGAAGTCTTCTCTCCAAGCTGCCGGCATATGGTCTGCCTGCTCAGCTATGCACCTGGATTGCCAGCTTCCTACACAAGCGTAGCCTTCGTGTTTTAGTTGATGGTTGCGCTTCACAATTCTATGTAGTGAATGCTGGGGTCCCTCAGGGATCTGTGCTATCTCCGACACTCTTTCTTTTGCATATCAATGATATGCTCTCTCTTAGGAACATACATTGCTATGCAGACGATAGTACAGTGCATGGTGGATACCACGGACGCGCAGTGGCTGGGCGGGTGGAAACTGAGGAGAGGCGGGAGAATCTTGTCATTGAACTCGATAGGACGTTAGAGCTCATCGCCAAATGGGGTTCTGATAATCTTGTTGAGTTTAATGCCAAGAAAACACAGGTATGCGCTCTCACAGCGAAAAAGTCACCATTTTACCCTCATCCCTCCCTCTGTGGCACACCGCTGATGATACAAAGCAAAATCGCCATGCTGAGGATGGACGTTCGCTGCGACCTTAGTCCAAAGGATTACATCGAGGCTATTATAAAAACAGCTTTACGGAAACTCGGAGTTCTGAAGAAGGTGCGGCGTTTTTTCACGCCACAACAACTGTGCCTGTTATACAAAACACAGGTACGGTCTTGCGTTGAATATTGCTCGCACCTTTGGGATGGCTCCGCTAAGTACCTACTGGAGGCCTTGGACCGGTTGCAGCGACGTGCAGTACGCATTATTGGCGACGTAAAGGTCACAAACACCCTTGAACCTTTACAATTGCGTCGCGAGATAGCAGCACTGAGCGCTTTCTATCGACTGTATCACGGCGAGTGCTCTGAGGAATTATTCTCTCTAATTCCTGCTTCCCCCTTCCTTCTTAAGTCCACGCGAGCTGGTTCTCGATGTCACCGCCTAACTGTGACATCAATTCCATCGCGCACAAAGAAATTTGGCAACTCCTTTCTTTGTCGCACTACCAAAAAATGGAATTCCTTACCAGCTCACGTGTTCCCCTCCTCTTACAACCCGGGTTCCTTCAAACGAGGCGTGAAGAGGCATCTTGCGGGCCGGCAAGGCGGGGACGGCTAGTACAGAACATTCTTCCCGACTGTACTGGCCGTCGTCGCGTTTGGACTCTACTACCACTTACCATCAGGTGGAGTAGTCATTTGCCATCCCGGGGCGTATAAAAAAAAAATGTCTGTCCTGGGTAGGAATCGAACCCACAACCTTCGGCGTGTAAGACAAGTATCTACCAACTACGCCAACCGGCTCGTCAATGGTTATCGTCAAATGGTTTAGTAATAAAATTGTAATATTGATTAAAAACAAATACTGCTGGCTTTTCTTACTAACTTATGCTCTGAATTTCAACATTTTTATAAAAACCTTTAAAAAAACCATTACAAATGGCTATTATATTATATACATAGATATTGGTTAACCGATAAAAAAAATTATGTGTTACAGCGCCATCTAGTTTGTTATTATTTAAATAGTATTAAAACTCCATGGAGAAATTGATATTTGTATCAACTTTCATGGTAATCGAACTGTATGTCAACAATAGCCCAACATATCATTTTTTTCAAGCAGTGAAAACTTCCTGAAAGGTATCCGGACCCTTTGTACCATCAAGGTAATCGGACAAATACAAAAAACTCATACAAAGTTTCGTTTATTAAAAGAAGAATTACGAATATACGCAAACCAGGATCTTTTATATAAGGATATAGCAAAAATCACTACAAAAATTTAAATGTAAATAACAGCGCTATTAATCTAACAAGCTAATTGGTAACATGTTCCAAGCGATTGTCATCTGACCTCTGTCTTTAATAAACAACACAAGCCACTTAACATAAGATTAGCTACTAAAATTAATCAACAAATTGACGTCCATTAATACTTTAAACACTGGGGAGTTTATACACTGCATCTTACGGAAGCAAAATCGTTTGAATAATGGAGATTGTGTTTCTTTTATCTGCGATCCACAGTAATAATGCTGTTTTAGATGTTTTTTTTTTTAATCTACGACGAATTGTAAGTATTGTATTTATATAAAACTAGGTAGGGCTTTGTGCAAGCTCGTCTGGATAAGTACCACCCACTCATCGGATATTCTACCGCAAAACCCGCTGCTGTTTTGCGTTAGAATATCTGATGAGTGGGTACTTGGTATTGTTGTTTACCGGTTTGAAGGGTGAGTGAACCGGTGTAATTACAGGTACAAGGGACATAACATCTTAGTTCCCAAGGTTGGTGGCGCATTGGCGATGTAAGCGATGGTTAACATTTCTTACAATGGCAATGTCTTTGGGCGTTGGTGACTTGACACTTACCATCAGTTGGCCCATATGCTCGTCCGCCTACTAAAAAAAAATAATTCAACCAACTTATAATTTTATTTTATTATCATATCGTTTTAGTCTTCGGCCTTTTTTGTCGTCTATTTTTAATAATAAAAAAAATCCCCTTTCGAAGTTTAAATGAAATTATCTTTCATTTAACAAGCTGTGTCCCATGGTTTAACTCGCGTTACATTTATATGATACATTACGTGTCCTACAGTTTCCCAGATAGTTTAACATTTTTATATAGTACCCCTTAAGATCGTAGCGTAATATAGACAGACTTCGTTCTCAACGGACTATGTAACGCAATTATTATTACATGAAAATATTAAAAATAACTCCCTTGCGGATTCACTCTTGAGTTTCTTGCCGGTTTTTTCTACATTCCGAACCGGTGTTAATTTTACATTTAACTTTACCCCGGTTAAGGCTCACTCATTATTAATCCACAACCTTGCTAAATTTGCAATCAATCGACTGAAAGATTTCACGGAATAACTCATATTAAGTCCATGGAAGTTTACCAGTCATTGATTTACATAAAATGCCTCAAATATTTACTAAAATGCTATACCAAATAGTAAGCGCCTAAATAGCTGTTTATGGCCAAAATTGTTATCCAATGATGAATTCAAATAGTTATATACATAATTTAATAACATTACTATAATTTGTAAAGGTTGTCATACAATTATCTTCGTTGTTAAGGAGAAGTTTTGGAGCAGATTCCGCCACGCTACGTTGTGGTGTGGAGGAAATACAAGGAGCAGAATTTCATCCGTTACTTATAGATTTCACCACTCACAACGTGATCATCCACGAACCGCAATACGAAACATTGTACAAAAACATAAAAATAAGTACTTTAGAATTCAGTGGTGCTTGGCCAGTCTTAAACCCGTGTTTGCTTGGCAAATTATATTCGATTTTTAGTTACTGATACTTACACAGAATAAACATATATAATAATAAGCTTCTTCAGAAAAGCAATATGAGCAATAATTAACTCATTGATTTAATAAATGTAATTTAACAATAATAGTTCACATAATAACAGAGATATGAAGTTTGCTCATGCATAAAACATATCTGGACGGTTTCGCGCTTTCCAGAATAAAATTATCTGAACAACTCGATAAGACCGTAAGATAATAGGTTTATAATACACGTCCCTTGAATTGCAATTGTTCGCACTTGGTCGGGAGCGATCGCCGCGGGGTCCCGCTCTTTATAATTTGATCATATTTGTGCCTCAGACAATGCCAGCCCAAAGCGTAAGACGACAGATTGACAGGATAAACAGTGGAGTCGAATATATTTATTATTATTTATTACATATAGTTAAAATACTTGCATGGCTCCATGATGACTTTTGCATCTTTATTGTAGTTTTATTATTGTTTAAAATATCGGAATAGAAAAATTTATCATTAAATTATAAGGTGTTTATGTGAAGAAAATAATCAAATTATAATTATTTAAATATAAGATAAACGAATCAAACATATTCTATTTCAGAACATTAAAATTTAAACTATAAAATTAGTCTAGGTTTATTTCCCCTTGGCTAGGTGGACCTCCTTTCAGTACCTCCAAAGTGAACTCTCCAGTTTGCACGTCGACGTATTAATCAGACAGTTGCTGCTCCTCACCAGCCTAATTTGACTAAATATATTTATATAAAACTTTCAATGATAACAATCAAATATGAATGAGATCAACACACACGTTTAAATGAACAATGTCGTCTCCTCACATTGCCTAGCCTATTTCATGGACACGACTCCTTCAGTGGAGTACAGCTTGAGGCGACCACAAAGCGCGCTACTTTTTCCTGCCATAATAAACATTTGTATTCGCCGCACGAGACCGGACCGAGCATACTTCGCTTCGGGCTAAGCGTGTGATACATTGATAGCTTATATTCGTTACAATTACTTTAATTTTGTCCGGATGGGGTGTGACGTCAGCTTCATTCTGATTGTATGTATTATCGAGGAGTTCGATAATATACTAGTCGCGTTGACTCAGTAAATAGAACGCGTGGATCTTAACAGGTCAAGAGAATCGATATACGAATCCAAACTAGTAAGTACTTTTAAATATAACTACTGGCATAATTATTTATCACCTCCCAGTATAACAGCGTTGTGGAATACAATCGATTATCTCAAATACAGTATATTAACAGCTTGGAGACGTTTTTGTGTTTGTACATTACTGTAATACAGACAGTGGCTAAAACCGGAATAAACCAGTTTGTGCTAGCTACCACCTGCCTCGAACCTCGGTACAATTTCATCTGATACATGTAGGTTCCCTCGCGATGTTATCCTTCGCCGAGTATTAGATCCTAACTAATATTTTAAATGCGGAAGAGAGCTTGTTAATAATTCAACTCACTCATTCACTCATTCATTCACTCAACCGGTAATCATGACATTTTGTCAGAGGTACAGAAAATGCCATAGGATTCTCTAAACAGCGGATTTAAGCTAGTGAATAATAAACTCAAATATATACATTTTAGATATTAAAGTATAAATTAATATCTCACACCAATAACCTGTTACGTAACCATGTCGTTCCGGTTTCATTATGGGAGGCCCAAGTATTAATGCACCTTGTTTTAATGGAAGTTTCCATACTTTACGATATCATCCCGTGATTGCAATTTATGTAATATCCCTAAGAATTCTCACCTACGTAATATTATTGTACGTATATTGTTATGGGGTATAAATGAGAAGTTAGTTTGTCGAATCGTATTTTTATTAGACCATTGCTTATGATAATTGTGATTTGTTTTACGAAATATGTAAATGCTTTTCTTTTAATAATAATTTAATGAGATGAAAACAGTGTGACTTGACTAAAGGTCACGGATCTAACGGGAAAAATTAAGTTCTAAAGTAACTTATTTAGTTGAATTCTGCTGTAAATAAGCTCCTAATAATCTACATAACAATACAACCCTCACTAATTGATGTTTGATGTTTTCTTATAAACATATGCTGTGAGTAAATTCTTGATTGAGGGTCATAAGTGTAACTTCTAAAATATAAAACAAAAATAATAATAAAATTTTTATCTTAGTTCATACAATCATGGATATGAATATTTTACTGTGTGGGTAGGTACCACACATCACATTATTTCACCAGTTTGAACGAAGAGTGAACCAGTGTACAATGGCCATAACATTTTAGTTCCCAATGTTAGTGGTGCTTTGGCGTTTTAATTTATGTTTATTATTTCTTACAGCGCGAATGTCTGTGGGTGATGGTGATAGATTATTATTTCACTTAGAGTATTAAAACAGTAACAGCCTGTGAGTATCCCTCTGCTGGGCTAAGGCCTCCTTTCCCTTTTTGAGGAGAAGGTATGGAGCTTATTCCACCACGCTGTTCCAATGCGGGTTGTTGATGTTTTCCTTCACCGAATAGCCCGAGATGAATTCACAAATTAAGCACATGAAAATTCAGTGGTCTGCGTGATTCAATCATGCGTTCTTACCACTGGGCCATCTCGGTTTCAGAGTATTAGGGAATCATAATGTTATAACATTATTATCTTATTATTAATCCAACAACAAGCACAAAAAATGTATGTAATGCCTAATTAAAATTCAACTTCATGTTTAAAAAAAGAATTTTGAATTGATACAATATTTCAAAGTTTTATATTATTTTTACATAATTAGCGTCGTACGGCCCTTCGATCTGAATTATTTATTTAATATTAACATCTTATTATAGCGGTAAGTAAAAGAATTGAAAATTTTGCGGTGACGGCTATATTTTTAACTTTTTTTTTTACAATGATTAATGAAAGTCTGTAAAGTATGTCACTCATGTCCATTCTCTTTGCTGGCATTGTAAGAAAATTGGATTGACTTCACAATTTATAATTAGTTGTTTATCGTGATCATATTGACGTGTTTTTCAATAATTAAATTCCGAAAAATTTATTCAATTAAACATTTTATTTATAATTTATAATTATTAATTAAGCCATTGTTTGTTTATCGCGGTTACTATAATCAATTAAGATTTTATTTTTCAAATATTTTTCAAAGGTTTCCTGCTGGACAGGGCCTCAGACGCTTTATCGCCATGATAACCTGTAATTGATTGCCTCGTTGATCTAGTAGCTAGATATAAGGCCTCAGACCCCGAGGTCTTGGGTTCAAATCCCAGGCAGGGTCAATAAAAAGTACTTGGAATTTTCTGTCCATTACTCTCAGTAGACCCGAGTCTAGAAGTTGAAAGTGCGTACACTCCCGTGCCTCGGAAAGCACGTAAAAACGTTGGTCCTGTTCCTGAACTCTTTCCGGTCATGTTGGATTGCTTTTCCATCGAATTATGAGAGTTAGGGAATAGAGAGTACACCTGTGTTTGCGCACACACTTATGGACTATAATTTATAGGTCCTGTGCAGTTGGCTAATCTCTCTTGAGATTGGCTACTGTGGCCAAAATCGGCCTGGAGGACAAAGTTATTAGTAGAGGCCATTCTTGCCCTATAATAATAATTAATAATAATAATTTATTTAGTTAAGTAACAAGACTCATATACAAAATTACAAAAAAATAAAATAAACACTACTATCTACTACTTATACAATTTACTGGTCCAGCCGAAACTTTACAACACCGTTTTATAAATATACAGTCTAGTCTGTTAGCTACCATGATTAGAATTTTGTTTGAGCTGGCCCGCACCCTGTGAACCAAGGATGCACACTTTTTTCGCATTAATGCGTAAAAACAGTGTATATTCAATTTAGCGAACATCCCTGAAGCACTACAGAAGCGAGGCAAACCCATCAGCAATCTAAAGGCGTTATTGTACTGGACACGAAGAGCATTGTATGATTTTAATGTATAATTAGCCCACAAACTACAAGTATAAAAAGAGGTACAGTAAGCGCGAAATAATGTTTTTTTTTACAGCCCTTGAAGCACGCCCAAATCTTCTGACAATCATGTTAGCTTTTATTGACAATGCTCTCCTCACCCTTTCAATGTCATTATCATCCTTGAGACTGGTGGTTAGTATATGTCCAAGGTATTTAAATTGGAAAACTTGAGTCAAGCTCAGATTATTAATTTTTACCGAAGGTATTATTTTTGGACATTTATTACCACTTTTAAATATCATTATCATGCTTTTTTACATTATATATAAGTCCATGTGTTTTGGCATAGCCTTCACAAGTTGCTAATAGCTTTCTTAGACCACAAACTGATGCGCTAAGCAAAACCATATCATCAGCGTAACTGATATTATTGACGTTAACTCCATCAATATGGCAACCAACATGCTGGTTACTGAGTATATCAATGAGCTCGTTAATATAAAGATTGAAGAGCGTAGGTGAGCTTAGCCCTCCTTGCCTTACCCCACATTCCAAACTATATGATCGAGATAACGCTCCATCCCATTTGACATTGTTAATTTAATTGCTATACCAATGTTTTAAAATTCTAGTAACCTCTGGTGGTATTTGTGTCTGTTCCAGCTTTGTCCAAAGGATATCAATGTCTATGTAAATACATATAAATATATATAAATACCTATGTCCCTCTGAGTATTATATAGTAGTTCCTCTTAGTATTGTTGTTACGTGGTAATTACATCCACGAGGGATAAAACATCTTTGTTCCCAAGGTTAGAGACACTATTATATCAATCAATCAATCAACAGCCAATCGTTGTCCACTGCTGAACATAGGCCTCTCTCAAGGTGCGCCAAAGCTCCCTGTACTCCGCCTTCCGCATCCAGTTGGTGCCCGCCACCTTCTTAAGGTCGTCGGTCCACCTGGCTGGAGGGCGCCCTACGCTGCGCTTGCCGATTCGCGGTCTCCACTCTAGGACTCGTCTGCTCCAACGGCCATCGGTCCTACGACATACGTGACCAGCCCACTGCCACTTCAGCCTGCTAATTTTGCAAGCTATGTCGGTGACTCCGGTTCTTTTCCGGATAATTTCATTTCTGATCTTATCCTTCAAAGATACTCCGAGCATAGCTCGCTCCATAGCACGCTGAGCGACTTTGAATTTGTGGACTAGTCCCGCAGTTAGTGTCCACGTTTCGGCACCGTATGTCATGGCAGGTGAGACGCATTGGTTGAAGACTTTCGTCTTCAAACATTGCGGTATAGACGACTTGAGGACTTGACGAAGGTTGCCAAATGCTGCCCATCCCAAGCGAATTCTTCGATCGGCTTCCTTTTCGAAGTTGTTCCTACCGACTTGTATTATCTGTCCTAGGTAGGTATATTCACTAACAACTTCGAGAGGTTTCCCCTCGACGTATATCGGTCCCGGCACGACATGCCTATTGAACATGACCTTGGTCTTGTCCAAGTTTATACCGAGACCAACACACCGGAAAGACTCGCCTAGGCTACGCAGCATTTCGGTGAGTTGTTCCAGTGACTCTGCTATGATGACGATATCGTCGGCAAATCGAAGGTGTGAGATGTACTCGCCGTTTTCATTGACTCCATACCTAGTCCAATCCAGCGTTTTGAAAACGTCTTCCAACGCGTTGGTGAACAGTTTCGGGGATATTACATCCCCCTGTCTCACCCCTCTGCGCAGTTGGATCGCCTTCGTCTTACAGTCCTGGATGTGGACAGTCATTGTAGCGGCGTTGTACAGACATCTCAGTACCTCGATATATCTCCAATCGATATGACATCTCTGCAATGAGTCGAGCATTGCCCAGGTTTCGATGGAGTCGAAGGCTTTCTCGTAGTCCACAAATGCCATACACAGCGGCTGATTGTATTCTTCGGTCTTCTGCACAATCTGCCTTTCTTGAAAAACAGTTCCACCTCACTCCCGCTCCACGTTTCCGGGGTCTTGCCATGTTGGATGACGGAGTTAAAGAGGCTTGCTAGCTCTTTCAGGACCGGAGTCCCACCTGCCTTAAGCAACTCTGTTGTGATTCCGTCATCTCCCGGAGCTTTGTTGTTTTTAAGCTGTTCTAGAGCCGCCCTAATCTCGCCTTGGTCAACGACCGGGAGCTCCTCGGAGTAATGGCGCATAAGAGGGGCGCGCTGGTCATCAATACTGATTCCCACGGGTTTATCCGATCTTGAAGAGAACAACTGCCCATAAACCTCTCTACTTCTCCGACAATCTCAGGCCTAGAGGTAACGACCCCACCATTTTCAGTTTTAAGTTTTGTCAGACGCGGCCTCCCAAACTTGCGAGCGAACACTTTCGATCCCCGATTTTGCTCAATCGCAGCCTTGATGGCACGGGTATTGGAGCGTCGGAGATCGCGTCGCGTCAGCGTTTTTATTATTCGATTTAAGGCTTTATCTGACAAAAACGAGACACTATTAGTCAAAGATAAAATTAAACATCTTTATTCAATAGGTTATACGTTACACTTGCTTATTGATTGTCAAAAATCTACTACCGGTTCAGAAATAAACCTCAGATCTTAGAAGAGCCGGCGAAAGAAAGTACCACAACAAACTAATATCTATCCTGTAACTAGCCACTAAACTAACAAAGCATATATATGTAAAACTATATATATGTAAAACGCAAATCATTACAGGTTTTTAAGATATAAAGCAACAACTCATTACCGAATAAAAGAACTTTAACTGTATACATTTGCAAAATTATCAGTATTCCGATTTTGATACCCGAGGCCGTTTTGTAACAAGTTTTTCGATGAAAAAAATTAACTGGACGGAATTTTAATGTAATATCAGGATATTACAAGCTAAGCTTCATTTTAATTTTGATATAAATGACTAATTTTAATCATAATAATTAAATGCTTATGTTATATGAAACAGCCAGTGGATTTATTATTATTTATTGATGATTTTATAGATAATTATGCAAAACAGCATAAATTTTTTTAATGTTTTGTCTTAATTTAAATTCTTTATTGGTAAACTATTTACAGACATTTTTATAATAATTATACAAAAAAAAATACACATTACAAATTTGTAGCAAAAATTAATATGTTTTGTCTTAATTATTATTTAAATTTTTGAACTAGGGGTTGTTTTCTGTAGTCTGGGAAACCCCGTTCCCATGACGCTCTTCGAAAAGACAATGTGAGAACCGCTGGTTTTTTAGTAGGTATGAGGCAATCGGCGCCGGCGAGTTCCACGTACTCCCCCAATTCTTGTGGAGGAAACGCTTAAATTCGTTTTACCAGCGCCAAATAAAAAAGCCAATTAAGAGTTCGTCAATAAGGATATACCGAATGGATAACTTGGACACTTTTTCACCACGCTACTTCACTTTATATTGTATTATATGTACATTAGCAGATTTTTTTTTCCTTTATAACTTTATTTTACTCATGAAGTAAATCCTCACTACGTCACTACACATCCAAACATGGGAGCGAAAACGTTATTTCCTTTGTGCCTGTTATTAACACCAGCACATATCCCCTCCACCTAGCCAAGCCTATATTATAGTACAAGAGAATACAAATTTCTGTCCGCGACTTCACTCGCGTAGGAGTATTATGTAACCTTTATATTATATACCCCTGACAATAATGTGTATGCAAAATTTCATAATGAACGATTGAATTGTTAAGACGTGAAAGCGCTTATTCAACTTCGCTTTCGCATTTATTATTTTAGGTCGGATTATCTACCAAGTTACGCAAAGTTAAATGCATCAAAATAGATCTGCATGCAACACAATCGTCCGTTTAGCTACTGAGCTAACCGAGCTCCCAGAGTTAGTCAACAAATTATACCAAAGCGATCTGAAATGGCTTCATAGCCCCAAGCCATAGTAACTTATAACACGGTAGTTTTGAGTAACGTGCACACTTGAGACATTACTATAAACATTTATAGCGACATTTTTTGTCATTAATAGTGTATTTCCATTAGAATACATTCAACGCCTTATAATTGGTGTAAAACCAATTCTACACCTAATTAAAAAACATTTATTACCTTATTTACATTAATAAACAGAACATCTGAAAAAATATTATTAAAAAAAAAATTAAACTAATATTGTGATGATTATGATTATAAAATTTGTATTTTCGTATCATTCTAAAATATCCACAAATGTACGCAATAAATGTATTCTATGTTTAAAAGATACATTTAGTTAAATGTAGGGCGTGGTAGTATATATATGGTATGGCACAGTCGTATAGATATGTCTCTCGGATACTTATTGTATTAAAATTTTATTATTAAAAAAAGCGAATACGAGATGGCCCAGTGGTAAGAACGCGTGAATCTTAACCGATGATAGTGGGTTCAAATCCGCGCAAGCACCACTGAATTTTCATGTGCTTAATTTGTGATTATAATTCATCTCGTGCTTTATAGTGAAGGAAAACATCGTGAGGAAACTTGTGTCTAATTTCAATGTAATTCTGCCACATGTGTATTCTACCAACCCACATTGGTGCAGCGTGGTGGAATAAGCTCCAAAACTTCTCCTCAAAAAGAGAAGAGGAGGCCTTTAGCCCAGCAGTGGGACATTCACAGGCTGTTACGGTTACGGTATTAAAAAATATATTGATTATGAACATGGAATAAAAACTTATTCAACCCGCGTGACCTCAGGGTAGAAGATAGTAAAATGTGATTTAATTTGAAATTCATTTGTAAACATTTAACTATTATTTATTTCTTTTAACAGAAAATTTAGTATAAAATATAATTTAGCACATATTAATTGTTTTTATTTAAAAAAAAACTATATATATATATATATATATATATATATATATATATATATATATATATATATATATCCATTTGTGCAAACCTACACTTATTGTTAAGATCATCATGACGTTTGTGTGCGCAGGCGCATGACAGGTCCACAATCGCTCCATCTGGCTCCATTGACGTATTTTACAGCCAGGCCTGAATTTCCGATTCCGTGTAATGACGTTTGATTTGTGCACTGGTTTATTTATGGCCGTGTTCGTAATTGTGATGGAAAAAAAAACTACCCATAATGTAAGATTTTATCAGTTTTTATCGTTATTGGATTTTGAGATTGCAATATCATCATAACAACTGACTCAAACGGACCATTAATGTTCTTGCAAAGACTCAAGTTATTTAGTAGAACGAATTAATTACTTCATTATCCGATTTTTTTTTACGTTTCTATTTAATGTTAAAATAGAAAGGTAATGGTTTGTGATCGGGATGTATCACTGTATATGTGTTGTTTTGTTTATTATAAATAGGTTATATGATTGTCATATTAAATTTTTTTCAATTTAAAATGTGTAAGCAGACTGGCAAATGAGCCACTCCTTGCCATAGATATTTGCAGTGTAATAAATATTAACCATACCCTACATCGCCAAATGCACCATCAATTTGAATCTATGATGTTATATGCTTTGTACCTGTAGTTACTGGTCCACTCACCCTTCAAATTGGTACAAAATAATCCCAAGTATTGCTCTTTAAAGCTTTACTACCAAGTTAAATTACATTGGAATCAAAAAATATAATATAAATACAATACAGATTTACGTATTTTAAAAGGACACAACATTGTAGCTAGTGACGTCAAGCGCAAACGGACGTGACGACAATCTTAGCGTTATGAGCATCATATCCACCCTACCACCACCAGCTGAGAACCAATATTTACAGAATCATAAATAGTCACAGTAGCAGTGCCATACTTTCGTAAAAAACCCAATACTTTACCATATCTAACCTTACGCCCTGATTTGGAGTTTGAACGCAGAACTTCAGGATCTGCGGCCTTATATCTAGCTCGAACTCGGCTTACGTATCGTAAATTATTGTTTAACACCCAATCCTACGCTTACTGTAACATAAACATAGTTTAGTAGCCGCTGCCGGTGATTTCCTGTATTGTGACTGCCTGACAATGTCGTAACTTTATGCAACGATTGATTTGCATAGCAGAGTGCTTATTAGATTTTATTCTAGTATTTTTAAGGTGCTACCATTGTAATTCGATTAGCGTTTTTAATATGTATATATATTTATTTATAGTATAAGTTATTGAGCCGAGATGGCCCAGTGGTAAGAACGCGTGAATCTTAACCGATGATCGTGGGTTCAAACCCGGGCAAGCACCACTGAATTTTCATGTGCTTAATTTGTGATTATAATTCATCTCGTGCTTTACGGTGAAGGAAAACATCGTGAGGAAACCTGCATGTGTCTAATTTCACTGAAATTCTGCCACATGTGTATTCCACCAACCCGCATTGGAGCAGCGTGGTGGAATAAGCTCCAAACCTTCTCCTCAAAAAGAGGAGAGGAGGCCTTTAGCCCAGCAGTGGGACATTCACAGGCTGTTACGGGATAGTATAAGTTGGTGGACGAGCATATGGACCACCTGATGGTAAATGGTCACCAACGCCCATAGACATTGGCATTGTAAGAAATGTTAACCATCGCCTACATCGCCAATGCGCCACCAACCTTGGGAACTAAGATATTATGTCCCTTGTGCCTGTAATTACATTGACTCACTCACCCTTCAAATCGGAACACAACAATAACAAGTACTGCTGTTTTGCAGTAGAATATCTGATGAGTGGGTGAAACCTACCCAGACTGGCTTGCACAAAACCCTACCAACAGTCATATTAAAATAAAGTAATACAATCAGACTATAAATGTTCCACTGCTGTGCAAAGACCTCATCTTCTGTTAAGGTTTGGAGGTTATAACACCATGCTGGTCCAAAGCGGGTTTGTCGGTACATGTGCCAGTATTTAACCCGACCCGGTTTGATCGCAATGTTTTCCTTCACTGCCGAGGACAAGATTAATTTTAAATTTAAAAAAGCATATGAAAACTCACCGTTGCATGTCCGGGTTTGAACCTGTATCAAATTTGATCGAGTACCAACGCATGAATTAGCTTGCTAATGCTCGGCGGTGAAAGATAACATATAACAAGCTATATAAAAATAGAGAGAACGTAGAATAAGGGCTCCTCTTAAATTTATTATTATATTTATTAATAATATATCAAAGTTATTTCTTGAAAGCTCGTCTATTGACATAAATAATAATCTAAATTAATCTGTTTAATCTATGTATATCATAAATCCACTTACAATTTACTAAGGTAAAGCTTTATAGATTGATATTGATTTTTAAATTCAATGGAGCTTTTTTCTACAACTCAAAAGAACTAAGAAAGCTATTCAATTCCATTAAAAGCCTGTATTGACTGTAGTTCGATATTCAAAGCTATGGCAAATTAGTTCTGATTAGTGATAATAATAATTACATCTGCACGAAAAGTTTCTGAGTGTTCTTATAACGTATTAATTTTATATATATACAATAAATATTTAAAGAATATTAAAATACTTAAATTATCTTGCATATATTATTGGCAATTATAAAAAGAGTGCAATAAGAATTACATATTTAAAAAGGTTTCCAGATCATATTGCGTTCAAAAAACGACAAAAAATTATAATATATAATTATGTTAAATACAATTTCGATAACACGCGAGGTTAGTTAAAATATATAAATATACTAATTAAACAGTTGTTAAATAATAAAGATCGTGTATATCAAGTAATTTGCACATTCAATCTCAGTAAGGTTGATATTTAAAAGGAATTTTATTCCAATCACATGATCTATCACATGGTATATCTTGTACAATTAGTATTCACATCTCAGCACTAACATCGACACCAGTAGCTTTGTACTAAGCAATTGAGATTGTGGTCATTAGCACTGCCTGAATCCAAACACTGATACCTTCGTGTGAAATCTAACTTCCTGCCATTTAGCACAACTGTAAAAAGAACACGGTACTTTATTTTTTAACCCACATATTAAATAGTAAAATGACCCACATGATGGTAAAATGTCACCTGGACACAGACTTCCAAAATTTAAAATATGGAATATTCAAGTAATACAAGATTATATATAAACCATAAACCAACCGATACAGAACATAAATTCAAAAGAAACGGAAAGAAATTAAATAGTTACTCTTTTACATAAGACATTTCCTGTTTCCGAAACCGAAACCGAAACAGCCTGTGAATGTCCCACTGCTGGGCTAAAGGCCTCCTCTCCTCATTTTGAGGAGAAGGTTTGGAGCCTATTCCTATTTATTATTATTGGGTTGGTGGATTCCTGTTTCAAAATTAGGAAATACTAAATCATATGTATGAAATGCAAAACATTCCTAACGTTATCTATTTTGTACATTATATTCAGATTTGAATAACGGTATTTTTCCCCACTTTCCGATAGAAGTACACCCGTCGTGGTCACGTGATCACGTGGTCGCCTGCATTAGATTTCTATGTCTCAAAAAAATATAAAAGAAATATATAGTTAAAACCCGAATTGCTTTTATAAGTATGCTGTTATTTAAGTCTCTAGACTATAGTAAAACTATCTGACAGCGTTCAATATAACTTGGCGGTAGAATAACTAATGAAAGAGTTGCAACTACTCATATGTGCGTAAGTCCCACATACGAATAAACCCACCACCGATGGTACTTAATATATAGAATTTCAGATGAGCGAGATTAATAAAATAGTTCCAAATTAATATTATTCCAAAATCTGCCTTTCTTCTCTTTCGACTAATTGCTAATTACAAAAACCATTTATTACCTACAAGCTTAACAACTGAATGAATATACAAATAAATAATAAAACGCTTTCTCCTCGCCAACATAGACCTTTCTTTACTAGGAAATTGCGACAATAAGCCTCGACAGTATTGTGACCAGCACAATAAATTATGACAGGATATATTATACAATAACTATTTGCTTGAGCAATTTTTTTGATTATGGGCGTTTTTCTACGGTTTCCTTTTATTAAACACTATTTATATATAGTGCTAAATAAAATATAAACGATATTAGAATTTCGTTATTTAAGCTATTATCAAAAAATATTATGTGCTTATATAAGACATTCGCGCTGTAAGAAATATTAACCATCCCCTATATGTGTCAAGTCACCTTGGGAACTAAGACGTTATGCCCCCAGTACCGGTATTTAAACTGGCTGACTGTGAGTCAGCCAGTTTAAATACCGAAACACAAAAATAATAAATATTGCTGCTTGGTGTTATATTGTAAGATAATATATGCTACCCAGGCGAGCTTGCACAGGGTCTACCGCTATTTTTTTTTATTTACCAATTCTGCAGTAACAGCCTGTGAATGTCCCACTACTGGGCTAAGGCCTCCTCTCCCTTTTTGTGGAGAAGGTATGGAGCTTATTCCACCACACTGCTCCAATGCGGGTTGGTGGAATACACGTCTGGCAGAATTCAGTGAAATTAGACACATGCAGGTTTCCTCACGATGTTTTCCTTTACCGTTAAGCACGAGATGAATTATAATCACAAATAAAGCACATGAAAATTCAGTAGTGCTTGCTGGGGTTTGAACCCACGACCATCGGTTAAGATTCACGCGTTCTTCTCATCTCGGTGGTTACCAATTTTAGCCGGATTAAAAAGAAACTATACTTTATATAACATAAATCGATGTACTAATAAACAAATACTATATAATATATAAAGCTCATAAATCAATGATGCATAATATGTGAAAATAAATTTATCGTTATATTAAGAGGATTTCATCTCAATAATTTATAATTGAGATAAGTATCAATATTTTACAAATTTAAATACATAATTCATAAAAGGGCCTCCAGGCTGTGTTAATATTTTAATAAAGCAACGATCTATTAACAGGCTATTTATTTATTGCAAACCAGTTATTATTACACAAATATTTATAACAACGACATATTTTATTTATTCTTAAATATATTTATCACCATTGAAAATACATTTTTTTTTAATCGATAAAAAATCATGTTCTTTTTCATGAGATATTCTAAGTTCTAACTTTCGAATTTCGTAGGAATCTCATTTTTTTAAATAATGACTGAGATATTGATAAAAATAAATAAAATAAAAATATTTTATTTAAAAAAATTGCTTGTTAATAGTACATTGATTTATGAACTAAGTAATTACAGCTCTACTTTTAATTTTGTTTACAGTGTGTTTGTAATTGAATAATAATTTGTCTCATTAATTTGAATGCCAAATCAATTATGTCAGAAAGAGATAGATCAGTGTTTAACTAAATACTGTTGAACGTTTATAAGTAAAACTAGTAACAATAGGCTAAAAAAACGTTTTGAGTACAGTGATAAACATGGAATTATGTATCCTTGCAAAAATCTGATTGCAAATAGAATTCTACCTCATTGGTTGTTATGCTCATTCGGAATTCGTATTATTTTTATTCAAATATAAAAAAAACTCTTTTACTTGATTACTTTTTTTTCTGAGGCCAAGAAGTATCAAATTTTGTATAATATGTACGTGTTCAAACTTGGATATATTGTCTTAAGAAAAGTTTTTTTTTTAGAATATTATTGTCAACCCAGCATGTAAGGTATACCCATTAATAACATCCATTCAGCTGTTTTCATTCACGTCTGTGTCGGACAATATAAAATATTTATATATTATGCATCGATCGATTTTATTGATTGGTAACGTTTTAAAAAAGTATTTAATGACGCTATAAATGAAACTTTATTATGGTATTAAAATTAAGTAATTCATTACTAAAAAAATGAAATGTCAATTCTTGTATTCAAGGCGTGTTTAAGCTCGTTATTGTTGATTGACGTATTAGATTATTATTATCAACCAATAATTCAAATAATAACATGTCCTCTAAAAATTAACTTATATTTCACAGATATATTTTAAAAGCAATATATACAGGTAATAAAATAATAGTTTTAAAATTTTCGATAGAGAAACTATCAAGCACACGACGTTACAATATCAACTTTTTAAGTATAACAATTGATTAACCCGATCATAGCGCCACCTATTGGCGCCAGGCTGTGATGTAATCACAAAGTCTTGACCTGGGAGCGAACCAATATAATAAAGATTTCCTCGAGATCGATTTTGGCACTCTCTTTTTCCTTATTCTATAATCCGATGAAACGCTAAATCCAATGCGACATGCAAATTACTTCAGCGCAACACCAACGACTATTCGTGCTTTGTGAAGAGCGAGAATGCAGACACTACCAACTTGTAGCCTCCGCTGCTACTGAGAATTTCTGATTGATCGGGTTTGTACTTCTACCAAATAATTGGCAGATATATAGCTAGCCGTTAGATCTATTCTAATGTAGGCTAGTCTAACCGATTTTAATACAATTTTGCATGAGCAATTTTGTAGCGCGAGGAAGGACAAATGCTATTTTTTTAATAACCTAACATAGCCCCCTCCCTAAGCCGCGGGGGAAAACTTATGTTATGTTATATTGTAAATATGAGTCATATCTGTTAATAAATTCTAAATTTGTTAATCATATGCATCGCTATATATCGAGTCCCGATTATATATTGTGCGAATATGACATCAATCAGTCAAGTCGTAATTTACACAATTACTAACGGACTTACTAACAATTATATATATATATATATATATATATATATATATATATATAAACGCTTAGGTAAGGTGAGAGGTGGTGAGAAGAGGTCGTATAATATAAAGAATCGTTGAATTATTGCAAATAGGTAAATACTCTGATGGTTATTATGTTTTCCTACGATAGAAACCGTTATCAGGCTTATACATACCATCGAATTTCTTATCATATAGATACGTATACAATATTCTGTACGTGTGTATGTCGCGGAACTATCCCTAAAAACAGATGATGTTTTTTTATATATTATTAAATTGATAAAAAGAACAAAACACACATTACAAATTTAAAACAGAAACACGCCGTCTAAAAGATTGTCCCGTGGCATTGAACCCAAGACGCTGGCACTGTTGCCTCTCTGCACCGCTAGACTCAGCCTTTGGGCTAAATAAGCGCAAGCTCTTGGGTCACCAGAAGTAATGTGTATTTTGTTCTTTTTATTTTAATTTTGTATTTTATAAAAATGTCTGTATAAACCTAAACTTAAACTTATATTTATTAAAATTATATATTACAATTACTTAATGTTAAAATTGATAAATTTTATATAACCAATATCGCACTTATATACTTAAGTCAGTGTTAAGACTTTTTGCAAGCTGGTCCGGCTACCATTAGATGTTCAAGCGTTAAACAGCAATACATAACATCTTAGTTTCCAAACGTTAGTGGTGCATTGGTTATGTAGAGATGGTTAATAATTCTTACATAGCCAATGTCTATGGGTTGTGACCAGTTACAATCAGCTGTCATATTTACCTTTCCGCCTACCAATAACATAAAAAAAGATATATTGTTCAATTACGAAATGTTTGTACTCCAGAATTGGATCAATCTATCTTGATTTTTATCAACGATCGGATATATTCTGATAAAAAATAATCGCGATATATAAAATCGATTCCGCGAAGTATCGATTAAAGGTATAACACATAAAATTGCTTTCAATAGGATATTGAATGCCTCGACACACGCAACCGACTATTATGACGGCCTGCGTATAAAGCTATATCCACACTAAAATTATTATGAGTACGATGTAATATAAGAACAAGAAATTATTTGAATAAAATAATGCTAATCAAAATATAAAAATATTATAATGTTTTTATTTTATATTATAAAATATATTTGTAAAACTATATGACAATGATTTAGTCTTATTTTCGATATCACAAATGTGAACGATCAATCGTATATGACGCCTTATTTTTATCATTAAAATTACTAAATGATGCTAAATAAGTCAAAGTAGTATAAATTATAACTGTAAAGTATTTGCGCGTTAGAGCTGATGGCCAACGGATAGATAGATCATTTGAAAGTTAAGCGAAAACCGAAAATTGTTTACTCATCTCGCTCGCCGTTGAAGAAATACGTGCCGTGGAAACAGCATGCGTGAAATGAAATTCTGCATTAGTATTGCGCATAAGAACAAACTTGGTATATTTAAAAACCTCCCCTTATTAAAGAAGAGAGGAAGGGGTGCACTGACTATTACTGTTAAACTTATAAACATTGCTTACCGGATGTTTAGTTAAACAATGCTGTCTTCTTCTTTCGAAGGTCAAATCAATAATGACAGAAAGAGTGAATATAGAATTTAACTAAAAAGCTAAGCGACGTTTATAAATAAGGCCGTTAGTGTGATAAGTTCCTAATTGTATCAACTTTAGGATCGTCGGAGCCGAGTTACGTATTACGTATAAGCTATTTTGATTTAATTGATTCTATTAAACCTTTTCACTATACAATATTAATCTTAAACCTACTATGAATGGCCGGAGATTACATAGTTTTAACTAACGTTAAATCATAATTGATATAATAGATACTCAAACGTGCCTAGATTAAAACAAGAACCAGTGTTTTTAATCTAGACATAAATGAATACTACTGGCTGTACGCACCGTCAGAAACAAAATAAAAATTTAAAATTAATTCCACTCTATTAGGGCTTGTATTCATAATAATATGTAAATAATTTTAAATAATTGATGATTAACAGATAAAATATATTAATATTGTTAAAAAAAAACTATGATGGTGTTTGTACAAGGGTGTGAATGCGTGAGTGCGCTTGCGTGTGTGTGTGCAATCAAATAATTATTATCATTCAAAAAATATTAAAATGTTTAACTACAAAATTTGCTTATAAAATACAAATAGTGACAATTTTTTTTGTAGGTGCTCTTCAGACGTGTTTCAAACAAAGTTCTATTGTCTAAGTTAAGAAATATAATACAACATTTATTAACATGGCGCTTATATCGTAAGGTGTACATAATAAATGTGTTCGCTAAGACGGCGCCCGCGGCAACAGTAGCTAGGATGTGCCAATCTTTTCCTTATACATGCTTGGTTTATATGAAGAACGAAATATTAAATCACCATACGGATTTAAGACAACCGCCTGGACTATATTTTCGGTTCATCAATATTAAAATGTTATTTTTGGAGTCTAAGAATTTATTTTTAAACTAATATTTAAAGAAGCAACTGTTCATTTATTTATTTGGGATCGTTGTGTATTTTATATTTATAAAACTGCAATAAAAAATATTAAGCAGAACGATTGCCATCTTTGTTATTATACAATTTAGAATAGTTTTATTAGTTTTTCACACAAACACTCATTTCACACACTCACTCACACACTAACATATTTGTACAAATACAATAAACTTTTTTTTTTAATAATTATTTTAAACTTTTTAATCTTTATTCAATATAGAAGCGTTACACTAGCTTATTGATTATCACAAATCTACCACCGATTCGGAAATAAACACCACAGACAGAGAAAAACCGGTGAAAGAAACTCAGCGGGTTTTTTTATATCTCCTTTACAATAATTAATATACAACAATAGCCGAATTATATATACATATTTTATAATTTGAAATAACCTGGAGGCGATCGATTCATTGCCAAGATGTGCAATCATTTAAAAAGTCATTGGTTGTGTAATATCCTTTAGCACACGTGTTCCTTAATGATTCTTTTAAATTTAACAATTGAACATTCCTACTTCCAGAAGCCACACGTAAATCATATATTACTATTTTTCAAAATGCTTCTGTGTATTATTGTATGACTGTGTATGATTCATGATAAGTGAGTGATAAAGTGGTAAGTTAGTGTATAGTAAGTACATATATATAGTATTTGGAGAGTATGTATATAATAATAGATGACATGAAACAATCAATAAATCATTTGAGATCCATGTAGCCCTGTCTCGATTACTCCTCGTACGTAATATACTATTAGAGGGAGTCAACGCACCCGTATACCGTGGCATGTATTAACAACAGCTACTGTTCTAAGCAACCGGCTAGGACAACTTATAAAACATCTACTTGCATTACGTCATAGTATAGAGTAGTTATTTCTTATTGAGTATCAAAAAATATTATCTATGTAGAAGACAAATTGATATATCCCATTGTCATAAATTACAAAGCTATTCCGTTTCATAATAACGCCAATAAAGAGCTTATCAAAACTAATATTGTATGTAAATTATACGTAGCTATTTTGTAAATTTAATAGCAAATATTTTGAATTTAATACCATTCGTTCAGAAAACTCCACGAGTGTAACGGTAAAGACGTAAATTGCTTGTTCAAATTAACTTTCAAATACTCCATTATATTAATAAATAAATATAAGTTGAATTTGTAACGCCTAACTGAAAAAATAGAAAATTGTGCCTGTTTCGGAGATGTCTTTACTATATAATCATTGTATAAGTAGTTTCGCTTGCCAGTTTCACCCACTTATGATTTTGACTATTGATTACAAGCAGCTTGTACATTTCATGCACATAAAATTAATATGTAAGCTAGCTCCGCTCCGACGTCGAACAGGTAGAATGATGGTTCGCATAATACGTTTTTATTATACATTTAACTCTATTGGTTTGCAGCGCTCGCCAGTAATACTAACAATCGCCATGTTTATTTTCGACATCTTTAACTATCATCGTCATATCAACCAATTCACTCAAAATATTAATGAACGCCTACGCCAGAACTCTTCTTATGAATCGCTCCGGCCATTATGAAAATTATATCAAATTTGGTTCAGTTGTTTTTGAATTTATCGCGTTTATACAGACAGACAGACGTGGCGGGATGACTTCGTCGCGGGCCATCTGATCCCAAATTAAGCAGAGCTTGTACTTTGGAAATCAGACAACTGATATACATATACTTTCTTTTTTTTGTAAATACATGCTTATATAGATAATTACTTCCAGACTCAGGACAAAGGTTCATGCACACAAATATCTGTCCTGGGTGGGAATCGAACCCACAACCTTCGGCGTGAAAGGCAACCAACCACGCCAACCGGCTCGTCATTATAAATTTTAACTTTAAAGATCAAAAATGTAATTAAGAAATAAAATAATAACTAAAACAAATAACATCAAGTTTATTTATCACAACTTAAATCAATTCCGCATCAAAGAACCTTTCAATGCGATATTTTCACACAATAGCGGTCGTAACATGCGGAATAACAGAATACTACCAATAAATCCTAAGACCAGCTCAGATTTTTCCTAGACTTCCCACAACATTTGCTAAGCTATAAAGCTGCGTCCACACAAGATAAATATTGTGCAGCTTTTGAGTTGCTTTTTTATGTTATAAGTAGACATACGGGCAAACAGGCTACCTGATGATAAGTGGTCACCAGCGCCCATAGACATTGGCGATGAATGAAATATTAATTATTCCTTACCACCGACCTTACGCGCCACTAGCCTTGGAAACTAAGATGTTATATCCCTTATGCCTGCGGTTACACTGGTTTACTCATCCTTAAAACAGAATCCAACAATACTAAGTATTGGTGTGTGGTGGCAGAATATGTGGTGAGTGGGTGGTACCAACCAAGACTGACTTGCACAAAGCCCCATCACCAAGTGGGCACATCAAAAATTAAATAAATTTTACTAGATATGTTGGTAATTAAAATTATTTTATAATTCTAAATACTATTAATCCCACCGAGTACCATGAGGTTTAATACAAGAGATCCTTGCTAGGAATATGTCAGCCTTTGTATACCATTAATTTGAAGTAGCCTGGAGTATAAATTTGTGTACGTTTATGTGTAAAAAAATAAATAAACAAAACTGTAAACCTGACATAAACTATTTCAGTAGAAACACACCATTACAAGACACAGCGTTGATGCTTCCATCCATACATATTAATCTGACAAGAACAGATACAATTATTTACAAGTAACTACCCCGCTTTGCAGGGGTAGACTAAGATAATATGAAATGTTTATTTTGAAGGGCAAATAAAGAAAAATTCTTGGTGTGTAAAGTCATGGACCTTCACAGGCGTATGCAGAACAACCTGCATGCGCTTACATTCGGATGAATGGCTTAGGAATGCGTAGAGGACACACATACAGACAATTTCTATTGGTTAAAAAAGAAGATTTGTCATATTTTTTTTTAATAATAAATGTCAGATTGTTTTTATTTTGATGACACGATTTCCACAGGACATAAGAAATAATTGATTCAAGGAAAGTTGAGAGTAAAAGTTAATAAGACATAAGGGTTACAATTCTGTGGCAGATGAATGATGTAACAACAGGTTGTGTTTATTTGTCAGTTGTTGGCCGCACAATAACCGCTACTTGCGTGCATTTCTTGTCACTAGGAAATGTATAGAGTTGTTACAACAATAATTAGCACAGCAATTATAAATTAACAAACGGAAGTAAGTCACCTTTAATTACTTTTACACTATTAGCCTGAGATAAAGTCAGACTAACTTTAACTAGAGCTACATTTGAATTATTTGAAAATATTGCACCTTAAGGGAAATATTTTATAATTGAAATCATCATAATATATTATATGTATAATATCTGTAAACAAAGAAATTACTCTTAGTATTAAATTAATTAAAATCAAGTAGTATAAACAAAAAGTAAGCCGTCACGGGACGCCTGGCAGATGTAAAACATCAAAATATTTTTCTACAGATAATCTACATAGAAATATAGTTTATGAAAGGTAATAAATATGGCATGAACAAAATTTAAAAAAATATTTTTTTAAGAAAAAGATAAATGCTATACATGCATGGTATGAATACCACACCATATAATATGTTTCATAATGTCGCCAACTGTCAGACAGAAGCCGCATTTTATATGTCACATCAAATAGTAAGTTGGTATACCGCATTGGAGCGTGGTGAAATTAGCTACAACCTTTTCCTCTAAAAAAGAGGACGCGAAGCCAGGCAGTGATACACTTACAAAATCGTTAGAACTTATTGAGAATTCATTATACCAAGTTAACGTATTACTAGATAATGATGTATTGTGAAAAAATCACGGATGTGATGTAAAAAAAATTAATTACTTTCATGTTATCAATTAACAGCTCTATATAAATAGGCAATTGCAATTAGATCGTCAATAGACAAGTGTCGCAGGACCCGTTCTAAGGCAGTGGTTATAACGTTACCGACTATAGTCAGCCGATAATTATTGACTAGTTCTCTTCAGTTAATACTTTCTTTAATCTAAGGCCAATGACCCGGTACAAACTTATGCTATCACTATTTGCATTTCATATACGTGTATTAATTTGTTTGTCATAAAATTTATTTTTAGTAGCTTATTTATTCGTTACTGTTATATTTATATATATAAAATATCTAGACTAACGAGGCGAACAACTATTATTTATTATATATTAAAATAATCGAAATAACTATCTCTTACTTTAATTATTTTCGATTATATATTTAGCTTCTAATTATTACTCAAAGGTAAGCTAAAGCTGTTTATTTTTTTTTTTATTTATATTGATCAAGAAATGCTTACAGTAGGTCAAAAAGAGTCAAATAAGTGATTTAGCTTTATGTATCAGTAAGTAAACAAAAAAATTCTTGAATTTTTTTTTATCTGATGTTTGGTCAAGTTTAAAATAATAATATTTGTCACCAGCGCCAAAATGTGTTTAATTACAGCTCAAACGGTTAGAAATAGTTTCAAATTTAGTTGCAATTTAGATTTAAATAGGTGAAGTTAAATAAAACCTTGTAAATACCAATATCTATGTTACTTTGTCAAAATCGCTTAAATACTTACACACGGAAAGTGCAATGACATACAATTAAACGCTCAAATTTAATACAAAAAATGCAATAAAGTTATATCTTTACACATTACAGAAATAAGAAATTAAAAATATTGCGTCATTTTTAATATTTCCAATGAATTTTTCATTACACCGCGCCGACATACGGAGGTATAATTTATTTGTCTTCTAATGTAAATAAAGGCCACACAGAATGATATCAAGTAATCTCTATAATGAAGAAGATTACTGCGTACGGACTGACATACTATTGTTTTATATATGCATTGTGAAATTGCATGTTTGTATTAAATCGGATACACGACTGAATTACGCATTTCGATTGGCTGACGATGGAAAACATGGATGTACCTCAAATTATTTATAAATTATTATGCGTAACATTTCAATGGTATTTATAATATTATAATATTATATATATATATAGTGGTAATTACTAGTGGTAAGCTCTTCTGGGTAACCACTCATCAGATATTCTACCGCAAAACAGCAGTACTTGGTATTATTGTATTCCGGTTTGAAGGGTGAGTGAGCCAATTTAATTACAGGCACAAGGGACATAACATCTTAGTTCCCAAGATTGGTGGCACATTGGCGATGTAAGTAATGGTTAAAATTGCTTACAATGCCAATGTCTATGGGCGTTGGTGACCATTTACCATCAAGTGGCCCACATTATAAAAAAACGCTTACCCCACACCATACTAAAACGCAATACTTTAAAAAAAGAACAAAATAATAGCTATATAAACTTTGTATTTATTTGTATTACAGAGAGTGCAATATAAAAAAAAATCATATACTGCCTTATTTATTAACGTTATTTAGAGTGATTAGTGTATGTGTGTGTACAATGTTGTGTCTTCTTCTATCGAATGTCAAATCAATAATGACTGAAAAAGATAAATTAACTAAACAATCTCTTAGCAATATTTCTAAATGTTCAATTTATAATATTTTCTTGTAGCCTCTTGTTAATATTTATTAAAAAAACGAATATATAATAAAACGTGCGTAGATTTTATCAGTGATTTAAACTCATAATATAAACCATTAGCATAGTGACATTTGATCAGAGTGAACTAAAAAACTCATCCTCATCAAGGCCCAGCACTGGGTCTTTGGCCCAACGTGGGCTCATTTACAGGCTGATACTTAATATTGACTTACTATTCGTGTATTAAATATTACAACGAAATGTTTAATACTATTAAGTTGCCTTAACTTATATATTATATAACTTATTATTGAAATGTATAAGAAGATATCTATATTAATCCATCGTCAAAATAATCATTGGGTATATAGGCCGGCTCCCGACTTTACGGTCTGAAATTAGCCGATTGATCAACGAATCATTCAATTTCACCAGCATTACTATCATTTTGAATAAAATTTATCTGAACCGTATAACTTAATAATGATTTGGTCTTTTGAGTGTAATGTTGTTTTAGATACAGATACATACATTATGTGTGTATTCTTTTTTTTTTTTAATTTTCTCTTTTGTTTAGTGGCTAGTATAGGCACAGATTAAAATGTACATCCAAAATTATTATGTTTTTTGGAAAGAATTTGTTTATTAATTGGAATTAGGTACATCACTAGTTTAATTTTGAAATGCTATCTATCAAATGTCGAAAAGTCATTATTATATTAACCAGTCCACTCTCTCTCGGTCGAGTCAAATTGTCGTGACATCGGTCTATGAGGAAATAGAGAATGCGACTCTGTTGTATTCTATAATATCTCCTGAGCTGATAGATACTAGATATATCTATATATATATATATATATATATATATATATATATATATATATATATATATACCTACATATATTTAATAATAATAATAATGTCCTCTAGATCGATTTCGGCCACGGCGGCCAATCTCAAGAGAGATTAACAACGCAGGAGATATTATAGTGCACAAGTGTGTGCACAAACACAGGTGCACTCTCTATTCCCTAACTCTCAAAATCCGATGGGACGGCAATCCGACGCGACCGGAAAGAGTTCAGGTGCAGGACCAACGGCTTTACGTGCTTTCCGAGGCACGGGAGTGTACACACTTCGAACTTCCAGACTCCGGGCTACTACTACGGAGAATTTTCTGACAGAAAAAAATCTAATAACTTTTATTGGGACGCGGGAATTGAACCCAGGACCTCCGGGTTTGTGGCCTTATATCAAGACTAGACCAACGAGGCAGTCATATATGGCTACGTATAATATAATGTTATGCTGTTCGAGAACCTTGGCCAAAATTCGGTTAAAGGTAAAGCTTGCTTAAGGAATGGGGACAACGATAGCTTAAAGGATCAAAATTGAACCTGCGACATTGACCTCGCTAGACTAACCGAAACCAGTGCGCTATTGACGTTTCAAAGTAATAATAAGGCTTTTGGTTAATGTTTGTATTTAGAGCTTAAAAGTCAATATTGGCTATCTTTGCTATTAATATTTTTTACTAAATGTTTGGTAATGACGTCACTTAATTATAAAATAATTATAAAATGGCATAGAAATCGTCATCGTCAGTATTTGGTGGTAAGGCTTTGTGCAAGCCCATCTGAGTAGGTAGCACCAAATCATCACATATTCTACCACAAAACATCAATACTTACTTATCATTGTTGTGTTCCGGTTGGAAGGTTGAGTGGTCACCGACACTCAACCTTCCACCCATATTTTACCAAAAAATATTTATTAAAAAATTACTATTATATAAATTATACGAAGATGTATATTTTTGTGTAATTTTATGGAATCACTCATCCTTCAATCTGTAATACAGCAATACAAAGTACCTTCGACCCACCCAGTCGAGTCAGCATTAAGCTGGTGAGCTATGCAATATAATCAAAAAAATTCTAGATCCGCCATTGTTCTACAATCACATCGATTTATTGACTGTAAAAAAATAATTGATTATAATTGACTTCGATTTTAATGTCCACAGATAAAAAAATACAACAGCGATTGAGAACAACTATCGCATAGCACTGTTAATTATTGGCATAATTGACATTCTCACATATTAATAAACTACCTTAGTTTACAATTAATATGATAATAACATTATTATATTCAAAAAAAGTTAAAAGGAATGTATACAATCAACCTGAATTTTGTGTTTGTTTGAATGCGCTTAATCGGGATATATAAGTCTGGTTTAAGCTAAATATTTTTGCGGGCTGTACTAGCCGTCGTCGCCTTTGGACTCCACTAACACTTACATCAGGTGGAGTGGAGTCATTTGCTTTCCTGGAATATTAAAAATATATATATAACATTTCTAATTTATTTATTGTATCTGTATCTCCACAGACGTGCTGTCCGGGCCTGTGGTGTACGTAGCTCATCTTTAATTTATTTTAATAATATTTTAATGTACCTGTATGCTTATAACCGGGCATCACAGTCTAAGTTTTAGGATTAAATTTTTTATAGAAATATGATATTCATGTACAATATAAATATTGATTAACATTTTACATTTTAGAGACGACTTCTTGGTTGACGAAATGGATGCCAGTTGACTTACGTAGTCGGAATGGGTGCTAGTTGCCGTCATGTGATTTTAGATTCCTTAGTCGGTATGGATGGTATTCTGTAATTTCAACAATAGTTCCCGCCCGCGGCTTCGACCGCATTTTAGGAGATTAGGTACTCAATGATCTTTTCTATACTCCTGACAACATGTATTCAAAATTTTATGATTGAGTAGTTAAGACGTGAAAGCGTTACAAACAAAAAAACAAACTCACTTTAGCTTTTATAATATTAGTATATAATACCACTGAGTAGTACCAGATGAATCCGCGTTGAGCAGTTTCTTATTAATTGCTAGCTTAAACAAACAACTAGCTCCGGCATCGTTTGCTTTTAGTTTGTATTTAAGAATTTGCAATTTTTTTAATGATAATTAATTCATATCTATGTAAAATCAAGATCTTCAAATAGGGTATAAGAAGATTTTTTGAATTTTTCAAATTGAATGCAATGCAATGCAACATAAATGCAATATTAATTCATTGTTTATATTAGCTTGTGTTTTCTGATTGTAATGGTAAGTGATCCAATGTTATTAAAGGCACAAGAAACAATAATTTAATTCCAATTTGTTGTATAACTGTGCAACTTGTTATGGGCGATGGTGAACACTTCCCAATATTATCGTTTAAATATTTTGAAAATATCAGGATTGAAACTCAGTAATTATACTCAGTATTAACTCAGTAATTATACACATTTTTATAGAAATTATATTCATTTATAATTAATAATGTGTATAGTTTATATCGTGACTACCTCGTTGGTCTAGTGGCTATATGTAAGGCCGCAGACTCGGAGGTCCTGGGTTCAATTCCCAGGTCGGGCTATAAAAAGTTATTGGGTTTTTCTGTCAGAAAACTTCTCAGTAGCAGCCCGGAGTCTGAAAGTTGGATGTGTGTACACTCCCGTGCATCGGACAGCACGTAAAGCCGATGGTCTTGCGCCTGAACTCTTTCCGGTCGTGTCGGATTGCCGTCCCATGGGATTATGAGAGTTAAGGAATAGAGAGTGCAACTGTGTTTGCGCACACACTTGTGCACTATAATATCTCCTGCGCAGTTATCTACTATCTCTTGAGATTGTCCACCGTGGCCGAAATCGGTCTTGAGGTCATTATTATTCTCATATATATGTTATAAATAGTTTATATCGTATTGAGGCGTGTCCTTATACATTGCGGTGTAGTCAAAAATGCCCGTCAGCTACCGTGATTCTAGTGAACATGAAAAAGAAAGTAGTTGTTAACAAATAAAAACCTATCGCCCCAAAAGTTCACTGGTGAAGAACATGTTACTGTTGTATAGGGTTCCGCATCGCAAGCCCTTAAGAGAATAAAATTTAGTTATTAACACGATAAATGATTATTAAGCTTTTCAAAAAACTTGCAACGTACAAACATGATACTCTCGACGTTTTTTTTTTGTATATAGAGTTTAAAAAATTACTAATTAATTTAAGATATCAATCAAATAAATAGGTTACAAATTATTATGTTTATAACTTAATCGCTGCTCGATTGGTGCGCAAATATTTGTATGAATTCCTTATAAAATATTTTAATATTAATATTTTTACAACACATTTCTGAACGCTAAATATTTTTTTTATTAAAAATTAATGTAAAGCATAAGAAAGAATTTTTGATATGAATATCTTTAGTATTTCAAAGACAAATATTATAATGTGCGTGTGTGTGGAGACTGTTCTAGCATAGTATCATCAATAACAGGCAACGCACGAGTCGACATTAGGCAAACGAAGGCATTGGCTAATATCATTTATAAGAACATCGTCAACATTTTGTCAATGTCTGCTATATATATACCAAAATATGTACTTTCGATTTTGATTGCAATTGTCACTTATATGTATATCAGTTATTTTTGTTTGAAAATAATATGTAAGTATTGTATTAATATTTTGTACAAAATGATTATTTGGCCTAGTGCTAAAAGGGTCAAAGTACATTTTTAAATAAAATGCAATGTAATTTTGTTATTTGAACAATTAAAAATATAATATATTCATTTGTACTAAGAATCACATCATCGTTACGCAAGGAGGGACATGTTTGATAAAACAATCAACGTCTTATTATTTTGATTACCAAAAGTAAGGGTTATTAATATTGGCCCTTTTTGGAACGGGGCCAGATGATTGATTTTATAAAACAATTTTATCTACATTACCAAAGAACCGTTTAGATATAAAAGAACTCATCCCTCCATACAGATGCAAATATCCGCCATTGCTCACTAAATCGATCCCATTCGGTCATTCCGCTCTCTCGGTCATCAATCACTAGCAAGATTGAACGTCTGGGAAAGCTACTGGAATATTCTATTTAAAATGTCATGTCGTTATTGCGAATGTTGAATTTATATGTGAAGTTAAACTATTGAAAAAAGAAAAAAAGGGTCTGAATTCTTTGGAAAAATTGCTTCAAAATCGATTCGTTTTGTATTTAAAATAGTATTTATTTATAAATAAATAGTTAATGAATGAATTATAATATTAATCAGTAAATTCAAACAATAAATAACAATGATGTTGTATTTTAAAAAAAAAAAAACATTATAAATAATTGATTTCCAGCTTGATAATTTACACAGATAAAAAATACAATTCCGATTGAGAATAAGTGTCGCGTATGGAATTGTTGGCATAATTCAAATTATATTTAGTCAGTTATGGCAGCTTATTTCAATGTTAATTACATTAATAGTGTTGTGAGATGAGCATTTAGTTGATATAACTATAATTAATTATGTATATAACCATATCGTTAACCAATTTATCGATGCAAATTTCAGTCAAAACAAAAGCACGCAATTTTTGGAAGACTTTACTATGGACCTGTCCCTCTTTATATGTGTGTGCGTGTGTGTGTTTTATAAATATGGGATAAATGTTTTTAAATATTGGGTATAACAATAAATTGTCTAAGCTAGATCAATATAAGCGACAATTTATATTATGAAAACAAATTCTCCACGCTTAGTTAAATACCGTACAACTATGTCTCCCTTCCAAGACATACGAATTAAATCGATGCAAATTTCAGTCAAAACAAAAGCAAAATCACGCAATTTTTGGAAAACTTTACTATGGACTATATCCCTCTTTATATGAGTGTGTGTGTGTGTGTGTGTGTGTGTGTGTGTGTGTGTGTGTGTGTGTGTTTTATAAATACGGGATAAATGTTTTTAAATATTGGGTATTACAATGAATTGTCTAAGCTAGATCAATATAAGCGACAATTTATATTATGAAAACAAATTCTCCACGCTTAGTTAAATACCGTACAACTATGTCTCCCTTCCAAGACATAAGAATTAAATCTTTCAACACAATCTAAAGGAAATACCACAATATCACAAAATGAATTTGAGCATAACTACGGAATACACCAGAACATTCCAGAACGCATTCCAAATTCAAATCCCAAAAAGCATCACACGAACTAAACACTCAAACAATAAAATGAAATCGATAAAAACCATCCCATTTATATCCGAAATACATGTAACAGTATAAAAGAAATTATCTCGTGACGGTAAGGCGAGTGTTTATTTAATATATGGTAATTCAATGCTGGAATATAGAAGGCTATAGAAAATATTCCCACATGTACCACAGATATGTAAATGATAATTAAGTAGGAATAGTCTTGTGAAAGAGTTTAAGAGTGCAGGTGGCAATCACCGAGGTTAATAAATTGTTATTTTTACTCAGATTGTAATGTTCTTAACTCAATCAATGATCAAACACAAGATTGAGTTTCCCCTTGATAATGCATAAGTCCGTGAGAACGTTTTAAAGAACACTAAACATATTCCTTGATTTTCATATATGTATGTGTTACCGTAACAGCCTGTGAATGTCCCACTGCTGGGCTAAAGGCCTCCGCACCTCTTTTTGAGGAGAAGGTTTGAGCTTATTCCACCACGCTGCTCCAATGCGGGTTGGTGGAATACACATGTGGCAGAATTTCAGTGAAATTAGACACATGCAGGTTTCCTCACGATGTTTTCCTTCACCGTCAAGCACGAGATGAATTATAATCACAAATTAAGCACATGAAGATTCAGTGGTGCTTGCCCGGGTTTGAACCCACGATCATCGGTTAAGATTCTTCCATTCTTACCACTAGGCCATCTCGGCTTTTTATATGTATGTATTACAAAATATATTTCAAAATATATTCAGTTTTCTTGTAACTTGTTACAAATTATATTCCTAATCGATTTTAGTTTTTTGTTTAATTAAATCATGTTATGTGATGATTCGAATTGCTTGTAAAGTAAGTTATTCTTACATCAGTAATTTTCATTCGTATGGCATCAAAAATACTAAGACTAATTCTTTTAATTGTATGTTATATTTTCGTTTTGTGCTGTATACGTTTCTATGATTTGTTAATTATTACGATGTTCATTGCGGATGATCTAATTCGAAATATAAATATTATATTCGCGTTAAGACATTTAGGTAATGTATATTGATCATAAGATATATTACATACATTAAACATTTATAATAGTAATGATATTGAAAAATTAAAATAATATTAATAATTTTATTTGGCAATTAAACAATTATTATAATTTATTTTAATAAGAATTATTTACATTGAACACTTAAATATATTTTATATAAATTGAACACAAAAATAGTGTAACATTCTATCACATTTAAACTCATATGCTTTAACATTAAATTTAATATAAATGTTATCAAACATTCTGTTATTTATCATGGAAATGTCCATCGATGTGAATTATTGGTCAAACAAATTCCATTTCAAATTAACGATTATTTTCAATAAGTTTATTCAAAGTTACGTTTGGATATTCGATTATCATCTCGCGATTACGTCGATCAGATTAGATTTCAATGGTTGAAGTGTGAGAACGTAATTAGTCGTGTGTTGTATATAATTTTCGTTGGCTATCGACATGATGTCTTTATTTAAATATAAAATATATGGGGGGACGGACGAATGGGTAACCTGATAGTGAGTCACCATTCCTTAACAACAGGGCCAATGCGCCACCTTTGGATCTAAGGTATTCTCCTTTTGCCTATAGACTGTAGTTACACTTGTTCACTCACCCTTCAAACCAGAATACAACCTTTTCTTCTTTCGAGGAAATGCTTTGGGATTTATACTAACATGCTGGTCTAAGTGGATTGTAGGATACACGTGTCAGTGTTTTTTTTTTTTTATCAACACATGCAGGTTTCTTCAACCATCAAGCATGAGATGAATTATAAACTTGAATTAAGCAAATATAAATTAAGTGGTGCTTGCCTGGGCTTGAACCTGTAATCTTCGGTTAAGATTCACATGTTCTAACCACTGGGCCATCTCTACCTTACTAAGTGTATTATAATTTTGATTAATCAGGGCATAAAATCTCTAAATATAATATAGAAGCGATTAGCAATTAACTATCTCTAAACGAGAAAACGACATATACAGTTAAGTTAAAAAAAATAAGTAGCCGGAATAAGCTCCATAGAACCTAATTATGTAGTTAAATTATCAAAAAATATTAAAGGTATCTAATAACTTAACTACTTAATACTCGTTATGGTATATTAAAATTCAATTTTAAAAATCGAACGACGTCTTTAAAACACTGCGTTTCGTTAATTATACACAATATCAACCAGTAAGCTTCGTTTAACCGTTTGTCGTTACAAATAAGTACTTGCATACCACAAGATTTTATTACTAATGGAATTACTAAAATTCTATATTTAATATGTCCGTAAGTAATTCAATTATAGCATGTTAATATTTTTTTAACGTCATAATTGAGATATAAAATAAAAATATGCATAATTTTTATATTAATTTTAACTTAGCGGGAGTCGTGTTGAGGTTAAAATAAAACGCTAATATCATCTATTTTGGTTAAAAAAACAATTTAATTTTTTTATAATCTAATAAAAGAACAGTCATCTCGCACTATAAATGTATTAATAAAGGTTTATATAATTATTCAAATCTATGAATAAATATGTATTTGTGTATGTATTGGGAAAGCATGTATCTGTTAATATAGTGAGATTTTGTTGTCTAAATCGCAAGTGGTCACCAAAGCCCATAGACATTGACGCCGTAAGAAATATTCTTAATTTTCATACACGGCCATCTGATCCCAAACTAAGCCGAGTTTGTACTATAAAAACCAGACAACTTATATACTACATATACAACTTATCTTTTTTAAATACATACTTATATAGATAATTACACCCAGACTCAGGATAAACAGACTGCACACAAATGTCTGTCCTGGGTGGGAATCGAACCCACAACCTTCGACGTGATAGGCAACTATCTACCAACCACTCCAATCAGCCCGACAAATATTAGCCATCCCTTCCATCACCAATGGCGCAATCTTAGGAACTGAGATGTTATGTCCTGATTGCCTATTGTTTACGCTTTCACACCGGAAAACAACAATTAAGTATTGCTCTTTAGTGGTAGAATATAAGAAGATTGAACTTACCCAGAGGGACTTTCACACAGCTCTACCGCTAAAATTAAAGTTGTAACATCTGTCCCTTTCAGAATCTGCTCTACAGTAGCGTCAACGTAGAGTACGTTGCTAGATAGTTGTATTCTTACAAAAAATAGTATTAACTATTAACTCAGATCAAATGAAAATACTTTATTCAACATAGAAGTACTACACATAATTATTGATAGTCAAATTAGAAACGACCACCAAATAACTTTTAAATAGAATTATGCTTAATACTGCTTGTAATTAAACTTTTCTTCTTGTTTGATTGTTATTTAAGCTATTATCAGCGACATAATAAATAAGAGAAAACATTTATATTAATTATGCAAGCCTTTCACATTAATTAAAGTGCTAATTGAGTTGTTTTAATTTAATTTTATAACTTAGCGGGTTGTCTATAGTTCAATTAATTTGAGTGAAATCGACTTACATTCGTTGTAAATGAAGAATTGGATAAATTATACAATACGTAATAGTTCAGCGGTGTATAGTGATGTGAATGTTGCAGGTTCGATGTTGATCCATTCGCCTATTATGTCTATTCTTAACACGAGTCTATTAATAAACGTTTGAAATTAAGAGTTAAAATAAACAACAAAGACGATTTGACGAGCCGGTTGGCGTGGTTGGTAGATACTTGCCTTTTACGCCGAAGGTTGTGGGTTCCCACCCAGGGCAGACATTTGCGTGCATGAACATTTCTGTTTGTCCTGAGTATGGGTGTAATTATCTATATAAGTATGTATTTACAAAAGAAAAGTAGTATATGTAATATATCAGTTGTCTGGTTTCCATAGTACATGCTCTGTTTAATAATTTTAAATGTTTTGTAATTTTATATTTGTCATATGAAATCTTATTAAACGGTTTAACGTTTCTGAAAATGTTAAGCACATTATATCATGTTATTTACCTACAATAATTTAATATTAAAAAAACATTTTAGCGATTATTTAAATACACTAAAAAGGAGAAAACAAACATCGATGTAAAACAAATCCGTCGTTTTGTTACATTATATACAATTTTATATGATAATTGCTCTTTACCCGCGGCTCCGCTGGCATCATTCATACCAATTCCCATAGCTTAGAAGAAAGTAAAAATGAAAGATTTTCATACAAATTTTCATCACCTTGGGGATTCATTTTCGAAAGATTTTTCCTTAGTTCTAGCCTACTGTGTAATATGAACTCTTATGCAAAATTTTATCGCTTTAGCTACAGTAGTTTGGGCTGTGTGTTGATATGTCACTCAGCTATTCTTTTATATACATATACAGTAACAGCCTGTAAATGTCCCACTGCTGGGCTAAGGCCTCCTCTCCCTTTTTTGAGGAGAAGGTTTGGAGCTTATTCCACCACGCTGCTCCAGTGCGGGTTGGTAGAATACACATGTGGCAGAATTTCGATGAAATTAGACACATGCAGGTTTCCTCACGATGTTTTCCTTCACCGAAAAGCACGAGATGAATTATAAACAGAAATTAAGCACATGTAAATTCAGAGGTGCTCGCCCGGGTTTGAACCCACGTTCATTGGTTAAGATTCACGCGTTCTTACCACTGGGCCATCTCGACAAATATATATATATATATATAATAATCATATATATATATATATATATATAATAATCACATGTTAATTTTTGTAGTTTTAATGTCGAAAACAGGTTACATGGCCATCTATTTGTTCGTGTAATTGTTTGATTTGAAGGTAGGTGAAGAAGTTAACCAATTATTCACAAAATAAAACACAAAAAGAACGCCACGACAACACTTTTTGTGACGTACTTCATAAATGCATTAGAAATTAGTCATCAAACCTTCACTATCTATTCTTCCCTATTAATCGATATAACTTTACGATTATACATTTGATATTCAATCAAAAACTACACAAAGGCACGGCTGCCGTGGCTTATCCGACTATCCGTTTTATTTATGCATTCTGATGCTATATTGTATAAAAACAAACTCTATTTCTCAAATATTAAAGTTGTATTTCATATAACATTAAAAAAAATATATTGACAAGTTTTATTACCTTTGCATAGACATCTCAAAGGAATTTCACCATTAGAAGGTTTGTATTCCAAATACATTTTTATTATAATTTATCAATACAATAAGGGCTAAATTTGTTTGTGCATAATATATATTTGTTTGAAAAGATTTCATCTACACTTGTAGAAATATTGTCACCAGGGTATTGTATCGTTTAATAGGTATTACACGTAGAATGGTCGATATATTTATGAAATCATAAAATTTCTTTATTTAGCATATTCTATTGTTGAATTTCATAGCCATGTAATAAAACACATTTTTCATCGTGATTAAGGAGTATTAAACGGGAGTGTAGAAGTGTTTTTTTAATAGGGATAGAATTTATGCCATATTAAAGTGTAGTGTAATAAGGATTAACTTTAACTATAAACTTTTAAGCATTGCACAAGCGTACTTTTCATTGCCGTGGTTTAGATATTATCTCTTCTTTCTTCGAGTACGTGAAAAAATTTAAAATAGACTGAAAATAAATATGTAACACGGTTAATCGTTAAGTTATGTAAAGGAATTTTGTTATTTTTTAAGTTACAAATGCGGAAATTTGTGTTAAGACGTCTGTTTAAAAATCATCGACAAGTGAGTATCTGGATTTTTGGAAACTCATCTCATAACGAATTAAAATAGGAGTTATCTTGTATGATTTTTGTATTGTGCAGTAACAGTAACAGTAACAGCCTGTTAATGTCCCACTGCTGGGCTAAGGCCTCCTCTTCATTTTGAGGAGAAGGTTTGGAGCCTGTTTCACGACGCTGCTCCAATGCGGGTTGGTAGAATATACATGTTGCATAATTTCAATGAAATTAGAAACATGCAGGTTTCCTCTCGATGTTTTCCTTCACCGTCAAGCACGAGATGAATTATAAACACAAATTAAGCACATGAAAATACAGTGGTGCTTGCCTGGGTTCGAACCCACGATCATCGGTTAAGAGTCACGCGTTCTAGTGGTTAGCCTGAAAAATTCGCTGATGAAAAATGGCCTGGCCCATCTCTGGTTTCTCTTCAAAACGAATAAATCTTTCGCCTCTTGTATTATGCGTCATTATTGAATTTAAAAACATCGAATTGCCGTAATCTATTGACATAAATATTTTCACGACCAAAGCACAAACGACGCACGTGATAATCACCTAAACACTCTGAAATGTGTCAAAAATCGGAGAAATTCTATCGAATATATGGCTAGTATAATAATCTATGTATCTAGTTATCTATGCCCTTCGTTATCACTCTTAAAACGGTATTCCGCTTTCGATCCATAAGTCGTACAGACCGAGTTTAAAGTATGTATAAGTGGTTACATTTTCTAATATATTCATAGCTTAAAACGTATTTGAATAAAAACTTTTTGCTTATTTTATTTTTTTTTAAATTTTGTGACTCTAGCACTCAAGACATTGTATCTTAATGTTACAGTTTTTTTTGGTATTTTTCCATGTCCATGAATAATAATCAGGGTAGTCATTTTGTATCAGTTTTACAATAACTCATGATTTTACATTATCTTACGTTAAAGTAACCAGAAACGTTTTAATATTACGTACCATATGGTACAATGGCAGTTTCTTAGTTTGGCTGATTTTAGCTTAAGCTAAAGCTCCTCTTATTATAATATTGTATTGTAACAAAACATATAAATATAGATCAATCATTTTTTGTAATAATACCTACACTTAATGAAGACAAGAATTAAACAGATAAAAAAATTAAAATTGCAAATGATTTTGTATCATTCGTTTTACTGACTAGCCGTGCTGGAACGTGTGATTTTTAAAGTTTGAAATTCAGGCAAGCACCATTCCGGAATGATTTTTTGTGTTTTTATTTAACTTCTTACTAAGTGATGTAGAAAAGTAGAGTAGTAGTATACCTGAATTCGGCCACACATGCTCCGCTCCAACGCTCATAGCGGCATAAGCAAAATTAGTTTTCATTGTTATCATAAAGTGTTTTTTATTTAATTCGAACACTAAATACTTTTTTCAAAACCTAAGAGAGCATTTCTCTAAGCTTTTTTCGATTCAGTTTATTTAGCGTTTGTGTAGTCAAATTGCCCGCGTTACCATATCGCTCGGTGCTGCGCTGGACCGAATACAAATTATGCGACCACGAATACCTCAGTCGAGATAATGTATTCGATTTGGAGCTGGTCGATCGCATCGTTCACGCGAGCTTCGAATGTTAGCGGACGTTTGAAGTTCACTACCATGGAAATATAATATTTTTTAATTCGATATATTTTAAGACACCTTTATACACATTTTCGAAAATCTTTATATTTGAAAATAATTTAATTATTGGTCCCGCTTTTTCATCTTAACGCCTAAACCGATTATAATAAAACTTTGCTTATCAGTATCTAACATTTTATAGTTTATTTTTACATATTACGTTATGGGGAAAATATATATCACGGGATGCAATTTTTCACTAACATCCATATCACGGTTCACAAATACAACGGTTCCTCTGCGGTCAACGAAGTTAAATAACGTCAGCCTCATCCAGTACTTGGATGAGTACCAACTGGAAACACCACGTGATGTTGGCTTTTAAAAAAAATATTTGAAGTAATTGAAAATAATAATAATAATAATATCCTGGGACATTATTTACATACGGCCATCTAAGCCCAAGTTAAGCAGAGCTTGTACTATGGAAACCAGACAACTGATATACTACATATAGTTTTCTTTTTGTACAAACATACAAAAAAATATATATCTATACAATATATATATTTTTATAAAGGAATAGCTTAAGCTGGAGAAAATTATAATAAAACAAGATTAATGAAAGATCATTCAAAACTATAGATGACTATTACATATTGACTATGTAAGCTAAGCTTTAATAGCTTACATAATATATTTTTGATCATATATTAGAAAAGTAGTAAAGAAATTAAAATGATTTGTTATAGTTTTGACCCCATACAAAAAAAAATTGCTATCTCTTTCTAATGAAAGAGATGGCAAATTTTGATTCCTATTAAATTGATTAAGTAATTCTATATAAAATAATAAAAACAAAAGCTCGTGTTGATCTATATTATACTTTTTGGTATTTCTCATAATCGAAATGAATAATTTAAAAACCAATGGTAGGACCGCAGATGTGAATTCGATACTCGCCGTATTCACGCGATCATATCGATACACGACAGCGAATATTTTGTATATTGAACGAAGCGTCATCAACCTGGTCGAAACGATAATGCCAATTTTGTTCCTGCACCGTAACATTTTTGTAATATTTCTCTAATTGGTCTTATCGATCGATTTATGTTTGGACTTACTAATAAGTAAATAGCGAGTATATAATGTAAATATAATTTAAATACTTAGAAATAATAATTTATTTATATTTACAAAACAATTTCAGTTGAAGAATTAATAAATAAGTATTACAAGCACATAACATCTTATAAGTTAGGGTGTCCATAAAATAATTATTCATAAAAAATACCACTTTTATTGGTTTCTGACATTATTATCCAATCCTCAGATTTTATATTTTACATTCAAATTTTGCAAATTGTCAAGACTCATTAAGAAGTTAATCAAAAACCTAATACAAAAAGTCCCCTCAACTATTTTATAAATAAAAGTATAGTAAAATATACTGTAAATGTCTCACTGCTGGGCTAACGCCTCTCCTCCCTTTGAGGAGAAGGGTGGGAACTTAGGATTAAGCTACTCCAATGTTGCACATGCATATGTTGCAGAATTTCAATGAAATAAAAAATACATGGTTTTTAACACAAATTAAGTAAATAACAGTTCAGTCGTGCTTGCCCGGGCTTGAATCCGCAATAATCGGTTAAAATTCACGCGTTCTAACCATGGCGCTATCTCGGTTTTTATATACATTTTTGTTACTTTAATTTTATATAACCGAAAACAAACACACTATCTATTTCAGCTTTAGACTAAAGTTTTATTAACAAAAAAAAACTTGTGGTAAACTTGAGATTGGTAAAAAGCCGAGTTGGCCTAGTGGTAAGAACGCGTGAATCTTAACCAATGATCGTGGGTTCAAACCCGGGCAAGCACCACTAAATTTTCATGTGCTTAATTTGTGTTTCTAATTCATCTCGTGCTTGACGTTGAAGGAAAACATCGTGAGGAAACCTGCATGTTTCTAATTTCATTGAAATTATGTCACATGTGTATTCTACCAACTTGCATTGGAGCAGCGTGGTGGAAAAAGCTCTAAACCTCAAAAAGGGAGAGGAGGCCTTAGCCCAGCAGTGGGACAATCACAGGCTGTTATTTATTATTGAAACTTGAGATTATATATGACCAGAAATGCTCACAAAATTTCAAGAGGTCAAATTAAAACAATTAACCTCACTGTACGCAAATAAAGGGCGGCGATCGTAGCGGGCTAATGAGTTGTTAGAGCCGTGCCGTGCACGATGAAAAACCGCATGTGTAATTTTAGTGATGTGAAACGTCGATTTGTTTATATTTATGAGAATATATTTTTTTAAATTTACGATTTACGTTTAAGCATCACGCTGCTCCAATGCGGGTTGGTGGAATAATCTCCATACATTCTCCTCAAAAAGGGAGAGAAGGCCTTAGCCCAGCAGTGGGACATTCACAGGCTGTTACTGTTTAATCATCAAGAAACACTTTTATCATTAAATACGATTATCAAGCGGAATTTTGACAAGTCTTATATATATTAAGTTAAATATTAACACCAAATTATATCTATTATAATAACAAGTACAACAAATAAATAAAGTAAACTCTGAATACTGCAAACATTACTGTAAAATTAAGAAAACTTAAGTTACTACAAAGTATAAAACGCATTATGACAATCATATCAAAATAAAAATCAAAACGTTATTCGAATAGTTAAATTTTATCGATATCGATAAAATATCGTCTTCACGGACAGCACTACATTAGCGGACGCGAGTCCATCGAGTGGCAGTCGCGGTCGGATGCGTAGTGCCACACCGCTAGTGCAGTAATTGGTTCTGTACCCGCTGATTTTTATCTCCAATTATTGAGTTTTCACGCCAATTAAATGTTATCTCTCTTCCGCAGGATGCTGTGTTTGTAAGCCGATGTTATTGTTCGATAAATAAACAGTATTTAAAATGAACTTTACCGCTAAAGTTTAGTAGTTTGCCTACTTTAATGATTGGATGGGCTGATATTTTGTATGCGATATTGCAAAATTTATTTATTTTCTTACAATTTTTTTTTATAATAATAATAAATTCGTCGTTTTATAATATGGTTGTCACAGATCTCATCCCAATGTCACTTCACAGTTAACTGTAATTAAAAATCTTATAAGCCCTTTCTAGAACTCAACGCTTCTAGACATTTTATTGGTGGTAGGGCTTTGTGCAAAGTCGTCTGGGTAGGTACCACCCACTTATCAGATATTCTACTGCTACACAGCAGTACTTGGTATTATTATGTTCCGGCTTGAAGGGCGAGTGAGCCAGTGTAATTACAGGCACAAGGGACATTTGAACATTTAAGGATATTGATATTGTATGCAAATTAAGATGATTTAAGTATGATAAGCACTTAAAAATTTTATTTTAAGTTTCCTATGAATATTAATTTTTTTATATATAGAATAGGAAGACAGACGATCATATGGGCCACCAGATGATAAGTGGTCACCGACGCCCATAGACATTGGCATTGTAAGAAATATTAACCATCGCTTACATCACCAATGCGCCCCCGTTAAAATAAAAATAAAATGTAAGCGACAAATGTAATAAATGTAAGCAATGAAACAAGCATATAATATATTTAATGCTGATTATATATACCGATGAAGTTAAACATAACTTCTACTGTACAAATCACGATTGCGTGAAATGGTGCTAATAATGGCGACAGCATTTCCCCGTTGAATAGCAACTCTGATCAGGTAAACATATCCTTATAATATATAACTATACTTTAACTTTACATAATGACTGCCTCTTTGGTCTAGTGGCTAACTTATAAGGTCTTAGATCCCGACGTCCTGTATTCAAACCCCGAAATTCCAATACCAGTCTAGAGTCTGGAAATTGACAGTGTTTATACTTCCGTGAGTTTCGCGCCTGAACTCTTTATAGTAGTGTGAGATGTGCCGTTCCATCTAGTTATGAGCATTAAATTAAGCACAACCCTCGCTAATAAAACAATCATAATTCTCTCTTAACAGTGAGCACACATAGACGTTATAAGAAGTATTTATCTATTGTGTCTAGTGTGCTGTTACTGTAAATGTTAACATACAAACTAACTAACTTACTGATTGCAGATAATAAAAGCATAATATACTAAACTCTTTAAAACCTTTTAAATTTAGAATATTATAGAACAAATAATGTTTCGCATTAGCTTGTGTAACGCCACGCTAATGCCACGCTACATATCGCCACATGCCACAGCCATGCCACAGCCATGCCAAGCCAAGCCAAGCCAAGGCAAGCCAAGCCAAGCCAAGCCAAGCCAAGCCAAGCCAAGACAAGCCAAGCCAAGCCAAGCCAAGCCAAGCCAAGCCAAGCCATGCCATGCCAAGCCAAGCCAAGCCAAGCCAAGCCAAGCCATGCCATGCCATGCCAAGCCAAGCCAAGCCATGCCATGCCATGCCATGCCATGCCACGACAGTTAAAGCCAGGACTGTCCACTAAGCCCGCCTGTAACCATTACTGGCGTCTCATTCCAGTGACAACATAACTTAATACCTGATCGGCTCATTTCGGAACGTCATTCGATTTTGTACAAAAATGTTGCTATGACAACCAAAAATAACGGATGAGATGATGTGTCCATGACAACGGAAAATAACAGTTGTGAATTGGAAAAAGTATTAAGATATAAATATACATTCGATTATTGATATATTGTTGTCATTATTACCTTCCCGTTTCACTTGAAACGGTTATAGCTTAACGCAATCTCAAGCACATTTTGAGCACGCAAAGCGTGTAGCTTAATTAGCTTTGATTATATTGTTACATTAACTAAAAAGGTTGCTTCATTTCACGTAATTTATCTTTAAGTTGTACACTTAACAGTAAACTATTGATGCGAACATTCGCGATATCTACAATCAAACTTGTAAATTATAAAAATATTACAGTCTGCATAAAATGATTTAAATAACTGTATATTATGTAATTTAATTTATTATTTTTTTATTTATATAAAGCACACAAACAAAATTACAGAGTTACACAATTTCAAGCTAGATTACATTCCTAAACATGTGTACACGACTTGCTCATCAAAAGAATATTAATACAGTCAGTTGCATTTTTATATAATAATCAAAAAGTGATAAATAACTAAATTATGCTTATAAATAAATTATATAATCATTTAAAATAATCAACATGATGCAAATACAATATGTATTACAAATTGTACATAATTTTAGCAAGCAAGAAATAAGCTCCAAACCATCTCCTTTAAAAAAAAAGGAGAGGAGGCCTTAGCCCAGCAGTCTGAGATTCACAGGCTGTTACTGTTACCAAGCCTGTTTTTAGATAATTATTTGTTATGTAGTTTCTAGCTAAGCATAAAGCTTACGAGTGGTTTACACAGAAAGCCAAAGGGTCAGGATTGAACTTGAGACTTTCACACCACTAGGCAGCTCGTTTATCATTAATCTATTGAGACAAAACTGATATCCCATTTGGTAATACCCTTAAATATGATATTATTAGAAATCAGGATGGAAATAGGTTTCTTAAAGAGATAAATCAAAACAACTATACAACAATGAAGAAAACGTATATCGACACGTACAAATTACATACAAAATTAGAACAAAGGAATCAAAACTGAGCAACTGAAATATGTATGTAAATAATATTAATGAGATATTCGCCACAACCGAGAGTCCAAGCAGAAGTGTCTGAAGCCAGCTTGGCCGGCTGATGAGCTCGGCCACCACGATGATCATCACGTGATCAAATCGAGCCGCTAGGCCACACCCCTTCGGAAGACATTCCTAACAATGTATTTAATTGTATCATTTAAATAATATAAAAAATCAATAGACCTTATAAGCATAACTAAATTGTCAGTAATACATAAAAATACAACCGGATTGTAATGTAAATTCTATATAAAACCAGCAAGAAACTCAGTTAACCTTTTTCTCAAATGAAAAACATAACCGACTTACATGACGGAAATTAAGCATTAACAATAATTGCATTATTGGTTTTGTTATTTCGCCATGTTTGGTAATTCAAGCGAAGTCGCGTTAAAAAGCTATTTTAGTAGTAAATAAGGCATTATCTAGAATAATAACTCGGTTGAATCGGACGAAACAATAGCTTGAGTAACGTGTGGGCGGCGGATAGTATCTGGCTATTGATGACAAATATAATTATAGAGTTGCTATTACAACTAACCATATAAATTATAAACAATTGTGTATTATTTTATTTGTTAAGAGTTTTTTAAATAAGTTCAAATATTAAAGAACCGAGATGGCCTAGTGGTTAGAACGCGTGAATCTTAACCGATGATCGTGGGTTCAAACCCGGTCAAGCACCACTGAATATTCATGTGCTTAATTTGTGTTTATAATTTATCTAGAGCTTAGGTGAAGGAAAACATCGTGAGGAAAGGATTGGAGCAGCGTGGTGGAATAAGCTTACCTCAAAATGGAGAGGAGGAATTAGCCCAGCAGTGGGACATTAACAGGCTGTTACTGCAATAAAATATTAACCCCTCGTACGTAGTATGTCATAATAACTTCATAATTACGTTTTAAGCACAAGTATAACAAATTAGTTGTAAAATGTGTAAAGTATTAGCTATATTTTTTAAGGGCTAATAGTCCAATATTCGGTAAAAGGTTTTCGTTGTTTAAATCTTTATATACTGTACGCTGTCTTTACCAATATATCGACAAAATATTGCCTCTATTCTTCACTTTTACCATATTGGTGGTAATTTTGAGTTTGTTTTCCCTTACATTGTATATTTTACAAGCATACATCTTTTTATTTCTATTAGCATAAGTACTTATTACTAGATAATATATTGTAAAAGCTTTAGTGTTTCTCCTGTTTTCTATAAAATTAAATAAATAAATAGTTCCTTACCCAAGAGGGGAGCCAGGAGACCCTTAGGCAAACAGGGCAACCTAGTTTGGGCTCCTGTCTCACACATATAACTGTATTTATATATATATATATATATATATATATATATATAATGTAAACATTATTGTCTGTTGGAGAGAATAAATAAATTTATTCATTATATATTATTATTATTTTATAATCCATAACAGCACAAAAAATATGTATGTATGTGCTTTATTATATTTTCTAACTACTAAGGTGTCAGCTGTAATCCTTTAATTTAACATACATTTTAATTATACATACTTTGACGTAATTTTTACTACACATTTTCAGCATATCTTTTGTTGAATACAAAAAAAAAACATTCAAGCAAGCAACCACAGGCATAAAGAAAAACAATGCTGTAACAGCTTCATATAAATCTTCGTTAAAAGTTTCTTTATAATAGCAGGTCTGATTTAATTGTGGGTAGCGTTAATTGGCCATTGTCTGACAATATTGGCCTGCCCTCAACTGCCCTACGTTTACTGAGCCATTGTTCTGTAGTTTACTTTCCAAGCGAATGTTTTAATTTGTTGATTAATTTCAGCTATACATATTTTATCTAACAATGGAGAATGAACCTTATATTATTTTCATCTTGGTTGCCAAAATAAAATCGCTTATCATAGCATATTAAAGCATGTTTTTATGCTCTCTTTAATCATAAATTATAAGCAAGACACTTCTATATTATATAAATAACAATAAAAATTCATTCCAACCATAATAAAATTTAGATTCTTGAAATAAATTCATATTAAGACTAACTTAAGTCGTTGCCAATTGTTCATTTAAGTTTCCATAGCGGTGAAAACATAACAATATGAACAGTGAACTTGCAACAAAGACGCTTAACCGTGTACATGACCATATTTCTTGAAACCTTACCATAATCATAATAATTAAGTGTCGCAATAAGGAGCTCCTTATCAGCCGGACGTATGGATGAGGCTACTGACCAGAGCAGTTCAGTTAATAAAAAAACACTAGCTTGCGCTATCTGATAATCGCTTCGCTTTACATTTCTGAGTATGCCTAATAATATCATGGTTTATTGCATGTAAATGCCGCATTGGATGTTGTCTTGATAAATATTGTTGCAATTGTCGAGTTCATTGGTAAAGTAATATGTCAGAGTGGGAACCAGTTAGGCAAATTATCTGCGAAGAATCAGTGAGTCCACCTGCCGGTCGCCGTCTTCATATATTCATTTATTCAGGCAGGTTTAGGTTTCTGTGTGCGTGATTAGTGCATTGTTTTATTGTAATTATTTGTTGCATGTGTGCCGTTTTCTTCTGCTGCTGGAATTCTTTAATGGTTTCCCTCGTGCGTACTGGATTTGAATTTAAAATAACAGTCATTGCTTAGTTGTTTATCTGTAATATGATTATGTTATATCATAATTGGAGCTCTATAATTATATGCTACATACAATTTATTAGCTATAGAATAAATATATTTATATTAAGCTGTACTTATATATAATGTTTGAAGTATCAAAATTATTTTCAATTATAATAGATTATATTACAAAAGATTAAACAAGAATGATCAGAAATAAATATATAATCTTATGTAACAATTTATACTTCAAAAGTAGCAAAACATGATATCTAGGAAATGATGTGTCAGGGCCAGAATGAACCATGATAGTATTGCTGACGCGGATACTTTATTATTAAACAATACTTAAAATAAAACAAAACGATCTGAAGATCGAATCCACTGACTGTGAGCTTAAAACAGTGAGTACTCCAAGCAGTCGTCAAATGTCATACATATTTTGTCACGGCTACTTTATTTTTAAAGTCTCGTATAAGCTGTATTAGAAAACTCCTTGCTTATAAACTATATACGAAATTAAAAACTTTAAAAAAATGCAATTTTCAATTGTTTTTACAACTAAAAGTATTAAATGATATTTTTATGTCATCAAGAAGACATCGAAACCGAATATATTAATTAGAAAAAAAATCATTAAACAGATAAACATTCGGATAATAATTACCTAAGTATATTCCATTTTTAAATTAACAGAGATAAAATTAATAATATCCATTACTCATTACAGTGAAACAATATAAAATGGGTACAACTAACAAACAAATAATATTTTATTGCTAGTACAATAATATGTATGAGAAACAGATTTTTCAATCAAATACGCAGCGTGTGGCCTAATTATAAGTATAATGATTTGAATGCTATTATAATACAAATATGCATAACATGTTTTTATAGCTGCGCCTCGTACGTTTTAGAACGTCAACCTTATATCTTTTATTTATTTTTATTTTGACAGTAATTATATACTATTTACTTATGTGATAAATCGTAATTGACAGATAAATTATACGTTTTTATTGCTAAACTAGCTTATATATTACAATAATTGTAGGACAATATGCGTAGTATAGTAGTATTGGAGTGTCATTATTGAGTAATAATTTCTATCGCTGAATAAGTGCTTACTCATTTCAAAGTGGTTATAGAAAACAGAGGCATCGCGCGGACGAAAATATAGGGTGATTTTGAATCCAACATCCAAAACGTAGTTATCAAAATTGTGCTATTATTAATATGACTTAATCAATACGAAAAATGTTCTAAAAAGTTATATAAAATATACGGACAAGAAAGTATTTACAAAATGAAATAAATACATCAAAAATTAACCGCAATCCAGTGCAATTGTAATCCAGTGGACAGTCGGGTAAATGAGAAGTGTAATTACAGGTACAAAGAATATAAACTTTTAGAATCTATGTATAGCCGATGCATTGACAATATAATATCTAGTATGCTATACAGTTCAATTTGCTGTGGGCGTTGGTGACCACTTATCATTATTTGACATTATTTTTTTCCTGTTACAAATATTAAAAACAAATACTACCATGGGTCTCCGACCATACGATCTAATCGTAATAAATATGTCTAGCCTATATTTTTATGTCTATTTGTCTTTGATAACCGTCTAATATATAATTCCATGATTTTTTTAATAATTCTTATTTTAAATCGTATATAAAAAAAAGAATCTATACGATTATAATACCTTACCTGTTAGTCCTTTAAAGTTAACTTCATTTCTCTATCGCTTGATTACTTTAATTTTGATTAAGCTTAGAATATCTATTATTTAAGCAAACGTATTTAAATATATCCACCTTATGTATAAAATGATTTTTTTTTATATTCACTTGTTTCACGTGACCTATTTTGTTAGAATATTAATTAATATAACTAAAATCTAAACGCCTATTGGTCGCCTATCACGTCATCAGCTGTAAGCAACCAATGACCATTCAAGTTAAATTCAAATTAGTTCATGTGATTTGGAACATCGCTTTAAAAACTGTATGATAATCTTTAATCAACATAAGTTTCGGGAGTAAAAGTTTGCTATCCTTTATCACCCAACGCATAAGAAAGAGCCAGCGATAGTCATATTCGACAAATTTGTAGTATTTATATTATATTAGTTTAGCGATTTCGATTACATCCATTTTCAATGGAAACTAGATAACTACCGATGATATATTATAAAATACATGTATAAACGTAAAAAGACATGCACTCACTATTCACATAAATTAATATGTAAAATAGGCAAAGACCGAAGGTATTTGACGCAGGGCTAATATCTATAACTGTGGACTTCAACATCCTCATTTCAAACTGCAACTAAGAATTTGGACTCAGAACGTCGAGATGTCAGGCGAGATAGTCCAATGGTTCAAACACATGCACCTTGAAAAGATTGTGTGATTCGTGCTCGGCGGTGAATGAGAATATCTTTAATAGGAAAATTGCGTTTGTTATTAAAAATTTACCCATCTTTACCCGTCAAACTCTATTAGAACGTAGCGTAAACTCCAAACCGTCTCCTCGAAGGGAGAGTCCTTAATCCAGCAGTGGCACATTGTCATTCTGTTACTTTACTACTTTTACAATAAAGTCTGCATTAGATACCAAGGTTCCAGGGGGGAGTGGGAGGAGTAAGGATCATATATGATTCTTACCAATGAATCATTATTCTTTACCATTTGATAAACGAGGCATTAAGAAAGCGTAATAACAGGTTAATATAATCTAACATCTTAATGTGGCATTGACAATTTGGGAACCATTTTCAATATCTAATGAGGTGATCACTTACCACCAGGTGGTACACTTCCTCAGTCTTGTGTTCCACGGGTAAACGACGGTAAAGAAATATTCAAATCATAAAGATTGGATTCTCACATAATTACAGAACGCCTAGCATACATAATTTTGTGATTTGTTTAATTAATGAAAAAAACATTTTATGCCATTTGTCTGATGTATATCGCTAAGAGATGTAATTATTTATTCATACTTATCTTAGAAATTAGAAGTTCTATTCGAATGTAGTGTTTAAATGAATAATTTTATGTACACCACAAACGAATAATATAGAAAAAATTGGTTAGAACTAAAAAATATATATAAAAAGAAAAATTTAATTGTTATTACCATATGCTTGCTTGCTTTTTCACCATATGCTATATGTATTGAATACCTATCCTGACTTCGTACGGCTTAAATTCAAACAAAGTTGAACTTTCTATTTAGACTCTTAAAGTTGAAATTTCCATAAATTTTAACAGACGCTTTGCTAGATTAAGTATTTTTGATGGTGCACTGATAGTTAGGTTAGGCCAAAAGATTTTATGAGTATAAATAGTATATTTGAATATACCAGTATTATGTATTACTTGGAGTGGAATTATTTCGATTAAATAATTGTTTTCCATATTATACCTATATATAACATATTCCTGAGTTATTGAATTATGTTATGTATATTTTTTATGAATTTGTTAATCTTGTCTTGATATATAATCTTGTTTGAACGATTGTATTTTATGAAAATTTATATTAGCTAAATAGTTTGTTTGTTTGAGTGTCAAAATTCCTGGATCTACGGGTCCGATTTTAATAATAAAATGTTCTATATATATCTAGATTGATAAAATTGAACACCATACTACCTACATATTATTTGGAAGGAAAAATAATGCGTATTTGAAACAAACATGCACACTATGATGCGTCTAACGCCATCTATTGGTGACATTTGGAACATCGGGAAATTTCATTGGCGTTAATTTTGATTTACAGTTGACAGCCAGTGTTTGTTTGTTTCTGAAAAAAAATAATTTGCATACACGAGGTTGTAAGGATAATAAGGGAAATTAGCAACTATTGTTTTTTTTTTATATTCGCCGGGAGGGCAAGTGACTACTCCACCTGGTGGTAAGTGGTAGTAGAGTCCAAACGCGACGACGGCCAGTACAGACGGGAAAAACGTTCTGCGCTAGCCGCCTTCGCCTTGCCGGCCCGCAAGATGCCTCTTCACGCCTCGTTTGAAGGAACCCGGGTTGTAAGAGGAGGGGAACAGGTGAGCTGGTAAGAAATTCCATTTTTTGGAAGTGCGACAAAGAAAGGAGTTGCCAAATTTCTTTGTTCGCAATGGAATTGATGTATTGCCAATTCGCGTTGGCGACAACTTTATGTAATTAACTTATGTTGAACACGTGAATCTTAACCGATGATGGTGGGTTCGAACCCGGGCAAACACCACTGAATTTTCATTTGCTTAATTTGTGATTATAATTCATCTCGTGGTTTACCGTAAAGGAAAACATCGTGAGGAAACCTGCATGTGTCCAGTTTCTCTGAAATTTTGCCACATGTGTATCCCACCAACCCGCACTAGAGTAGCGTAGTGGAATAAGCTCCAAACCTTTTCGTCAAAAAAGGGTGTTTATAAAATATTTGGTTGGTGATCTTCTTAAGAATTGCAAAAAATATATATAAATAAACATTTAAAACTTCATTTTACGACAAAATAAACTATAATTACAGGCACAAGGGACATAACATCTTAGTTCCCAAAGTTGGTGGCGCATTGGCGATGTAAGCGATGGTTAACATTTCTTACAATGCCAATGTCTATGGGCGTTGGTTACCACTTACGATCAGGTAGCCCAAATGCTCGTCCGCCTACCTATTCAAATAATAATAAAAAAAAAAATTGTCGTCTATATTTCTTTTTTTTTTTTTGTTTATACGATGATCAAAAACACCTGAAAAACAGCGAACTGACTTAAACATTATATGTATCAATGGTTGTTTCAAAAAATATATTTTATTTCATACTTTGAAAGTAATATTTTTTGACAATAGAGATACAATGTTCTTAAAAATACTTATACCATGTCAAGTCGAAGTTTACCGTTTATATAAAAAGCCATTAAGTCTATTATTATCTTGTTCGTTAATTAAGACTTTTATTTATTCAAATTGTTACTCAAAATGAATATTTAAACGTTAGAACTTCATTGATTAAAGATTAAACTTAATTTTATTTTAAATATAGGGCCATATAATTTGGGCCAGATGTTCGCTATCATTGTAACATCTAAACAAATTGTGTAATGGTTATAGTTACTCTTTTTAACAAAGACTCATTGGTCTAGTGGCTACTTAATGGAGCTACAGATCCCGAAGTCCGGGTTGCGTTACTAAAAAGTTATTTGTTTTTTCTATTAAAATATTCTCAGTAGCAATGCTGAGTTTCGAAATTCGCAGTATTTGCCTCGAAAAGCACGTCAAGCCGTTGGTCCTGTTGATATCTTTCCGGTCGTGTCGGGTTGCCATCCCATTGGATGAGTGTAAAAGAATAAAGAGTACGCCTGTGTTTGCGCTTATGCACTATAATATCTTTTGTACAGTTGGTTATAGATGCCATGGTTAGCGATAAGTAGCACAATAGCACCTCCTAAGATACTTGGTTATTATATTTTCCCATTATCTCGCGATAATATTTATCGCATATAAAACGCATCAATTAAAAGTCAAAAACCTTTATTAAATATAGAAGCGTCATATAGCACTGCCATATTGATTGTCAAAAATCTATCACCCTTTCGGAAATAAATACCGCGGATCTAAGAAAAACTCAAATTTTAAAAATATAGGTTTTATACATATACGTTATATTTTTTTTTTATTTGAAATGGCCTGGAGGCCATCGTTTCTATTCCAAGATGTGCCATCTAAAAAGTCATTGGTTTCGTAATGTCCTCTAGCACACAATATCGATATCATCGCTATCTCCGTGTTCATATCAAAATAAAAACTATGAAAAAGTGTAAAAATGTCAAAACGTTAAAGAATTCAAGTTTCCATTTGTGCACGTAATAAAGGGTACAAATGAAATCGCACACTTAGTCCTATCTCAGTTAAGATGATGCGAGACAAAGTGGAGACATAAGGCTTAGTGTTCATTTAAGCAAAAAAAAAATATTAAGCTACTTTTTTAACCAGCATAAAATCACCGGTTACTTTTAAACCTGTATTATATTATATGAAAATTTAAAGTTCAACTTATAATCCTAATCCGAATATGATAATTTTAATTAACTTTAAATATTTAATTTTAATAGATCATATGCGGTACCAGTCGACTTGTTTAATGGACGAACATTTTTATGTTTTGTAAAGTTGATTGGTATATGTGTACCAAGCCTATAAAGTATGAAAGCTAGATCTAGCCAGTATCGTAATATTCGCGAATAATCCGCAAACAGGTAATAGTATCCAGGGAGAACACTGAGAACTCCAAGATAAAGAAAATATCAAGACTATTATAGCCCGTCGCACGCACGTCTCTCCGACTTTCGTCTTACTGTGGACATTCTTATAATATTTATAAACACATTCCTAAGCCAAACTATAAAATCATTCGAATTTAAATCAAGTAAAGATATAATATTATTCATTTCGCGCCGGTTGGCGTGGTTGGTAGATACTTGCCTTTCACGCCGAAGGTTGTGGATTCGATTCTCACCCAGGACAGACATTTGTGTGCATGAACATGTCTGTTTGTCCTGAGTCTGGGTGTAATTATCTGTATAAGTATGTATTTACAAAAAAAAAAGTAGTATATGTAGTATATCAGTTGTCTGGTTTCCATAGCACAAGCTTTGTACAAGCTTAATTTGGGATCAGATGGCCGTGTGTGAAAAATGACCCAGGATATTATTATGTTATTATTAAACAAATTTATGAGGATAAAAATAAATTATTTTTCTCGCGAGTTTCTTTCGCAGTTTCCTCTAATCTCTATGTGGTAAATTATTAGATTTTTGATATGTATATAATAATATTATATGTATAAAGATTTTGACTTTGATCTTGAATGTACCAATTTCATTGATTTCATCTAGTTGGCTGAATTTGAAGTATATTGCCAAAGTTTAATCGTTAATATGATTTATTGTATTACGATGAAAAGACAATCAAGTTCAAGGCCAGTGGAACTAATATTTTGTCTGAATGAATAAAATAAAAATGTCGAATCAATAAACAATGGTATTCATCAAATATTGTACTTTAATTGCAGTAATCGTAAAAACGCTAAATTGTATACTTATAATAAAAAGGCAATAACGTAACTGATTGTGTTGTAATTAAACGACATAGTGACTTGCGATAAAATCTTCAGTTATGAAAGTGGAGTTGTTTTTAAATATATAGTTTGAACTTAAACTTAAGTGTAATACAAAAAGTGTCAAAGCACTTTTTAAATTTCTTTCAACAAATCTATAAATACACACAATTTTTTTTTAAATATTACAATTAAGTTATTTAAGGGCATGTTTTGATGGAAGCTTACGACGGCCAGTATCATCGAGCAGACATGTCAAAATCCCATTGCATGTACATGCGCAACTCATCACACATTCTTTAATGCTACAATACTGGTATCATAATAATAACAATAATTTACGCTAACGGTTATTTTTTTTTTAGAATAGGTAGGTGGACTAGCATATGGGCCACCTGATGGTAAGCGATCACCATCGCCCATAGACATTGGCATTGAAAGAGATGTTAACCATCGTTAACATTGCCAATGCGCCACAAACCTTGGGTACTAAGATGTTACATCCCTTGTGCCTGTAATTACACTGGCTCACTCACTCTTCAAACCGGAACACAACAATACCAAGTATTGCTGTTATGCGGTAGAATATCCTATGAGTAGGTGGTACCTATGCAGATGAGCTGAAATTTAATACTAAAATATTTACAATATTCTCCAGTAACTGTATTTTCATCACAAAGTCCTAATAAAAACCCTTTACTCATTGGTTACACATTGGTTGCATTGGAACCCGTTGTTTTCAAAAAATTCTATACACTAAGCCACTTCCGCTCACGTTTATCTTATCTCTACTATTCTTGTGTCCGCACTCAGCCGTATCTTTTGTAGTTTCGCATGCAGCGCTGTCACGCGGCAGGTCTTAGCGAATTAACACCAGAGTGAAGTTGCATTACAGAGCGCTTTACAATCTCACTTTTGATACCTCGTATAATTATTGTTCCTTGAATTAGGATGTCGGTAAATTCCTTTCATTGGTTCGAACGTGCGACTCCGTATATGACATTCTAGAAGATTCTATTATATTTATGTGTTTTTGCGTTAATGAAAAATAAAAAATAGATTCCATATTCGTGATTACATTATAATAAAAACGTTGCATCGTTAAATATCGTAAACATCGTAATGCAAAGAAATATTACTTAGAAATTATTATTATTATTCTATTATTAATGTATATGATTGACGCCCCCTACAATTACTATTTGAACAAATTATATTTTTGATTAAAAAGCTAATCAATATTATAACTGTTTAAGCATCGTCGAATTATTAAATAATATATAAATAATCCTAAAATAAATAAGACAAGACAAATAGCCCATATAGTCCACCTGTTAAGTAACTGGTCGATGTCACTCATATATAGTGAAACTGTAAGATAAAAAGCTATTTGGCGGTTGAATAACTTGTGAATGGCCTGTGAAAGTTCGCACCACCTGTGCAAAACTAAAACCATAGCAATCAATAAAACTGGATTAAACAAAAAATATTTACCGTTATGCGTTATAACTCAACAATAAACAAGTCGGTTAATACGCTATTAAAGTTCAGAATGGACTAATTAATTAGACAATTAAAATTCTAGTCCCTTCCTTATTTTAGTTTAGTGCTAATAAAACTTGTAAATCAGGATATCGTATTTAAGCTGGCCACGGACAGACAATATATATAGCTCTTTCAATTGTCGGTGTTTGTTCAATTAAACTTATGATGAGCTGCGCACGCGACTATTACTTCGATTTGACTTTAAATGTTGAGAGAATTGCTTTTAATCGACCTCGAACAAAGAAAGGTATTCTATTTTCCTTATGTTTCCTATATGTGTGCGATTTTTTGACGATAAAAAAGATTTGTGTATGAACTTATGTATAAAATATTTCTATATGAATACTATATTTTTATATATATATATATATTCTTTATTTATTGATGAAATTAGTTTGTTTTTTTTTTTTAAAAAAAAGTTTTTTATTTAAAAACACGTATTTATATCGTCTAATCTTTATATATTTTTTTAATCTATACATAAATATTGGTGAATTTATTATATTTACAAATAAACCTTTCGTTTTATTGTTATAACGACAAAAACCTCGTCTCGTGGGATATCCGGGAAAGCTTTCTCCTTAACAAAAGAAAATATGTTTGCTCAGTTGTGGGACATTAAGGCTAAGGCTCCACTGCAAAATCAAACCGCACCGCACCGCGTAAAATTGGTATCCAAGCGGCGCAAATATTTTACGCGTATTTTTCATTAATTATCTATACATTCACAAATATAAAGATGTTACGTATATCACAAATGGAAAATAACACCAAGTTTTTTGACACATTTTACCTCGTTTCTATTTAACTTGTAATTAAATTGAAAAAAAAAATGACAAAAAAACAGTACATGTATAAACTTTAACAAAAGGAATATGAAGAAACTTTATTAACAGTGAATGTTATTTATAATTTTATTCACCAAATAATATAATAAGAAAATCACCGAAGAATCGACGCGTAATCACGATACAAAGTTAACCGAAATGCAAAAATTATTTATAGCTGGCGATTCCTTATACCCAGACATAATACATTAATAATTTTCATAGAATCAATGCGTCATATAAAACGTAAATTGTACAAGACGGTAACCATAGATAAACTAATCTCCGTCGTCATCGTAATGTCACGGAACCTATAAGGGACGTACAGTTAACCTGCGGCACAATGCGAATAGTATCGTATAAAAATATCAAGCCGCTTCGTTGAGCCTTATATGTAGTACAATGGCGGACGTGCTTGCGGAACCCTGACTTTACCACGTAAACGTACCGGTCTGACGATTAGATTTACAGGAGAAATCGATTATATACTAATATTATTAAAAGGTTAATTTTGTTTTTCCGTATACGTGGAAAAATTACATTAATAACGCGAGCTGTGTTAAAGGTAACAGCCGACTGACATATATATTTATAAATATAATTTTAAATATAGAATACACACTTATATAAAAATACACTTAAGGTCGTGGCAACTACGGAGCGGAATGCAGAGTGAATGCCAATTGTGCCAATGGACCAGTCATAGGATAATTTATAGGTTCAAGACGAACGAACAGCTTTACGATAATTTATATCTAAGTAAGCGAATAGATCACTTAGCTTAATACCGATTGTATTTTCATATTTTTGTCTAATGATTTAATCATTGGGTAAAACATATCCGAGAAATATAAAGTAAGACGGACAACTAGTTCTTCATAATTCAGACACACACAAAGGTGGTTATATTAGTTAAACTTAAGACAAATCATAATGACAATCTTTACTTTAAATAGAATAAGTTACAGCAAATTACACTTCAGTAACAGCCTGTTAATGTCCCACTGCTGGGCTAAGGCCTCCTCTCCCTTTTGAGGAGAAGGTTTAGAGCTTATTCCACCACGCTGCTCCAATGCGGGTTGGTAGAATACACATGTGGCAGATTTCAATGAAATTAGACACATGCAGGTTTCCTCACGATGTTTTCCTTCATCGTCAAGCACGAGACGAATTATAAACACAAATTAAGCACATGAAAATTCAGTGGTGCTTGCCCGGGTTTGAACCCACGATCATCGGTTAAGATTCACGCGTTCTAACAGCCATCTCAGCTTCATAAATTACATTTAATTACACTTGCTTAATAATTATTAACATTCTACGAAAATAAAAAAGCGGCTTCTTTTTAAAAGCTTGGAGGATTTTTTTTCTACAATTTATGACAAAAATAATAAAATAAGTGACGTATTTTATTTGAAACGAAGGAGATCGTTCATTTCCCGTGGTGTTATATGAGCTAAAAATCGTTACTCTTATAATACCTTCCACAGTCCACGCACACGTTCCTTAACATTTTTTATCTTATCTCAACGAACATATATTACATTATTAAATATTTGATATATTGGAAATAGTTTGAATAGAAAGCTTATGATCTTTTATAGATTAAATACTATAAAAATGTGTGCATATTTTTGATTTATAAAAACTATTCGCTAGCGTTAATAGACCGGGAAAATGCTAGGCAGAAGAAGAAAAAAATACTATTCGCTTACATGCTCTGGAACTTTAATTACAATTTATAATATAAATTATTTTTTTTATTTATAAATACAACGTTTAACGGTTCAGTAAGATATTTATCTATTTGTTTTTATATATACTAAAAATACGAGCTATTAAAAAACACTTACGACCTTACGTATATACGTTGGATGGTTTGGCTGAAATTGTACACACACTTTGCGTAACGATATAATCTACAATAAACATCAACTTCTATTACATATACATAATTACATACAAATACATTTTCTTTATTTCTATACGATTTCAATAAAAGCTTATTTTGAATAACGTTTTTTTAACAATATAACATATTATGATATCAAATGAAAAAATTACTTGTTTTAAGGGCATAACTTTAAAAAGCTTATGAAAATGTCATAAAATTTAAATACAAAATCGCTTACAATGGATGTTTACGTTCTGTATCTTTGCGTGTCTCGGAACGTGAAAATATCTATTTATTGTTTAAGTGACGAGCTATAAATCTAAGCGACAAGAAATTGACGGCCTCCCATTGTGTCCATTGTGGTATTATTTGATGCTTATTGAAAGTTGGCCTGTTTGAGGAAATGGCCTCTACAACTTAGGGAATGTTCCGGGTAGCTTGAAGATATGATGGATAGGGTTATTGGTTGTTGTATCGCTTGGGGTCTGGAAATTGGCTGCTTACACACCTTTCTCGGAAAGCCAGTAAAGCCGTTGACAGTGCGCTCGAACTCTTTCAGGTCGCATCGGATTTCCCATCGAGTTAAGAGAATAAGGTGGGGTAAGGTAGTTAAGAGAGTAAGTATAAAAGTGAGGTGAGAATAGAAAGTGCAAAGTGTGTGCAAGTACTATAAAATATCCCGCGCAGTTGGCTAGCCTCTATTAAAAAAAACTGTGTCCGACCGCATCTTACAACGTCACATCACACATTTTTAAATATTATCGCCCTTATAAAAGCTGTTTATCGGGTGGTTAGTTAAACAATGCGGTCTTCTTCTTTCAAGTGTCAAATTAATAATGTCAGAAAGAGTGAAATATGTGATATGAGAGTTCGAATAGAGAGTTCACCTGTGTTTAATAAGTCCCGTAAAATGGCTGCTGTGGCCGTTATCGATCAGGAGATAATCAATATCTTCATTGTATATAATACACAATTCAATTATATAAATTACATAAGTCTAATTAGGAGTCGATAATTGCAGAGAATCACCAATGAAATGCACGAATTCAAAGAATGTTCAACGTTACTAAAACGTTAATAAAAATGAAAAGAAATGAATCTTACTATATTAAATTTATAAAATAAACAATTCACATATAATAATCAAATGAAGGTAGCGAGTTTTAAGCAAACACATTTTATTTCACTAAAGATAGATGTCCAACGCCAGTTTGAATAATTCCCAGGCCGCATAAGCTATGTTCACTCGAATAAATTAAACTTAAGACATATGCGTGACATTTTCGTTATTTACTTTGTTTTAATGAAATTTTATTGCCAGCATGAGAGCCTCTTTGTTGGAGAACCGTGTTCGCAAATCATTCAAAGTCGTATGGTGTTTTACGTGCATAAACAATTGTAAAAAGCCGATTTGTTTTACTGTATTATGACAAATTTTTGACGAGCCGGTTGGCGTGGTTGGTAGAACACTTGCCTTTCACGCCGAAGGTTGTGGGTTCGATTTCCACCCAGGACAGACATTTGTGTGCATGAACATGTCTGTTTGTCCTGAGTCTGGGTGTAATTATCTATATAAGTATGTATTTACAAAAGAAAAGTAGTATATGTGGTATATCAGTTGTCTGGTTTCCATAGCACAGGCTTTGTACAAGCTTAATTTGGGATCAGATGGCCGTGTGTGAAAAATGTCCCAAAAAAAAAATTGACTCATAATATAATATCATATTCAAACTGTTTTTATATTTAAAAAACGTATAAATTTACGTTAACATTAAATTATATTTTTTTGGGTTCGAAGTTGGTGTTTGAAGGTTTTTTTTTATAAATGATCAACAAACAATGAAAGAGAATGAAATTTATAAACTATATCATAGTTATATAATAGGCCACCTGATAGTAAGTGGTCATGATTTATTTCTATAATTACACTAATCATAAAATTATTGTAGACATTATGAAAAGGTTCTTAAATTATTGAAGGTAGTGTAATGCAATAAATTACAACTATCGTAAATCAAAAACCTATAGCAAAATAATCAATGTTTTTACACGTAAAAAGACAACGAAAACAAATAATTTAGTATCATTTATTTAGTTAATGTCTATACTAATATTTTCAAGAGAAAATTTTGGTTTTTTTGTATGTCTGTTTGTAATGGATAAACTCAGAATATACTTAATCGATTTAAAATTACTTTAACCTATAGAAAGCTACATTATCAACGAGTAACATAGGCTATATTTTATTTAAAAAAAACTTGATATCTCTCCAGTAACAGCAACAGTAACAGCCTGTTGATGTCCCACTACTGGGCTAAGGCCTCCTCTCCTTTTTTTAAAAGGTTTGGAGCTTATTCCACCACGCTGCTCCAATGCGGGTTGGTAGAATACACATGTGGCAGAATTTCAATGAAATTAGACACATGCAGATTTCCCCACGATGTTTTTATTCACCGTCAAGCACGTGGTGAATTATAAGCACAAATTAAGCACTTGAAAATTCAGTGTTACTTGCCCGGGTTTAAACCCACGATCATCGGTTAAGCTTCACGCGTTCTAACCACTAGGCCATCTCGGCTTCATCTCTCCGAAAATTGCAATATTGTAACCCAATGTATAAATTTTCTTCCGATAAAAGTCATCATTGGCTTAAAACAAGAATTGTTCAATTTAGACGTCTCGCCGGGCCGGTAGTACATGTATACGTGTGGATGGTAAATCCTTATAAATAAACCTTATATATAAGGAAATACAAGTTGGATTAAAAAAATTCTAATAAAAAGTCCATTTCCATATACATATTCAAACTAAAAGATATCTTATTTCTGAATTAAAATAAAAAAATAAATAAACGTTCCATGTAAATGATTGGTGGTGTTTTTTTGCCAAAGAGCTATTTTGTAAATAAGTTGTTTCTCAAGTTTAAAGGAGTTCGTTTGTTCAATGTACCAATTTATTAACAAGATTATGTAAGGTCATAAGCGCAGATGACATCTCGCGATCCCTATCAGACGAGCGGGAATTTTATAGCGATAATTAGTTGCTATCATAACCCTCTGCGTTCATGACAAAACATTACAAATAGGCAAGGAGATTGTCGATTATAACGAGAGACAAAATTACAATATATACATTTAAAAATTTTCCCGCTGTGTCTTGCATTAGCTTTTTTCTGGGATCGAAATCAATCCATTAGTATATTTTTCTCTATCTTTTTACATATTAAGCCAATAAATTTATAATTCAAAACATTATGAAACACTTAACAACGTAACGTAAGTACCGTTATATTACTAAGCTACTGTCTACTAATCTTCGCCGAACATCAAAGCATGGTGTTATGGTTTTAAGGGTGAGTGAGCCAGTGTAATTACAGCTATAATGGTGTATATGAACGACGATGCCCAAACAATACTAAGTGCACCACATTATTGTCAGCCTTTCTACAACAGTAGACACAAATTTTCAGTAGCAGCTTGGTGTCCTGAATTTGGCAGTGTTTATACTTCCGTGTCTATGCTCTTTCCAGTCATGTCGAATTTGCCGTCCCATCGATTTATGAGAGTGCATAAGTGTTTGCACGCAGGCATACGTACATAATATGTCCCGCACAGTTGTCTAGTCCCTCTGAAAAATGACCAATGTGAGCAAAATCAGCGTAACATCACACATACTTAACCTTTATCCGCCTTACTAATTAAAGTAGTTAAGCGGGTGATTAGTTAAACAATGCTGTGTCTTCTTCTTTCAATGAATGCCAAATTAACAATGCCAGAAAGAGCGAAATCAGTGTTTAACCAAACATCGCAAAGAAGTTCTCGCGTCCCCTTTATAAATAAGAGCATAAATAAATAACTTAAACAACATTAAAATATAATTTACCATTTAAAAACAAATTTCAGAACAAGCTCTCATACTATCATAAGGCTATAAATGGAACTAAATAGTGTACCTCTAGTCGAAAGTACATTTTGATATTAACGGCCAATAAATGTAACGACCAGAAACAATAAACTTAAGTTTTTATGTCCCCTTTGTCGGTAGTAATCGATTTTATATACTGCATACAGTTTGCAGCTTATAAAATCTGCAAAGAACCTGTTGTTTGTACTTGAACATAAAAAAAACATGGATATTGTTATAGATAGAAAAACGAAAATATATTTATACAAATAAATAAAATATCACTTCTGAAATGTCTATTTATTTTATATTTAGAATTATATTAAATGTAATGCTACCACCGGTTCGGAACGTAGAATCTACCAAGAAGAACCGGCAAGAAACGTAGTAGTTAATCACAATAATAATCTTTAACCAGAACAATATAATAATTATTAAGAACAAAAACACAATATAAAAGCTAAAAAAAAAGTAATTAAAAAAAAATAAAATTCTTCTCAGTTAATAAATTATTAAAAATTTCCCACAGCTATAATTATCTACTCCATTATACGTTAGACAATTAACGTCTGTCATACTTTCCCCCAGGCGCGATAATAAGGGCCCTGCGCAGGCGCACCGCCGTAAGCTATGCTCCTGTCCACTACTGACACTTAGCATTTGTATACAAAAATAATTTTAAGCTCATTATATTATCACAGTTGACTGGATTTATTAATTAATCATTATTATTTAAACATTTGTAATCCAATTGAATGGTAAAATCGCTACTGGGCTTAAAGATTTATAGAAATAATCAGGTGATTAGTTTTATTATTTTTATAATTGGTTAGTCGTTTGTTTTAATGTTACGCTACGGATAAAATATCATGTTAATGGTATTTGTGATTTTATGATTTCGATTTGAGGGTACATCTTGTTTAACTTTTTAGTATGTACTATTATTTATTTTTATATATATATATATATATATATATATATATATATATTTATAGAATAGGAAGGTGGACGAGCATTTGGGCCACCTGATGTTAAGTGGACACCAAACGCCCTTAGACATTGGCATTGTAAGAAATGTCAACCATCGCTTATAGCCGATGCGCCACCAACCTTGGGAACTAAGATTTTATGTCCCTTGTGCGTGTAATTACACTGGCTCACTCACCCTTCAAACCGAAACACAACAATATCAAGTATTGCTGTTTTGCGGTAGAATATCTGATGAGTGGGTGGTACCTACCCAGACGAGCTTGCACAAAGCCCTACCACCAGGTGAACGATTCTTATATCAAGTTGACCGAGATGCTGGGTATCTTTAAAACTTAATAATAACTCATAAATACACCATTCGATCCTAATGCGTAACCTAACCTAACCTAACTTTGGGAAGCAAGAATTTATGTCCCTTGTGCCTGTAGTTACACTGGCTCAATCATCCTTCAAACTGGAACATAACAATATTAATAATAATAATAATATCCTAGGACATTTTTCACACGCGGCCATCTGATCCCAAATTAAGCTTGTACAAAGCTTGTGCTATGGAAACCAGACAACTGATATACTACATATACTACTTTTCTTTTGTAAATACATACTTATATAGATAATTACACCCAGACTCAGAACAAAGAGACATGTTCATGCACACAAATGTCTGTCCTGGGTGGGAATCGAACTCACAACCTTCGGCGTGAAAGGCAAGTGTCTACCAATCACGCCAAACGGCTCGTCAAAGTTATATTAATATAATATATATATATTAAGTAATGCTGTTTGGCGATAGATGCAATAAGTAGGTGGTAGGTACCTAATGTAATTACACAAAGCCCTACCGCCAATATACTTAAACGCTCGGACACGAACATGGTGCATGCGTGCATGTGTATGGTGTAATAGGAGTATATTAATGAATTGACTATAGTGGTTCGAAACATTTTTCAATCACTCATCTCTCACAGTGACGTCGAACGGGAGACGAATTAAAACACAAATCAAGAATATTTAGTAGTGCTTTCATGAGCTTGAAGCCGCGATCATCGGTTAAAGTTCATATGTTCTAACAACTGAGCCATTAGGACTTATCTTATAATATTAACCGATCATTGTGAGTCAAATGCAGGCAAGCACCACTGAATTTTTATGTACTTAATTCGTCTTTATAATTAATATGTTGCTCAGCGGTGAAGAAAAACATCATGAGGAAACCTGCATGTGTCTAATTTCACTGATATTTTTCCACGTGTGTCCACCAACTCGGATTAGAATTATGTGGTGGAATATGTTCCAAACCTTCCCCTCAAAAGAGAAAGGAGGTTTTCACCCATCAGTGGGACATTTACAGGCTGTTAATTTTATTTTTATTTCAAAAAAAGGCATACTACGAAACTATGTTAGATAGTTATAAACACGACATTGTACATAACAACATTATTAATTATATACAATGGGATGAATCCGCTAGTATTTCATTACGTAATAATAGCTGTACAATTTCTTAGGCATTTAAATGGATCTTTGTTAGACCTGTTTCTAGATCCTGGAGTCATTTGTGTGGAACGTCGTTAGAAAAAGCATCATTAAGGGGGAAACGGGAATTAAGATGACGCTGATGTAATAACAAAGAAAATAACGACTTTTTAATAACTATCGTTAATGTTCTGTTAAATAAATTGAAACGAACAATTTAACATTTTTATTCATTTATAAACATTCAGTCTTTTTTGTTTGAAATTCGATCTCGTTCGGAAAAGTATGATAGTCATTATTGATTGTGTAAATCAATTACGACATTGCATGTTTCGAATGGTTTGTATTTTCTACCTTCACCAAATAAAAAAAAAATGAGGAAAAAGATACTGAACTGTTTCGATATTGCCTATTATACACATGAATAATCTTGATACTTTTTTAAACAGATTGTAATTTGACGTGTTATCAAAATCTAACCAAAATAATCATCTAATTAAAATAAAGTGTATTCAAGTAGCAATGTCGAGCAATGAAGAGGAAAATTAGCAAGAAATTTTGAAATGTTCTCGTTAGGTACATAATTATGAAAACAAAATATGAACCTTATCTTAAGAAAGAAAGGGTTAGGAGTAGTAATACTACACATAACAATGATAGAGTAACCCTTATTCAATTGAAATACTTATATATAACTCTATTTTTAGAAAAGTGTACATTTTTTTTATAAAGAATAGGCAGGGCACCTGGCCCATAGACACTGGAATTTTAAGATATATTTACCATCCCTTAAATCACCAATGCACCACAAACCTTTAGGACTAAGATGTCACTTGTGCCTGTAGTTACACTGTTTTAGTCAACCTTCAAACCGGAACACAACAATATAATTAGTGGGAGAAAAATCTGATGATTGGGTTGTACCTACCCAGAAGAGCTACCACCAAGTATATTTAAGGACATGTCATATATCATCACCGCGTTTAAATACCATATTTACCAGAACCGAATTGTAATGATACGTTTAAAAAAAAATAACACACGATAACAGTGAAAATATCAAAAAGTCCAGTTTTTTTAAACCGCTTAATTTACAAAATTACATATCAACGATGAAAATAAGCGATTGGAGTTTAAAAAAATATTCTTCGTTAATTTATGAATATGTAACATAATGTATTACAAAAACTGAACCGAATTCGCGTTCTTGGAACAAAATTTTAATTAAACAAGAGGCATGTTTCCTTTTATCTGCCGGGAGAACAATGAGTGCAACAATTACAATCGACTCGTGCGCAGGTATTACGGGACTTGACGGGGAAAAAAGGCGAAAACCTGACCCAAATTGCTCTTTTTGCGAACGTTGAATACCGTAGCCTATCATCATTGGACGGCACTTACACATATCATACAAAAATTATAATTAAATTAAATTTCAAATAACAACAATGCTTTAGAAAAAAATCCATCTAATATCTAGTTGGCTTTGTGCAATTCCGTCTGGATTAGTACCACCCACTTATCACATATTCAACCGCCAATTAGCAATACTTAATATTTTATTCCAGTTGAAATGGTGAATGAGTTAGTACAACATACAAAGAACATAACATCTTAGTTCCCAAGGTTGGTGTCACATTGAAGATATAGCGGATAATTAGTATTTCTAACGGTGCCAATGTCTATGGTCGGTTGTGACCACTTACCATCAGGTGCCCCAATTGCCCGTCAGTATTCTTACGGTGCTTTACGTTCTAGCTTAAGATCTGACAGGCTGTCTCAAGGTATTCTGTAAGTTTTATAATAGCCCCGTATTTCTTGAGGTTCTAGATAAGCATAGCATCCACGATCTCTACAGTATCTCGTTCTGCATAATAAAGCAATACGGGCCTTATTGCTTTTCATTCTAGATAAGAGTCTTGTGTTCTTTAAGATTATTATGCAGACTATATTAAGTAGTATAGCTTTACTTTTCACTTTATAGTAATCAAAATCAAAATCTCAATAGTGTTCTCGAAGATCATAGATAGCCACCATAGCTTTTCCCGAAAGCCTTATCATTTGTTAAATCATCCATCCTCAGCTCGAATAAGTAAATATTTTTTAAATGAGTAAGTTGTGTGAAACAGCCGCTTATTTAATATAAGCTGTGGCGTAATGACCGAAATTTTGCTGAAAGCAAAACATTTCGGGGTCAATTTGATTTATATGCGGTTTGATACAGTTCCACGGCTTTCTTGTCCGACAATGCAAAATTGATGGTTGAAATGAACGCAGGAGAAATTGTCTCGAACCGGTTCTATACATAATTTGGTACTTTTAAAAAAATTACTATAATTTTTCAATAATTTTAAACGCTGTCGATAGTTATCAATATTTTACTTGTATTTCGCTCTAAATACTTCTACTTTTTTACTATATATAATATATATAACAAAATCATATGATGAAATAAAAATTACGAAAGCGGAGAATTATAAGAAAATTATCGAATTCTACTCAATACAAATTAATTAATCAAGTTTTATTATTGAGTAGTAAGTTTATTTTATGTATTAAGAAGACAGAGCAAATAAAATTTATTCTTTCTGTTTAGTTTTAATTTCAACTTCGCCCAGAATTATGTATACACACACAGAATTATGTATACACACACAGAATTATGTATACACACAGAATTATGTATACACACACAGAATTATGTATACACACACAGAATTATGTATACACACAGAATTATGTATACACACACAGAATTATGTATAAATTTAATGTGAATATAGAGTCTATTGACAACAACCAACACTTATAATTACAGTCAGCCTGCCTGCAACAGCCTGTGAATGTCCCTGCTGGGCTAAGCCTCCTCTCCTCTCCTTTGGAGAAGGTTTGGAACTTATTATTATTATATATTATTTGGCGGCTAGTGCAGAACGTTTTTCCCGTCTGTACTGGCCGTCGTCGCGTTTGGACTCTACTACCACTTACCATCAGGTGGAGTAGAGTCATTTGCCCTCCCGGCGATATAAAAAAAAAATAATAAAAAAAAATCCACCACGCTGCTCCAATTCGGGTTTGTGGAATCCACATGTGGCGGAATTTCAGTGAAATTAGACTCATGCAGGTTTGCTCACGATGTTTTCCTTCACCGTCAAGCACGAGGTGAATTATAAATACAAATTAAGCACATGAAAATTCAGTGGTACATGGCCGGGTTTGAAGCCATGATCAACGATTTAGATTCACGCGTTCTAACCACTGGGCCACTTATTAGTCGTATAGTAATTTAAAAATTTAATTTGTTTTATTAGGAACGAAACTGAACACTAGAATTATCGTTATTATACAAAAGGTGTGGAAAAAATCAACAACACGACATTTTGTTTACTTCGTGGCAAGGCTTTGTGCAAGTCCGTCAGGCAAGCACTTCTACCATCAAACAGCAATACTTGGAACATTGTTGCGTTCCGGTTTTAAAGGTGAGTGAGCCACATAACTACAGGCACAAGGGTATATAATTATTAATAACACCTCTGTTAATACGTTATATAAGTACGTATTTACTAAAGAAAAGTAGTATATCAGTTGTCTGGTTCCATAGTACGAGCTCTGCTTAGTTTGGGACATATTATCCTTGTGTGAATAAAGTCCCAGGATATTATTATTATTATCCTGGTTTTACTAGGTTGGTGGCGCTTTAGCGATATCCAACGGCGGCAGTGAATACTTAACACCAAGTAGTCCATTTACTTAAAACTTAAAAGAACGCGGCCGTTATTTATGCAGAAGGTATTATTTATTTTCGTTTGTATTTAGTTTTTAAATGTATTTAAATTCTTAATATAAATATTATATTATGTAAAGAAAATAATGCAACCCGAAAAAAAACATTTTGGCTTATTCGGCATGTTATTCAAAGTAACCAAAATATTATATGTAAGAAACAAATGAATAATAATTGTCACAATTATATTTGCTAAAAATGCAAAGATGAGTCATGATTTAACTACAAAACCAGTTAACCTATCTACAATAAAATGCTAATCTAACCCGTATTCCGTTGATTTAAAGATTATAATTGCAGATTAAGTAGTAGCACGTATTTCAGTCTAAGTCCCGTTTTAAATTTAAGTATTCTTATTTATTGCAATTTGTCAGTAAAACGAGATTTTAAACTTGTTTTAATTACCGTTTGCTAAACCTAGGGTTGTGCCGAAGAATACTAGACACACATACTAGAAATATTGCGTAAAACTTTATAAAAACTGAATTTTCTGTCTACAAAAGTAATTCATTGTTTATACATAACATCATTGTTTTATACTTAAGTTGTATTTTGCGAGTAAAGTTAAAATAATAAATATTTGTTTTCGATGAAATGACCGGCTACTTTAATATTATACATAATTCTTTTAATATATTTAAAAGCATGAAATTGAATTGAAATTGTAACGATTACAATAAAATAAAATAATAATGTCCTCCAGATTGATGTCGGCCACGGCGACCAATCTCAAGAGATATTAGCCAATTACGGAGGAAATATTATAGTGCACAAGTGTTTGCGCAAATGCAGGTGCACTCTCTATTCCCTTACTCTCATAATCCGATGGGACGGCAATCCGACATGACCGGAAAGAGTTCAAGCGCAGAACTAACGGCTTTACTTGCTTTCTGAGCCACGGGAGTGTACACTTCCAACATCCAGACTCCGGGCTGCTACTGAGAATTTTCTGACAGAAATCCCAATAACTTTTTATTGGCCCTGACCTGGTAATTGAATGCAGGATCTCCGGGTCTGCGGCCTTACATCAGGCCACTAGTCCAACGAGGCAGTCAACAATATAAAATATCCTACCTACATACTATCTCAAAACAGAATTTATGATTATATATATTTTTTTAATTTTGAATAAAATTAAAAGCTTAAATATATACAGATTAAAAAAAATGGCTACTGTTCAAATCATGTCCGCGTGGAATGGTGACATTGTTATTTTTCCATATAATTATTCTTAGATTTATTTTTGTTTTGCTTAGAAACCCTATGTAATTATTGTTGTGGCAAACCGCCATTTTGTTTCCCGCGCTTCGCTTATGAATCGCTTAAGCGCTTTATCGTCAATAAAGATTCCATAATTAAAATTACGATGAGCAATCAACATGAGATTAAATAAATAAATGTGTTTTCGTTAAAGGAATTAATATTTTATTAATTACTAACCACCGCGACCATTAGATTCTACCTACCACAGATTATATTGATAAAATTATAGCAACGTACAAATTGAGTAATCTCCAGGCTCTGACTTACAGATCCAAGGCACCTAGACACTTTGACATTTGAGCCCCCGCATTCCGAAGCGGTTAGATCAAATTATATTATTTTTGGCTGGGTGGAGCCTCTCAGCTGCCGGGTCCCCTAAGCCGGTGCCTTGAAAACCTAGGCATACATCCAGGGCAGGTAACCTTCTTTTTCAGAATTGTGCGTGGACACAATTCTTCAAAAAAATATGAGTGTAAATACAAATTCTATTAAAAAATACGAAGTACTTCGAACCTTTTATTGTATTGAAATCTTTTTGTTAAGAATAATAGTTAAGTTCCTTTTTTAAGGAATTACTAATATTCCTATTTAGACCATCAAATAATTTGCGTAAAGCTTGTGTTAGTGGTGTGAAATAACGCAAGAAATCAAGATCACATTTTCAACTTTTACATCGGTAAGCGGCTCACCATTGTGCTTTAGACGCTCGTGGAGTTCGTGGTGTTATCGCTTTTTCGCCTCTTGAGAAGAGTTCTGACGAGCTGGAGAGTACAGAAGGCAGAGAGCAGAGGATAAGTAATATGATCCTTATTGAGGAAAGCATTGAAATATGTTCCTAACCGAATTCAGCTATGACAGGTATTCTTAAGCGAGACTATGCGAGTCACGCGTTGCACGTTCGGATTCCGACATGAACAGTTCAGGCACAGGACCATCGACTTTACACGCTCGGGAGTAAACACTCCCAACTTCGAAATTTTCTTGACGCTACAGAGATTTTTATTGAGGCTTTTTTTAAGAATCCAATAACTCAATTGGTCCGTCCGGAGTATGAACTTAGGACCTTGATATCTGTATATAAGCTACTAAGCTAGCGAAATTCCAATAAAAATATTACCTAGGTAAATTTCCCCGTTACCCACATCTATGAGTTTATTAGATGTCAATCAAAGATATGGAAGGTTCATATTGACAATTTTTTTACCCCTCTGTTAGAGTAATTTGAAAACGGATACAATTTCAATCAAATGAAAATGCGTTGGAATGACTTTACTTAAAATTCACTCATATATATTTATGTTACTTTATTTATATTGATTTATTTTGAATTTGAAAAATGACATTCAATAGGTTAATGTTTTTAGGTGAACTTTAATTACCGGTCACCACACACTACCACCTGTGTGTGTGTGTGTGGCTTACCATTTATCACCTTCCATACGATATTTTATAGGTGATAAAAAGCGTGTAATTAGTATGCATTTTCATATAGGATATATAAAATCGATTGTTAATCAATGATATAAATAATGTAATTCATGATAAAGAGTAAGTACTGAGCTTCTTGTCGGTTCTTCTAGATTTAATCTACATTCCGAAGCAATAGTAGCTTTGCATTTAATTTAATCCTGTTAATTGATTTAAATTATTTTATTATTTATTGTCAACTTCACAGACAAAAAATTTACTGCATCAAACTTAGTGATATTTTTACTGATATACTGCGTATACTATTTTTGCTTTCGTAAAGACATACTTATATATAAATAATTACACCCAGACTCCGGAGAAACAGACATATTCACGCACACAAATGTCTGTCCTGGGTGGGATCAAACCCACAACCTTCGGCGTGAAAGGCAAGTATCTACCACGTAACCTACCACGCTGACCAGCCCGTCAATTAACCACAGGCTGACAATAGAGCAGGGAAATTAAGATCTTATAACCTTGTATCTATATATATTTTTATAACTTCCGTCCAGGATTTCGCCCATATGTGAAGGGCGGACAGATCATAGATACTGGCGGTAGGGCTTTGTGCAAGCCCGTCTGGGTAGGTACCACCCACTCATCAGATATTCTACCGCAAAACAGCAATACTTGATATTGTTGTGTTCCGGTTTGAAGGGTGAGTGAGCCAGTGTAATTACAGGCACAAGGGACATAAAATCTTAGTTCCCAAGGTTGGTGGCGCATTGGCTATAAGCGATGGTTGACATTTCTTACAATGCCAATGTCTAAGGGCGTTTGGTGACCACTTACCATCAGGTGGCCCATATGCTCGTCCACCTTCCTATTCTATAAAAAAAAAAAAAAAACCACTGACAACGTGTATGCAAAATTTCATGATGGTCGGTTATATTGTTAAGACGTGAAAGCATTACAAACAAACTCACATTTGCTCTTATAATGTTAGGATAATACAAAGTAATATTTAAATTACTCATGAGTGTATTGCACGAAGCTGCTACCAGAGTATATTTCAAGTTTAGAATGAATTTTAGTTACAGGGTAAAGGTAACAAGCTATGTTTGCTTTTAAAGGATTTTGCTTACTCTGTACGAGTTTTAATTTTATATTATATGTTCTTTTAGTACTTATGTAAAAGTCCCTAGCAAATCAAAATTTAAATAAAATAACGTGGGAGTAACCAAACCTTTCTTTTTCGGCTTAATTTTAACTCATGTGATTCGGTGACAATAAATAATGTAAATAAATTATATTTCCATTATTTTCGAAGAAAAAAAAACATCAGAGACAACTCACATAATATAATCCAGAAATAAAACTTGTAACAATATATTAACGTTTTTTTTTTCATTCAAATTCATAGAGACATATACTAGTATTATTAGTATTATTGTGTTTCACTGCGAAGGTTGAGTGAGCGAGTGTAACAGGCACAAGAGACATCTCAGTACCCAAAGTTGGTTGCACATTTTGACTATGTAAAGAATGGTTAATATTTCTTGCAGCGCCAATGTCTATATAACAATGGTGACCATTTACCATTAGATTTGGACGTCTACCTTCTTATTTCATAATCTCGCTCGCTTTGAACCTGTTTAAACATTCTTAAACACTTGCTTTACATCTAAATGTACTTCTACAAATAGCACTGTCTCGTTTAAACGCAGCTTAAAATCCGTTACGCCATTGACAGGCGATCGCTCATTTAATGGGAGGTATGTTAGACCTTTAGCTTGCGAATAAAGTACATAAATACAGTTATGATTACTGTACTTATTTTTATTGCTTTTTTTGGACAAAAATAGATAATTTTTACATTATTTGAAGATTTTTCGATTTTTGTTCGATCGTACATACCAGCCACTATTATGAAATGTATGTATGTCACATTCTCGTTATAATTTATGTTTTGTTTATAAATGTTATTACAAAATAAACTTACTTTAATTAATACTATCATTACTAAAACTATTACCAAATTTGACTTTTATATCGGATTTAATTTAAATTTTTAATAAAACATTTCCATTTCTGAAGTGAAAAAAAAAGTTTTAGCTCAATTTGTACTGAAATTAAAAAAATATAATCATATCATTGAACAAAAAGCCAAATCTCATACTTTAATTATTTCAAAAACCAGGTAACTGCCATAATTTGACAAAGACTTTACATAATTGTCACATGCCTTCAGAGGGCGCTGTAACGAGCCGGAGGACAATTTCGCGTATTTCCGCAACGCCGCCACAATCAGTCTTCGATCAAGGAATTTCCGCGTACTGATTGACAGCCGATGAAAATAGACTGACTGATTGTTTTGCCAGCGAATTAGTGGCTTGGTATAGCACGGTAGGGAACGAGATTAGGGTGTATATGCACCCATGATTTAGATTACATTGATAATAAATTGTGTTTATTTTTCATGCTATTTAATATTTTATCAACACGATTTATAAAAAAGCCGAAATGGCCTATTGGTTAGAACGCGTGAATCTTAACCAATAATCGTGGGTTCAAACCCGGGCAAGCACCACTGAATTTTCCTGTGCTTAATTTGTGTTTATAATTCATCTCGTGCTTGTCTGTTTCTGTTGAAATTCTGCGACATGTGTATTCCACCAACCCGCATTGGAGCAGCGTGGTGGAATAAACTCCATACCTTCCCAAAAAAGGGAGAGGAGGCCTTAGCCCAGCAGTGGGAAATTCAAAGGCTGTTACTGTAATATTTTATAGCGTATTATTAAATAAATATACTATACAAATATATAAATATCACAAGTACATTAGGGTAATGATGGAAAGAACTTGACAATGCACTCATATCATACAAAAACGATATTAAAACGTTATATAAAAATGAAAACGTCCAACTCAAATATATCAGAGATATTATTTTGAAAATAAAATTAATTAAAGGATAATATCATTAACAGCAGTACGGATTAATTTATTCTTACAAAAAAATTAATTCATATAAAAAGCAGTTCGGTCCATACACGCGATACTTTGTATTAATAAGCAGTAATGTCATTAATTATCACATACTTTTAGCAGTTTGCATAATAACATTAACAATAAATTAGGTTTATTACGAGTAACACATTCAGGGGACGTTTATAGATACTTCTAAATGATTAGAGCTCGCGTACGCTGCATGTGTCAAACGAAAATTGACTTAACTTTAAAATTATGCGCATAGTTAGTTATTTATTGAGTGTTACTCACACAGTAACCGTAGTATTTTGGTTCGTACTATTCATATATTCGGACTTTCATTACAAAAATATTAACAGTTCTTTTATTAGTATTTAAATTTCGAAATGTTTAAACATGATGAAACTTTATGGCATCGAATTGGGGTCGACAAATAAATCATGGATGGTTTCTATCAATGTTAGGATAATAATATTGTTAACGTATGATTTTTTTAAACTGTAATTATCTAACAAGATAGAACAGATTCGATATAAACTATGCAAGGGTGTGTTATCGCTTGTAATCTCTTTCGAGCAAACTCAATTTATAAGCACAAGTGATCGACAAAATCAGGAAAAGAATGTATATTTGATAATAATATTAAAACTTAAATACAACATTCAACTCAAATTCGGTCACGGCGGCCAATTTTATAAGAGATTAGCTAAGTGCGCAGGAACAAGTGTGTGCGCAGACACAGGTGCACTCTCATAATCTGATGGGACAGGCTATCAACGGCTTTACGTGTTCCAAGGCACGGGAGCATACACATCCATCATCCATTCTCCGGGCTTCTACTGAGAATCTTCGAAAGATAAACCCAATAACTTTTTATAGGCCTGACCTCGGGTTTGAACCCAGGACCTCTGGTTCTACGGCCCTTTTCCTTGCCACTTGACCAATTCATAAATATATATGTGATAAATGATATAATATATATCGAAGATCGAATATATTATTTTAGAAATATTAAGCCACCTAAAACGTTTATTGAATTTTCGCATCAATGATATCAAATCCACTCATTACGAAGTTTTTAACCGAGGAAATATAAGTGACAAGAATCTTTCAACCAAAATACATAGTCTACGTCTTATTACAAAGGTCCGTAATCCGTATGAGCCTGTGAATGTCCCACTGCTGGGCTAAAGACCTCCTCTCCACTTTTTGAGGAGAAGGTTTGGAGCTTATTCCACCACGCTGCTCCAATGCGGGTTGGTGGAATACACATGTGGCAGAATTTCAGTGAAATTAGACGTATGCAGGTTTCCTTACGATGTTTTCCTTCACCGTAAAGCACGAGATGAATTATAATCACAAATTAAGCACATGAAAATTCAGTGGCTTGCCCGGGTTTGAACCCACGATCATCGATTAAGATTCACGCCTTCTTACCACTGGGCCATCTCGGCTCAGTAATATGTATTTAATATTATTTTAGTGTTATTACCTTTGTAATATACTATAAATGTGTCAGAGTATCTTTATAAATAGTTGCATTTGTGATATTATACAAGGTAGTACCGTAGTCATTATATATAAATGATTAAGACAAACAGACATATACTATTTTGATTTATAACTGTATAAATTGAATGCTTGTTCCGTTTACAATCGCTAGTATTTCGATCAAAATGGGCATGTCCCAATTCTTCGACAAACGTCAACTTATATTGATTTGATTGAGTCGTCTGAACGCGTAATAGACTTATGTCAATTTGAATTATTTATATTTTTTATCTGTATTTATTTTTCTTTTGAAGATGTATGACACTGAACTCCTAAATGGCTGGATCGATTGTGATGTGTACTTAAGCGGGTCCATGGATCGTTTGGATTCAACCCGGTTAGGTGGCGATGCGAGCGGATTCACATGATAAAGTCGGGATAGGCAGCTACTTCTTTTTAGTTTTTTTTTATTTATAGCAATTTATGACTTTTAATAATTTAATTTTTTCTTTATTTATTGAAAAGATATAAAGTTTGAGTTTTTTTTATAATTATGGTTAAGAGATCTTCAGGTGCAAATATATTTTTACCTATTATAATCAAGTAGATATTTAGGTAAGTTCAGTATAATTTTAATTTGTAAAAGTCCAAGATTCGAGTCACACACCTAGATATATTTATGTCCCACTCCTTATACAGTTGGAAGTTATAATTTAACAGCTGTTCACAAAACTGACAACATTCAAACTTCGGGCCACAGAGAATATATTCACAAAAAAAAAAAGAAAAAAACAATTATTTTCCCGACTAATAGTCAAATAAATATACCAAATAATAAATAATTAATTATGTTTTTTCATTATTTGCATATATAGTACGGACAGAAAAAAAATATTTTTTTGTTCATTAATTATAATTGTTATCTGTTACAATGAACTATCAGAACTCTCCCAATAAAACCTTCGTATGGAAGACTAGGGGCGTAATTTCGTTTAAAAATAATGCACGTCACAGATAAAATATTCCTTATAAAAAAAAACGTTCCTCATTACGGTAAAGAACCAGTTAAAGAACAACGTATGTATGCTCGATCATCGATAACTCGATACAGAAACGATAACAAGTCTAAATTATGACACCTCTGTTGTGTTCTCATCTCCTCAATCAACGATTGGGTGTCTTTGTAATATATAGAAGTGGCAATGCTATAATAAAATAATCGATATTTATTCTGATAATAAGATTCTTGTTTAATATTGTATAATTATTTAAAGTAAATCAATTTATATTGAACAGGCTCATTAGTAATGGTTGCTCGCGACTTTGTTCTTCCATTTGTTAAAACGATTGAATGCCACGTAACATTTAAATGATAATAAATTTGTAATGAAAACTTATCCAGGTTAGACGTACTCCTTATTTATGAGACAATTTTCGCTTTTATACCATTAACGGAATTTTATTTTTATATAATGATAACATAATTTTGATTTGCAATACGCAATTTTATGCCTAATTGAATTTGATTGTAGATAATATCACTATTTACAACATTTTATAATAAATAAATAAATAATAATATATACAATTAATCTTTCAACTGAATTTTGGTCATCGCGGCTAATCTCGAACACGCATAAGATATATTATAGCACAACTGTGAGCGCAGAATGTAACGCAGTGTGTAAACGAATGTGTGCATTACCAAGGCACGTGTACTGTACTACTGCGCATTCACTATTTAGAACTGTTTAGAATTTCTTGACAGATAAACCCAACAACCAGGGACCTCGGGTTTTGTAACCTTAATAGCTAGCTACTAAATCAACAATATATTATATAGATATATATGTACATAAATATAGACACGGTAATAGAACAAAATAGCCAACTATGAACATCTTCAACCATAGATAATAAAACTTAAGTATAAATGTAAATTACGAAAAGAAATAACAAAAAAAATGTATTATTTCACAAATAAAATATAATAATAAATTACTTAATACGTAAATGTTTTAATTTAATATTTATCTTTCTATTCTTTATACGCATTAGCTCTATGGATACATTCGTTGTATGCAAAGTTTTGCAATGAAAGAAATATATTGTTCTCGCCCGTCGTTGCCTCGCAAATCTGTCATTCCGACAATTGTCTGTTAGTTATTGACAGTTCGTTTGTTTTAATATATTGTTATAGGATACCTTTTGAATTTAATTTTCGAATCACCATTTTTTTAAGAACTTAAAATATCAGTTTCACCAATCTATACATTTATAATCTATGTTGTATTTTTAATGTATTTAATAAAAAATTCTCGAGAGCCGAGACGGCATAGTGTTTAGAATACCTCACATGTCATCCTAACAGAAGATCGCGCAATCAAACCCTTGGAATTGGACAAGCGTTTCGGAAAGCCTTTTACTTCTTAAAAGATACTTTAAACTTAGCCGTTTTATGTTTTTTTTTAATGTTATATAGGTCGACGGACGGGCAAATGGACCTGATGTTGAGCGGTCACCACTTCCCATAGACATCGGCGATGTAAAAAACATCAACCATTTCTTACATCGCCAATGCGCCACCAATATTTGGAACGAAGAGGCTTCATCCTTCAAACCGACACGCAACAATTCTAAGTACTGTTTAGCGGTAGAATATCTTGCACAAAGCCCTTCCACATAGAAAAACAATGTAACAATCGCTCAAAATTAATCAAATTAAAAAATAACATACCCATTTCTTTATTAAGTATATAGTTATTCAAAACGGTTAACGATTTGCTAATCATACTAATCTGAGATGGAATGCCTTAGGCCAATCGAATTTCCTCTAACACTCCAAGCATAAATCTTGCAAAACGCTTAATAAACTGTTATACCGTTAAAAGTAATGTCATATAATGGCCACCTCGAACTGTTTTATGTGTTTATTTATATACTATGTGAGTTTCAAATTAACACCACCTGCTGGTGTTAGGAACGTATTCACTTAATGCTATGCTATTGCGAATTGAAGATATTGGTGAGGTTTTCATAAAGACTTGACGGTTTTTTTTATAGTATAGGAAGGCGGACGAGCATATGGGGCACCTGATGGTAAGTGGTCATCAACGCACATAGACATTGGCATTGTAAGAAATGTTAACCATCGCTTACATCACCAACGCGGCAACAACCTTGAGAACTAAGATGTTATGTCTCTTCTGTCTGTAATTACACTGGCTCACTCACCCTTCAAACCGAAACACAACAATACCAAGTACTGCTGTTTTGCTGTAGAATATCTGATGAGTTTGTGGTACCTAGCCAGACGAGCTTGTACAAAGCTCTACCACCAGTAAAATTTATTATTAGTATTTAAATAATAATAGCTCTCCGCATTTGCTATCTACATCCTTATGTGTGCGTATACTATATACTTTGTTGTTATTGTTATAACAATAACAAATAATCGTTATGTTAGTAACGAAACTATGTTTACATTTATTTGACGCCATGTGTATTTATTGGTTTACTTTAATTTTAAATTATTTCAATAATGATTGGTGTTTCACATCTAACGGACGTCTCGTGACGGCCATGATTTTTATATACGCCATAATCCATGCATGAGAAAAATATATATTCACAATTAACTTTAATATTTTATAGTATAGCTTACGTTTCTCTTTAACCTGATGAGGATGGACATCCTAATCGGCCACCCGATTAGTTGGGTTCATAAATATTTTTTCATAACATGATTTATTTGTGAGGCAACTCTAATTATTTGGGTCTTGACTTTTCGAGATCGACTTTTGTTCATTTAATACAAAACATATCGAAATAAAGAATTTTGATCAATTTAAATACCTGTTTGTTAAATGTTATGCTGATGAGAAATAGGTTACTGTTGACTTTTTAATTAATGACGATCACTTTGTCTAGTGCGTGTTTATTTTTTTAATTATTCAGTGTTGACGTTGACTTTTTTTTTCAACTGGAAAAACGGTTCATTAGGAGGAGAGTGTGGTACTCGCCGGTGGCCAAGGCGCCGAGTGCGCCCCGAACATCGTAATACCCACTAAAAAACCAGCGGTAACCAGCGGTTCCGTCTTAACGAGGAGCGCTACGGGATCGCTTGCGCATGCTGGAATTACGATTATTGTCACAAGATGGCGCTGTTTTCATTCTATACAAACGCACGCACAGTGAGATAAACTCGAAATTTAAAGGGACACCATCGTGAAATGTCAGACAGTGATATGCGACATTTACTGTTATAATTATAACATTTAAAGTACACAAGTGTCATGTTGACGTGACGTGACACATGACAAGTTTGACTGTCCCGGAAGTCCTGGGGTCGAACCCCAGGTCAGCCTAATAAAAATTAGGTTTTTCTATCGAAGATTCTCAGTAGCTGCTCGGAGTCTCGAAGTGCCCGTTCCTCGGAAAGCAAGTAATGCACGTATTGGATTGAGGTTCCTTTGGATTATAAGAGTGAGGGAATAGAGTGTACATCTATGTTTGCAACCACTTGCGAACTACAATATGTCCTGCGCAGTTGGCTAATCTCTTGAGATGGCCGATCGAAAATCGAAATCGCCCCGATCATCATTATGAAGGTGATTCTATTGTATTATATTCAATGTTTTTCAGTGGATATTAAATTCAGTAGTGCTTGCCGGGTTTGAACTCAGAATCATCCGCTTAGATTATCGTCTTTCAACCACTGAGCCATCACGGCTCTTTCATTAAGCTTCAATTGCAGGAGTTGAGTCCAATTACTAGTTATTATAATACATTGTTTATCAAACAATGTATATGTTATACATATCTCAATTATACAGCGGTTCACGTCTCAATCTAAAGGTTAACCGTGTGTCTGTTACTGTCAGATCGCGCCCCGCTGTGCTGCGCCCGCGCATCCTTATCTAGGAAATAGCGTAGTATTATCAAGCGACGGGCGATGGTAAGATGATTTTCGCTACATTGCATTTTTTTTATTGCTTAAGCTATAATTTAATTCGAAAATACATTAATAAATAAATAATATCATAGGACATTATTCACACACGGCCATCAGATCCCAAACTAAGCAGAGCTTGTACTATGGAAACCTGACAACTGATATACTACATGTACTACTTTTCTTTTGTAAATACATACTTATATAGATAATTACACCCAGACTCAGGACAAACAGACAAGTATCTACCAACCACGCCAACCGGCCCGTCAATTAAAGATTATTGCAGTCAGAGTACTAAAAATTAAAGATTGTTACAGTCAAAACATTTAAAAAAAATCAAGTTTATGTGATACAGTTGATTTCATCGTGAGGACCTGTATATATACAGATTATATACCTTTTATTTAATCGTAATAGTGTTTAAACCAATTATTTGTCGCAGACGCGGTATAACTTCGCAAACTGCATATATGCGGGATTATGCAGTTTACTGCAGACATGTATCTGATATACAAAGTGTCTGAATTTTGTTATTCATTCCATAAGTTTATTTATTCTTCGTTATATTTAACGATAGCCTTATATATTTAGCATCTAAAAGTAACTTTATAAAAAACTTGAATGGGTCTTACACCAAATTATACAAATTGATGTAAATTACACTTAAAAATCCAAATAACACGATTGAACATATTCAATAAATTACAAGTCGAGCGAATAATTAATTAATTACCTCTCTGCCTAAAAACAAAATGGCGATTCGAAATTAGCGCGCGTCTTTTTTTTTAAAGGAACCTCTTAACTATATATTGTAAAGAATTTAAAGCATAAATCGCTTTAACTTGTAACTCAGACTACGTATATAATTTGTTCAAGTAAATTATGTGTAAAACTTGCGCTTACAGCGCTGTGTTTATTAACCACTGCCACGGGTGGTTGATTCGTGATTGTGAACGTGAGACTAGAACAAACACTATTAGACATCGTTTAGATATCATATCATCAAAGTAACAAACGGCTTCGTTTGTATCAAATATTTAAAAATGGAATCTCCTTCCTACGAGCGTCCACCTTGTCGCTTCACTACGGGTTAGTGAATGCACATTTGTCATAATTTCAACCGACACTTGCAGGTCTCCTTACGATGTATTCCTTAATTTAACTAATCACTAAGCAAGATAAATTATAGCCGCAAATTAATCAATTGCATTTTTTTAATTTGAAATAATGCCCAGACTTCGACCTCGGGAATCAGTTAAAATATTCTAAGTACAACCAATTTGGATCATTAAACAAAACTAAATAAGCAATTTAAAATGAATTACTTTATCTTTTAGCAACAACGTATTAGGTAACAAAATCGTCTGTTTTCATTTCTACCACAATATTCCGCTATCATGCTCTTCATAATAATTCGATTCTATTGTAAAATTCATTTTCTAAACTTTAAATTTACTATGATTGTTCCATATCATATTGGTTATCACAAATATGTGATCATAAAAATATAAATGTATCACAATCAAAATAACAGAAATACGCTAAGCGACCAAGACGGCAATTCGATCCGGACACGTCCACCACGCCGGTGATTGGCGCTATTTCTATAATCATGTGCAATAGGACATATTTTCACGGTATTATTGTACTGGAAATAACGAAAGTAGGATTACCATGAAGTATTTAATCCGAGGCCTCTTGAGCGTTTCCACTGAACTGTTAAATCTGTTCCATTTTTAAATTCATTCCAATCAAAACAATTGTCGTTTCATTGAAGTTAAACGTGTAGATTGCAATAATGAGATTAAAAAGTAGTAAGTCGTTACAAACATTATCCAAACTTTTGTACAAAACGTATTGAATGAGTCACTATAAAAATTAAATGTTGCAAGTTTTCAATGTTTCCAGTAGGGGTTTTTGTATAAGAATACGTACGTATGTACCTTGGAACGAAGAGGACTTAAGAATTGCAAATACTATATTTTTTATTTATACATGTGTTGTTTCGAATTAGAACACCGAATTCCAGGTATAATTGGAATGCCACCATTAATAATTTTCTACATCCCTGCGTCGATTTATTTAGACTACATGCAGCATGTAGCTGGATGTAAGAATATGGATCTAATTCGACCAATGGATTGTTTCACCTTATACTTTTTCCACCAGTTACCACGAGCTTCCAGTTACCATTTTTGATAATATGATCAAAGTATTCTAGAAGTCGCTTAAGGCTAGACTTTTGGTGACTTCGTAGTCGCTTATTATCGAACGGAAATGGGACGCAGTGTACTAGTGCTAAATTTTAGCCTTCCTAATGCGTCGCTGGATGTATGTTTCTATAACTAAAATTCAACGCAGATTAATCCGCTTGACTTGGCTAAATTAATGTTTCATGTTAATGTAACTTACATTATAGAGGATATCCTTGAAATTTAAACTCATATGTAATTAATCTGAATGAAGCGTTAAAATCAAATAATAATTGCAATTAATACATGAAGTAAAAAAAATAGAACTATCCTTGTAATATCGAAGAGAGGTACACCGATGTAAAACTGGAACACACGATTCCATTGCATTATATATCTTATGGCACTCAAAATAAGGTCACGATTGTGTAGATCTAGTTCACAATAAATAGCGGAACGAGCGTCAACGATAATCGCATCGGGATCATTCCAGTAACTAGACCGAATGGCTGTCGATATGCGATAAGTGTTACACGGGAGTGAAACAAACTGTCAAAATAGTAATGACATATTGTTTTTATAAAAAAAATTGACAAAGGCACAAATTGTTAATGCTCTTTTTATTTAAAAATAGTTTTTTTTTATAGATAATAAAAAAAAGGACCAAATAATACATACACAAAATAATATGCGATAATTATATATGTTATAGAAAGTGACTCTCTTTGAAGAGCAATTTTAATTTTTGTGTTACTTAAACCTGATAACGCCTCTGCATACATCAATTGCAATCAAGTTATGGATATTGGCAATATTTTTATTTCCTTATTTAACTACCATTCGACCTAGACACTTATTTAAATTAATAGCATGTATATTTCTATATAGGCAGTCCTATACTAGTTAGACAAAATTTCTTATAAGCATCATTGTGCTAAAATATTGTGCTTTATGGCATGAAGCCGTCCCCAATAAGCAGAGACACTTATTCAGAAAATTGTAAAGTGTGTGTGGGACAGAATTATTGTTAGCGGCGTATAATGGTGTATGTGACTATTTCTCTTAAAATACGACTACACTCAATTGCAAAATAACTATAAACAATAATGTATCACTCGTTTAACGCTCATACTAAGCCAGGCATTTACATACGTTTCCCAGGCAATAAATTATAAGCATCAAATATAATATTAGCGGCGGTGACCCAGTGGATACAAATGGAAAACAAATATAATTCCGGATTACTGCATTTATCTAGAAATATGGTAAAAGAAACGAGCAAATCATTGCGTTTATTTCATCTGCATTCTCACCGCCAGCACGAGACGATTTATAAACAAAAAATAAGGGAAATCTTTGACAATTGTCAGAGTCCTAGACTCCTCTCTAATCAGCTTATGTGGGATTCTTAAATATTGTATCAACTTCAACATCTCCATTAGTTATTTTGTTACATATCTTAATTTTAATTGTTTGGCCTTTCATAGCAATACATCTCGAATTGACCTCCATAAATAAGACAACGTTTGATCAAAATCGGCTTATCCATATTCGTGGGAAGTACAATGGGTAGTGGAATAAAAATACCAATAATTTGCATTTTTTTTTATTCAATTAGATTTTTCTCGATTTTCAGTTTATATTTCACAGTGCCATTCCTTGTACACTCGTCACCGAAACTCACGTGCGCGCGCAGCATTATGCGTCCGTGACGTCATCAGCGGCCATCTTGCGCTGTCATTTGTCAAGCTCTTCACAGCCTGGGAAATTGCGTAGGAATTTCAATTGGTTATGCTAAGGTGTTGGAAAATATAATTTATATTATATTATATAATAATACAAGAAACATATTAAGCTAGGATGTTTAATATTATTGCATACTTATCGTTAGACTAGATACCTATTATTTTGTTTATTTATAAGTACTAATATTATAAAGGCGAAAGTAACTCTGTCTGTTACGCTAAACCGCTGAATCTTTTTGGATAAAATATGGTATGAACCAAGCTTGAACCCCAAGGACGAAGATGCTACTTTTTCTACCTAATGCTACCCCCTAATAACACTATATATGTGATACGTTTATAATATAAATACTTTTGTAAAATAATATTCCTTAGAATAATTAAATAAGATCGTAATCGTAAAGCACGTAACGCCAATCCTGCGACTGATCCCACCCCACTCGTGGTGTTTTAGCGTTTAGCTTCCCATGAGCTATTTTTTGTGCACATGAATTGTACAGTAACTTTCGAATGATATTAGTTACTGTTCTTTTTTTTATTATATATATAAGTAACTATATAACCCGCATAATAAACGTCTATATAAAACTTTGATATTGCAGGACAAACATACATGGCCCAGGAACAGTTCCCCCGTCACCTTTTTACCACAAAACTGCGAGGCATCGAAAACATCTGCACCCGTAAGTAATTGACGTATTTAAGACACGTACGAAACGATTTGCTTCCTGGTTTCTGATACGCACCGCCAAGGTCTGGAATACCCTCCCGACCTCCTTCCTCCCTCCAGACCGTTTTCCCCACCACCTACAATATGGGTACCTTCAAGACTAGAGTGAATAGGCATCTTCTAGGCAAATCACGCTCCATCTTAGACTGTATCTCACTTTCCGTCAGGTGTGATAACAGTCAAGCGCTAGCCTATACATTTAAAATAAAATAAAAAAAGCGAGGAGCTATCAGCTAATTATAGTATTAATAAATTTTTTTATCGTAGACATAAAAAGCTGTACAATAAAAAGCTACGAAATAATTCTCACTTTATCGCAATCGAATCGAAGCTTGATCGTTACCATTTATCCGTTTCCCTATTCTTTAATTTAAGTATCGACTATTGGCATAAAATTTATCAACTAAGTTTGATATTGACAAAACGGTGCAAGGTAACAACATATCGGTTCAGTTCCGATTCGAATCAATATAGGATTATTAAAATTGGATTGAAATTGAATCGGTAACGTATCGTAATCGTTATAGATTAGTAGAATTGGTCCCCTGAAACTATCCTTAATAATATTATAAACAAGAATGTGTTTATGTTTCTTTGTTTAATAATTGTTTGGTATAACGTCTTAACTACTCAACCATGTGCATCCACTTTGTCAAGGCTACCTAAAACCTGACAATCCCTTAAACGCGAACGAAGCCGCGTCCGGAAACGAGTTTCAATACAAAATAGAAAGTTACACTTTAATTTCATTTCTAGCAGTTCTAATTAATATTATAATTTGACTTCGATTATTCGAGTTCAACTAAGTAGAATGAAAATTATCAACCGTCTCATTCCTATGTCAAAATTGTCAAACCTCGTCGTTTTATACCGTGGGCTAGGCGATCAATTATAAACTAGGGACAAGAGCACATTCACTATCTGCTAATCAAAACCCTTAAACTGGTCCTTATCTAGCGGCTAGCCCGTCAACTCGAGGAAGATCGAGTGAGCCAAGTACTTATGTAAAGGCTTGGAGCTGTTTAGCTTATTACTAGTATTATAAAATCATTTTTGTTTGTTTGTGTTTGGGGAAACCCTGGAATCACTGGACAGATTAAAAAAACTTTTAATACGATTGCAAAGATATGCTATTCCTAAGTGATATAGATTTTAATTTATTTTTATTAAATTTTATTTTTAAGACGGAATCTCGAATTTTCATCCGGATGAAACCGTACATATATGTAGACACAAACATAAACAATATGCTAATCGTAAAGTATATTATGTCTACAGTCGTAATTAAAATTTTCCTTTATACGCGTACTGAATACATAAAATATAAACTTCTTATGTCACTTGAAAAATTCTTATATACTATTTCCCATTTTTTTAAAACTCGTTTTCAGGGCTAAAAATCATGTCACATGGTTTTAGTTTACTCATGTCATTGGGATAAGCCACACATTGGCTTTGCGGTTTGTACAGATAGGTAGGTTCCCAAAAAAATTAAATGTTTCAAAAATACATCGTAATTATCAATACGTTTAGTTTTTATATAGAATATAATCGTAAAATCAAAATGAAGTCGAAATATTTTTTAAAGTAGTACTAACGTTTTTAAATCGTCTATTTAAAAGAAATTAATTACGTGAACACGCTTTTATATTCAAATCTTATGTATTAATTGAATACAATAATGAGTATTACAATTTGTCCATTGTGTATGAAAATCAACATTACTTTCTCGATATTACCAACTTTATATTTTATTAATCGGATAATATGCCTTATCTAATACAGTTGGTATTTTTAAACGTGCGTATCTTATAAAGTACCGGTCCCATGGGCCGTGTTATTATGGAAGGATGTCTACCTCGTTGATCTAGTGGCTGGATATAAGGGCAATAAAAAGTTATTGGTTTTTTTCTGTTGAGGATTCCCGTGCCTGGGATATCACGTAACGCCGTTGATTCTGCGCCTGAACTCTTTCCACTCGTGTCGGATTGCCATCCCATCGGATTATGAAAAATATTCAATTGAAAATTGAAATTGTGAAATTTATAGGAATAGTTAAGGAACGCTTGTGTTTTAGATGATTGGTGTTTTGATGAAGGTGTGCCTTGGGAACGAAACGATCGTAAAAAATATATATTATTCTGCTATTGTTTAAATTGCCTATGATTGTAAAAGATGAGATATATATATACAACCCGTTGAGTTTCATTTGCCGGTTCTTCTAAGGTCTGAGGTGTTTATTTCCGAACCGGAGGTAGATTTATGACAATAAATAAGTAAGTATGATGCTTCTAAATTTAATAAAGATCTTTGACTCTATGAGTGTGAGAGAATAGAGTATATATTTACAAACACACGTTTCCACTTTGTCCTGCACAGTTGGCTAATCTCTCTTGAGATTGGCCGCCGTGGCCAAAATCGGTCAGGAGGACACCATCATCATCTAGGCTATATAAATTGCTTCGATTCTAAGGAGTGGAGCAGTAACTATAAACCAATATGAAAACCTGTAAAACATTAAAAGCGCGTAAATCCACAGCTCCTAGCCAGTGGTAAATAGTGTTCGCTGTCGTGTACTGTTCCGATCCTTCAGTAATTACTGCTCCAAGTAGATTAATTAGATTCCTTTAGAAGCTTACAAAGGCCTTAAAAGTTAGCTTATCGATTATTTTATCATTTCTAAGTACTTGAGTATTATGGTAATTATTACTGAGAAATTATTTGATGTATTTTTTCCTTTGCGTCATTAAGCTTTAAGCATTTTCTACGGATTATTAATAATGCTTACTTTCATATTTGTCAACTTCTATAATTTAAAATACATAATATATTCTTAATCCTTGTACCGTACTACGATACTATATCGATTGATTATTATTATTATTTAAATCGATACTACTGTATCTCGGCTAATTCCTTTTAACTCCTTCTAAGCTTTGAAACGGATTTTGATACGGTTTTCACTAATAGAAACTGCATTAAGCGTGGATGTGTGTTGTATATATTTTTTGTCAAAATGTCCGAACTATGTCGACGTTTTGTTAAAAAACAGTTTTCGTACGCTAACATAGCTAACGCTGACTAAATCTTAGCACATACATCAAAACAATATACTAGTCCGCGATAGCATATATTTATCCTCTAATGTACACTCACAATAACTTTTTTTATCTAATAATTACTGATAATAAAAAGATATAGGTTATTCGTGAAACCAATATCTCGAATTCATTATTAATCCTAATTCAGATAAATATGTTTGTTTTACTGGTGGTAGGGATTTGTGCAAGCTCGTCTCGGTAGGTACCACCCACTAATCAGATATTCTACCGCAAAACAGCAGCACTTAGTATTGTTGTGTTCCGGTTTGAAGGATTTGTGAGCCAGTGTAATTACAGGCACAACGGACATAAAATCTTAGTTCCCAAGGTTGGTGGCGCATTGGCGATGTAAGCGATGGTTAACATTTCTTACAATGCCAATGTCTATGGGCGTTGATGTCCACTTACCATCAGGTGACCCATATGCTCGTCCGCCTACCTATACTATAAAAATAAAATATTTTTGTTACATTCGACGTCGTCCTAATTGGCAAGGATCATACGATGACACGATGCGCTCTAGTCGCAAGATGACTGCAAATATACAGATTTCTTCAGTTTGTCCTACTTGAAGCACACAAGCCATCACAGGGGCACAGGCAATGTTTAATAACTTTTTTTTTGCGAACTGTCTAGTTGCTGTTCGCCAGAGTGGCCTCTACAGCGTCACCGGGCGGGGTGGGCGAGATGAACTAAGCCGGATGTTGGGAGCCACACGAGGGGCTCAAGAGAGACGGACATCCTAAGGGTGCCTCCTGTAAGGCCGGACCTCGACTTAGGATGTTGAAATCGGGAGGGAAGAACGTGTGCATTATAAACGCCGTCATACGCCTAAGCGCTGACGGGACGTAATGAATGAGCTTAATAACGATCGTACGATGGCTTTGATCGTCCGATCATGTTATCATTGCAGAAGTAATCAAATAATTCTCTAGACATGGACAAATAATCGTAAAAGTTTTCTTCGTTATTTCATACATCAAACAATGAAAAATTCACCGCGCTGATTTCTGGATTTAAAAAGAGTATACGCTCTTTAAGGCCGTGATGCCTCTGCTCCTCATATCCACCGCTGCTCCCTACTCCTTCGTTGATATATAATAATATTCTAATAATAAGGAAATATATATACTACATATTTACTTTATTAACCAAACTTTTAAAATGTTTTGCTCGAAACAGTGTCTGTGACATTTTTTTTTATTGTAGGATATACTAATCTAGCTACCCGTTCCGGCTTATCGTTAGCACGGGTAAAAAAACGGTTAAAAAAAGGTTTATATCGTAATATCGCTATTAGTTTACTAACTGACCACTAAGACTAGCTTTCCGGTTTTTTTGACATCTTATGCAATTATCGTCGTACTCCAGCCAATTTACAAGATAATTTTAAAATTCCATACGTTTATTTTTAAATTACCATACCATTGCTTTCATAATAGAATAGAGCCCTCTATCAAGATAAGGAAAAACTGTGTTGTTTCAGTTGTATTTTACTTCCAATACGCCATCTGTCGAATACTTGCAAAACAACGTTACTACATAAAACACAGACCTGTCGCCTACGGACACCAAGTCATTTTAACTGTAAACACTAGATGGCGTTGTAAAGAAATTTACAACATCCTTACGTACCAATTACCTGATTTAGTTCTAAATGGAGTTAATAGATGGCATTCCATTTATTTTTTGTACATATAATTTAACTTTATTAAATAGACAATAATATAATTAAGATGTTCGAGTTTTCGTCACATTTATATTAATTATATCGGCTTATATAGTGTCAATAAATATTTTACAAATTTTAATAAACCAATGTATGTACGATACTCATTTTATTTTCATAATCAAGTATATTATTATTTAAAAAATATTTTAAACGTACGTAGATACTCCATAAGGAGCTAAAATACTATAAATTTATTTACCACACACATATATTCGGTACATACTTACATGTAAAACGCTGTACAAAGCTAACCGAATCAACACACGATACGATGGACCGCTGGCATTTCAATCAATTTAAGATACCTTTTGTCACAAAGGCATTTCTGATGTCAATAATCTTACATTCGAAGCGTGACAACGTGCGTTCAATTATAGCAACAAAAACGTGACGCTGAGAGACACGCTGACATTAAGTACCCAATATAAGCTTATGCTTTAAACACGTTTTGAAACTTTATTAAAACTTCGTATATTAATATATATTTCAAGTGAAATATTTGTTATTCAAAACAGCGTAAAAAAAAAGACAAACATCGTATTCGAGGAGTTGAGTAAAACTGAAAGATGCTTATTTCGATCTTTTTTAGGGTAGCCCATCTCGGTATGTACCACTCACACACATGTAAAATATTTTCACTTCGAAGGTATTAAAATTTAAACACTTTTCTTCGTATTAACAATTTTATTATTTTAATGCAACTCGATACGATATCAACAGTGGTAACAACCAACTTATTTCACAACTCAAGAAAATTCCGTTCTTACTTTTTAAAAAACCAAATAATGCGAGCCTCTATCCAGTGCTCAACTGTCTAATAATAATATAATTTTTATATAATAAAAGTACGAAATATTTAAATATACAATATAAAAATAAACAAAGCAAAAATCACGTTTTGTAGTAAAGATGATAATAATATAAATTACAATTTATTACATTCTTTTCATAATGCAGACTTATTTTAATGGGCACGGCTATTCTTTACAAAATGCTCAACACTTATTTGGAATGTTAGTATGATTATTTTATCAAGCTAACAAACACATCACGTGATTATACCACCAAACAGCAATACTTTGTGATCTGGTTTGAAAGTTTGTGTAGGCAGTGTAAGTACACATGGGACATATCATCTTAGTGCCCAACCTAGTGGTACTAACCTTGGCGATGAAAGACATGGTTAATATTTATCACAGTCCCAATAATGGTGGTGTGCACAATCGGTCGGTCCATTTGCTAGTCCACCTACCTATTTAAATTAAAAAACCCCTCACCAGACGCAAAAGTAGATAGAAATCATATTTTTTAATATACACAATAGTTTGAGCCGAGGTGGCCTGGAGTGCTTGGAACACGTCAATCTAAACCGGAGACGGGTTCAAAACCGGACAAACACTACTGGGATTTTATGTACTTAATTCGTGTTTATAATTTATCTCGTCGGATGAATGTAATTTTAATTATATTTACATCTGAACAATCTTCTAGTAACTATATAGAAATATAAAAAGTTTTTAACTTTTTACGCTTATTATAAGCATACGAACTTATTTATTCTTAGTTTATGTATGTCTGATTTTTTAAGTGATTAATATAATAAGAACTATTTATATTCCATTAATATATATATATATTAACATAACTATAGTATGTTATACAGCTGCAGTATCAAATTAACATGTATTTTATGTTGTGATATACCAAAAATATTTATAATAGGAAGTAATAAAAATTAATTAAAAAAACTACTAAACCGATATACATAAAACTCATACCGGAATATGCTTCGCGTTTCAGAGAAGATTTTAGTATATTATATAAGCATGTAAAGTTGAACTTTTGACGTGACGTGACGTGACAAGTGCGAATTTTATGTTCTTGAATGAATATATCCATTGAGTTTAATTAGAGATCAAAGTCTCATATGATATCCTTTTAATATATATCCGAGATTTTAATATATATACGAGACTTGAGTCGCTAATTAAACTCAATGGATTAGAGTTCGTATTGAGTATCGTATCTTAGTGAGAAATTCCCGATTGGTAGCTAATATTTCTAGACATCTCAGGAACACAAAGATAATATTCAATGTTTCATTAAAAATAATGAGAAACTTTACTTGGTGGTAAAGCTTTGTGCAAATCTGAGTAGGTATTCATACTCATCAGATATTCTACCGCTAAACTTCTAATATTTCTTACAACCGCCAATGTCTATAGGTGGTGACCACTTAACATCAGGTGACCCATTTGCCCGTCCACCTTTTTTTCTCGCTGGAAAAACGTATTTTCGCCTTTTCCCCACTCTAAAACTCAATATTAGTTACCTACCTATTCTTAATTCGCCATAAAAATTAACCATATAATAAGTCATTTATCTAAAATTGAAAGAGCATAATTTAGTATACTCAGGACACAAAATCTCAAAACACGTTACTGGCTACAAGAATATTATCACAAGCTAATTACTAATAACAGAAAAAAAAATTTAACTCGTGAAAATAAGGAATAAAAATTAACTCGAACTGTATCTTGTATAGATACATAAACTCAAGTTTAAGAGGGACTTTTTATTTATCCTTACGATTCTATCAAACACTGGCAACTCAAAGCACACTTCACCTTTGAGTGCGCTGGAAATGAGCAGACCACTTAGAAGTTAACAAACCACTTTGGTATATACTTACTCAAAGAATTGCTTTTTATCCTTGAACCCAGACTAACTCAATAATTTTCAATAAAAACAGATAGAATCATAAGAGACTTCGTTCGTGTAACGACAGGAAAGTAAATGAGATGTTGTTTATTATATATAATAGAAATATAATTGTTTTGTTTTTTTTTTTTCTTTACGAATAGTTTGTTGACAAATTTCAACTTATAATTCAGTTGTAGTCATGTAATTTATCTTTTGCGTGCTTAATTAAATTCTAAAGCTCAATTACAGATAATAGAAAATAATAAAATGATACCTAAAAATATTTTAGGGCTGTCTTTATTTTACCTACGCGTCTTAAACCGCCTTCTAAACAAAAAAAGTTAATTCAATTAATAAAAATTATGTTTAAAAACAAATTTAATCCATTTCATATTCTGTTTATTAAAAAATATTCACTATTAATATTTAAAAATAATTAAATGTTTAGATCATTGACCTCAAAATTTTAAATTTGATCTGTGGATAAAATTTTAAAGGCGGTCAATGGCCATTTAATTTTTGAAAAAAAAAAACAAAACAAATTTCGAATCCGTGGCCATAGAGACCAACATAACAATAGACGACGTTGTGGAAAAATGAAAGTTTGACGTGTATCGTGTGTTTTTTGTTGAAAAATAATTGAATTATAAAAAAATAAATGATGTTCTCTGATGAGGAAATAAAAGAGAGCAGCCTCATGCGCCCTGGAGATGAGATAATAAGGTCCGATGTTTATTTATTTTTTTAATAAAAAAAATTAACTAAATATTTTTTTGAATTTCAAATTGATTTTTTGGTTCCGTTTATTTTTCGGGATTTTTTTATGTTTCAGTATTCGAGAAGTATGTTTAATTGACAAATATGATAAGAAATATTTGGGAAACGAGCCCTTACTGTCGAATTCGAGTCGCAATGAAGTACGTATCATTTATAAGAAACTACACACAGACGACTCATATAAAGTTAATAAACAACTAGATGAGATAAATATGAAAATCGTTGGCGAAATTCGTTTGACTTAAAAACTTTTAAAAAGCAAATTAAAATACTTGTTACAAGAATAATCAAAATTAATTCAAACCAAAAAATTTTTAATTAATTTTATATATTGTTTAATTTTCATACACTATTCAATTTTCATTGGCTTCGTATGCGTTCCATTTCCATTCATTTGACAGTGATTAAACTTTCGCGTGTTTTACGTCCGGGCATGCTTCTGATATATGTAGTTACACATAATACAGTTACGTAGAATATACAAGCACGAATCATATATGATTATTTTAATACAAAAAATAAATAAACAAAAGAGGCGATACATGCGCCGCGCATAAGCCTATTAGATAAAGTAAAATTAATATATCATATGAATTGAATTAGATACTACGTCACAATTTTTTGTATACTATATTAATATATATTTATAATCAGCTTGAGGTACCGCGCTTGTTTCGTGATGGCTTCTTCTCCGAGGGTCTGGACCCGCAGGCGAGGTTTGCATGGACTGAGGAAGACGGAAACATCGCGTCTCTTGTCTCAGAACCGGGGTTTGGTACAACGGGACATACAACCTTCGGAACGGATCTTGACGCGGCACTTTCTACTGACATCAAGGTCTGTAGGAAGGCTAGCTAGATAGCTCTTAGGTATAAGCTCTTAGATTTGACATAATCGTGACTGTATATAAGAAATCTATGCTAATTATGCTAATGATGTTCTCCTGACCGACTTCGGTCATGGTTACTCTCAACATCTCTAAAACGTCATGTTAATCATATAGATTAAATTGTCTAAACCTGCTGATCTGGTTATAAGTTATAAATGAATTTTGAAAAATAATATAAAACAATGATTAAAAACAATGAATATATAATATACGATATAGTTGTTATAAAATCACTATAAACATAATGATCTAATTTTTCAGGAAGACACGTCGAGTTCCGGCTACGACATCACGAGAAACGATCTATCGCTCCAGAGCAAGTCACAAGTCGAAGCTAACGCTGTCTCTTCGACGTCCACTGGCAACGGTATGAGTTTATCAGAAACAAATACTAAAGAGCTCAACGGTATACAGACCGCCTAGCGCTGAACAAACAGGGTGCCACTTCCAAATACTAATATAACCCATATGTTTTTTTGGGGTTACAGATATCATAGTTATGCCTTGATTTATAATAAAAATTTGCCTGTGGTAATTTTCAATATTACATTTTTTCTTTGTGTAACTTACCTGATTTAATTAATCATGCCTTACTTCGCCAATGTGCTACAAACCTTAGGAACAAAGATGTAATGTCCCTTATGCCTATAGTTAACTATTCATCCAGAACGGAAATACATTACATTACAAAATGTTTGCTGTTATAAAATTTGTATCCTGTCAGGATTGCACAAAGCCCTCCTAATTACCATCTTGTTCTTCCAATGTTTCTTCTTGAACCTGAGTAATTTTCAGGTCTCTCTACCACCCAATCAAAAGGCAGAAGCACTCACAAGGTTGATAAAGCGGATCCTCGTTCGAGATATCACTACGTCAAGTACGTGAAAAGACACGGACGCACTGTCAAATTGTGGGAATGTGGTATATGTATGTATATTTATCATCTTAGTCGGAATAAACAATTGAGTATGTATTTATATGTTTACTAAGAACTGCGCACGGTTTCATCCATGACGTAGCTATTTGCCATCGACCTTTCATAATGAATGAGATATCAGCGTGTTGAAACTATACAGTAGCAGCTCCTGTTCCTGATTTGAGACCTAGTCTTAATTAACTTAATGGTGCTTGAGTGGATTTTAATCTGCGATTTTGATTTAAATATATTTTTTTTTCGACTGGACCATTTTGGCTTTTACAATAAAGCCATGCATCTGATGCTTGATCCCCCAATATAATGTAACTCGAAAATATAAAACCATGAAGTATGGTCTAGGTATGCTCTAGGAAAAAAAATGTTTTATATATGAATAAAAATTATACTCCGTTTATTCAGTGAAATCAAAAGGGAAGGCTCTTAGCTCCTTGGGAACTGAGGAACCAACCAAAGTAAAAAAAAAACACCTAGGCTTACCAAGACCCAGGACTTATATATAGGCCTCTGCATCTTTGTCAGATGATTTAAGCAAGCCACTCTCCGTGTTGTTTTCCACCTGCAAGACAGATGAGCGAAGTGTCCTCTCCGTGGATGCTGCTACGCCTGGGCAGGCGACTTTATGGCAACACGGGCTTGCCCAGTACCCATGCCACCCTCTCCTCCTCCCCAGCAGGATCCGCAGGAATGACGAGTCAATACGTGTGGTGCTGGTATGGCCGCAGGTGACTGGCTTACGCCTAAACGGAGGCACCGCTCCGGGTTTAATATTAGTTTTCTTTCTTCTTTGGCGTGACGCTGGGATAATTTTGGGAAACAACGTATCAAGGAGAGGGGTGAGGATACTGTGATCACGGAAGATACAGAAATGTGACACTAGTAGCTAGAGCAGTCCGGGGTCGCGTACCCGTAGTGATTCCAACCAGCTATCGGACAGATAACTGGTAGATCCACCCTCTGGACAACCAGGACTTAACTCTTTAAGTTATACTCCAGTATTTAAGTTGGCAGAATGTTCGCGAACACTCAGCCTCAGCTTATTGCTATAATTTAATAAAAACAAACGTAAAAAGAAACAAGAAAATTAGCTCAAAAAAAATTCTTCACCAGGCAGTCGAGAGTTCCAACATCAATATACCTTGATGCGACACCTTCCAACGCACACAGATGAGCGAAACTTCCATTGTGACGAATGCTCCAAGAGCTTCCGACAGCTCTCTACACTCAGTCAGCACCGTGCGATACATTCCGCGGAAAGACCTTATGCATGCGAGGTATGATTTTGATAATACTATATATCCGTAAAGTCTATTATTCTGTGCGATTGTTTAATTGTTCTGCTATAATATTATACACTACAACAGTTTTTGATTAATACATCTTAATTATTAATACAACACTATTCCACTTAATTTCTTATATAAACTTTAATTTTACGTCCAATGTTTTGATATCAATTTTGCCAACATTCAAATTAAGCATATGAAAATTCAGTGGTGCTTGCCCTGGTTTGAATCCACAATCATCGGTTAATATTCACGCGTTCTTACCACTGGGCCATCTCGGCTCTTATCATCTTCGTGGGGTCATCCTCCTCGCGTTGAGCCAGTTGTCAAGCTGGTCTGTTATTAAGATCTTAATAATCATAGTACGGCTCTCATACTTTACAACAAACCACTTAGACCCAAACATTTAATTCTTACTCAGTACAAAATACTTTGTAAATATATTTTAGCAAGGCAGACTAGCAAATGTGCACTTGATAGTAAGTGGTTTCCTGCACGCATAAACACTGGCACTGCAAGAAATATTGAAACTTGTAATATCTTCAGGATCATATATCTTGAGCATATATCTTTTGCCTGTAATTACACTGGCTCACTCAGTACAAAGTGAATCTCAAAGTTAATCTTTAGTAACAGCAATCAGTTTTCCATTCGAATAGCTACATGGGCTTATACAGTACATGAAGGCTACATGCCTAATATTTAAATTATATCAGCTAAATGTTTTATTTGTAATACATTAATTAGGTCTGCAACAAAACATTTAACCGCGTATCCACTCTCATCTCCCACCGCAAGACTCACTCCGACGAGAAGCCATACAAGTGTCATATTTGTCCAAAAGGCTTTCATCAGAAAGGTTTATATATTTCATTTTATCCTATATCCTATCCCAATCCATTTTCCTTATTAATATAAGCTATAATTTTTGACATATGAGCGATGACGATTGGTAACGCAGTGATTGCTGATATAACTATAATATACACTGCAAAAATAAATTACCTGGATATCATTGCTATCAGTACTCGACGTCATAAGGAGCTGTATTTTATCTTAAAACATTTCCACCAGATGGTTTTCATAGGTGTTTTTGTTAAAAATTAAACTTTGAAATAAACATTTTAAATTTCCAGAATTGGTATCAATAATTTTTTTTTAAGAATATATAGTAAATTTTTAATATTTACTTAACAGGCAATCTTCGAAATCATCTCTTCACTCATACAAACGAACGTCCGTATCGTTGCAATATTTGTATGAAAGGTTTCAATCAGCAATCGAATCTGGTGTGTCATAAAAATAAGGTACTTTTAGAAAATTATTCTTAGTATGATAGTGATTAATGAAAACAAATCTATCCATCATTATCATCATCATCTACCTCACCAATACCAAATTATTTGTAAAAATAAAAATTGCCACCAATGTGTTCAATTGTTGGTCAACATGACCTTATTAAAAATAATGGTAATTCTACTAAGTTGGATAACCTGACTATGGATTGACAAATCTCTTCGAAAACAATCACAACATGAATTGTAAAATAACAAATTGAATTAGAACCGGAATCTGAGCAACACATACCCACGGCTTTGTCTGTAAAAGTAATTCAAATTTATAAACACGTTATATCCAAACAGGCTCATCCTGATGAAAATAATGTAAGTACTGTTAAAAGCAGAAACGCTCCACGCGTACCCATTCTATCAGCTACGGAAACACAAACGGATTTAACAAGGTGAGTACTAGAATATCTTTCACTACTTCATGCACAAAACTAATTTTGAAATGCATAATGGTATGATTTCGTCTTGGCCAATGACGTAAAGTATAGGAGCAAACTTTTTGCTGTTTATAGTTATTAAGTTCATTTATCACTTGCACTATTTTAATTATGCTGGCTCGTATTTATACAATTATAACATCAAATTATTTTAATACTGTATGTCATCGTTTTAAGGCCGCCGTCTGAACAATGTGAAGTATCTTCATCTGTGGGGCCTTACTTGCCACCTGAACGGGCAATATCAATATGGCCCAAACCAATCCAATGGAATGGATCAAAGTCTTCATCGGTATCTGACGATTTATGGAACGATTCTCCATGGGGCAGTAGTGGTGTTATAGTAGACCCTATAAATACTTACCATATGGGAATAGCTCTCGCAACGAGACAAACTCCATTCGCTTTACTGAAATCAGATAATGGTACTCCAGTTCTTGTTAAAGTGGTTGATACAAAACTGCCTGGCGGTAAACAGGTGAGGAAAAATATTTTATCTTTCAAATATAATACTAAATTAAAGAAATGTTGATATTGTAAGTGTTTTCGCTGTGTTATATTTTTAGATGTTGGTACCTGCAACTGCCGAAGACTTAAAATTTGGTGGGAAAATCGTTTTAAACAATGAAGATACAGCAACTCATACACAGGTGGAGAAATATTTAATAAGACATCTTTTTTTGTTTCTTTGTTGTTACATTACAGTAACAGCCTGCTAATGTCCCACTGCTAGGCTGAGGCCTCCTCTCCGTTTTGAGGTGAAGGTTTGGAGCTTATTCCACTACGCTGCTCCGCGTGTTGTTAGACTGCGTGTTGGTAGAATACACATGTGGCAGAATTTTAATGAAATTAGACAAATGCAGGTTTCCTCACGCTGTTTTCTTTCACCGTCAAGCACGATCATCGGTTAAGATTCACGCATTCTAACCACTGGGCCATCTCGTATCTTTGTTCTTGAAACCTAAAAAACATTACCAGAACTTCGAAAGATTCACTTTTTATGCGAATACTTTACCAAAATAAGAAAATTCATTCTTAGAATTATCTTAGTTAGGTATAAATCTGCCCGATGCATTGTAATACGAGTATGTAAGCTGTAAAAATAAAGTATTTTTTATAACTTAACACAAGAATATTAATATGTATAGACGTGCAATAGTGAGGATAAACTCACTTAGAACACAGATTTTATCATCAGTTGTTACTTTAGTAGAGCAATAAATAATAACTTAAATACAGGAAGTCGCTTTAGCTACAACGTCAGACGTAAATAGCGCTGTACAAATTCGAGTACCAGTAGTAGCGACTGTAGTACCAAAGATCAGACCTGGAGGAAAGCTGCAGTTGTCTGTTGAGGAACCACACCACGTGTATCACAGGACTTTATCTTCTAATGGTAAATTTCTGCAAGAAAAGATAATAGTTAAATTAATTACTTGGTGTGTTATTTCTCATTGTTAACATTCTTCAGACAATAACTCAATATAATTAATATTTAGTACTTTTTACGTGTATTAAAGTACTAACTGGCGGTAGAGCTTTGTGCAAGCTCGTCTGGGTAGGTACCACTCACTCATCAGATATTCTACCGCAAAACAGCAGTACTTGGTATTGTTGTGTTCCGGTTTGAAGTGTGAGTGAGCCAGTGCAATTACAGGCACAAAGGACATAACATCTTAGTTCCCAAGGTTGGTGGTGCATTGGTGATGGAAGCGATGGTTAACATTTCTTACATGCCAATGTCTGTGGGCGTTGGTGACCACTTACCATAGGTGGCCCATATGCTCGTCCGCCATCATATTCTATAAAAAAAAATATGTTTTAATGTATGTGTTATATTTTTTTATTTTAGGTGAAGGGAAAGATAACAATTGTTCTACTTCTGCGGGGCCTTCTATACCCTCTACGCTTCCTCCTCTTGAACCACTTCGTCGTCTCGATCTTAATTTAAATGACCACAATACACGAACCAGTAAGTGAACAGTTATCGCTTCCGAACGAATCGCGCTTATCGTCATACATAACAAAACAGTCATATACATAATAAAGGAACACAATTTATACATGATATTTTTTTTTATAGACTTGTGCTCTGCTTTTTTGTTTAATAATCTTTTTGGACGTTAGTCTGGTAAAAAAATAATTCTAGTTAACCATAATTTGATTGGTTCTTGTAACATTTCATCCTTTTTTAATTTTATTAAACAAATGATGTATTCATTGAAATTTAAAATCTTGTAGTAAATGAGAAATTATTGCATATTTAATATGGGTAACTATCGTAGCACCTAATGAGGCATAAAAACATCGTTCTATTTTATAGAACCAGGGCGATCTGATGGTAAGTGATCACCTCTTAAAGGAATTAGGTATTGTTTTTTTTTTTTTATATGCCCCGGGATGGCAAATGACTCTACTCCACCTGATGGAAAGTGGTAGTAGAGTCCAAACGCGACGACGGCCAGTACAGACGGGAAAAACGTTCTGCACTAGCCGCCTTCGCTTTGCCGGCCCGCAAGATGCCTCTTCACGCCTCGTTTGAAGGAACCCGGGTTGTAAGAGGAGGGGAACACGTGAGCTGGTAAGGAATTCCATTTTTTGGTAGTGCGACAAAGAAAGGAGTTGCCAAATTTCTTTGTGCGCGATGGAATTGATGTCACAGTTAGGCGGTGACATCGAGAACCAGCTCGCGTGGACTTAAGAAGGAATGGGGAAGCAGGAATTAGAGAGAATAATTCCTCAGAGCACTCACCGTGATACAGACGATAGAAAGCGCTCAGTGCTGCTATCTCGCGACGAAATTGTAAAGGTTCAAGGGTGTTTGTGACCTTTACCTCGCCAATAATGCGTACTGCACGTCGCTGCAACCGGTCCAAGGCCTCCATTAGGTACTTAGCGGAGCCATCCCAAAGGTGCGAGCAATATTCAACGCAAGACCGTACCTGTGTTTTGTATAACAGGCACAGTTGTTGTGGCGTGAAAAAACGCCGCACCTTGTTCAGAACTCCGAGTTTTCGTGAAGCTGTTTTTATAATAGCCTCGATGTAATCCCTTGGACTAAGGTCGCAATGAACGTCCATCCCCAGCATGGCGATTTTGCTTTGTATCATCAGCGGTGTGCCACAGAGGGAGGGATGAGGGTAAAATGGTGACTTTTTCGCTGTGAGAGCGCACATCTGTGTTTTCTTGGCATTAAACTCAACAAGATTATCAGAACCCCATTTGGCGATGAGCTCTAATGTCCTATCGAGTTTAATGACAAGATTCTCCCGCCTCTCCTCAGTTTCCGCCCGCCCAGCCACTGCGCGTCCGTGGTATCCACCATGCACTGTACTATCATCTGCATAGCAATGTATGTTCCCAAGAGAGAGCATATCATTGATATGCAAAAGAAAGAGTGTGGGAGATAGCACAGATCCCTGGGGGACCCCAGCATTCACTACATAGAATTGTGAAGCGCAACCATCTACTAAAACACGAAGGCTACGCTTGTGTAGGAAGCTGGCAATCCAGGTGCATAGCTGAGCAGGCAGACCATATGCCGGTAGCTTGGAGAGAAGACTTCTGTGCCAGACCCTGTCGAAAGCCTTGGAGATATCGAGGCTGACAGCCAACGATTCTCCATGCTTGTCGATAGCTTCACCCCAGAGGTGCGTTACGTACGCTAGAAGATCACCTATGGACCGTTTTGGTCGAAACCCGTACTGACGATCATTAATTAGACAGTGATCTTCTAGGTAATGGATCAGTTGGTTGTTTAAAATCCGTTCCATCACCTTACAAAGTACTGAGGTGATAGCTATTGGCCGATAATTTGCCGGGTCAGACCGATCCCCTTTTTTGGGAACCGCTTGCACATTAGCTCTTCTCCAAGCCTCCGGGACACATCCCGAAGAGAGAGAAAGTTGGAACAGGCGCGTTAACATAGGATACAACTCCGCCGCGCACTTCTTCAGCACAAAAAAAAAAAAGAAAGTACTGGTCTTATATTGTAAATGACTACTAAATACGTCTATTGTTTTGTTATTACACTGACTCACAAACTATTGAAGCTTAATTGTAACGGTGTGTGGCAATTTAGTAAAATAACTGACGAGCGACGAAAGTCCCTCTGTCACATCGACCTTCATGCAGCCCTACAACAGTAAATTATTAGGATATTTTTTCGTATTCCAGGTCGATCTTACTCACCTGCGCCTTCGTCGCCTCTCGACCTCATCTCCCTCGATCTCTTTGAGCCTATCGGATGCATTCCGCTTGGTAAGATTTTATTAATATACTATATATGTGTTATATACAATAAAAAAAATATGATTACGACTATTAATTTTATGAATTTATAAAAGATTTTAATAGAATTATCTTGATTTTACCAGAAGTAAAATTACAACCTGTAAATTCCACAATGCTGCATAAAAGCCTCATCTTCTCTTGGGGAGAAACGTATTCTACCACGATGCAAAGCGGTTTAGTAGATACACATGATCGAGAGTTTCATCGAAAACATGCAAATTTCCTCGTGATTGTCATTAATGTAATTGTCATAACTATCCTCAGTTTACTAAGGAGGTTTAAAGATAACAGGCTCAAAATATCTCGTCGATACAATAAGAAATAGATGATATAAATATTGTAATGTGAACACTGTCAGTATCACTAGTATATTCGCTTTATGAATTAACAAATGTCATATTAGAGAGGTTAAAGAAATATGTATGAGCCTTGAACAATTCAATTGTTTATTTCTTATTACATAAAGTTGATCTTGTGATATTAATTAGGATGACGATTCAGACATAAGAAACCGTATTCTCTTTTCAAAAATAAGCTGTTCCCTCAATCAATAATGTTTGAACTAGAGACTTCTTCCAGGATGTTGTTGGTAAGATATTTTTTAATTATTTTTTATTCTATGTATTAAGGTCGCCAGATCACATCTGTGGACAATATTGAGCAGCCGCCTCCGTCTGACGACTCCGATATTTTTATAGAAAAATTTGAAGTACGTACTTATTATATACAATCATTAAAAATACCGTTATTATCGTTAAAAAAAATTGTGTACAATTAGCGCGATCTAAGTTGATCAAGACTTAAATAATATCTATTAACATAATACCTAGATCATTTATCAAGTAGGTAGCTTGTACCTACTTGATAATATTCGCGCGTTCGAGTCCCGGACCAGGCTAATAAGTTTACTAGGTTTATGCGTACATTAAGGAATTGTTAGCTTGAAGTTTAATATCCTGGAACATTATTCACACACGGCCAGCTGATCCCAAACTAAGCAGAGCTCGTACTATTGAAACCAGACAACTGATATACTACATATACTACTTTTCTTTTGTAAATACATACAATATATAGATAATTACACCCAGACTCTGGACAAACAGACATGTTCATGGACACAAATGTCTGTCCTGGGTAAGAATCGAACCCACAACCTTCGGCGGAAAGGCAAGTATCTATCAACCATGCCCGTCAAAAAAAAGATAGCAAAATTATATGCTGATCTCTCTTTAATCGTGTCAAGATTGCCGTTTCATTGCACTCTAAGAATTAGCAGTGCACAATTATATAACGTCCTGGTTCTAGGGTCGGAACATGATTAGCTGTAAAATAGTAAAGTAAATATTAGTATATAGATAACAAATATTTATTAAATCATCAGTCAACTATATATATTTTTATCATTATCATATATATCATTAAATACTAACAATTTTAATTCGGTTACTCACAATTATTACAAATATTGATTCACTCATCCCGATAGTAAAATATACACCATGCAAATATTTGCAATTTTGCAATAGCTTGCAAATGTACCTTCCATTAAAAAGTCATTAGTCACGTTTTGGTTTTTTTTTTTTAAATAGAAGCCTAATTATTTATTTGATATTTCAGGAAATTATCCCGTTATCTGATTCTGATTGAAATTTTTTAGTCTCCTCAAATTAATGAAGAAATGTAGTTTTAAGCAATAATATGTATTTTAATAAAGAAAGATTTTAGAAAATAAAATTGTTTTTTTTTACTAAAAATTTTCGGTCTTACTTTAGTTTAGAGCATGTTTAGTTAAACACTAATTTCGCTCTTTCTTACATCATTGATTAGACATTTGCAAGAAGAAGACACAGCATTGTTTAACTAATCACCCGCTATCGTTTATAAGAAAGGCTTCTTGTTTTATAATATAAACAGTTTGATGGTTTGATTGTGAATTTGAATGATCGAGTTTGTACAGTTGACTTACAATGAGGTAGCCCATTTACACGTCTGCTGCTTTATAATGTATGAAAATTGTTACATGTTACATTGTACAATGTTGTTGTTGAGAATTCGATATACTTTTAAATTAATACATTATCTTTTTAAATCAAAATATGAATGTTGTGTATTTTTTTTTTTTGATTATTTATTGTTGTGTTAATTACTTAAGAAATATTAAAAGCTGATCTCGTAAATAAACTATTTATTTTTTGATTAATGAAAGTGTTTTCACCTCTGAATGGCGATGTGTGCTGGACTTATCCGACGCTTCATTTTCAGGTAAAAGCCGCCAGGAACGATTTATAAAAAAATTGACGGAACATTTTGAACAAATGTATAAATACACACACATAGATAATGTGTACAATCATGTAAACTGTCTATTTACATGATTGTATACATTATATTTGAGTGAATCAGCGCGATCAAAACTTGTAGAATCTTTGGTTCTATCTCAGTTGGACTACTGTGATGTCCTTTATGGCCCCTGCCTTTATAAAAAAACTGAAAGGGAAAATACAGAGGATACAAAATTCTTATCTAAAATTTTGTTACAATATACCTCGATATTCGCATATTACACCTTATTTAAATTCCAAAAATATATTAAATATGAAAAATCGCCGTACACTTAAATTAAATAATATCACTTTCACCTTAAAATATCGTAAATAAAATATTCCCAATTATTTGACGGATACACTTAAATGGTCTGAAACAAATAAATCCAATTGTAGATTGAGCCGAGTTCCGCGACTAGTACTGCCTAGACCACATTTGCAAGCATTTAGAGGTAGCATTCGTTTCGCTGCTTCCAAGTGTTGGAACGATATCCCACCTCCGATAAGGAAAGTACGTCACAAAATAAGTTTAAGGCACAATGCAAGCAATGGCTTCTATCTATACAAAAGACGCGATGTGTCTGGACAAATGTGTGTAACTAAACTTCAATATTTAATTGTTACTAAGATTGTAATTTATTAAAACATATATCTCTATTTGTTTAAACATTTTATATATTATTTTATTCAAAGGTGCCAAATTGATTATCGGTATATCAGGGTTTTAAAGTGCTTGTACGAGAACGCCACCATGTCGATCCGACTCCAGGATCAGAACTCAAAACCTATCCAACTGCAGAGAGGTGTAAGACAAGGAGACGTGATATCTCCGAAACTGTTTACCGCTGCATTGGAAGATGTTTTCAAGCTTCTGGACTGGAACGGACTTGGCATCAATATCAACGGCGAGTACATCACTCATCTTCGATTTGCCGATGACATTGTAATTATGGCTGAGACCTTGGAAGACCTCGGCACTATGCTCGATGACCTCAGCAGGGTTTCCCAACAAGTGGGTCTAAAAATGAACATGGACAAGACGAAAATCATGTCGAACATCCATGTTGCACCCACTCAAGTCAAGGTTGGAAATTCTGCACTCGAAGTTGTAGACAACTATGTCTACCTAGGTCAGACCATCCAACTAGGTAGGTCCAACTTCGAGAAAGAGGTCAATCGTCGAATTCAACTCGGCTGGGCAGCGTTCGGGAAGCTACACGATATCTTCTCATCCCAAATACCGCAGTGTCTCAAGTCGAAAGTCTTCGACCAGTGTGTGTTGCCAGTGATGACTTATGGATCAGAGACGTGGTCGCTCACAATGGGCCTCATAAGAAGGCTCAAGGTCACTCAAAGGGCAATGGAGAGGGCTATACTCGGAGTTTCTCTGCGAGATCGAATCAGAAATGATGAAATCCGCAGGCGAACCAAAGTAACCGACATAGCCCGAAGAATTGCTAAATTAAAGTGGCAGTGGGCGGGGCACATTGCTCGCAGAACCGACGGCCGCTGGGGCAGAAAGGTTCTCGAGTGGCGACCACGAACCGGAAGACGTAGCGTGGGCAGGCCCCCTACAAGGTGGACCGACGACTTAGAACGAGTCGCGGGAAGCCGTTGGATGCGGGCAGCGCAAGAGCGGGCAACGTGGAAATCCTTGGGGGAGGCCTTTGTCCAGCCGTGGACGTCTTTCGGCTGATGATGAATATTATTATTTTATTTTCATTTTTTATTCAATATGAAATATTTCCTTTTTCTAGAATTAAAAAAAAAACCTCACTGTTTTAGTAATGCTTGCATGTTTTCTTTTATATTAGCCCATTGTGCGTGTTATAAATTATATTAACTTTTATTATTTAAGTAATTTTATCTTCTTTTACCTTTTACTGCACTGAATGTAGCGTTTGTGTTGGCAGCATATGTACAAGGCGTAGATTGAAAAGTAGCCTAGCTGAGACTACGACCTTTTCACCAAATTATGAAATATGATATTGTTGACTCTTTTTTTATGGTTTTGTACCTTAATTTTTTTTGTCTTTGTTTCTTTTTGGTGAATAAAATCATTTATTATTATTATTAATAGTTTTTTTTATATATTATACGGTCTTAACCGACGTGTCAGAAAAGTCCGTCAATTTAATTGTTTTTTAAAAGTTATGATTTTTGCACAAACAAATGATTTTTAAGTAATTTTGACTGTTTAATTTAATAGTCAACTAAATATTTAATCATACTGTAGTAAAATTTGTCTGAATGTCGTAATGTAGGTATTATGATCAATAAACTAAGTTTTTAAAAAAATATTCTGGACTTCGCCGAAGTGACCTTAATTGTGTATTAATTATTGTGATTTAGTAAAATTTCTTTTTATTTCTTGCAAAATATTTTGAACCCCTATTAAGATTTGTAGAAGGCAATTTCCTGGGTGCAGTGTAAATAATACGATATTATGATACGACGATGACGTGCCTATTATATCGTTTTAATATCGCTGTCATATCGCATTGTGATCGACACGTGAACGGAAATAAGTCCTTTAGGGGTGATACGAGTAGTTTGAGTTTATAGCGATAGATGGCGTCAATAGTATCTTGGCTTATAAAGTAACATATTTCCTTAGTTATTTGAAATGTTCAAATTTGTTGAAATTACTCAGAGGATTTTAGAGAGATTTTATTTATTATATTAAAATCAAAGAATTAATTTCATTAGCTTAATTTTAGTATAGCATATAAATAATTATTAAAAAAAAACTTGTAACAAAGACATAGTTAATATTATCTGACAATATTTATTTAGCAATTAATTCAATATAATATTACTAGACCCTGCCCGTGACTTTGCCCGCATGTGTGGAAAGGTGTTAACTACCGTATTGTATCCTTTACACTATGAATGCAACATTTCATAAGGATCCGTCGTGTAGTTAAGATGTGACAGCGTATCAAACAAGCGAATAAAATCTCGCTTTCATATTATATAAATTAGGATTTCTTATAGTTTTAAAAACAGCTTCAGTCAAATTTACCTAAAACATTATATAATATTATACAAAAAAAATGTAGTTCTATCAAAAATGCAATAGGTGGCATTAAGATCAGCACTTATATTTAAAAGTACATAAATAGAAATACTCAGCTTGAGAAGAACTATAAATATAATATATGAAAATAACTGTCTTATTTTATTGATTTTTATAACTTAACATTTCAATTAAAAACACCGAACAAAAATATTTTGTGAAAATATATTTGTAAATATTATATTATTTCGGTCTTGTTCAATATTGCTAAATAATAATATTGATGAATATATATATATTATTTTTTTATGAATAAGCATTTTTATCATGAAATAAGTAGAATTTAAATGTAATGGGTTGTTATTCGTATTTTTTTAACACATCCGTTCGCCCAGAGATGGCGTTAGTAGTAACAGAACCGAAATACTAGGAACATTGTCAATCTTATGACAAATTACTTAAAGTATACCTTGGAGCTATGTTACTTTAATTTTAAGAGAAAAATTCTTAATCTTCAATACCAAACAAGTAATCAACTGTTCTAATAACATAAAATAAAAATTAACCCAAACTTTTTTAATTACAATTTAAAAAAAACAGTCTGTAAGTGTCCCATTGTTAAGTCAAGGCGTCTTCTCTTCATGAGGAGAAGGCGTGAAGCTTATTCCACCATACTGCCCTGATATAATGTTGGTGGATATTGGATGAATATATGGCAGCATGTCATCCTACACATGCAGGTTTCTTCACGACGTTTTCTTTAACCGGCGAACACGAGATGAATCATACCGGCTTGAACTCGCAATTTTCAGTTAAGGTACACTTAATCTAACTAAGTCATTACAAGGTGCTTTATTTTGGGATTACTAAGGTATTTACATTATTGGAATCTAATATAAAAATATAAAAAAGCGGATCGTTACGTTCTCATGTAATTATTTATTTAAGAAAAACAGACGCGAGAATGACCTAACTAATGTTAAGTTCCACTGTGCAAATACACTATAGCACTGCAAAAAGTGTAAACCACCCCTCGCATAGTCAATGCTTGTGACAGTACACTGACTAACTTTCTCTTAAAACAGCAACAAAGAAACCTTCAGTGCTAGTGTCCACCCAGATTGGCCAGCAGACATCACAACAGTTATTTACACATTTAACAAAATCGATTCCTACTATTATCTAGATTATTATTTATTATATTTTTATCACGTAAAAAAAGAAAAGATCTTTTCTTCTCAACGGTACTCATTACCATTGCAATCAATCCACTTTACAATTGTATTGCAAAGAACCATTCATGGAACTTCAATTTAAACTACTGTAAATTCCACATCGTTAATTTTCCATTCAGAATCATTCAATTTGCAACTAATTACATATAAGCCATCGTTCATACCATTAACCGCAAAAAATATCGACGAAAAACGCCATTACATTAACAAGTAGAATGCAACAATAAAACGCGCATTACATTCGTCCAGTTTTTTACCAAAGGCTTGCGCGTGTCAGTCACGTGATCGAAAATATTAAAACTGGTGTTAGATCTGACACGCGGCCTTTCCCACCAATAAATAGAGAAATCTTCTGACAGCCCTATTGAGTAAAACCAACTAACAATTATCAAACCAATTTAAGCCGTATTGTATCAACAAAAAGTTCAATTTTCAGCATCAAAAGATCGACCGATCAAAGTAACCGATGATTCGTAAAATTTAATCTTATTTCTAATACATAAAGTTGAGTTTGGAATGTATGTGTAAATAGTAAAATTAGGGTTGTCGTCAATGATCTAAATACCGCCCCCGACGGTTATCGAATAATTCTCCGGCACGTGTTGGTCGCGTTTTTTATCGAATTTTTATTTCGGCGTGCGAATGTCGAAGTGGCGTCTGGTGCGGACTTGCTCTCAATGGAAACCATTGTGGGAACGATTTAAGGGATTCCAAATAAGAATTGAAAAGAATTTTAAAGAATTTCATGCAGTTAAAGTATTGCTTACTAACTTAAGTAGATAACGCGAATACATAACTATGAATTTCACAGAAATAATCTTTGTATAAGTTCATGCTTTGTTTTTTATATACATGATTTAAATATTTGATTTAAAAACACATTTTAGCATAATAATAATTTTCAAATTCAACCAAAGACTATAATAATTATAAACTTGGACCCCATACAATGTATCCCTCATAAAAATTATTTAAGCAAACATTAAAATGTTAGCACTTCAAATTAAATCCCTAAATAATAACGATACAATGAGCTATCAATTTCATAAAATATCATTCGTAAGCTAACAAGAGGCCAACAAATCCCTATCAAGTCGCCCCCAATGTCATATTTTGATTATGATATCAGAGGTCCATAGCTGTTTTTTATATCCTTTGTCCCTTAATACACGAATTAAACCATTAAAAGTCGCGTGCCAACACGACATATAATATTTCAACTGTATAATAGATTCGATTATTATTATAAATGTTTTTTTATGTGTGAAAATATTTTTATATTTGTGATTTATGTTAATTGTTTATTTTTTCTTATTATATTTTGCTGTATAGTAGTAAAGTATATTTATGTATACGCATTATATTATTACAGCAATCATAAAAGACAAATATTTGTAAAGAGTTTACAGATAACGAACACTCTTTTAATATAATAATTTGATGGCTGTTATGTATTCAAGGTACTAAATATATAATTGTGTTATATATCTAATATATGATTAAATATTGTATGAAAAATCCTCGATTTATGTAAACAAGTTGAAGTCACTTGTTATGTAAATATATTTTATAAAGTAACTAATGTGCTACCATTCGTTCGCAATCAAATTAAATTAACATAGATCTAAGTCGTTTAATAACAGTCAGCAAGTCTGCACAATATTTAGTACCTGCTATAATGTGTAAGAAGCAATTTTGGCACTCTTATCACACTTCAATTCTGCTTAAGATATATTAAGTAACAATTATTAACGATGCAAGCGCACGGTCGCACGCGCCGCACACACGCCGCGGATTAAACGCATTTGACAACACGATGGCTTTATCGAAACGGATTAAGGACAGTTTGACGTTAATGAAGTATGTCATTGTTTTTTTTTTATGACAGATTTTACTGACTCGATATTATTTTGTGGAATTATTAAAGATATAAAACAGTACACACGAATCGTAGTCGATCAATGATCATGATGAAATGATCGAATCGAAAGTGAGTTCAATCGTCTGAACGGAGTTTTATTTTAATTATAGGTACACAGTTAAAATTCCCCGCCTACGTACGAAGTGCTTTGAATCTACATTCATCATTCGCACTGCGAAACTATGGAATGCTTTGCCCGAGTCCGTATTTCTTGATATGTACAATGTTGGTGTCTTCAAATCCAGAGTAAACAGGTTTCTTATAGGCAAGCGTGCTACATTTTAGACCGTGTCGATGCTTAACATCAGGCAAGTCAACGGTCAAACGCTGGCCTATTAATTGTAAAAAAAAATCCAACGACATATAACGGTTACATAATAAATTGCCGTTTATTGATTCAATTTACATTTGTTTCAGTTTTTGTTGAAAAACAAATGTCGATGTTCGTATCACGAGAGATCTGTATCTAGTTATGGGATGTCGAGAGGATCGAACTTCATGTTTCTTTTATTTAACTTAAAATATCATTCATTGGATTAATGTTAATATGTATAACCTTAAGAAGGTGGCGGGTACCGAATGGATGGGGAAGGCGGAGGACCGGGAGCTTTGGCGCACCTTGGGAGAGGCCTGTTTAGGAATGGACGATGATTGGCTGTTGATTGATGTTAAAATCAGATTTATAGACTAAGCATCTGATAAAAAGAAAAAATACTCGTACAATAAGAAATTTAAACAAATATTTTAAATTATTATAAATAATAGTATTTTATATCTTATAAGCAGACCGATAAAATTAAATGATAATGGATTACTTGAACAGATATATACGAAGTTTGTAAGCATCCCACGGCTGGGCAAACGCCTACTCTCTTGAAGCGTTGTATCTTTGTTGATTGTTAGCGATGGACATTTGCATGTTCTTATATTTTCAGCAATATGTAAACCACGGTGCCTTATATTACTTATGCCTAGCTAAGCAATGGTCGTTAAAAAAAGTTAAATGTACGAAAAAAAGTAAAATGTACTAGTTAAGACCAGCGAAATCGACCACACTATTCCAATAAACATACACATATATATATATATATATATATATATATAGGATAAAAATAGAATAGGATCCTAATATATATATTAGGATTAAAATATATATATATTAATCCTGACTTCAAACTCAATAATTATTAGTTTAAAGAAATTTAAATTTAAAAAGAACTCGTAATAAAAATCATTATTATAATTAAAATATTCAACTCAAAACTAAAGGCGGGCTTAAAAAAATCAATCGCGGGAAGCTGGGTCGGTTGTACCGTCATATATCACGCATGGGTGGAGAGGCAAATTGTTCGCTAACCTGATTACAACTGCTAGTTCCACATTGTCTTTACCCCCTTCTTGTCCCCCCTTTTTAACAATACGCTGTTTGACTAGATGTGTTAGTGTTAACTTTAAAGTTTAAACTAATAATTGTATTATGTATTATAATTTTCGTGTTATAAAAAATATATCGTATATTTAAATATTATTGAGCCTATTGATATATTTCTATTTACTTTTATTTATTTACTAATAAAATTTTATCATCCGTTCACTTGGTTTTTTTATGTAAGAGCGACAAATGAGCAGGAAACCTGATGGAAAATGACTACCACCGCCCATGGACGATGCCGATGAAATAAAATTATAATAATGATATGTATATTCAAAAAAAGTTTCTGTCCGAGCATGGTTATATAAGAAATATCTAGAAAAAATAGCATTTATTGGAATGTAAAAAAAGATTTTGATAAAACGAACTCAGAACTTTTTCTAGTTTAACTAATCCACATAGGATTAGTTTAGCGCAACATATTCTGTCAATCTCACGCATAAAAGAGATGACACATACGAGATCAATCGGTTTCAAATTTGGAAGTGTAATGTATTCGATATTTAAAAACGAATATTGTGTCAATTCCAAAATCATTCAAGTATTATAACCAGATAACTTCATCCCGTCATTCGTCTGTCATTTAAAATGTAGTCATTTCTAGTGTTTCATTGTTTGATAGATTTCTCTATAAATTCATTATGGATCCACAATGGGGATACCGATTGTTGTAATTTCATTTCGTGGCTGGAAGTCGAATTGAATTTGCTTTTTATGGGAATGAAATGGGATTTGGTATAAAATAATTTAATATGAATGCAGATATAATTCCTGCTTGCTTTAATAATTTTGAAAGATATTTATGTTCTGCGTTTGATTGTGAATATAATGATCAAGGCTATACTAACAATTCATTCATTTACTTCAAAATGGTGATATCATTTTACCATTAATATATCTTTCATAGTTCGGTGTGCAATTACTATATTATTAATAAATAGCTACTTTGGTATAGAAACTGTTTGTGTCGTTTTCTTTCGAATGACAAATCAATGTTGACAGAAAGAGAGAACTAAACAGCCGCTCAACAAGGTTTATTAGTAAAGCCCTAACAAATAATATTATATATAATTAAAGCCAAAACAAATGTATATAAAGTCTATATATCCACTTCGCGCATAAATATAAATGAATGCTAACTAAACACACTTTAATTTATATAATACATACATTCATATATATAAAGCCATTAACCGATTAAAATGAGAATATATAAATTCATAAAAGTACCGTCTACAAAATAATACATCTAATAGTATGTCATAATTATAGCTATAAAAATATTTCCCTCAAATCGAGTAGTATGTTGGGTTTAAGTCGATTACATTAGCCGACCCTCTCTGACGCAATGAGGTTGGCGAGTCTTTATGCAGTAACTGCCTAATTTGATTTTTATTTTGATCTCATTTGTACATTGTGCCCCTGATTGTACCCGCGGGTAGTGACTTTAGCGGTAGTCCTTGTGATTGTATTACTGTTTGCTATACTGAGATGACCCAGGGCAAGTTCCATGTGCTTAATTTGTGCTTATAATATACTAATGCTGTGGATGTGTTGGATGAAATTCTGACATATATGTATCCACCAATCCGCACTGTAATAGCGTGATTGAAAACGTTCCAAATAACGATAGCAAAAAAAAATTTTTTTTTTATAACTATATAAAAATACAAGAGACATTTACATACATCCTACTAAAATTTGAATAAATAGAGATAGTATATTATATAAAATTATTCCCTCAACACGTATTTCCATTGTTTGACTAAATCTTTATTAGTATATATATAATATATTATATTTGTTGGAGCAATATTCATACACGTTCCAGCATCGCATTACTTTAACGAGTGCCGAATATTTTTTTAATTAGTAATGATATGTCAAGAATTATATTTACGTCTCGTTTTAACATCGATGTTCTTATATTTTATCAAAAGTTTTCTATCTCTTTCATGTAAATAATCGATTTGGGATGTACCAGACCTACTTTATAAGATAAAGATATTTAAAACTGTCAAGTCAGTATTTATTGATAAATAAACGTCCAACAATAAGAGAAATATTAGAATGTTAACTATTTTTTAATTTAATTTATGAAGGTAATCTAGGCTGTATGGACTCTAAGTAAACCTCAATCACATATACTGGCACTTTTATAAACGGCTTCTTTGACCATAAATATGCCCAACCACGGGTAGATATTATGCCTCTTGTAATTACACTGGCTCACTAACCATTCAAATCGGACACACCAATACAAATGCTGTTTGATAATCATTAGTGAGTAAGATAATCAATCTAAATTTCATTTTGTAAATGTAATTGTCATAGAGTTATACTTTTATTTGAAAATATAAAATACAATACTATAATAACGTACTTTGAAATTGTTTGAAACAAAACAAACCTTTGTATTACAAAAAACACTCGTAACTGAATACAACCATACATGTGTTATCTTCAACTCGGAATAATGTACACAATATTAGTTCTTACCACTGAAACACAGATACGTTAATCGCTTACACGATTTTGTGTAATAAACAAAAGGTAGACTATAAGTAAACACAGAATAATTACATATGCGATTTGCAAAAGCTCTTGTCACTTGTTTTTTTTATTCAATAATCTCTCAACTGATATATTTTAAATTTGAGTATGTTCTAATTAGTTTTAAAACTCGCGGAATATTTAATATTTTAACTGACTTTGTTCACCACCACCGAGCTCGAGATGGATAGCTATCAGTAGTATAACTTTGAGCTGAAACCGCGTACCATTTATTTTTCAACACATTTGTAACAAATTTGAAAGAATCACTATAGACATATAAAACCTTTTTAGTAAAAAAAAATCTTAAAGCGTTTGACGGTGTAAATAGTCCCAATGTTTTTTTAAACGTTCTTTTTGTGAAACTAGACGAGTGGATAGTTGTTTTGTGTCATTTAATGTTCCGCAAGACGAATTCGCGGATCTATTTGCGTACAAAAACAAATATACAGGTGAAGAGTGTCAAAGATTAAAAATTTGTAAAACGTCCAAGAACCATCGAATAAATAAAAATGAATATAAAAGTAAAGTGTTTTCCTTCAGCTGAACTAAGGCCTCCTCTTCTTTTTCGAGGAGAAGTTTTGGAACTTACTTCACCACGCTGCTCCAATGTGGGTTGGTAGATGAACAGATATTTCGCCAATGCTGGTTTCCTCGCGATGTTTTTCTTCATCGCCAAGCATAAGATGACGATGAAATACAAACAAAAATTAAGCACATGAAAGTTTAGTGGTGTTTTCTCTGGTTAAATTGGAATCGGTTAAAACCAACCATGGCTCTCATCGAATAATATTGTCTATATATCTATCGTGTAATATTGTCTATATCTACATTTATACTATAGAGCGAAAGAGCACGATTGAACACGCTAATCTAAATAACCAGTCCGATTTAAAAACTACTGTTTTTATTGATTTTATGTATACACACATATATTGTCAACTTGCTCTTTTTCTCTTTGTCAAAATTGCTTATCTAGTCGATATATATCCGGCTTGAAGGACCATTTTTAGGAAAACAAAAATAAATGTTCCCTATGAGCTTGTTATAAAATTGATTGGAGTGAACATATACATATTTTAATTTACAGTACAAACGACGACGATGATTAATTAGAGTCCTCGAAAATATTCTATGACAGACGCCTTTTGAGGAATCGTAAATCAGTTCGAACCTAGGTTTAGTAAATTTACTAAATTTTAAGTCTACCGGTTTCTTGGAGAACGCTATGCAAATTCTAGTTAACAACGCACTATCTACAAAAACGTAGCGATTAAAATAACTTTAAAATAATTATTTAAATATCGCTGACAAAAAAATATTTTAAAAAGTATCACTGCAATAAAGTCGAATCCACTGTGAATTGCATTTTAGTTATGAAATGACTTGATGAGAAAATAAGTAAATAATATAGTATGTCATCGATCATAAACGTGATACGTTCTCAATATCGTAAACATATAATTATTTAACAAAAATATAATACTTATTAGTATTTGATATTTTAAGTTATTAACCTTCAACCTTCATCAAGTCCTCAAGTCGTCTATACCGCAATGTTTGAAGACGAAAGTCTTCAACCAATGCGTCTTACCTGCCATGACATACGGAGCCGAAACGTGGACACTAACTGCGGGACTAGTCCACAAATTCAAAGTCGCTCAGCGTGCTATGGAGCGAGCTATGCTCGGAGTATCTTTGAAGGATAAGATCAGAAATGAGATTATCCGGAAAAGAACCGGAGTCACCGACATAGCTTGCAAAATTAGCAGGCTGAATTGGCAGTGGGCTGGTCACGTATGTCGTAGGACCGATGGCCTTTGGAGCAGACGAGTCCTAGAGTGGAGACCGCGAATCGGCAAGCGCAGCGTAGGGCGCCCTCCAGCCAGGTGGACCGACGACCTTAAGAAGGTGGCGGGCACCAACTGGATGCGGAAGGCGGAGGACAGGGAGCTTTGGCGCACCTTGGGAGAGGCCTATGTTCGGCAATGGACAACGATTGGCTGTTGATTGATGCACATTTTTATTAATAGTTTTACGTATGAAAGTGCAGGTGCTGTAATTATAAAATATTAAAATGCTATCAAAACCTCAGGATTTAGTCCCAAGAAATATATAAAAATGTTTGCATATATTGCAAAAGTTTAAGGTATTATCATTGTACTATATCTACAATGAGTGTAAGAAATATTAATCATCCATTAAATCGCCAATGCGCCACCAACCTTGGGAACTCAGACGTTATGTCCCTTGTGCCTGCAGTTACTCTAACTCACTCACTCTTCAAACTAGAACGCAAGAGTTCTTAGCATTGCTCTTAGGTGCTAGTATATATGATGAGTTGGTCGTAACCACCAAGTAAAATTAATAACTAAGAATAACATTTGACTAACATCGTTAAAGAAACGCAGCGTATCCATAGTACAGTGAATTATTTCCACATCGCTTGTGCTTCGCGACTGAATTCCCAACGAAGCAGTCAGAAGGGTACGCTTGCTCGTGGCAGCTTGTTTGAACAAAAGGGTTTTTGAAAGTACGCCTCCGTCCGACGGATTGTCTCGTTGACGTTCTGATTGGATTACGCGTTCCGAATCTAGATAACTTTGATTCGGTTTATATTGAAGAACATTTTTTCCCGCTTTTTTAATTCACAAATTACATAATGGATGCTCGATGCTATCATTTGAAAATTTTCGATAAACTTTTTAAATCAATCTGCTTAAAGCTGTTCTTGACATGAAAAAAAAAGTTATGTATTCGTTAAGAACATAGAAAGTGGAAACTCTTATTATTATTAACTATTCCGAAATCAAAAATCGGCTAAACGAATACTTATTCAGACATACAATTATATTCATATTTTTGAAGATTTATTAATAATTTCTTAATCACAAATATCGATCTATTATACTAGTCGATGCGCAATAAAAATCAAAAATGAATCATTGATATCTTTTTTTTTATAGAATAGAAAGGCGGACGAGCATATGGGCCGGGCCACCTGATGGTAAGTGGTCACCAACGCCCTTAGACATTGGCACTGTGAGAAATGTTAACCATCGCTTACATCGCCGATGCGCCACCAACCTTGGGACCTAAGATTTTATGTCCCTTGTGCCTGTAATTACACTAGCTCACTCACCCTTCAAACCGGAACACAAAAATACCAAGTGCTGTTTTGCGGTAGAATATCTGATGAGTGGGTAGTACCTACGCAGAGCTTGCACGAAGCCCTACCACCAATATCTCATAACGAGTATCTGTCAATGTACACTTTAATGTTTATACAAGTAGATAACATCAGCATCATTAAAAAACAAAGTCTGAACGTGAGAAAGTCAAAAACTACCGAAATTTCATACGGTTTTCACCAATGGACGGAGTGATACATTATAAAAGTGTATAATTCAATGAGGTGTTCTGAAAATTGGCTGAATAAAAACGATAAATGCCAACTGGGAGCGCACACGTGTGTCGCGTAAACCATTACAGTTATATGTATTACAACATTTAAAGCGTTTTATGTATCTATTCCTGTATTATTAGCTATTCCTATATCCCCGTGGAAAGTCAGGATGGATAGCTAGTATATAATAAAACATATATAATTGAAAAAACATTATATTATTATATCATTGATCATAATATTTAAAATCAAGACGATATATATGAACGAGTTTTACTCGTAAGCGGGGATGTCACTATGGAAATCTGAATAATAATGCAAAGTGCAACAATTTCACGTAACAACAGTTCGCATTGGAATATTACTTCCACTAGGTATTTAAATACGAAATTGCCTCTGAATAATGCGAACAATAGTCGTTACGTGTAACACAATGAAGGGTCCCGCAGACCTATTCTGAAAATTAAAAACGAAATTCGCATTGGAATCGGATTCCGCACGAGTGGCCGTCGAAAATGGAAACTTAACAACCGCGGTAAATAACCACAAATCACCGCTTCCTAACACCCGAGGCGAGATTTAAATTCACGCGAATGTTGCCATCGAATTTTGTTGTTAGTTTCCATTCTACGATAAGTCTTTCCAAGTGCATTATAAAAAATTCGTGTCGGATTAAAAATATGGTAAAAAACATTTTATAATTTCTAAGCTTAATTATTAGACGTGCATTGTAAGTTGGACAATCAGGTGAAAATTTCAACTAGAAATGCGAACACATATTTACTTTAATAGGTACATAGTTTATTGATATCTTACTGTTTTACATGAATAAAAATCTCGGATAACGTAACTTCATGCCGGTCAACTTAGATTACACGCGTATTGAACAATAACACGTTGTACCTTTGTGTTTGGAGCAAACAAAACATAATTTCAACCTTAGTATAATATAGATCACCCGAAAAAGGTAATTTCTAAATGATAAATGGTTTGCGTGTTTGTATTACTTTTATTATGATAGGACTTCATTTAAAATTCGATTTGCCGCTGTTTTAATCTCTCTCTCTCTAAGTACGATTTATGAACAATAATACAATAATTATTATTGATAATAATATTAGTTGTAATAAATAAGTCAGTTAATAAATTTACGTATGTGTAAATAATCGAATATAATATAAACATAAATATAAGTTAATCATAAAAAATTAATACAACATAGAAAAAAAATTGAAACTCAAACCAGAAAGGACGCAAAAGTTGAGAATGTAAGTACTCAAACAATATTAGTAGTAAACAAATAAGTTGTTGATTAATTTTATGCATATTATATAAATTAAAACTTGGATATAATGTCATCAGTGTCTGATTAAGACAATGGAAACGGTTCTTATATACTCATCAAATTCAACATACGACCGTAACATGCATTACGGTACACTGAATCAAAAAGACAGAGGGACTGAGCAATGACGTGTTATTATTTTTAAATTCATACACCGCGTGTTTTCGGCCAGGAATATTTTCTTTTTTTTTCTAACCTACAATGTAATATAACCTTTATGCATTTGAGCTTAAGATTAGATTCGGTCGTTTTATGTTATGGTATTTTCGTGGTTATGTGACGTCATAGTTGCACTTGTGCGTGGGTATCGCGCGGTCGGTGCATGACGAATTAGTAGTTTTTAGAATTTGAATTACGAAACGAATTTTCTTTTGTCCGTATCGAATTATCTCGTGATATCTTTTGTGGTTGTAACTGAATAGGCATTAAGTATTGTAAAAGAGCTGTGGATAATTTGATGTATTTTATGATGTTATAGACGTTAAATCGATGTATTATTATTCGAATTTCAAAATTTTGTTTATGTGTGCTATGCTATTTAAACAAGAATTGATTTAAAATGAACACAGATAAAACATAAAACAAAATTACAATATCCTTATGCAAATAGAAGACAACAATACCTGTCTATTTTATACCGAAACCGAACTCCAGACCCCTGCGGTGCTGGTTCCATAGCTGAGCGGATGTGACGTCAATGGATGGGACCCACCTTCCGGAGCGCGCGCCGCATCCGCTGTCTAATGTCGCTCGCATCCGAATACGATTTGGCAGCTATTTGGAAAATATTGCGGTTAATGGACACAGATAATGTGTTTTTAGTTATCTAACAAGTATGTAGTTAAGTTTGTCGCTTAATTATTTATTTTAACAGTGAGATCCCATCTAACGATAGCATCTCGCCTTGATTCCATATGACACAGATCATAACTTATTTTTATTAAGGTAGGCAGCTTGAGAAATGGGCCGTCTGATGGTAAATGGTAACCACCGCCCGACATAATAAATATTAACCACAATAAGAAATATCAACCATACCTTACATATCCAATGCGCAACCGACCTTGGGAACTAGGATGTTAAGTCCCATGTGCATTTAATAACACTGGCTCACTCACCTTTCAAACCGGAATAGTAATACTGAGTACTATTAATAAGTACTATTTATATATCTGTAGAATATGTGACGAGTGGGTGGTAAGAAAAACCTTAAAAACATCGCACTTAAAAAAAGTATCACAAAATCATTAATATTTCAATAAAATATTATAACAATCGTATTATATTATTATATTGTGCTCATGTGTAACAAGATGCTATTGTTTATATAATTTATTTACCATTCCTATAATATAATTATATAAATATAACAAAATACATTCTATATAATAGGATGAACTTGTCAGCAAACAGGCTTAGCAGTTCACTGTAGTTCATTAAGCAACAGTTTAAGATGTTAAATAAACATTGAAATATTATTGAATAACTGGTTGGCTTTATGCAGTAATGAACATTTATTCTTTACCTTAAAATCTCGTAGTAATTTGACAACTGTATTATAAATGACCAAATTATCATATAATATATATTTATTAATTAAAACAGTTAATAATAGAATACAATTTATTAATATAATAGTTTTATAAATTATAAACTAAGTTAATTTATGTAAAGAAAAAAAACCACTTTTATTCTTTAAGAAATGAGGCAGAATGAAATTACACTAGTTGGAAAGCAAGCATACCAAATTTAAAAAAGACAACACTGTAAGCAATTGTATAATACTCTCCATACAACCCCAGTAGATTAAGAACGCTAATCAGCGAGGGTGCAAAATATCCCGAACAACCCTATGCACCCGAGGGCCAAGTGTTAAAAACGCAATGAGATTCAATATCTTATGACATACTCTCACAAAACCAAACAACAAAACAAACTCGACCTTATCGCTAACATAATAAGGTTGATAAAATTATAGACATTCGGTAAACTAAAGTCGGCCCCACACAATAATTCGTAACGCCTTCAATGTGTCATATCATTCATATAGAATACAAATACATATTTTCATTTGCGTCATTATATTGATGTGTAAAGGGTGCAGTTTATGATAGAGCTTTAAGAGTAATAAATATTGTAGGGTGAGTTCAACAATTGTTAATATTCATTTATGAATTTTAAATGTTATTTTATGTCAACTGTTGAAATTGATAGTTATGACTTTAGTAATTCTAAATTTAAAATTTTAAATAATTTGACAAGAAACATTTTTAATTTTTATGATCTTAAGCGTAAATGCAAAAGACTTAAAAAACTTACATTGAATAAACGCCTATACGATGAGATATATATTATATGTGAGGAGTTAATACCACCACGCTTCTTTAAAGCTGCTCAAGATGTTCACATGACATCGACAATGGATAACCAATCCAATCATAGCGGAGCAGCGTCGTGGACTAGGCTCTAAGCTTCATAAACAAAAGACAGCATATGTCCATCATACTTATTACTGCTTGTAACAAACTAAGTTTTTATAATAATACACATAATATATAAATGCGGTATTTCATAGTATCATATACTACTTCTATTGTCTATGTACTGAATATGTTTCGAATATAATTACTTTTAAGTGTATATGAACAGCCGAGATGGCCCAGTGGTAAGAATGCGTGAATCTTAACCGATGATCGTGGGTTCAAGCCCGGGCAAGCACCACTGAATTTTTATGTGCTTAATTTGTGATTATAATTCATCTCGTGCTTGACGGTGAAGGAAAACATCGTGAGGAAACCTGCATGTGTCTAATTTCACTGAAACTCTGCCACATGTGTATTCCACCAACCCGCATTGGAGCAGCGTGGTGGAATAAGCTCCAATCCTTCTCCTCAAAAAGGGAGAGGAGGCCTTAGCCCAGCAGTGGGAGATTCACAGGCTGTTACGCGTATATGATACATGTTTGTGTCGCATGTCTCAGACCTTCGTCATAAATACGTATATGTAAAATTGTCGAAGTATATTAATCTTAAGCATATAAGTATATATAGATGTATATAACACACGGTCATCTATACTTATTCAAATGTAAAATGTACTTTATAAATATTTCGGTAATCATTTAAATTCTTCCCAGTCGCCATGTCTAGTCTATTTAAATGACAATACCAAGGGGTAGGCGAGTTAGAGTGTATGTCTGTCTATATATTTATATATGTTATGAACTTCCGAAGGGTGAGTTATAGGAATGTAGCGTGAAGTATATTTTGAACTTTTCAAGAGGGGAATTTAAGTTGAAAAGTTGATTTTTTTAAATACAAATTAATTAATTTACTTCATATATATATAAAGTTAAAGGAGAAATAAAGATAGACAAAGAAAAGTTGTATTTCAACATTCGACGCTTGAAACTTTTATTATAAAATATTTTTTCTACAAAAATTTAAAAACATTGATTGCTCAGTAGCATATATATACTTATATATATTTATTATGTACAAAGGATTTCTAATAATACATATTAACTACTTTCCCCTTTTAAAAGGTAAAACAACCACTATAATTAAAAAAATGTCTGAATGTATTCTTCGAATAGAAATTTAATAATGTCCATTGGAATTGAGATAAAGCCACTTTGGAGCTATATTGAACCGGTTTTTAAGAAATATATGAATGTATATACAGACGGATTGAGAACCTCCTCTTTTTTTAATTCAGTTAATAAGCAATAAATTTTATTGATATTTATTAATACGTTAATTATAAAAATTATTTTATATTTAAAAACAATAAAAATGTAAAAAAATAACTGTAATCTATGTATGTTTTTCTTAACCATTTTATTAAAAAATCCTCGTTTTAAAATAAATCTAAAGCGACAGGCATGTAATAGAAGACGGGTCGTTATTATGGATTCATATCCGCATCGCCACGTGGCTAGTTTAAAATGTATTCTGTAATATCGTAAGGGTTCGTATACATAAATTTAACCTAGTCGAAAGTCGTTTCAATGATAACGTACAACAAATTTAATCAATTACATATTTAAGAGTTACGAAATAAAAAAGTATTTTTAGACATATTTTTTTTATAGTATAGGTATGCGGACGAGCATATGGGTCACCTGATGTTAAGTGGTCCCCAACGCTCATAGACATTGGCGTTTTAAGAAATGGTAACCATCGCTTACATCGCCAATGTGCCACAAACCTTGGGAACTAAGTTGTTATGTCCCTTCTGCCTCTAGTTACACTGGCTCACTTACCCTTAAAACCGGAACACAACAATACCAAGTACTGCTGTTTTGCAGTAGAATATCTGATAAGTGGGTGGTACCTACCCAGACGCGATTACACAAAGCCCTACCACCATAAAAAAATAAACTGTAAATTCCAATATTGGAATAAAATGGCGTTCGCATGTGGCAGAATTTCATTCGGTCGTTTTATTATGAGGTTTACTTCATCGGCGAACATGGGATGAACTATAAAAAAAAGATTAAGACTCTAACCACTGAACCATGTCGGTTCAAATGTTCAACAACATGTTTATTCGTTACTAGAACATAAATGCATTGTCACATCAATAATCTAAATTTAAATCTCTATATTAGTAAATATATAAGATAGATACAATATATTTTAATAAATATATATATATATATATATATATATATATATATATATATATATATATATATAAGACAGATTTCCTTCGGTTAATCCTAATAAAAAATTATTTAATATGTTGCCTATACACTTCTCCATGACATGACAATTATCTCATTTTAAATTGTAACAATAATAATTTAAGTTTTAAGCCGTGAAAATGAAAAAGTCAGTCACTTTTGAATTTTTATATTAATATTACGTTTTCATATATACATATGAATTTTGCAAGCATATTTCATAAAGTTTTCCATATTGGTTGTATTGGCTAGCTATGGATAGTTCCTGAGATAAGTGCATTCGACCATAAACTCACTCTGGCTTTATAATAAAAATATATTGTTGATATTATATATGTGTAGTTCAACAAATGACAATAGAGTTGTGTACACTGTATATAATATATAAAGTATATATCTTAATGTATTTTTAATACAATGAAACTGTATTGTTGGTTTAGTGGCTAAAGTATGGGGTTAAAAGTTATCGGGTTTTTCTAACATGAAATTCTCAGTAGCAGCGTAGTTTGAACGTTGGGAGTGTTTGCACATCCGTGACTTTGAAATCGCGTTAAGCATCCTGTGCCTGAACTCTTTCCGGTCATGTCGAATTTGCCGTCCCACTTGTGTTTGCACACTTGTGAACTATTATAATATGCCCTGCGTAATTGGCTTTTCTTTAGATATATAGATAAAATATAATTTATTGTACATTAAAAAATTACATAACATATGGACACACCATAATTAGTTACTTTGTTACAATATAACTTTGTTTTTGATTTATGTTATAGGTAAGAGGACGGGCAAATGGGCCACCTGATTTTGAGTGATCACCACCCCCTAGACATTGGCGTTGTAAGAAATATTAACCGTTCCTTACATCGCCAATGCGTCACTAACTTGGGAACGAAGATATTATGTCCCTTGTGCCTGTAGTTCCACTGGCTCACTCGTCCATATCTATTTTTAATTTGAATCAGTCAGGAGGTAATCATTAATTATGATTATTTATTATTATTATTAATTCGAATGTAAGTGACGTTAATAATTTATCTTAATTTTTGTTGTAATATAATTATTTGGTTATTTAATATATATAGAAACTTATATATAAAAAATGCTATTAATAAAACCAATGTCAAAGCTAAATTCAGGCTGTTCTGGATTAAAAGAATCAACTTATAAGTGTACTATTGTTTTATTGCTATTCCGGTTTGAAGGGTAATTCCGGAAATATGTATCAATTTTCTTAATATCACTATATTATCTTCGATCATAAGCAGGAATCGAATACACTAGCAGCATTGCTTAATGTTGTACCACACAACATGAAAATTAAATAAATCAGCAAAAAAAATACATTTAAACATTTTCAGTGATTATTTAAATAATGTTGTGTCTTCTTCTTTCAAATGTCAAGTCAATAATGACAGAAAGAGACAATCAATGTTTAACTAAACAACCGCTAAGCAATGTTTATATTTAAAGCCGTTAATCCTTAAATAATAAACATTAAAAAAAACTATAACACTAAAATTTTCGACCATCGAATGAATAATTAAAACAGAAATAAAAAAAAAGAAATAACAATGTTCTTACAGACTAATCCGACGCTAAAAAATGGACAAGAAATCTTTTCATTTCGTACAATAATACCGGAGTGGAAACAGAATGGAAAAAAACCGTACAATACGATTGAAAAGCAGTGAAGCGAACGACGCCGTGCGATGAGCATTGTATTATACAAGCGTTATGACTATTCTTTGTTATTAAAATGGTGGTATTATTAAAGGCAATGATGGAAAATGACTGAATTTAATATGAATACAATTATAAATTGAATTAATATTACATTCTATAATAATTATACATATTTTAAGGTTAAAATAATGATGCTCAGTGGCGTGCCATTGGATGTCCTACAGTGGACGAGAAGGTGTTGATGATAATCATGGTGAATAATAAATTATTATTATTATTAAACTGGTCACAACTCTCAGCCAACCGTTTCATCATCAGGTTAAAAGTATATAATATATAAAAGTATATTATAAACGGGACAAATAAAGACATATATTAGTATATATATAATCATGTTCATATATGATAATAGGAATGTACAGGAAATTATTATATTCACTTCAATATACGTGTTTTGGGATATCATATATGCATTTTATATGTAATTTATGTTTAAATTTTGTACTTGGTTTAGTAAAATAAATTCTTCTTTTCTTAAAAATTAGTTTATAGCAATTACATATTTATATAATAATATAAAAAAAATCGTTAAATCAATTCCTGACATTGACTTTCCCTCTATCTTTATAAATAAGTTACTTAATTATTATAAAAAGCATGATTAATTTTAATTAATACTTTTAAGAATTTTAATTATGTAATTTTTTATTACCTTTAATTTGCATTGGATGAGATTGAATCTGGAAGTGCTATGCACACTTGTAATTGCTGATTAGATATACTATTATTGCTTTATAAATTATTTTGTCAATGCTTTATATGTATGTTATATGTGTGCTGTTACAAGTAAATAAATAAATATCCTAACACTAATAGAAAAAGTAAAAATAAAGAATAAGTTACATTTGATCAAAACGATAGAACAATAGCAATATTTGATTTATAAAGTCTTGAATAGTAATAGGGCTTGTGAAAAAGGTCATTGAAAAATTTTGTTAATTAACACATCAAATAAATAAGTATAGTAAAAATATTATAACAATAACCTCGTAAGTTAATGTAACTGTATTTATTTTAATAGTTGATTAAACTAAGATATACTTACACAAACAATTTACGTAATATGTATTTTTATGATATATATAAATTCTGTTAGTTTACAGCAATTGCTTTAATTTCAAACGTCAATGTTTATTATATAATAATGATTTGTTAAAAAGATATAACCAACATGTTTTTTCCTGCTTAATTTGTGTTTTACGAATATTTGATTACTGTATCGGGGCGTCGATGTGTAAACATTGTACTTTTATTATTGTTATTGCGTCACGGATTTGCATAAAAAAGTCATTCGAAATTCAAATGAATAGTAAGATGTATTAGCTCAATCAGTACTAATCTCAGTGAACAGATATTGAAACAGATGCGCACATAACGGTGATGCGATTTGTGTGCACACTCGATAAACACGAGCGCAATCGTTGTCAGAATCTAACAACGACATCTTCATTAATAAATTAATAATAAAAACCTGAGTATGAAAAGGCGCATTAATTAAAACGTATTATGTATTTATTTATCGTTTTCACTTATTGCTATTTAGTAATTATAAATTAATACATAATATCTTTATATAAAATAATTATATAATTGTTTGTGATTGTATTAATTTTAAATAACAGAGTTGACTTCACATTGTTATGTATTAAATGAAAACATTTTTTTATACATTGTAATATATATAACATTCATTATAATAGATATCACTTGGTCGTAGAACTTTATTCAAGACCGTTTTGGTAGATACCACGTACTCATCAGATATTCTACTAGTCTAGTAGACGTAACGTCTTAGTTCCCAAGGTTGGTGACGCATTGGCAATGTAAAGGACTGCTGATATTTCTTACAGAGCCATTGCCTATCAGGTGACCAACAGCTATCAGCCCCATTAGCCAGTCGGTAGCTTATTCCAATTAATTAATGAACTAAACAAAGAAAATCCTAAACCCACTTCTACGACAGTCATGGTTCCAAGATGAGTTTGTCTATACGCCTCTGGCGGACGAAGGAAGGAATACTAGCAAAGTTTGGTTTTTATAAATGTAAAGTAATCGTGTAAAAATTTACTTTAATTACCGTACTTAGTATTAAGTTGCAAATCTACATAATAATGTTTCAAAAACTGATTCATTGAAATAAAAAGGAAATTTTATTTTCTTTTCTATTTAAAGTGCTGTCGAGGTCTAATTAGGAGTTGAAGTGGCTAATTAACATACTCCATTATTGTTATGATATGAAAAAGCAAGAATAATGAGATAAAAAATTAACATGAATTATATAAAACTGCGCTTAGGACGATTGTATTACTTTATTCGTGTATATATTGCTTAGATTATCGACTACTAAGTCATTTATTTTAATTTTGAATTGTTGGCTTGCTTTGAGGATAAGACCGAATCGTATGCCGTGACGGTAAACGGCATGACGGTCTCTTAACAATCACCCGTTTTCAATGACTTTGCGTATGCGTCGCGCGTACGTACATTACGTTGTTATATATTAATTATAGATAGTTAGTCAAATTTGTTCTATAACCATAAAATGCAAAGTTACACGTCCACTGGGCATTCCGTGACGGTCACTTTTTTTTGAATTCATAAAATGAATTACTTCTCCTAAGGTATATTTCTCCATTAAATCAGAGTACGTTCGAAGTGAAATGAATTCAGGACTCGAATCGCAATGTTTTACAACGGTCCTCCATTCCGAACTATATCCAGAATCTGCTATTAACCTAAAATCTCACAAGCCCCTTTCATCCTAACTCCAGAATCTTACCGAATACCATCTGCATAGCAATCTTGAAAATGCATTTCCATTGGGCGTGGTTTGAATCAGCCAATGTGCAGTCAGGCGATATATAGTGCACCCATTTTTATTAGACCTTCCACGTGTCCCTCGCTCAACATGAAACAGGTGTAAAAGGAAAGGCGTCTCGTGTTTCCAGGGATCATGTTAAAATGGTTAGGTTTAAAGCTCCGCCCATCAGCACGCTTGGCCGATTTTCCCGTACGATAGAACGAGACGGTATATAGAATTAGACAGGAATAAACTCAGATTTTCTTAAAGATAGTTACGAGAAATGCCATTGTCGGTATATAAGAAAGTTGACAATGTGTTTGTATGTAAATGAGACGGTTATTTATGATTGGTTCGCTGATTCTTCACGCAAATTGGTGTCGTCTGTGATATATGTGAAAAGTTAGTCGGTCGATGGGAAATTATTGCTCGTTTTGAGCATTAAAAATAAGAAATATATCCGAATTGTGATGCCTGTTACAATGTCCAATGTATCACGTGATTGTTATAATATTGCAATACATTTTTATTAAGTCTCTTATTTGCTGTTTTTTTATTTTTATTTAATGACAGAGAAGAAAATAGTTTGACACTTTCTTAATTTGGTTAGTATATAATAATTTGGTTAAGCTGTATAGTAAGATTAATGCTTAACGTGACATGTATTGTGGAAAAAAGTTGTGAGTAAAATTAAAAACTAAATTATTGTACGAACAAAAAGCAAACAAATTGAAATACATTATTCAATTATAAAGCATTGTGTATAAAAAATACCCAGTTCTTTGAATAACCAAAAAGAAACGGTTATTTTTTCGTATTGTAACAAGGAAACAATTTTAGTGTAAATATTTAAAATTAAAATAATTGCAAAATTATTAAACAGTATAGAAACAAATTTCTGTTTATAATTCATCTCGTGCTTTTCGGTGAAGGAAAACATCGTGAGGAAACCTGCATGTGTCTAATTTCATCGAAATTCTGCCACATGTGTATTCCACCAATCCGCATTGGAGCAGCGTGGTGTAATAAGTTCCAAAACCTTCTCCTCAAATAGGGAGAGGAGGCCTTAGCCCAGCAGTGGGACATTTACAGGCTGTTAGTTTACTTTTATAGAAACAAAAATGATATAACGAACGAACACAAAATATATACGCGATAGTAATTAAACTAAAAGAAAATCCCGTAAATAGATGTATTATACAGGTTTTAAGTTATGTTTAAAGCTACCTACCATATATCAGTCTATTTTAGAACAAATTACCATAATAAAAAAATGACTGTTAGGACAGTCATTTTTTTATAAATTTAGGAATTAATAAGTGAATGAATTTACAGCCAGTATCATTCGGGATGATAAACGGATTTTAACGCTTAACGATATCTGTTCAGGAATTTAAAAGTTATGGTGGAATAAAGAAAACTATATATATGAACCCTGAAAACATGATATTAATTTTGGGACAGTCATTTAAAAAAGGAATCACGTTCCTTTAAAATCTAACAAGCATCGATAGTAATATTATAATGGCGAAAGTAACTCTGTCTGTCTGTTTTGATAAAACCGATTTGGATGAAATTTTATATGAACCAAGCTTAAGCCTCAAGGAAGGACTTTTTTATAAATATTAGCTGATACCAATAACACGCGGGCGATAGCACGGGAAGGCTAGAAATAAATATTTAACTATATACTATAATAGATGACCCGTGCCCACTTCGTTGGGCGGTAAACATTTTTACTTGTGATGAAATTATGATTGTGGTTCGGTTAGCCCTGAGTACTATAATTTATAATAATTTATTTTTTGACTGTCAAGTCGCGTGGCCACGACATCCAACTACCACGAAAAAGTCTTTTCATGTTTTGTGTTAATATATAGCCTATAACACTCACAAATAATGTGGCTTTTTATTGGTAAGAGAATTTTCAAATACGATTCAGTAGATCTAGAGATTACCCCCTACAACCTCACAAACTTTACCTCTTTGTAATATTAGTATAGATAAACCCTTTCTTCAGTTTAACATACAATCAACTTATGTGTAGAACTACAAACCGGTTTGTAATTAGCAATAACTGGAACAAAAAAAACTTAAATAATTATTTATCAAAACTTTACTATCAGTTTAAGTTTTAAAGTACTTGATTTATTTTATAATATGAAAAGGCAGTTGAGCAAATTGGTCAACTGTGGTTAGTCCATGTGGTGGCAACATGTATAGACTTCATTAAGATCTTATCTTAATATGCCAAGAAATCTCTCCGCCTGAATCAACCAATAGTTTTTTGCTTTTTAAAAGTAGTGTACATTCAATGGTAAAAATCAAAGTTACAAAATTGAAATATACATTATAAAGTCTATCAAAACTAATTAACTAAAATAAGCTAAACATTTGAAACTTGGCATCTTTAATTATTCTTCTATTGATACCATATCCTGAGAATTTAGACGTACTACCATTGTCCTGATCAAATCTTAAGGGTACAAAATACGACAAAACGCTTTTAGAAAATGCAGGTAATGTCCTGCGCTTCCGTTGTCTCGGTTTGGTCTTCAGATTACTAAACTAAAAATTGGTAACTAATGTAATAAGATTCGTTTAATATTTGTCCAATCAATATTGTTACAAAGATACGATAACTATACAGCACAGTAACGGCCTGTGAATGTCCCACTGCTGAGCTAAGGCCTCCTCTCCCTGTTTTAAAGAGAAGGTTTTGCAGCTTATTCCACCACGCTGCTCGAATGCGGGTTGGTAAAATACACATGTGGGAGAATTTCAGTGAAATTAAACACATGCAGGCTTCCTCACGATGTTTTCCTCCACAGTATAGCACGAAATGAATTATAATCACAAATTAAGCACATGAACATTCAGTGGTGCTTGCCCGGTTTGAACTCACGATCATCGGTTACGATTCACGCGCTTTTACCACTGGGCAATCTCGGCTTGATAACTATACATAAATAAAAAAAATGTTATTAAAAGTTTTTTCAATGTTAGTGATATTTCACGAGTATTATAATACCGTGTCCCAACGACACGGTATTCATATTTATAATACTGTGATGATGTATTCGATGATTTTTGAAACATTGTGAGCGTAGTGTTCTTATCGTATTTATATAATGATTAAATTAAATCTTACCAAATAACAACAAGTCATCTTATCGCACACAAGTTTTTTAACAATTACTTAAGTACATAAGATAAAGTGTAAAAGGCAGTCTCATTGCTTAAGTGTGATCTCAATATCTAATACCTGCGAAGCCTCCTTTTTGGACAAACTCGCGTGCGAACAGTATAAAAGTATATGAAATATTATCATAAGCAAAGACGTATATATATAATTACATTATAAAAAATATATTCTAGCAGGAAAAATTCTAACAATACTTTTGCGGTAAAATGTTTCTTAGTTTTTACGACGCGGGTGAAATACGGTTATAGCCGTTACCCCACCCGCCCTCTTAAGGGACGTATGGAGATTTCGACCCTCTTAAATTGTAATATTTTGGTTGTAAAAACGGGGGAGTCACTGCAAATTTGTGTGGTCTGATCTATTTCTGGAATTTTAAAATGACCATTATGTATAAAATATAGTTTTTTTTTTTTATACTAATGAGTTATTACTATTTATTAATGCGATTTAGAAACTTCAATCTTAAATACAATATTAATCTATTTATTAAAAGATAGATATTAAACGTATCCAGTAAATATCACGTGAGAGTTAGAATGTGTCTAAAGTATATATTATTATAATATTTGTTTCTAAGATATTTATTTATAATATAATTACTCGTATTTAATTTGTTTACATTATATAATCTCTTGACATATACTACTTACTTATAGTTAGTAACTTAATATATTTTATAATGAGTAATAAATATAAATTGATCATTTGAAGTTGCGAAACATATATTATAATCAAGCAAAAATAGATTTAATCTCTATAAATTCAAGAGTACATAGATGCCAATATTCTTTGGAGTACATAAGAGCATGTATACGGATAACCGCACTAAATCTGACGGCGCGCTGGATCAGCCATTACTGCTAATGACTTCGCCACGGTACCTGCCTCCACTGCGATAGGGCTGCTATTATAAGTGAAAATAGTTTAAAATATATCATATTCAAATATATTTTTACTACATATAAAGCTGTTTTGTATCACACATTTATGTGCTATATACATATATTATCGTAATATTAATAAGCTAGACAGATTAGTAACTATCAGAAAATTGCTAACGGAACATTAAATTTACAATAAAACGTATAATAAATTCCATAGTTCATTATCTTTCTTTAGGATTAGTTAGGTAAGTGTTTTTTTACTGGTAGGGCTTTGTGCGAGCTCGCCTGGATAGGTACCACCCTCTCATCAGATATTCTACCGCAAAATAGTAGTAGCAGTACTTGGTATTGTTGTGTTCCGGTTTTTAAGGTAAGGTGGTTTAATTACAGGCACAAGGGACATAACACCTTAGTTCCCGAGGTTGGTGGCATATTGGCGATGTAAGCGATGATTAAAATTTCTTACAATGCCAATATCTATGGGCGTTGGTGACCACTTACCATCAAGTGGCTCATATGCTTGTCCACTTACCTAAGCTGTATAAAAAAGTTTAACTAAAATAAGCCCGTTATATTAAAACTATATGCGCAGTTCATAATTTTTCGAAAGCTTACAATCTGGTTTGATGTCTTATTTACTAACGGCCCTTATGTACTGATTTTGAAAGTTTTCTATTCACCATTCAATTTACAGCGAACTACTATATATTTTACAGGTTAAACGATCCATTTGTGATATAATATCTTAGATACTACGGTTAGCGATTGATAATTTTTGCAAAGCCAGCATGTACGGGTAATGGTGACCACATACAATCACGTGACTTTTTTTAATAAAAATGTAAATAAAAACTAAGCTTGAATAAGAAAATTAAATAGACTTGTTTATTAAGAGTTATAAAATAGTAAAAATAACAAGGAAAACTTAAATGAAGACAATAATGATTTAAATAAATAAGTGTAATGCTTTTACGGGGAATAAATTAATTTGAATGAATTTACAAAAAATAGTTTAATTTTGCAACCCTATCAACATCAATGCATCAATGCATTCACCATATTGCGAGCGAAACACTGGCTAAGAGTCTGAAATACACATCTCTACCAGCTAAGGATATCATACTATCATACCAACATACCATCGCTGTTGATACAATACAAAACAAGTGACTTCAACAAATTAATTTTATATCTAGAGACTTAATTCCAAAATTAAATTAAATTTGAATATTCATTACATTTCGAACGGATTCGTAGTGGCTTTAAATGCTACGCGCTACGAGTCTCGGTCCAACGCTGTTACAATTAAAGATATAATTTGGTATAAAAATGTTAAACATTATTACCAAAAAGGATGAAATGAAATATTAATATCTCATTCGCCAACCCTATTTCGACGGTACTGCATCAATGCATTCGGCATATTGCGAGCAACACACAAACGCGGAGAGTCTGGCATAAACATCGCTACGAGCTACGGGTCTCGGGCCGATGCCGTTGATTGGATTTATGCGCGCTGACGGGTTGATTTCGTCATCGCCTCTACCAACTTGTATAATTGAGTATTCCCGTCATATAAATCCTGATACTTAATCGTAAAATTGACTTTGATATATGTACATCGTACTTCAGAATATAGAGAAACCAATAACAATTAATTTTTATTCGCAACTTTCTTCTTACGAAATACGCAATATTTTCGTACACAGTTTAGATTTATTATCAATACCAATATATGTATATTACGGCTCGTTACAAAGCTACATATAGCTATCATCATACATGGATAAATATTTAAAAATACAGTTTTTTAAAGAGCCGATGCCCTTACAAAGGGTGTTCATAGGCCTAATGGGCGTAAAGTGTAAAATTCCGTGATAACATGCGCTTAGTTGGCGTGAAACGTGCCCATCGGGGGGAAATGATGTCCAGGAACAGGATATAAATTGACTCCATTATATTTACCATATTAACCATAGTTAGTAAGAGATAAATTTAAATATATGGTATTAAAAATCTGATTAGATACTGATCATCTTCGATAATTTCATTGATAAATAAAATCAATGTTTCAATGGTTAAGAATATGTTTCACGTTTCACTTAAGGAGTGGAAAAATCAACTTTTATTGAACCAGTCGAAATATCATTTGTATTACGATTGGTTGAACAAATTTCAAATATGTGACGATTGTAATAATTTTATAATTACGTCTCACTTAGCAAATAGTGACTTATAATTGCTTTTGAATTTTACAAACATATTTTACTTAATAATCCTTTTTAATATTGTTTAATATTGAGCTTTTTAATTGAATAAAGTAAATTATACAAAATAAATTAAAAATACTAATACAATGACTTGCTATCTCTTTTCAAATCTTATGAGAAAATATAATGCTATTTTTCGTGTTTATAAGTTATAGATTGTCATGCCCTTATCGATTGTGTAAAACGGCAAATATTTGTATGTTCATCATTAATATATTTCTCATTTATATAAAAACTATTATTGTTTTATATACACATTAACTAACAATGAAAAAAATATTACAAGCCTTCTAGCTTATAAAAAAATAACTGTTGTCTCGTTTTTAGTATCAATTAATTTTAAACATAAACGTTGATTTGATGACTGAAGTCAGTTTACGGTTCAAAGTTTTATTAATAAAACCGAGCTCCAATCTTTGTCATAGCATCTAACCACCGGTGCGTTACAACTTGCCAGTTGGATGCATATACAAAACATACAAAAGACATAATATCTCAATTACCAATACTTGCCATACGAATATCAACTTTATGGAATTACGTTGAAGAATATATTTGGTTGTATTTGTTATGGATATATGGAGTTATGTTGGAATAAGGTCGTGCCTCTGTGCTTGACAATAATGCATGGCTGAGCTAATATTTGCTTTGTATCAAGCAACACTAGTTATGTTGACCGCGGTTCGCTTCGGGCGTGAATGTATAATTTGTACGATCAGAATAGCCAATTAAAGAGGCGCATACATTTTGCATTAAGATAGAGGTTTCGGTGTGTGATAACTATCGTTATTTGTGGTTACTGCTTAAGATGGCTTTGGGAATTTGGTCGTTGTTAACATTATAATTTACAATAGATATTTAAATATGGAATAACATCGAGTAAAATAAAAATTACGTTTATCGTTTTCGTTAGTAATAAAATAAATTCGGTTTGTTAATTTAATAATTTTGATGTAAAAGTTTCGAAGCGTTGTTTTTGTTGAAAGTTTAATATTTGTTTATTCTAAGTTGCTATTTTAGAGTGAGTTAAATATATCTTTTTGTTATTTGCTGTGAATGAACGATTTTCTATGATTATATTTAACAGATTTTTCTTTATTCTAAAAGAAACACTAGAATTAAGTTAAGAAGATAGAACGTAATAACGTACGTAATAAATAAAACATTTTTTTTATATTTTTAAATTTGGAACCATTATTTATTATTTAAATTTAAATATTCTATAAACAGTCGATATCCAATGTATAGAATAGAGATCACAGGTTGATTACATCTGCATTAGCATAGCTTACAGGCTTTCCTATCAGGCGCAGAGTCTAAAAGCCACAGCACAATAGCCCTTGTGAACGCACAACACCATAAAATACATGTTCTGTGGTCAACAGATTGATAGTAGACATATGAAATGTATAGACAGGGTCTTAAGAATTTATCAATACAATTATTTCTATTATTTAAATTATTACGAATTCTTTAACGTTTATTTTAGCACGTAAGCACTTCAATGAGGAAAATAAACCCCGTGTGACGATAAGCGTTAATACCACAAATGGTTAACGTTTTTGTTGTACTTTATTTTGGCACGCATATGCATATGCATAAGAAAAATGCAGTCAACAACTCATCTATGCTTTCACTTTTTTATCAAAATTTAAAATCGACTTCAAATAAATCCTATAAGGATACTTGAAGGTTTTTAATACGTTATTTTAAAAGAAAATGCGGTCAAATTAACTCTTATATATTTACATTAGAAATTGATAATCGGTACCGAACAATATAACTTTACCTTTTGTAGGGTCTCGTGCAAGCCCGTTCGCTTGGGTAGAACCACAGACTCATAATTTTCTATATAACCTAAAATAAATTAAATGTGTGCATTGTAGCTTCCCAGTTTGAACGGTGAGTAAGCCAGCGCAAGTGTAGGCACAGCATCTAAGTTTCCGCAGTTGTGTAAGGAATGGAATCGCCAATATGCGCGGCGGTGACCACTTTCCATCAGGTGACCCATTTCTCAGTTAATTTTTAAAATTTAGCGTCTTAATTTAAATAAATAAACAAAGTAAATGAAACCGATAATTAAAACCATTTTATCATCGATCAGTTAAATACTAAAAACTAGTTTTATCTGGATTATTTCGGTATTGCCGTGTCGTTAAAATATTTAACTCTACCTAGACACTGTACTGATTCATTCGACAGGCACTGCACGTTCGCTGCGGAGTCGGACAGACAGAATCTCATCCTATACCATACTGTAGTATCAATTAAACTTCTACTGAATTGAAGTCGTAATAGAATGAAAATTCTGCTAGTTATTTTAATTTTGTAGCTATTAAAAATATTTTCTATGATTCATATTATTATAGCTTGGCTAAAATTGCGATTATACTAAGATAAATAATCAATAAAATCATTAATGATTCATATATTCGTTTCATTTCGTGAAAGTCTTCGGGATTTTAATTTCAAGCCACGTAAACGTAAACGGATATCAAGCTGTATCAATTAAATAAGTTTTTTTTAATGTTACTGAGTGACGACACTTCAGTCGGGTAGACAGACCTGAACAAAGTCGTGGACGCGGAATGCGGTGAACCGAGAGCTTTGGCGTAGCTTTGGAGAGGGTGGATCTTTGGTATGTCTAGCAGTGGACTGTGATTCTCTGATGATTGATTGATTAATAAATATGATTAATTATTATGTGCTATCCATAGAAAGTAGTATTTGGACGCTTGAAAATGCAATTAATTTTTTTTTAAAAAGAAATAAACAATAGGACCGTAAGAAATATTAACCAATCCTTACGACGTCAATGCGTCAACCTTGGGAATTAAGATGTTATATCCCTTCTGCCTTTTGTTACACTGGCTGTCTCGCCATTTAAACCACAATAAAGAATTGCTTAGTATTTCTGATTAGCGGTAGAATATGTGATAAGGGAGTGGAAACTACCCAAACAATACTCGCACGAAGCCCTACCACCAAAAACTTTTTTTTACATGTTAGATGAATACGATAATAATAAGAAGAAAAAACACACAAGTCAAAAATAATTTTAGTATTAAATCCCCAAATCATTCCATTCATTCATTCGATTACGGTGAAATTTTACAGGTTTCTAGCATAGTACCATCGATGTAAAATAGCTGCGTGAGAATTTCGTCGTATTCGAGAATTTCTACTGAAATTTTTATTAAAAAGTGCACCGCAACGCATGCCGGCCATTAGCTAGATGAAATGCGTGGTATCTGAGTGTATTAATTTTTATGTAGGTTATAGTTTTTACTATAAGAATAATTATTATTCAAAAAAGGAGTGGGCGCCTTAGCCCAGCAGTGGGACATTCACAGGCTAACTAGTTACTAGACACTAATCATTATTTATATATTTATCACTTACATAAAAAACAAATAACGACTTCTTTCTATAATATAAATTGCAAAATGGTAGCTTTATATTGCAAAAAGTCTATTCAGAAGTAGTTCAAGTTCCACCAGAATTAAGAAATATTTTGTATTGTTATTAATATCTGCTTGTAAATCAATGAGTCAGTCATCTGGACTTTATGACGTCAAATTTTTTATCCTAAAGCATAGATTGTGATGCTGCCTAGTAATAAGTATGCAGACATTAAAACAACATTAATATAAATATACGATACACCAAAGGCACGGCACATCAAGAAATACAATATATGTTTGTAAAAATATAACGTGTAACAATTTCAAGGTAAGGCCGCTATTTGTACGAACCCTTCAAAATATGAAAGTACATATATACCGAACATTACGTAGGCCCCTATATGTACATATATATACGCTACTATCGGGCTGCGGGCAAGCATATTTTTTCCGCACTCTAGACACGGTACTATGGGTCGACTATGAAAGATTTTTTTTACCATTCCTCGCCTGTATGTGATTTTGCAATAGAGAAAAATTCCGCTGTAAAATTATTTTTAATATTATGAAGTAGTCATAAAGTACTTATGAAACTTGTTGTGTAAATTTAAGTGATTTACTTATAATATTAAATGTGAAAGTTGGAACAGTTAAGTAACAGCCAGTACGTGTCCCCCTGCTAAGCCAGGGCCTCCACTCACACGTGTAGGTTTCAGATTTTAACCTACAATCTTAGGTTGAGTTTAACGTGTTATATCCGGGGTCCTATCTCAACTCATTTGTACGTATTAGTAATTTATTAAAATAATTTGAAATTTAATTATTTTAATAACGTTTTAGAGCATGATCGTGGGTTAAACCAAGGCAAGCACCACTGGATTTTCATGTGCTTAATTTGTGATTATAATTCATCTCGTGCTTTGCGGTGAAGGAAAACATCGTGAGTGCATGTTTCTAATTTCACTGAAATTCTGCCACATGTGTATTCTACCAACCCGCATTGAAGCAGCGTGGTGGAATAAGCTCCAAACCTTCTCCTCAAAAAGAGGTGAAGAGGCTTTTAGCCCAGCAGTGGGACATTCACAGGCTGTTACGACTAGACGGTTAGAACGTGTTCATCATAAACATAACTTCGATTAAAAACAAAAGGGCGCTATGATTTTCAAGCTTTATTCTATTTAGTACTTTTATATTACATTGAGTGGTTTTAAAAAAAAGAGGCTAAAAATTTAACTAATTACTGTAAGTAATATTCAATTATAATAATATACACAGCAACGCTATCAACGTAGCAACTTCATTACTATATAATTATCTTAATAACACACTTTACGCTTATGTTAAGGAAGATTTAAAGTCATGGATTCGGTCAGCTCCTTGAACCGCTACGCTTTTATTTAAAGCGATTTTCATGTTGTAATATCTCATAGCGTTGTTTAGTGTAGTCTCGGCTTTATGAATATATAAAATCGATTTATATACATTTGATCATCACAGGCACCCTATTACGCCTATGTCAGATATTGCAAGGGGAAGCTTAGAAGCAAGTGAAGCGTGAAAAGTTGAATAGTTTGGACACATGCCAGCATACACGCGAATTTACATAATACTAAGCCATTATATACTAGAGGTGTTTAATTAAGTTGCTATGTTAATCAAACAAATAAAATCAAAATACTTTATTCGACATAGAAGCATAACACTTACTTATTGTTATACAAACTAGAAACTATCACCGGTTCGGAAAAGTAACGCCCAGCCCTGAGAAGAACCGGCGAAAGAAACTCAGCGGGTTTTTTTATCATGTTTCTACTAATAACTATACTGTAAAATGACATTATAAAACAGTCATAGGACGTAGTTTGAAAAGTGGCTCAATTCATGTGATTTTAATCTCTGCATGCTCACCTTAGGGCTTTGTGCAAGCTCGTCTGGGTAGGTACCACCCACTCATCAGATATTCTAACACAAAACAGTAATCCTTGATATTGCTGTGTTCCGGTTTGAAGGGTGAGTGAGCCAGTATAATTTCACAAGAGACATGACATCTTAGTTCCCAACGTTGGTGGCGCATTAGCGATTTAAGCGATGGTTAACATTTCTTTCAATGCTTGTGTCTATGGGCTTACCATCAGGTGGCCCATATGCTCGTCCGCCTACCTAATCAATAAAAAAAAACTATATGAAAAGTACTTGGAAGCTTGTATGATATTTATGACTGTGTTATTCAATGTTTCTAGTAAGTTCTTTTGATACTATTTCGCTTATTTCATCTTATGATTTAGCGTAATTACAACGAATCGAATACGTAATATATAAATGTACATAGAACTAATTAAATAACCCCTCAGTAAGATTTTATTGAACATAGTTTAACCACATAGCGAAAATTATACTCCGCTAAAAGACAATACTAACCGATATAATTAACTGAAGCTTAATCACTGGTAAGAAAAATTATACAATCCTAGTAATTTATATAAGTCTTACATATTTTTTTATTTTATTACTTAACATACTTCTCATAATGATAGTTTTCTATATAGCTGTCTTGTGTATAGTATTTTTTGTGACTCGAATTGTAAAACAGAATCAATTAACGATAGCAATTACAATGGATTGGACATTGGTGCTAACGTAATGTCAAATCAAGTGTCAAACAGCGCATCTTGTGCGCATTTACTCAACGTACAGTTGGTGATATTGTGTCACCGGTCTCATTTATTAGTTCATCATGTAAATATCAACGCAGATATAGTGCCGTGTCTTTGATCTCACTTGCACGTCAAATTGGCGGTTTGCGGTGTGCTGACATTTATGTGACTGTCACTATATGTCTTATTCCAAATATTCAGTTGAGCAATATATCATGTACATATATATATATATATAGAAATACATTTGAATATAGAACATGAATTAATTAATTTGAACTAGTGACGATATTATATTTGGAACTTGAATTAATTAATTTAAAACTTGATATAGATGATATGATTTACTGGTGGTAGGGCTTTGTGCAAGCTCGTCTGGGTAGGTACCACCCACTAATCAGATCAGATATTCTACCGCAAAACAGCAATACTTGATATTGTTGTGTTCCGGTTTGAAGGGTGAGTGAGCCAGTGTAATTACAGGCACAAGGGACATAAAATCTTAGTTCCCAAGGTTGGTGGCGCATTGGATATGTAAGCGATGGTTGACATATCTTACAATGTCTAAGAGCGTTGGTGACCACTTACCATCAGGTGGCCCATATGCTCGTCCGCCTTCCTATTCTATAAAAAAAAAAGTTAAGTTTTAGGCTTTCGTACATCGAATTATAGGTGGATAGGCAAATGGAATTCCCGATGGTAAATGGTTATATTCGCCCAAAGACATTGGCGCTGTAAGAAATATTAACAATTCCTTATATTGCCAATGCGTCACCAACCTTTGGAACTAAGATGGTTACTGTTACTGTTAAACCGGTTACTGTTTGACGGTAGAATACGAATGAATGATACCTACCCAGACGCGCTTGCACAAAGTCCTACCATCGAGTTAATATTAACCTTTTTGAATAAATTAATTATCTGGCCATATTACCCCATGTATGAATAACATGAAGTAATTCTCATCAGTTAGCGACGGCTGTGACGCGTCGCGTGTCGATGTGCAGTTGACATTACTCGTAATTTCGATTAACGCATCAAAGCCATGGTGGGGATTGTTTGAACATGATAATTTATTTCAGAAAAACCAAAGCAAGGAAATCAATTATTATTAGCTAAGAAATCTTAAAATTAAATACAGTGCGTACAATTATATATATATCCATCCAGAATAAATAAATGTAAATAACTCACTTTATTACTCTTAAAAGTCCAAATAACACATTTGAACACATTCAACAAATCATAAGTCACGACAATAATGAAATAATTAATTTCCCTTATCATTATTATTCTGTCCACTGACAAAATGGCGGTTTTAAAATAGTGTGCGTCTTTTTTTTTGTAACAACGCTGTTGTACGGATCAAGGAATGTCCTAACTACATGTATATGTGTTCTCTTTTTGAAATTTGAATTGAAATAGAAACAAAGTCAAGAAAAATATATTTTACAAAAGAGATTAGTACAAAATAGTTGAATACAAACTAAATATATTATTATCATTAAAATATATTAATTTAGAATTTAATTTACACATTTTTAAAAGTTTTTTTTAATGTTTTCTTTTGTTCCATTAAATTTGTGAATCATTTGCTATTTACACTTTTAATTGACATGCATTTAGATATTTTATTATTTGTATATTAGTTTATTTGTAGTATTTGTATGAATAATGAGTGGGCTTTGCATATAAAATAAAATATAAAAATAAAGAAATCAGCTGTTATTATTTTTCAGTTATGATATTATAAAATGGCAACAAACGATCTTGCTTGAATGCGTTCTAAAATAAATCGAAAACGTTTCAGTTCTATATTTAAATAAAACTATTCTGAAACTTTAATAAAATATATTTTCTCTATATTCTTTATAAAAGTGAGGCAAATCGAAAATTCGACGAACGTGTTTTTAAAAAGTTGATATCTGCATCGGTCGCGTGCGTTTGGCAAGTCAGGCTGTCTGTCATCGGTGCCACTGTCATGGCGGTTTACGATTCACTGAATCGATTTCACATGAAAATCCTGCTTTGTTTATATCCCTATGTTTTCTCATAGGATAAACGCTCATGACATCTATTTATTAAAAAATTCTGAATTTTAATGTGATTGTAAATGATACATTAATAATAAAAATAGTTATGTAAGTATTTTTATATTTTCAAAATTTATAGAATCTTGCTGAAATAATATGCTCACAAAGGCTTTTATTCACTCCTACTTTGTCTTAGGTTTCACGAACATAATCTTTTCGTAAAGCTACTAAGAAACATTTGTTTCTATAAATTCTATACATATTAATAATCAATAAACAAAATCAGATTGATCATTTTCGACGATTTTCATTTCTATTCTGAAAAATGAACTCGAAACTCAACGCGGAAAACGGCAGTGAAAGGTCAGAAAGTGGTCAAATAATTATAAAATTTCAAGAATACACGCATCACGATAAGTCAGTTTCAGCATTTCACGGGTAAGTAATGAAATGTTCTTATTGTAAAGCACTGCAGGTTGTACAGATGTATTTGTAGTATTTAAATTTATTCATCTACTGTTATTTTTATAAATTAGTAACTATTCAGTTTATGCGAGTTTGTTTTTGGTATACCACATATATAATTAATATATAAGAAATCGTGATTATCAATATGACTACAAAAGACTGTTTTTTTGGATATATGTATTTCTTCTGCTTCATATGATTCATACGGTAATTTCTGATACGAATGTCTGACAAGTCGATTGCGTAAGTCCAGTAACAATATAATTTTATAGATACAAAATTTTCCTTTTCAAAGACAACTATATGTACATAAGTACATGTGTTATAACTAACATTGAATATCTCCCTTGACAGAACCTCGTTGATAATTGCCTGAACTATCAACGTCACTATTACTCAGCTGTTAAAAAAAAATTGAAAGCCCCATGCGTCCGTTCCAATCAATAGTCGATTAATCAGTCGCAGGAGCGGCGCGTGCGCATCCGCGCGGAAAATCTTACAAAAAATCCAAGGGGTGGGGGGGTAAGCACGCACTACTGGACTTGCGATTTAGGCTTAAGACAGGAGTGGTGTTGAGACGCTCTTATGTAATTTTATTTTAAAGACCAATAAGTCTTATTGAATTAAGAAATTTTCATTGATGGTGCGTTGGTTTCTTTTTCGTTTTAACTTTAATAAATAAAAATTATGTTTATTTTTTGTTGAGAAACCCGGAATTTATGTATATAGTATAAAATTTTATTTCAATATTAGGACATAATACTGTCAAATTCCAGTTTTTTTATAGGAGCAAGCGGGGGTCATTTGCTTAGTTAATTATTTTTATAAATAATTTTAAAAAAGATTATACTATCACAAAATATTAGTTTTTCAATTGTTAACGCAGTATTATTAATTTTTTTTTCTTATTATTAGCTTTTTAGGCTAATTGATATGTCAAGTTTATTTATTTTAAACTTACAGTATGTATTTAGTACCCTTCATTTATTATCTGTCATGAATTAATGTCACTATCATTTCCTCGAAAATTATAAATATAAAATTTAAAAAAAAAACATGACAACTCCATCAATCGAGAACAATATCGAGAAGGGTCGCCGTGGAGTGTCGATAACAGGGCTCCATAAATCATTGCGCCAAATGTTTCGTAGTTGGTTGCAGATACGGGTGCCACGCCCACGTGACCAAGGGTTATTCACAAGCAAAATGTTAACAACCAAATTCAGCTAATTATTGATAGAACTATAATTTATTACTTTAACATTATATAAAGAGATATCAATACTTCGTGTCGGTGCGTTTCGTTTTAGGGTGTAAGTACGGATACACCCCATATAATCACATTTAGATGACTGCATCACTTGGGAATGAAAGGAATGCTTTCAGTCATTTTAAATAAAAAAATAAATTGTATTTTTGTATAAAACCTAAAATTGTAAAATATGAATAAATCCCGCTCAGTTTCTTCCGCCGTTACTTCTCAAATCTGTGTTTTGATATTTCCGAACCGGTAGTAGATTTTTGATAATCAATGAGACAGTGAAACTCTTCTATATTGAAGAAATATCATATATTTATGACTTGACTGTAGTTACTATACATTGGCAGTATAGAGAGTTTTTTATACAGTTTCATTATCTATGGTCGAAGGTAGGCAATCACAAACAATTGATTAGTTTATTTGTCTTTCTCAAAATAATAATAATAAACACGGTTGTGTTTGGCCGCACTTAAACCGACAATCTACGGTAATGATTTAGGTGTTCAAACTACTAAGCCATCTTTTAGAAGAAAAATAAAAGAAAAATCTCTTAAAAGAAGAACTTATTGAAAGTATCAATGAATACATTAAAATGCCGATTATATTTATTTTGTATAACTAATTAATTTTACGAGATAAAATAACCCGGTCTTCGCTTAAGTTATAAATGATTGCTGCGTGAAAGAAATACAAACAGATAAAACTCACTTTCCTCTTTATACTTAATATGAAATATATTAGAGAAAGAGAGTAATTTAATAATTTTGATAATAAATGATTTTAATTTTACATTTAGTTTAATATAATTTCAAGTTAAATTATCAAGAGCTCCTTTAACTCGTAACATCTCAAACAGGCATTCGGCACCAAATAATTTAATATGTTACAGTGTGACGTCACGCGTGCAGGCATGTCTGTCTGTTCCACGCGAGCCCGTAAATCCTTACGCCCTGTTGGAACGTTTAATTAATTCTCAAATAACAGAATTCGTAACATATTCTGTACTGTTATACACCTGTTTCACACATATATACAAATAATACATAAAAATTGTTTAAAAAATATTAATATAGTATTTTATTGAATTTGTTTTGAATTTCAACGGTCATCATAAAGTAATTGGTATTTTTGTGCCAAAAAAAGAAAGTACAGTAACAGCCTGTGAAAGTCCCACTACTGGGCTAAGGCCTTCTCTCCCTTTTTGAGGAGAAGCTATGGTAAATTTAGTGTTTAATACTTTTTTTGACCGATGATCGTGGGTTCAAACCCGGGCAAGCACCACTGAATTTTCATGTGCTTTCTTGAAAACATCGTGAGGAAACCTACATGCGTGGTGGAACAAGCTCGAACCTTCTTCTCAAAAGGAGGCTTTAGCCCAGCAGTAGAACATTCACAGGCTGTTACTGTTACTGCTGTTACAATAAACATTATATAAGAATTATTCATATTGACATAGTTCCTGCAATTATCGTGTTAAGCAACATAGACTTATTATCTATTATTGGTATCGGTAGTCTACCTGCCTCGTTCCTACGTCATTCTGGTTAAGATTCGATCCGAAATGTAATATGTCCTTGACCCTACTTATTGACCGGACGTTTGATTCCCTTTCCTTATGTTAACCATAAAATTTATGACGAGCCGGTTGGTGTGGTTGGTAGATACTTGCCTTTCACGCCGAAGGTTGTGGGTTCGATTTCCACCCAGGTCAGACATTTGTGTGCATGAACATGTCTGTTTGTCCTGAGTCTGGATGTAATTATCTATATAAGTATGTATTTACAAAATAAAATTAGTATATGTCGTATATCAGTTGTCTGGTTTCCATAGCACAATCTTTGTACAAGCTTAATTTGGGATCAGATGGCCGTGTTTGAAAAATGTCCCAGGATATTATATTATAACATAACGTGCTATATATAATATAAATATAATTATATAATACATAATAAATATAGTGAAAATGTTGTAGTTCATAGTGTATATTATTCAACACTTAATTTTTCTTTATAAACCTTCAAAAAACGACAACATTTTATATAACATATATGTTTTACTATTTATTTGAAATATTTGATTAAATATATATAACATACTTGATAAAATATTTATAGTTAATAATGATACTTAATTAATACGTTTATAACAAAAATAATACGTTTGTTATTATATCATTAAGAGACAATTAACGTATTGCAACCATAAACAATACTTTATTAGAGCCACAAAGCTGAGCCCTTAGCTTTATACTCTAATTTAATATTACGATCCTTCAATTTAGGAAGGTATCCCCACAAATGGAATGTCAATTTACAAAGTCCTCGACATCTCGTATAATCTATTGCTGGAAATCCAATTATGTTACATACAGTATTATAATAATCTTACTAATATCATAAAAAAATATATAAATTTTATTTTTGTATGTTTTTTTACATAATTCACACAAAATTGGTCAGATGATTGAAATGACGGATGGAAACCACGTATGACTTCACACAGGCAATTAATACCTGCTTCGCTTTATTTATTAATGTATTATTTATTTAATTTATTGATCAGCCAAATTTAAAATTTTTGCGGAATCTTTTTAAGAAATGAATACCACGCCCAAGAATGTATTTACTTTGCGAAACTGGCAACTTATAGATATAAGCTTCCCATTACTCCTGGATTTTATACAAGTATCTGCTTCCACCTCATCTACTAGTTCTACCTTCCACACCTATTTTCTAGTTGTATCATAACAACTTAATAAACATACAAGTCAATATCTCGATACAAATACATTTTTTATATTAAAAATGCCTTCTTAGTAATCATTGCAAATTTAGGCCGCTCCTACATTTCTTCCTAAAAACTATATCAGATACATTCTATTCGGCTTAATTACATGGATCGCATATCGGTACGAGTACTTTGAAGTTGAATGAACCAAATTACTGGCTAAAATCAAATTATTCCTCACAGAAGCATTGCACTTGTTTGTTATCTGTCAAAATTGAAAAGAAAATCAATATTAATCAATATATAAAAATTTTTGGACTGTGGCGAAAATTTAACTCCTAATGTAGGAGTACACACATTTAATATCAAAAATTTAATATTTTTTTAGCACACATTGTTACATGTTTTTAATAATTTTTAAAATATTACAATTGAATATTTCTGTAATTGTTCTGGGATCTTCTTGTAAAACCCTGTGTCGGATTATGTGTATCTTATGCGTATTCTTGGTAATAGCACGTGCGTCAAAATTCCTAGAACATAACATCAGAAGTTAGTGATGTAGTGCATTGTGTATTGACTTATATGTCGTGTCTTTGGGCTTATTTAAAACAACTATAGATATTTATCTTGATGGTTTCGCTACATACGAGATCTTTCTAAGATTAAACATTATAACTCCACATTTTTTTAAGCTGAATTAAATATGTAGAGCAGATTTAATTAAAAAATATATGATCAAAACTTAAAGCATTTTTTTCTCATAATGTTGAAAATAAATCTTCAATTTGTAGGGCGGAGGAAATGCAAGATCATTTCGAAATGAGATCTTTCGCTTTATAGTTATTTTTTCACTCATTACTATAGCGGTTTCCCGTTTTTTTGCCTTTTCCGGTGAACGAGATAAAAAATGAAGATGAACTGCGAGGTGCAGAGTAAATACGGGGTCAGATAGTCACGTACCAGAAATTAATATCGACATCGATAAATGTATATATTTATTTTATTAATCTCTGGTATTTTATCTCCACATTTATTTTTGTATGGACAAGTAATGCAATTCAAAATTTTTTATATCATAAATAGGCAGACTGGCAAATAGGCCACATGATGGTAAGTGGTCATCACCTTGATTGACTTTGGCGATGTAAGAAATAATACCCATTCGTTACATCGCCAATAACCTTAAGTACTCCCTTGTTATCTCCCTCGTGCCTGTACTGTGCCTGTACACTGGCTCACTTATCCTCCAAACCGAAACGTAATAATACAAATGATTGCTGTTTAGCAGTAGAATATCTGATGGGTGGTACCTATACAGACGGATTTGCACAAAGCCCTACCTACAAAAAAACCATACAATGGATGAATTGTGTAAGGGAAAACATTTGATGAAAATGAAATATTTAAGGATATGCTTACAAATAGAAATGAATAGAATTTAAAACAATTCAACGTCACAAATAAATGAAATAAGGGTAAATTAATAAAAAAAAACCCTCCTGCTACGCAATAAGCTGGTATTTTAACAAGATACAAACAGCAACAATGAGCTAAATCATCTCGTCACGATGCGGCTCCAATTCCGTTGTTTAATTATTTATTTGTGTTGTTATTCAAAACCAAAATATAGTATATATTGAAAATGTGCAAAACAAAAACTTACATTCTAGAATCGGAAACTATTTATAATAAAAAGACCTATTGGAGTTAAGTTCTTCAAACTCTTTCAATGACAATGTAAATAATATAAGCCAATTACAGAACATTGGCGTAGTCCAAAACATTTTCCTAAATAGTGAAAAGGGCCTTTAACGACACACGACATTAAATAGAATACGGTTTTTCTCCGGGACATTTTAGTAAAATAATTAATTCATATTTTTTCTAATTTCATCGACATTACAAATAGCATTTCGACTAGCATCCAACCCTAGAACCGGCCGCAGACCGCACGGGCCGGTGGGCACGAAAAGTCACTCCCAGCAAATATATTAGAATATACATTACCCTACGTGACTTTAGCGAAATGAATAGCCTTACCTTCTATGGATATATACCCATATATAGTGTAGCTTTTTACGTGAGCCATGTAAATTGAATACCTGGCCCACATACGATATTTAATATTTTATGGCCTTTTTAAATTCAATGGGTGCTCGGATCTGTAAGTCTCGGGCTTGGACTAGCTGATGTAGCAATCAGTGTTAGTTTTTGGTAGCGAGGTTGGTTGTTTTGTGTGTATGGAGCTGTGTGTAATGTGATGACGAAAGCGAGTATTTTTATTGGTATTATAAAATGTCGTTTGTGGTCTGTTTTTAAGTGAACGTTAAAGCAATTATAAAATATCTAAAGATGTACACAAAAATAATATTTTCTATGCAAGCAATATTAATACAATAACAGCCTGTTAATTTCCCACTGCTGGGCTAAGGCCTCTTCTCCCTTTTGAGGAGAAGGTTTGGAGCTTATTCCACCACGCTGCTCCAATGTGTGTTGGTAGATTACACATGTGGCAGAATTTCAATGAAATTAGACACATGCAGGTTTCCTCAGGATGTTTTCCTTCACCGTTAAGCACGAGATGAATTATAAGCACACATGAAAATTCAGTGCTTAATTTGTGTTTTATATTTTATTTTTTCTTATCAAATGGAACAAGAAATATACTTATCTGCAAACAAAAACACAACACAGATCCACTTTTACATCTACAATTGATAGTTCTCAAAAACGATCAATAGAATCAGATATCTTATAACTTCAGTGTCTTTTATTTCACCACACGATTTGATACAGAATTCACTGAAGACACCAAATGTCAAAATGTAACTGATAAGTTTTCTCCAAGCATCCCTTATATAAGGAAGGTTCTCAATGAAGCTTAAGGTTTCACTGGAGCTGAAAACTCGCTTCAATGCGAGCGCCAGGGCATGTGTCGACTCACATTCATCAATGTTGATAAAAATAACCAGTACATAAAATTTTCTATACCCATCAATTTATCGAAAAAAATTCTTAATACTATCAAGGCGAAAAAGGTCGTTAAGGAGGAGTGAAAGATGAAAATTTTGTGATTTTTTTTTTGGTTTCATTTTTTATAGTATATAGGTAGGTGGACAAGCAAATGGGCCACCTGACAGTAAGTTTTCACCAACACCCATACCCATACCCATAGATACATAGATATTGGCATTGTAAGGAATGTGGTTAACATCGCTTACATCGCCAATGCGCCACCAATTTTGGGAACTAAGAGGCTATGTCTCCCTTGTACCTGTAATAACACGGGCTCAATTACCTTTCAAACCGGAACACAACAATACCAAGTACTGCTGTTTTGCGGTAGAATATTTGATGATTGGATGGTACCTACCCAGACGACCCTGCACAAAGCCCTACCACCAGTAAAACATAGTCATAGTTGCTTGCCTAAAAAGTGTTAAAGAATTAACCAAGGTATATAAAATAATAGATTTCGGCTTCAAATACTGACATGTAACACCTATTCTTCCTGCGCTTATAATTCATCTCGTGGTGTGCATATACGTGTGGATATCAAACTCAATTTTTTTTCTCATCGAGAGAAAGCATTTGGATCACAAAAATGATATACTTCTACCGTGAATCTATGGATAAAATTTTCCGCTAATATCGGACGTGTCCGAATGAGGAGACACGAACAGTTCTTATAAACGTTATATATCATTATCAAAATTAAAAATAGCCACTATAATTACTGCTTCGAATAGGGCCAAAATTTTAGCAGTATGGGAAATACTAATAATATCGAATCGAATTTCTGATCCGCTTGGCGAAGACAGAGTGTTATATTTTAGCATTGATAAAACCACTACTACTATTGCTATTTATTATTGTGTTTGGGTTTGAAAGGTGAGTGAGACAATTAACTACAGACACAAAGGGCATAACATCTTAGTTCCCAAGGTTAGCGGCGCAGTAGCGATTTAAGGAATGGTTAATATTTACAATGCCGATAGGCAGTGGTGTCCATTAAGCATCTGGTTGCCAATTTTCCCGTCCGCCTACCTGAAAACCATTTCATTCATTCAAATCTGCGGCGTCAGCTCATTCTATACTACCTTTATTCTACCTACGTCAACGACGAATGTAAAATAACATGACTAATTTAGTATTTTAAGTCTTTCCTGCGAAATAAAACATCTTTCTCTTAGATATATATATGCCGTCGGTGAAAATAAGAAGTGATTTATTGGCACTAATAATATGTATAAATGTATCTATATATTATATCTTTATGACTATGTACTTATGTTTTTTATCTTAAGTATTGATATCATAAAAAATTGCTATTGCTCTAATCGATATGATAAAAAGCAGATAACACACTTCAATACACATATACATACCTTATTTCATTCGTGTATATAATACTTATATATAAGTACTTAAAACTAAAATTCATACTGAGGAAAAGGGTACAAAGTACGTCTACCAAGGAGTCCTTGGACTACCTTACAATAGTGTTCCATAAAGATAAAGTGCATCACGGAAACGCTAGCTGAATACAATACAAACGAGCCTGGGAATCCATTTTTCTTAATCAAACACAAGAATGACAACTGATACACAACAATTAATTACTAAAAATTTACATTTTCTGTAAATTTTAATTTATTTCAATGAAAGCATAAACAATAGTTTTCTCACCAGACTAACGTAATAATCCAAATTACATATAAATGTACCGGACCGTGGGGAACGTAGCCTAACTCGACAATGAACTCATCAAAAGCTAGTTTGCAAATACTTGTGCAGTTACCTCGAATTAGTACACTAGGCAACACAATACAAGTACAATGCCAAACATTTATAAGCCTTATAGTTTATAAGATAAAGATTATGTTGCTGCAAAACAGGGAAATTGTGGTATGGTATTCGGGTCGATTATGCACTGGGCGTGCGGTAGCCGTCTTTAGAACTTCGACTTTCTTGAGACATGATATAGAACTAAAATGTCGTATAAGTGATTTCCTATTTGCCAGTTAAGCTTAAAAATTTATTGTATTAATTTTCGACTTAATTTGTGACATACAAAATTCCTTAAAAATATAGATTTAAAAATCAGTGTATACAACGATATATGACGGTTAATTTTTTGTACTAGTATTTTCGTATCTTTAATAAATCAGTAGGAAAGAAACAATAGCGAATGAAAGCAGTTAGTTGCAAGAATTGTACTTCTTAAACATAAGCTACCCATGTTACTCTCGTGAACTTTATTGCTAGGAAATAGATGTCGGGGGATGTAATTCACTTTAATATAATATGTTTTTGTAAATACATGTATTGAATATCTGTTCAAAACTTGGCCAGTCACAAGAAAATGTTTTGTATTAGGCTCAATAAAAATGAAATATATCAATATTCTCTTCCAAAAACAACAATGTATACGGCTTATAAGAATTCATATTAATATCAAAAATTAAATTAAGCTTGAATAATAAAAATAACTAATAAGATTTATGAAATCAATTTTAAAGTCGAATTTTTAATACCACTTCATAACTTATATTTAAATTATATTCTCAATTTATATTTAATATAAAAGCTTTTAAGATCAAATATCAAGTACCGATGTCTTAGTTTTTTATAACTTATAACTATACTATAAATTACATAAAATTATTAAAAAAAAATCAGAACCTATAAGACAATAAAATATAAAAAATTAAAGAGCAATTTACATCATATATAGTATAGAATAAGTATGTATAATTTTATTACATCCAAATATAAGTTCAGAAGTCGACCTCAAACTTGGTGAAGTTCTTGGCAGCCGCGGGACAACAATAAGATCATACGATGCCAAGCGACGTCTTACGTAAAACTTTGTCCACAAGTTATACTATAGTACGTACTTTCGTAACATAATTACAGTATACAGCTGTTCTATGTAGATATTTAGTAGTATATGAAGTCCCTGTAATACAGTTTTTTTTTTTTAAATATAGGTAGGCGGACTGCCAGTTGGACCGATTAAAAGGTGTTTTTATAGTAAAGATTATGGCAACAAAATAGTAATATACTACTAAATAGGTAGTCAATCATAAAAATACTTATGATAATAGTCCTTAATATAATATTTTGTATATAAGTTGCTAGAGTCATTTTAATGTATTAATTATATTAAACATTTTAATTTATTTGACACTCAATGTCACCATTTGCTATTTTAAAATATGATAAGATTGCTTGGATCAGAAATAGATTATACTATATTAATTAAAAAAAAATGTTGCTAGTAACAATTTCTAAATTATTTTTCTAAAATATTATTCATCCTTTCGCTAAGATATTTTACGAAATACAAAAATTAATTTATCTACAAAAATATCATATAGAAAATATACGTACATTAAGACTTTTCATTCTAATAAATTTACAATATCTTATTGAAAAAATCGGGAAAACTTTCTCAATAAAACATACGAGGAACATTCGGAAAGAAAAGTTTGAAGTGGTGTTGAATCTATCGTTTCGTACTTTTCTATGTATTCACACTCTTAAGGAGGTTTTATTAGGTATTTTATCAAAACAATTGGTAATTTTTGATTTCATTTGAAATATTAAATATACTGTTTATTTGGATTAGAATGCTATGTACAAAAATATGATTACATTATATGACATTACAGATAAAATTAAGATTTTCTTATTTATTATTATATATTGCTAGTAAGTGTAATTGCAGGCACAAGAGACAGAATTTAGTTCCCATGCGTAGTGGCGCATTGGCGATGTAAGTAATGTGGTGATGATCGCTTACCATCGCGTGGCATATTTACGTATGGACGTCCAATTATCTATTTCTTTAAAAAAATACAAAATAATGCCGACATTACATTTAATACATTTTAATACGAGATGTACAAATTGTTTCTTACCCTTATAAAAATTGCTGTGTTTAAATTTCGTAACAAACAGCCTATATTTTTTCTGGTTTCCGCCTATCGTCACAGATTAAATTTTCACCTTCAGCTAACTGAAAAAAAATCCATTACTTCCGCCAGATGTCACCAAAATCAAATGTCGTTGGAATAAAGATGGGAGGGAGGCTGTGAATATATTAAGAGTGTTATTTTTATAAATAATACTTAGTGCATTTTATATAAAAACGTTTTAAAAAATTACGTAATATTTTCCATTTTATTAAATGTTATATGTAAGATGATTATATACTTCTGCTATCTTTCTTCAATGGGTATATGTAATAATTATATAACAATTTATATGGAAATATATCTTAGCTCTTTTATTTCGGAAACCTTAACGCTGAAATCGATGTTGAAAATAATGTATAAAATAATTTCGATATAAAACCGACTTAGGTCAGCTCCATTCATTTCCATAGTCCGTGACCGTATCACAGAAACACAAAGTTTTTTTAATCCATCTAGACAGACAGACAGACATTAATCAACGTCGATCAGGAGCAGACATCGAGAAAAAATTGAAAATCACGATGCGAAGCTCCGTTCATCGTTCCATTGTCTTCGGAAAATAATCAAATGTTTGTCCGTTGATTGGTTTTTGAAATCGGATGTACTGCGTTTTTATTCGCGTGTACTTATATTTCGATTATGTATAACATTAATTTGACTTGGTTGGTTGGTTTGAATTGGCCTCTAAATGGTTAATAGTCTTAAAATTTTTATATGTTAAATGTCGTAATGACATAGTTTCACATATTATATTTTGCTACGTTAGATATGTGGGAATGATATTTTTTAACTTTGCAATTTTATTAATTAAAAATATTATATTAAAAATTCATTAATAGATAAAATTTATTAAACAATACAATGATATATAATCGATAAAAATATGGAGTTCGTTGTGTTCATTGTCATAAAAGACATAATTTTTATTGTGTATAAGTTTTTCATTATTTATGTTTTTTATTATTGAAAAAATGTAATTACGAGTACAAAGGTTTGGTGGCCGAACCGGTGAGAGTTTTACATTAAATTGTATCCTGTGTTGATTTTGATTTTGTAATAATATTATTTAATTTACAATATTAAAATACATTGTATAATATAATAAACATTTATAACATTTTTAATCTAATAATAAAAAGTTAAATCGATTTTCTCATTACGATGAACTTAATTATGGATATTTTTTGTACAAAATAATAATGTCCTCCAGACCGATTTCGGCCACGGCGGCCAATCTCAAGAGAGATTAGCCAACTACGCAGGAGATATTGTAGTGCACAAGTGTGTGCGCAAACACAGGTGCACTCTCTATTCCTTAACTCTCCTAATCCGATGGGACAGCAATCCGACACGACCGGAAAGAGTTCAGGCGCAGGACCAACGTGCTTTACGAGCTTTTCGAGGCATGGGAGTAAACACACTTCCAACTTCCACACTCCAGGCTGCTACTGAGATTTTTCTGACAGAAAAACCCAATAACTTTTTTATTGGCCCGACCTGGGAATTGAACCCAGGACCTCCGGGTCTGCGGCCTTATATCAAGCCACTAGACCAACGAGACATTTTTTTGTACAATTTGACGTACGAAGTAATTAGATAGGTCTGCAAATGAGTCTGTAAATTGACAGTTAAGAATTTATTATTTATGTTTAGTTGGGCTTATTCTCTCATCATTTGGTCTTATATGATCATTTCGATTTTAGACGTAAGTATTTTACATAATATTATACTTTACGCTAAGCAAATTAGTTTGCACTAAGCCTTGGATTAATATATTTTTTCTCATTCAAAGTCAAAGTCAAAAATCTTTATTCAATATAGAAGCGTTATACTTGTTTATTGATTGTCATAAATCTACCACCGGTTCGGAATAAACACCTCAGACCTGAGAAGAACCGGCGAAAGAAACTCAACGGGTTTTTTTTATCTCATTCCTTTACAAGAAGTGCGATAAATATACAGCACTAGCCAAATTATATATACCTTTTTTTATTTGAGATAACCTGGAAGCGGTCGTTTCATTCCCAGGGTGTGCAATCATTTAAAAAGTCATGGGATGTGTTATATCCTTTAGCACACAAACGTTCCTCCTTTCCAAGGATCCTGTTGTAAAAGCGTATTGTCCCGTAAAAGACTTACTAACCCTGTGTAGTCTGGTAATAATGGTTGTAAGTTTATACTTGTTCCTTTATTAAATATATTAAGGTAGCCGTGATAATAGGCCACCAGATAGTAACAATAGCCCATATACGTTGGTATAATAGTATCTTATACTCTTGTTACTCGATTAACCGCCAATAAGAGACCAAACGTTTATCGAGCAACAGTGGCTCACTTACCATTTAAACCAGAATACAAAATGTTATTGCTGTTTTGCGGAAGATTAATTGATGATTGGCTAGTACCTACTCAAAATCTCCGTCAAAACTTGCAAAGGCTACATTGTGTTAATCATTTTCAAAACCAATAAATTGAATTATTTATATCAAAGAAAAAAATCAACTGGATAATTCAAAGGCGGTTTTCCCCTTCAGGGCGCAAGTTTACGAACCTCGAAAATTGGAATAAATTACATTTGCCGGTGTAGAGGATCCCTAATTATTAATAGCGAAATATGCAAAGTTTGTTTGTCTCTTATTTTGTTGATTTAGCTCGGGAACCGCGGAACCAGTTTTAATTTCGTAGCCACGAGGGTAATTAGAATTTTAGATTGGGAAATCCTTGTTCGTTATAGCTTTCTGTTAGCGGACCGTGTTGATGTCGATTCGTATACGTTTTGATTTGAATCCTTGTCCTAATTAATGTGCTTTCTATTGTTTATGATATTAGCGTTAATAATATACTAAATATTTTAATTTTTAGTAGCTGTACTCTGCTGTTTTACACGCGTTAATGTAAAAATTCGACAATATTTCGACAAAACTGGTTTACACTTCTAACTAACGATTCATATCGTCAATCATAAATCAGTAGTAACAGTAAATAAAATAAAATAAATCTCACATACGAAAATAATTGTGTATTGGTTAGGATTATGTAATATTTTTTTTTATTTTCATTATATATTCGTGTAATAAAAAGTATTCATATTACAATTCACATTTATAATCTACCCAACTTTTTTTCAATTCTTTCAATATTAATTTTCAATACTTTAAATATTCTACGTACTGTACTATGAAACTTTTTCAAACTAATTGTTGATTATATAAATATATCTCCGATATTACTAATTAGTTTAATACAAGTTCAAAACAATGAACCATAAGCGTGTCAAGTAAAGAAATAAAAAATAAACTAGTTTAATATTATATAAAACTTATTTTAAATCCAAATTTATTATCAGTACGTTTTCATTACGTGGCATTTATATAAAATAACTTTATTATAAATTACGAACATTTTGTATTCATAAATAATCAAATTATATAAGATTATTATCTTAAGAACCAAAAGTTAGAGCTACGTGGCGTAAAGTCGCTACGGAGACGTCTACGTCAGTAGGTGAGTGTTTTAACCTTTCGTGACTGGCTCTCTACGCCTTGCTTTTTCAATCTCTAATAAAAAGTAAGAGGTAATTTTTTGTTATACCTAACTGAATTCAATATTATAATATTGTATTGAATCTTATATTACATTACCTTTACATTAAAATTTCTTTAGTTAAAGTTATATTACTCATAGGAAAAATAAAAGTTTGAATTTCAGTAAATTAGTTCATTTCAGTAAGTTTTACGTTAAAGTAAAATATCAAAGAACTTTTTGTTGTGTTTATTCCCGTAAATATATTTCAATGTGGAACATGACAATAATACCCATCACGAATGTTCAACACACTGCAAGCTACGACTTACGTATTCGGTATTTCTCGGTCGAGGAGATCCGCGACTTGTCGGCGCTCGCACGCCCCACTGCGCACGCGCAGATCGCATTATGAGATTTACTAAAGGATTGTCGACTGGGGGGAACCTTCTTGATTATATTAGACTTCACCTTATATTTTATTGAATTATTAGACAAAAATTGCTAAATATGACTTACTTTAAATATAGCAAATATCTTTTAATTTGATTCAAGCCCTTTGGCATGAATTATATTTTAAAAATGATTTTTATAATAAAAAAAGATTTTAGTACCCAACGTCAAAATTGTGTAATCGATCGATTTCTACACCAAATTTTATTAAAAAACAAACAAGTTACTAAATATAATTATAAGTATTAAGAATCTTTTAAACAGATATATAATTTGTATATATATTCGATTATAAATTAAAAATTTAATATAAGTGCAAAGCCACAAGCTACGTAGTTTAATATAAGTAAGGGTTGTATCTTTCGAAGTTCTCTAAATCCGTTTCCCAGGATGTAAACTAGTCAAAGTATTTCCGAACCGCGACGCCGCAGTGAGGAGTTAAGGACTGATGCAGACTGACACGCACTTCCAACTTGCACGTATGGCGAATATTTTATTATGGATTATAATGAGCTGTTATTACCGCCACTTTGAATAAAAAAACACCTGATTTACGGCAAATACAATTAAAATGTTTGCGTGCGTTTGTATTATATTGATATGGTTTTTTTTTAATTGTTTAAAGTGAAACATTTAATATAAATAATAAAAAAAGATGTTTATCATATTGTAAGTTTGGGTGCAGGAGGTAATTTTCGAAGTAACTAATCAGAAGTGACATTATAAAAGAACTCATTTCATTACTCACCTGTGAAATATCAACAACCGACTTTTAGTGATATATTAATTGATGCGTGTATTCTTGAAATGATTTCATTATTACGGTCAATGTTGCATATCACTTTCTGACATTAATGATAGTTTTCATAGGTGAGTTTCGAGTTTGTTTTAATGAATATTCCTACTTCTTTATCTTGTCAGCCACTTATAAAACATGGGATGTAAATTGTAATATGCAAAATTTCTTGTACCTATTTTGCTACTGACTCAAGCACCCTCCAAGTTGAAGAGCCCTTGGCGATAGAGTAAACGACGAATAGACAATTTGTTTATACACTTAATCGACAAAACAAAGTTGAACAAAAGTTGAGGCTAATGCTACTGCGTTGTCTACCACGGAAGATTGTGGCAATCTGTGCAAAATTAGAGTAAAAAATAATCGAATTTAATTTTTGTTATTAAATAATAATAATATAATGTCCTCCAGACCGCTTTCGGTCACAGCGGCCAATCTCAAGAGAGATTAGCTAACTATACAGGAGATATTATAGTGCACAAGTGTGTGTGCAAACACAGGTGCACTCTCTATTCCCTAATTCTCATAATCCGGAAAAAGACCGGAAAGAGTTCAGGCGCAATGCCAACGGCTTTACGTGCTTTCCGAGGCACGGGAGTATACACACTTCCAACTTCCACACTCCGGGCTGCTACTGAGAATTTTCTGGCAGAAAAACCCAACAACTTTTTATTGGCCCGACCTGAGAATTGAACCCAGGTCCTCCGGGTCTGCGGCCTTCATCAAGCTACTAGACCAACAACGCAGTCAATTAAATAATACGTAATATACTTATCAAAACAATCTTATACGTATATTTGTTTACTTATTGAATAAGAAGACGTTTTTGTAATGCCTGAAACTGAACCATATACATAAACCAAAGATGCAGTGCGTTCGGAGAAGGTCTTATTTATAGTACATAGTAAATAATATTATTATATAAGTAGCTGCGTTACGAAGTTTTAGCTTTAAATTTAGACTACGTGACCAGCGTGAATTTCTTGTTCTTTTATAATAAAAATAAGTTGAACCTATATTATTAAGATACGGTCATGCGAATAATAAATTAATAAATAACATAATCGCCCACATAATTTTAATTGTTAATATGTTACAAAATTACAAATAACTAGAATATAATTTTACATTTATATCAACTCAATGTAAGTTTTAAATCAAATCGTTCAGGCAGCGAGGCGGAGAGGGCGCGACGTGACGACTTCCGCCCTTCAAGCGAACCGCGCTTGCCATTTCATTTATATTATATACTACATACATTATATATAACACGTCTAAAGGAGATTTGATAGTTTTAGTGTTTGTATTAAAAACTTGGGAAGCGAAAAAGTTTATCCTTTTTTGCTGCAGCTTCTGTTCAGCCTTTGTGATGAAATTATTCCACTACACTCTTACAATGGATTCGGTGTACAATAAAAACAATAAGCAGATTTCAACTACATATTTCTCATGATATTTTACTTTGCCGAACATGAGGTGACGAAAAATAATATGAATCACATAAAAAATAATTGTCGAATTTTAATCCTCAATTTTTTTTGTTAAATATTCTAATTACTGTACCAAGTCTGTTGTGTAAAAATTATGATGTACAGACAAATGAGTACCTAAATATATGAATAGAGATAAGGATAAATGAGAGAGAATTTAAGAAATTTTCACTGTTCAATCTAAATAAACGGAACTAACTATATAATAATAATAATATAACCAATAATAAATATTAATAACTATAATAGCACTGCGTCACAAATGAAAAATAAAAATAAGTATTCACTTAAATTTTGTCTTTTTATTTATTCATACAAATCACTTATTAAAAACACAAGTATTTTTTTCAAAACAATTTTAAGTGAAAAAACACGTAGCTTTATTAAATTTATCAACAATTCAAATAAAACTGCCAACAAAAAAAATTAATAAAATAGTATTCTTGAATTAAAAGGGATTCAGGTCATGTTTTCTTAAAAAAACACAAAATTAATATAAGTGACAACAGTTTATTTTTCTATCTCGTAGGTTAAAAAAACCCAATCAACCTCATCCAAGCATTGCTTATATGGTTGATAAAAGAAATTCGCACAATGGACTGAAGTGGTAGCAAAAATGGGACTTATCTTGCCGTAACGACAATTGGAAGCAAATCAAGCGACCACGCGAAAATCTGAACCTCATTTCTCCTTAACCGTTTTTGATAGTGTAACTACTGAAACTATGGTATTCAAAACAGTATATATTTTTTAATTTGATTTGGACTTTTACGAATATACTTCATGAATATGAAATATTGTCTCTTTTTACACGACTGGTCAAAAAAATAGTGTAATTGTTTCAGGGTTCATATAAGTGAGTTTCTTTTTTCCTCTATAACTTTAAAATACCTGAACACATTTGGATTTATGGGTATCGTTAGAATCCTTATATAATCTCGGTGACACTAGCTATCAAATTTTTTTTTAATCTTTTAAACAGGCTGTCGTGTATTTTAATTTTTTAATACCGTTATTTATATTTATACTAGAAAAACACATTGTAGCTTCGCATTATGTTTAGGGGCTTACTTTATCAGATTTCAAGAACAGTTACTAAGTACGACGCCCGGGTACTATTGGGAAATATTTCAAGTGTTAAAATATTTGCTAGTAGGATGCAGGGAGGCTGGTAAAACACCAGTATTGAAAATACTTGTACTGGAATTTAGAAATCAAGACATATCATAGTTTATATGATGTATAAATAAGAACCCGACAGTCGTATTGGCAAAATTAAAATACTTATAATATCCAAGAATTTCTTTCGCAAATATGATTGTAATCTTTGTTTATAAAACTAGGCGGATCGATTTTCAATTTAAGTATTTTCAGCTCTATCTATGAGCTAGAACAAAAATGTTGTCACTGGCTACAGATTTTAAAGTCTAAAGTATAAACATAGCCTGGTATTTTTACAATATTCGTACTTGAATTTTGCAAGTATATCTCATCCCTAGTTAGAAAATATAAGAATAATAATATTTCTTTCCATCCGTCCGTAACAGCCTGTGAATGTCCCACTGCTGGGCTAAAGGCCTCCTCTCCTCTTTTTGTTCTTTTTGTTTTTTCTTTTTTTTTTTAATTTATAGCTGAAGTAATTTATCAACGCACAATTGAGTTACAGTTGTGCGATTATTACTGAATACATAAACTTTTCTTTTAGTTAAAACAAAAATATAGATATTAAGATATTTTTTTATTTGTTTGTTTTTTTTTTCAAGGATGTTAACTAAAATAATAGTCACATTTTTCTTAAGACATCACTTAATGTGGTCGTACTAAGCAATTTCCTTGACGTAGAAATATTCCTAAGAAATATAATTTAATCCGTATACAATGGTCGCATTGGGATATAAGCCGCGTGGACGCACACACATAAAAAAATAGACTTCATTCGAGTGTGAGTTTTATGAAAAAAAGGTCGCTAAGAATCGATTTAAAAATTACTTTAATAAGTTACTAAGAATCGAATTCAATTTTTTAAAACATTCCAGTACATTCGTACAAGAAAGGTACAAGAACTTTAAAATCGTTATTTATAAATTAAAGTATACAGACATTTTTTATAAAATACAAAATTAAAATAAAAAGACCAAATAAATATTACAAATTTAAAGCAGAAACATGCCGTCTAAAAGATTGTCTCGTGGCATTGTACCCAAGACGCTAGCACTGTTGCCTCTCTGCACCGAATTAATTAATTAATCAACGTAAAACTACCGCTGATATGAATAACTGTGTAAATCTGACATCACAAAACGAAAGTTTTCTTTAAATTTAAGTCTCTATTTAAGAATTGCAATTGAAGCTCTGCAATTATAAATAAAATACCTTATTGATAGGATAGCAATTTTGCATAGTTATATAATATTATTATTAATTAGGAAAATTAAAAATATTTACAGAATTTTATTAAGGAAGCGAATACGTCGCCCCAGGAATGATGTATTAATTTTGAGTCGGAAACCCTTAATCTGGATATTTATTATATATGAATATTTATAGAATGTTACATACTATTAAGATTTACAATATATGAATCTTATAAAATTAAATTCCAAATTTGGAGTATGAATTAAATGTCAAACACAATGTTTTTTTTTAAACATATATGAAAAAAAAAGTTAAAAAAACAAAATTGAAGTAGAATTTTCGGTTGTCTGTGGAGGCGCAATAGGATTTTAGATCACCACGGTTTGTATTCAGTTGACTCGCCAGACGTTGAGTAGGAGACAAGTTGTATAAATGGATAATCCCTTGGAAATATCCACCTTTTCCCTGCAAATAAATATGTATGAACATATATTTGAAAACGATTAAATAGTTCATGTGAAAGGTTACCACCTGTTTGTATTAGATTTTCTATAAACTATTATAATATACAAGAATATTATTTTTGAAACGGTCCAGTTTACTACATAATATGAGAGCCGCGATGGCCGAGTGGTTAGAACGTGTAAATATTACCCAATGATCGAGGATTGTTGATTGAAAATGAAAACACAGTGATGTTTGGCTGTTTCAAACATCACTGTGTTTTCATTTTCTTAATTTGTTTTTATAATTTATCTCACGTTCGACGTAGAAGGGAAACTTAAATAAAAAGGACTAAAGGAAAAATATTTCTAGTAGGTCACGTATAGTTGGTTACTATCGGTTGGAAACCAACCAAACCAACCCATAATTTTATCTTGAAATTAAAGCCGTATCCGATATATTCATACGTCCCGGTCAAGACCGGAGCACGTGCCGTTGTCACGGTTCTTTGGTCACGTTTGAGATCACGTTATATACCAGCTCCAGTATATAATAACCGTATGTGACGGGACCCATTGTTGCCGCACAATGGGAGATTATATTTTTTCTTCGGACTCCTATTTAATTTAGATGTAAGTATTTTATTATGCTTCTATTTTATTAAATAAATGTAAAAATATATTCTATCTCATGTTATAAAAATAATGTGTTTATATACTCGTAGTTTTGTTAAAAATAAATATATATGTGTTCAAATTATCACCAAGGAAATATCGACAAGATTCAATCAATCATTATTAATATCAATAATGATAACATAAAAAAATAACAAAGTGACAGTTGATATGAACAGCCGTTTTCTATTGTACTTTAGATTTTGAGACTAATAATAGAATTGCGAATGTTACTCTGTTTGTCTGTTACGCTTTCACGGCTAAAAAACACTAAACATATTTTGATGCAATTCGTTATGAAGTAAGCTTGAACCACAAGGATAGGCTACTGTTTATACATAACGCCTACAATGCGGGTGAAAACCAGTTTCTTATAAGAACGTAACCGTGAAAGAAGAAAACGTGAAGAGAGATTTATGTACCATATAACAATGTTTCATAATTCACCTATAATTATAATAATTTGCAATAATTAGCAATAATTGCATTTAATTAACATACCGTATTTTTTTTAAACTAAAACTAAGATTACATAAGTGAAGTCGAAGGGAGCGCCTTACGTTCAATAAACTATTTAATATTAAGCGACATTTGATTCCCTTTAAAGTTTAAACGGAATACATTTTCAAAGACATGACACGTCAAAGAGTTACGTAGAGCCGTAAACTTAATTACTTTGATACAGAGCTCGATGTGGAATGTACTCCTCACTAACATCACAAAGTATGTATGTCTGTAACGACTGTGTTAGAAATGAAGATAATTTGAATTCCACAACACACAATAATTTATTATGAGACTCGTTTTCTAGTCAATATATATATTCTATGTGTGACGTTTTAAAATGGAACATATTGTAAGAAATGTTAACCATTGCTTACATCGTCAATGTGCCACCAACCTTTTGAACTAAGATGTTATGTCCCTTGTGCCTGTAATTACACTGGCTTACTCACCCTTCAAACCGGAACACAACAATATCAAATACTGCTGATTGCGGTAGAATATCTGATGATTGGGTGGTACCTACCTAGACGAGCTTGCACAATGCTATACGAAATATCTTACATAAGAACATATTTCAGTGGTTCCCGTGGTGGCTATTCTTAACGAAGAGTCGTAGGAGATATTTAAGTTAATAAGTGTTTGCGCAAACGTAGGTCCACTATCAAAATCTGATCCAGTCCGGGTCCAGGTACCAACCTGGACCCGGTACCCGGACAACTTACGACTTTACGACCAATGAAAAATGGACCTGAATAAAATTTTAAAAGCACAGGCAGTTAAACACATCCAGATTCCAGACTCTGGGTATCTTCTGAGAATTTATTGATAGAATAACTGAATATAGACCCGACCCAGAATTTAAGCCCAGGACATGGTTAACATTAGAGACAATCATAAGATAGGTAATTATAAAATATAAACACACAAAATATCGCAGATATCGACTCGTGTACATTTAAGTAGTTATATACTTCTTACGAGTACATTCATATTTTAACGAACTCATGACATTTAATTTCCTTCTTATTTAACATTTTAACAAGTATCCCTGTTAAGTGCAAAGATTGCCGTATTTTAATTTAGTACATAACTAACAATAATGAATCGATTCCATATAAATAAATTATATTAAACAGATGACGCTTTTGGCGCACAAGCGCAATCAAAACTTATAAAGATGAGTTATAAAATTAAACACATTGACGCTTGCATGGAATAAACCCATTGATATCCGATTGAGAACTAAGTTTTCTTTCCGTGACCATTCAGACAACAGATATAATTTTAAAAAAATCTTATTATTATAAATTTTAAGCATCCTTTAACGGCATGGTAAGTTCTCATTGGCAATATTTCCATGTCGGCGCGCAGCAAATTTCTCATCAGGCGGAACGTGGCGATCATTCCGACCGCTGGTTCGTGTGATGCATCTCGTCTGTACACTCAGTAATTGCAGTGCAGTGATATCTATATCGGTTATAGGGTATCGATTTTATATAAAGATAGAATCATTGCATAGCATTTTGAAATACATATTAAGTGATCGAGTTAATTATAAATAGAGGGTTTTTAATAGATTATTTATTTATTATCTGTGGTCCGTAATTTTACCAGTTTGTGTTACAGGTACATGGAATTAATAATTAAGAAATAACCTAACAATATCAATGGAAACAAAACCACAGTTATTATGCTATTCCTGAGGAATTTCGAAAAACCCAAAAAATATTTTCAGTGATTACTTGGATTTTTGGTAGTATTGTCATACTATTACCTATTAATATGCCTAAAATAATGTTTAACGAATTTGAAATCACATATATGGACTTCGATTTCATTTATTTGTATAGTGTGTAACATACACATACATACATACGTTTTTAAATCATTATTTTAAATATAATTGAAGTGATTTAAACATTATGTAGCGTGCAGTTTGATGGTTTTAATTGTTGTATTGAATGCATAGATCCATCTATACTTAATACGACAACAAACCGTGTGGTAGTAGGAACCACACCATCAGCGAGAGCATTTCTAACTTGGGTTAACACGAAAGCCGCCGGTCACAAAAGCTTGAAACCGTTTTATTTCAAAACTCTTTAAGCACACTACGTCGACCCCAAATAAATGGCTTTAAGGTTCCGATGATAATTACATTTAAATGATTACAATAGATTCATCATATATATTAAATTAATAACAATTTCGTAAAATAAGTAAAACTTTTTTTTAGTTATTTATTTTATTTTATAGGAAGCCAACACAATGTACAATGTTTTGACATGTCTGTCCCAGAAAATAACAATTCCAAATAATGACACTTATTAACACTATATATCGCAATTATAGGCTAACTCATAATGCAATTTCACATTTTCAGCTTAGTTCACTCCAACGTAACATTTTTAAAGATATCGCGTAAGGAAAACAACACGTATACAAACAAAATGAGGAAGAATAAAGAAATATACATATACGAAAAATAAAAAATTTAAACTGACATACCAATTATGATAAAAAAATTATACACAAAAACGCAAAAAAAAAAAAAACAAAAAAGAGTTAATTAATGAACCATTCGTGGCAGTACTTTGACATTTAAATTTAAATATGCAATCCGTCATAATATTCTTTTATTTTAAATTTGTATGCTCCCATGCCATCACCAAACAAATGTAAATCCGCTTCTTTATAAACATTATTATACGTTTTAAGGGCCCTGTTTAAAGGCGCTGTTGTGCCTATATTTGTTCGTGAAAACCGACATTTAAAAGTCGGTATGTTCACAAATCTTGAACTCTGTCTCGGTATAACTAATTTTATTTCACTGAGAAGATCGGGGCAGTCTATTTTGCCTGATGTAGAAAACACAAATCCATCACATCTCTCCGACTTGCAAGTGTACTCATGTTGTAACGTTTTAACATATCAGAGTATTTTTCAAATATTTTTTATTCTTGTCCTTATATGACAAAAATTTTAAAAACTTTTTCTGTACTCTTTCCAACCTATCCTTATGAATTTGATAAAACGGATTCCATGCAACAGAGCAGTATTCTAACTTACTTCTTACGAATGAATTATACAAAGTAACCATTGAGTTTGATTTCTTAAAATTTTTTGTGTTTTTTTTAATAAACCCTATAAATTAATAAAATTAATTATAAATGTTATGACATTATTGCATAATAAAAAAAATTTAGACGCGTTAGAAGATAGTTTGCGTACCTTTTAAAATATAAGCAAATTATAGCTAAAAGCTAAATAGTGTGTCATTTGTTTTTTACATACAAATAACAGTCCAATCATTACTATACAATTGACATATGTTTTTGTATAATATATCAGCTATTTTCACATCGGTAACTTTTCGAAGTCGGAGAGGAAATTTTTCATCAGGCGCAATATAACAGCGATCATCTCGACCACTCGCTCGTGTGATCGGCGTTCCGCCTGCAATCGGTAATTGTACCTATTTACTGACAATTTATAGTCAATCAGTTTTAAATTTGATATACTTGGAAGGAAATCGTGTTGTCTACAGTGCATTTTGTATTATATCATAAGATTTATTTATATCAAACGTATAATAGGTAGAGAAATTCTACTTATTTAATAATATAGTAAAAATTTTTAACGAAATAAATAATAATAATTAAATTAACTTCATACATGAATAATAAAAGGAATGTATGTAATTTTTTTGGCGGTGTTAAATCAGTTTCGGACATTAACTTTTTATTCATTTTTTGTTAGTTAGTATGAATTTTAATTGTACTAGGAAACTATATGTTACGCACAATTTTTGTAGCTTTGGCACCGACCCTTCGTGTCAGTCAGAATTGTACTTACATATTATTCGTATATCCTATATATTCAAAGTATCAGGGTAATAAGTGTTGAGAAGCTTTTGACCAAGCAACTTCAGCGCTTCTTTAAAATAATATAATAATATTTGCAGCCAGAAATTGTATTGTTCAATGTACGAGGAGAGTAGAATATCAAGAGGGGTTTAAGTTATTTATTGCTTTGAAATAAATGTCAATTAGATTTAATTAATATGAATGTTTACAATATCTCATTAGTAACGAGTGACGAGCCGGTTGGCGTGGTTGGTAGATACTTGCCTTTCACGCCGAAGGTTGTGGGTTCGATTCCCACTCAGGACAGACATTTGTGTGCATGAACATGTCTGTTTGTCCTGAGTCTGGGTGTAATTATCTATATAAGTATGTATTTATTAAAAAAAAGTAGTATATGTAGTATATCAGTTGTCTGGTTTCTATAACACAAGCTTTGTACAAGCTTAAATTGGGATCAGATGGCCGTGTGTAAAAAATGTCCCAGGATATTATTATTATTATTATTATAATGAATTTACTGGTACGAGGGCGACAGCTTTCAAGTGGAGATTAGAAGATATCGATGTAGTCGTATTCACTTAGCTTTTCTCTTTGTATGCGCTTCTATTATTTCTTACTGATTTTTAGGCAAAATTATATCTGTCAAAATAAATCAAGTTATAAATTGTAACGTAACAAACCAAAGAATGTTTTATCATTGTGTATGTAATATAATAGATTAATCTTTTGTAATATACTGCTTATCTGCCAATGGAAATTAATACTTATAAACACACACACACTTACTAAACCTATTAAAATATGAATTTATCTAACTATCCTAACCTAACAGCTTAATAATACATTATATATAAATAATGCCCAGACGATTTATTTCAGTAGTTGCTATATATATACACTGCCCCATCTTATTGGGTTAAAAGAATCTGATTAGCCTCGTTAGCCATTTAGATCTGGTATACTTTAAATCCTTTAATCGCCTGAGTCAGAATGATTCAACGATTTCTCGTCTCATTAGGCACTTTACTTAAATAATTCTAAGCAGTAAATAAGCTTATATTTTATCGTTAGTTTGCGAAAGTGCTTAAAGTGGTTAGATGAGGTAAGTTGTACCTTGAAAATGTCCCACTTTTGGGCGAAGTCCTCTCCTCTTGAGGAGCGGGTTTAAAGCTTATTTCACCACGCTACTTCAATGTTTCATTCAACACAAGCAGTTTACTCACGATGTATTCCTACTAAAAAATAGCAATACCATGGTAAAAAATTTATTTCATAATTTAAAATAGAATATATATATATAAGACATATCAATATAAACGAAATTTGTTTCAAGCTATCCGCGTTTGTTTACAACTAATATTCTAAAAATCGATTTCGAAGACTTGACAAACAAACTCACCTTCAATGATGTTTCACAGGAAACTCTATCGCTTGACCGAAAATGTTGTCCGCTACTAATATTGTAAATGTGAAAGTACAATTGTTAAGTTTTCCCATTTTTTGTGCAAAAACAAAGCCAGAGAATGACGTAATTTTTTGCATAAAGAGAGTTTATGGCCAGGAGATTCATGTAATTAAAAAGCAAGTTATTCCCTGGGAAGCTGAGAATAAAAAATCGTCTGTCATATAACTTTTTAAAGTAAATCACGTTAAGTACTATTTATACGAAAACATTTGTATTTATTTAACATTTGAAATGTATAATTTTACTACTCTCAATTTATTGTTTTTATACTAAAAACCTCTAAGATATATTCAATTGCAAAAACTTTAATACACAAAACGGTCATTTATTTTTTATTTACACTGAAACCTTTATCGCTTAAACCTGAACATTCCCAATACAATATATCCTAAATAAAACTCCCTTAATAAAATCACGTCAATTAATTAAGTCAATACGTTGAGGCTAGGAGCAGACCAGCAGCGCCATCTATCCTATAAGTGTAATCGAGCCTGAACAAGAGCGATTAATAAATGACGCTTAAAACTCAACCTTTTTTCGGCTAAGCTAATGGCCCACGAATAAATAGCTGCTTTTTTATAGCCGCTAAATGTTCCCTGTGATTTATCGTCGGATGTTTTAGCTGGATTTTGAATAAATTATTAAGTTCCGACTACGATATTCTTATTGATTTTTAACGATAAACGATATGAATGTAGATAGATATATTTGTTATGCGACTGCTTAAGAGGATTTAGTATATTATCAAAAGATATCATCATTAAACTAACAATAATTTAATATGCTAATGTCAATGATGTTCTACTAGTAAATTCAGACATTAAAAAGTAGCTGATAGATGGAAATCTTTGTTAAGTCGAGAATTTATTTTATGTGATTTAACCTTACTGTTAAAATATAGGGTTTGTAATTCATTTGTGTAACAATGTTTACGCTTTTATTGCCAAAAATCTGTAATGAACAGCAAATGGTAAAGCAAATTTATCATAATTAATTAGTTAGCATTACATTTAATCCGATACTGTAACATTACGATTTAAAGCGTACTTGAATAAAGAATTATTTAATTAATATTTTGATTTGATTTACCTTAGTAGTAATTTTAAAATAGCAATTTCCTTTTTTTATAGAATAGGAAGGCGAAATCACCAACGCCCATAGACATGGCATTGTGAGAAATGTTAACCATCGCTTATATAGCCAATGCACCACCAACCTTGGGAACTAAGATGTTATGGCCTTTGTGCCAGTAACTGCACTGGCTCACAGAGGAGATAGATATTTACATAGAGAATTAGTATCACAACCTATTAAGGAGTATTACAAAAATGCATGGATTGAATGGTTGCTAGATCTCATGTCCGAACTAACTAATTGTATGTAATTTATACATATATTTTTTTAAGTTGTATCTAATGAGTTTCTTGCCGGTTCTTCTCGGTAGAATTAACAGTCCGAACTGGTGGTAGAGCTTGACGATGTAGGTGCTTACCGGACACGGCCGTTTCGGTAAGTACCTGCACGGGATAGCGAGGCGGGAAATATCACCCTCCTGCCATGGGTGTGGTGCGCCACTGGACACGGCACATCACACATTGACGGAGTGTGCTGCGTGGGGGCCCCAGAGGCATACCCTAGCGGCGATAGTTGGCGGAGACATCTCGTTGCCGAGCGTGATTAACGCTATGCTTGGCAGCGAGAGGTGTTGGATAGAGAGGTGCTGGTCCTTTTTTGCAAGTGTCATGTTGCAGAAGGAGGTCGCGGAGCGAGAGCGAGAGGCGAGGTCAGCTGCCGCTGATTCGGTCCGCCGAAGAAGACCCAGGAGGAGGCGCCGACGCTATGCGCACCTTCTTCCCCCACCGTAAGTGCCGCTGGTGTTAGGGGGGTACTCCGTACCCCGAGAACCCCCTAGGAATGGAGGCCCGCTTGAGCGGGCCAACCGTCGGTGCGCCACGGTGGCCCCTTCGACAACACGGAGTGGATACCGCTGGTTTTTTAGTGGGTATTCTGGCGCCTTCAACGCCGGCGAGTACCACATACACCCCCACCTCATGTGGGGGAAACGCGTAAATGCCTTTTTTCAGTGAAAAAAAAAAGAGCTTGACGATTCATAAGTACATTCTAAGTCTATTTTAATTAAAATATTTAGATTCCATTTGATATAATACAAATACTTTGCTCCGCATAATTTTAAACTAAAGTTATCCGAAATATATCATTAGTGTATGAAATGTGTAAAGTAATCATTAATGTATGTTATTTTACGTACCTGCTTTTTTTTTGAGTTTGTAATACTTGTAGCGTTGATACCTAGAAGAAATTTGATTGCGATGTTCCATTGCTTTCCGTAGATAATATAGGCCTATTGGTATAACTAAATCACCGCCTACGTTTAAGATACATTATTATAATCAAATCAAAAATGTGAGGGTCATGTAAAGATAGCATAGAGTGCAACAGAAACTAAATAATATGCATTGATTGCGAAAAAAATTCTTTATCGGAAATTTGCTGTCGCAAGCTGTATGTTGATTACATTGGAAATACGCCTCGCTGATCACTATGTGGTCGGGCTCTGTGCAAGCCCAACTGGATAGATATCAGCCACTCATCACAAAATCTACCGCCAAACAGAAATACTTAATATTGTTGTGTACTCTCTGGACTCTACGGCCTATCAATGTTTTATATTACTATATTGAGGTATGAAAAGTCAAATTTAAATATAATTTTTGCTTTGCATATTGATTATAATCCAAGTAAAACCTATCGCAGTGAGCACAGTATCAATTGTATATTGTACCCGTACAATGGACATAGAATCTTATATCCCGTAGTGGTGCCCTTACTATTGGGTGAAACATTTGCTCGTAAGACAAAAATTAAAAAAAAAAAAGAAAAAAAAAACACAATCACTCAATAATACTTCAAGTATATATTTAATCGTTTATTATGAGCATTTTTATTTACAATAGATACTCATTTGGATAATTTCAGCTAATATAGAATAGTACTCTACTATAAATAAAAGATAGGATATACAACCAATATACTTTAACTATAGTCATATATAATATCAAGGTACTTAGAAGCGAGTTTCGAAGAGGAATAGTTAAAATATTTAAAAGCATGCATTTTGTACAATAATAAATACGGTTTTGTGATAAATTATATAGCAGATTTAATGATTTTTTTTTTTTGTTTAATTTAAATAAGTTATGAAATAATATTTACATAATATAAATATATAAAATTACACAGATTACTTAATGAGAAAACTTCGTTTCGACGGCAGTGTTTCGTTTTGCAAATTACAATATTATCATAACAAACCATATTAATTTAATGCAATATAATATACTAATTATAATATAATGTATTCTATAAATCTTTGGTATACATTTTTTTTTAATAAAATATCTACTAAAATTATTTCTACTTTATATTTTAATGTATATGAGCTATTACAATTATAAGTACATAATATTTATTATATAATCGAACACTATAAAAATTATCAGAGTCTGTTTCGGTTATAATGTATCAAAAACGTCAATAAATAATTTGACTACATTAAAAAAATAATATGTATTGTCATTAATTGATATTAAAAAAACACCTCAAATATCATCATTTAATTTAAAAAAAATTAAAGGGCTATTTAAAAAAAAAACAGTCGAAAGATTGATCTAGAATGTTCTATATTATTTTTTGTTTCATAAAAAAATAACTGTTCATTGAATATTGGCGTATTCGACCTGTATTATTGCGTTTTGGCACAATTCGTATTTGCATTATAATATAATAATATTGCTATTACATATATATATCATATTCTACGTCATACCCAACATCGATAGATACAATTCATAAATTATATATCAATACATTGAAAACCTTATATAGCATTTAATATTTATTACTATTACTATATAAAAAGCTGCGCTACATATAATTTAAATATATAAGCGAAGGGCAAAGAGTTCTCAATGAAAAAAACTATGTTTTTAATTATTTCATTTACTTTATCATATCACATGGTGTACAAATACCTTGAATTTAAATAATATTAACAAAAATACAATAATGACAACAATACCGAATCGAAATCACATTAATATTAACAGATTATTTTGAGCAAGTGTGTTGCAATAATTGAAGAGAAAACATTGAAAATTCAAATATATATATACTTTTTTGTCATTTATAAGACAATACGCAACTTACTATAACCTCACAATATAACTAGAAGTAAAACACGTTGAAGTAACATTATTACATCGCTTAGAAGTACGTACGATATCATCATTTGTACTTCTAGAAGATGCTCCGTTTATATACTCCGGATAATGGAGTTTCGCTTGTTCTATTGAATTACATAACAATGGTATGATATGTTTTATGTACTAAACGTTAAATGAATAATTTACTGTCTAATTGTTGAACAACCCACTGTTTAAATTCTATGCACACGATTACTAATACTTATATACAATAATTTGAATTATTGGTAACATTTTAAAATATGATTAGATTATATTAGGCCTGTATGTATGTAATAAACGATTTATCGAATTATTTAAATTTATTTTTGAAAAATCTTTCACTATGTTTAAGATATTAGAAGACATACGGAAGTTAACAGTGGAATAACAGTTACTCAACCATTATGATATTTATAAACCAGACTAGTTGTAAATGAGCCCATCAAATGCCTATATGTCTTATAACCATTAAAAATGAATCCAAGGCTATATATAAATACCTTAATCCAATTCATAATATTTGTGCTTTATTTCAGACGTTTTTTTTTATTATATATAATATTCGACTAACATATAAGTCGATATAAACAACAAAGCCGATATGATATACTCTTAAAAACTAACATACAAATAATACCATTATTAAATTTACTTGGACCAAAAAGCATTGAAATAACTGCAGTTAGTGAACCAATTCCTTCATTTGTAAAACATTTTACAAAACAAAAATATACAATAGAAACTACTATAAATATAACAGCCGCTAGATTTTTACTATTCAATAGCAAATAATCCCCATTTTACCTAATATAGTACATAATAAAGTCCGTTAATAAGGATGCGGTTCATAAAAGCAGTGTCGAAAACCAAATATACTTACGCTAACATCTAAAAATATTACCAACAATAAAAAAAAAAACAAAATGTATTCATTCAATTATTTAATCGCCGCACTAAGTTATTCTATTCGAGAATTTATCGATAAGACGATATCGATTGAATAAAATCGGAAGACAAATCAGAGAGTCAAAAATTTTTAAGCCAAACTTTTAGGCCTATTATTATTAATCGCATTTACATTAATAACGTTATCCGAGATCTATAGAATCGATCTCGTAACAGTATTTTTCAATCGATATAATTTAGCAATATCATATTTAGTTTTCAATTAGAATGTTCTAGAAATGACGAAGCCGTCATTCGAAATTCATTTTACTTCAACGGTATCATTAATCTATTTAACTTTAGTTTTAACATCAACAGACAATTCGTTTTCAGAATTTAAGTTTTCAACAACAGCTGCTAAATAAGCTACAAGGAACGAATTCCTAATTTTTTTGGTAAATATTCGTGTAATGTTAAAGAATTTTTTACTTTAATTTCGAAATTCTACCCTATTACTAGTAAACGTTACCTTTCCTTTCACAACTCTTCAGTGGACGCGATGGGCGCTTTGAGGAGGGGCGTCCTGGGACTCCTCGATCCGTCGGAGTTTTTGGAAGATTGGAAATCTTCGTTCGACAACGAAGCGGGTATTGGTGCGATCTTGAGTTGATGTCCGTTTAGTTTTATTTCAGTTATGGAATGTGACCTGCCATGATTGACGTTTGGTTTTTCTTTATTCGTGGTGGTGGTGGGGTCGTGGGTTGGCGTCTTAGCCATGGCTTGAGGGACTCTCACTCTGTTTGCTTGTTCCCGTAGTGCCATTTGATACGCCACTTCGAAAGCCTCGCCTAGTGTTAGTATTACTTCTGTCGCTTGATCCTGAAAAAGATCATTAGAATTTAATTTTACATGTTTTTCTATTTCAGATTCAGATTCTTCCGTTATACCATGAGCTTCGTATTAACAAAATAGGATGTACTTATATAGTATCAACGTATTTGTATATTATTTTATTATATATTTTTATAGTCAAAAGCATAAATAGGTTTTATAACGTTAAACATCGTTAGAAAAGTTGCAAGTTTCGATCTAAATTGTGAAACCTATATCTAATGGAAGCCAAAAGAGATATGATTGTACCTTTTCTTAATTTAAAAGAAAACCACTTATCTGAATAAAAATAGGTGATAGAATTGAAGTCATAAAGAGATTGTTACAATTATCAAATAAAATACCTACTTACAGGAAATACAAGTAATGATATGATAATTCGTATCAATGATACTAACCATGGTAGCAACTCTGAAGACATGGCAATAGTGGCTCCTAGTGGTGTGGTCTTTGGTGATGTAAGCGAAGTGGGTGAGATCGTCAGCGTCTTGACACGCGCAGTGGATATTACGGATTTCATGTTCACAAACCAGCTCCTAAGGGTACAGAACGAGTAAAAGATAAACTAGATGTTCCAAAAACATATTCTTATAAAAACTATGGAATTGAACGTGAAAATCTATATACACAGACGACGTACGTAATATTGCATTTTGGTTTTGTCATACACGTTGTAATTGTTAATTTGTTGTTCTTTATTTTTGCGTACCGCCCGTTTGTTGTATGTGTATGTATATATTTGTTGTAATAATTTTTGATTTATTACTTACTGATACTTATTTAAGTATGTTAATCTTGTTGTCTCAAATATTTAAGTAATTGTATTACTTTTTTATGAAATAATTTCTTAAGCCATAAACCGTAAAAACAACTAGATATTTCAACGGTATTTGAAATATATATACATGTCAAATACAAAGTATTGGTATTTGATAAATTGATGTTTTTTTTTATTATTAAACAATACAAAAATATTTTCGAACGATGTTAAAACGAATTTTCAATTTTTGTTTCGTGGGTAGACAAGCGAGTAACACTAATTATCCGACCTAACTAACCGTGAAGCCTTCTGACATAAAAATTATCCTCGAAAATATATTAAAAAAACAATCCTTTTTCTGTAAGAAACACAAAGGATAGCCGAGTGGATCGATCAAGTGTGAACGTTGTTCCATAATTAAAAATCAAACGGGCAATGTCAGGGGTTTCGTTTAGCTCCCTGAGGGAGTCACCGTAGGGAATTGCTCTTTATACGCTTGGTTAATTTTCAAAGAAAGTTTCTTTGCACGAAGATTTTTTGAACGTAAATAAAGCTGAGATAGATTATTTGTACCAGTTTGAAAATAATTCTAAAACAAAACAGGGGAAGAATAGAGATTAAAAAGTAGTGTGCGTAAAAAATAAAATTGAGTATTAATCAAGAGCCTAGATTCCTTTACCTTTAATATTTTATATTATTACATACTTAGAATTTAATTTGATGTACATTTCTGTCATACTTACTCTAGTAATTGTATTTAGGAACTTGACCCCTCGGTAACTTATCGAAAGAATGATATCAGGCGAATCACGCGGTTCTTTGGTAGACTTCTTCAACTTCTGGATTGACTTCTTCGTAGATTCTGTCCCTCTTAATTCTTTCACAACTGTCGACCCTAGATACTATTAAAAAAGAAAAATATTGTTTATTAAGTCTTATTGATTAATTCAAACCATTTTACAGTGATTATTCTATTTTGGTGATTTATAACGAGCAATAGCAACTCTTTTTAAGCTCACGCTGCATTCTGCAGGCACAGATAAAATAAACGAAAAGGGTTGCACGTTAAAGGAAACAAAAATCCCAAACTGGCATTGGTTTTGCAATTCAATTAGAGCCAAAAACTTGGATTATAAAATGTTTGTCACATAATAAGAATTCGTTTAATTTTAATTAAAAACATTAGGTTGAATATTAATATTAAATATAATTCTCCTTTAAGTACGAGACACGAGTATTATAATATTGAACAGTATAAAATACTTACATTAGCAACATAAGTCACAGCGCCTGTGACTAGCACAAACGGCTGATGTTTCCATTGCGTTTTTAAAGCGCCAGGCACTCCCACGAGGAGCTCAGATGGCGCTCGAATTTCGAGGTCTGAAGGTCGAGGAGGTTGAGGAGCCGGTCTGTTTTTCTTACTCCGTTTCAAAGTCTCCCCACCAGGGGGTGCAAGTGTAGGAACCACAGGGGGTGGGACAGGTTTTAAATTTTCTGAAGGAGGCAATTTTTCCTTAATTTCCTCTTTTAATTGTTGTATATTATTTTTCTAAAACAAATGAAATGTATTGAAAAATTTATTTTGTAAATAGTCTTCGTTATTTGTACAATTATGTTTTAAGTAGCCGTATTGTAACGAGTAAACAAAACAGCTGCACACCGTAGACAAGAAAAAAGAAATCAAACAAATTTTGTTTTCAACAAAAGAAAGAAATACCTTAATTAACACAAAATATGTATCACAACCGCGAAACTCATTACAGAGCAGACGTTAAAGCAACGTAATAACCTATCGACTACCTGAATATAAAAACACAACGCGCGAAAGAGTGCTAATTAAATCAAAAAGTGCCCAACAAAGGCTGAAACAAAAACGAAAACTGAATCAAACAGTTCACACTTCAGAAGTGTAAAACAAAAATGTTCCGACGTAAAAACGCGTTGTAGACGAGCGTGAAATTTTAATTAAGCCTCTAGAAACGTAAGTCACAAAAGGTTATAATTGACAGTGTCAACCATCTAATTTGACGAGTGTCATTTGACGGTAGTAAAAAATGGTAGAGCAATGTAGTTGGGCTTTGAATAGAATAATCTTCCGTTGCAGTGAACATCAATGCTAAGGGAGATAGGGAGTCGTTCGGCCTTTCACGTGTACTAGGCTTCATCGGTTTTAAGAAATAATTCATTATATCCACATTCATTTCATCGAATAAAAATAGATGTTTTTGGTTTAGATATTGTTGAAATTTAATTTATGAATTTTCACATTATTTTATTTGATAAAAATAAAAACAACTATGACTTCTAAAAAAAAAACTAAAATTTAAATATATGTAAATATTACTTTATTTTTTTGTCTTTGTCTTTAGTTTTATTCATATAGACATATTCGCCCAATCTAATCTTAATACATAAGAAACAAATGTTTCATGAAAATTGATTAAAGAGAGTCCTTGACGAGAGGTTGTTACCAGTAGACACGTAGGTACATATATATATGAGTGAATATTTTACTCCGCACCAATATAAATAACTTACGTCTTTTCTTCTTTCTTTTACTTACAATTTACGCTATAGCATTCTATCAATGATTCTCCACTTTGTATTTTACCCTCAATACATTATAAAAAAGGTAGATCTATACCATATTGCAAAAATATTCCAATTTAGTGGATCAGTTATTTTCATGAATATAGTGCAGTAATATTAAAGTACCCAAGCAATGGACGTTATTCATTAGCACTAATAAAACCCCTAACAATTCTATATATTGCAGCTTAAGTAAATGTACATAGATTTTTTTCTTTCTACAAAACCTATGTATTCCACCGTTTTCACCTCATACCAGTAGTTAGGGCTGTGTAGAGTGGCTCACTCGGCGAATGAATAGCGGTCTGAATAGACGAATTGAGCACTAATTACCCATACAGGGTTGCCGACGTGTGAAATTAAAAAAAAGATCTTGACTATACCTTTTAAAAATACACGTACAAACATACATACATAACGTACATAACGTATTTATATACGTAAATGTATATTTCAAAAGGCGCTTTCTTTATTATTTAAATTTGATTATGTTCTGAAATTAATATATTTATGATTTCTTTCTATAATAACAAGTCTAAATTAAAGCAAACAAAATATGGTAAAATTAATTTGAAAACTGTTAATTATCTTCTCAATTATCATGTTACATTGAATGAGATTATATAAATGTTTATATAAATTGAAAGTATATTAATGTTTTAGTTTCAACGAACATATCAATTTCAAAGATTTATTTGTTTACGTAAAACTTTTTCTTTATTATATTTTTACATTCAATAATAAACTATGTACAGACATGTTTATAATATACAAAATTAAAAAAATACACTACAAATTTACAGCAAAAACAAAAGATTTATCGATTTTAATAAATGTAATAAAAAATTGTAACGGCACCAAGTTTCCCACTACTGGGCGGCTGTGCAACTCTGTTAAGATTTGCTCGTATATAATTTGCAGCTTTTTCCACCACGCCACTTCACTGTGGTCTCGTTATTATGTGGCCGAATTTCCTCCGACAATTTCGACTACGATATTTCAGTACCATTATATTTGTTCAATATTATTTATATATATTTTTTAAATAAAATAAACGAAATTTTCAATATATATTTACAGCAAAACTCGTTATTTTACCTATCAAAGTGTTACCTTCAGTAATAATTTGTAACTTTCTTAGTTGTATATTAAACGGAACACGTGTTCAATTTTCCAACGATATTACCCGTCATTACAATATTCTACTTTTAGTCACACCTGGGGTGTTGCCGGGTAACACACGTGTTTAATTAGCAGGAGATGAGCAATTTGAGAGATTACCTTTAACACCCTATGGATTTTACGCTGATGGCTTTTTAATAAACTTCAAGTGACGTGATAGAGAGATTAAGGGTGACACCGCACTGGGGTAACAAAATGCAAAAATGAAATGACACACATGACACGAAATAATTATAAACTATTAATTTATTCTATCAAAAAATACTAAAACAAATGACTTACGTTAGTACGTCTTTGATAATCGTATCACAATGAGTATTAAGTAATTATGGTACCCTCGGATCGTACATTGAATTTGTAAATTAAAATAATGAAGTAAGCACCTGAGTTTTAAAGTGCTTAATTTATGTTTATAGTTCAACTCGCGTTGGTCGACGAAGCAAAACATCGTGAGAATACCTGCGGTGTGGAATGATGTTCAGCCACATGTGTATCCACCAACCCGCAGAGCAACATGGAGTATGTGAAGAGAAGCAGGTGGAGAAGGATTTATGATGTAATCGTATTATGACCACATTACTAAACAAATTAGACCACCTTACGTTGCTAATAATTTTAACTCAAAACATCGTAACTAACAGGTCTTGAGCAGTTTGACTTCCAAAAAAAACAAATTAAAACATTTAAAAAAGTATAGCCACTGTTTGTATAATGTAAGGAACATACAAATCTAAGGCGTTTAAAAGTTACGATAGAATATAGAAACACATTCATACATGAACCCTGAAAACATTACTCATTTGAGCAGTGCTAAAAGCTTTTATATTGTTTTTTTAATTCAATATCGAATTATACAGCTTAAAACATAGTTGACTTGAAAATATCTCGATTGAAAATCGATGTTTAGAACTGTACTTATATGACATAGTGTCGTCATTAGCACGTCAACATTGAAAACCGATATTATTACGCTTATAATGACTATGTTTACATCCTGAGCGTTTATTATTTCTATCCATTCCATCTATATATTCCATAATTATCATCATCAGCTCTGTAAAATGTATGAAAATTAACTGTCGATTGAGTTAAAATATTTTAAAATTTCAAATATGTAATTTTATTTTTTAAATGAATAATCAATATTTATTATTAATGTAAAATAAATAATTCTTAGATTTAACACTTGAAATGAACTAGAGTCCTAACAAAATAATTAATATTGAGTATTCATTTGAGAAAACGAATCCGAACAATTTCGATATATTTTTGGATTAAGAGTCGAATTTAAATACAGAAAAAATGAATTTACGTCAAAGATTTTATTTATTTACAATATTTGTTTTATTCTACCAGAACAGCCGAAAGTGTTAACAAACAGGGGTTGAAATTGAGTTACAGAATTGATTTAGGCCGAAACCAGTGTCTCATTTAGAAGAAACTTTCAGCTTTTTATTCTTCTGCTATCTTTCTTATCTGGGATAATTTCGATCGAAACGGTCAAAATATACAAATATTTGAATATTTATATGGAGTATTCCAAGGTACCGTTAAGTCTTTAATCCATTAAAATCGTTTGAGTCACAATAGTTATTTTAAAGTTTACATACATATTTATTATCTGTGTAACAAAAATTTAACGCGGGTAAAACCGCGGGGCGCAGTTGGTTTATTAATATAAACGGATATTATGATAATATCAATATAATGATTCAATTCAAAAGATGTAATAAAACGTATATGGGAAGGGATGTCCTGTTTTAAATTAATTCAACGTTTGCAATCGTGTCCTTATGAACGACAAATGGTTTTCAAATGTGATTTGAAATAATATGAATATAAAGTGAAAGTTTTATCAGATTTTTATTTTATTGCTGCATTAGGGAAGGTACTTTGTCTGTAATGTGTTGTTTCATATAAACTATTATTTCTTTCTTTAAGTAACGACGTACAAAGTTTATATAATTTGTGACGACTTCTAAAAAAAATGTACTGCCAATATGTATATAATAAAACGTTGCAGGCATTGCAATATTTATTTAATTTTTTGTCAACATTTATCGACGCCTCGACGGAATCCGATGAAAATGAACGCATTAATAGCGCACTAGAAAACGTAACAATTTATTCAACGACCGTACGATATAAATATTAGTTTTTACAAATGTAATGATTGTCATCCTGACCTCATTTGAAGAATGACCAACACATGTCAATGTGAAAATAAACGCAGTTCTACTTCTTCAGTCATACTCATAGCCTGATGGGAAGGCAATCTGAGTCTTTTAATATTAATATACTAACTCGATGTATAATATGGTTTTATTCTTCGGGTGAGCTTTGATTTATTGGATGTCATATTGATTACCTTTTTTTATATTTATAACACAAAGTTTCCCGTGATAAAAAATATTGCTATCTAGATTGTGCTACTTTTTTATATTTATTATATGTTACCTTTGTGATAACTTTTAGAAAGTTAGCATATGTATATCATCTATAAGTCTGCACACGACATTGTAAAATTAATGTTTGATATAGAATATATAGATTATATAAATTAAAGTAGTCATAAAATCTGTATGTAGATTTCGATTAAATCACAAACATCCGAGATAAAGTACCTATTTAGCTTAAAGGACAAATAAGTTAATTTAAAAATAATCAATTTGTTTGATAACTCACAATTACTCTTTCATAACGTGAGCATCAAGTATCATATCAACTCCCTCGATAATAATTCCAAGCCGTCATCGGATGTCCTTTTTACGATATATTAATTGAAATCATTGCATATAATGCATAATAATCGCAATATAATGTATTGCGATTATCATGAAATGAGTAAATGAATTTATTTTAGTATTTTATAGAAGATATGCACATATATTAAGTACGAATATTAATAATAAACTTAGAAGAAAATATTCTTTAATTTATTTATTTATATGCATATTTTATCTCTAATTCGGCAAAAAAAGCTTTTGTCAAATTGTGGACGAGGGTCGTCCAAATTGTCAGGATGAAACGTTCAATTAACAACATTCGACGTTCATGCTTTGTAATTTTATTATTATTAATTTTGATTTATTGTGATTATTTTGCTTATAATGTAAATAATTTTTATGTAAATAAATTATAGTAATTATAATTAATATGTGTTTATTTACTTATTTATTAAATTTGCATGTTGTGGCTAACCTAATTGTGTTTAATAGAGATAATTTATTAGACTACAATTTATTATATTAATCATTTATAAAAGTTAATAAATTAAAAACTTATCCTTTCCCGAGCAGGATTTTTACATCCGCAACATTATTATAACCATTTATTTTTTTAAATAAATAACTTGTACTGCTGTAAGTTACATATAAGAAAATGTAAGAAATGCCTATATTTCTAGTAAAATATCCTATATTAGCATGTAAATGTCCCACTGCATGGCTAAGGCTAGAAAGTTTCCGGTTATCTTATAATTTACCCGTTTTTGTATTTGTATTAACAGAGTAATACAAAACCCTCACATTCACAGTAGCTTATACAAAGTCAACACAAACAGGAAAAAAATTAGTTTGAAATTATAACGGTTTTTTCTTTCTATTACGCAATGTCTGGGAGACATTATTAATATGCATGATAAGTGTTATTGCCGTGTCAGTCTGTGCGCGCAGACTACATCCATGTTTAGAATATATATATGCTTAAATTGGCGAACAGACAGACCAAGGACGTGTTGTTGGCACAGTGTCTTATATAAATGACTTTATCAAAATTATTCGAAGGTGAAATTGAAGTAACATCAACGTGCGTTTGGATATAACTGATTTTAAATAACATTGTGCCCTAATTTTCTTTTTTAAGCCGATACAGCACAATTGATAGAACATATTAATCCGTAGATCGCGAGTTCAAACCGAGCAAGCACAGAGTTTCCACTTTACTAAACCTTTGTTTTATAAAAAAAAAATAGTTACATATAGATATGACATATATTGACGTACTTATGAGAAAATGTAGTGTGTCAATTTGAAACCTTTTAAGATCTTCAAATACCACTAATTGACCAATTAGATAAAACATACTATTTTAATGATAAACAAAATAAAAACATAGAAAGAACTCGTAAACACACTTCTTAAGTCACTTTGTCACTCAAGTGAAGTCACAAGTTCACTAATAGAACCTACTATCCATTTCCAGAGCATTGCTTAGAAGGTAGCAAAAATCTATTTTATTCTATTACAAGTCTTTATTATCCACAGTGATAAATATACGATGATGTCAATTAACCTTGAGAACAATTCCTATGAATCATTTGCCAAAAAACGTTTGAGGCGATGCTCTTAAATTTTATAAATCGCACAAGTGATATTAAAACGTTATCAACGCTGGTTAAGTTAAGACGAGTGTATTCCAATGGAAGGAGAAGTAAAGATAAATAAACAAGCGTAACCTTGAATTGACATGATATCATTGGTCGAGATACCAATAATCTGTGGTGTTCGTGAAAAAACGTTTTCAATGTTAACGAAGTTGACGTGTGAACTTCGGAAGTAAAATTAAAGTGGATACAAGTAGTTAAGTGAAATAATGATAAAGCAATATTTTATATTAAACAAGAACTGTTTGTATTATATAATATAGCGGAGTTATTAGCAAATCGAATGGATATATGGAATATATATAAATCTATATTTTTTTTATCTTTAACCCTGTTCTATAATAATAATATTGCATATATTTATATAATAGAATAGTAAGTGGTCACCAATGCCCATAGATTGGCATTGTAAGAAATGTTAACCCTCGCTTACATCTCCAATGCGCACCAACCTTGGGAACTAAAATGTTATGTCCCTTGTGCCTATGATTACACTGGCTCACTCTTCAAACGGAACTCAACAATACCAAGCATTGCTGTTTAGCGGTAGAATAACTGATGAGTGGGTGGTACCTACCCAGACGAGCTTGCAAAAAGCCCTACCACCAGTAAAAAAAAAGGTTTTGAGCATGTGTAAATCTAACAGAAATAAAATTTGACAAACTTACCAAGTTTTTGAGATCGGTATTAATTTCTTCGATGTTGTTAACGGGTCCGTTTTGTTCTCCGGACACCGAACACAATATCCTTTTCCTATGGCCAGTCTTATTTATTTCTAGAACTGCAGTCAATTCAACCTCCCAGATCCGTTTCACTCTATCCATATCAACGTATAAATGTTTCCTAAATGTATCACTATATTGTTCTAAGTTTATAGTCCTAAGCCAATCATCCACTGATTCGTTTTGGTTTTTACTTATATTATTATTGTTATGGTTATTGCTTATTTCGGTTATTTTAAGAGGTAATTGTGTAGCTGACTCGAGTATCTTCTGTCTGTCGTTTTCTTCTATACCCATTTCACGTAAGTCGTTATCGTTAAGGATCCCATTCTGAAAATAAATATCAATCTCTGCGATCAAAAAATAAATAAATATTTCTAAATATATAGATTGTAGTTAAATAAAATAGTACGCGAAAGAAGCATGCAATGACGTTAACCAATCAAGTGCTATTAACGTCAAAAATAACAAAAACAATTAATTCTAAAAGTAAGCAACATATATTACTCACGATAAAATCTATGTCGTCATATCCGCTCTCTACGAACAATGGTTCATAATCGTGCATCCCAAGTCCTGATAACCAGATACCTAAGCTCGACGCTACAGACGGACTCAGGCTTGATTCGGAACAGCTGAGGCCGAGCCGGGACGTAAACTCCTGTTCAAGTTCCGACACGAAAACTGATTCCCGGACGAGCTTGCTTCCAAATGAAGCCATTATCTCCGAGATCTTGGCCCACTCCTCCTGGTTAAAAAAAAAAAAAAAAAAAACAAAATATTAATACAGTTATATTTAGATACACTTTTATCGCATATTTGGATAAGTAAAAATTAACGGATGTTATTTTTGAAACAACGCATGTATCGTCATTAAAAATTTAAAAATAGATTTTCCTTACAATGATGATGCTTGCTAAACTAACCGTTCCCGAATGCCTCTAATACATCGTTACGTTTCCACGCTTGTTGACTCACAGCTCTTTTAAAGGCACCAAGTCATTCATGATTTCCGGTATATTGTTGTGGTCTTTTCGTATAGGAAAATCGTAAAACTATACGTAAATTAATATACATCAGAAAGTTTGATATGTTATCGTAATTAATTTGAATATTTACATCATTCAATATAAAATAAGTCAGCCGAAATAATTTAATTGACAATTAAAACTACCAATTAAAAAGGCAGGGTTCTACGAAAACTCCTCGATTTTATTTTGGCGGAATATATTTATTCGGAGCAATTTAAATATCCTGCATTATATTTATAAGTCAGATTAGCATATTAAAACAGCTGCCGTCGGCAAGGAGGCTTATGCACCTGTCCAACATATGCATGATGCAGATAGCGTTTATGTGTATCCAAATGTAGTGTATGCAGACACATGACAATCAAGAAAAAATTACTTGCAATTTATCTGCCTAACGAAAGCGATTTAAATAATGATTTTAATATATACGATATTTAAAATGGGAGTAGCAGCTGCTATCATTCAGACGCGTCACTTGTCACAGTGATATTCACAACTCACTCAAACCGCATATATATTATTACTAATAGTATAAACAATTTTTTTAAGTTAAATACTTTTGCTTACTTCATAAGGATAACCGCAAGTTTGATGGACATAGAGGGAGAGTAAATGAAGATATGAGTAGAGATAGAGATGAATGGAAGAGAAATACATACTGCTCTATCTTCTTATCAATGGGATAATGAAAAAATAATAAGTCTAGTGAATGTTATTTATTATACTGTTTGTTTCGCTTATGTAGTATTATCTTCGTGGCGTATTTCGGTAAAATTGATTTGCTACTTACGGATCAGATGCCTAACAAGCAGGTAGTATGATAAACGTGTGATGATAACAAATACTGGTGTTCGAGTAAAAAATGTTAACACCACTCTTACTCTTCAACTATTCGTAAGCAAAAAGTTTCTTGAATATTGTAACCGGGCTTTACTCGATAAATAAATTGTATATTGCGTTATAATAATACAATATAAAAAAGTGTGAAGGAAGTTTGTGAAAATATTACAATCGTTTATGAATATTATCCTTTTTTATTGATATTATATGGCATTGACATAATTCAAGATCTCATTGTGCTTAGAGAAAAAAAAAAATATCGATTAATTTTGCGATGAATAAATCCTGAAAATAATATATAAAGGTATCGTGCTTAAATTATCTTAAACTTAATTCCTTATTTTTAAATCTGTTATTTTTATTTGTGTAAAATATGCATATTGTTAATTTTATTACGTAATAAATAAACAAATAAATAATCATACGTAAAAGCCGAGATGGCCTAGTGGTAAGAACGCGTGAATCTTAACCGATGATCGTGGGTTCAAACCCGGGCAAGCACCACTGAATTTTCATGTGCTTAATTTGTGATTATAATTCATCTCGTGCTTGACGGTGAAGGAAAACATCGTGAGGAAACCTGCATGTGTCTAATTTCACTGAAATTCTGCCACATGTGTATTCCACCAACCCGCATTGGAGCAGCGTGGTGGAATAAGCTCCAAACCTTCTCCTCAAAAAAAAAAAAAGAGGTGCGGAGGCCTTTAGCCCAGCAGTGGGACATTCACAGGCTGTTACGGTTACGGTATCGTTAAGTATTACCGTTACTGGTGCGATTTTGTGTCTATTTAGAAATCCTTAAGATTAACTAAAACTTTATTACAATATTTTGTTACAATTAAGATTTACAATAACGTTTACAAATTAAAAACTACACCGAAAATAAATGAATAAATGAAATAGAAAAAAAAATAAACATTTTCGAATACAGAATATTGACGCGACACATCATTACATAATTTTTATTTAGGTAAGCATAAATTATCGATTATGATTTGATACAAAAGGAACAAACTAATGATAAAAGTTTTACCAACTATTAGAGATAACAATTTCAAACGTTTTGTGTCACGGCAACATTATCATTGTTTGACATTGAATTTAAAAGTACACGATAAGGTTTTAAATAATTCTATTTATTTAATTTTATATGGAAATTTGTTTCGATCAACTTTATTTGCCAATGCTTATATGTCTGTTTGACACCATTTGATCGATCACCAGCGAGTACACAACATGTATTTTTACTTGGAGGTTTTTATAGTAAGCAGTTCATTTAACTCCCCGCTAGATGGCGTTGCAACACGTTAACTTCTATACCGTATCGATCGTCATGATAATTGGTAGATATACACAGACGGAAAAATATCAAGAAAATAAACTAACAATTAAACTACTACAACTATTTTTTATTTATGTCTTGAACATAATTATGCAAATCTTTTATTAGAATACAATGGCTAACAGCTCTTAAATATTTTTACGTAAAGAAATTTTGTTCGAAATTAATGAATTAAATACGGGACAAACAAAGCTAGATACAAAGTAAAATCTTCCACGGATTCAGTAACGAAAATATCCCGACTTGAAACAGGCAAAAGAATGCCAGTGTAATTACAGGCACAAAGGGTTTAACATCTTAGTTCCCAAGGTTGGTGGCGCATTGGTGATGTAAGCGATGGTTAACATTTCTTACATGCCAATGTCTATGGGCGTTGGTGACCACTTACCATCAGGTGGCCCATATGCTCGCCCGCCTTCCTATTCTATTAAAAAAAAAACAATGGGTTTATATTTTGTTAATTGTAACAAGTATATTGATTGTACTATGCTCTGATCATCTTTCAAGTACCAATGTTTATAAGTACATAATATATCAAATAACAATTTTACATTTTATAATTATTATCGTTATTTCAAAGCTACATACTATAACGCATGTTAAATATATTATGTACGTTTATTTATCTATCGGGTAACACCGCTCGCCACATACTCTACCATCAAGCGACAATGCATTATTGTAAAGGTTCAGCTATTCAGTGTAATTACAGGAACAAAAGACATCACTTAAATTGTACGGTTGGTGGAGCAACCTTATATATATACACGTTCCTAATTGTACCACATCCAAGGCTAAATAAAAAAAAATTCAGAACACGTCACGAGTATTTAATGAATTCTTAATTTTAGTGCAGGTGTGCTAATTTAAGCTACCTGTTTTTGTCTTTCAATAGATCATAATAACAGAAGTTCGTATTCACATCACGTCACATTATCTTAAAGGGCTTATAATAATATAACATACAAGTTAAGCCTAATTTGGGAAATAGTTATTAATTATATGGCCCTAAATTTTTTTTTAACGATAACAATTTTTTTATCCAAAATAAGTTTAAATGAGCTGTGGTAAATTAAAAAAAATATGTGTTATTTTGAAAATGGAACATAATAGCTTATGATAACTTTTTATGTTCTGAAACATTTAAACCGATTGTGCGTAGCCTTAACAGCAGGTGTTCTTACCGTAACCGCTAATTTCCACGGCTTCCTGCCTTTGTGTTGTTTCATGGACATATGAACAAATTGCAAATCTGCATTATAATACTGAATGACGAAGATTATACGTAAATATAAATTTGTTCGTTGCATTTTGAATGACTTATATTTTACAAATACCTATTTCAGTAATAGTATTTTATTTACTATTTTATTAATGAAATTTATTCTACGAATGACATACGCATATATTAAATATACAATACAGAAGTGTGTAATTGAGGAAGCGTGAAGATGTCTCGATGACATTGTCAAAGCCGAATATGGCTCATATTACAGGCGCGGGTTCGAGGGAGCCAACAGTGGGCCTCCCCACTGTATGTAGATGTAACAAATAGGTACTTTTGAAGGGTAATTGAGCCAGTGTGATTACAGAACAAAGGATTAAGTGTCTTCGATTTACTTATATAATAAAAATAAATAAGTATTACCTGTTCATCAAATGGACTGAGTATTGAAAGCGATTTGTCCCCGCTCTGCGTCGAGCTCGTGGTATTGCTCCTTCGTCTGACCTCCTCTTCAACGCCATTGGTCCTCTCGGCAGTTCCATTACTGCTAACGCTGTTCAAATTCTGTTCGGTCGGCGAAGCGTCGTATACAGACTTCAGTTTTCGCAAAGTTTTTGGTCGCTCCGCTGGCATCGGCCGGAGACCGATCCCGTCGAGGGTCGTAGTTGAGCCTTTGAAGAGGCCTGTGAACAAATTGTATTTATTAGACTCTATTTTAAAGTAGGTAGACGTTGTCCTGTCTATGTGTTTAATGGCGTATATTAACTTAATTATGGCTACATGGTAGCGATAGATGGCGTTAATTGAATTTGTCAATCTGAATCGCGCTGCCTAGATTCGCTACTTAATATATAAAGTGTGATTGATTATGTTAATATGATCAGTTCAAATAAATCGTAGTGTGAACAGTGAAAAGCTCTTACTTAGTTTTCTTTACCGTTATATCCACCGAAATTATTTCGGCGTAAACTATGTATACCATTTGTCAAGGTGATTAGTTCAGCGGTATAGAAGTTGATAAGCTGCTAGTCATCTAGCTACTAGTTGCAACAAATTATAAAGTTTAAAACCAATTCCATAAAATTTTGGTGGCATAAAAGCTGGTCAAATGCTATCAAAGTATTAATCCCAAACAGACATACCAAAATCTATTTTAATATATGTTTAAGAAATATGTAATCAAATTGCGTTATCAGTGACAGTAATTTTTAATACCAAATGTCGTCATTACATAATAGTGTCAATGATAATATTGTTATTAAAATTATCGCTATGGAATCTAGGACACGTGATTCTTGGGGACGAAGTTCGATTGTTCTACTATTCTCGTATGACGTGTTGTTTTTACCAAAACAAGCCAGCAGCATAATGTAGACACCAATCATAATTGACGAGTAAATAGATATTATAAATAGAGTCGTATAAGAATTAACTGCTGGTAGGGCTTTGTGCAAGCTCGTCTAAGTAGGTACCACCCACTCATCAGATATTCTACTGCAAAACAGCAGTACTTGGTATTATTGTGTTCCGGTTTGAAGGGTGAGTGTGATAGTGTATTTACAGGCACAAGGTACATAAGATTTGGTTCTCAAGGTTGGTGGCGCATTGGCGATGTAAGCGATGTTTAACATTTCTTACAATGCCAATGTCTATGGGCGTTGGTGAGCACTTACCATCAGGTAGCCCATATTCTCGTCCGCCTATCTATTGTATAAAAAATAAATATCGAGCGACTTTTTACATACATATTACATACTAGGATGCCCTTGTATTAGTACATAATGAGATATAAATTAGGTTAAAATACAACCTGGCGATATTCGTGCCGTTCCAAAATTAAGTAAAAAAAGAGTGAAACTAAACAACTGATTAACCATTCAGACCAAGGCCGGTAATTTGAGACTTAAGTCTATAGAAGATTGTGTCACAATTTCTATTATCGTTGAAAATTGCTCGAAATATCTGATGAAATATTATGTTTGCCTTCAAACCATTAGAACATTTTTTTTTGTAAACTCAGACATTAAAATAAGAAGTAAGAAATTAGTAAAAATATAGAGAAAGTACTGAATACATTCAGAAAGATATCGTTATAAACACTAGTGTTTATTTTATTAAAAAAAAACTACGACAATATACGTCTGAATCTCATATCCTTATAAACGTTGTTTAGTTAAATACTGATTTCTCTCTTTCTGTCATCATTGATTTAAAATTCGAAAGAAGAAGACGCAGCATTGTTTGACTTATCACCCGCTAAACAACATTTATAGGATAAGCAGTTAACTTCATCAACACAATATTGTCCTTTTTATTATCCTTAAAAAAATAAAATATTACCGATTGAAATTGATCAAAACCAATACATCTTGTAAACGATCTAAAAGTTTCAAACATCACAATCGCGATTTTGATAATTGATAAAACACGTACACGATTATGTAACGGAAAACATGTCTTATCATTTTGAGATGAAGAACTATTTCCCTTTGAACTGTCGAACAAATCAAGTAGCACTTATTTTACTCTACATATACTAATATTTTATTTAGATAACAAATAATGTTCAACGATATTAGTGATAAAGTATACAGATTTTCATATTGATATATATAAAGAATTACATCTGTATTTTGTTTATATTATGACCCAGTATACTTTAATATATTTTACCAAAAGTCAGCTAACATTGTCCTGCCTGCGTATATAAGTCATGGCGATCGGTTAAATGATAGACAGTCAAATTATATAAACGAAATATTTTCATTATCAGAAGTGTTATTAATATGTCGAAGAAAATACTAATTACAAATACTCTTATATTTAACCCATATAGTTACCAAAACGGATAACATTAACTTAATTATAAAAATAATTTTATGTTTTCTATGCTACACGATTTTAGCTTTACCTATTTAATGTTTTTCAAACTTACGACAACGCTTTTTTCATTTGTTAAAGGATAAACGAATTATTCGATTCATATTCATAATATTAAGTTCCAATTGGATATATTTTATGTACAATTGTTGAAGATCCAAATAAATAAATAATACGATTGTATCGTCATAAACGCCAAAATGGTGACAAAAATCAGAAAATTAGAACAGTTAGGCGACAGGGATTAGTTTATAAACTCATTTGCATGATTTTACTTACAATAACGAAGAGAGGAAGTTAAATAGAAGCTTATAATTGTTGCTTTAAAATAATTTGTATTATAAGATTCTTAGTTTACAAATGGTCTGCAATATATTTATTATAACTTCAATTGAATACCTACATGTGAATAGGATCGAATTTTGTTGTTGAATTGTAAATTAGATCAATATGAAGGAATGCTTTGTTCAGCGTTTATAAACGGAAGCAGATACAATTTGAACCAATTCTAGCTTAATAAAGCGTGTGATACCGACAAAAGCGGACGAGAGTACTATTTGAATTAATATGATTCAGTCAATTAACATTTATTATTATATAAATCAAGGTCACGTGTCGTGTGGTTACCGCCAGAGTAGGACAAAATCAACTTTCATCTCTTTTACATAGGCGAAGAAGTTTGGAGCTCCTACGGACTAAAGCCCTAAAGTGTCCTTCGCTGTTATATGATGAAGCAGTGGAAACCACACAGAATAATTTAACAGCAGTTGTCCAACCTAGGATTCAGTATGATCGAAACATTCTTTATCTGTACTTGAGGAAGGCCTCTGCGGATACTTACCCACCAGCTGAAGTTATGTAAGGCTCACATCGAATAAAACCCAAATATGTCCCTTTAGATATACGACGAAACCATGGAAAAGCTATCACACACCGAAACAGACAAAAACCAAACTATTTTAACCTATGGAAGTAATAAAAGCTGATCAAGGGAATTTTATGTTGATTAGGTTGATTAGATTACTGAATTAACTTTACTGTTTCTATTCTATCTATGTACATTGTATGTAGTCCTTTATGTATAATTGTTGTTTATTATGAAAACAATATTAAATATTGTCGATGAAAATTTAATTAAATTAATAATATCGCAAGTTCACACTCACTATTTCTCTTGTGTGATCATTATGAAGGCGAACAATAGATATTGACATAAAATATAGTGATTTTTAAGTTGATGAAAAATATTTTGAACTTTTTAACGTGACCTTGATTTACAGATTGAATGTATTTCGCTACATGTCGCTAAGCTTAAACCAAATGTAAGACTATGTATAACTTAGATTTTTATCTTTTGTAATAAAATATCTTTGTTCAAAAGTAAAATTTATAATGCAACTACAAGACTTATATACATATGACACAAGTTAGACGAACAATAAGGTTTCATTCACGCGAGTCGAGATCAGTCACGATTAAAGTCAAAGGTTAGATTCCAATACTTATCGGATTTAAAGTCTAAAGAACATTTCATCAAAATGCGAAACTGTACTAGAAATTCTCATTAAAATTATCAATTTTAGCTTACGAAGGAAAATTAACTTATTTGAAACAAAATAACTTAGTCAATTCGTCCGTATTTATATATTATGTATGTGATTTTTTTGGAGAAATATTTTTTTTCGTTTATAAAACCGATTATAATGATAATTATTTTTTATTTATTCAGTAAAGCTCCAAGACGTTCCCAACTTGGTATTGGAATTGACACTTTGTTTACTTTACATTAAGGAAAAAAAAAAATTACAAAACACAGCCTAAAAATATTCAGCCATTAAAATTCAATCTTTCAATTTATATTAACTGTATTCTATTTTACTTTCGTTAAAGCACACTATGAATCAAAAATTCACTTCAAATAACAATTCAATCGCCCTAAAAGTTGTACAACTATAAAAGTAGAAAGTTAAAGGAAATAAGCATTTAGGTAAAGAACTATATACTATTTTCGGAAGTACTATCACGAAGGTTTTTACTAACTACGTATGTTATCGTGAATGAACGGCACATGGCATCACATAGCTTCCATCGGGTGAGCGACCACAATGGCCTATTGTTTCTCGTTCGTTTTAACTGTCACTAGTTCTTACATAAACGACGCTTCACGATTTTAGCTTTACTTATTCGGTGTTTTTCAAACTTGCGACAACGTCTCCGAAATTGATCTGTTAAAGGATAAATGAATTATTTGATTCTTTGTGAACCAGTGTTTCCAAAAGTTATTTAGTGAAGTTTCAAAATCACTACTTTGGGAGTAATTTCAACATAGTACTTTTGAACTTCTAAGATAAGTCTAGATATTTTTTTTATAGAATAGGAAGGCGGACGAACATATGGGCCACCTGATGGTAAGTTGTCACCAATGCCCACAGACATTGGCATTGAAAGAAATGTTAACCATCGCTTACATGACCAATGCGCCACCAACCTTGGGAACTAAGATGTTATGTCCCTTGTGTCTGTAATTACACTGGCTCACTCACCCTTTAAGCCGGAACACAACAATACCAAGTACTGCTGTTTTGCGGTAGAATATCTAAAGAGTGGGTGGTACCTACCCAGACGAGCTTGCACAAAGCTCTACCACCAGTAAATATATTACAGAACGAAAAAGTAATAATAATAAATAACATAACAAGCTGACCTTTATACAACTATGTTAAAATAACAGCCACAGATTAAATTAGATCACACTTGTAATTTATAAGATTATTTTCAGTCAAGCATTTGTTACTTGTTAAGCTGTCGAATTTATAAACTTAATCAACTAGCGTTAAAATTTATATCATCAAAAGTCAAAATATTACTCAACTTATTTAACCCTTTTAAACACATTCCAATAAAATTTGTTTTAAGGAGTGATTAGTTAAATATTGCTTCGTCTTTTTCTTTCCAATGTCATATCAATGTTCACAGAAAGAGTCATCAGTATGTAACTAAATACCGCTAATCAATGTGCATGAGTAAGCCCTCTAATATTTTCATAACACAATAGTTTTTTAAATTTCGAACGTTTGTTCTTCGAATGTCAAATCAATGATGACAAAATCAGTGTTTAATTAAACACCGCTAAACAATGTATGTAAGTAAGCCCGGTAATATTTTCATAACTTAATTGCTTTTTTTTATATTTCGAACGTTTGTCTTGTTTCGAATGTCAAATCAATGATGACGGAAAAAGTAATCAGACCGAAACGAAACACTGGCGAACAACAATTTTAAGTAAGGCCACTAAAATATTCATAAACACATTCCTTTTTTAAAATTTTGAACAGAATATAACAATTTTATAATTGCAGACTGGTGGTAGGGCTTTGTGCAAGCCCGTCTGGGTAGGTACCACCCACTCATCAGATATTCTACCGCAAAATAGCAGTACTTGTTATTGTTGTGTTCCGGTTTGAAGGGTGAGTGAGCCAGTGTAATTACAAGGGACATAAAATCTTAGTTCCCAAGGTTGGTGGCACATTGGCTATGTAAGCGATGGTTGACATTCCTTACAATGCCAATGTCTAAGAGCGTTTGGTGACCACTTACCATCAAATCAATGATGAAGGAAATAGTAGTCAGTGTTTATATTCAGCAGAACAACAAGTAAGGTCGCTAATATTTCCACAAAACATATTCCCTTTTTTTATTTTCTAACACAATATAACAATTCTATAATTACTAAGATATATATTATATATGAAACTAAGCTATTGTAACTTTCGTATTCTGTGCGTTTACGCATCGTTCACTTCGCATAGACACCGAAGACCGTAATTTATATTTAAAAAAAAAAAAGGAACATTGAAACGCATCCTTGGCTTTGGTATATATATGGTCAAAATTAATAATATGTATATAAATATATAAACGTGGTGATTCCCATAAACGTAAGCATACTCTCAATTCAATTGTTCACTAAGTGGATTTACACAATGATTTCGCCGAAGTCACGTAGTCAGTGAAATTTGTAGAATTTCATGTCTGATCATTTTATAAACCGCAATTTGTCATTTTATTAAGCTATAAATATGGAAGAACATGTCTTACGATGATTTATATGAAGTGTTCACGCTCACTTCAAACACATTCGTAGAAAATTATACCAAGAGTAATAATTAATAATTTATTGAGAATAACTACAATGGGATGTGAAAATTACTATACATCTAAACTGGTGGTAAGGCCAAAGATCAAATCTAAAGGACTCTAATATGTGAATAAGGTGAGGTAAATAATGAGCCAATCATTTATATTTCTACATAAAACATATGTAATGCAAACGCGAAACTCATTATAGAAAATGATCGTAAAATGTCAGAAAGTGATATCAAACATACGTGTATCATTTACAACTATAAAATATATAACTTTTAAAGAATACATGCATTGCAGTAAATCAAGCAAAGATTACAACATTTGAGGTGAGTAAATGATTCTTGTAGAATAGCACAGCAAATCATATGACGGTTTTTTATAAGAATTCATGACATGGAAAGTTTGATACCGCTGTAACGTGCTAAAAATTTCAATATGATTTGTTCAACTTAAGTTTCTAAGAACTACGATTAGTCATAACTAATATATTCATTTTTCGAAATTGTGTACGTCATTGTGTAATACTTCGATCATGCAATATTTTTTTTAAGAACCATTGCAATGTATAATGTAAATTAACTATAATCACTATCAATCTTATTGTTAGTAACTATTTATTTCTATACATTTTTTCTATTGTGATTTTTTTTATTTAGTAATAAATTAAGTAAAAAAAAAGATTATTTATCAAACATTTTTAATAAAAAAATGACAATACAAAATTGAATTGTCATCGGAGTCAAGTTTGTGCAAAATTTTAGTAAAATCGGTTAGAACTGGTTTAAATCAGTTGCTAGAATCGACCCCTAGACATTAATAGGTGAAGTTAAATAAAATATTGTAAAAATAAAATTAAATCACAAACATAACTATTGCAGCATAAAAATGTAATATCACTTTAAGGTAACATAATAATTCTCCAAATGTTCATATTTGAACAAGTGTCCGGACATGAAAATTTAGGTCACGTTTTAAATAACGGTTATACAAATAAAACTTACAGTTTCCCATCAGTATGGCAATCATTAAATATTCTTAAACGTTTAACAGCCGTCATCTCTACATTAGTCAGATTTATTTAAAGAAACACCGATAATCTCATGCTCACAAAACAAACCGATTCCGAACGCTTAATTCCATAATTCACTGCGACGACACGATTAATCTCAGTCGTATATCGGTTGTTAATTTCAATCTGTCACCATTTCCTGATAATGTTAGATGTTCTATCACTTATGTTATTTCGTTCAACACTAATACCGAAGTAAATGATGACACATATATTAATATAGACAATGAAGAGTGCGTTCGATTAGACGGTCGCAGGAAGACTGTGGACGCAAAATTGCAAGTGAAACAATATTGATAAGAAAACCGTACGTCGGAACCTCACTTATCGACCACTTTATTAATCTGAATCAATTTATTCATGTAGACAATTGTTGAAACACTTTCAGTTGGAACACGGGAGTTTTCAATTGGTGAGTTTTTAACGATGGATGTTGGACTAACCTTGAATTATGGCTTTCAAATATTAAGGTTGCATTTCTGTTTAATAAGAAAATAGTTCATATTATTATTAAAACATGCTTAATTTTTATTTTTTTATAGAAAAACAATAATAAATTTTGTATTGTTTTAAAATATAAATAAGAGAATAAGATATTTTTTTTAATGTTTATTATACAATATAATGATCAAGTGTCAAGTTCAACTGGTAACTATTGATAATCTTATATTTCTAAAAATACTTTGAACCCAAGTCTTACATAACGATATGAGATCATGGTATCACAATTTATAAAAACGAGTTCATTACGATACAGATGCAGTACTGCGATAGTCCTACAATATAATCAGACATGTGATAACTATAATAAACTTTATTACAATTGGATAGAGTTTAAAATTAAATTACCTAACAACATAAGCTTCAATGTTGCATCCAAACGTGTTTTAATAGTGAATTTACATTTCGAATAACAAAATAGTCGGCCTGATAATGTTATTACAACCATCCATCAAAGACATTGGGTATCGTCTGATTTGGGCATTTCGTACGTTTAAACTAAAATTTTTATCTGTTTTATAATGTGTCGTAACGGAGATTTATTAAGATGCATTAATGAAGAGCTTTCTACACAGAGTGGCCAAGTGTATAGATTTTTTCGGACAAATCTAGGAAAAAATATTTTGTCTGAAAACTATAAATATGTTCAGTTTTTTTTTTTTATAAAACACAATATAAAAACAAATTTTGAACAATTTTTTTTTAAATGCCAGAAACATTACAACGTAATGTTATCAGATTTGTGGTGTGTTACATCTTTAAATCGAAGTTACTTAATTGCGCAGTCTTGTATTAATTTAAACATGGGGATACTAAAATTTTCTTTGAGTTACGAAATTGCTTACTATAATCTTTATTAGATGCGATTAATATTAACTGTATATTGTGAGAACATTTTCGTTTTCTTGAGAACTTGGTTTCCAACGATGCCGTGTGAAACATGACACGTGCTCATTAAATAATAAGCTTCTACGTAAAAATATCATAAATATATCGAATGTACCATCAACGAACCTATTCATAGACAACATTTGAAAAGTATATATATATATATATTTATTTGAAAAGTTATCTATGTTAGTTATAAATGTTATCTATGAATATATTCGTTGATGCTACATTATATATATCTAGAGCATGAAAAACTGTCGTAGCCTTCTTTATCCTTATCCGAAATAAAGTATAGCTTAGCTTTTATGTTATTTTTGGATAAAGTAACTTCCTAATTACGAAAGAATTATTGAAATCGGTTCAGTAGTTTTAGAGTTTATCGATTACAAACAAATATTTCCTCTGTATAATATAAATAGAAGTATAAATAATAAAAAGAAAGGAAAATAAATGAAAATGAAATTATTAGCAGAGCGACGCTCAGTGACGTTAACAGAGAGATATAGACTCAAAACCTGTTAAACTGCAATATATTTAATATTTTTCCTTATTTAAATAAATTATCTGAAGCAACTTATTATAGCCTGATTTAAAGTTCATCGGTATAAGAGAGAAGTCTTAATATATATTAAATGAAAAATAACCCTAAGTGTCTCAATCCTGGTCAGAGACCTTCTCGTCATATATAAAAAAAAACTTAAAGACAATTCCATAATCATTAAATGGAAGTACACATGTGACAGTGTTTCCTCATTGTTTTTCTTCCCCCAATGATTCTAGACCGAATTTTGGACTTCACAGCCGATCTCAAGGACTAACCAATGTCATAATGTAGAAGTGTGTACAAAAACACAAGTGCTCTCTTACTTCTCTCACTCTCATACTTCCACGATACACATAGAAATCAGGCACTTTCCGAGGCACAAGCTAATAACAGTACCATCTACTCAGAATTTCCTAATTGAAAGACTCAATAAATACTTATCGGCTCAACTAGCGATTGCATATGATGTAACTTGTATAAAATAAATATTATTATTTAATAATCTCGGCTTTCCTAAAAAACTCTAAGGTCATAAGGTTTTTATCCATCAGCATGCTTCACCCTATACGCACACATGTTGTCGATTAATTTTTGTTTTTACCATCGTTACCCCGCACCGGAAATTGATATAATGACGTATATACTGAGAGATTATAAGATAAATGTTTGAAGTGAAGTTTATTTTCTAAATATTACTTGATCTAACTTAAACTTGAGGTGTTATAGATAGGTAACAAAACAAAACTGTTTTTAATATGTACTAAGACGCTGTAAATGCCAGACTGAGCCAAGGTTTTGAGGAATTAGCCGAGATAAACCAGTGATTAAAAAACACGAATCTTAACATAAGACTGTGGGTTCAAGGCCTGACTTTAATGGTGCTTATTAAATTTTCAAGTGCTTAATTTGTTCTTATAATACAACTTTTTCTGAAAATAAACTCCATTCATCCGCATTGAAAGAGCGTGGTGGAATTAGCTCCAAGCATTCTCTTCAAACGGTCATTTACAGGTTGTACTTTGGAGGTTACTATGACAGAGGTCTACTGTGCTCTTTCTAGTAATAGAACATAACTTGTAATATTACAAGTTTATAGCAGATTTATTAAAGAATATTTACCTCTTTGTAAATATTAACACTTTTATCTTACAAAATAAACTGATCATATATTGATCAATATCAGCAAGTCATTGTAATACATTTTCCTTCACATACAAAAAAACACACACATACAAATACGCGTACGTATTTTTGTTGTTTATTTCTTCAAGAGACACAAAAAGTGTATAAGCTTATATAGATAAACATAAAAATCAAAACCTTATCTAAATACAAAATTTGAGCCAAATTTTAAGAGCCGTTTCCGAGACACATAAAATAAATATACATATATACAAGACTTTCATATGATAACATTAGATAAGAAATGGAATAATAGCACGTAACTTAATAATTGACAAAATGTTTTGTTAATAAAATAAATGGGAAAAAAAATTAAACCAAAAGAGTATATAAGAAACGAATTAAATAAAAAGTAGTTAAGACAAAAAATCGAGTACAAGAGACATCTTAGGTCCCAAGATTAGTGGCGTATTGAGGTAAGGAATAGTTATTTTTTCTACAAGCCATGGTGGCCATTTATCACAAGTTGATCCATCAGCCGTCCGCCTTTCTGTTATATAAAAATATATATTTATAGTAGTAAATATCTTAAGATCTAAATTGAAATATATATATATATATATATATATATATATATATATATATATATATATATATATATATATAATAATAATAATAATAATAATAATGTCCTGCAGACCGATTTCAGCCACCAACTACGCAAGAGATATATAGTACACAACTCTATTCCCTAACTCTCATAAACCGATGACACGGCAATCCGACACGACCGGAAAGAGTTCAGGCGTTCAGGACCAACGTCTTCACGTGCTTTCCGAGGCACGGGACTGTACACACTTCCCGACCTTTTGACCTTTTGACCCGACCTGGTAATTGAACCCAGGACCTCCGGGTCTGCGGCCTTACATCAAGCCACTGGACCAACGAGGCAGTCTATCTATCTAGAAAATAAAAATTGTTTTTCTATATTCAATGCTATAACTAGCAGAACTGCGACGGTGCCCTGTCCTTATATATTTATATACCAGATACATTACATAACGATCGGTTGAACTGAAACCAAAAAACCTCCGTGAAATAATACATACGAGCCAACTTTCGAAGTCTATTAATCTCAGATTACACACACATTTGTACATATAAGATTACAAGCCTTTAAGTAATTACGCCTTTATATGTGTGTGGTTATGTTCCACTTAACTGATGAAACAAATATATTGCACGCCCTATACTTGCTGGTGAGAATACAAGCAAGTATAATTAATATTGTTATTTATTAAAAACTGCCGACATAGTATGTATTTTATTTATTTAACAAAAACGGTGGTGGTAATTTTTATTATTTTTTTATGTTATAGGAGGGCGGGCAAATTGCCCACCTGATGTTAATTGGTCACCATCGCCCATTTACATTGGCGATGCAAGAAGTATTAACCATTCCTTACATCGCCAATGAGCCACCAACCTTGGGAAAGATGATGTTATGTCACTTGTACCTGTAGTAACACTGGCTCAGTCATCCTTCAAACCGGAAGGCAACATACTAAGTAATGCTGTTTGGCGGTAAATATCTGATGAGTGGGTGGTACCTACCCATTGCACAAAGCCCTACTACGGCATTACGAATTTTATTCACCGTTTTCGGAACTTTCAAACCATATAATATGTCATATAAATAGCTGTAATACCATCTTTGTTATTAAAAAAAAACGATAATAAGCATACCAGCAACCCAATGAAATGCCCTTTAAAAGATAACCAATGTAACTTTACACGGGTTTTTTATTATTTTTTATGTTATAGGAGGAAAAAAAAAACGTAATTTTTTAGAGATAAAGATAAAATAAGTATGTACTGCATTTCTAACCTTATTTCATCCGAATAAAATACCTTTTGAAAAGATGATACAAAATAAAACGATCACTTTAAATTTTGTAACTCAATAGTTACCGTGTGGTTGAAATTTGTTTTTTTTTACAATAACAGCATATGGCTACAATATTTGATCCTTATATAAAGATGTCGATTAAGTAATAAACGTAAAGAATTATTTTACAAGTAAGTCTAGATTCAATTGAACCGAAATTTGTTTCTTAGAGTTTGGGGATTTTTTGTGTCATTTTGATTGCGAATAATTTTACTTCTTTGAAAAACGCGTCATATCATATGCCTATCCTTAAAAGGAAATAAACCTAATGATGAGCCATTAGTCGACGTATCGATTGCATTGCGTTACGTTACTTTGATAAGCAGAATTGCAACGATTTTGATAACACGGGGAAAATGATATTGGTAATGTTGTTTAATAAACTTTTATCAAAATTATGATTATATTAATGTTTATCGAAATTAAGAATAAATATTTAAAATTTATAAACCGGTATACAAATCAAAATATTACTCTATAAACTAACTACGAATTATCGTACGATTGTTATCGATAATAAAAATTTCATAAATAGCTAAATATTACAAATATCTTTTAATATTCATTAATATAGATTGCAAAATTCCTGTTTTATCTCACGTTTATCTTAATATCTCCGGTTGCAGAATCATCGGAACCGACCCATGACGTTGACTCACATACGTTTAAATATGAGTCACATCACAAACGTTACTCATATACGGCAAAACTGTTTAAATATTTAATAAAACATATTTCAATCTTATAGTAAAAACAACATCGACCTTGATCGATAATAATTTATTGTGATAATAAAATTACGTAAATTATTTTTTTCGCGCGCTTTTGTTATCTGTGTTTTATTCATAGAGCTCCATAGTGGATGGGCCTAACATTTTTATTTATTTTAAGCAACGATTGTCATTCATGATGCCTTATGCATTTTGGTATTTCATTTTAATTAAAAATATATTTCTTCTTTTTATAAAAAAAATATTTTAATTTTGTAATGTTTGGATGTAATATTTAGATTATTATATTTTTTTATTTCTTTGGTAGTATATACATATATCATTTTAACGTATTGAATAGTATTTGTATAGTGTAATTTAATGTTTTTATATCGTTTTGTTTATGCTATAAATATGAGACGCTAGCAGTAAAATTATGTTCCGCCATAAAGGGTGGACAAAGAAGGTTCGACGACTTTATGATGCGAAGGTTCCATTATAAATAACGACACTATAAACAAACCGAGATTGAAAAGTATACATTTTATTGCTTAAAATGTTAAAATGTTCATTGTGTACTGTTCAATATTTTTTTTTATTATTTACAAACAAATTAATATATTCGATATTTCAGGTTTATGTTCAATTTATCGAACTTAAAACATATATATATGTACACAGTGAAAGTGTATATTATACCTCATACATGACACTACTTACTATGTTTACAATTAATTATCATTTGAAACAGCATATGTACAAAATAATTAAATATTAATAATAATAATAATATCGTATTGGTGGTATTTCTGAGTAGGTACTTAGTATTGTTGTATTCCTATTTGAAGGGTGAGGTGTAACTACAGGCATAAGGGACGTAACATCTTAGTTCCCAAGGTTAATCGCGCATTGATATTGTCAGGATTGTTTAATATTACAGCGCTAATGTCTATAGGCACGGTGACCGCTTTTCATCAGGTCGCCTATTTGCTCGTTCGTCTACCTATTTTTTATAAAAAAAAACTCACAAAACAATTAAAGCTAAGTACTTAGGGATGAGATGTAAGCTGTCACGGAACAGAATGAAACTATATTATATATATATATATATGCGTAAAAAGTTTAACTTCGAAAATTCAACTGTCATTAAACTCTGAATATAATCCTGCTATCTATTATATATTCGTTTACATAAAACGCATTGACATCTGTATGATTTATTGTGTCTATGATACAACTAGATAATTTGTGTACCAGAAATGAGGGCACGTATCCGCTAATTTACTACTGAACTTATTGACCCCTTAACAGAAAACTTTTAAATTTTAAAGAATGAGAAGATGCACACATATATCATAACAATAATGTTCTCCTGACTGATGATCAAATTTTGTAAGCGAGGCAAGATATATTAATTGCTCATTTTGTATTTTTATTTAATGACATGCTTAAAAACACATCCTTAAACTATATATATTTATAACGTACAAAAATTTTAAAGATTTTATTAAATGTATATGCAGGCGTTATATAATGGAAACACGTAATCGAGTCGTTGCACCACAGAGCCACCTGCTAACCTTGCAACGCCTTAACTCGCTTGCAGTCGGCGCACGCGCATGGCTAAAATCTAACTTTTTGTACAAAATGCACATAGATATATATTTTTTTCCTTAATTTTACCTTTATTTTTTAAACTATTAAGAATATCGTTATCATATTTTTTTATAAATTTAAAACTTAGTAGGATTATTATATTATATATTATTATTATTTCTTGTTGTAATAACGATTTCGTGATCTTCAAATTTATGGTGAAGGAAAGAGAAAATTCATCGTCAGTGATAAAATAAACAACCACTAGGCAAAGTTTATAAGTAAGGCCGTTAGTATTTTATAGTAGACTGTATTCTTGAAGGTCATTAGTTAGAAGAAAATCATAACTTATAACATACCGTATTCCAATCGGAGTAGGAATAAAGGTAAAAAAATTGCATGAGATTTTCTAATTGTTCAATTCTTGATTAACTTACCTTTATTTAAAAACTCTATTCCACTTAACTAGTTATGACCACATTAATTTAACTTTCGAATCCGATTACAGCTTCGCGAACATTGAAAAGGCCATTTTTTCGCGAATCCATAGTGAATATCATAGATTATTCAAGACCTCAACCAACGATCGCGTCAATTGATATCGATGACCAATGGTATCGGTGTCAAAGTTGTTTATTTGGGTTTACTCCTCTTGTGGTTGGAATAGGCTATAGATTTATGTCACGGTAGCATGCGAAAGCGATCCCGTGACGCTCCTCGTTAAGACGGAAAGGGTACCGCTGGTTTTTTAGTGGGTATTACGATGTTCGGGGCGCACTCGGCGCCTTGGACACCGGCGAGCCCCACATAACCCCCACTGTTTCCCCTAAAATAGCTAAATACATATCATAAATAAAACGTCAATGAAATCTTTATATGAAACTAGCGACCCACCTCGGCTTCGTTGGCACTAAGGTAACACATAGTGTTGCAAGCTTTAAAATCATTTAAAGGGAATAATTAAACTTTACATAAATTTCATACAACTTTATACTATCAATTAGCCCACGTCATAAAGCTCTCGAACGGCTTTAACATTACAAAAAAAGTAAAAAAAAAACGACATCATTTGATCGTTTAAAACCCACAAGTAAACTATGAAAACAAAAGATGTTTGAAGTAGGTACTCCCAATAATGTTACAAAACTTAAAGGTGCAATTGTATCACGCCGTAGACCTTTACAAAGGTCTTGTTGTAAAATATAACATAATACATTGTAAGCGAGCTTCGAGTGTCCTTCAAATGTCTATGTATATAATATTTTGTGTTTTATTGCCCCTTTTTTGTAACGAGCTCCGAACGATGGTTTAATAATATGAAAACAGTTCTAGTGATTTATTATACTCACTCGTATTTCTTTATTGATGTTATACGACGAACCAGTTGGCGTGTTTGGTAGATAATTGCCTTTCACGCCGAAGGTTGTGGGTTCGATTCCCACCCAGGACATCCATTTGTGTGCATGAACATGTCTGTTTGTGTAGTATATCAGTTGTCGGGTTTCCATAGTACAAGCTCTGCTTAATTTGGGATCAGATGGACGTGTGTGAATAATGTCCCCGGATATTATTATATTATAATATAATAATGAGATTTTAATTATATTTTTTTTTCACATAAGGGTTAAAAGTTACTACTGATATACTGCCTGGTCTCTTGTAACGAGATATCCTTATCTTCTGATAAGGGCCCCAGTGCGACGGTGTATTGAGAAAACAATAGGGAATGATTATTATACTGCTCGGTAGTTGGGATCTTTGAGATTTTACTAAGTTGTCGGTCATATTATCGACCATGGTTGCGCAAAACCGACTCACATTTGGAATCCCATAACCAATAATAACCCACCAATAATTACACTGAGGCGAATCAAAATAAATGCTATAAGAGCAAGCGAATAATGATAAATATTTATCAACAAAGAAGTATTTTCAATTCAATTATAATAAATAAAAAAATATCTCAGCACGTTCACAAACGTAATCATAATTTAAAATACTAGCTAGTCACGTATTTGAAAATTAATTCTGAGAAAATGGAAATATACGATATTTATGAAAACAAGATAACTACCATCTTTAATCATTTTAACATACTGAATATACACTGGCCGCCAAAAAAATCGACCCACCCGTATTTTTTTACTTACAAAGTTGTTATCTTAACTATGCGACGACCTAGGTGGATTGTTTTACTTATGGGACATACATTTAACATTTTATTACCCACTTGATATTGATTTGGAGGAGTTGTAAGTGTTATTGAGGATATTTGGAATATTTTTAAAGTATTGATAAGAAAACGTTACTTTGTGCACAAAGTGCATGGTTAGTTTATTTCCAGTTCTTAACGCGGAGTCATCTCGGTTCGATGTTTATTATTGATTAAGTGTATGAAACTTTGTTGAAACAATAATTTTAATAAGTTTAAACATAAAAAATGGATACTACTGAAGCAGAAGCTGCTCAAGTCGTAGCTCTTATTCATGAGGGGTTAAGTCAGCGAAATGTAACTAGAACACTAAAATTAAGTCGTTCAGCGGTGCGAAGAGTGTACAAACGCTACTTGGAGACTGGGGAGTATCGCCGGAGACCAGGATCTGGCAGGGGGCGTGTCACGAACCCGACCGATGACCGTTTTATTGGTTTGACGTCTTTAAGAAACCGACATCTTTCGGCTGTTGACGTTCAAGGTAGACTCCGAGAAAGTCGTGGAATGTCTGTGAGTGAAAATACTGTAAGAAGAAGACTTCGAGAGCAAAACTTAACCCCTCACAAGCCAGCAACAGGACCAAAACTAACAGCATCCCATCGACAAGCAAGACTACAATTTGCTAGGCAGCACGTCGACTGGACCAATGGGAGACAGTATTGTTCAGTGATGAAAGCCGAATGTCTCTAGTAGGCTCTGATGGACGACGTAACGTCATGCGAAGGCCAGGAGAACGCTACTCTCAGTGTTGCATTCGAGAAACAGTCCGATTTGGTGGAGGCTCTACAATGTTTTGGGGAGGTATTTCTTTGACGGGACGCACAGAGCTGGTTTTTTTCCGTAATCGTGCTGTTAATGCTGGAACTTACATAACGGACATTCTGGAGCCTCATGTGATGCCTTACGCTGGATATATTGGGGATAATTTCCAACTTATGCACGACAACGCACGACCTCACGTCGCTAGAATTGTTAAAGACTGTCTCAGGGAAGTCGAAATTCCAGTTATGCAGTGGCCAGCCAATAGTCCGGACTTAAACCCGATAGAGCACCTCTGGGACCAGCTAAAACGTACGGTTCGAGCACGAAATCCAATTCCAGAAACCCTGAATCAACTGGAAGCTGCCCTAACTGAAGAATGGCAACGGACCCCACAGGAAGACATTAAAAAGCTAATCAGGTCACTTAATAGGCGTATGCAGGCAGTGATTAGGTCAAGAGGAGGAAACACTCCCTATTAAAGTAAGATTTAAGCACCCAAATTTAAAAACAAACGGCATAATCGTTTTGTACACAAAAAAATAAAATTGCGTAAAATTTTGTGTTTTCGTGTTTTGTCACATATTTACCTAAAAACCTATTTTTTGCGCACTATTTCTGTTTTAATACAATCCTACAATTGCATTTTTTCATTATCAATCTTAAAAATATAAATATGTGGTAGTTTAAAATCATACGATAGCTTTTTTACAAAAAATGTAGGTGGGTCGATTTTTTTGGAGGCCAGTGTAGATACGGTGGTATTTTCCTTTTATTATTTTATTGGTGAATATTCGGTAGTATTAGTATTGAATTTCATTTAATTAAATATAACAAAAATTGCTCAAGATATATAAAATTTAGCCTTTTTACCAAAGGATTTAAGTTATACTATTATGTCGTAAATTTTATATGATAATATATACTTTAAATCGACATGAAGTCGTTGAAATTTCTCTATCACCAAATAGACAGAGTTATGATTAATAACACGTTTTTAATTACAAATAGGTTTGTAATATAAAAATAATCCATAAATCATAACTGCGCCACACCCTTCAAAGCAAATACGAACAATTTCTAAAGACGACCTTCTAACTGAAGTACATTGCTTGAGAAAGGGCCAACTCGGTATTATAATCAAGAGAAATCTTCGGGCCACTACAAAAAAGCTACTTTGTATCAATTTTTATCAAACGAATTTCGTACTTGTTCCAATAAAATACGACACATTTTTCGGTGTACATATCTCTTGTAGAGTAGCTATGAAATTATAAATGTAAAATAGTATTATTTTTATAACCCGTGTAAAGCATACTATTATAGTGCTTAAAAAGAAATTGTATGCATAGGCATGAGAAATGCTTGCTCATGATAGACTAACCCCGTATCCAGACTTCGTGCGGATAAAAATGAGATTTAACTTCATGAAATTGCTAGTGCGATGTAAACAAATATTATAATACATTATGCAACAAGTTATAATTCTATCTTATATATATTGTTGTCTTTCTCTCCCCAAAAAAATGCTAAGCAAGAGCTTGTACATGTCTTATAATAGGACTAAGGCATCCTCTTCTTTTAAGAAGGTTTGGAGCTTATTCCACCACACTGCTCCAATATGGGTTGATGGATAAACGTTTGGTAGATTTTCATCCGACCTGTGCAGGTTTCCTCGTTATGTTTCCGTGCTTATCTGGCTTTGAACCCGCAACCTCGTCAATCAATCAACTTCAATTTATATAAAACTAATAATATATAATTTACAAAAAACAGTCGATTTTAATTATATTTTTTATGATTCAATATTGAAAAGTTATAAACAAATTAAGAAAGATTTTTCACTTATATACCAAATGAGTTGAAATGCATTTTTAAAATGACAAAAAAATAGCAAAAAGTTTTTTTATTTCTTAACGAAAATTATTATTAGCTTTATATGTAGAAATCATAATTGATATAACATAATATACGATTAATTAATTATAACGGCAATAATTATTAATTAAATTGTGGTTATATATGATATCAGTAAACAACATTAAATTGACACGAACACTTCATATTGTTTTTCTTATACACAGCATTTATATTTTACTGGCGGTAGGGCTTTGTGCAAGCTCGTCTGGGTAGGTACCACCCATTCATCAGACATTCTACCGCAAAACATCAGTACTTGATATTGTTGTGTTCCGGTTTGAAGGGTGAGTGAGCCAGTGTAATCACAGGCACAGGAACAGGTACACCTTAGTTCCCAAGGTTGGTGGCGCATTGGCTATGTAAGCGATGGTAGTTATTTCTTACTATGCCAATGTCTAAGGGCGTTGGTGACCACTTACCATCAGGTGGCCCATATGCTCGTACGCCTTCCTATTCTTTAAAAAAAACAGCTGTACAGTTCTAGTACTGTGGTGATACTACAGTACTACCTAGTTTTTTCATCGCTCCATCCCTTTTTTTCGTTCTTCCTCTTATCTTTCACCGATATATTTAGTCTTCTTGTAATATTACATTATAAATAAAAATTTTATTTGTTTTTAGGTTAAAAAAATACATTTTATCTAATACTCCATACACATTTGGAAATAATTCAACACTTCAGGAAATGCTGGAGTTTCCGCCAACATATGGGTGGTTGAGACATTTTTACGCACTCTATTGATAAAAAACGCTTTACAAAAAAACATTACTACACGCATGGGGTTAAAGCTACCCACGGGCAGCTCCGGCAAAAAAAAATGACGTGTTAAAAAAAACAGACAGACAATGCATTCGATAACTGTAACTTTAGTTAAAAATATAAAATATCCCTATAATTTTGCATACACAAATCATTAATTTTTTTACTTATTTGGATTTCCAACAGTTGTACATAGGACACATTCAAAACACGCTTTACATTAACATAAAACAAACTATGCACAACCGATTACAGGAGAACAAACCATTTCCAAACACAATTACAAAAAGAGGTAACAAAATGTTTATTTATATACGTTTATTGTACACATAGATGTATAAACTTGATCGTGAATGATTATCGGTATATAACTTCGTCCATGCCTACAATGTGTAGCGCTAGCGTTTAGGCTTAGCAGGCATTTGCGACTGCGTGTTCAGGCAGACGAACTTCCGTATTAAACAATACATTGAATACAATTTCGATAATGCATTTGCGCATTTTATAAAAGACCATTAAACGAAATTTGTTTAAACATCCTTACACTATTGACGAATACCGGATGCTGCAGGTAACCCGCTTCCGGTAAATGCATTCAAATTTGGCGCGGGCGGAAGTACGTCTAGAGTAGTTTTTGTAATTTATTACTTTTGGTTAGATTAATGTTATGAAGATGAAAGACACATTTGGTACTAACCAGATGACGTGAAGTAAGAAATTTACCTAATCATAAGGAAAACCTAATAAATTAATTTATTTATTAATAATCAGACATTGTTTTAACAGTTAAAATAACAAAATCATACAAATTTAATACTATACTTCTTATATATAAAGAATGATACTTGATAGATTGACTAATGTAAAATTGTATACTATAAATTGATTATTATACGACAAATTGATAATTTATAATCGATTTCTAGGATTAATTTTTACTATATATTACTTACGTAGTATTTAAATACAAATAGTAAAAAATATATATAAAATACGATTAAGCAGAATCAAAACTACATATATCGGATGACGTAATGACGATAAAGAACTCGTTACTTTATTATTTATTATTTAAAAGAAAAAACCTAATTCACATTTTAAAATAACGTGTTATTTTTTTAAATCAAATGTAAAAAATGATGCCTTTGTGTAGATAACAATTTTAAAAAGTCTACTGTATATGGCTGTTGCAGTAAACCAAAGACAATCTTTTTAATAATAACATTATTAAATCAAGGTTTGCAAAAGTTCCATGTAACCTCATTTCCTCAAATCTTTACAATTCATTGTTCTCGAAAGGACAAAACACACCTTCAAGAAAGTTTAAAAAGTCATATATAATTCAACTCATGTCCTTTCCAGATCAAAGATATAAAAGTAGTTCACCAAGTAAAAATGATCTTTAATTTTTATAAACTAAAATACATTTTTACTTGATACAATATAACTAACAAAACAGAATCACAATTCCATATAAGCAAAATATCACTCTAAATTAAACCTTAAAAGTAAGTAGTTAAGTGTTTTTTTTTTTATTTTCAAATTTATAGTTGTTACTTCTTTAATTGCAAAGAAAATGAAACTTTACTGCTATATAAATAAGTATCGTAATTTCACACATTTGAGTGAATGTTTATCCTTAAATGGTTATCATAATTCAGTTGCTCGTGTAAGGATTTTAATTTTATTGTACTCAGTGTGTTGTGTGAAGTTCGAGCCATATGAAAAACATCATATTTGGTGTGATGACATTTTATCTCAAAACTGTTCTGTTAAAGATTAAACACAAATCCACTTCATTTTTATTAGGAGGTTAAGCTTATTTTGCGAATTTACATTCACAACCAAAACGGCTATTGCTAATTACAACTAACATTACATTATGCAACTACACAATAAATCATAAGCTAATTTTTAAAATTTCAAACATCACGTTCTAAATGACGTTTCTCTTTTACTGCTTGATTTTTTTCTCTTTTCTTTCCTTTTGAAAAATGTAAAGGTATAACACAATACAGCCTTCTTTGTTTGAATAAAATATAAGGTTCATTTAAAGTTGAAATGTATGTAAATAAAATAAACTATAACACACGTTAGTCTTATTACAAGATACGACAGACCTACGATGTAGACAAGTATCGAATGTCACGTTTCTTCACTCTATAAACATACGTAATTACTAAACAATTACCTGTTGAAAAAAAAACTATGTTATATAAATATAGTGATCATAAATAATAATTTCTTACCCATTTGGCCCTCAGTAGCTACGTAGTCCGGAATCGTAAGGCCGGCACACACTATTGATCACCGAAATCCATTACACAATTAATTTACTAATTAAATTTCACACGCACTCATTATTTATTATATACTATTTAGTAAAACCTTCAATGAAAAATAAACGTTTGTTATAATTTTTTTGTTCGTTTAGCAAATTTAACTAATGGGTAACACTGGTATTTCTTAATTCAGGAATTTGCTGCAAATGTTTATGTATATATATATAATATACAGACAGGGTGAAAGCTATGATAATACCATAAATATGAATTTTTAAGTATATTTATTCAAATACATTCAAATATTATAAGAAAAATAGTGATAGAAAACCTTATTATATTTCCTAAGGATCATGATCTATGTAAGTATATGTTAGGTCTCATTTAGTTAAATATATCAACAAGCGAGCAAGTAAAATCCTTAATCCTTGCGCATTCAAGCAAAAACAATAACGAAGCCATCGTCCCGGAGTTCACTGTTCGAGAATAGAACTCGTTCTAAATTTAAACTGGCCGTTAGTGATGCGCCGCGGGAACGAACTGGCTAAATTTAAATTTATTTTTAATTTTTGAATCCTGTCGTTCCGTCACGTTCAAGGTCGGATCTCAGTCAACGAATGAATTCAAATAACAAAGTCGAATGTTTATTTTATTTTTTTAAACCGTAACATCTGGCACTGGCATTAATTTACGGAGTCACAAATCTTGTAACGATTTGTTGACTATAAAATAGAAAATTGTTTTTGGTCGGTTAAGCTCCAGAAATGGTTGTTTCATTAAATTTGTTATGTCCATGCTCTAATTTAACCTTGGGAGACTATTGTGGTATATGTGGGACGGTAAATTAAATAATAGGCATGATTGCTGCTAAACGCATTATAAATGCTTGTACGTGATGACGTATTTTTTCGCATATTCTAATAAAATATAGAAAACATATTATATTACAAGTAAGTAAAGAATGATTTTTTATGCATCAACATCTAAAAACAATTGAATATTTTTCTACAAATTGATGAAATTTTCCTTTATAATATAGACGTGTCGAAATGTCTTCTAATCCTGAGTGATATTTTAGTCTAAATATATCTCTACCCCGCTGACAGACAGATAAATTAGGTCCCTAAAGCCCCTCACGTTTCTAAGTCAACTCCTATTTATATACCCAATTTAATTAAAGCCGAAAATTGTACAAATTCTACCGATCCGTTACATATAATCGTTCCATATCCTATTGAGAATACGATATCTTATGTAGGTACTTAATAAAAAAACATATCGAATTCACATTGAAAAAATATATATGTTTACTTTTTCCTAACAAGCATATTGTTATCTATGTCATTTGTAAACAAAACAGCCATCCGTCCGTTAAATTATGAAAGGACCGGACACGTGTTTAGCCTTTTTGTTCCTAAACGGTAACAGCTGTTTACCGTCTAATAAATTATATTTTATCAGCCCGTATGACGATCATCGTGTTCGCTCGTTTTGAATTTCGAACAGACATCGGTTATATTTAATAAATTTCAAAAATTTATATTTCTATTTTATTTCTCAAAATTGATCAATACAAAAATGAAGCAATTAATATTCTGGTAACATTTTAAGAGATGTAAGCATTTAACAATTCGATAATGTTTTTATTTAATATATGTTTTGACATTAATTTAAAAACGGAATACTCAATCGTAATATATTCTTATTCTTTTTTAACATAAATGTAAATATATAAACTGTTTTAAGTTACTAGTGAGTTAAAGTTAATTTTATATTTTTCCGTGTTGTGTTTGTCGTGTATTAAGACAAATATAAATATTATATTATTATTTATCGTGTAAATATGAGTAACTTTTTTATTGGATCCAGTTTTGCGTAATAATAAAAAAACTCGTAACTCAGAATACCAGTTAAAATTATAAATACAAAGTTCACACCCACGTGGCGCCCAAGTAATACACTAGTGGCACTTAACGAGACACCTGGTATTTTTTCAAACATCTAACTTGGTGGTCTCTAAGTAGACTTCCTGCTTTTAACTTTAAACGTAGAATAATATATTCGGATACCTTCCATCAAAGTTTCTTTTGACTCAAAATGTACATTAAATTGGAACTGTTTTTCTTAAAAAAAACTGATAAACAAAGAATATATGCCTTAAATTCAGGACCGTCTTATGTTACTTAATTACCACATAAAATACGTCACACTGTTACGTCACGCTTTTATTTGTTTTTGTGTCATAAACTACCCTTAAGTCAATCTTTACAATGATTGGTAAACCACAGATAATACAGATAAAATTTATTACTTTTTTTAAGTAGGTATTTATAATTAAGTTATGATTTGCAACTAGTAATGAAAGATTAAATGTATTCAGTTTTTAATTGATTTTTCTCAATATTGGAAAATTTAAATGTTGTTCCTTGTTGTTTCACTGGTGGTAGGGCTTTGTGCAAGCTCGTCTGGGTAGGTACCACCCACTCATCAGATATTCTACCGCAAAACAGCAATACTTGATATTGTTGTGTTCCGGTTTGAAGGGTGAGTGAGCCAGTGTACACAAGGCACAAGGGACATAAAATCTTAGTTCCCAAGGTTGGTGGCGCATTGGCTATAAGCGATGGTTGACATTTCTTAGAATGCCAATGTCTAAGGGCGTTTGGTGACCACTTACCATCAGGTGGCCCATATGCTCGTCCACCTTCCTATTCTATAAAAAAAAAAAATTCCTTGTTCTTGTAGTTACACTGACTTACTTTCCAACAGAAAAACAAAAGTACTAAGTATTGCTGTTTAGCGATATAATATGTAATAAGTGGTACCTACCCAAACGGGCTACCTGAGGGCTTTGTGCCCTTCCACCAAGTAATTTATCAAAACGTTTTAATTTTAATTCAGTAGTTATAATAATAAAAGAAATACAAGCCAGTTTGTGACGAAAATGTAACCTTTATTAAAGCCATGTCCTCGCCGAGCGATCACCGCGACCCGAAATAAAACTAAAACCATGACAAGGATAATAAAAGAGATCCACCGTTAAGTACCGACAGCAGAAGTAACTGTTTCTTGTTGAAATTCAACCTACGTTTAAAGTTTTGTGCCTTACAATGTAGGTTTTTAGTGGAATTATTAAAAGTGATAAAATATCTATTGTATCCTTTGCGATGTATTTTATGCATATTACATTTTTTTTTTTGATTTCGATCAATAATAACTATAACATTTATTATTTATAATATACTTATTAAAAATAAAAAAATTATAATTATATTCTCAATATATAATAGGAATGTAGTAGGTAGGTATAATGTAAAGATTTTTGTCAATTTTGTGTTTGTAATTTTCAATGCTATCTGTATATTTAATTGGTCAGGACCTATTAACGGGACGCCTGCGCAGGCGCACGATTCTCATTAGCATGTTACGTAAACCGGACTGTGTACACTCATTCGGTTTTTAGGTCTCTAAAACGATGGGTCACTTTCTTTAACGTTTCAATAAAATTTGTTGTTATTTTTATTACTAGGATTATTTATTTATTTATAAAAATTTAACCAAATCGTTGAAATGATAACTACAAAAACTACTACTAGAATACATTAACATTTTCTGATGACTTGTGTATTATAACACAAATAAAATAAGCCCATCTAGGTTTCCAAATATTTCACTTTTTAATTCCAAGGGTCTTTGGAAATAGCTCTGTAAATAGATTTAAGATTATAACTAAAGGCCAATTATATATTTTAAATCTAAACTATGATCATCGTAATTATTCGCAATTCCTATTAAATTGTGATCAGCACATTATTTCACTTTCATCTATTCATATCCCCGGTTACGTCTTTGTAAATGTCATCCCTCACGCCGTCTATATATTGTCTTTGCTATATTTCTATACAGTATATACATAATATATGTTATTTATCACATAAAACATGAATAACATACTTATATTATCAATACATAACACGTTTTTACCAAATAATCAAGTATAATAACATAATATTAAAGCTGCGTACATTCTTCAACAACATATTTAATTAAAACATTATTTTCGTATATTATAACAATATCCTGTGAGATTATGTAAATTTAATTAAAGCGAACCAAGACAGCTGCCCTAATTTAGCGTACATGCACTTCGTTCGAGCACGCAGCTTGTAGCAACATAAAAAAAGAAACCTGCGCAGGCGCCGAGACGCCACGCTTATTTATCTTTGCTGGAATTCCGCGTAAAATACGTAATGTTTTAAAGTCAATCAATGTTTAAAAGATTTATTCATTGTTAGCTTTCCTCATAAACAACGTACGTTTGTTAAAACGAATGTAATTCAAATAGAAAAGTATGCAGGCTAATTGTTGAAGTTTTAAATAGAACCTATTTCTTAACGCCGATTCTAAATATAATTATAGACTCTAGACCTCAAAATAAAAGAGATCTTCAAGGATCTATAAAAAACGAGAGTGCTATTGCTTTTTCCGTGTAAAACTCGACGGCGCCGTACCCACGGCTACCACACCAAGAAGGAACATATATATGTATAGAAGTTATAATTAAATTAAGTTTGTGAAGATACAATAAAAAAATATAAAAAAGGAATTAATATTATATGCTTTTGCGAATTAGATTGATTCACTTCTAAAGAGCTAAATTCCCATAGAGGAAGCATTGACGGTGTTATGATTTATTTTACACCCATGATGAAACCGCCAACAGTCGATGGCGCTGTAAAACGTAGACAACTTGAAGGTAAGTGTCCTGACTTCCTATCGGTTTTTCTTTAAAACTTATTCGATATCATATATTTCGATTGGACATATTTTTATTTATTTACTGAATTAATTACGTATTTCATATCTCCCTAATCAATATATATATAATCTCGTTACTCAAAAAATATATCAAATAAACTTCCTAATAAAAACCACTGGCTGCGCAAACGATCTGACTTTTATCTGATACCATAGCGATTAAAAATAAATGATAAAAAATAGGAAAATTAAATTAATAATGATATACGGTAAAAAAACATTTAATTATATCCTTATTCGCAGTGTACAACCTTGAAATCTAGTAGGTATTCTGGAATTAATTTCGTTGTAGTCTATACTAATATGATGAAGATGGAGTCGCATGTTTGAACATGCTAATTTTAGAAACTATAATTTTATTTTAGAAAATGCGTTAGATGGCGTTTATTGAGTAGAATTAAAAATACAATCACTTTATACCGCGACCCTAAGGAGTGGAGCAGTAAGCATCACACAAAAAATAAAACCCATGTAAAACCAAGAGGTCCAGCTAATTTTAAATGGCATTTAAAAAAATGCTAAAAATATCGTCTGTTTCATGGCAACTTGCGCACGCACACGTCAGTGAAGCTGGAATTGCATCACGAGCGTTTGTTACTATTTGCATAACAGTCGCATGCACATTCTTCACTAGGTATGCTTTGTGAAGGTATCTTTAATATGAAGTTAGGTCAAGATCACGTCTAAAGGATTTTAGAAATGCATTACCAGTGTCATAATAACGACTTAGCATTGGAATAAGTGGGTTCAAGAGAAGATGTAAGTTTCAATGGAAGACAGTCGTATGTGAAGCTAGAAATATGAAAATATTAATTTAATTTTTTTCAAAGTTCATACCCTAATTTGTTATATACAAAGAATGAAATTTTGTAACGAAGATCTTCTTTTAGTTATTAGTAACGTAGAAGACCCGCGGAACTATTTTGTCATTTATCAATAAATACATAATCATAGGTTCCTGAGATGTTCATGATAGGAAATCCCATAGAGCACTGAGCTAGTATATAAAAGTTTACTGCTTCAAATAACGAAAAAGAAACAGTAACAGACGACGATGGACAGACAAAGATTTTAAAGAAGAAATACTATACCGATTTTAAATCAAACTCATTATTACATTCATCAAACAAATCTACTCAATTTCCAAACAAGCTATACTAATGGTTACTTATATATTTCCTGCATACAATTGGATATATACTGAGTTTCTAACCGGTAAGAAAATGTTTATTCTTTTTACTAAGTTACGTTATTAATCTAAACTAAGTAGGTAGTATAAACTTTTTATGGTGCTGCAAATTGAATGGATATTCTTACTTAAGTTTGGCTACAAAAAATTGATACAATTCACTTTTAATAATATGTATCTAAAATACATTTACAAAAAATATCTCAACCGAATGTCCTTGGTCAATTAGGAATGGAACGTTTTCTCACTAATTAACGGTGTATTAATAATAGTGCACGTTTCCTTACCAGAATTGGTTCAAACGTTGATTTTATTATATATGATATAATTAAAATCTAGGTTATAGATTCAATTCGAAACATACACGAGACAAACCTTAGAATCATCACAAATTTAAGACTAAAAATGTAAAATATTACTCCATTCATTTAATACTTATTTATAATATAATGTTACTATATATTTTTAATAAGTACATTCTCTACTCCGATCACTCTCATAATCCGATGTGCCGAGAAATCTGACACGACCGGAAAGAATTCAGGAGCAGAACCAAGCTTACATGTTTCCGAGGCATAGGAGTGTAAAGAACTTCCAGACTCCGGGCTGTTTTTGGCTCGACCCGAGGTATGACTCCAGTACCTCAGGCTCTGCAGCCTGCAGCTAGCCTCAAGATCAATGAGGTACACAATGAGTACACCCAAATATATATGTATAACTCATATATACAAGCACATACATATATTATAGCTGTTACAGTCCATTAAAGAGAGTCAGCAGTTGGGTGTAGGCATGCATTCCAGTCAATTGCCACTAATTGTTGTAATCAAGCAATTGTCAGTAGGATTACATTGCAGATATTAACGAACGTTATAAAATATGAAACGACGAGGGAAAATAGACAAAAACTACACAGACACGTAAATACAGCTTACACAGAGAAGACAAAACATAATGTTATATGAATTAGAAATACTTTATCGTAATATTTGGATATGTAACAACATTTATTTTAACAACAAAACAAATAAAGTAAAATAACAGCCTTTTAATGTCCCACTGCTGGGCTAAGACCTTCTCGCCTTTTGACGAAAATGATTGGAGCTCGCTCCACCACGCTCGTCCAATACGGGTAAATGGATACACATATATTTTCATCCGACTCATGCGACCTATTCATATTAAAACAATTATACAGTGGGTAGGTACTTTGTGACGTCAAACTTATTTAAGAAATATATGACTCGAATGAATAGTTTCTTTTACGTTCATTTCATTTACATTTACATTCATTTACATAATGTTTTCTTTAATAGCGTTATAGGTTTCATGGTAAAATTAACCACTGTTTTACATAAAAAACAAACCGCATATAGGGTAATCTTTTGTAAATGAATAATGTGGTTAAATAGTAATTAAGAATAAAGGCAATGTTTCGGTCTAGATGGTGATGATCTTTGTTAAGTTTACAAATTCCAACTAGGCGGATCGTTGAAGGAAAAGGCGGGATCCGACTGGATGCTTTCCGCATCGGGAACCGGGAATTTGGTTGACCTTGGAAGAGTTCCAACAGTGGATGACGATTGACTGACGACATTGACGATACTAAGTAATACAAAATACATACAAGGTTTTTATTATTTAAATAGCTTTATGTTTTTTCCATGGTTCTTAACGTCGTGTCATATTGGCTATTTTATTTACTATCTTTCTCAATATATGAGCTATCTAACGCAAATACTATTTTTTTTAGTCGGGTTGGTAGATCCCGTTATTACAGCGTTCAAACGATCAAACCCTTCACCTTTATAATATTAGAAAAACAAATATTACATTTAATTGTTTTAAATCTATATCAAATATTCTTTGTCTGTGTGTTACGGCATACATGCCACAAATTTGTCATAGATATACTCTAATAAAATAAATGACAATTAAAATTAAATTAGAACATAACGCGTGACTTATTTAATTTCCACTTCAAATTCTTAGTTCCCATGACATAGAAATAAGAAGCAAAGGTCATTACATCTCATGATACTGTAAGCAGAAATCACGTGACCGTCTCACCGGTCATGGATACCTACGGGTAGGACTTCATTATTTTCCGTTTGTTTTATAAATAAACTATTGTTATAGCTAGTGAAAGTTTGTATGTTTGTATATTTATATAGTATGTTTCTATATTTAGCATATTGATATATAAATATGAATTAATTTAAAGTTATTTTACAAAAGTAAACGTAAAGTTTTTTTATATTTCTATTGATATTGAAGTTTTTACGGTAATACGGTAGATCCTGATCTATTATCATACCGACTACAAGCTTACATTAGCGTTGTATTGGAACAGAAATATTAATATTATAAAAGCAGGCTTTTATAGCAGTGCCTAAATTAATACAAAAGAAACGAAAACAAATTATATAAACGAAAAACAAATCATTAAAATAAAGTTCATAAAACGCAAAACAAAAATGGATTATTGCAACTTGGTGGTAGGGCTCTGTGGAAACCCGTCTGCGTAAGCACTACCTGTTCACCACATATTATACCAACAAAGAAGAATCATAAGTATTGTTCTGTTTTGATACGAAAGACGAGTGAGCCAGTTTACTACTGGCACAAAGGACATAAGATCTTAGTTCCCAAGGTTGATAGCGCATTGATGATGTAAGGAATGGTCAATATTTCTTACAGAACCAATGTCTACAGCGGTAATGACCTCTTACCATCAGTTGGACAGTACGCCCATCTAAGTAGGCACCTATATTATAATATATGCGAATAGAAATAGAACTTCCTCGATGTCAGGTAATAAGAAAAAAGATACCATCAATTGTTACCTTTGACTCATTGAGAGGTCAAAAGAAACTGGTCACTGAAATGAATCATTGTAATACGTGTGCTAATGAGGGCACTATTCCCGCTGGCATTGTTGTGTTCGGCGAAATGCAATCTGATGGGAATTACAAGCTTATAATTGATTACTACAACAATAGAATATATATATATATGTATAGGCAAAGATAAAACAGTAATTTTTTCCCTGTTAGTCAACCGTTTTTTTTTTGTTTGATAGCTTTTGAAGGGCTATAGTGTTATCGAAATTTTTTTTTTGAAATATTCATATATGTTTTCCAAATTGTCAGTATTGAGAGCCGAGATGGCCCAATGGTTAGAAGGTGCAAGCCTTAACCAACCCGTATTGGAAGGAGAGGAGGCATTAGCCTAGTAGTGGGCGAACCGCGATCACATCGAACTTAATGGCTATTTGAGTTTTGAACCTTGAGTCTTAATTCAGTATACGCCATGTCTATAAGAACACAAGGCTAATCTTTCGTAAAGTTAGCTATTGTACAAACAAATAAGGTATCTTGAATTAACCTATCGTATCGTTTTAAAGTAATGTGAACAAACTATCGCCGAAACTTCCTACGATAAAGCAACTGAGTTAAAAGTATTTAGTTTAATGACTTTTCCAGCAACGTAAATAAAAATAAAATACATTTTATTCTGTTACTAAATAAAAGAATCGAATAAAAAGGACCTACAACGAAAATTATATTATAAGCATGAGAGTTTTAGTTTTATTTTGGTTAAAACAACCTTTAAGTGAAATATTAGACAAACAGAAAATTATTTTCAAATTATCTGATACAGATATATCAAAGATAACAGTAATCCGACAAGGGTCGGGACTAATTCAACATTTATATTTTTTCTTTTAATATTAAAAACGTCTAAAATATACTTTTTTCGTGATTCATGACAAAAAGACCATAATATAAAATATCAAATATAAATACCAAATATCTACAGAAAAAAATCATTAGAAGGAAAACATGCTGTAATTATATGTGCGGAAATGTTAAAATGGGATGTTACGAATTCATATTCAGAATTAGCGCGTTGAACGGTACGTCCTCCTTCGGATGTTTGCTCGCTACCTGGCGATGCATTTGTTAGCATCCGCTGGCGAAACCCTGATAACGAAGTTGCTTCATGACTAGGAAATAATGTAAATACACTGTGACGAATGTATTGAGAAACAGATGGCGACTTCTACGTTACTGGCCTAAATGTTTGCCTTGATCTAAAGCTTCGATAGTATGATGTATTGCGCTTTACTTCAAGTGAAACTCAATTTCTCGCTGCTCTGACCGCTTTCATTATACATTTATGTAAATATCAGTAACTAACTTTAGATATTATCAATCATACTTCTTTACAGAAATTCAATTGAAAGACAAGCAAATATTTAAGAATACAAAATATATACTTTTAAAAAAACCGACTTCAAAAACGTAACAGAAAATGCAATAAAAAGTGAACGATAATGAGAGTTGTGTTACTATTTTCCTAATCTCTATCGGCTTTACTTTTAAACAATGTTTAGCGGGTGATTGGTTAAACAATGCTGTTTCTTGTTCTTTCGAATGTCAAATCAATAATGATAGAAAGAGAAAAAAAAATTGTGTTTAGTCAAACAGCCGCAACTACTTTTATAAGTAAAGGTGTAAAAAGATAACGCGATTTAAATGATCAAAATTGCTTGTCAATTTAATGAGATATCAAACAAATAAATAAAAAGTTTTTTGATTTTACGATTTTCTGAAAAATCCTACGCGTATTTGAGGTAAAAATATTTAAAAGGGACCTACCTCAATATAATAAAGATTTAGACGTCCAAATCCATCTATCCGTCTGTTATAAAATGGATATGATAACAACCGTCATTGTACATGATTGATAAGACTCAAGCCACGTGCTTCTGTATGTGGGTGGTGACCATGCACAAAACAAAACATAATACAAATTTAAATGTGCTTGCGCTGACAATGCTTTAACGAAAAGGAACTACTTAAAAATGCTAGACATAAACAAAACAATGAAAGGCGTTATTCAAATTTAAACAGACGTGACGACTTATGAAGACAATACGACAGACAAGTGAAACTAATAGAATTATGATAATATCTGTTAATAATACGGGATAGTGAACCAACCTATGTCCTTTAAATTGAATATTTTAGTACTAAGTTTAGACAAATAAAAACCGATAAATACTTTCATACAGGAAAACTGTCAGATATACTTTATTGAGATGCTGAAATAGTCACAAATGTAATTCTTCGCTAATGTATTTAATTATTAATGCAAACCCAAGTATCGCTTGTCTGATTTGAACCCGTCTTGAACATCTTCGATTAAAGCCGACTTGTTCTATACATTGGGATATTTCAGATCTTAGATTTAAGAGTAGGTACACTTTAATTATTTTCTCGCTGTGACCAATCCACATCATATTCAATTACCACTTTATCTCGTGGAGTTGAAATTAAATCATAAAAACGTATCTGTGCATCGAAGATTAATCAATTTGAACATTATTGCAATATTTCATCCTTATAAGTAATATTAAATGTTAAAGATCATAACCCAATCAATAAACGAGTTATGTAAGCTTATTAACTTGTCACGAAGTTATAGGAAACTCGAGAAAGACGCAAAACACTTACTCAATACATAATTCTTATCTCGAGTACAATATAAAAGATTTCGCCATTAAGATATGCTTGCTGACGTTTTTATTGATAAATTTCATATATTTTGATTTAATAAAGAGTAATTTATGCATCGAGACCTTAATAAAAATTACAACAGAAAGGCTATATAAATTTACTATGAACAAATCGTACTTGCATCAGACCGGCCCTTATAAGTTTCTCTATTTCACAGGTCTTTGTTAATTTATCGTTTCGATGATCAGCTACTTGAAGCTAAGCTGTCAAAACATGAGGCAAGATGATTTGAACACGTCAATCATAACCGGAAAATGTGGCTTTAACCCCGTACAAGCAATGATGTAGATTTTCATGTGCTTAATTTACGTTTATACATCTTATGTTTCGCGGTGAGTCGTGTGAAACACTGCCACATTTATATGAAGACACATTGAAGTTGTGTGGTGGAATAAACTCCAAGCCTCAAAAGTTGAGGACTATGCCCAGCAATTATCCTGAAGTGTCACATTGTGGAAGATAGTCACTTTCTAAGGTCGAGTTTTGTGCACGTCTTCATCTTACATTGAAAATATTATTTATGCCAAATTTTAGTACTTTGAAGAATTTATTTAAATAATCAAATATATCTCAAAGAAATCGACCGAATAGAGGTCAATTACGTGACATTTTAATAAGTATAATCAAATAAAACGATCAATAATAAACTAAGTCGCATCTTTATCACCTTGACACTTCTCGAACTCAACGAATTATTTATTTATTTATTAGGGAAACATACAGCATATCGTATATTACAACTTAATATAATAATCATATTTTAACACTTATGCCAGTTAAGTTTCCACTACTGTTTTAACAGGGAAGTGGACTAATTTTGATGTTACATAAAATATAACTATTTATGACAAAGTATAAAAAAAAATATCTAGATTAATCATAATATTCCATGCAGTTTCTCCGGTCATCACACGGGTCACGCTTGTCTTTAAAGGTTAACCAAATATTATTTCAGACGATATGTCTAAAGCTAACATCAATGCCTAAAACAACAATGATTCACCGACGTATAACATAAGCACTCGGATCATTATTAAATAGTTCTTTAGCGAATATTTTAAACTAGCCCTGTGGTTAGAATACATTATTTGAACCAAAGTTTACGGATTCAAACCTAAGAAAGTACTACAGTACAGTAACAGCCTGTGAATGTCCCACTGCTGGGCTAAGGCCTCCTCTCCCTTTTTGAGGAGAAGGTATGAAGCTTATTCCACCACGCTGCTCCAATGCGGGTTAGTGGAATACACATGTGGCAGAATTTCAGTGAAATTAGACACATGCAGGTTTCCTCACGATGTTTTCCTTCACCGTATAGCACGAGATGAATTATAATCACAAATTAAGCACATGAAAATTCAGTGGCGCTTTCCCGGGTTTGAACCCACGATTATCGGTTAAGATTCAAGCGTTCTTACCACTGGGCCATCTTAACTATTTCAAAAGAAAGTACTACCGACTTTAAATTTGTTTAATTTGGGTTTATTATTTTGCTCAGCGGTGAAGGAAATCGTCGCGACCTGCATAAGTCGGATGAGAATTCTGCCGCATCTGTATCCATTAACCCGCATTGGAGCAGCACACCATGCTACTCCAACTAGCTCCCAAACTTCCTCTAAGAGAGGTCTTTGCTCAGAAGTAGAACATTTGCAGGTTATATATATACTAGTAATTGAGGTTATTTTTGTTATAGGATTAATTGCGACTATATAATTAATTACGAAAATACAGTTATATACATACATATAATATCCCAGTTTCCAAAACTAATATTTATAGGTATTCTAATGGTAATAGATCGGAACTAATTTTGCACGAATAAAACATGATATTTATATACAACTTGGATTGTATCTAAAATTTAGATACTATTATATAATTGCTTGATTGGATTGTTAGTAAAAATGAAGCTTAATTAAAGCATAGTTTATAAGAGTTGGCTCTGACTAGATGGAGATAGATAGATGGGTATCCATCCATCCAGATTCAATATAATAATAAGATAAACTACCTAAGTTAAAAAACAAATGGCATTAATTTTATTTAAATACAAATAAACGATCCATAATATTAATTAAAATAATGAGATTAAAACAACCGAAGAATTAAATAGGCTTCAGAATGATCTAAACTAGACATGGCTTGTATGATAAAACTACTGAATAATAATACTAAAAAGATATTTAAGAATATATATTTTATCATTTCTTTTAGAAAAAAATTAGTAACAGATTAAATATTCAATTCTCAATCAGCCGCGGGGTTGCCACAAAATGGGGTTTTCATTTAAATATGTATCAAAGTTACTTTAAAATAGGATTTTTAGGAAATTTTTCTTTACCAAACTAAGGACTTTGAAGAGCACAAAAGCGCTCGTTTAGATTAAATCATGACTCCAGTGAGAATCAGGTTTTCCATGAGATTATCCCGGCGCGAATAAATATTAACAAATCCACGATATTATATTTTAATAATAAGCAAGAACGTCATAATGACACAAGTTATTAACAGTAAATCGTAAAACGAATAATCATTATTACATAAACACGTTATTGATATGATGATAAATAAATTAACAACATCGCCACAGATGCTAAATACTTGCCAATGTCAAAAATAATACCTTAGACTCGTAGATTAAATTTACTCCTAAAATATGATTTATCAAAATAAATTGATATAAAATAAATTAATACTTTAAAAAATCCGTGGGTTACCCTTTCGTTAAGAATGTTAAACAAACCACTATCACTCTTATCTGTACAGATAATACGTAATTTTAACGACTACCGACAACGATAAGAAATAGCTTTTAGAAAATTGTTGCACGCGTTATTCACTAAATGTTACAAACAATACTGATAACACTCGAAAAAAGTCACAGATAGGATTTAATTCAATAATTATTGATGTTTACGATCAACACACCGCACCGATCGATGCGCGAGAGCAACTGACAGAGAAAATCATCGGGCCATGCGCCGGCGCACGTATAACCCGGCCGAGTTGAATGTCTCTGATTTCTGCGGTTATTGAGATAAGAAGTGGTTCATTTCGTTCGGTTGGGTTGAACTCGTGTTTATTCACCGTGTAACCAGTGTATTTTTAGTAAATACAGAGGCAGGTAACATCTTCTAGGGCCAAGGGCTTTAATTATGAGTCGTGCTTCAACTTTTTTTGTCATACTTATTTGTAACATGACAAAAGTATTCTGTTACATCGTAATAAAAAAATTAAAACTGCTTTTGGGTTTAACAGGAAAACTCACTTTTAACAAATCGCCGAGTAGATTTTATGTTTGTAATGACTAACCATTGCGCTCTAGCTTTGCTATTTATTAAATATAAGTCGAAAGAAAAGAAACTAAAAATATATTCCTAAATCTAAACAATAACAACTATGTACAATATATATTATTTATTACAGTATATTAATTATTTAATGTTTCAACTCTTATAAAACTTCCTTCTAACGAATAATCTTTCGTTCAAAATTGTAAATAGAACGAATGAAAACTTATTTTCGTCAAAATAACTGTAAGTATTATATTATTTTTAATACCAACGTAAAATCTCTTTAAAAAAAATTTACAACGACGACTGACATTTATAAAATAAATATTAATTATTAAAATAAATTAAATTTGTCGCAGGTCAATGTTTTATTCTAACGTATAGTTGTTCGCCTTGAATAGCATTCAATTGATTGAATAATTTCATGCATATTTATATATATAATCGTACAGGCTGTAAAAATTACGATATAAATTATTTGACCTCTATTGGACTACTTTTTTGCATCACATCGCAGTTTTAATAGAAACATAATTAAGATATGACCATGTATGAATAGTGAGAGACGTTTTGAAATTTTTTTTTAAACGTTCCTTTTCACGACTGCTCTAAGATTTAGATGTATGGTTATCGCTAGAATAACATTTTTATTTATATTTTAAACAGCGCTAGTAATAAATGTGATTGCTCGTAATTTATTGCGAATTGCGATGCTTCATTAAAATTAGCTTATTCATTTGTAAGTTAAATCATAGTTTTTACAATGATATGAATAAGAAATAGAAATAATACACTTTATATAAAATTTTAATTGACGACGATGTCCTCCTAACCGATTATCTTCGAGGCAGCCATTCACACTTGTTGAATAAAATTCTATTCCATTTACATCCTCTAATGAAATAAACTTCGAACCTTCTCTTGAATAGTAGGGAGGCCTTTACGCAACAATGGGACAGTTTAAGGTTACTGTTGCACAAGGCTTAAAAAATAAAAATACTGTATGTTCTAATTATTTCGCGTGCTTACTTGTGGTTTAAGCCCATTATTACAAAATCGTTATTTTTTTTTTAGTTTAAAATACTATGTAATTTCATACAAGTTTTCAATGTAGATCAATCAAACCACATGTACGTGATCCCAATACGTCAAAAGATCTAATTTGAGATGGATCGATTCGGATCAATAACACGGAAGACGGTGTCAACGCACTGCGCACGCGCAGCAGCCAAACGTGTCAAAGTAATTGACCTAGCAATTATTTGAGAATAGGAATGACCACTCATCGCTGGTGATAAATGTAAAAAATCATACTTCAATATTTTACTAGCTTAAAATAAAACCATAAATATGAACTAAGGCAGTCACCCGGGATACCCTGCATTGATGACCAGAAAACACTTAACACCATTATATTAAGTATAGTTACCCTTAACTTAGCACATACAATACCATTATGTAATATATAATATAGTGATATATCATTCGGAACATTTAATTCTGTATAAATATTACGTCACCAGTCGGGATTGCAATTGTGTCTGAAATTAGCAGCCAATAATAACATATTAGAAAACTAATTAAGTAACATGTAGAAGAAACGACACTTACATTTAATGAATGGCAAATTATTAGCAGGTCTAAAGGTGCTAGCAAAGGTCCTATTCTTCTTAGTAGCGTAGTACTTATCATAAAAAAATGAAATCTAGTTTTTGGTGTTTAGCATACAATTTAGCCTAATAGACAGTATACCAAAACTGCTTTCGGCGCAATGAAAGCAAAAATTTAAGGTCTTATTGAAGTACCACCATTCTCATTTTAATAAAGCTTTAAAGAAGCAGATTATTCTGAAGCTAATACAGTTCATACAATACAAAATTTAAGTCTTTAAAATCTCTTATCCCTGCAAGAGTCACGTGACTAATCCGATCCTTTATTTTGGAAACAATGGGCTGGTAAAATTGGCATCAACATTTGACGGGACGGCGAGGAGACGACAGCAGGCGCCTTATGCTATTTTTCTTAGTAGCGTAGTACTTATCACAAAAAATGAGATCTAGTTTTTGGTATTTAGGATACAATTTATCCTAATAGACAAGTATTACCAAAACTGCTTTCGGCGCAATGAAAGCAAAATTTTAAAGTCTAATTGAAGTACCACCATTCTCATTTTAATAAAGCTTAAAAGAAGCAGATTATTCCAAAGGTAATACAGTTCATACAAAATAAAATTTAAATCTTTAAAATCTCTTATCCCTTCAACAGTCACGTGACTAGCCCGATCCTTTATTTTGGAGACAATGGGCTGGTAAAATTGGCATCAACATTTGACGGGACGGCGAGGAGACGACAGCGGGCGCCGAGCCGGTGCGTCAACTTTATTAGACGTCACTTCACTAGGTATTATATTTAAACTTTGTTTCAGTCTTAAAATAGGGACCGAAATGGTCAAATGTTTTTTTTTTTGTTTCTTAATCTTGATCTTTGAATCTTTGATTTGACAGAAACATATATCATGATACATATTTTCTATAAACATAATTGCAATCATTTTATATGCACTCAGATGCTCGGATGACGAATATTTATTTATAGATATTTACGGTGATAAGTGATATGATTTTAACACATACGATTAAAAAGGTCAAGTCTTTAGCTATGGCGCCAATATAGTAGAAAGACAGCGACAATCTACCCTGATAAATAGCTAGCAGCAACTCTAACTCAGTAGGTATAGCCCAGATTTGTCGTTCTAGAGTGACTTGACTCATCGGTAAATAAACTTGTTAATATTTCTCCATGTCCAGTTACTACTTACGTAACGATTATGATTAATTGAACGTCTATAATTAAAGTTATATTAATCAACGATAAAAAAATTATTTAAATTTCGCAAGTATGTACATAATAAATCTTAAAAAAATATTTAATTGGACAATAAAACATTCGTAAATGAAGGGGGAAAGTTTATTTTATATATAAAGTAACGTGATTTATTATAGCTTATTAAATTAATATACATTATAGAGTAATAATTACTGTCAGACCAGTGTGATTTCTACAAAGCAAGCTGGATAACCAATGGTCATAACTTTTTGATCACTATAATCTTTGACTAGGACCAGGTTTTTTTGGATTTCAATTTACAGAGGAAAGCCCTTTTATAACTCAAGCAATATAAATATCAATGAACACACCACACTAAGGTTTAGGTAATAATCCTATATATTCTAGTTTAAAATATGATTTTTTTGTCATACTTTTAGGCGTATACTTTTAATAACCTTCCACCAATCACCAGCTATACACGGAACAATAATTTGTACATTTCAGCACTGTAATTAAATTGCAATCAATTTAATACGCAATAATACTGAAAGTGTTAATTAATAAAAACACGAAATGACAGCCCGTCATACCGTAAATTAAATTAATTGTCCGTATAAAATATCCAAAAAGTCAGACAGCACGTGGCGCGTATTTTTTTACCTCCCTATACATTGCTCGTTAAAATTTAAGAGTCAAATCCGCCCAATTGTATTCTAAGTTTTAATGCAATTAAATTTAAGTAATTGATCATAAGATTACGATTAAAATTAATAGAAAGCGCTTTAAATCGGTGAGTGTATATCCGCGTCTTATGTAGTGTAACATGTAAACGCATTCACATCACTTATGTAGTTAGAATTATTCGTTTTTTATTTGCGTTTCCTCGGGATATTTAATCACTAAATAATCAATTTATATGTGTTTATAATTCATCTCGGGCTCTGCTCAGCATCGTTAAGAAACATGCAAGAGTAAAAAAAAATCTTTGAGCTTTTACTTTTAAGCAAAACATATTTTTGTCACCTTCTAAAACTAAGGGACTTCTATCCTCTACCACAAAAAAAATTCCTTCCATGATTGTTTATTTTTCGTTTGTTTTTTTTTTGTTATATTATTTTTTGAATGCAAACAATGCCGCCAATGCGCTGCAAACCATGGGCAGTAAAGTTCCTAATTGTGCCTGTTTTTACACTCGCTTACTCATCCTTTAAACAAACAAAATCAACTCGACTTATTTATAATATTATTGTCTGTGGGAGAGAATAAATAAATTTATTATTATTATAATGAAGGAACTACAACCAAGAACTTCAAGTGATAATGTTACGTACACCAAGTTACACATATTTTGTGTTGTCATTGTTTAAATTAAATTATCATACTAAGCAACAAAGCAATCGATGTATGTATTGTAAGAATTCTATATTTCTTTTATCAGAACTCCATGACCTAGCACACGCCAGGTTGCCGCGTAGCGACGCCGGCGCCGCCATTAACATAAACATATTATTACACGTAAAAACTGACCTTATTACCATTACATTAAGGTCGTTTGGATAATAAAGGAATTTTATATGTGTCCGTTTAAAGAAGAATTACAATGTCACATGGAGACAATATTTTTTAACTGTTTATTTTTTGTTACAATTTTTTTCTTAAACTCAAGCATACAACCTGTTTGTGTTGTAGTATAAACCAGGGATCCTGAGCGACTCAGGAATCCTTAATTTTCATCCCTTAGCTTATAAATGGTTTTAATATTGTAAGCACTAATAGTATAACTCTTAAGGTTTCAAAATAAACTTCACACTCAGTCAAAACTAATATAACGTAAAACAAATAGACACACGTTTGCGTGTTCGTATATAAAAGACCATAGTTACGCGTTTTATATGCAAAATATGGTTGTGCACTATCAAATATAAGGTTCATTCATCTAGCCGATTATGGCCAGACGTACTAAAAAGGCTAATCTCAAACCATAACTTACATGTGTCAGGCAGGCTGCCTCGCTTAACCTGCGACCTGGCCACGCTCAGACACATTCATATTAGCTTATCTGTCACGGAAACAATCTAACATTGCGTTGTAACAACGTTAGTTTAATACGTAAGCGTTACGTAGAAAGTTCAAAACATAAATTCTAAAACCTACTTAAGGATTTTTCGCTAATTTTTTGTCTATGTCTTTGGAGGATATTACACTAAACAATATACTTCTAAACAAATTTCGGCCACTGCGGCAAATACCAAAAACTTTTTGTGTAACCTGTAATCATGCACACAAGGATTCTAAGAGTCCAATGGGATGGAACTTTGTTGTGAACCGTTGAGAAATCTAGCTCAGAGCCAACGGCTTTACGTGCTTTCTGAGGCACGGGATTGTCACGCTGATAACTACATAAGTCCGGGCTTTTTTAAAATACTGTAAAAAATTGTTGGCAGACAATTTCTATGACATTACTTAGCCCGACCCGAAATTTAAGACCAAGACAGAGCAAAATTTATACAAGCCATCACAGTACAGTGGGACTAACCGAAGATTGTAGGTTCAAAACCGGACAGCACTATTAAATTATTATGTTCTTAGTTTGTGTTTATAATTCATCTAGTACTCGGCGTTAATGGTAAACATCGACAGGAAACCTGCATTTCAAATGAAAGCTTGCCACATGTGTATCCAACAACCCGCATTGGGGCTGCGTGGTGGTGCGTTCCCCACAAAAATATAGAAAAATATAGATATATTATTATTTAATATTTTGTTATGTTTATTAGTTTTTAATGTTCTTTGGTGTCATTAAATATGCGATTTATTAACGACCACAAATTACCCTCTATTGCTAAATAATACGCGCAATTTAAAAGTAATATTTGCATTGAACAAATTCAATTGAGATTTCGCAACTATTCGTATTATTGGTTGATATAACCCCCGTTTGCGTAATCTGGTGTAATTTAAGATTACATAACATTATTTAAACGGTTAAAAGTACGACCTTTGGTGTTGGAAACGACAGCATAAAGTATCCTTTGAGTTTAATGGCGGTTTCACACGTGGCGAATATTTGGTTCAGGTTTATTAATAATTGTGCGTTTCGACTGAAATTGTTGGCAAATACTGAGTTCGCAACTGTTTGAAACTCTTCAAAAACTTACTAACAATCCAAAATGTCAATTTTTATTGATAAGTTATGATTCTATCAATATACATACCCATATTTTTGACGAACACGTATTCACTACACATAAATTGCTTTTTTTATTTTTACAGACGTTCAAGCTAATAATATGAAGCCATGTCATTGTTTAAAATAATTCTTATAAACATACTAGTGGTAGGGCTTTGTGCAAGCTCCTCTGGGTAGGTACCACCCGCTCATCAGATATTCTACCGCAAAACAGCAGTACTTGGTGTTGTTGTGTTCCGGTTTGAAGGGTGAGTGAACCAGTAATTACAGGCACAAGAGACATATCATCTTAGTTCCTAAGGTTGGTGGCGCATTCGCGATGTAAGCGATGGTTAACATTTCTTACAATGTCAATGTCTATGGACGTTGGTCACCAGTTACCATCACGTGGCCCATATCTGGCTCGCCTACATATTTTATATAAAAAATATTTAAAAAAATGTAACTGCAATATAAAACTTTTGATACATTACTACCGACGGCATTTATAACAGATCTACTATTTTTTAAGAATACCATAACAAAAATATATATATGTATATTTTCGGGCAGCATTATTAAATATTTTAACATAATTAAAATGCAATGGAAATTGATATGTGAATGAACTTTCGTTTTATTAACTTATAATAATACAATGCGTAATTAACAAATTACACAGCCACATAATTTTGCAATTAATCCAACTGTTGGTACCCACGTGTAGAGTCATATCAACGCTGGAGACAACAGATTAAAATAAAAGGACACGAGTCGGCGACGCGTCGGCGCCTGCGCATTGCTTTGCACTTTTTGGTCTGCTATTGAAATCATGGTTATGAGTTCGCTTCCTGGGCAATTATATTAGCGCTATTTGTAGTCTATTGTATATAGATATGCTAATATTTTACTTAATAAGATATAGGTACTGCGTGCATTTTTTGAATTTGTACAACCAGTAATTATAGCGAATTACATATATATATATCATAATCGAAACAATAATTTAAGAAATTGTATTTTGAAAATTGGTGCGAGTCTATTTTATAACAATTCAGAAAAGCTATTCGTTCTATAATAAGATTCGGCAAGCATAAATAAGGTTTTTAGACGGTTTTTCTTGATAGAATCGATATTCCGAACGAGTGCTAGCATTACAATTAATGTGGCATGGGCAAAATATACTTATTTGAATAAAGGCTATTTTGTTTTTTTTAACCGTGCTCAGGATGATAAAGAATTATTTTATACAGCCAAAACTGTGACCAATATTTTGTATTATGTGTGATAATGTAACAATATTTTAAGTATGGTTAGACGTCTTTTTTATTTGAAATTTAATTAAGAAAATGAGCGTGGTAAATATAATACGATATTCAAGAGCGGATAAAGGCGTTGCGGTTAAACGGCTAATGCGTTTTAACGTGTAAGTCTCCGTTATGAGGAAGCTGCGGATGATGTGGTTTACAGATCTTGTAACGGATCGCTTATAAAGTTTTATTAAAAAAAGCGATAGTTTATGATAATCAATATATATTGCTCATTAATTTATTAATTACGTAATTATTGACACAGCCTTTAAACGTAGAAGTAAGGATAACATTCTCCAAGTGAATTCCATTAAGAAATTTGCAAAAATATTTTATTATATGTTTGGAAATAGGATATATAATTGTTATTAATAAATAAAATTAAATAATGATATCAGTGCAAAGTGCTACCTGCTGGTATGTAGATGTCTTCCTGACTAATTTCGATCACCACATCTATCTTAATTAAGACTATACAATTGGGCACAACATAAGTCGCACCAAGACATATAAACTCCTTCAACTTATCATGCACGCAAAGGTGTCAGACAGGAGTCCTGGCCGAATATGGATATCACGGCTTAAAAAATTGCACCAATGATTTGGGAAGAGCACAACGTCTCCATTTAAAGAACGAAAGTCTCAACGAAGGTTGAAATCAGCAGAGAAGACGGCAAATTAATAAGAAGACAAGAAATATTATAGTGCAGAAAAACAAGTGCATTCCCCTTATTCTGATAATCGCATCAATGTAACACCGACAGTGTTACCAACTTTCCTACACTTCCTAACTGCCGGGCTATACTGCTAAGAAATTCTTGAAAGCAAAGTCCAATGACTTTTAATAAAATCGAAACCAGTACCACATGCCATTATACGAACAAGACAGTTTTTGCGATGATATCTATAATATATAAATGGAGATGAATAATAATAGAAACACATCATAACTGTGAAATCTTTTGAATACAGTATAGAACTAACGATCATTACTAACCAGAAAGTATTAAGACGTGTTTTGCAATATAATAACGTTGTAAAATCCATGAGAAACAAAACTCTAACAACCAAAACAGGTCACGAGAATTAAACTTTCACCTCGCCGACCACGAAACTAAACAATTTAATTAAACGAACATCGTTTTGTGTTACAATCATTAAAACAACGTTCTTTATAACAGTAATCGACTTAATATTAACCTCGATATAGTATTGGAAAAGCAATAAGGCATCATACTTAAGATTGATCGATTGAAAATTAACATAATTGGTAGATATTTTTAAGGTAAGGCACACTAAATGGTTCCTGTGTTATTAAGAAATACGTACATTTAAGTATATATAAATAATAATTGCCCTGCGCCAAATTTCAGGCCAACGACGAAAAAAATCAAAAACATATTTTTTTGGTTATGATTTTTATATTACCAGGTTACCCTAATATAAACTAATGAATTTAAACTTTTGGTAATGGCAACTTTTTTAATATTTGAACGTTAAAAATGGCACAACACCTTTTTACAGTTTTTCTATTATATATAGTTAGATTGTATTTTTTCAATCAATTTGTGATCTCTTCGAATAAGATTTAAAAGCTTTCAATTATTTTATGAAAAAACACTTCCAATAAATAAAGTTTAAGTAATCTACAAAATTCCTAAAAGTGTTATGAATATCAAGTTAAAATATAAGCCGTTTCAAAAACAGTTTAATTTTATGGTTAAAAAAACTTATTTCAAATTAAAAAAACTTTTGAAGTGCCAATAATTGGGTAAGGTATCAGATACCTTTAATTTCTGATACAATTTGATATAGTAAGATTAACAGCCTGTTAATGTCCCACTGCTGGGCTAAGGCCTCCTCTTCCTTTTAAGGAGAAGGTTTGGAGCTTATTCCACTACGCTGCTCCAATGCGGGTTAGTAGAATACACATGTGGCAGAATTTCAAAGAAATTAGACACATGCAGGTTTCCTCACGATGTTTTCCTTCACCGTCAAGCACGAGATGAATTATAAACACAAATTAAGCACATGAAAATTCAGTGGTGCTTGCCCGGGTTTAAACCCACGATCATCAGTTAAGATTCACGCGTTCTAACCACTAAACCATTTCGGCTTTTTTTTTTTATTGATACAATTTGATACTTTATAATAATCAATTCAAGACGTCAACAATAATAAAAAAAAAACATGTTATAAGTCGATTATTTTAAAGGAACAGATTGTGTTATAATGTGCAGTATAGAGTAATCACACAAGCGCATCTCCGATACTAGTGTCGTAAACTCATTACGCTTGTTTATAGCCTATTGGCGGTAAATATGAAAACTGAGATTGATTGCTAATAAAACATGTAATTGCCTTCTTACGATAGAACTTAAGTAGCTGTTTCGTAATATTAAAATAAGGTCCGAGCATTGACCTTTGGCATTTATAAATTACATAGTTATGATTTCGAAGCAAATATAACTTAGGAATGTTTTGCTCTTTCATTTATAATAAATAATTTTGTTGACATTTAAAATGTTATTAGGTTGGTTATAATGTCATTGCAAACTGAACCTCCACCGAAGGACAATCAGTCGCAGTGTTTTCAACAAAAATTGACATAATGTTGCTTAATTGTTGGTGACTTTTTAGATTTTTATATTAATATAAATATTTTGATTTGTCTAAAGAACATTGCAGCTATTGCAGCTACTAGAAGTTTGATAATGAACATTTTTGATGTGTTGAAGAAAAAAACAACAAAAAGCTAATTTTAATAACATGACTTATTTCAACAGTAGCTAAAGAATCATTTGATCTAAATTGTACAATAATATAATATAGTAGTTTTTGCATCATGACGGATACCTGAGTTATCTCAAAATAATATAGCTTACCCTTAAGAAAGCTGTTACCCTCCCTCTTACTCACTAAAAATCAGATTACTCGGTTCACTTGCGTTTTGAAATTATATAATGTCTGTAGTAATATTATTTTGATTTAGTTGAATTTTAATGTATCTGCATTTTACATATTATCAGACAGAAGCTACAGCTTATTTGTATAAAGTCAAAACTTTTAAGTAAATAAATTTTTTTTTATCAAAAACAAATAGCATCGAAGTTTATATAAAAAACAAATGGTCCGAGTGTTGTGTTAGTATGAAAGGTAAATAAAACTAAATTATATTTACATATTACAATTTCAACGCCTAGGCATATAATAGATAAACACGCGGTCGAAACCGAAAAACAATCCGGCCACAAGCCGAAATTGCTTTGTGAAAATGTCAAAATAAAATCACGTCGAGTTACGAATTCGTCAAATATTGGCAAAATATTTCGCTGCGGAATTTTTGGACGGGAACTGTTCTCTGTTTACAGTCTGGCTGTTCGATGTTACCATATTTACAAGGTAAACAGAGAGAAATCTGGCAAATTGGGAATTCACGCCTCAAATATGCACTACCCCATATTACATTTGAATAAAAAAATGTTTTCTATGTTCACCTATTTCGTACTTACGTTTTTAGTATATGATTTTTCGATTTTAATTCAATATCACTGGTGAAATATTTGCCATACTTTTTAACTTCATACGTTAGAAAAAGATAAATATATTTCTAGTGTTTTTTTTTGTTAAGTGTTTAATTATATTGTAATTGAAATTTAAACTGTTGCCGTCGGTTTCTAAAATACCATTATTTATTGCTTTAATCATATGTTTCTTTACTGACACTCCACAATGTTTCATATTGTTATGATTCAGTCTGTATGTATTTAATATATTGGTAACAGATGTCTTGATGGCATCACTGATGGACAAGTTGTATACTGATCGTCGTCATCTGTTGTTATGGATCAATTACAATTCAGATAAAAGTCATATTAGTTAATTTTAACTTTGGTTAGCGTTGAAAAAGAATATTAATTACAATAATTAATATATTATGCTTTCATGCGTGTAACTTAATTGTAACTTATAACTATGTAAGTGTAACTTTTTTATACTAAAAATATCTAAGGCTTAGTTATGCATACATATATATCTTTCTTTCTTTAAGTAATACGAGAAGTGTTATTTCCAAACGTTATATATAGAAGCGTTGCACTCAAATTCTACTCTATCACGAACGAAGAATTTGTACTTTAAAAAGTTCATTTTGTTTACTGTGTTTATATAATATTTGTAAAGTGAGTTTAGAATGTCTTTACTATTTACAATTTTTAATATGTACTCCTGAAAATATTTATGAGCAAACATTATTGATGTACAAATTGCAGTGATTTATACAATATATTATGTAATATAACTTTGAACCATGACCTTATGTACAATAAGGTCGTGGTTCAAGTACGCGTATTATTCTATTCAAGTTAAATATTAACATTTGCTTCATTAAATACTGTCTTAAATATCTACAACATGGATTGTTAAATGGTAGGTACTCACCAGCGAACGGAACATCACACACATATTCCTCCACGCAGTCGGTGTTACCGCTACGGTCGGTGGCACCGCTCGCGACGGAAACTGCTGACGGCGCGCGGAGCAGGATCACCTCGGTCTCAGTTTGACTATCTCGTAACATAGATCTTCTCTTGTATTCCTGTTAAACAAAATCTAGTATAAAACTACTACAAGAAATATGAGTAGATAATTAGATAAATTGATAATCTGTTCACAATCTGCGCACAAGTTTGTGTGCAAGCACAGGTGCGCTTTCTATTTCACTTTCACAATCCAAAGGGATGGCAATCAGTCTCGACTGTAAGGACCTCACGCTCAGAAGCAACGGCTTTACGTGATTTCTGAGGCATGGTGATGTTAACACTGTCACTTTCAAACTCCGGCCTTTTATTGATTAGACCTTGAGATTAGAGCCCAGAAAATCAGGGTCTGCAGCTTATTCAAGCCCCTAGATCAACGAAGCAATTAATATAGTACGCTGAAAAGTAATTATTGATATACCACTACACAGAGCTTTTCAAATAGAACATTACAATAAAGGACTAATGTTTTATAGCAATAATTGATGTAAATCGATTACTTTTTTATATAAAAACTTATTCTTTACTATACCTTAATTTGAAATTTAGATAAAACTAATTTATGATATGTATTAAACATACATAGAAACAATGAAGGCTATGCTTACAAATGAGGACATTTTTTTTTATTTCTTTTGCAATTGAAAAAAAAACTACTAAATCAATATATTTAAAACTAACACCAAAAACTGCAGCGCGTTTGGAAGAAGATTTTTTTATATACCTACTGTTTTATATTGTATTATATAAGTAGATGTACTTGTGATGTATTATTGTTACTATTATCTATAATATCTCCGTTTTTTTCAATTCTACACTATTTGCGTGTTAAATGTCACCGAGTGAACTGACATAGACCCTACCCACATGAAGCCTTGTGGCGAACTGGCAATAATCTTATCAAGAATACGTTGAGATCATAAATAATCTAGTACTTTTTAATGATTTCACATGCTCTTAACACACTACTGACGTAACTGGCGTAAATTTCATATTCTTTTATTTATTATTAGTGGGCGTTTGGTGACCACTTACCATCAGGTGGCCCATATGCTCGTCCACCTTCCTATTCCATAAAAAAAAAAATTACAGGCGCGGATCCAGCAGTCAAATCAGTTTACGGTCAGTCACCCGAAAATCAGCCCAGTCGTACTACGGACTCACTTATAATCGATACATTGCATTCCTACTCGTACGAAGAAGTTTAAAAAAATTATGACGCTCCCGCGGATACCTTTCCCGTATACCTATAGGCATTTATATCGACACCAGGGTCTAGGGTAGGACTGTGGGCATGCCGACCGTGCCCACTATGGTGGATCCATGCTTGTCAACTTATAAGATATATCCAGATATTACAGTTCTTTTAACATAACTTGTTCTTCTAAATAGAAGATACTTAGAGGAGATCATTACTAATCTGTATTGGGTATAAATTTTGTAAGCTTTGCAAATAATAATATTAAATAACTATTCTACTTGAAAAGGTATGTCCAGTGGTAGAGCAATTATTACTATTGAAGGCCATGCAGTCCAGGTATAATATTTTCTTTCCAATTGTTCCGTAAACCTAAATAAAAAAACTTAAAATATATTGTGACATACTTATTATAACATAAGAATTAGAAGTTATTTGATTGATCTTTAAATTAGTTGTAAGTAATAAAGCAACGTGAGAAAAATTGTATTAAGTATTATATAGATAGATAATAAATAAAAAAATAGGGTTTTGAGCAAAATAGTCTGATACAAATAATACTATTAGTCTATATAAATAGCTTATGACATAAATACAAAACAGTGATATATAAACAAACAAAAATCTTACCTGCCTTCCTCTTTTATCTTCCAATTATAAATTAAACCATTTTAATTGATAATCATTGTTAAAAATACACGAAAGATATTTTTTTCATTAAAAAAAAAATTCTTCCCTAGATATATAGCAATATAAGGTAAACTAAATTATTTTAAAAAGCATCAAGTGGAGACATTCATTTTGATGAATATTTTTGTTCATTATTATTAATTAGCCCTGGTTTACATTCATAAATCGTCCATAAAAACAGCAGTAAAGAAGCAACCTGTGAATGTCCCACTATTCGACAAGTACCCTTCGCTTAAGTATTTTTTTTATTTAAAATTAGTTTCTGCGTTACATATCACGTGACTGTTTTTACATACGTATGATTTCTCTCGTATAAAATGTTTGTTTCCTATCGTACTCATACCAAGATGGCCCAGTGGTAAGAACGCGTGAATCTTAACCGATGGTTGTGGATTTAAGCCCGGGCAAGCACCACTGAATTTTCATGTGCTTAATTTATGATTATAATTCATCTCGTGCTATACGGTAAAGGAAAACATCGTGAGAAAACCTGCGTGTGTCAAATCAACCTTCTCCTCAAAAAGGGAGAGGAGGCCTTAGCCCAGCAGTGAGACATTCACAGGCTGTTACTGTATTGTACTCATGTACGAATTGTTATGAATTAAATTTTAAACTAGAAAACTACAACTATAAAACGTGCTACTTACATTCTTCATATATATATATTGTAATTAATATAAGTAGTTTTAAGAGCAGCTTTGGATACTGTGCAGCAAATTTTATAAAATATAATTCGTCACTCCTTTAGCTTTAAGAAAGCGCCTCAGTTGTTTCTCTCGGATCTCTTTTATTGCCTTTAGACTAGTGGCTTAGGGCGTTTATGAAACGCTTCTCCCAAGTGACGGTGGTATTGATATCTTAATGTTACAAAATTCTCACGAATGCATGGAATTCCTTACAATGTTTTACTTCTACGCTGAATACGAAATAAATTAGCAAGGGACAAGAAAATTTCATACACTATTTCCATAGTTACAAAAGCGCTGTTTTATTTTTTATAAAAGTGGTAATTATTATATATATAAAAATAACTGATACACAATTTTGTAAAGCGTCGACCAAAGGGCGCGGAAAAACAATCTCGCTCTAGCCTGATCAAGGGTCAAGGCAGGCGCTGCTCTGGACCATCTCGACATAATAATTATATTTTAATAAATGAAATCCAAAACACCGGACTAGTTAATTATAATATAACGAACATTAAGAGTTAATTTATTACGTATTTGCTTATATTTCAACAAGTACTATTTTAATTTTTTACTGGTGGTAGAGCTTTGTGCTAGCTCGTCTGGGTAAGTACCACCCACTCATCAGATATTCTACCGCAAAACAGCAGTACTTGGTATTGTTGTGTTCCGGTTTGAAGGGTGAGTGTGCCAGTGTAATTACAGGCACAAGGGACATAACATCTTTCGTTCCCAAGGTTGGTGGCGCATTCGCGATGTAAGCGATGGTTAACATTTTTTACAATGCCAATGTCTATGGGCGTTGGTGACCACTTACCATCAGGTGACCCATATGCCCGTCCGCCTTCCTATTCTACATAAAAAAAGTCATAAAGGTCATTGAAGTGTACGTGCATCGCCGAAACAACTCTTTTGAATATACGAATACATAAAAACATTGGAACGCTGATCATTTCATTGAAACATTACATTAAACGAACTATATAAGAAGTATATAGTTCGTTTAATGTAATGTTTCAATCCGTGGACAGCAAAAAGAACTAACAGGTCTATTCTAGATCAACTAAAGATTACAACCAGACTATCCACTATATGCTACAAACGAGTTATAAGTTATAGAGTCATATTGCCCGGAGACAAACAGACAATCTGGATAAACTGGTTGTTGTAGGGAAGGTCGAAGGCAAAAGATCACGCGGTCGATTACCTACCCGCTGGTTCGACCAGATCCAATATATAACGGGACTCAATATTCCGACTGCCCTGAGACAAGCAGAGGACAGAGTGATTTGAGCATTTCAGGAGAAGCACGACCTTCAGTAATGAAGTATACGAAGAAAAAGATAAGTGTTATAAGATAAGTGCTTAATTTGTGATTATAATTCATCTCGTCCTTTACGGTGAAGGAAAACATAGTGAGGAAACCTGCATGTGTCTAATTTCACTGAAATTTTGCCACATATGTATTCCACCAACCCGCATTGGAGCAGCGTGGTGGAATAAGCTCCAAACCTTCTCCTCAAAAAGAGGAGAGGAGGCTTTTAGCCCAGCAGTGGGACATTCATGGGCTGTTACGGTTATAAGCAAATTAGTTTCAAGTTTAAGTCGCCGATATAATAAATTGCTTGTATATTTTATAAGGCGCGAAAAACAATTTCATGATTCAGGAAAATATCGTGATACATATATTGAATTAAGGTGGTTTTTTATTTTTATTTTATAATTTATCAATAAACAACCACACAATTCTAACATATTAATATTATTAACGTATTTCTTTATTTCACGATTCAAGCAGTAACCTGATATGAAATTTTAACATTTCAATATTTATTGTTTGTTTTCACCGTTTCATTACGAGACTATACACACAAATTAATTAAATCTCTGAATAAAAAAAAACTATTTAAATCGATTGAGTTGGGAATAAGCCGTCTGGAATATTATGCACTCAAATAGCGAAGATACACGCTAAAACATAAAGCTGTAAAGTATACCTCTTTAAAATTAATAAACACAAAACTGCAAAAAAATAATAAAAAATAAATTCCATACTATAATTTTATAGAAAGTAAAAGATATGCTTAAAAAATGAAAGGAGAAAATAAAAACAAAGAAAAATACAATAAAGATATTTATTTTATAAACGAAATAAAATTACGAAATAATACAAGATAAGACTTAAAATAAAAAATGGTAAATTATAAGAAGTACATATTTAATATTTATTATATTTTATTATATTAAAGAGCAACATTGGTAATTTATTCAAATGATATTTGAACAATTTAATACTCCAATTGGTAATCGATTTATTTTTGAGTCAGCGCAGACTTCGAACAAGACAAGATGTGTATCGATTAGCTACAATTAAAAAATACACATTTTAAGTAATTTTTGTTTTCTATCACATTTTTCAGTCGTTTTTAATTTAAAAAAAATTATCTTTTTTTTTTAATATCTGTAGCTAACCGTAATACAACCTCTTATATTGTGTTAATAGAATCAGTTCTATGAATTGAACTAAATATGAGGTTCTATATTTAAATAAATAGTTCAATTTAAGATCTAATTCCGATGTCAAACTTAGAGAGTTATTTAAAGGTAACAAAGGCTCGATGTTTTTTTTTTTAAATACTCTCCAAAGAGTTTTTCACAAGACTGTCTTAGCTTGTCTACTTTACTCTATTTAAACTCTAGTCTAGCCCTATTCATGATACTGTCATATCGGTATAAAAAAAAAAAACAAAAATTGTTTTGTAAATTATGAACATTGCTATATAATATGCTTTTTTTAAATGCAATTCACAAAACAATTTCAAACTACAACAACTAGTATATAATAAACATTTACTTAACCTAATCTTCAGCACCTTAGGATGTTTAAAGAAAAATTAATAAAAAAAATTGTCTATTTACAGAAGGAAGCGAAATCAACATTTCATTCAATATAGCACCATACGCATAGACTAAAAGACAATCACAATACATCCGTCCCATAGCTTACTTTTAAATATTTAAAATAACTAAGTAAAAAGCATCAGCTATTTGTAACATCGCCTTGCGATTTTTTTCGAATTCGTATCTCTTCTACAACCTCCATAATAAGCTGAAATATTCAAAAGTAATGATAAGAGTAACATTGTTTATATATATATTGAAAACATGCTCATGCAATTTGGAGTCGATGAAGGAGTCTGGTGAAAATATTTCAGAGTAGACATAGACAAGGTCACAGCGATTATACTTTTCATATATAAAAAAGACAAAAATGTATGGAAATTATATATGTGTTCGATTTATCGTGTCAACAAATATTGACAATTGGAAAAGTGCTTCGGCAATCACCATTGTCCTCATCCTAATGTCTTTCGACCACTTATTGACAGATGATTCATTTGGACGAAAGCGAAATTCGATCGATCTTGCTTCATATAAATTATTAGTGTGTATAAAATGCTGCAAGAAATATAACAAAATATAGAGTTTTCTAGATTTTTGCAACTTGCTTAACGACTACTCTTTTTTGGGAATGCTTAAGCTTGTGTAACGGTTTCTCGCCCAACATATGGTTTGTTGAGGCGCTGTGCTTGATATTGATGTGAGCGCTTAAGAAAAAAAACAAACACGTCTCGTACCACTCGCATGGGTTAAAATGGGAGTATTTACTCTACGTAAGAAATATAACCCATTTGAAGATGTTTTAACAAGCAGCGTATTTAATGTATAATGATAGCTATGTCCAGCAAAAATCAAATCATTTACTTATTTATTTAGAAAATGTAAATGTAATATTTCAAAATCACAATTATATTGGATTTCGCTTTTAGGTTTGTCTTAATTACACATGTCGCTTTTAATTATTACAAAATCTATACCATTTTTGCTGCACTTATATTATAATGTGATGAATGTGTTATACTGTATGACATATTAGTATTTTTATTAGAAACATAATATATACAAAGGGAAAAAAATAAACAAAAAATTTGAGCCTAATTATCATTCCATGAATAAAAAACATAAAATCTTTTAAATGTTAAGAACAAAAAAACTGGACGATCTAAAAGTAAGTGATAAAGAGTTTTTGGTGCAGAAAATCTTCAATCAGGACTAACCTGACTCAATGGTCTAATCCGTTCGTGGATGCTATTCTCCGCTTGTTTCGCTGAAGGCGGCGGATGGTCAGGCGTTGGAGGTTGTTCATAGTGGGTCGGCGACAGAGGAATATCTACCCTCGAGCCATCAGAGTACCGTTCACATTCACTCGGACTATTCATTGACTGATCGTCTAATAAACTCTCCAGGGACGATCTCTCTTGGTTAGAGTATTTTCTAACTCGTTTGTCTGCCATTCTGGCTTCGAAGTTTTCGTATTGTGGCCCAAACGTGTTTCTTCTTAGCTTCCTGCGAGGATTCTGTTCTTTTATGACGACATTTTCATACATAGCCGTAATGGCAACGGGTTGTGTGCGGTTTCTGAGACTCGGCCGAGGATTTGGCACTGGGACAGCTCTAGGTGAATTATGGTTTTCTTCGTACTCCGAGTAGGATAGCTTGCTATCGACGTATTGGTCGACAGATCTACCGTGTTTGAGGTAATGTTTAGCACCCTGTAACAATGAGACTCTATTACACACACTATTACTACATATAAATACATATATAAAAATTAATAGTTATATTCCTATCTCATATCAGTTAAAATAATGTGCCATATTATTATAGTAGTGTAGTTTCGATAATTCTATAATATAAAATAAATAATTATAAAACTAATTTAGTAATAAAAGATAGATAATAATAATAAGAGTTTTTTGGACATCTGCTACTACTAAGTTGGATGACAGAACTCACCTGTATTTCATCCAAGTCGTCCTGACTCCTCGCATGGGCTCTCAGCTCATAGCTGTACCCAGAGGATGGAGAATTGACGTGGGTAGGGGACACAGACAAGTTCCTTCTGGGGGGCTTCTTGGGAGGGGTGGGCTGTAGAAATTATATACGCGTGAAGAGATGTACATTCACTTAGGAAATCGAAAGGTAACAATCGGTCCCGAAGTAAGGATAACATAAATAAGAAATATTAACGACCCATCCATGACATATTATTTACATATTCAGATTAAATAAAAATTGACAGTTAAAAGAACATTACTCCAAAGTTTATTTAGAATACTTCAATCTAATAGATAAATTGATTGCGTAAAAACAAATCACCTAATACGAGTTTAACGATGACATCTAAAAGTGACCTGAATCTAGCCTTATAAATCCTAATGGTCTCGACGCAGAGATCAGATACAGTATAACCCAAGAACGGAATAGTAATTTAGGTAAATAGACGGATACCGCATCTATATATAGCAGAACTCATTGTCGTCACGGAACGAGATAAGTGTTCACAATTGCGTAATTGTGAATTTCAACGATTGCGAAGAACGCTTAGCTACGGTCTAAAATACATAAATTTTATTATTGCAAATTACATAAAATTGAACTGCTAACGATTCATCGCTTCAGGATATGTTATTGCGCGTCACCTTGTGAAATAAGTTATAGTACCTAAATTGTATACGTTTAAGGTTCAAGTTTAAATTTATTAGTAAAAAGTTAAGTCTTTTATGCCAAATAAATAAGGGAATTTAGATAATTAATTAATTCTCATTATAACATAGGATAGCTTAACCCTCCCATATTATAGCGTAGCGGACTTTTCAATATAATATACTATTTTCTAATTAATTTATATACACCAGGCACACAATGGAAGCTCTTAGGCGGTTAGTACTTAACCGACAAAACCTAATAACTTTCGATACTTTACCCAATGTATCAGCGCAAATATTTTATCAAATCCATAGGCCGTTATGGAAGAGAAAAAGATACGTAATATTTATATAACCTTACCATATTATATTCATTTAAATATCTGCAAATAATAATTTGATAAATAAAAATTTCTTAATTATTTGAAAACTATCAAATTATTTTAAATCATACTAATTACTTATCTAATTATCTCCGCCGCCTCCTTATATTTTGTACCAAACAGTATCCCTAAAGGTCCAAGTAATTTAATATTGAGTCGAGGATGAGGGTTAAATTGGTAGCAGCCGGCCGTTGAATGGACAATTTTCTACATAATAGCCTGTTAGACATGATAGTTAGCTCTCGACAAATTTCTCTTCAATTCATTCTGACGAGATATCGTGGGCTATTATAACCGTTTACGGACTACTAGTATATAATATAAACAAAATTGAATGTTAATCACCAAATTAGTTATTTATGTTGTTTTAAAGTTTTGAAAGTTGTTTTATGATGGGAGATTCATAGGGTCTAATATGTTATATGCCTTCCGATTTTGTAATTACACTGGCTCACTCATCGCCATCAATCACCAATAGCTGGATCATATTTAACAAGGCCTTAAAATGTTAAATTAAAAAAAAAAATCTTATCACTTATTGAATATAATTAAACCCTTGTAATTACCAAACATTTATATTTAAAGTAATTTAGATAATTGCAATAAACAACCAGCAATCGTTCGTAAGTAATAAATTACTGTAAGTGGTAATATTTCAACACTTGACCTAATTCGAATTGAATTCTGTATAATGTCAGCGAATCGTAACATTAAATTAATGTATAAATATTTTGTAATATGGTTGTAGTACCTTGTTTTAACAGATTCGCGTTATTTTGACGACTTCACCTGTAATTTTTTTTTTAGGTATTTTTTTACTATTTAATATTGTCAGTAGTATTGTAAGTGAAAAAAAAATTACGATAAAGTCTGCGAAGCCCATACTTAGTTGGAGTCGTCCCATCGGATTATGAGAACTAGGAAATACCCCGTGCACCTGTGTTTGCACACACACTTGTGCACTATAATATTGTCCTGCGCTGATGGCTATTCTTTCTTGAGATTGTCCGCCGTGGCCGAAAACGGTCCGGAAGACATTATTAGTTAAATTTACAAAGGGTTTGGCAAACTATTTTAATTTGATTTTGTCTAATTTGCGGTAGCAAGCGGGCTTTGTGTAAGCTCATCGGAATAGCTACCACCCACCCATTATATATTCTACCGCAAAAACAGCAGTACTTAGCATTGTTGGGTTCCGGTTTAAAGGGTGAGTGAGTAATGTGTTACTCCAAGAACGAACATCTTAGTACCTATTTAGGTAGTTATACCTATTTTTGGTGGTGAATTTGCGATGTAAGATATGGTTAATATTTCTAGGATGGGCGTTGGTGACCATTTACCATCAAGTGGCCTATTTTATAAAAAAAATCATTTGTATTCTTCCTGGCGATCCCCATTGAGAATGCGTTGCTACGGCCTATTGAAATGCCTATCGACGACGGAGAAATCGACGAAGATTACAAAAGATGTATTTTACCTAATTTTAACAAAAAAATTATTTAAGCTTATCTGTGCCTTCGGAGAAGAAAATACGCTTGTTTAGCAAAAGGACTTATAGACTATTCTTATTTTTTATTATTGTCAGTGGTGGGTAGTAAATATGTATATTAATTTATATACACCCTTACACTAAGACAAATAAATTATATCGAGCATGATTTAACAGTAGCAATTTGTTCTTTTCTAATTGATATTGTAAATACTATAATGTTAATTAAACTGCGACAGTTACGTTTAGAGAACTTTCCTTTTTCACATTTCCTCGAACATAAGAATATTTTAGAATCAAAGTGCCTACATCAAAGGGATTAATTTTAATCGGATGCGCATGCGCAGACGTCGCGGTTCCGACAGGCGCATTAATATGGCGCCAATATGGTCCTGCAGTCATGATTAGTGGTAGCGACTGTTGTTTAATTGAGTGTAACCGATGGGAATAATTAAGTTTAAAAGGTTAAATAATTGCACTGATTAATATAATAATAATTTTAACTTATTTTTGTTTAAAGCGTTAATTAATACAATTCAAATGACACTTCTATTACAAATGACATATTTTTTGCAATAATTGAACCAAATTTACAAGTTCAGGCCTCTGTCGCTTGACGAGATTAGCGAAAATTCTACTAACAAATTGTCACTTTATCGCAATCGAATTGAAGCGTGATCGTTTATCCGTTTTCCTATTCTTTAATTTAATTATCGACTATTGGCATAAGAGTTAAAAATTAAGTTCGGTTTTTTACATAACGGTATTTGTTAAATCATATCTGTTCGGTTCCCATTTGAATAAATATAGATTAGTCAAAGTTGAATTGGGATTAAATCCTATCGTAATCATTATAGATCAGAAGAATTCGGCCCCCGAATTACTAACATTTGACATGATCCAATTGGGATATTCATTTTATTTAAAAATATTCTCAAAAATTATTCATTTTAAATACTTTTCATATATTTTAATTAATTGTTAAATAACTTGTTATTGTTAGGTTCACTCCATGATTGAATGTAAAAGTGGAAGCTTTGTTGGCTTATGTGAAACATATTTTGTTACCAAATGTTTATGTACTATATTATGCTGTATGTTTCCCAAATAAATAAATAAATAAATAAATAATCGTGGGATTTTGAAATCGAAAACAATTTCAATAACAAATAAACTTTTTAAGTGTCAGTTATTATAATTTTCTCTAAAGAATATACCATGACTTCGAAACGAGAAATTATTTTTCCATGAATGTTAGCTGCAGAGCTTCAATGATGCACGGACGCGGAACAACATCATTTGTAAAGTTTGAGTGTAAAATATTACAATTTTGAAAACAGTATTTACGCAAAGGAAAATAATTACATCGGATTAAAAGTGACGATAATTACATAAATTAAAATGAATAAATTTAATAAAAATAGTTATTTATAACATAATCGCAAGCACCGATAAAAAAGTTATTGTATATTTATTTATGTTTAAATTATATTATATTTCTCACAAGTTTACCAAGCTCTTTATATATATATATATATATATATATTATATGATATACGGACAGTTTATAAACGTACGAATATGAGCTTCAAATAATAATTTAAAATATATTAATATACGTATAAAATCAATAATCTAGGTCACAAAGAAATATCGTTTGTCTAAACCAAGGCCGAATAAATCTTTTTAAAATCGATCAATAGCAAAGCGAAACATATGATCCATCCATATAAATATCTCATCGAGTTCCACTGACCCACATACGGATGCTGAAAATTTACTTAGTTATAAACACAAGAATTAGAAACGCTATCCATAACGCATCTGGTCAGAGATGATGAACAAAATATCTCTAGAGTTATTTCGATTACGTCATGTCATTCCTCATACATATAATTCTTTTGTACGTATGTATAACACTGAACTCCTAAGCACCGATTTTGGTTATATTTTGTATGTGATTGAAACTTATGTCGCGCTAAAATTGAAATTAGTGAATAAAATTCTTACAGTGCAATGAGAAAAACATTTTAAGGTCAAAGTGGAGGGTAGCTTTTTAAAACGTATCTGTCGCACAAATAAACTGCTAAATGTGTAATAATTATAATAAAACATTTATTTCGACTAACTAGGATCATATACAATCAATAAAAAGACAAAAATTACACCGATAATATTTTACAGATTATTAATTAATTATAGTGGTAAGAACGCGTGAAGCTTAACTGATGATCGTGGGTTCAAACCCGGGCAAGCACCACTGAATTTTCATGTGCTTAATTTGTGTTTATAATTCATTTCGTGCTTAACGGTGACGGAAAACATCGTGAGGAAACCTGCATGTGTCTAATTTCATTGAAATTCTGCCACATGTGTATTCTACCAACCCTCATTGGAGCAGTGTAGTGCTCCAAACCTTCTCCTCAAAAAGGGAGAGGAGGCCTTAGCCCAGCAGTGGGACATTAACAGGCCGTTACTGTACTGTACTGTATAAGAATAATTATGTCATAAATTAAATTGAAGGAATCAATAAAAATAATAAATAATAACATTATATAAATAATAAAGTCATGAATATATTTATAGTCAATTTACACTAAGATGAGATTTGTTGATTTGAGATGAAGTATCCATTAAATTAATTTCCAATTTCTACATAAATAAAATATTAATATTATTCAGTACATGAATCATATTGCAGCTAGTAGTTTAGTGAACTTCTTTAATGTTTTTTATAATTCTGTACAAGCTGTGCCCGCGGCTTCGAACCTCGAGGACTTCAGATTGCGATTATAAAAGTAAATAAAATATAGCTTATGTTACTTTAGAATGAAGTTTCTTTTTAATAGTAAAGGAATTATTAAAATAGGTTCAGTATTTTCTAGATTTTATCGATTACAAACAAACGAATCTTTCCTCTTTATAATATTATTAAATTAAACATGATGTCTGAATCGATTTATCCTTTTTCATATGTATTTATTGTAGTTTTAAATATAAGAAGCTATATATTAGGTTAGGATATTGATTTGTCTTTTTGTGCATGTTGTGTTCTTCTTTAAGTAATTTTGACACTTAGAATAGAATTTATTTTGTTATATTATATTATTTTAATAAGTGTAAACCGAATAAAATAAATAAGTAAATAAATATATTATATAGCATAGATAACAAAATTATAGTTCACAAAATATTCCTCACGCGTTCGTACGTGCCGTTAAATTATATACATAATTTAAAATAGCACATATAATCAGAATGCTTACAATGAAATGCTAATACCCAAATTCCCGTCCAGCAACACGAATATAGGAGCTTTACTATGTGTAAACGTATACCTCGACATCGGGTCTGGCTATTGGCCAAACGCCAGTCCGCGAAATCCTATTTCCGTAGATTTCAATCTATTAGAGGGCAAAGAATAATTATTTTTAGAAATGGATTACACGAACAAATTTCTTCTTACTAGGATTTTCTCGTTGTTGAGCGGATTCGTAGAGCTACGTTTATTTATCAATTATTCTACCTCCAAAAAGGTATGCTATCATTTAGTTTTGAGTGGGCCAGTGTAAATACAGGGACAAGCGTATTCATATCGTGACCAATGATTACTCCTACTACTACAATGGCAATGTCTTATCAATCAAACTTTACGAAATACGTGAACAAATAGCTACTTACTTGTCGTTCGGAAATTATTATGCGGAAAATAAAATCAAATCAAATCGAGTAATAAAAAAAATATGAGTGAAAACAAAACGTTTGACAATCTACATTTGTAAAATCATTAAGATATTTCTACTACAATATAACATTCTCCTCTAATAAATTATACAAAATTCTCAAATATCGTTTGCATATATATTTTTGCAAAGAAAAGACAAAAGTAAACCATGTAATTTTTCGTAATACAATTTCTGGAAGTTTTAGATAAGCTATTTGTTTCATATTTTACAATCTCAATTAAGATAAGCAATTGTAATTTTCACGATCTATCTAAAGTATCTCTTGTTTAATCTATGACACATTGTTGCATGTATCCAGCCATATGGGAAATTACGAAACACGAAATTGGGTTATGGAGTCCTTGACATGGGGAGTATTATTTTCTCGATTTAATACTTGTAACAAATCTAAGTATATATAATTTCTATATCAGTAATAATTTAATTAAAAATATATAAATACTCTTTGAACATTTTTCTTTACCATTATTTAAATAATAACCTAATATTAAAAGTTAAATAACTTATGAGCTTATCAGTTTTTTTTATTATATGATCATTTATATAGAAAAATAGTAAATGTAATCTATATACTATACGATAACATTCAATTTAAAAAAAAAATCGAGTTCATTACAAATTAAAACTTACATTGATCACGATAAAAATTATCCTCGCGATTACGACACAAAAAAAATACACTAAATATTCAAATTTATCACTATAATTTAAAAAATCATACACGCGAAATATTCAAATTGTACACAATTGTTACACTATGTGCGCGACAAACGCACGTCCCGATCACATTCGCGGCACGACTGACATTCTAATTCTTGCGATGGTTAAAAATTCCAGTGCCCATGTGGGAACGCTATGTTATGATTACGGTTAATCAAGTACCGACTATTGCATGTACGTATTTCGTACTAAAGGAAACGGATGCGTCGACTTTTATTATAATAAGAAATATTAATCGCATGGCATAATTGCTGTCAAAACTTATATACTACAAAAACTTTATGATTTATAGTTGCACGAGTCGTATATTCCAGAAAACGTCCAAACAGCCTCTGATGCTAGAAATAACATAGAAAACAATTACAAAATTTGTCAAACAGAACGCACTGAGTTCTTTCGCTGGTTACTTTTGGGTCTAGGTATTTTTTTTCTACGAACCGATGGAGCTTTAACCTTTATAAGTATAATAATTTCATATTGAATAACAAAAAAATAATTAATTATGAAAGTAATTTAGAAATTTTTTATTACCAATGTTATGAATATTATTTTGGTCGGGCTACATCTATCAACAATATATTGAAAAAAGAACAGTGCAGACGGCGTGAACATACTATTTCCAATTTGACGCCAACTAATTGGACGGTATTAAATTATGGTATTACGACATCCGTATCCACAAGTGGCAGCGATCGCCATGTGTGAACTGACTTAATGATATTTATTGCATTTCTCACGACATTTTAATTTTCTTTATCAAAGAGAGTTATTTTCTTACATTTGTTTTAACGCCTCCATAATTTGTAAAACGATCACGATACATTCCGTGACATCGTTAACTTATCCGACACAAATCTTATGAGGTCCTCGCGTGACAGCTTCAGTCATGGGTAGGCCGTTAAATTTCGGGCGGTATAATAATTTAAAACATTATAGTTAATAGAAATTAATGAAATATATATTAATACTATATTCAAATCAATTAAATTTTATAATTGTGACTTAACCAAACATTTTCGTGACGCCCATTAATTATTAATATAAAGTAAAATAAAACGAATATAAAGTAAATGGTTATTATTTTGCGGTGATGGAATACGAAACTGTAAACTGAACTTACCGAAACTTTGCTGTATTCATGGTGATGTGCTAAATGCAGCGGGGCACAGCTAGACGCAGCGCTAGATACGCTGATGGCATCGCCTTCGCTCGTGCCTTCCGCTTCATCCCAACGCCGTCGCCCCGACCCGCTGCGAACACCCCCGACCACCCCCGTACCCCGCTCAAGCGAAGCATCAAGCGACACATAACCTTCCCCCGGAACACCACTATCCCCTTCACACTCGGACGAAGAACTTTCTGAATCTACACTTATACCGCTCTCGAATTTAGAAGACGAGGATTCGAATTTCGCCGAAACAAAACTGTCATCCTCGTCTAAAACATCATTTACATCATTCTTTGATCTATTATTGCCGAACCGAAAGGAGCTACTGTGAACCCACGGCCTTTTTGTCGTGCTAACATCAGATTTAACCGTCTCGGCGTCCGAACTTTCCCCGTCCGAATGTAAAGTACCATCAGAATCATCAGATGATTCTTCTAAGCACGTCTTAAACGACGCATCCGATACTACTGTTATGTTAGAATTACATGATTGTAACGACCAATTTCCGGAGTGTTCCGAGGAGCTCGATTTTCTTAACAATTGCATAGTATCAGAAGCAGAAGATGTGTTAGCGTCAGTTGATGTTGAATTAGTACCTATAGAAATAACTTCTGCTATGTCTTTTATAGAATAAGGTCGGTCTGTTGATGATAGGGAAGAATGTGGGGACATTGCTACATATGGAGAATCATCGAAGCCAAATCCTTTTAAATCTGTATTGTATTTGTTTACGTTTTTACTAATAACATCTTGTATATTAACGACGGCATATGGCTCTTCCAAATTAGAAGGAACTGATTTATTTTTAATTAAACCTGCTTTTTGTATTGTCGAAGAAGGCGATAATTCTAAGGTGATATCAGGAGTTGAAATACTTTTCTTCATTGCTGAAAATTTAACAACTAATTCCATTGGCGATTCTCGTTTACTTGCATGTAAAGGACACATTCCGGAATCACAGAAACATCGAAATGATGTAGAAACAAATTCTAATTTATTTTTTATTCCATCAAAATCGATAATTACTTTATCTTCTTCGTGGTTTTGGATATCTAGTAAGTCTTCGGCGCTACTATGGAATTTTGGAGGGCGCGGTTTACAAAAGCATATAGCAGTTTCAAAATAACTAGCTCTTTTATCATTAGGAAGTTTTGTCAATGGTTCGGTGTCATTGTATAGAATGTCCTTATTAAAAATTTTAATAAATTCTTTTACTGTTGGACCTTTGTAGATACAATGGCCCGTACCACGGATGTGATATTTGCCCAACGATTCTTTTAGGAAAGGATTGCCCCTTAGTGTAAAATTTTTCGTGTTAATAGAGTTTCTATCTGCTTCAATATTAGTAAATGTTTTATGTCTAAAAAGTACTTTTTTCTTAACTTTTTCTGTTTTCTTGTTCGGTAATGTACCTGTCATTGTAAGATATACTGACTTATCTTGCACATCATCACTACAATCGACATTTTCAATTGCACTAATCTCAGTAAAGTTAGAAACATCTGATGCGTTTGATTGTGTTCTGTTAATACTAGATTTACTCGATTCCCTATGCAGTGCAATTTTACCATGACGAAAAGACCTTGATTTCTCCGATAATAAAATATCTTCTAAATTAGATTCGTCGATCAAAGAATCAGATGACAAAGTAGAGGATCGACTTTCACTAGGCGATGGTTGATTAGACATATCATTTAAAGGCTTGAACGACCTTTTAGGTGGTTCAGGTGCTTTTCTCTCAGGCTTTATTAATATATTTTGGTACAAAACTTTTTTTTCAATTTCAACAGGCGGTGGAATATGAGTTCTAACAGCAGGAGTTGGGTGTCTTAAATTAGATTTTTCAGGAATTATATTTTCATAAATTGCATCTTCATTTTCTGAAGCCATTAAATTCGATCTGGGCGGTGGCTTTGGAATACATATTGTGCTTTCTTCCTTTAATTCTATTTGTGTACTAAGTTTAGATGAAAATTCATACGATTCATAACATTCATTAACAAAATTTGCATAATCTGAAGAAACATTAGATATACTATTATTTGTTCGTCTAGGTTCGAATATGCTAAGTTTCGTATCATAGTTAATTGCTTCAGTCATTTTATCAATTTTACCCTCACTATCCAATGGATTAATATTTTCGTTAAGAGATTCAAGAGAATCACTAAGCTCGTTGTTTTCAGATATATTTGGCAATGAAGTTTTAAATCCTGGACAACTCCTATTACTTCTGTTGACTGTGGAATCTCTATTTAAAGTACCAAGTCTATCTAATGAAATTGTGTCAAATTCGTCAGTACAAATAATATCACCTGATTCCTCCTTTTTCGACAATATTTTAAAAAATTTGCTATTTCCTATGTGTAAGGCATTCGAGCTTATTTTAGAATCCGACTGTTTTAGTTTTCCATCGACATTCGACTCTAACCCAGGATTAGATATGTTAGGAGCAGAGTTAAACTTTGCTTTAAGGCCCAAGCATTTTGAAGCAAGCTTTTTAACAAAACTCTGAGGTGGATTTTTTGTTAGAAAAGATGAAGATGGTGTTAATAGGCTATCACACAAATTATTATTTTTCTGGGTCTCTGGAGCCTTCCTGTAAATCACATAAAGCAACGGAAACAATTAAAAAATAAATTATTAAAAAAAAAACATATTGTTAAGATGCATATATCTAAATTACCGCCACCCCAAGCACCACCAATTTTACAGTAAAATGTTATTTGGAAATGCTCCAGTCACTTAAAAGTGATATTAGTTGACTAGTTTTCTTTTTGAGAACTAATTCAGCTTTGGTTTTAACAACAGCAGATGAACTTTGACCTGGTGTTGATGAAGGCTTAGTTTCGTCAAATTGTTCAAAAACCATAACTTTAATAGGCGTCGCTTCATTACCTAATGCAAGTTCTTCTTTTGTATGCTCACAATCAAAACGTACGTCGGCTTGGTTGGGTTGAATTTGGTCTACATTTTCACAGCTATAGTAAATGTCACATGACTTTGTTTTTTTAAGTTTGTTACGCCTACTCGATGGGTATTCATGGCAAAAACAAGGTAATTCTTCAAATTTTTGGTTCTTTTCGGTAAAAGGATATGCATGGTTACGTAAAGCTTCAGGATTTAAATCATAATGCTTATAAGAATTACTATTTTCATATATGCAACCAAAATCGCCTCTATTATGACAATTAGCTACGAAATCAATATCGGGTATAGATGATCTTCGAAATCCTACAGATTTACTAATATAATTTATATTGTTATTTTGAATACAAATATTTGCGTTTAAATTAAAAATCATTCGCTTATTATTATCAGAATTAATTTGACCTCCCATGTCTACGTACTCATCATTAACAATTTTATTCAAATCATTAGATAACTCTATGTTACAATTATTTGGAAAATTCTCGTAAATAATATCATTGTTATTGTTTACATAAATTGGCTCATGGCGTTTGAGAACCTCATATATATTGTGATTGTCATTTTGAAGTTTATTTATAGGCTTCGGTACTATAAAGGGCTTTTTCTTTTTAGTAATCTTTGATATTGATAAATTTTCGTTTTTTAAGTCCACAATTGACAAATTCTCATAAACTTTATCGTTTGAATTTGTTAATAATTTGCTCAAGTTTTTACGAAGCAATTGATATTTTTCTAATTTAATATTTTCATTACCAGGTGTACGTTGATATGAAATTGTATTTCTACGCGGAACCCTGTTGTAATTATAATTTTCATTGCTTGCATTAGACACATGTTTTGGATGATAATTAGAATTAAAGTTAGTTAAAGCGTGATTTACAGCGTTTGCTTTCTTATTAAGTAAAGCCTTGGAAAGGTTAGGATACCTGGAATTAAAATAGTTGATGTTTAAATTATGCCTTCTACTTGGATTTTTAGTGTAAACAAAACCATTTTAATCACTCGATTTTAAATCAAATAAAGTGAAAAAAAAATCCAAAATGTCGAAGAAAGAAACACATTTAAGGTTCATGTTTTTTAATTTAATTTGAATGTGCTCATTGCAGCCAGTTCTTTGGCAGCCCTCAAAGGACGGTCTTTTCTCGCATCATACAAACTTGTACCTGACCGTTTCTAGACAAAATCAAAGGAACGGAAGATTTTAATGAGGGAGGCATTGACTGTTTTTGTTTTGCATCCCTCTGTCAAGACAGATTTTTCTTGAGCGGAAAACGTTGCTATTGTATTCTTCTAGACGTGTTACAATCGTACATAATAATAAAAAATATAATTAATTACAATATAATTTCTTATATGTTTTGTTGTGTTGTTTCATATATAAGTCATCCTAAGCATGACTATTGAGCACTGATTTTTGAATATTGTTTAAACATGTTAATACAACATTACGAAGTATCATATAAAGAAAGGTATGCGGTCACACATTTAAAAAAATATCGAATTTCGAATGCTTAGAAGGCAGTCGTTTGAAAACATCAAAAAGGGAATTCCCCAAGATAGCAATCAAAAGTTCAAAGGTAGAACGTCGTGTGTCATAATTGAGACGCCAGCTCTCCAATTAAAAGCGAATGTTTAGAGCCTCTTCTATAAAGCATCTTTCGAGTAATTACAGAGAGAGATTCCTTTGCAAAACCCTCGGTGACACGGACGTTTAGAGAAACCGCAAGCCGTCTAGTTATCCGAACACGTTTTAATATCAAAAAGAATACACTATTTAATGTAAGGTGACTTGTTTTGCCTACAATGTTAGTGGGTTATAAGCAAACAAACAAGCAGAATAGAAGTAGTGTCGTACAAATATACCCATAATCCATACAATTAAAAAAAATTTGCTAAGCATTAATAAATATCTTATAAAATTCTTCGTCTTATCAAAGAAAATGAAGTGTCGACAAAAAATATGTTGATAATAATCAATATTATCGACACAAGACATGAAATAGATTTTGATGAAATTCTAATAAATGGAATTTAGTATAATATTATAATGTCAAATGCACATAGTTTAAAAGAATTCCTTAATAACATTTGAAGCATCGTGGGGAACCCAATTAAACACTATTGACGTGTTTTTGAAAAAAAAAAAAACAATATAACAATTTATCAATAAAAACTATTTCGTAAAAAAAAAAAAACAATTTTTAAATTTAATTTTTTCTAGATTACACTTCGTGTACTTACATTACAGGGATGCGGGGGTAGCCAGTGGGGCTATCTTGTACGGGGAATGGCGGTACGTCATCTTCACTTTCATAGGTGTTTCTAGTTCTTTTCTTAAATTCTAGAAAAAGTATATTACTTTTTATATAATAACACTCAATACTAACATTAATCGTTTAGGTGTAAAATAGTCAAATTTTAAGATCGAATTTAAGATTTCAACATATTTGCAGCAAGGCTCGAGTGAAACGTTACTGATTTATAAGCATTTTGTTTTGTATAATAAATATGCATTTCCCTTTTTTTACTCAAATATATTATAATAGGTACTATTAGATTTTATTATTATTTTTTTTAGTTTTTTTTTTAATGTTTCCATAATTATACTATTAACACATCGACTCTTTCATCATGTTTAAAATAACTTACACGTTTAAAAGAGATCGTTAAATTATTAAATTAATTAACCGTTTTTTTTTTGGACTGGGTATTTTAATGATTGGAACTGATAGTAGATTATTAAAAATTAACAGATTGGGGTAATTGGTTTTGAATTTAATGAAGATTTTTCTTTGACAACAGGACGAGTTACGTTGCGAACGACTCGCATAGATTTTCAAGTGATATAACACAATTAATTATTTGCCTAACTTGGGGTTGCCATTTCATGTAGACCCACACATTTCATTAAAGTGCATATTTATTGTTTTTTTTTTACGAATCGTAAAAAAATATTAATCACACACAAAGACGAACTATATTAATCCCATATTATATTTTCCATCTTGTTTCAATATTAATATCTACGATAATGGAATTTTAAATAAACAGTTCACATACCAACAAAAGGTTTTAGTGATTGAACAAAAATCATACCTCTTATAACCCTCCTGACTTTCCTCGTTGCTTCTTCCGGATAATCAGCGAGAACACCTTCGACAGTCTTGTCTTTGCCGTCTACTGCGTTGAGATCAGCACCAGCCTCGAGTAAGATCCGTACGACGTTCGCCTTACCGAAGCAGGCCGCTTGGTGGAGCGGCGTGCCGGCATTTGTCCGTACGTTCGGATCGATTCCAGCCTCGAGAAGGACTTGGACAACTTCTCTGTTTTAGAAATAAAATATTTTTCAAACATCCGCGGAAATGTTCAAATTACATTCGAAAAAAGAATACAATATATGCGAAATATCACAATCACTGACTAGGTATAAACTAAGCTTTGATTGAAATAAAAAAAAACCTATTTGTCATCTAGTTTAAATTCAGAACATGATTAAATTACAAACCATTTTGTTTCCTACATTTACAATTGTGATAGGTATACTTTTGGATCTGGTCGTCTTCAAAAGGAACATCACTGCATTGTCGAGTAACCTTTGCCGTAACAAGGGCGAAAAAATAAAAAAAATTCCATTGGCGGAAAAATCAACAAATTATTTTTCATTTGAAAAAAAAAAAACAATATAGTCTCAGTGGAAATGGTAAATACCTACTTTTCTAGTTTCGACAATAATGTACTTTTTCATATTTATATATCTTAATTTAGTATTTATATATACCTGTTGAAACTTAACCTTCTTTAACATATACATAAAATAATAAACGTTACAATAAATTCGTCAAAATAATATCAATTAGAATAAATAAAGGATATAATTTTAAATGTTCCATTAAGAGTTAGCCGTCCGTAAAATGGAAAGCATCAATAATAATTAAGCTGGTTTTTTTTTAATTATAATAATTTCTTATTAAGTTAAGCTAATTATAGCTTGACGTAATAACATTTGGTATATAAACACAGACCATTTCAGATTTAAAAAAAGGTATTACTACTAAAACGCCATATAAGATCGAGTTATTGAAATTTCAGACTCAATAGTATTCAACGGCTATCACTAAAAATGACAACATTTTAATCTTATCGTGTGAAAATAAAAAGTTTTTTTTTTTTTTTTGTTCAACGAACCTATCAATCAAGTGACGTCATCAAACATATACACGAATTAAACGATCGAATATTCATGGGATGCCGTGTTTGTAAAACGAGACGAATGTATTCATTTCTTTATATCGACCTCGGTTTTACGCCAAATTACATTATTTACATTTAATTTTTGCGCGATTCGATTTTTTAAAATAACTTCATGTTTTTTTTATATTCATAATATAACTGATGAGTTTGTTTGAACGAGCTAATCTCAAAACTCTAGATATTTTTGCATTGGATAGTAAATTTATTGAAAAGTTTCACCCGCGATAAGCGTTACTGCTCCACGCCCATGAGTCGTAGCGTGATGATTTAGGCTTAAATTAGATTAATATCAATTAGAATAAAAAATGAAATATAATTGACATAGATATAAATAAAACAATTTTTTTGTTAAAAATCTAACAACACTTAGTATATTATAATTTTGACGAGCCGGTTGGCGTGGTTGGTAGATACTTGCCTATTCACGCCGAAGGTTGTGGGTTCGATTCCCACCCAGGACAGACATTTGTGTGCATGAACATGACTGTTTGTCCTGAGTCTGGGTGTAAATTTTCTATATAAGTATGTAAGCTTAATTTGGGATCAGATGGCCGTGTGTGAAAAATGTCCCAGGATATTATTATAATATATATATAAGCCTAGATGGCCCAGTGGTAAGAACGCGTGAATCTTAACCGATGACCGGGCAAGCACCACTCAATTTTCATGTGCTTAATTTGTGATTATAATTCATCTCGTGCTTTACGGTCAAGGAAAACATTGTGAGGAAACCGGCATGTATCTAATTTCACTGAAATTCTGCCACATGTGTATTCCACCAACCCGCATTGTAGCAGCGTGGTTGAATAAGCCTTCAGCCCAGCAGTGGGACATTCACAGGCTGTAAATATATGTAAATAGTTATATGTATTACGAGACACATAGTTTATGTATGTAGACAATTTTATATACGTGCGAAGCCGCGACGAGTAGCTAGTACACTATATATTCAATTTCAGTGCCAAAAATAAAAAATGTAATGTTATGTATCGCTGTTGCGGACAGAGCCACGTTGTGGTTTCCTTATAGAATATTATATTTAAATATATAATTGAATATTTTATCATTTATTCACATTAATTGCATTGGTTTTGACAATTATATATGTTTCATGGTATTGTAATTTTGTTACTAAGGAAGACAATATTGGGATAAAAGAAAAAAAAAAGTAACAGCCAACAATAAGGCTTTGCCCTTTTAAAGGAGAAAGATTTTGAGTTTATTCTACCACTATGATCCAAAGCAGCGTGGCGGGTACGTGTAAAAGATTTTCATCCGACATCCAAGAAAAAGATGAATTTCATAAACAAAAATTAATCTAATGAAAATTTAATGGTTGCTCGGTTTTGAAATCGTAATCACGTTCCAACCTAGCCTATATTCGCTAAATATTACATAAATGTCTTAGTCCAATTAATTATGTGAAAGAGCCGTGTATGTAAGAAAGTCAAAAACCAACGATACACCGAAACATGTGTTGTCGTAACTGACAATATCTGACTGACATACAATGGGATAGGGCGATCCCAACGGAGCCGATTGAAGCGTTATAACGAACAAATGAATATGAATATCGCGAATTTGGTATGTGTGTACACGGCTTTACATTAGCATATATTAATATTCAACAATAAACAGTAACACCATGTTACACAGGGTGTTGTAATAGAATTAGATGATAGTATCGTAAAATTATATCATTATACGTATTTTACGTATTTTTTGTTTGAATGTTTGAATACCATATATAATTTATTGTCCTTCCTTATATATTTATATATGTAAAATTGACCCACTGTCCAAAGGTTGTACGGATGAGATTGTTCTGTAGATAAGGCTCTCCCTTTTAAGGAAAATGTTTGGAGTTAATTCCAACACGCTGCTTCGTGCAGGTTTCCTTACGATATTTTCCTTCACCGCCGTGCGATGAATCATAAACACAAATGAAAATTAAGTAATACTTCTCATTCACCATCAAGCACTAATTATGTACAATGCAATAAAAACACGAATAAATATAATCTCTATACAAATTGGAGAGAACAACGGATCACTTGTGGTAGGTCTTTGTGCAAGCTCGTCTGGGTAGGTACCACCCACTCATCAGATATTCTACCGCAAAACAGATATTGTATTGTTATTGTTGTTTTCTGGTTTAAAGATGAGGGAGCCAGTGTAATTACAGGCACAAGGGACATAACATCTTAGTTCCCAAGGTTGGTGGCGCATTCGTGATGTAAGCGATGTTTAACATTCCTTACAACGCCAATGTCTATGGGCGTTGGTGACCACTTACCATCAGGTGGCCCATATGCTCGTCCGTCTAACTGTAATATTAGACCCTTAAGAGCAGGCAATGACCATAAATGACAACCAATATGGCAAAATAAATGAAACAGGCACGTATTAACCGGTCCGGTGAAATCGCGAGGCACAACTATTATTTGATATTATCTATATACTAGGAAGGCCAACTGACAAATGGACCACCTGCTGGAAATTGGCTAAACTTACATTGCCAATCCGTCACCATTCTTGGCAACTAAGATGTTACGTCCCTTGTGCCTGTAGTGTCACTACTAGCTAACTCGTTTAATAAGTTACTTAGTATTAAGTTACTAGGCCTAGTGGTAAGAACGCGTGAATCTTAACCGATGATCGTGGATTCAAACCCGGGCAAGCACCACTGAATTTTCATGTGCTTAATTTGTGATTATAATTCATCTCGTGCTTGACGGTGAAGGAAAACATCGTGAGGAAACCTGCATGTGTCTAATTTCACTGAAATTCTGCCACATGTGTATTCCACCAACCCGCATTGGAGCAGCGTGGTGGAATAAGCTCCAAACCTTCTCCTCAAAAAGAGGTGCGGAGGCCTTTAGCCCAGCAGTGGGACATTCACAGGCTGTTACTTAGTACTAAGTTACGGTATAGCGAAATAATATAAGTTTGTATTTAATTTCTCATTTTTCTTCTATATAGATGAAAACGAAATGTTTCCAGCAATGTCAATAACGTATTTTGAATTAAAGTTTTTTTAATTTATCGATATATAATATACTTACATATGTCCATTCATGCTCGCTCTGTGAAGAGGTGTTGAAGAAAACTTCCTCACTCTCCAATTGGGAAATTTGTAGGGATGCACCAACATTGGATGGTATTTGATCAAATGTTTGACAGTTGGCAACCTGTTAACAAATTAATAAATGATAAATCATCAACCATCAAAACGTTTCATGTTATATTGTTTTATTATTTATATATTTAACTACAACGAAAAAGAAACGATACCAAAAAATTAAATACCTAATTCTATTTTTTTTTTCTCTTCTCAAAGATAAATATTATATACAATCATGATGGATTACTATTTCCTTTTTTTTGATTCGTTTAAAGTGATTGAATTATACTGAATATAATGTATATATGTTAGTGTTTTCTGAGACACGAGAATTTACACACTTCCAACTTACACTACACGTACAAATTCCGAGCTGCTACTGCGATTTTTTCGACAGAAAAATCTAATATCTCTTTATAAAACCCGACCTGGAGTTTGAACCCAGAACCTGCGGGCTCTGCGCCCTTAAAGCTAGACCACAAGACCAACGAGTTTGTCCTGATTTTGGGTGTAATTATCTATATAAGTATGTATTTACAAAAGAAAAGTAGTATATGTAGTATATCAGTTGTCTGGTTTCCATAGTACAAGCTCTGCTTAATTTGGGATCTGCTGGCCGTGTGCGAATAATGTCCCAGGATATTATTATTATTTGATGCATTGCAATAACTATACCCCAACATATAAGCGTTTTTAGTTATTTAGTGTAGAAATAATCATTTTATAGCGAAACTTTTCGAATTTCCGCTAAGAAAACTTAGCAAATACACAAACCACGGTACCTTTTAGTAGCATCTTGTAACATAACCACATAAAGAGTAGATAAAGTTCTTCTCGGAGTTCGGCGAAGTTGGAAAATCTAATTTCTAGAGTCAACCGCAGTTTCAAAGGAAATTAAACGTAAGATGGTTTCTTATATAAATGCGAAATTTCACGTGTAACATACGTGAATAAATAAAATTTGTATAAAAAATTACTGATTACGTCATACAACTTGATTATAAACTTTTTTTTTTTCTTCAAAAATACAATAAAAACGTGCTTCATAATTTTCAAACATAAACTTAACTTGTATTTCGTAAACGTTGCCAAATGTAAAAAAAAATGCCGAATAATCATCCGAAACTATAACTATAATAATTTAAAAACGTGTGTGCCATAGAACTGTCATATAAATTCCCTTAGTCACTAATAGCCTGTGAACGACCCACTGCTGGGCTAAGGCTTCCTATCTCTTTGAGGAGAACCTTTGGAGCTTATTCCACCACGTTGTTCCAATGCGGGTTGTATCCATATAAACATGTGGCAAAATTTCAGAGATATCAGACACATGCAGGTTTCGTTTCCTCGCATCACGGTAGCATGCGAAAGCGATCCCTTGAGACTTGACTTGACTTGTTAAGACGAAAAGGGTACCGCTAGTTTTTTAGTGGGTATTCCGATGTTCGGAAGTGAAGAGGGGTATGTGAAGAGGGGTATATGAGGCAAAAAAAAAAGGTTTCGTTTCCTCACGTTATTTTCGAGAACACGACATGATTCATAAACACTACACATTTTTACAAAACTATACGTTTCACGAAAAAGTAAATAAAATGATTATAAATTAAAGTAACAGTCCTTCAATGACTTTCAGAACTAACCTTCCATATTGAGCTGCGAGGTCCAAAGCACTTTCGTCCTTCATATTCCTTATGGAAACGTCAGCTCCCCTCGCTATAAGCTGGGCGACGACATCTACAGAACCGAACTGTGCTGCCAGGAGAAGAGCTGTCTCGTTTTCGAGGGTCTGTTGACAAAACAATTTAATAGTGCTATCAATGTCGTTAAACTTTTATATTGAAAGGGACAGCAGTCATTCTTCACAAATGGGACGCCAGATCGAAGGTGTCATGTGTTTCTATAAGTACACTGGCTCACTCTTCCGGCCACTATCAAAATCCAGGCATTAACTGGAGAGTGGTTAGCGTGAACGTTGTAACCCAGTTAGATAGTATGATCGACGATTGCTAATATATATTAATTACAACAATCCATTCGTCAATGATCATGAAGAATCTGACGTAGTTACTTTCATTTCGATCCCAACACAAATGTTGTTATACTCATATACAATCACATTTGCGTATTTATAGGTCGTACCATCGCTTCCCTCTGTCAGGGTAGTATGGGCAAGCGATCCCGTGGCGTCCCCCGAAAAGACGGTGTGGGTACCGCTGGTTTTTTAGTGGGTATTCCAGCGCCTTCAGCGTCGGCGAGCCCCACATAAACCACTTCATGTGGGGGAAACGCGTAAATGCGTTTTTCCAGAGAAAAAAAAAATCGCTTCCCTCTAACTCATAGTCCGATAGACCGACTATCCGACATGAAGGGAGAGACATCAGTCGAAATACAGAATAATCAAAATTATCTAAAAAAAACTCACCACATGATTCACATTCACCGGTGGGTTGTTGTGGGCCAGCAACATGGCTACGATAGACGAGTCTCCTTTGAACGCTGCTAGATGGAGGGGCGTGGCCCCCTTGTCGTTTGACACGCATGGTGACGCGTCCACAGACAGAAGAAGATGAACTATCCCTCTATAAAAAAAATAATAATATCATACACAAATATATTACAAAGAAAAAAAAATACCAAACAGAGCTAAAATATATTTATTAAAAATAAAAGCAAATTGTAAAGAAATACATTGACTCGGTTGAGATGGAGTTACTATATTTTACTATATCGAAATCAATACTTAATATTTTTAAAATCAAGCCGAAGTTCGTTTATTTATATCATAAACATGCTTCGTCAACGATGTGACAACGGTGTTGAAGTCCGTAAGTAAGAATTTCTTATTTACATTAACGCAAACTAGATGGCGTTAGCAGTCGTTTGAATCGCGCTATCGTTTGCACTACTTCGAAACTCAAGTACGAGCGCTCTAAAATATTCAATACAGACAAACAGACAAAAAATTCCAATTTTTGCTAGGTATTGTAACGAATTCTCGTTACATTACTTAAATATAGCTAATACATAAATTAATAAAGTTAAAAGATAAAATATATATGTATAGACTAATACTGATTGATTAGTCTGAAAATTTGTATGCCATAATTAATTGTAGATCAAAAAATTTATTATCATTACGACATAAATTTTAAACCACAATAGTTTTACAAAAAAAAAATCGAAATTCCAATGTTCAAAGAATTAAGCACAAAATGGCTTAAATGCGTTATAATAACGTCCATATTACTATAGCCATCTTTCGTATTAAATGCTTTTACTTTTTAAATACACACAGGTAATTTTATTATACGAAGTTATCACTAATTAGCAAAAAAAAAAAAAACATGAGTCTTACTTGTGACCCTGTAAACACGCGTGGTGAAGAGGAGTGTATCCGCTATCATCTTGAACATTGACCCCAGCTCCTCTTCTTAAACTGAAACAAAACGACAAATATAGAATTTAAAAAAAACAACAACAAAATATTTCGCAGTCGGTAGGATTCGAACCTACGCTCCCAGAGGGAATCTGATTTCTAGTCAGACGCCTTAACCGCTCGGCCACGACTGCTTCATACAGACGCTTCGAAAACACCCAATAATATCGGCCATTCCTTGAACTTTTACAATTAAAAAATATAAACATAACATTAAGTGGGTAATATAGTATTTCAATAGGGGGAAAGGAGGCCAGTGTTAGGTACCAAATGTCCTTTTCTGTACCCCTAACCGTTTGAATTAAAAAGTTAAAGCGTAACAAACATACTCACTTTCGCATTAATTATATTGGTAAGGATTATATAATATTAAATGCAAAAATTTTTTTTGAACATTTTAAAATAGTAATAAGGAAGGAAATTTAACAAAATTGTAAACTTTCAGCATCGGCCTTGACACGTTCTCAGCTCATTAAATACGGGTTCAACGAACTTGCCGAGAGAATGCTCTTTTGTAATAAACGATAAATCTAATCTTGTGTACACTAGAGACGAAAATCATACAACAAACGCGATAACAGTTACTTGCTCGATTACATCTGTTTCAACATTAATTATAAAAATAAAGTAACGTTAACCGTCGTAATTTTCATTGTTCTTTTGCATATACACTTATATATAAATTGATGAAGCCGAGTAAATTACGGTGAATGGTCACGTCTGTCCAGCGACATTGCTATTGTCACATTAGTCATAGCTTACATTGTCAATTGTCTATCAATCATGACTTATAGGTTAAGTTTTGTAGGGCTGTAATTGTACTTGCTTATTCATATTCTCCGACCAGACATCATACATCGCGATGTTATCACGCGGACGAAAACTTTGCTGACGAATGTTTAATACTGACCACTCATGTAGACTCAACTTTACTCACAATTATTTGACATGAGTAATTGATTTATTTAACCCGTGCCCAAGAGAAAGAGATTGCAATACTTTTAATCTTGTCAAATTATCACCAGAAATAAAATACGGCAGTAGCCATAACACGGTGGCCGAAATCGATCAGGTCCAATAATACCATGTCTCAGTAACGTAGGCTATGATGAAAGCAATGACGGAACTATTAAATCGAATAAAAAAAAAAAATTATACATTAATAGTTTTAAAGGGTTCAGTTGATTGCCTTATTGGAAATTATAGCGTGCATTTGTTAGTTTATTCTTAATATTCAAAATGGACTACCGCTTAATAGAAATTTGATTTGACTTTTCTATTGAATTATTCGTTTCATGGCTTCGAGTTGTCAAATACGATATCGAAAAGGTAATGTTATAATATATTTATTTTTAAATTGATTGTTAAGTTCTAATATTGACTATACTCTCCTGATCTTTGTGTGCAAGTTTTAGCACTAATTATATTTCATCAACCCCATACTCGAGCTCAAAGTATCGTAGGTAACTACTTCAGGCTAATCTTATACCTCATCAATATCTTATATACTCGAGTAGAAACAAATACACAGAAGATTGTAATTTAATACGATATAATATCATATTTATTTCACGATTATGTCATGATACATCATTAGATAAATCCGCTTATAATTAAATACATATATATTAAATGTTTTTGTGTTTTCCAAATAATGAAAGTTATAATATTTAAAAACACGCTTTCGTCCGTATGATGTATTAAAATACCTAACCAAAAAAAAAAAAACAAATACGCCCAAATTTGAGGGATTTACTAAGTAGCTTTTGAAAAAGTTATATATACCACACATATGTATATCCACTTCCTGGATCCATTAGCTGGTTATCTCGTAGCTAACAGATGTCATACAATATTCACTTCAAGGACAAGGCATTGAGAAGTAGGTGACAATAGACTTTCTGCATTTGTGATATTGTTTGCCCGGGTTTGAAGACGCAATCTTCCGTTAAGTTTCGCGTTTTCCCCACGGGAACAGTGGGGGGGTATGTGAAGCTCGCCGGTGTCCAAGGCGCCGAGTGCGCCGCGAACATCGGAATACCCACTAAAAAACCAGCGGTACCCTTTCCGTCTTAACGAGGAGCGCCACGGGATCGCTTTCGCATGCTACCGTAACTCTCATATTCTATCCTGGACAACCTCGGCTTATATACACTAGCAAACTTTATTCAATAATAATGATGCAGGTACAATATAAACTATATAAACATTAAGAGTAATTAAATAATAACTAAACAAATAATATACTTAAGACATATTTTTTAGGAGTTATTTTACCAAAAGAGGCGAATTAAACTTATTCGAAAAGTAATATGCAAAATATATCAAAATAAATTAAAAAACGGCCGGAATTCCATAACAGACGATACTTGGAAATTATAGGTTTTTATATGTTAGCTATGTTACGAACTTCCAAGAATTATCCAAGGTCAGATGTATAAACATGCGATCACTTTGCCATACTATAATTTAATATTTATGAACCGCCTTTTTTATTCTTTATACTCCATAGCAACAGAATAAATATTTTAATTAAAAAGTCAAAAACACTTCCGGTCATCACGTTCCATTCCATTTATGATATCGATATTCGTTATTATTTAAATAATAGAGAATTGAAAATAACTTTACCCTATTGCGCTGTCAATTTATATGTTTTAAAAAGTAAAATTTTAATCATAGGGATAAGTTATTATTTATTACATTATATTGTATTTATTAAATTATTATATATGTAATTCAAAATTTAAAAAAGGAACTCACCTATCAAAAAACGACACTTTACTTTTTACTTTCCTCTTAGCTCTACAACATTTTTTTAAAAAATTCGCTTTAACGTCACAAAGATCACCACATACGTCGAGCGCACTGAAGCAAGTTACTTTTTTCTGTAAATCATTCATATTCCCGACTTATCAGGAAGAAGAAACAAGAGAACTGAGATGTAACGTCCATCGCCATCACCAGATTACGATGAGATGACTCACAGGAGAGTCCCGTGTCACGGAAACAGGTTTCGAGACGAACTTTTTTTTTTTAACGAGGCGAACTTACAAAAAATAAAAAACCAACGATATTATAGGAAGGGCTCTGTTTAATGAAGGCAGATTGTCATGTAAAGCAAGCATAGATAAAAAAAAGATAAGATAGGATAAGTGGCTCAAGGAAATATATCGCGAATATTAAATGCGTTCGATTTAAATGTAAACAAATTACTTAATATATGTTTTTGAAATCATATATTAAGTAATTTATTCTTTTATTTAATTAACATCATAGCTATACATGTGCTCAAACATTATAAACATATTTTTTATATAGAATAAGTAAGCGAACGAGCATGTGGGTCACCTGATGGTAACTCACCACTTATAGACATTGGCATTGTAAGAAATGTTAACCATCGCTTACATCGCCAATGCACGTGGCTGTTGTAACAGCCTGTGAATGTCCCACTGCTGGACCAAAACCTCTTGTTTTGAGGAGAAGGTTTGGAGCTTATTCCACCACGCTGCTCCAATGTGGGTTGGTGGAACACACATGTAGCAGAAATTCAGTGAAATTAGACACATGCAGGTTTCCTCACGATGACAATTCAGTGGTGCTTGCCCGGATTTGAACCCACGATCATCGGTTAAGATTCACGCGTTCTTCCCACTGGGCCATCTCTGCACACACGTGTATGTGTGTGTGTGTGTGTTTGTGCAATGACACTGGCTCACTCACCCTTCAAACCGGAACACAACAATACCAAGTACTGCTATTTTGCGGTAGAATATCTGATGAGTGGGTGGTACCTACAAAGACGAGCTTGCACAAACTTTGAGTAAATATAATTTCCATGACTATGAACTCAAATGGTCTGTAAAATAAAAAAAACGCTCACACGAAAAATATACAAAATTTTATCATCTAAACATTTTATGTATTTCAAACAATTTGACAAAAAATATGTAACATAATTTATACGTTCAGGTTGTAAAGAAAACTTGACCTATACTGTTCAACCAAATCTATCAATATTCACTATTTTTTAAACAATAGTAGATAAGTGGCTAATCCAACGATTGAAAAACCATATAATATATTAGTTGTTTATCATATTATATGTTTCAATTTAATATAGTTAACATTTCCTAGGAATAGAAATACTATCAATCTAGACCTGTTTAATGTCAACATGTTTCCAAGACTACGTTGATAGTTCAATAAATTATATTAAAATTAATTAATTATCTGTATGTATCATTCATTGGGTTTTTGAATCGTTAAATCCGATATTATCATGAGTCACCGTGTGCTCGTCTACCGTACTGCATATAGCATCTGACTAGGGTTACCAAATGTTAAAAAATAAATGCTGAACATCGCAACAAACAAAGAGCATTTTGTCGTATATTTTTTAAGTTAGTTTTTTTTTAAACCAGAAATTAGATTGTATTTTTTATTATATCGTGTAGCGTTTTAATAATTAATTACTCGCAAGCGTTGCGATGGTTAAATAAGTGTAATATAGTAAAAACAAAAATATGAAGCTGGACAGAGCGATAAATATTTTCCGGGCACGACCGCAAAACGTCATACATGGCAACCCTGTATCTGACCGACTTTCGTCAGGCTATTCGAATTAACATATATGTACTATTATACTTTACGATTTTGTTGATCAATTACAAAGTAATGTTATAAATAGGTAAGATTTTTTTCTGGTTTAACGATTATGTTAGTGCAGATTGAAGTCCCCACGTTTGGGCAGGAGCCAAGATAACAAATCTTTGCCTTTCCGTTCTGTCTTGGGCAGCTTCTTCGCCTCTGCTATAGCCGAGTGCCTATTTGGGGCGGCCAACGTTACGCCGTCCTTACGAGTTCCAATTTAGACCTAGGAATGCGATCTGAGTGGCCTAATCAAATCAATTTGCTAAGACTGATTTGTGCATCGGCTGAATCTTCACTGTACACAATTGTATCGGACCTAAAGATTTTCAAGATTTGGCGAAGACAGCGGTTTTCGAACAGATAAGTTTCAAGTAAGTGAACAATATAGCCGAGTTGTAAACTACAATTAAAATATAACCTACTTTACACATTCCTTGTGCAGGCCTGAAAATTGTTGATAAATATTGTCTTTCATATTATAAATAGGCAAAGACGAAACAGATTTTTCTCCTTTTTCTCGCGAGTTTGCATGTTTGGTATATGACGACCTTTTGTGTTATACTTTTATGTTCTTTGTGCGCAATAACGACTTATTTTTTATTTCTTATTTCTTTATAGTATTTATTCTACCGCTGAACGGTAGTACTCAAAAATTCTACAATACAATACAACAACGCATGCCAAAACACGAAATATTATCATTTGATTTCAATGTTTCAAAATATTTCCAAGTTAATAACAGTTCAGACTATTTAATTGTGTACTAGAGTTAAATCACGTGAAAAAGTTCAATAAATCAACATTATTGTGATACGATTAAATTTATTTCTTGCACAGCTGTAAGGGAAAATATCATGAAAGAAAATGTAGGTATAGGATAAAATTCAGCCACAATTTGACTTAGTATACGCTAGGAACAGCACTGTGGAGCAATTTACAACAAGAAGAAAAAAATCCAGCACTGGGACATTTGCATTGCTACTCATACTAATTTTAATATTTTAACAATGGAACAGCCATATATTTTATTTCATCTGTGTTAAACTACATTAAATATTGAGATGAGAGATGACCGAGATGGCCTAGTGGTTAGAACGCGTGAATCTTAACCGATCATCTTGGATTCAAACCCGGGCAAGCACCACTGCATTTTAATGTGCTTAATTTGTGTTTATAATTCATCTCGTGTTGACGGTGAAAGAAAACATCGTGAGGAAACCTGCATGTATGTAATTTCATTGAAATTCTGCCACATATGTATTCTACCAATCCGCATTGGAGAAGCGTGGTAGAATAAGCTCCAAACCTTCTCCTTAAAATGGAAAGGAGGCCTTAGCCCAGCAGTGGGCACAGCAACATTAACAGGCTGTTACTGTTACGTATCGCTAACCGAAATCCTTAGAACAAATTATTACTTCAACTCACCCAATAAAAGGCAATCATAAAAAACAAACATTTATATCTAAACATATAAATACACAATACCAACCGATACATCATTTTTAATTTCCTAAACACATTGGCATCATCGAAGAACCGTATATTAAAATTCATTCCAACCATCACAATTTTCAATCACTCGACACAAGCAGTCAACTAACACGAGATATCTAACGACAACCACCACAAAACGAAACTGTTAAAAAAATGCGTATCGCTTATCACTTGAACGAATTCTTAAATAAATATTTATTTAAAATATTTACAAGAGCGAAGCGTCCAGCCAACCGACAAACGCCACAAATGACTAAACTGGAACTCTGATGAATCATAGACGGAGAACAGGTCGCTTGGTTAGAACAATTTTATTGCGGTATTTTTGGGTAACTGTTGTTTTAAGTTTTTGAACCATTGGTCTAATTAGACGATTCAAATGTGATACTTACATTTTTAATCTAATGTAGCTGAAAATCTAGTTATGCGTTACTATTTTTTATTCACAACATGGACTTATCATTTGTTGAATATAACCGAGAATGTGTTAAGAGAGTGTGTTAGCACATCAAAAACGATGTTAGAGCTAAGATTTTACGAAGAAATTACTAATATGCCTATTTACCTTCCCAATTAAGCGTATAGCCTGTGTTAGGAGTGGGAACGACAAAGTAAAAGTTGCCATACATTAATGACGCGTCAATTATTTTCCGTATGTACTTATTTTACGAACTATTTTTTTTAATCACAATACTTTTTTAAATTATAATACACCATTAGTACATCTAATTGTATTTTATTTATTTATTGAAGGTTTGCTAGCGGATGTTACATAAATAATATCTTAATAAATTATGTACTAAAACTAGAAACATTTTATGTACACCCATTTGAAAGCAAACACTGCGTGCATAGTGTTCTTATGTCGATTAAAATTTTACAAAAGTATTAAAGTGCTTGACTAATACGTAACAATAACAGTGAGATAAAAAAAAAATGTGACAAAGAAAGGATATTGCGGTATTAAAAAAAATTGATTTAAAAAAAAAACAAAGAGAACGGAAATAACAAAAACGTCTTAGATGCTACATTACAAAATACTACAAGTTTACATCGATAATAATTTTTATTGCAACAATCTTTATTAAATTTACGAAAATTGTTAGGTGAGTCCGTACTGATATCTAGCAATCCACTAAGCCCATTGTATAGTTTACATAAACGTGGTATTGGTGAATTTTGTTCAAAAACAGTTCTGCTGTTGTAGCTGTGTGTTGCTGTTGTTGAATCAACAGACTCTGTATTATAATTCCCTCTAACATTTCACTGTATTGAATCGGCTTGAAAACAATCGATGCAATCGTAAACAAGTTTGTTAATATGAAGTCGGTTAGCTTTGCAATGTATTTTGATTTATTATCGCTTTTAATATAAATTTTATATTGCATAACGCTGCGAGTTCAATGGACGGTTAGCCTAACGATATGTCTTAACTTAAACCTGAGCTACAGGTCTAAGACGGGTACATCGGGTTATGAAGAGGTTGCAGTAGGTCGAATCGATTTAATGGAATATAAATTATCATAATTTACGTGAATTATGGTAGGAAGCAAATATCCAGGCATAACTGGAATGCTGATTTATTAATAGTATTTTCTTCTCATATATATTTATAAAATTATTCCTTGGACTAAAAATATCCACCAATACGGATTGGAGCAGTGTAGTGGAGTAAATTTCTACTTCCCTCAAGGAGATGAGTCCTTATAACCCAGTAGTCAGATATTTACAGGCTGTTAATATCCGACTGCTGGGTTATAGGGACTCATCTCTTTGACCTAAAAATTGTGCCGCGATCAGATAAGGCCACGGCTTTATAACCACCAGTCAGGATAAAACCTGAAACTTTACCAATGGTAGGTATTACCAATATTCCAAACCAATTCCGGTCACGAAAACCATTCTTAACGGAGGAGATATGATAGTACACAAGTGTGTGTGCAAATATGTACCTGTCTTTACTCACGCAAACTAGACACTCAATTCCAGAAATTGATGGGTCGACAAATCCGACACGACACGACACGAACGGAGAGTTCAGAGGCATTACCAACCGCGGCGTTACTTAGAATTTCTTGACAGAAAAAGCTAATACATTATACTGTCCAGGATTTGATACTAAGACGTCAGGTTCTATGGCTTTACAAGCTAACAACTAGATCAACGTGGAGCAGTAAAAAGTAAACAACGATAATACGAGGAAGTTAAAAATTCTCAATAAAAACACAATTACAAATGACTTGCGATTTCTAATGAACTAAACATGTTTTTATAACATCGCAAAACTAGTTCAAATATAAAATTATTCAGAAAACACAACGAAATGATTCACAGGAAAGATTTTATCATAATTTTCCATTCATACAATGCATTAAACAACATGATACAAAAACAGAAGCACACAGAAGAAAACTATTTCGTCTGTATACAAATATACATACATACGAACAATGCAAATTGCTTTCGTTTAAATTGATAGTATTGTAGCTTGTTTGTTGGCACTCGACAGTTAGCATTTACAGCAACAAGTTGGGAATGTTGTCAATGAAATGGAAACTGTTGCATCATGTTCAAAATAGCCTTAAGGTGTGTCAAGAATTTGTTGACAAACATATAATAGTAAACTTTAGTTTATTTTAGGGAAATATTTAAATAAAGTAAGAAATGTAAGATCCTCATTGGAGCATATTTCATGGCGCTCCAATGCGAGTCGATGGATAATTAAAATTATAGTAACATTATTATAAGTATTCTTATGACATAGAGATATAATGGCGACGTAAGTTTTGAATCCAAATGGATTCCTATCTTGAAAGTTAGCACTGCTGTTATCACATCTGGATCATCATCATTCATGTGCTCTTAGTGCTAAATGGGCTAATCCTAGGTTATGTGTTTACGTACTCGTACTACGTCACTTAGTTCTATTCTATTATGATTATCTAGATATTAAAAAACTGAGGTTTAAATTATACAGATACAATCAAAATTAAAATTAAATTAGGTTTTTATTAACTAAGCTAAAAAAACATTTTAAAATAAAGACGTGTTTCGCAGTGTTTATTTCGATTATTACTATAAACCACAAATTCGACCACTATAAAATAAAGCCTGGCTTTTGGCTGACACAAGCAAAGCTACGATAATTTAAAGAGAACATACACCCACACACAGGCTAAGGCATGACCACAATAACTAGATGTTGAAGAATGCTATTGTAAACTAAAGTGGAGCATGCTAGCCTAAAAGATGCCTATTCGCTCTTGCCCTGAAGATCTGAGAAGCGTCTGTTTCTGATTATTAATGCTCGGGGTGAGCATTAATAATCAGCAACAGACGCCAAACAAGAACATCACACACCTCGATTATGCTCTCGATGTCACGAGATATCAGAAAACAAAACGCTTTGTGCGATTAGGCGGAAAAACGATGATTGTAATTTCAATCCCAGTTTAATTTAAACCCTTACGAACCTGGCTTGTGTTACATTTCACGTGAAATCGTGATAACGAGAAATGTTCCATGGTGTGAGCACATGTCCCATATGATTAACTTTCGTCATGTCATCTGTTTTTATCATGGACGTCTAATATTATCACGTACATGGTACGTCAGAACGATATACATTAAATAATAAATCAATTAGTCACAACTTGTTTTGTTGTTTATAATTCATTATATTACGTTTATATAAGTACTTAGTGGTTGGTGCAACGCTTTATGATTTTAGGTTTAATGACTGTTACGAGAAGCTACATCAATTATTTTATTTTTTTTTACTTTATATATAGGATAATGCAATTGCAATTGAATATCGTCGATATTGTTATCGGACCTTTTGAAATAAGTTTAAAATAGATATGAGTATTGAAGTTCAATAATGTGACGACTAAATGTATGTAGTAGAAATAATATATAGAAAACTATTAGCAAATCGTATGGAATATGTTAATCTAAAGTTGTATATCTTTCTGCTTCTAACATTAAAATATAATACAGAAACTCATAATTCTTGAATTAACGAATTGTTTGTGGTGTCGTTAGCTTGGACTTTGGATATGGAGATAAATTATTCGTTGATGGTTTGAGTAATCTAAAATTAATTGAGCTATTTATTTTTATTTGATTCCGAAACAAAACTGTCTCATAACTTGCTCTGATATGTTTCAACCTATGATAGTTGTACCATTAAAGTCTTTTAACGACCGCATTATGCAACAGAATTACATACAAAATGAGAAGCATATAAAAATACATAAATAAGCAGACAGGTTCCGATATTTTTATTTAATATTAAAATATATATAAGAATTACAGTCAAATCACAGTATTTGCGTTAGCTTTATGTATATATTTTTTTAATTTTAATTATCTTTTAAGAAATTTGTTATTGTTTTTTCTATCAATCAATATTTTTTTTTTTTTTTTTAATATTATCAATTGTTTTCGTTTAAGAATTAAATGAAGTATATTCAACTGTTCATATAATAATACTTGGTACGCTGCATCCGCAATAAAACCTAGCGGGCCGGTAGTGTTTAACCTATAAAACCTAGGTCACAAATCAGTATCGTTGACTACGTATACGCTCGTAATACGTGTCCTAAAAACTTCAACTAACAATACTTCATCGTGAAACAAACTATTTTTAAATATAACGAAGAATTCTGACCCAGAAAAGTTCAGTAAGGATGTACTTTTGGTATCGATTTCGAAAAAATAGTATGGGATTAAGATAATCATAAAAAATGCCGAGATGGATTAGTGGTAAGAACGCGTGAATCTTAACCGATGACCGTGGCTTCAAGCCCGGGCAAGCACCACTGAATATTCATGTGCTTAATTTGTGATTATAATTCATCTCGTGCTTGACGGTGAAGGAAAACATCGTGAGGAAACCTGCATGTGTCTAATTTCATTGAAATTCTGCCACATGTGTATTCTTCCAACACGCATTGGAGCAGCGTGGTGGAATAAGCTCTAAACCTTCTCCTCAAAAAGGCGACGAGGCCTTAGCCCAGCAGTGGGACATTAACAGGCTGTTACTGTACTGTAAGACAATCATTGAATATATCGATATCGAAAAATCGATTTTATTTTATAAACAAATAATGCCGCCTTATTTAATTCTAAAGTCATGAGTCGAATGCAAGCCTGCATACAAAGATGTTTCATGTAGGATAATAGGATATAAGTATGGATAGCAGGTTCAATGCTCTTTCTTAACATCGATTCCCGTCTGGCTCGGAGCCAAACACTTTACTTGAATGGTTTAAGGTATCCCCACTTCCTTAAATAGATAACGATTAATTCGCCGCTCATTTGCCCCCATCAATAGTTATGTTTCTCCGTACGCTACACAATTAAACGTGCAATATGCATTGAATGAATTGTTTTTGTAAGCGAATAATGAGGTAGCTATTGTTTGGCGTAATTGTGAATTCCAATCAAGTGTATAACATTAAAAAAAACCGGTTTGATGTCCAATGATTTATTACATAGTTTACGTAATAGTCTATGGTAAGGATATGTGCCCGTCTACGTACGTCTAGGTGGGTGGGTCCATCCACTAAGCATTTAACTTATCGCTAAAAATTATATATATTCCAATTGAAGGGTTGATTTGGTCAGTTTAATTACACTAGCTTACTACCAGTTAACAAACCATAATTTTATCCATATTCAATTCTGTTCGCCTAAAAATGGCGGCAAAATAATTCACAACAGAATTACTCCATAAAAAATACATATTGCACATAAACACATCTTATAACAACGATAAAAATTAACATATATTATTTTAAATTAAAAGATAGATTGATGTTGACCTCGACAACATTACGTTTGCGTGTACTATATAAAGGTCTTGTTAAATTGGTCATAATGTGATTGTAATTTTTGCGAGTGAACCCTGCGCTAATACAAGTTAATGTTTATGTTATATATGTTTATCATGTCTCATAAACCACAAAAATAATTCTTGTATATTCTTAAAAAATAAGAGTATTGTGTCATTCGTGGATAACTATTTTTGGTTTAGGTATTTTCCTGCAAATAAAGAGTTTATTAGAAAACAAGGAAAACTGCTTGATGACGTATGACAGATGTCCTTGTGCTGACATGATTTATTTGAAACATAGTTACACACATAATATTCGGTATTAAAATATATAAAACCGTAAAATATAAAAAAGAAAAACAATCTTTTTAACACGTCTTGATCATAAGACGTGTTCACTGGCCTTGTATGTTCAATTAGTAATTGTTGCCCGTTTCTATAGACCTAGTAGAGCTCATTAAGGGAATCTAAAGAACAGTGTCTATTATTTAAAGCCTTTAGTCTTCAAAGATAAGACCAAATGATATGCACGTAAACATTGAAATTCGCTGACACAATCAATATCGCTGTTATTAAATAACTTGTACTAAGGAATAGATAAAACCAAGTGTTACTCTTCACTAATATGGCTCATATATTTGTGAAGTTCTTTCATAAATATTAAAAAACATGAACAGGACCCACCTTGTAAATGGACCACTCCTTTTAGTTATTTGTCCTAATATTTTCTCAACGCACCGCTCGTCGCCCTTACGCGCCGCGTCTAATAAATCCTGGCCTTTTCCCATGGCCCATTTAATCGTACGTAGCACTCACAAATATAACACAAAGTTCAATCATTTCAATTTTTTACACTAGACTTCACTACTCACTACAACTTCATTGATCGCGCCGCCATATTTAGATTAGACGTGAGTGCGCTCTAGCGGCCGGCGAACGAATCGATATCAAAATTCAACCTCATGCCTAGTGCCTACTCGACCTACTCCGAAACTTCTTTAAACTACTTTTAATATTACAAATTTTACTTAAGCGAATTGCTATAATTATTAAAATTGTTTTAGTAATATTTCACGAAGTAAAAACATTAATTTTTTACAAAGATATATTTAAAAAAATAACAACTCATACAAATGAATTGAGCTCTTGTTTCTGAAGTATGTTCACTGTTTTATCTGTTTTCTCGCTTGCCCTAGTCAGGTCACTGTATTTGCTCTTTCATTTACTCGCCATTCGTTCTTTACTATAGGATATTTCCATCGTTCATTCAATCAGTTATAGGTCAATCAGTCTTTAAATCCATCTCGTTCAGATTGTTTTGAATGTAAAACATACGTAGTAAAACCTTTATTTTTCTCATATTTATCACGATTTGCGAGTTCATTGTGCTTTGTTATAGTTGCAGTTGAGTTTAATTGATTAATATTATCTTAAATACTTTTAACTAATGGCTAAAATAAAATAAAAGTTCTAACAAACTCAGTTACTGCGTTAATTGATTTAATCTTCTGTCAAAATGAACAGCTGATAATCGTCGAAGAATTTGTGACAACTATAATTAATAACATTTTGTTTACCTAAAAGAGGCGTGACTCATTCGAAGAGATTAACAATATAATTATACTCATGAATAAATAATTATAAATGCTCTCTAACATGATTAAAGTAAACATTTTGCATGTGCTTCTAATATTTATGTTGGCCAGGACAATCAGCTGTCAAAGTAAGTAACCGCATAAATGATATTCATGTTATTTTGGTACTTATTTCTTCTTTGATATAATAAATCAAGTAATTATATTTACAGCTCAATTCAGCCATATTGTAAAAAAAAACATATTATTGCATTAAAAATGCAATAAATAAATAAATGATTAAGGGCATTTTCTACTGTCTAAAAGTGTTTTATTTAATTAATGCCTTTACGTCAGATTACAAAAAGACTTTTGTTTCTATAAAAAAATAATGTAAGTTCTTCTTTCACAGATATTAGTATTACATTGCCACTAAATAAAACAATATCATGGGGTAATAGAGAAATCTATGGTGGTTTTGCTAACCTCAATGCGTCATCAACATTACAGGTTGACTTTGCAAATGTCAACAAAAATATATCCTACATAATATTCCAAGTGCATAGTCATTTACATAATGTAACATTATATAATAATACTTATATAAAAGGTTCATACATATCCGGCACTAATGTTGGACTGTACAGCAGTGTTAAACCAAAGCTAGATACATTTTATGTATACAATCCAAATGTGGATATAAATTTGAAATTGTACTTGTCTGTTCATGGATATGAAGCAACAGGTAAATTAAATGATATTTAATTTGTCTATGTCTCTTTAAAGTAACGGCCTGTAAATATCTGAATGCTGGGCAAAGGCCACGGCTTATTTTTGAGAAGGTTATATTATCTGATAGATACATATTTGACAGATTTTCATCCATCACATGTAGGTTGTCGCACAATATTTTCCTTCCACCAAGCATGAGATGAATCATAAACACATATCAAGTACATAAAAATTCAGTACTGCAAAATAACTTGAACCCGCAATTCATCAATTAAAAATTCTGAATCTAACAATTGGGACATTTCGGCTTCAGTCCTATTCATTTTAGTTAGTATATTATGAATATATAATTTTTAAATAGGTAAACCCCTACTTATAGACACTATAATTACATTATAATAAGAATATAATTACTAAGAAACCATAAGAATTTTTCATCTTCAGTACATATATACAAAAATAGTGATTTTGGAGAGACTACCATCCTTTCAATTATAAACACATATTTAAAATGATTTTAATCACATTATAACTAACGCTAGTAAATATTTACAGACCCTATACCAGGTGGGTGCAATATGGAATTTCCTATACCAATATCACCATTTATACAAACCTCGTATAACAAAGAGTATATATTAGTCGATGCCGCAGCAGCTAGGGATCCATCAGATTCGATTTGTAATACTGTAGATAAGGTTGTAGTGTTTTTCTACAAAATGTATTTGCCTGAAAGAAACTTTGATGCGGATACATACTTTGACGGTATAAAGAATATGATGACAATGGATGCGATTGATGATTATGGAGAATTTGTAAGTATAATAATAGAATAGAATATGCTTTATTGTACACTGAAAGAGTTAAAAATATTATTGTCTTTTGTGTATTTTCTACTAAACAATATATTTTTAATAGAATAATTTGAATAATATTTATTCTGGAAAACATAACAAAGGATTCAATTTTGTGTTGTATTTTCATTACCTCCCTAGAGGTTCGACTGGTGGGCAAGTGCATTGTAGGCCTAGTTTTAAATCCAGGGCTGGTGACACTGGCTATAAATTCATTTAGTGACATATTCATTCAGTAACAGCCTGTTAATATCCCACTGCTGGGCTAAGGCCTTCTCTCCCTTTTGAGGAGAAGGTTTGGAGCTTATTCCAACACGCTGCTCCAATGCGGGTTGGTAGAATACACATGTGGCAGGATTTCAATGAAATTAGACACATGCAGGTTTCCTCACGATGTTTTCCTTCACCGTCAAGCACGAGATGAATTATAAACACAAATTAAGCACATGAAAATTCAGTAGTGCTTGCCCGGGTTTGAACCCACGATCATCGGTTAAGATTCAGGCGTTCGAACCACTGGGCCATCTCGGGTTTTTATACTCATTCACGACAGTCGTTTATTTTTTTAATAATTACCAATAATTTAATGTCTATACTTATTATTACTTAGTGAAACTGTTTTTTTACTTAGTATTTGTCAAACTGAGTAAGAATTTTGTGAAAGAACGACACATTTTTTTTAAAATATCATTGTCTAATAAAGATTTACTTAATAAACCTTATCGTGTTTAATCTAGGCCTGTACGCAATTACAAATAGAGTTTTAAGATTGTAAGGATTTTTTAGATCCCCGAAAATGGTGATCGCATGCGTCGAATGCTAAGCGCCTATCCTGGTACTGGAGCTGTGTATGTAGCTGTTGCTATTAGCACGCTGAACACAAGCGCGTATTCAGTATACGTACCGACTTATACTTATGCCTGCTCACACATAGTTGATGACGATTGTGAATTATTAGGTAAGACAAGGGTATAGTTTATTTCTAAAACCTCTACCTGAAAATAAATCGCTCGCTTGGAATAACTTTGAGAAAGAAGCCGATGGAAGAATACTTTTGGGATGGGCAGCATTTTGCAACCCGTTTTGTGATTACGTCACATATGCCATTTTATATTAAAGTTTTCTACTAATGTGTTTTCACTGCCACAACTTAACCTTGTAATAAATCAAGTGGCAAAAATTAAGTTGTAAGAAAGACAGTGAAGTGAAGCAGCCAGTGATGCCAACTCCTACAGAATATTCCCCCTAGTACCAGCTTCAAATTCGCCTAAATATCGATTAAGAACCCCTAAATTTTTTGTTGTACACTCGGTTGGAGAGGTAATTTCAAATACAAATTAAAAATACATTCAAGTAGTATAAAATACCTGGTGTATTTATGCGGGTGCATTTTACACATTTTCATACATTATTTAATAATATTAATGATGATAACAATGAAATTAAAGGATTTATATTTTTCATTCAGTGTCCAGAAATCGAAGCCCGGGCCTCCTACGTGTTGCATAAGCACGCTGACCGTTAAGCTATTATTTCAATCTCAATATATTATAGTTTTTTAATATTTCAGTTATAGCCACGCTTGGAGTTTATATTTGGTTTAGTTTGTTGGTTGCGTTCGAGGCTTAATATAAATTGAATAGAGATGTACGTTTTTTTAAGGAAAAAAAAACTTGAATAAAAACCCCTAGACATCTTGATTCCCCCAAAATTTGGGAGGAAAACCCCCAACCCCATCACTGGAAGCAGCGAGAACTTAACTATCCAATTATTGTTTTAATTTTTTGTCTTTTTGTGCTTACTTTGTTTGATATAGCACTATCACCATATCATATCACATTTACAATAATTGTCATCCGATAGAATCGTTCATTAGGTACTCTGCCAAAAAGTGTCACCTTTTCAATACGTTATTTCGAACCAAACCAATTTTCAGATGACTTCCTGTCACAGATACTGTGTGCCTCGTTATTGTTCCTCGGACTGTTCATCTGTTTCTTCGGACACAGGTTCTTCAAGACTGAAATGTTTCTAGTCGGCTTAATAAGCGGCGTTATTATTACTTATATTTTTATATCACTCACCGCAAACCTGGATAGACCTGGTAAGATTATTTATAGGTTTCATTTTTTAAATAATATTCGGTTACAGTAATATTTACTATTTTGTGCACTTTCGAGCCTTTAGGTTCCTATTGAATTGAGTTACTTTCTGTGAACGCAGTTAATTTACGTTTGAAATGAAAGTAATGAATTTGAACCACCTGTGCAGGAATTACTGTAGTGCAAAGTGAGTCCGCTCACACAGGTGCACTTTGTATTATATCACTATAGTCCGATGGGAGGAGAGAGGCAATCTGATACCGAGACTGGGACAGGTCAAACGAAGAACCAACTGCTTTATGTGCTTTTCGAGGCACAGGACAAAATACTGTTAACTTCTCAACTCTCAAGAATTTCCTAATAACTTTTTGACAAAATAACCCAATATATTTTTGGCCCGAGCCATTTTTTCGGGAAATGCACTCGTACACCAAAAGGCAATTATGAATTATGAATATGTTTTAGCGTTGTTAGGTGCGTCTGTGTTATCTGGCATATGTTTTGGAGCGATTTGGTTATTATTCTGGTGGTTCTATGGCATACCACTGATAGCTGTTCTCTTGTCGACCCTGAACGTCGGCTTCTTGTTCTCTGCCATAATTTATTATGGTTTACCAGGTAACGTATATATTTTTAAAGTATTCCATACTCAATGGCATAATTATCTACTGCATAGTATTACTTTATTAAAAGCCTTGCACGTAAATAGAATAAATTCCTTATGGGAATACTATTAAAATTATTTCTAAATTTATATTCACTTCACAAATACCAATTTGTTGGCTATTTAATAAACATTACCGAGTTTTTATGTGCGAATCAAATCTTACAACCGATTGAGCTGCAATTTTTCACACACTCTTGGTAACATTACAGTCAAGTATATTTTTATTTAGCGGTAGGGCTTTAACTTTCTAACCGGAACGCAACAACACTTGTAGTATTGTTGCGTTCCGGTTTGAAAGGTAAGAGGACCATTGTAACAACAGGCACAGGTACATGACATCTTAGCATAATAAGGTCGTAATTGCCACCTGACAAAACTTTAGTTTTGACCTTTATCTCACATTACGTGTATAATTCTGATTTAAAATGTCGTTTAAATTATAATCGATATGCAGTTGCTAAACGAACTTTAATTTTCGCAGGTGGTCTCCTAGCTCTACAAGTAGATCTCAACTTTTGGACCCTATTCGTTCTTGTCATGTTGATGACGTCACTGATGCTAGTGTCTATGACTTTCCTCTCGAACATTCTATGCTGTTCAATACTCGGCGCGTACGCGACTATATTCCCTTTCGACTATTACTTAGGGTCGAATTTGAAATACATTATAATAAACACAGTGCGGAGGGCAGTCGTACCGCAATTCAATAAGGCTATCATTTCTCCGCCTTTTCAATGGAGGGGTGAGATTTTTTATATTTATTTCAAATTATCAAATGATATATACTAATTATTATATGTTATTCAATGAAGACGATTTGTTCGATTCAATATATTTTTATTTATATTGTGTATTCAAATATTCATACCTATTACCAAATGATAATTTTATATTTTTAAACATAAGAACGCAAAGTTAAATTCATCATATTTTCTGAATAGATAAAATTTATTAATAAATATTTTTTTCTTACAGATGCAATAATTTCCTTGTTATGGGTGGCTCTGGCGACATCTGGTTTCCTTTTCCAACACTTCCAAAACCGAGGCAGGCCACCTTTCCCTCCACCACCAAGGAATATAAGACCAGTTCCATCACATTTGTACTACGGCACTACTGAACCTAGGAGAGGAAGGTATGTAGAATAGAATATGTAGAAAAAAAATAGTTTAATAAAAAATAAAACTAAGTCTTGAATAATTTGCTTATGGTTCATTTTAACAATAACCTTGTAGAAGAAATAGAATTTCTTGGAATTTTACAACAAATAACTCACTTGAATGATATGATCGCCACTAAGTAATTTCAAATTTTTTTTTTTTTTTACATAAACACTTATTTACAAATCCGACCACAATTCGATATAAAATAAAACGTAAAGTGTTAGCCTCCTCCTCCTCCTTCGTGTTGTTGGTCCGGATTAGGACACGTGCCTTAACTAATTAAATTAAATGGTCTACAGCATTCAAGTATATAAGTATATAATAGTAATAAAACAATAATACAATAACAGCCTGTTAATGTCCCACTGCTGGGCTAAGGCCTCCTCTCCCTTTTGAGGAGAAGGTTTGGAGCTTATTCCACCACGCTGCTCCAATGCGGGTTGGTAGAATACACATGTGGCAGAATTTCAATGAAATTAGACACATGCAGGTTTCCTCACGATGTTGTCCTTCACCGTCAAGCACGAGATGAATTATAAACACAAAATAAGCACATGAAAATTCAGTGGTGCTTGCCCGGGTTTGAACCCATATATATATAATTACTAAATATTTAAAATGCATTTTCCAGATACGGAACGGTGACCACAGTTATACCATCAGCCATCCAAACCGAGAGAACGCCATTATTAGCATAAGTTATAATAAAATATTCATAAGTTGAAGTCTTATTCATTTAAGCATGGTTATGAAACGACATACTTAAATATTTGCTTTTAGGTTGTATCTCCTATAGATTACTTACAAATATTTACCTTAAAAAATAATACATATCTATTTTATATAATCTATTTAAAAGTATATAATATATATATATATAATATATATATATATATATAATATATATATATATATATATATAAATATATATATATATATATATATATATATATATTCTATTTATAAGTAATTATATAGTGAATATATTAAAATAACTTATAAATGTGAATACTTAAATGAATTTTAAATTAAGCCGGTTTTTTTTTTATTACACAAATATCATTTTATATACTCTATAATAAGGATAATATACTGACATATTGTGATATTGTTTAGCACATTTTATGTTCACATGTCGAAGGCATGTTACACAGATTATATTTTAATTTAATACTTATATGAATTTATGCATTAAAAATGCGATTATTCCTTTACTTTAAAAGGAATATGTATTTTAATATAATTTTTTAAATATGTATAGTTTATTAAGCCATATGTTTTATAAAGACTGCTTAATTGTGATTAATGTAGAATCAATGTTATCTATGCAGTTATGTTTGAATAAATTTGATTGCAATAGTAGTAGTTTTAATTAACTTTACATATTACAAAGTGTACCAAAAATGTGTTCTATTTTTTTTTTTATTTTGTTATTTTTACTCTGTGCAATTCGGCATAAAGGGAGGAGCGAAATACATATTGTGTAGATAACATGACAATATATTGTTTATTTTCTGTAAATTTAAAATGTGTATGTAATACGAAAATTAAATGTTTTTTTTTTTAAATATGTTTACTAACAGTGTTAGTAATTTTATGTACAAAACCACACATGTCGAAGTTGAATAGAAAGATTAAAACCATTGAAATCAAACACAGTTGTGCCATCCAGTATAATCAATGAATGAGGGGACTCAGACAAGTCTAAACCAATTATAAGCGTTATCTCTCAGATTGTTTGCTGATCGATAGTCTACTTGTAACTTTACGAAATCTACATACAATTGTTAGATTTTTTTTCAATTGTTGTAGGCACGAACAGTTTTAATATGTACATATTATAAGGATATCGTTGTTGATATAATTATAAGGATTTTGTTGTTGCTGACTTTTGCGAATGTCAAATCATGAAAGATATATAGAAATCACTGTTTAACTAAACATCCGCTGCGGTAAATATATAATTATTTTATATTAAATTTAAGTTTAATGAATATCTTATGTTAGGAAAAATTACTTTTTTTATAATTTAACAGTTTCAATTCAATGCATGTAAATGTTCAAACAAAGCTCAGATCAGTATAATGCCTACAACACATTTAATCCCATCCTATTGTCCAACCCCTACAATGGGGCGCACTGCGTTTCCTTACCCCATACATAAAGTGCCAACACGCAAAATTAATACGCACCGCCCAAATATACTTACCGGAATAATTTTCTTTAGTAAACCACGAGGGCGCCTCTCGTCGCTCAGCAAAACCGTCCCGAGTCGTTATAAGCCGTATTTTGTAATTATCGTTTTATTAAATACATTTCTGCTACGGGGTTCATAGTAAAACGATAAAATAATGGTTAATGCGATATTTATTAATAAATTTCACTGTAACCTCCTCAAATCTATATGCACTTATAATCGAATAATAATTTATTTTACACTTATGTTCAAACCAGTTACATTACACACCTACTCCGTCCGTATTGCATTTTAATGAAAAATATATTAATATTTTTACACATATTCAAATATAACATGAGAAATTGTGCTGAATCACTAGTGAATTAAGTATACTTTTTATTTGAATTTCGTTTGATACATGATCCCAAAATATTCCAAACGGTGTTAAAATAAATCTAACTATCTACATATTAATCACAGCAACATCTCCTTAATTATCGTAATAAATAAATTAATTCGTTTCGAGGTGTACTAGTGTAAATTTGCGACTTCAACACATTACAACATCTAACAATGTTACTATTATACAAATATACAACAAACATACTTGGTTTGTATGACAATTTGCTCTGCGGAAGGGGTGAAAAACAAATCGCCGTAACGAAGCTTATTGCCACGTTTTTCTCTATAGCATTAATATTTTGCACCCCCATTGCATACATCAAAGAAATAAAGGGTTGTACTCGCAAAGGGTGCGTAACACTCAATTATTACAAACGTTGGCACAAACAATTTACATTTAATTTCTCCAGACTCTTTAAGGAGAAAACTTTCTCTACTCGACAATAGATGGCGCTTAACTATATTTACAATATGCTTTCCATTGTCTTACTAGCTTAATAATTGATCATACACAGTGAAACATGCTGCAAGTTTGAAATTTACACTATACTATTATAAGCAAAATTATAATAATCGTATTTATATCGCATGGTAGCAATGCAACATAGCTCAGAGTGTACGACCATCACTTACCACTACTTTTGAACATCATCAGTTGCTTAGCCGTAAGTCATATCATACGTCATTTATACATAAATAATAAGTTGCACCATCGAAACACTGAAAAACTCACTGGATATTGCGTTAAATAAACACTAAAACACATTTCATGTTTATGACACTGAATTGTTTTCTTGCATTTCTCCCGCCAAAACGGTACTGTCATGGCCGGCTGTCATGTTGAGAGCGTTCATAGACAAGTGGGGGTCGGCATAGTTGTGCGCTATTTCACCGCTAGATGGCGACTCCGGTACATTATTCGGGTTCTCAGGCATCGAGAGAAGTCGATGCGGGAACCCGAAGAGCTGAGATCACTGAAGCCGTCCCCAGTAATTCGATGCGAGGTCCGGCCCCTGCGAAGGTATTTGCACGGGGACGCTCACACCCGCTGATATCACACCTACGAAAAGGGGAACTGGTTATTAAAATGTAATTTAAATTCCTTAACATCGTCGATACTGTTCATTTAACCCTCTTAATATTCATTATAAGCTATTACATAAATGCGTTACTTTTTAGTTTAGTTAATGTTGATAAATACATATTTAATTGTAAATAAATAATTATCTTCAAATGGCCTACTACTACAAAATATATTACATATATCCATAAAATCGAATAGAATCATACTTAATGTTACTCTAAAAAAACTAATATGAGCAATAACTATTAAAACAAACGAACCTTCAAGTGTGTAAGCTCCCTAATCAAGTATGCCTAGCATTATATACATGCGCATGTGGATAGCTTTATGACTAGCGGTATCTATATTGCAAGCATACTGTGTCCAGATAACGCGATTGTGTGTAATAAACTGAATGCAATTGGAATCCTATTAGACATATGGCTGGGCCGATACCGATACATGACGTTAATAGGTTTCGTATTAGATTGTATCGTATGTATGATGAAATTTGATTGAGGCTTATAATATACCATCTGATTTGTGATTACGTTATTATGCTAATATATAGTTAATAGCATGGCAACACAATGATTAATATTTGTAAATTTATCCAGATTTAATTATCAGTAAATTATTAATAAAGATGTACTTGAACCTACAAGTAAGTAGGTATTTAAGCTTATAAACATAACAATATATATGGTAATATGAATTAAAATTACATATATATAAATAAGACATTGCTACATAAATTAAATGCAATGTGGTACACCCTTTTAAAGTGTTTACAGCTATAATATATTTAAAACAACAAAACCTTTCAATGACTTGCTCTGAACATGAGCTGATCTATCGCACATTATTTACAACCGTCTGGCTTCAAGCTACATAATTCTATATCGTGCCCCCACTGCGTGCGAGCTCGCGATAACATTTTCCGTTCCGTCGCGAAGGGTACCGTTTACATTCATTACACGATATTATCGCCTTTAAACAGCTCCGCCGAGACTCGTTTAGTCAATGGTTTGTGTCTATGACCACCCTCTTGTTTATGGCGAACGTTAGATTTGAAATGTAGCTTTTATTGCACATGTAATATCGTACTTATTTATAAGGCGATATGAATTTGGAAAGTTATTCAATCCATTATGTAAAACGTTTGTAATAATTACTAATAGCTATGTGAGATCTCTTCAGTTTTAATCTCTCTTAGCAACGTTAAGAATGATAAACAAAAGTACTGATTAAAATCGCAAAAGACCGACGCCAAAAAGCTGTAAGTAGAATAAATCCGTATTATTTAATACCGCACGAAGCTGGAAATGCACCCGTCGAAAGAGCGTAAAAGAGTAAATGAAACGAGAGCGTGCATTTTGAATTGTGAAAAACTCTTTTGTTCGCGGCTACTGCTGAAAACTCTGCAGTGGAACAATGCGAAACGCCCCAAACAACAATAATTCATACCGGTTTCCGCCACCTACGGCTAAAAATGTCCGCCACATGATATATAATATCAAGTGGAAAAGTTATAGCTTTTTAAAACAATGGAAACGCCAGCGCCTAGCAGTTTGTTCTTTTGCTGAATACTAATAAATCAACAATGTTTGTTACTTTTGGGTATTTACGCGGCGGGAATTGAAGAAATATAAGACCTAGTTACATTTCATTTAGAATTGCAAGAACCACGGGCAAAATTTACGTAAGTGCTTTCGTTCAGGTCTACTATTTGTTAACAAAGGAATTCGATATTCAAAATCAATTTAAAAGCCATTTGTAAGGAACAGACAACGGCAAATCCAATCGAGGCTCGAGCTCCTATTTTTTCCACTTTTTCCTTTTATTTTTTGTTTCCCCGTCATGTCGCGGTCTTGTGAGCCAGACGCCCCTTGCTCTTGAGTCAGCGTTTTTTACATTTTATTACGAAGTTGGTAAATATTTTCCAAGGCTTGATTTCGACGATTTTGTTACGTTTCCAGTAGGACTGTAGACATTTTACTTATAGTACTAAAATTGAATTCGTTTTATATTTCAATTTATTAATGTACAGGACGTTTACGTATGTACGTTGATCGGGCGATTACTTCTTGTAATGTTGTGTGTTATAACAATGTGCTGTGTATGTGTCGGTTAATCAAAATAATAAAACTGTACAAATGTATTTTTAACGAATGGTTTTTCTTCTGACCAGACAAGACAAGACCATGAATTTATACAAGGAAACTATTCGATTATTTAAAGAGACAAGTAATTAGCACAAACCCAAATTAAAACACAAAATATTAGATACCCGTATTTGTGGGTAGTGTACATACTGATTTAACTTTATATAAAAATATTTTATTAATTGATAAATAATAGATTATTGTATATGTCATAAAACTTGATGAGGAATTCGTATATTAAAAATTAAAATATAATTAAAAGAAGTACTAAATAAAAAAAAATTACCAGTACTAGCCGCTGCTTGAGGTTGTGAATACGCTGCGTGTTGTTGGTGCGCTGCCGGTGCTCTAGAGTAGCCTCCACTGCCAAGCACGTCACCAAACATGTAAGGATACCCGCCGTCCCTCTGTTGTAGGCACGATGATGACAGCCCTCCCGACATTGAGCTGTCGGAAATTGTAGTGTTCATATGTGGCATGATATTTACATACGTCAACCGATTCTAAATAAGATTATGATTATAAATATTATAATATGTCCCACTGCAATGCAAAAGCTGCCATACTTCTTGAGCATTGAAGTTTCTTTTCTTTCTAATTATTCCTCCACGCTGAAAAAATACGGTTTGATTGGTAGAAATTCATCTGGCTAAGAAATTTTCCTCGCGATGTTTTCCTTCACTTTCGAGTACAAGATGTAATTTTAAAACAAACTAAGCACAAGAAAACTCAGCTTTGTGCTTTGGTGAGAAATCGAAGTTTTCAGTTAAAATTTACATATTCTCTTTCCAATTTGCCTTATTTTTATATTTACTTAAACTTTAACTAATAAAGTAATTAATTATTATTCATTAAATTGAATTTGAAATTTTAAACTATAATAAATCTAAATTGTTGTTACTTTCGATATGTTTTGACTGCCTTATTAATGAGACCGTTATTTACCACAATACCAAAATATTGGTTAGATGAACCAATATTTTTTTATGCGAGATAGAAACTTATTTGTATAAGCTATTATAGGTTTATTTTGAGGTTATTTATATATAGATATATTTGACGAGCCGGTTGGCGTGGTTGGTAGAACACTTGCCTTTCACGCCGAAGGTTGTGGGTTCGATTCCCACCCAGGACAGACATTTGTGTGCATGAACATGTATGTTTGTCCTGAGTCTGGGTGTAATTATCTATATAAGTATGTATTTACAAAAAAAAAGTAGTATATGTAGTATATCAGTTGTCTGGTTTCCATAGCACAAGCTTTGTACAAGCTTAATTTGGGATCAGATGGCCGTGTGTGAAAAATGTCCCAGGATATTATTATTATTATTATTATATAGATGACAAATTTTACTTTCCCTATTTTATATTAGCTAAAAGTTATAAAAATCAACTTTCAAAAAGCAATAAAAAGGATGTGATAAATTTATGCCGTAGACCAAGCTAAAGAGAAAACTTCTCGTCTCACTAAGTTAATTTGCTTCGACAAAAGCTAAAGCCCGTAGATTCACTATTAAAAATCAATCCAAGTGGAAAGTCGACCTTCGGCGCTCAACTTCGGAGCGTCTCGGTGCAGTGGCGGGAAACGCAAGGAGGCGCGACCTTTGCCGCCCGATTTCTCGCGCTATTTAATTAGTGCTACCTCTAGATAATAGATGGCGCCAGTGTGATATTCGTTTACTTTTGTGTAAGACTCTTAAAAAGTTTTTATATCTTAGCCTTGTTCTATCTATCTTTCTTCAATGTTTTATCTTATTTTTAATTGTTAATAAAATAATGATTTAAAGTAATTTTATAATCATTTCAATTGTATTAAACCAAGTTTGAGAGAATCTTACTTTAAAATGCTCTCTTATATGAATAACACGAAAACTTTAATAACGTATATCTAATTGGAAAATGTTTTTTTTATGACAACTTGTTATTGAAACTAATAACCTGACATGAAGTTGATATCATCAAGGCTGCGATTGAGCAAAATCGGGGATCGAAAGTGTTCGCTCGCAAGTTTGGGAGGCCGCGTCTGACAAAACTTAAAACTGAAAATGGTGGGGTCGTTACCTCTAGGCCTGAGATTGTCGGAGAAGTAGAGAGGTTTTATGGGCAGTTGTTCTCTTCAAGATCGGATAAACCCGTGGAAATCAGTATTGATGACCAGCGCGCCCCTCTTATGCGCCATTACTCCGAGGAGCTCCCGGTCGTTGACCAAGGAGAGATTAGGGCGGCTCTAGGACAGCTTAAAAACAACAAAGCTCCGGGAGATGACGGAATCACAACAGAGTTGCTTAAGGCAGGCGGGACTCCGGTCCTGAAAGAGCTAGCAAGCCTCTTTAATTCCGTCATCCAACATGGCAAGACCCCGGAAACGTGGAGCGGGAGTGAGGTGGTACTGTTTTTCAAGAAAGGTGATAAAACCCTCTTGAAAAACTACAGACCAATCTCCCTCCTGAGTCACGTGTATAAGCTGTTCTCAAGAGTCGTCACGAACCGTCTCGCCAGACGACTTGACGAGTTCCAGCCCCCAGAGCAAGCCGGCTTTCGATCAGGCTACAGCACCGTGGACCACATCCATACTGTTCGGCAGATTGTGCAGAAGACCGAAGAGTACAATCAGCCGCTGTGTATGGCATTTGTGGACTACGAGAAAGCCTTCGACTCCATCGAAACCTGGGCAGTGCTCGACTCATTGCAGAGATGTCATATCGATTGGAGATATATTGAGGTACTGAGATGTCTGTACAACGCCGCTACAATGACTGTCCACATCCAGGACTGTAAGACGAAGGCGATCCAACTGCGCAGAGGGGTGAGACAGGGGGAGGTAATATCCCCGAAACTGTTCACCAACGCGTTGGAAGACGTTTTCAAGACGCTGGATTGGACTAGGTATGGAGTCAATGTAAACGGCGAGTACATCTCACACCTTCGATTTGCCGACGATATCGTCATCATAGCAGAGTCGCTGGAACAACTCACCGAAATGCTGCGTAGCCTAGGCGAGTCTTCCCGGTGTGTCGGTCTCGGTATGAACTTGGACAAGACCAAGGTCATGTTCAATAGGCATGTCGTGCCGGGACCGATATACGTCGAGGGGAAACCTCTCGAAGTTGTTAATGAATATACCTACCTAGGACAGATAATACAAGTCGGTAGGAACAACTTCGAGAAGGAAGCCGATCGAAGAATTCGCTTGGGATGGGCAGCATTTGGCAACCTTCGTCAAGTCCTCAAGTCGTCTATACCGCAATGTTTGAAGACGAAAGTCTTCAACCAATGCGTCTTACCTGCCATGACATACGGTGCCGAAACGTGGACACTAACTGCGGGACTAGTCCACAAATTCAAAGTCGCTCAGCGTGCTATGGAGCGAGCTATGCTCGGAATATCTTTGAAGGATAAGATCAGAAATGAGATTATCCGGAAAAAAAACCGGAGTCACCGACATAGCTTGCAAAATTAGCAGGCTGAAGTGGCAGTGGGCTGGTTACGTATGTCGTAGGACCAATGGCCGTTGGAGCAGACGAGTCCTAGAGTGGAGACCGCGAATCGGCAAGCGCAGCGTAGGGCGCCCTCCAGCCAGGTGGACCGACGACCTTAAGAAGGTGGCGGGCACCAACCGGATGCGGAAGGCGGAGGACAGGGAGCTTTGGCGCACCTTGGGAGAGGCCTATGTTCAGCAGTGGACAACGATTGGCTGTTGATTTTTGTAGATGATTGCATGAAATTAAGCGATCTATTTTAGAACCAAATAGAACAAAAATTAAATAATACCTTTTGAAGTATATTGTTAAAAATGTTGTTTTATATTATTTTAAAGTAAATTTAAGATATAGCCGAGATGGCCTAGTGGTTAGAACGCGTGAATCTTAACCGATGATCGTGGGTTCAAACCCGGGCAAGCACCACTGAATTTTCATGTGCTTAATTTGTGATTATAATTCATCTCGTGCTTGACGGTGAAGGAAAACATCGTGAGGAAACCTGCATGTGTCTAATTTCATTGAAATTATGTCACATGTGTATTCTACAGACCCGCATTGGAGCAGCGTGGTGGAATAAATTCTAAACCTTCTCCTCAAAAAGGGAGAAGAGGCCTTAGCCCAGCAGTGGGACATTAACAGGCTGTTACTGTACTGTAAATTAAAGATAACCACATCCAATCTTAATATTACCAAACTTAATATTCGATTTAAGTTTTTAATTGATTGAGATTATCTGCTAGATAAAAGAAAAAATAAAAAGTATAAATAACTTTTTAACTGAAAGGTATGATTTATGCTTTCTTAACTTTTTAAAATTTAGAATAGGAAGGAGAACTAGGCAATTGAGCCACCTCGTAATAAGTGTTTATCTGAAGGCCACTGAAACTATATGATAATTGTCTTAAGCTGTCACTCGTGCGGTCTAAGACGTTATATCCTACACATTCTGTTACAATGCCATATTCACCAAATAATCTGGATGAGCTATAAAATATTCGCGTTTGATTCTAATTGGTAGTTGTAATACTTAGTATTTTCGTGTTCTGGTTAGAAGTGTCAGTGAGCCAGTGACAGGCAAAAGGGATATAACATCTTAGGTAAAAGTTTTTGTTTGGTTAGTTGGTGGCGCATTGACGATATAAGGGTTGGTTAATATTTCTTATAATGCCAATCTGGCTACCTATTTAAAAAAAAACTGTCTCGATGTGCTTACCCAGAGTAGGTTGCACTAATATATTTTTATGATTTCATAGGAACTATTTAATCAACGATAATGTTGTTTGTAGGTACAGCGCGATTTTATAATTTATATAATATATTGACCAAGAACCTTACCTATAAGTGTCACTCATGGTCGCAATGGGCTGCGGTATGGGGCTGTACATGGAGTTAAAGCCTCCATTGAGGGGCAAGCGGGCAGGCGGCGCGGGTGGAGAAGCGGGTGCGTCTCTCCTCTGGCTACGTAACTTCTCTTCGCGTCGCCATTTCGCGCGGCGGTTCGAAAACCATACCTGATGGTGTCAAAAAATATTAGTTATGAAGCGAAAATATGAGTAAGTGTGTGTACGTATATGTGTATTGTTATAGTATGAGTAAGAAAGAAGATGTTAGTGTTTTGTTATAGTTTACACCTCAACAAGCAGAATATGATACCTGTTTAAAATTAATAAAGAATAGTTTCACTTAATGATATTTGAATGAATTATTATTAATTTATTAATTAACTCAAAGTTAACATAGCAATTAATTGAACCGTAGACAATATTGTGACATTGAACTGCGTGGAATGGAACGCTCCCGGAAATAGCGCTCACGTGCGCGGCACTTCCGCCGACATGGCGACGGCAATATGGCGTCCTTTCCCGCTCTTTGCGAAGGCGGGAGTCGCAAAAATGATTTTAAGATATTGCTATTATTTTGATAAAATTAAATTGAGTTATTCAAATAAATATAATTTATTACAACCGTTTTGGATTATTACAACCGTTATCTGTGTAATGTTTTACTCATTATTAAATCTTATCAGAATAAATTTCGGTACATTCGAAATGAGATTGAAAATTATTTACAATATCTAATGTCATTAATATTCATTTATTTACAACTAATAAGCTAATACCTACATAAATATAAGTAACGTTTCTATTTACATGACCACCCATAATATTTTAGTTTTCTTTTTGTAGGTACAAATAGTGAAATAGGAAAATAAGAAAAAGGCATTGAAAGAGGTCGTGCGAGGTAATATGTCATAATATTATTGCTCTGGCCTCCAAAAGAATCGCCTGAACATTGCCGACTATATTTTATTCGAACCCTCGGAAAACGCAAAGGGTCCAGTTAAGCTGAATACACACGATTGAGGCATTTTCAAGTGTTGCTCAATATATAATAATTGCAAATATTGAAATACCTAAATGTTTATTTTGATTATATCTTAAAAGTACTGCATTGATCTTTGATTAAAAAAACGAAATTGTATTTGTCACATGGATATATACGTGTATGTACATATTTTTTATTACAGTAACAGCCTGTTAATGTCCCATGATTGCTGGGCTAAGGCCTCCTCTCCCTTTTGAGGAGAAGGTTTGGAGCTTATTCCACCACGCTGCTCTAAGTAAGTCTGCTGGGTTGGTAGAATACACATGTGGCAGGATTTCAATGAAATTAGACACATGCAGGTTTCCTCACGATGTTTTCCTTTACCGTCAAGCACGAGATGAATTATAAACACAAATTAAGCACATGACAATTCAGTGGTGCTTGCCCGGGTTTGAACCCACGATCATCGGTTAAGATTCACGCGTTCGAACCACTGGGCCATCTCTATTGCTAATCAATATTTTTTATTGATTGTATGAAATGACGAGTGAGAAATTTAAAAAAAAAGAATGTTCACCTTTACTATTTAAAATCCGATTCAGTTTGACTTAAATTAAAATATCATAGACAATAACTTGAAACATGTGTACACGGCTTAGGATACAGTAAAATATTATGACATTTCTAGTTTTTTCCCATTCCGTCCATAGATATTTTCGCTTGACAGTGGTGACAGCCGTTTCCCGCCTCTCTGTCACTCCCCGTTGGCCTTTTATAAATTGTTAGCCCTCAGTTGGGTCGAAATAATGTTACAGGGGTTCCTCACTAAATGGGATTTACCATAATTCTGTTATTTTGCCAACAAGTTACCTCGACGGTTCTTTTTAATAACTTTAATACAATTTTATTTATGTATAACTAGAGCAACGAACATACAAGTATTCGATTATTTTTAAATGTATCGGTGTTAAATATATACCCTTATATATAAACGTTTTTAGCGACTGTTTAGTGAAACACTGATTTTTCTCTTTCTATCATCATTGATTTTACTTTCGAAAGAAGAAGACACAGTATTGTTTAACTACACAACATGTAAAGGTCAATTCGTTAATTTATAATATTTTTCACACACTGTAATGTAAGACGTGTTTTAAGTCTTATAATAGAAGAAAAGAATTTATATCGTACTTCAGCAGAGCTAAATATATAAATCTTTTAACTAAAATAAATACCAATATGTACTTTATATTGTCGATTTTAAGGTTAAAATTGGCGTGTCCGCTTGTAAAAAGGTTTTGTTCGTTGGGTGCCAATTTTTCAAAACAACCCCTCCTACAGGAACTCCCCTCCTTGCTATAGGCCGCGAGATCGATACCCAACCCCAGCTATGATGACTATGATTTTATAAAAATTATAACGGATAATTTTATAACAAATCAAAATGTTATTATTTGAATATTTGTAAATTCCTGCAAAAAGTTTAAATTAAATAAACTTAATTATATTATCCCTTTAGATAGACGAAACCCGTGTAAATATACTATTTATATAACAGTATGTATAAAGGAATGCAATCGTAAAACAATTTACGAATTCTTATAACTTCATTGATTTCAAAATAAAATTAGATTATAAAAGGCAATCATAACTGGTAAAATTGACTGTCCAACCTTGCTGACAAAGTTTTCACTCGATGCCTCTTGCGATGCCTCGATGCGATCTTTTATACGTCGACAAAAAAGTTTTTATATTGTGTAATCTGTTTGGTCTTATTTTATGAGTATTCATAATTGTACAAAAGTTAAATGAACAGCTGTTGATTGTTACATAAATATCAATTAAAAAATATATTTTAATTGAACACCACCACCAATAAATAATAGATTATTTTCTTAAGTTTTATGAAAAAGTTCTGATTCGACTGGATTCTGTATTCATACGAAAAAACTACTCAGTTATTTAATATCAGTATATAATAAATATAATAAAATAATTCATTTGAACAGTTCATTCCTTCTTGATATAAAATCAAGCTACATATACCTACTAGTACGCCATTTTCTAAAATATAATTTAACTAACTGATATAAAAATATTCTTATAGTTTTGATCATATATCTTTGCGGGACCTTGCATCGTCCGAAATATGTTTAGTATTCTACACCCTGTCTCTAATAAAGTCTTCCAAAACCTTTGATATTTGGTGTCTCTAACGTTCACCATTTCGACACAGCCTTGAACCCGGGGCAACACGTGGTGACGTCCGAATACAAAACGTTTCTTGAAAACCTCGCTCACTGAAACTCGCAAATCGAACCGTACACCCTTCAACTAAAGTCTAATTTAGATTGTAACACGAAGCTACCAAATTTCCATTCAGGGTTGGTGCCTTTTAAATTGGATTTTTCACGTAATCTTGTTTGAACTGTTAGGTAGTTGATGTGCGAAAGGTCTATATGGAAATTGTAGGTTCTTTTAAATTATGTTTTGTTATTAAAAAAGCGTCATTCTTTTATACTTCTATGATTTAAATAGTTACGTAGCAAATTAATAAATATTGCATTTGTATTTTATTCGTATAAACGCGTTGCTATTTAATAATTTAAATCGGAGATATCTCCAATTATTAACTATATAGTTTGGAGTAGATTTACAAAATTTTATTTGTCTCTTCATAAACGTATTTTGGTAGCGAATACCTACTTAATGTAAATAAGATTTTAAGTACATTTAGAGTAGAATTTTGGTTACTCATGTGATATTTAAAATATAGTATCTAGTTGTAAAATAGGTTCAGATTTTAGATTCCCGACGAAAAACGGCAAAACACTCAATAGTATTTCTTTTCCGACATAAATATTCCATAGGGACGAAATGTAATATAAGTAGTAATTATATATTTAAAGTAATTTCAGTATTAAAAGGAATCTCTAGTTCATTACAAATATCCTATGAAATCAGATATGAATGTATTCTTAGTTGAAACCTTAAGATTCCATACATTCTAATTCAATTATCAATGTTTTAAATTCTCTCTTATTCAACAGTATAATTGCATTATAAAGGTTAGTAAAGTACGTCCTCCCCCCGCTCTCCTCTATATTTTGAACTGGCAACCCTAAAAAGTACTTGTTGACCGTACGAGCGCTGCAGTGCTCTCGCGAATGTAAACTAACAGCCGACGAGAGGTTAATGTAGAAGCTTAGCCCCGCTGAAAACAATGTCGCCGACATTTCCTTTTACATTTTTTAACGTACAAGAAAACTATCGTGTACATAAAATGGTAAAAATTTGTGTTATTAAATATATAACAAACACTATACATAAGCGTTGTGCAAAGTATGAAATTTCTATTTTTATTTGCGAAATAGCTCTAAAATTATTTGTTGTATTGAATTGATATATAAAACATTAGTTACAGTAAGTTTTTCAATTATATACCTACATATTTAAATTAACAAAGCTCATCATAATACAAACTTAGGTATTGCGGATGCTTTGAAAATATATTTCTGTTGCACTAACTTCCTTTAAAACTAATTCAATTTAGCACAGCTAAGTGCTCTTGAAAATAGTTAAAAGGTTGCAGTCAAAATTGCATTAAACCGTTATAAAAGTTGCCAAGTTTCCTGCCCGTGATAAATGGTATTTTAAACTGTTGGCAACACTGAGTGTGACGACTCGCTAAGTGAAACGAAATGTCTGCAGCTTAATTGATTTCGTTTTTTTATCGTATTGATTTTTTAACAATAAAATTATATAAAAAAAACTTATTGTCGGATTTTTAAAATCAACGTTATTCCCTAATGTATTTGTATTTCCAATTATACTTTGAAGCCACCCTCTTTTAATTACATACACAAAAGTAAATATTTAAATACATATGGAAAGTTAAACACGAAAGATGAAAAATTCAAACAATAAAAACATGTTTAACATATTGCTGCCGACATATTTGTGGAAGCTATATACTGAATACGTATATTTGAACGTGGCTTGGTGGGCTTATGTAATAACCCTTGTTTTTTTAGTCTGTTTGCTAAAGACGCATCTACATGCGGCCCGTACCTATGTAAACAGGCAGTGTAAACAGGCCCTTATGAACGCATCCATGGTCCGCTTTTAATAAAGCACCCTTGTCATCTTTTTTTTTTATTTTAGCTGTGAATTAACAAGCTCCCACTTATTACTTTTAAAAGATTTCTTAAATTCTAACGTACAACGTCGTATAACCATTTCCATTACCAGTTTGAGTGCTGTTAGTAAAGCACAGATAATTAAGAGCGTGAAAACGCACGTAAACGCACCGTTATACGCAACCTTTTTTTCTTTTTTCAGTTAGTAAACGAGGCATAGACAATACAGCCACCTTACCGGTGTAAACTGGAGTTTATTTTACCTGGATACGTGCCTCAGGCAATCCAATCTTTTCAGCGAGCCGCTCGCGCGCGAACACGTCCGGGTAGTGCGTGCGCTCGAACTCTGTGGACATCCGTTCTAAAATTAAATTGCGAACTGTGACATTCCATTTTAAATCGCTGTTTGAATTCAATTTTAGAATAATATTACGTCGCTAATACTACTGATGTCACTAGGGTTTCTTTATGTTAAAATTAGATCATGATCAGTTTATAAGTATACATTTTTATTTTCTTTTATTTATATACCTATAGATAATGTTATACATATATCTTTCATTTTTCAGTTCATTTTTGTTATGGTTCCTTAATCTTATGACAAAATAATAAGAAAAACATATTTAGGAACACTATATTATAAACATATATAATACTATATTAGGAATAGAATATATATCTTTAGATCAAATAATACATATGTATCGAAGACATAAGAAAAGAAAAAATAAAGTACTGCAATAACGAAAGCAATAAAACTATGAGAATGGCAATACAAACAAACAAACAAGAAAAACTGAGATTAACACGACATAATAATTGGCCGCGCCAGTGGCCGAGAGCTCGGCAAATAGAAGGGACAATATTTATTTATTTACTAATAACTTGTTATTGCAAACAATAAATAAGATGAAAGGGACGCCAAATTGGTTTATGAAGGCCCAGGGGAGCGCTTACGTGTAGCACTCTCAGCTCAAAGTCAGATTCGTTCTGAAGTATGAATGAGATCTTGAAAACTTGAAAGGAACTTCTCGGGTTGCAAGACGCAAAATTAGTTTTTACATTTGTAAATTACGTTATCAAATTAAAATCGTATAAAACTTACAAATATATTAATTCAAATGCTTAAGTATTAAAATTAATGTATCTATGACTATTTTTTATGATATGAACTAACCTAACCGATTAAGGTCTGGCTGAGATATTAAGGTGCTCACACACAAGTGACTTCTCATATAAAAACTCGTCTGAACCTGGGATATGTAGTCTTAAAAGCGAGTCACTAGGCCAATGAAGGCAGTAAGTGATATATGTAGGTATATAACTTTCTCAAACATGAAGTACCTTTTTCTAGACTGTCGATTTGGTCATTGGTAAAGGATGTTCGATTCCTTTGCAGCTTCCTTTTCAACCGTAGCCTCATCTGCGAATCTTCATCGCCGGATGACGCGTGCTCGCTGTTGCCATCGGACCCAGCCTCTGATTGGAGAGTATCTGTCAGGAAAATGAAAAAATAGTTTTATAAACACTGTTATTTGTTACTCACATAAAGATAAAAATATACAAAAACATGCTTTAACCTTACTAGTCTATGTAATTAGTCCTATTTTGTAACATATATTTTACTAGCTGTGCCCCGAGGTGTGACTTGCGATAAATTTTAATTCTAAGAGTACATATAAACATATTTACGTGTTTCCTTGGGCTCGTATCGAAAAGTTATATAATAACAACAAACAAACGGAATAAGATTTCTTCAAATCGAACTGGTAGTTTTTGAGATTATTTAATGGCGTTTGTACGCCATTAAATAATATTTTTAAAATCTGCCATATAAATATGATCTACATCAAAAGAGAAGTGCAATCAATAATGCATCATTAGTTATATGAAGTTACAAGCCATTTGTAAAGTAACTTTAAAACGATACTCAACAAATGTTCGAAGGGGCTACATACAGCTCTTCATCATAAACTATCAACACAACACTCGAGCAAAACGATGTCGACGACTATCAAGCGAATGCATCAGCATAATTGCACAATTGAACCCCAGAATTACAGACAAAAACTTCAAAAAACCAGTCACCGTGACCTCTAAATTCCTACCCTATATTTAACGATAAGGCTCAGCGTAAACTAAACGCATTCCCGAGGGCGATGTCAAAATTAAACGTTACTCGTAATGTTGTCGACATGCCCTCAGCTAATTGATTAATTTGCTTTATGGTCGGACCACTTGAGCCCCAGTTCGATTCCCGGATCGGTAATGGCCGCACGGGTTGATGACTCCACTGAATAGACGGCCTGTTACACAATCTGTCACATTTTTCTGATACGCTAAGATGTGGGCGGGAGCTAATTTTTGTAATGGATAATATTGGAGTATTGCTTGTCAGATATATCTAATTCAACGAAGCATTGAACAATATATATGTTTTGATTGATAATATCTTCTTTTTTTCTTTTAACTTATTTTAAAAAAGTTGAGTTTCATATTACTATTACAGTATTATTGATAAAGAAATTATATAATCATAAAAATATATAATACTTAATTAGAATACAAATAAAACCTACTTAATAATATATATTACAGATATAAAATTCTTATCTCAATATTTTAAACGGGTATTCGCCGTACAAGCATCCACGTCGCGTGTACCTACAATCGGAGCATGATTGATGCGCGACATCTCCCGCGAAACACTTTCCGATCGGTTGACAATTTTGATTGATCGCGCTGTGTGCGTGCGCCCTTATCGCGTCTAATGAGAGCCGTGTCGAATGTTAACTTATATGTATGCGAATTTTTTGTTATCCGAACCAATGTGTAGCATATTACAATATTATAACTGTTACTGATTAGTTTTTATTTTTACAGTTTTTCATATAAACGAAAGAAGTCATGTCATTTGAAAGATCTCACATCCTTTGTTTTAAATTTTAATTCTTAATAACTCAAAGGTATTCCGCCCGACAACTCAATAATCGCTAGTTTTATTACGACGTTATTTTATAACAATGTGAGCGATGTGTGCGATTTGTGTGGTGGTGTCCCCTTACATGGGAGGTGCTGAAATGGAGGTGAGAATAACAATATTAATTTATAACTGCTGGGCTGTAATCAACTAACTTAGAAAGTGTACTTAATTTTAAAGTTACCAAGTATGATTATGTCGAGTATACTTAAGGTGAAAATAACTACACCAAAGCAGTTTACTTAACATTGCGTTATAAATTAAGTGGGGCTGTAAATAAGACTTAAAACTTAGGACACATGTTTCACCAAAGTTTCGAACTAAAATCTCAGGAACACTGAGCTTGATTAACGAACACGCAGACTTATTTATAACTATTCCCTAAAGAGGATAAAGAATGTTTTCCGTTGCACAAACCGAGATTTTATTTATCGTCATAGAACGAAACATAAAGGAATTCATTAAAAAAGCGCTCAGAGAGACGGGACGCACTTAACCACAATCTCACCAATAACGACCTACAAATGATCGAAGGAAGAACTCGATACTGACAGGGCCGGAGAAAAATACCCAAGAGAAAATAATAGTAAGAAAATAAGAAAAGAAATAAAAGTAGGGGCGGTGAAAAAAAAAATTGGAAAAAATAAGCACAAAGGGAAGCGAAGAAAGTCGGGACTCGGGACGCGGAGAGATAAAGCGAATTGAAGTTATCGGGGCGAATGGCGAACGTGGCGTAGCGCGTAGGTGGGGGCGATTGCCGCGCGATTATATGAGATCGATACTGTCACTCAAGCGAGCCGCCGCGAACCTGCCCGAGACGCGAGGCGCTGGCGACGCGGCTCGGCGTTCGCATTGCACAAAACGCTCGCTACTTCAAGTACCGAAAATTATATATAAATACAAATTCCATGTTGTACACAATTATTGACTTAAAATTATTAAAAACTAGCAAAACAATATTTCAAACGAACGAACTGCAGTAGTATTATATAAGAATTCACTTCATTTCTCACCCTTGGAATGTGGACAACCTACTTATGGTGATATACTATTTTGATGCGTGTATTCTTGAAATGTTATAACTATAATGGTCAATGTCGCATATCAATTTCTGATATTTCACGACCGATTTCTTCGGTGAGCTTCGAGTTTGTTCTTACAGAATAGCCCTACGATTTATTAATATTTGTACTTCAAATTTTTAACACCCGTTAATCAGGTCTATTCTGTAGGCTTGTGTACCAGTCATTGCTTACTCTTATGTGGTTGGGAGACTATGTATTGCTGTGTTCAGAAATATATCAGGGACGAAAGATTAAGTACTGCGAATGTCTTGACGAAAGTTTACACGGGCGATATTAGTATTTACTTTTTTTACAACAAAAATAGATAAATTTCAAGATTTTAAATAATAATAAGGCCATTTATTTGCTTTTTCATCAATATAAGCTATTTAAGGAACATTTACTCGCTTCCGCTTATACCTTGTACCGGCTCCTCGCGACTCCAACCCCGAAGCCGTGTTGCCGGACAAGATGCGATTCGCCTAATTCGACACGCTAACAATAGTTCGCTACAATTACTTAATAATAATATATACCTACATCTACAGGCTGTCATTTGTATTTCACGATATGATATATGTCTTTTAATTAATAGTTAAATTAGGAATGTAATGATAGCAAATGTAACTCAAGTTTTCTTACTTTTTTATATAGATCGGAATCTGTACTTCAATTAATATAAACAAATGGTTATATTGGAGTTAAAATGTGTAATTTTATAAACTGGCCGTTATTATTATTAACGATACAAACATACCTCCCTCCTAAATATCTACATTACAAGACATCAATTGACACACTCGAGCTCACAATAATAAAAACTAAACCTTATCTACCCCACTACTAAGTAATTTAGATGACCCTGCAGGGGATAGATGTTGATTACAAACAACCACTTACGCAGAACCATCTATTTCCTCCCGTCACACATAAACGTACGACGATTAAGACGAGTCTTCAGTCCGCAGGGGCCAATTTAAAGTGGTCGATGTTTGGTAATAATGGTTTATTAGGACGGGCGGAAAAGTGGTCGTCCGAGCCATTAATTTGCAATAAATTGTAAGTAAAATAGATTGTTGAATGTCATATAAATACAATGCAATTTAGATAGAAATTTTAAAATTACATTTTAAAACTAAGAAAAACAAAAATTATATGTAAGTATAGTAAAAAATAAACTAAATAAATAAACGTTAAAAACTAACTGATAGAAATTCACGTGAGTGGCTTTCTAGACATAATACCTTTGCTTGCTTTTAGAGTATAGATAAGATAAAAGAATACTTAATTTAAAATTGCGTTCTATTTTTTTATAATAAATTGATTGAGTAGTACTTATGCTTTTTAATATTTATATTAGGGTGTGATTTTAATCAATGAGAATAAGTACCTATTTGTACTATATTATAAAATGATATGTACATAAATGTTTTATAATGATTTCTATTAAATAAATGTATCAAGATATAAATAATAATGTTCTAACTGTTCGTATCATCACGTATCGATTAAATTGAAATACGATTTAATTGAAACTTCGAATTTATTTATTTATTTATACAACATACATACATATAAAGCATTGAAAAGATTAATTTATATAACAATAATAGTAAATCTAATATGCATATCAATTACAAGTGTACATAGCACTTCCAGATTCATCTAATCAAATTCAAATTAAAAATAACAAAAAATCATCAGTAATTTAAATAAAATGTCAAAATTAAATAATAAATAATGTCATTATTATAATAACAAATCAATCGGTGAAATCATAATTAAAAATTATTAATTAAAACTAATCATGCAATTTATAATAATTAAGTAATTTATTTCTAAAGATTGAGGGAGAGTCAGAAAAAATGTCAATATCAGGAATTGATTTAACGATGTTGTTATATTTATGACACAACCGTACTAAGGGAGCTTGTTTACCAATATGAGACTTTACGCGAGGAATATGAAATATTTTGTGGGTGTGAGTACTTCTGTGTGCCCTAGACGGAACTGATATCAGTATTCTTTCAATGATTCTGAGTTGGTTAAGTTATAGTTAATAATACTGTGTAGGAATTTAAAGTTCTAACAATTCGCGCCTACTCCGAAGAGAAATCATATTAAATTTTGCCAAACGTTGTTTGTATAACTGTCTGTGCGAAAATTTGTCGAATTTATAATTAGCAAGTGCGTAAAAGTTTCTGGTACCTACAATGCAAGTAAAGCATAACAAAGGTGTTCGAGTAGTATATATGGTACCACATCTATACGATATATATTATCATTACTTTTCATACTAAACTACCTTTGGTTGTTTATATTTAGCAGTAATAAAATAAAATGCTACACGAAAATTTTAAATTAAAGTTTATATCGACGTTTACACATTGTCCTTTTAATTCTATTTAAAAAGTAAAACCAAACGTAAAATTGTATTAATAAAAAAATATCACTCATTAGCAACTTCGCTGCACACGTCGAATCGCTAATTTACCGAATTGGTAATCGAAACTGCGGTCTCGATTTCAAATCGAAACAACCGAAGCGGGAAACCTAAGCTATTAACTTTTTAACGTGTCACTTTGATCATCGAGGGCCTTTGAATTTAAGTCAATTGCACTGGAATGGTTCGATTAAAAAGCTATTGTTTCATAGCGGTACTACAATCGAGTACTCGCGACGCGTAATCGATAGTTTTGTTATAATACGAGTAGCGATGAACCACCTGGCGAGGGGAAGCAGAAGTATTCGAGTGGTTTGTATATGGAAAACAATATCATATTGAGCTGTGTGAGTTTTTAATCACTTTGATATCGATAGATTGGTTATTTTCAATGTAAAACTTTTATTGACTTTACACGAATAACTTTGGTTCATATAAAACCTTAAAAAAACTTCACTTCATTATAATACCTAGTTGTTTATTTTTTCTAATAGTTAATGTTTAATTTTATGAAATTATTAACAACGTTTAAATATATAATTAAATAAAAGATAACTATTATAATTAAATTCACTTCACGCTGGAATGATTAGATTAACAATTAAATTTAAACTATTGTAATCTAAAAAGGAAACAGTTTAATATTGTAACTTGTATTTATTTTTATCTGTATAATCTATTCCAGTTAATAACAGTTCTATAAATGTATTATAATATACATTATATTATTATAGTTTATTATTTTATTATAAAGTATATTATTATAGTTGTTTCGTCGATCTGTTTGTTCCTCAATATCACGGTTAATTTATTTCGTGCAATTGTCCAACCGCTAGTTGGTTCGACCGCCGTGTCCACCGACTGTTTATATTCTAAACCAGTGTGTACAAGCAATTTGTACAATTATTTGAACTACTCCGCAACCAGAGCAAATAGATTCCTGGACGTTTTCATATCAATTTCGTATAAATATTTATAATTTAAACTTCATTGGACATATAGTGTTATAATTTAGCTATTATTATACATATTTAGAATAAGCCGAGACGGCCTAATGGTTAGAACGCGTGAATCTTAACCGACGATCGTGGGTTCAACCCGAGCAAGCACCAATGAATTTTCATGTGCTTAATTTGTGATTATAATTCATCTCGTGCTTGACGGTGAAGGAAAACATCGTGAGGAAACCTGCATGTGTTTAATTTCATTGCAATTATGTCACATGTGTATTTTACCAACACGCATTGGAGCAGCGTGGTGGAATAAGCTCTAAACCTTCTCCTCAAAAAGGGAGAGGAGGCCTTAGCCCAGCAGTGGGACATTAACAGGCTGTTACTGTAATGACAGGAGTAAAGACTTTTTATAAATTATGGTTTCTTGAAAAAATGGCGTTTCGACGGCAAATTTGGTAGCGGAACTTTGAAAGTAAAGTTAAAGTGGAAATAACTAGTTAAGTGAAATAGTGTTGTATTATAAATACAGACATATTAATCAAAGACTGTTTGCAATAAGTAATATAGCAGACTGACTGTCATTAATATAGGCTATTCATCGAAGTATATTGAAATATTTTTGTCGACATTACAAATTCATTAAATCATGGAGTTATAACAATATTTTGGATTTTTTTAAAACATAAAATATATCCGAAAAAGAGAAATGAACTGAAAAAAGTTTACATTGTGCGTCAATCACAAGCTCGCTTTTTTGTCCGGAGAGAAAAACATCGGCCATTTTGTTTCGTTTTATTCTCGTATACTTTGGGAACATCAGCCGCGCCCGCCGATCCATGAATCAAACACTGCGTTGAATATTAAAAATTTGTAGGCCATTGCGTACTGAAAAAATTTCAATGATTAATTTCTAGTTTTATTGTTTATCGATGCAACAATAACAAACAATTTTTTTTTCACCGACAAAAATGATAGCATATATATTTTGTACCGAAAAAAATATAGCAATTATTTTTTCGTATTATTTATATATTGTTTTAGTTTGTGAATTGCTTTAGTCAAATATAAATTTTGGTCACTCGAATATTCTTGTGTAACTTGTATTAATTAATATTTAATTTCGTTAATATATATTTGTGTGATACGGATATGATATTTACTTGGTTATAAGGCTTTGTGCGAACCCGTCTTGGTAGGTACCACCCACTCATTTGATATTTCACCGCCTAACAGCAGTATTGTTGAGTTTCGGCTTGATAGAGAACTATAAGCACAAGGGACATTACGTCTTAGTACTAAAGGTTAAGTCGAGATGGCCCAGTGGTAAGAACGCCTGAATCTTATCCGATGAACGTGGGTTCAAATCCGGGCAAGCACCTCTGAATTTTCATGTGCTTAATTTCTGTTTATAATTCATCTCGTACTTTTCGGTGAAGGAAAACATCGTGAGGAAACCTGCATGTGTCTAATTTCATCGAAATTCTGCCACATGGTATTCCACCAACCCGCATTGGAGCCGCGTGGTGGAATAAGCTCCGAACCTTCTCCTCAAAAAGGGAGAGGAGGCCTTAGCCCAGCAGTGGGACATTTACAGGCTGTTACTTACTTACTTACTTACTAAAGGTTCGTGGCGCATCGACGTAATGAATGTTTAATATTTCTTACAGTGCCAATGTCTTTGGGAAATGGTGACAACTTACCATCAGTCCATTTGCCTCTACGCCCAGCCTACAGCCTAGCCGGAATTTGTAACCGATCTGAGTCAAACTTGCTTAACCTCTTCGATCGTAGATATGTTACGTGACAAGTGCAGAATGTATATATGTAGTTAAAGTTCTATTCATAAAATATTTTTAAAATATTTCACACCTAAAATTGAAACATTTCTAACCAAATTATTCTTAATTGTTTTTCAAAAGATATCTTGCAAACATAATTACATAATAAGTTTGGAATTGTTCGTTGGAATTGTCGTTTGCAAGTAATGTATTTTATCATATAAGTGCTGTATAAAGTATTTAAAAATTATTAAAACTAAGTTAATTGCGATTTTAATTTTCGAGCGTAAGTGTTTTAGGCGTTAAATGTTATAATTGAAATTATATAATTATAAATTAATTATGACAAAGAACGCTTTCACTTTTAATGATATTTATGGATAAAATCATCTTTAAAACTCTTACCGAAGTTACTACAGCCAAAACATTGGTGACCTCAGTACAAACTTGCAGGTCGGGACGTTTGTAGGATTCGTATTTAACGATGAGATTAATGAGAGACGCTCGCCGAATGTTTTTCTAAAATAATATTCTTTTATAAAAAAAATAGCGCAAGTAATCGTAAACGAATACGTTCTACTTTGCTATTATGCTGGTTCATCTGGGGTATGACCATGGTAACAATTTACCATTAGATTGCCCAATTGTCCAACTGCCTTATATGTATTTACGAGACTATGTGTTTTGATTGTATTTAATTATTGTATATTAGTAATGTACCTATAAAAAATGCCTCATTATATATTAAATATGAGGCATCTGCTAATTACCGAATACACAAAGGAAATAATTTGAAGAATAAAGTTCATAATTTTTCTTAACAAAACTTGTGTTTCGAGTCACGTACGATTCCGAGTGTAGCGTCAAAGTGCACGCCGCTACGTGTCTCAAGTAGCCGGAACGACATAACATTGTGTTTTAAATACTAATCTCGAATAATTAACAATTAAATAGATTATTTATTTTAATTAAACAACTTAATATGCTTAAATTCCTAGTATTATTGTTCTAATGAGTGTGTAAATGATATTTAAATTAAATACCGTTTTAAAAACAAACTTATGTTTAAAATATTGTGTCGAACTAATATTAGGAATAAGAAAAGTACAATAATATGTTTCAATTTTTTTTAGTCGTAAGTCGAATAAGTAGTCGAATTGTTATAAAAATGCTCATAATATAATTCATAGACATTTTTTTTTTGTCACGTCCGGAAGGATTGTGGTGTCAAAGAGCATGTAGCGTGACGTGTCCTAATTTGTATCTGGCAATGTGTTGCCATGTGTTAGACTTATAGAGGTATATTTAAATCTGTACGCATATAAAAACTTTTTTGCTTTAATTTCGTTTCCTCAAGCACATATTTTTTTATATAATATAACTCGGTAGTATAGTGTAATTGAGCTTATATAATGCCATTTATATATATAATTAACGAAGGCGTATTTTAAGTGTGTTTAAGTAATTGACCAAAGCGTGGTTTCTATTTTGATAGTTGTTATTATTTAAAAAAAAAAACACTAAATAAACCTAGAAGACAACAAAATTAGAAACATTTAAATTTAACCTTTCCCAATACTTGTTTTTACTAGTACAGATATCGCTGTTACAAGAGAACGATCGGTTTCACGAGAAATTGCACTCCTCCGTAGTTCGAATGGGAAAGTGATTGAATTTGTAAGTTTACTTTATACAGTTGAGCATTTAATTGGTTAATGGAATAAATCGAGGTAATTTTCAGTGTATTTATAAGTTACGTCATTTGTGATTGTGATTCGGACAATTTGTGCTTGTTTTTTTTTTTATAAGATTGTGTATCTGGATGTTTATTAATTAATTTTAGGAAAGCCAACGAGCGAATGGTCATCTGGTTAAGACCTCACCTTACATCGTCAATGACTCCAACAAAGGGATATAAGTTATGATGTGATGAAATTCTTTGGTCCTGTAATTTCAAATACTGACTCAATTAAATTTCATAGTCCTATTGAAATTGTATAATGTTCATTTTATATGGTTGCTCAGTGTATATTGGTATTAGTCTAGTCACATCAGTTGCTCCTCTTGTACGTATAATCCCTTACACTGTTCCGTCATATTTTCCTAAACTACCTAGGATTCTACTTGTAATACTATAAGAAAACAATAATTGTTTAATATTATAGGTTAGCTTATTAGAATTGTTGTTAATTTCTCAAATATTTAGTCCTCGAATCTGCGTGTAATAAAGTAAAACCGAACATCACACAAGTAACAAAGAGACATAATCTTGCAAGCCACAAAGACGAACGAAGAAACGTCGGCTGAACCAACTGTCCCCCCCTAACCCCCTACCCTTACAAGACTCGGTTTAAGGTTAAGGGCTGTGTACATTTCAAACATTTCATTACGTTTATACAGTAACTAATCTACGGATTAATTATTCATATATTAAAGTAGATCTCGTAATATAATCCTCAGTAAATCGTTACTTTCTATTGTTAAACCATTTTTTCTATAACTTAATTAATTATGATATTACATGAATTATACAAATATTTATTTTATATTATTAAGAATTTTTTTTATCTAATTAATGATCAATAAAAAACCGTGAACTTACTCAAAAATAATACAATCTATTCTATGATCTATATATATGTTCTGCGTACTTAAAATGTATTAGAAAAAATCCAGTTCTTCTATAAAATTTAATAATATTCGTTAAAGAATTGTTCGTCTATAAAGTGCGATTTTGTACGCACTGTTAACTTTGATAAATAAATTTAAGAATGTATATTATTAAAAATATATAACGATATAGATAAAAAAATATTTTACCTTTATGCAACGTATTGTATTAAATATAATATTTTCAATATATTAAATTGTTATTCGACGTAATGTGGCAACCCTATTCTAGGTCTCAGGCATTCAGACGAGTCGTACCTCAAAGCAGAGGGAAAAAGGACATCGCTGTCATGTCGTGACCTCTAATAGGTGCCTGACATTATTATTTGTACGCTTTGTACGCCTGCTCGAAAATCTGTCTATCGCTTTGACGTTTATAAATTAAATTGTTTATCTCAGATGGGATTCATAACATGTAAGTTAATAAATTTATATTTACTAGACGGGAATGATTTGAAACCTTATTATAATCGTGTTTTATAATAACGATGTCCCCTTGACTGATTTCGGCGACGACGGCAATTCTGAGTGAGATAGCCAGCTACGCAGGACATTTACAGTACACAAATAATGTTTGTGTCTCTTTTTCTCATTCTTTTAGTCCGATGTCAAATCCGAATACGACCGGCCAGAATTTAAGCTAAGAACCAAAGTCTTCTACGTGCTTTCCGAGGTACGGGTAAATACTCCTAAATTCTGGACTGTCACTAAGAATTTTACGACAGAAAATCCCAAATCCTTTTGACCATCCAGAGGATCTACAGAAGCCAACGAGGCAGTTAACGATAGTGTGAACAAGCTCAAGAATTATGCCAACTTTGTTCTAAGGCTGCATAACCACTATGTTTCAAACTTATAGCCAGCGCTTCTGCAATTGCCTGAGTAAAATACATTCACGGTATTGAAGACTAGAACATACAATATAGTAACAGTAACAGCCTGTTAATGTCCCACTGCTGAGCTAAGGCCTCCTCTCCCTTTTGAGGAGAAGGTTTGGAGCTTATTCCACCACGCTGCTCCAATGCGTATTGGTAGAATACACATGTAGCAGAATTTCAATGAAATTAGATACATGCAGGTTTCCTCACGATGTTTTCCTTCACCGTCAAGCACGAGATGAATTATAAGCTCAAATTAAGCATATAAACATTCAGTGGTGCTTTCCCGGGTTTGAACCCACGATCATCGGTTAAGATTCACGCGTTCTCACCACTAGGCCATCTCGGCGGCTTAGAAGACTACAACATGGCATGATCATATTATTAAAGAGTTTACTATTAATATTGGTTACGTCATATGAGTATGCGTATTTATTGTTGCGGATATTCAGATTCAAAAGGCACTTAGTGAGCGAACGTACCAACTAACCCAATCAATAGATACCAGCTCCCAAGGCTGTCGGGCTTGACGATGGGGGATACAGTTGATACGTCCTAAAATACTGTCTGTTGTTAATATAACTTAGATGTTTATGTAACGATATACTGTAATGTGTTTATGAATGTTATACACATCAAATAGCGACAGGCTTTTTATAAACTAAGCTGAACCCATAAAACTAAATAACCTTTTTTAACGATTCCTCTTTGTATAATTCTTCTAAAATGAGCACGTTTATAAGATAATATAAATTGGATGCTACTTAAATCGAAAACTTCCTAGCCTTATTCTTTACACGAACTCACCTCTCTTATGTTCCTCTGTTCCGGGCCTGTTGAGCTGAGGAGGTAATGGAGCTGGTATCGTCGGCGCCGCTGGTGCGGTAGGTAGGCCGGGATACCACCAACCCGTCGCCGCTTGACCGTTGAACATTCGCAGCTTCTCGTAAACGCTGTCGTTCTGCGCAGACGCAGCCTGCTCCTTCTGCGACGCCAGATTTCTTAACACACGGTTGATCGATGATACCTAGATGTGGTGAACGACCTTTTTATTTTAAATCGTATATAAAATAACCTATTTATCTTTTTTTTTTAAATTCTGCATTTAAAATATTAGTAATTCAGAATATATGTCATTTTGTGTTTAAGATATTGGTATGGAGGTATTATATATTTATTTAAACATGAAATTCATCACATCCATAATCGTATCAATCTTAACCCTCAACTACCTACCCGCGGTCTCAAAGTCCCTTACGTTTATGTCAATTGCTAAATGATTTTTTATTTCTATGTTTTTCCCATCATTACCAACAGTGGCCATGTCTGTGCTCGCAAATACATATGGCAAGTAAAAAACTTTTACAAATGGTCTTAGTGACCAAGAAGAAGAATGTTATTTAGATAAGTTTGATATATGTTAATGACTAACATACTCGAAAGTGTTATTTTAAATTATTTCCAAATGACACAAATATTATTACAGCGATATATCGCCGACGTCTTACATACCTCGACTAGGTTGTTATGTAAGTAAAACGGGAGGTAGTTAAGGTTTGAACATTCTACTATTTCTATAATCCGAACCGATAGTATTAATACATTCGCTTAACTTGTTATATGATGATTTAAGGATACTTTCACCTATACCCAGACCCTACTTGAATAAAGAATCGCTTTACAGATAATCTTTAAAAACTAAATGCGAGCTATTCCATAATTATAAATTTAAGGAATAAATAGAGCCCTTCCAACAATAGTAGCAACAACTGTTACCAAAGTTACCCGACACACGTAGGTACGTATCACTCACACACACACACACATTCACATTCCAATCTCAGCCAAACTAAATAACTATCTAATAGGAAACAAATTGCGAAACGTTCCCGCCCTTTTAACTTCCAAGCACGTGTAATTTAAAATTTAATATGATTACTAAATTCCAATCGGGAGCCTCAAAGGGACACAGATTAGGGCCCTCCCCACTCACCCCTTCAGGGCCTAAAAACCCCAATATCCATCTACTTTCGCCGAAAAAGCACGCATGCGTAAAAACCTAACTCACACAAATATGCTCTATGTATGCCCATTTTAACACGTACAATCTTCGTTATATGTATATAGGCAGCGCCGCGGGGCGTCCCTAGATAATAATATCTATCTGTTTTCTTGTTGCTATTGGCAACGGGGAAAATATATTTTTCTCTGTATAACGACCGGGGGCCGGAGGGCGGCTGCAAATTCGCAAATGTGTTCACAGTTCTTGGATATTACGTTCATAATCGATTTTCCTTGGACAGTTTCGTTTCCACTGTTACAAGTATCTAAGATTAGATTGCTTTTTGTATTTTCGTCCGTAACAATGGCAATGCACGAAAGTCTGTTGTTCGAGAGGATTTTTTATCTATCGTTCTATATTTGAAATTATGATAATAATGAATTGTGAAATTAAATTTCGAACATACAAATTACAGAACGATATTAATAAAGATTTGTTTATTAAAACCGTTAAATTGTTTCATTTTTGCTTTAGCGTTATTTTAGATAAGTATTTTGTTGCTTTAATACTTTATATCAAATTTAGTCTATATTTTGAATACAAAGTGAATGCAAACTATCGGTGTAACGTGTTCAGGTTTAATCCCGTGTAGCGCTAATGGAAGGTAATGTACAGGTGCCGTTAAACCTCCATACATTTGCTAAAAGCTTTTATTTATATACAAAAATATATTTTATACCTAATACAAAACGTTTCGTACAATTCTGAGTTTATTTTTAATTTATAATTGTTTGGAATAAATAATCCCTACGTTACGTTTTACTTTAAAAAAGCCATGTAATATTTAACTCGATTATTACATGCTAAAAACTTATAATAGAAATCTGCTGCAAATCTATGACCAGTTATAGAATTTTTCAATTGAATAAGCTCGAGAGTTTTACAGTTATGTCGTTATAAATAGACACGTTTTTTAAACTGATATGTGTAAAAAATCTTTTTTTTAACTTTTTCAGGTTATATTATAATTTTAGTGTTAAAACATTGTTAACTCATATTTATGATAGATAAAATGTATAGTAACAAAAATATTAGTAATAATTTAGTTAATTATCCATATATAAAATTGTGTTCATAGATTAAGATTAATAATATCCTAATAATAATAATATCCTGGGACATTTTTCACACACGGCCATCTGATCCCAAATTAAGCTTGTACAAAGCTTGTGCTATGGAAACCAGACAACTGATATACTACATATACTATTTTTCTTTTGTAAATACATACTTATATAAATAATTACACCCAGACTCAGGACAAACAGACATGTTCATGCACACAAATATCTGTCCTGGGTGGGAATCGAACCCACAACCTTCGGCGTGAAAGGCAAGCACCAACCAACCACGCCAACCGGCTCAAAGATTATTTTTAGGAATATTATAGAGCAATTATTACACACACTATTTCCTTACTCTTACTGTGCGTTGGAACGGCAGCCCAATGTCAACTACTTTACGTGCTATCAGACCCACGGAAGTGGAAACACTTCAAAAATCTTAGAAATTCACAGTAATGCTGAATTCCTTGATAAAAAAAAACAAAAGCTTTTATTAATATGAATTAAACAAAGCAATTCCGAATCTGGATTCTAATAAGCCACAGGTGATAGGAACAATAGGACAGTTAAGACTTAATAAGCATTATTGTCGTGAGAACCTTTAACAATATTAGATCATAAATATCAGCAATTCTGATTGACAATATTAATAACAAATTAAATGTATATCCAATAAGATACTATCAAAAGCAAAAAAACCGTCAAACAATCAAGTTCGAATTTTAAAACAGCCAATAAGAGAATTGTGTTTAAAATGCATTTTGTAACTGACAGCTCACCGACCAATCGGATGACAAAAAGATTAAAGTGGTTTGAGATCGTTCGTATTAGAATTATAAAGGATTTATACTTTTTGTTGTTTAATTGAGTTTGATAGTGCATAAAAAAACAAAATTTTTTTTTTTTGGATTTCCTTTTTGGTGCCGCATAATTTTTACATAACATTTATAGAATTGAAAAAAAAATATTCTATCCAAAAAATATTAAGCAGCAATTTTATGATGGTTAGGTGAAAATAATTTTATATTTGACTTATACCGTTTCTCTATCAGAGCTGTCGAATTAGTGATCACCGATGTGTGTAAAGGGCCCGCGTGTTTTAGACGTGCGGGACACGGGGTGGGTTTAAACAAGATTTGAAAAAACTGCCCCGTATAAGGGGTGCATTATGAATAAGCTTAAAACAAATATGTTACAAATACATTGAGATTCATTTAAAAAAAAGCTATTACGTCTAGACATTTGCATTTTAGTATAGAAATAGAATATATCAAATTTATTTATTTGCATAATACTAATATATAAATTATATGTTCGCAAATCAGGAGCGTAATGATAAACGTATTCCCTACCAGCCAGCTTAATAGTGTAAAAATAATATTAAAAAAAGAACTAACAAAATCTACTAATTAATGAGTCTAAATAGTCTTCGAAACAGGATTAAATTTATTGTAAAGTTACCACCGGTTCGGAGTGTAGATTCTACCGAGAAAAACCGACTAGAAACTCAGAACGACTAGTGATTTTTTTTCTCAAAGGAAATAGTCTTATTTATATACAGTTAATTTTTTTTATAGAATAGGTAGGCGGACGAGCATATGGGCCACCTGATGGTAAGTGGTCACCAACGAACATTGACATTGTAAGAAATGTTAACCATCGCTTACATCACCAATGTGCCACCAACCTTGGGAACTAAGATGTTATGTCCCTTGTGCCTGTAATTACACTGGCTCACTCACCCTTCAAACCGGACCAGAACAATACCAAGTACTGCTGTTTTGTGGTAGAATATCTGATGAATGGGTGGTACCTACCCAGACGAGCTTGCACAAAGCTCTACCACCATTTATATATATATATTTATAACGTGAATTTAATACTAAATAAAAATAATGCATTCTTCGTATTGACTTTTAAAAGACGTTTAAGAACATTTAATTGAATTTGTACAATGATGAATATGTATTAATTATATATAAAATCCAGACAATTAAATAAAATACAAATAAATGATGCCTATTCCATCCATTCTATAATTAAGCCGTCTTTAAACTAATTGTCTTGCTTTGCTTTTCAGCTCCACACATTAAAAAGAGATAGATATATACTATAATATGAATTTATATAGACATTAGTTACAACAGAATCACCAATGTTTAATTTCATATAAATACTTAAATATATACTTATTTATATTAGGTCAATGTCTTCACACTGACAGCCGACATTAGGAGCTCTACCGATGGTCTTATTTATCTTCGAGCTTAATTAAAATTCAATATTAATAAAACGTGAAGCGAAACAAAAATCCTACCGTATAAGGCCTGAAATATGACACTGACACTTTCGACTGACGGGGAGTTACGGTAGGCCACTCGATAAAATATATGTACAGGATTATAGACTTTATAGTTTATGTAATAGCATTTATAATTGATAGTACAATATTGAACGATGAGAAAAATATACGATCGTTGTGTTAATTTAATTGAATATAGAATATTAAATTTAAGAATGTTCTTTAAATTAATTTTACGATTGAATAGGTATAAAATATTGTCGTATTAGTGTGCTAATTGTCAACATAGTGTTTGACACGACATAAATAAAATTATCGCTATTACGAATCAGGATATACAAACTAATTGACTTAACTTGTTAGAGAAATAACATTAAATTGAAATAAGTATAGCAAGGTTGTTTTTGCTTATATTTATTTACTAATCTTAGAAATCAGCACAATTATATAAAAGGCATAAGAAAACATACTTGATCAGGAAGTTTCGATGCTTTCAAAGTATAATGATAATATAATATAATGCAGAATAATGAAATAAGAGTGGAGATACAATCTTAGTGCAAGGGAACGGATCGAGTTTCGCGATGCAACATGACATGCGCGCGCGCAGCGATAGCGCTCTCACTACACGCGACTTGTTCCATATAAAACCGTCTTAATAAAAATCTATAATTCAATGAAGAGTTTGTATAAGATACTAAGATCATAGGCCCTTTAATGCGTGCAATGAAAAGTGTAATTTCTAAAGTGTCGGAAATATATAGAGTGATAGATCATCTTTACACGGCGCGCGGGCGTTCTCGCGTCTTTTTGACATTGACAGGTGTCACTAGGGATGCGCGCACGCACGTCGTTGCGTCGAGACACAACGATAGATCATGCGATAGTGGTGGACCTCGTGTAGGTGGTCTCAAGTAACGCGTTAGAACAAAAGCTCAACTATCTAACCGGTCGGGTTTTTATCGATAGCCCTGTTAATTAAATCGAATGTAAAATGAACCACATAACGGAAGATAGTTTCCTAATGATGGAACGTGTTTTTTTTCATACATTTATAATATCTTTAATGATGTGGAAACCTTCCATGTGATTCAAAGTTACTTGATGGGTTCAGATTTTCTCAACAGTTGAATATTAGGATCTGCTGCTGCTATCAATGGAATCTATATATAAATAGACGATAACTAAACCATTTAGTATCTTTTTTTCGTCTGTTTGTCAAACGATTTTCTTTTTTTGTTTGCTAGATCCTAATTGGTATTAGTGTTATCAAAAATGGAAATAAGCGTAGAAAAAAAATATTCCAATCTCTAGTTCAGTCTAGTAGTAGTCCAAAGTCTGAATCTGCAATGTTAAAAGGCGTACAATGGCCGCAATCAATGGACAAAAAAATTACAAAGTAATGAAGAGATGATCAAAGAAAAGTCCCCTTTTAAAATTTTATACAATGTTCACTTTTCCGAGCCAACAGCATCTAAACCGATACAGGCATCCGGACAATGGCCATTACATTCCATCGGAAGGGTCTCGAACCCTCAGGATTAGAATTACTATTACCTACATCAGTATTATCTATAAACATTTTAACGTACGCGCTTAACCCGCGGAGACCCAAGTTTGATTCCCCGGTGAAAAGCGGTTGGGGTGCGGTCGTAGAGGGGTTTTTTGCAATTCTCTTAGGACGCGTTCCGAGATTGGGTGAATCGTATTCAGTTGATTATCGCTTTTAAATTGTTGAGATTTTTCTTGTATGGATATAATTATATTAAGTACCTAATAAGTCCTTATACATATATGTTTTTTAACCTTTTTAACCATAACTTTTGTCTTTGTTCTTTTAAAGTAGATTTTTTAATATGTACTGATTTATTTTATTTTTTATCTCTTATAAGTATATAAGTTTCACTTTAATATAACTTTTTCGTTGTCAATTATGTAATAATGTTTTAAAAAAAAGGTTTTCGTGAGTAAGAGCAGTGGGTAAGTACTAAGCTACTATAACCTATCTGCTTTAAAAATCCCGCGCAATATTACAATTATTACAATCCGTTCGTTGATACTTCGATCTTTGATCAGCTTTCAATTTAATTTAATATTACATTTAATGTAGTTGCTTACATAGTTATATATGTATTCGAATATATTGAAACCATTTTAAAATAATAATAAAATATTACATACACAAATTATTCATTTACAGATATCGTAATTGAAAAATCATTTCGAATATTCCTATATGAAAGAAACAAAAATTTTATTTGAAGTAGGTTGAAATATATACACGAGTACATATATATATTATTTAATGAATAATACGAAAACTGTTAGCATTTTCTTCCTGTCTGAAATATCATGATTAAAGTATGATACAAATTTGTGTTGGCATTGGCTTTGAAATGTTTGTGGATACAATAACTAATACATATTAGCTATTGTGTATAAATAAACATGCATATTGAACAAATCATTGCAGGTCGGTTTAATTCGGCAAAACGCAAATGGTCCATGAATACCTACGTGGTCAATAATAAACATTTGTTTATAATGAACACGCTGGTGAATACTTAAGCCGCGCTTAATCATAGCTTTATGAATATTCAAAATAAGAACTATAATTATATTGCTTTATGTAATGAAATTTACTGTTCTTCAAGTCTTTGTTTAAAGTTAGTAGCGATTATTAAGATGTTATTCGATATTAGCACAGCATATTTTGGTGCTACGAGTATGAAACTAAGCTAAATATGAGAGTAGAAAAGTCTTCTCTCGAGAAGAAGGTTTAGAGATTATTCCATCACGCTGTTCAATTGCAGATTAGTTAACAGACATGACAGCATATCGACATGAAAGTTCCTTCCAATGGAAACTCTTGATTCAAAGTACTTTTGAATAATGTTTATCATCGCTGCCAAAAATTTTACTACAAATTAAGTACGTTAGGAATCAATAGCCTTATATGATTTAAACAGTGTTGAACCCATAAACCTATAAATTAAGAATTAAGCGTTCTCACCACCAGTCCAATTGGGCCGCATTATTGTTCTAAAATAGATAATTAACTCAATTAATGTTTTTGCTCAACAACCGAAGTAAACTTAATCGCAAGAGGGTATTTACCTCGTAATATTTGATATTCGAGAAGAAAGTAAATGAAAATTGGAGAAGATGTCCACGTCTTAAGCCGAACATCTTAATTAGGATGTAATTCGAGAGATCCAGTAACATCGCTTCGTGTCCGTAGGGCTACGTAATATGTGGCACGAAGCCCCTAAAATGCGTCGCAGTAGCGTTTTGGCGGTGTCGTGTTACCTGGACCACTACGCTCGATCGTGCCAGCTAGCCACTAATTAATAATACCAAATTATATAACAACTTTTTATTGACTGGAACTCCTTGGTCAGTGTTCGTATAATTTAAAAAAGCTTTTACTGATATTATAATTCTCTCATCTTTGTTTTCTTGAAAATAACTTTGAAATAAATAATGTCAATTAGTATTACTATAGAAATGTAAGCTTCATATCTGCTGAATTCATTAGTTTTTTTTTAATCAGTTTAAGTCGTGAGAATTAACTACATACTTGAATTATTGCTTGGTAAAGTAAATAGGTACTATATTTTTGTGTTATGAAGGTATAGTTCGTGTATTAGTTTAAGTAAATACTAGAGTATTGATTTCAAGCATATGCAGTTACTCTTTTGTTAATTAAATGTTTTTTGCAAATATGTTATTATTGATGGTAGTAGTTTGTTTTTGGATTTCAAAATAATAACCACAAATAAATTGCCTACATATTTTTTTATTATTATTTGCAACTGAAAACTTCTACATTATCATACGTATCTGGACTTAACTATCAATTCCTGTGCCACCATAAGCAGTTGGTAAACCGTAGAAAAGGGCAGATGTACCATAGATATGATTTGTAAGTGGGAGTGAAAGAGACAACGAATGTTCGCGCACCCATCCGTGAAACGCAGCATTAAAGTGTCGATTGTTAAAAGAAAAGTGACGTAAGTACAAGGACTATAAAACGACTGTTGACATTTAGATTCGTTCAAATTTCTTATTGTTATATAAACACATTTTTTAAACAATATGGCAAAATATTTTTGTACGTAAATAAGTTATATTTAAATGTTAGGTTACCTACATAAAGAGTATTAATAAATGTCACATGACGGAAGAAACGATTCATAGATGGACGCGATTAAAAAAAAACAACTAATAGACGAACGATCCTATTAACATGTCAATTTATATTAAGATATGAAGACCATATGCATCCGATAATATGAAGCGACGGTATCACGAATCATTTTGAATATTAAAAAAACATAGGACAGTCTGAGCCGTCAACGACGTATGCACTTACGTCCTTCTTCCGTGGAGACACAATCGATTGTTCAAAGTATTTTTGTCTACTCGCAGCCGGTAAGAAACATCACGCCCATTCGACCGTTATGACTAGACTACGCAACTCGCAATAAACACCCATCCCTTTCTAACACACGTGTCACCGCATCTTCGTATTCGTCGATGCCCAGTGGGCCGTGTGCGTGCGACAGTCATAAAAATAGCCCCTTCACGAATCTTCTAGGTAAGAGGGATGATGTACGAGTACAATTTTCCCTCTTGTTATTTATATATAGGTGTTATGGGGAGGTGTTTGGGTCGATTTTTTTTATTAATTAGGTATCTATGCAAATAAGACTTGACTTTTTTATTTCATAACGTGTAAAAATTTTTATAGACAATTTAAAAAGAATTTTAATAAAACTTATTTCACAAAAAATACATTTGAAGCTAACACATAATGTAAATATTTAAATTGTTTATTTGTACATTTAAAATCTTACTACACGTATACAAACAGAAATACTATTTCAAACATTTTCAATTATCCACAGATAAAAAAAACGGTCCGCGGCTTTGTCACGGCATGTTTACACTCGGCCACAAAGGCCCGAGTTTTGACATGATTAACAGAAAAATTGGCCCGATCAATGGAAAAAATTAACAATATTCGCTATTGAGATTTTTTTTGCGGCAGATGTCGCTCGCATACGTCCGCTTCGATTACGAATCGCGTCACTTAAAAATGGCTTTATTTGAGTTTATGATATTTTACCTAGACCGCTGTTTATTTCTTTAATTATTTTCACCATAAATCTTTTATTTATTATATCGCTATATGGCTTTAAGGCGGGATTTTATTCTGTATAATAATTAAATATATCGTTAAAATGAAATGACAACATAAAAAATAGTATTACCTATTTGGTGTTGTTAGTGTTACCTAATTATGTACAGTTATTTTTTTAATATATAAAATATTTTGTTTGTTTTACACCTTCACGGATAAACAACTGACCGGCTTTCAAAGCGGACCTCGGAGTATACGGAGCTTGAATCCCAAGGAAGGCTACTTTTTTTAATTCACCCCTTAAGGGCGTAAAGTACGATATGAAGGTTTATGTGCGATTTCTTCAATTTTGTTGTAGAAAATGTGTAAAGATCTACGACGACTAATAATACATAAAGGTTAAATAAGCCCTATGTCAGATTTTGGAGAGTTTTGTCGCAAAACCGAATTAATTCCAAGCGGACGAAGCCTTCAACTCGTAAAATATAAAGAGAATCTGTACCTACCTATGATCCTCGAGTCAATAATAGTTGACCGATTTGTATTGACAATGTCGGTACAAAGCGAAACGAACGAAACATTTTATAAACTGTCATCAATAGTTCGCAGTGAACTGGAGCTTTACTTGAATATTGCTTCAAAAGGACCTCGGACAAAAGCGATTGGGTTTATGAACATATGCTCGAAAATTTTGGTTAATTTCGAAATTGGATTAAATATCTTTCATGTGTCCAGCTTATTTCTCAATAATATGTCGGATTTTAATAAAATCTGTCTATTTGAATGTTTTGACATGATTTGATTTCGAATAAATTCATTCAATATCAAAATACATGAACAGTCAATGCATATGGCAATTATTTGTGACTTTGTATTATATTTTGGTCATAGTTATTACGAGTTGATTTTCGTGTTTGTTTGTTTCCGTTTGGTTCAGCGTTATACAGTAACAATCTTCTTAGATTTTGATCCTAACATTTTTTTTTCTAAATTAAATATGCATAAATATAAATATTTTGATATTTTATAATATTGGCAGTGTATATATGTAAAAAATACTTTTAGAGAAGTTATTTTGTTTGTATTTAATTGTAAATGTTCCTGATAAGCTTTATTATAGCTATACAATTATACATGTATACATAATATAACATATATTATATATAACAGCCTCGTTTATGTAGCAGCTAGCTATAATGCAGTAGATCACGGGAGACTTGGGTTCAAATCCCTGGTCAAGCCCTTAAAGAAGTCTCAGTAAAGGGCCGTAATTAGAAAGCTCGCTGGGTTATTACTTAGTACCTACTTTCTGGCTTCGGAAATGTTTTATTTTTTTATTTTTTTCTGCTCGATTTTAAGTTTGTGAGACGAAGATGTATACTTAGCTGTGCCTACTTAATTTTAGCTATATAGGAAAAACTGTTTTAATGTTAACTTAAATTCGATATAGTACTGCATGATATAAGAAGTAGCGGAATTATCAATGGAGTTACATACAGTAAAGCCTGTTTTTCGCGTGAATTCAAACATTAAAGATAATTTTCTGTAATTTTTTTTTTGTTTTAAAGTGTATACGCAATGCCTGTTTTAAAGAAATAACTAATATTCCTATTTATGCCTCCAATGAAGAGTACAGCTTGTTCTAATACAAGCTGGACGACAATAGCCAAAGAGATCAGAATCGAACCTGCGACTTTATGTATCACGGCGATTCGTAAACTTTTGGGCTATTGCCGTTTCAAGCTTGATTAAGGTAGACTTTGTATACTAAAGGTATTTGTACTTACACTAGGTATATTATCGTTATTGCACACATTTTCACTGAGTAGACGATCCCTGATCTCCCAAGCGAAGATCGAAGGGCACTCCCTCTTGTAGTCGGCAATCTTCTGCACCACAGGGGTTGTAGCGACCCGGGGCTTCGAACCCCCTATCGCACGGGGCTTGATGGATCCAGTCTCGTAGTATCTGTTGACAAAATTTATTCTGGAGATAACGGCTTAACTTCCTAAATTATCAAAAACTTTAAGATAAACTTTTCAAAATAGATTTTCAATGAAATTTTTACTATTAAAATATTTGTATTAAATTAAATAAATACATACATAATTATTATTATCGTGATAAAGTACAAAATATTTTTGTTTTGTATTCCAGCATAATAGGTACTTCAACATCATCTCAGATGTAAAATTGAATAAATAGTACGTATGTTACGTTTACTATTGAAAACATTAAGCCTCCGACCCACTCGAACGGCATTAGTTCACAATTACGAATATAATCTTGAACTATCCCCTTATTTCGAGTACCTATACAAATATGCTCTACAAACCCATTCCACGATATCTTTAACATATTTTCATGCAAAAATGTATCTTATTCCTAATACATAAGGTAGATGAGTTATTTTACGATGTGCAACCTTATTCTTGTAGAGATATAGGATGTACCGGCGGCGGTATTGTTGCAATCGACATGTGTCGATATTTGCAGCGAAATGTCGATGGGGACGATACGATTGTCGAATTGCTGGATACAGGGTTCGATATTTAAGAAATGTTGGCGTTTTATTGAGGGGTAACTAAGTATTTATTAATGTCAAGGGTGAAGGGGTTGTCTACGTTTTTCTAGTTTTCTTTTACCAATTACATACTTTGGGTTTTTTGGAAATTATTTTGCGGATTTTTTTTTCCAATGATTAGCTTGGTAACGCATACGTGAACATAAATCGAAACCAAAAAGTCTTAGCGTCATATATTTTCTGTTCAATTTAGGATTGACTGGTAGATAAGGCCTTTTGAATTTTTATCTAACATTGCATAATTTGTACAAAAATAAATAACTAAATAATAAAAAATAAAAAAACTCCTAATAAAGTTTTAATGGAATATTAATTACGAAAAATTATCAAACCACGTGATCAGTTAAAAGACCGTTGTAAGTTGGTTCTGAAAATAAAATCAGAGCCCGAATAAATAGATGTCATCTGTCGATACATGTTTACTTTGTTGCGGAGTGCCATTAGAAGGTTATTATTGTCGAGGGCCGGGAGCGAATTGTAATCGTTTTCGCTTCGGGCGCCAGAATGAGCGCGCAGTGCGTAACGCAGTAATAGTGTGATGAAGATGTTTTTGAATTTTGATTTATTTAAACGTGATTTAAAAACATTTGATTGCACTGTTGAGATTGATTTCGCAATTTTTTTTTTATATATTACATAGTCCGATGCTTACAAGACTTATAAATTAATGAAAGGTTTTAACGATGAAGGGCTTACTAAGCTACGCATTTAAAATCTAATATGAAACATTGTTTCTTGTAAAAAATATTTACCTATGAATTGAAAATTAATTAGAAATCAATTAAAAGTAATAATTAGTGACTTATGCACTTTTTAATCGTTTCTGCCATCATTTTATCAAGCTGTTAGAAAAAAAGCTTTTCGTAATTTTTTTTATTTTATCTATATTTATATAGTGTTTTAAGAATAATTTCTACTTACTGCATATTCCGTGATAATCTGAGACAAAAGAGAATAGAATCAGTCATTTCACTTAACCGACTTTAAAAATGGGGCATATTAATTTACAAAGCAAATTATGGGGCAATTTATTCATCTATGTTAAACTAAGTTTGTGCTTTTAACTAAGTTCATTTAAAGTTTTTGTATTTAAAAAAAGCAATTGTGTTCTCAGCTTTATCAATCTATTTATAGAAGTATATTTGCGATTTGATAAAACTTTTAGAAATAGTAGTTTTACAATCAAGATATAAACATACTAGTGAGCTTGGCAGGAGGGCTTCTTAATTAGGATTCCCGTCGCTTGCCCTTTACAAAGCCCTAAGGAAAGGAACCCTTTACGTAATTGGCATGATAAGAATTTTAGGGGCGTGTGGGAAAAATGCACTTGCAGCCGTATTTTACTGATATTATTAGAACAGTCTAGACTTTTATAAGTGATGGTATAATAAATTTACGTCATATTGATGAAACTAGATCAATTATGTTTAGCAATTACCAAACCATATAGTTTTAAGATATAAAAAATAAAGACTTATATTTTACCAGTAGTGCTAATTTAGTAATTCGCTTATTATCTCACTCAAAATGATGAAAACCGACTTATGGTGATACGCTGTTGTGATGCGTCTGTCCTTTAAATGTTATAATTATTATAATTAATTTTGCATATTATCACTGTCTGACATTTCACGAACGTGTTCTGCGTCGTGTTTCAAGTTTGTCCCTACATAATAGCTATACGACTTAAAAATATTTTATTTAGTTTTAATTAAAGTTGAAGACAAAAGTAGAAGAAGTAGTAAATGGTAGAGGTAAACTTGGTAAATGCTTAGATTTATATTTAAAACGGGTTTTATTTATTATTGTTCTATTTTGTGAACAACAAAACATTCAAAACGCAAACACCAGAAAATAATAACGCGCACCCAGCGGCCGAATCACTTTCCTACAAGATCTCTTGAAGTGCACGCCGAGCGCCAGCAGGGGTGCCAATTACTGACAAATATTATTATTTTCCTCTTTATCGCGTTTATTTAGGGGCGGTCGTGGGACAGCCCTGAAAGGTACACCCTGCATTAAAACTTCTAGTTTCTTTGATTGACGTCTTTTAAATTTCTTTATTGTCCCAAATTGACTTTTGAATTGTTCACGTCAGAATATTAATATGAATTAAGTGATTTTCGTGTGAGATTTTTTAAATAAATGATGTTAACTTATGGATAATTTATCATGTGTTTTGGTAAAAAAATATAATATGTACACGACTAGTGTATGCTAAAGTAGTATATACTATAATAAAAAAATAATTAAAGCAATAATCGAATGAGAACACTCCTCGTCGGACCAGAGGGAATGGATTCTGAAGTGGCATTTAAAATAAACTCGCATATAGATTTAGTTTTAACGGCAATAGGATTGAGCGTTTCAATAAGCACTCGAGTGGAGGGCCGAAATCCTCCGCGATAACCGATAAAATCGCAATCAAACGATAAGCTCCCTGACGAAATTAGTCGGCGCCCCAGCCAGCACCCGATGTCGATTCCCACCTCACCCGTGGCGCACTTCATTCAAACAAAAACAATACACTATGGGAATGCAAACTTTTTGTATTGATTAAGTCATTCAAATTCTTTAATTCCGTCATCGTGTATTGTTCACGCCTTTGTCGAGTTCCTCGGGCGGTATTATGGGAACTCCGTCAATTTGTTCGCGTGGCCCAAGAATTTGACCTCATCGTGGACAATCTTCACAATCGATTCTTATGCTTTTGTTAAACGACAATGGGTTTTGTGTTAAATAATTCATTTATTCGTGTAATAGTGCTCGGTTTAATTGTTACGGGCGCCCTTTGCTTGGCCTAATATAGTTAGAATTATTTCGAGAATTGGATTATAATATTTCTTAAATTGTAATAGTGAATGGATTTCTTTTCGTCAATTGTCATCGATAAATATCTTACGTACGGCCGTTGTGACTTCGTTCTTGAAAATTGTATTACATTAAATATTTTCAACGGTTTATTTCAAAAACGTATAACTTTTTAAAATGTAATTATATTTTGATTGGTTAACTTTACTTTGTTAACTTGATTTCCAACTATTGCAATGTTACAACATTTCTAATGTAAAAGTACCTTACGTTTTGTGAGCGTGCTATTAACCTACAAAAAGTTAGTACCTTAAACATACTGACCTGCCAAGTATCTTGGACACGCAGCCGTTGGAGACTTGCAAGATGCGGCTGATGTCACAGGGCCTTGCCCCCGAGTGGGCAAGCTCCACGATCTTCTGCCTCGTGGAGTCTGGTAATGGTCTGCCATTGACGTACACTCCTCCTAGCTGATTGATCCCACTATGACCGGCAGATGAACACCCGAATAGGGCCCCACCGCCCATAGCCGCACTGTGCATCAGCTCATCTAAGACATAGGGGACTTCTGTGATATTTATAAATAAGAAGGAAAATTGGTTTTACACAGTAAATGGCAAGCGTTTAATATTAATTTAATATTATTTATTTAATGGAATTTTGATTTCTAAGATTAGTAATATTTTTATATATATTTAAGCAATATTTCAATATTAAATTTAAAAATCTTATTAAAATCACTCAAACCCAAACAAACTTTAACAAGATAAAGTCGCGAATAAAATAATGATCGTAACAATAAACAACACAATTTCTAATATTTAAACAAAAAATTTTGTATACGTTCTAAATTCAAATTTTACGCATTCATACTTTTTTCGGTTATTTTGAGTAAAAAAGAAAACACTTAAGTAGGACTTTCGATTGATCAGAAACGAACTCTTTTCAAATCGCACTATAATGAAAAATATTTTTTTACAACTGCACCTGCACTATAAAGGCATAGGTACAATCTTGTAGTGTTAAAAACTAACTGATTCGGTTTCGTTAAAACTGCTTAAAAAAATAATCTGCTTTGCGAAATTAAAAAGTGAGCCTATTCTAAACGTAAAGTACAAAAAAGGGTTTGCGGTAGAAGAGAGAAGACCGCAATCATTATCTAATCCGTAAAGATAAGAATACTTCAGCATCCTTTATTGTAAAACCCATATTGAAGGCTTCTTGGTATAATTTTTTATAGATCAATCATATTGGCCAACATGTTGAAACCTTTTAATTAAAAATAATAATAATAAATAAGGGCCTGCAGTGCTATTCTGTGAGAAATTCATCACTCACCCGCGAAATGTTGACAACCGAGTTACGGTGATATACGATTTTGATGCGTGTGTTCTTGAAATGTTATAATTATTATAGTCAATATCGCGTATAACTTACTGTCATTTCGTTCATGTTCTGCGGTGAGTTTCGAGTTTATTCTTACAGAACAGCAGTCCGATCTCATTGGAGCCTATTGACAATTTAAGGGAACCTCTTACTCTCTGGCGTAAACGACTATCTTCGTACCATCAATTTTGTCTATCCAAGTAATTAATATTTTTTTCATTTCGTTTTATGAATGATTATTAAAAAATAGAACTGTCGCGTGATAGGCACACGGCGATAACGACAATAATGACTAGAGTTGGAATGCGTCTCCCCGTACTGTATTAAGCTCTAAAATGAACTTAAAGAGAGATATGTTTATAATCCTGCTTTAGGATATCCACGAAATAATGAAACTATTGAAAACGAAAATCTATTGTCTATTGGATAGCTTATAAGGCTGGAAACGTTTAAGCCCAAGGTCGAACCTTATTAACAAGAAGATTAACAAGATTTTTCTATTGTGAAAATTGCAATAGAAGCCTGGAGTCTGAGAGTTGGCAGTGCTCACGCTTACAGTACCAACCTTCTACACCTAAATTCTTATTGGTCGCGTTGGACTTGCCTTCCCATTACAAATCGAATTATAAAAGTGAGGTGATAGAAAGTGCACTTGTGTTTGCACACACACTTGTGTTCTGTAATATATCCTGCACACACTTGGTATACTTGGAGAATCTTTCAGAATATTTCTAACCTCATATTTTAAACGAGACCTTAATATAAACCATAATTTTGTAATTCGTAAAAATAATTTAGCTGGCAACAATCCGTTCACGTGTCGGAACCATACTTTCAAAAGAACCGCCTCATATCTCACTGAAATATGCGAAAACAATGTAATGTAACAATGAAAATATAACTCGTTGCAAGATTCACCTGAACAAACAATTCAACTAACTTTTTGTTTTCAGACTTATGTTAAAATATAATTATGCCCTCATTGAATTGTATGTCTTTTTTTTTTTTTATATGCCCCGGGATGGCAAATGACTCTACTCCACCTGATGGTAAGTGGTAGTAGAGTCCAAACGCGACGACGGCCAGTACAGTCGGGAAGAATGTTCTGTACTAGCCGTCCCCGCCTTGCCGGCCCGCAAGATGCCTCTTCACGCCTCGTTTGAAGGAACCCGGGTTGTAAGAGGAGGGGAACACGTGAGCTGGTAAGGAATTCCATTCTTTGGTAGTGCGACAAAGAAAGGAGTTGCCAAATTTCTTTGTGCGCGATGGAATTGATGTCACAGTTAGGCGGTGACATCGAGAACCAGCTCGCGTGGACTTAAGAAGGAAGGGGGAAGCAGGAATTAGAGAGAATAATTCCTCAGAATACTCGCCGTGATACAGACGATAGAAAGCGCTCAGTGCTGCTATCTCGCGACGCAATTGTAAAGGTTCAAGGGTTCAAGGGTCTTAATATTATTTGGTGCTTTATTAAAATATTTATTTCCTATCAATCGTTAGAGATGCGTTAATGTCTTTCATTGATTCTTGTCTTGCTAGTTTTTTCTACAACTTCTCTTTGTACTATTTTCTACTATGTCATATTTCTATTAAATATCTTACGATAAGACATGAAGATGGCAACGATTCTATACAAAATTAAATACATGCTAACTGACTACTTAACTAACTTAAGTAACTTTTTTTATTGAATAGGAAGGCGGACGAGTATATGGGCCGCCTGATGGTAAGTGGTCACCAACACCCATAGACATTGGCATTTAAGAAATGTTAACCATCGCTTACGTTACCAATGCGCCACCAACCTTGGGAACTAAGATGTTATGTCCCTTGTGCCTGTAATAACACTGACACATAGGTATTACATCTAGTTGTAGTATATTTTCTGTTTAATTTTATACATTTCGAAAGACCTTTAGGCTTCTTTTTATTAGGATATTTTATTTTCGAAAATAGGTTCATTATTTGGTTCGGTTTTTACAGTTTTGGCATGATTTCCTACACAATAATAAGAAAAATGAATATTAAATACGAACATTATAAGTCGAAGTTCACAACAATCGCAGTAAAACCGATCGTCAATCGAATTATCTGCTCACAATTACAGATGGCAAGCCAACAGTTGTCTCGGCTCAATTATAACCACGCCGCTTACCACGCCAATAGTTCTCAATGGCCGCATTAGATCAGATGCGCTCAACCGTTGGCCGTCAGATAATTCCTTTTTTCCACCACCCCCTATAAACACGCCTCGCGGTAAAAAATTGAACAATTGGATGCAATTTGTGGGCGAATTTAGGGCAGGCCCTTGATTAAGGCCTAAAGGGGATGACGGAGGTTCATTGTTTTGGCCCTTTTTCTGCGGTTGCTCAAAGTTTTTGGCGCGTGATTGGAATGCTATTACCAAGGTTTTACTAAAAAGTTGATCTATATGAAATAGTAAGTATTTTATTATTGTAATTAACGGTTCTAGGTTATAGAAATATTGACCGCTTAAAAATATATATAATTTTAATATAGCTGCATATTATTTAACCGTGTTGTAGCTTAATTACGCACGGCGTGAATACTTTCGTTGAATTTTCGTTTGAATCTGACTGATTATACATTATTCTTATCATACATGCTTATATATTAAAGTATTAATCAAAGAACGTTTACGATGCGTGATAAATTTTTCTGCGCACGCAATCAAAATTAATTATACCCAACGTTCGCCAATTAAGTGACGTATTTTCGCGCCAAAACTCGTTATTAATAACACCTCTTAGCCGGCTCTCGTCAGGCGTCACCAACCGTTGGCCGTGCACTAACAAGCAAGCGGCTGTTAAAAGAACAATGGACAATCGCTACGGTACGCCCCACGCCCAGTATGTAGATGGTATTAGGTAGAGGAAATCGCGATTTTTTTACACGGCAATATTTTTAACAAACAGCAGGTAAAAATGTTTATAAACTCTGCGTATTTGTAATGATTAGACTTAATTAAAAAACTCAAAACAAAATGAGAAATAATTTACAATTGCTCGTAGAAAACATATCACAAAGAAATGTGGTGAAATAACATACTAATAACGATAAAGTTTTAACAATGGCAGACATTTCACAGATGTTAAACATTTTATTAGAACTTTTTTATCACATAACCAGTGCTGAATTATAAAACAAATGAGCTTTTGATCACCTTAATTGAAAGTAACGATGTATCCCGTCACAAAAATGCTTTTAATTAAATAGTATGCTAGTTCACATGCTAGTTCTGTGATGGGATGGTTTCGGTTTCAACAATAATGACAATACACTCGATTCGATAGTGAGAAACAATTTCTTATTGAGTTATATCCTCAATGGGTGATTAATTGTCTTATGACGTCACCTACGCAGCAATATATTTTACCGCCTTTTGACAGTCACGTGTCCACTTAGCAGATCAAACACCAGCTTCCGCTCGTCGCTTGCACTAGAGCCGCGCTGTCGGCGCAAGTGCGCGTGTCGTGAGGGAGCGTTTTAATTTCAGAGGTGCAATTTATTCGAGCGATTTATTTTTAATCCCCGTTTTTATGGCCGCCACTCTATAAATTTATGTGTAGTTGTAGTTATTTTTATAAATTAAGCCCACAATGCTTGATGCGTTTAACTTTATATAAAATTTTATTGTTCTTCCTATTTGTCAACGAATATTATATTTGTTCGAAATGATAATTTTTGTTTTGTTCACAATTAAATTACATGAATATACGTATTATTATAATATGTATATTTGAATTCTACTTCAACATTAGACAGAAAAATACTAACTTGGTATAAAGAATAGCCAAAAACATAGTTACAAAGCAAAAGTATGTTTTTTTTTATAGAATAGGAGCATATGGCCACCTGATGGTAAGTGGTCACCAAACGCCCTTAGACATTGGCATTGTAAGAAATGTCAACTATCGCTTACATAGCCAATGCGCCACCAACCTTGGGAACTAATATTTTATGTCCCTTGTGCCTGTAATTACACTGGCTCACTCACCCACTGGCTCATTCAAACCGGAACACAACTATACAAGTACTGCTGTTTTGCGGTAAAATATTTGATGAGTGGGTGGTACCTACCCAGACGAGCTTGCACAAAGCTCTACCACAAGTAAAGCTGTGAGTAAGTACACCTATAATGTAAATTTAAACTTGCTAAGTGAGTATTTTATCGTCTAATCAAATTAAATACAACATTAAACATAAATGTTACAAGTTACAATTTAAATTAATTACTTATAAATTATTTTATACCTTGTATATGTCCTTTACATATCAATTTTAGCTGACATTTATATTACATTTTTAAGTATTATAGCGCTCGAAACGAGCACCACAGTGCTTATGCGCTTAATTTTTAAAGGAAAACATTATGAGGACAACATGTAGATGAAATTATGAAAAACCAAGCCCTAGTGCTTAAGCCTGGCACAATACATAAGCACTTAATAGTATTTTTAACACAATAAGAGACCTAAGCAGTGGGACGTTGATCACTGTATCAATGTTAATCAAATTATTCATAATTGATCTTCAATCTAAAAGGAAGATGGAATATCAAGAGCCAATCTAAAATTATCAAATAACTAAGAAAAAGTGAATCTTAACCGACGATCGTGGTTTCATCACCACTGAATTTTCATGTGCTTAATTTGTGATTATAATTCATCTCGTGCTTGACGGTGAAGGAAAACATCGTGAGGAAACCTGCATGTGTGTATCTAATTTCACCGAAATTCCGCCACGTGTGTATTTCACCAACCCGCATTGGAGCAGCGTGGTGGAATAAGCTGTTACTAAAAAATAAATAAAAAAGGTATATATATGTATGTCACCTACATCCTAATTATATTAGGTAATGAAACAGATTTTTTGTCTTTTTTTCAAATGTAGAATATTCATTAAATTTCCATTCCCATATAAAATTAATTTATTCCCTTTCAAAGCTAATAAGGGTTTACATATACGTTTAAATATAAAAAGAAACGATTAAATGCATTAACATTAATCAAACACTTTATTATGTAAGAAATAAATACATAAGGGTCGTCCCTGCTTATGACAGGGCACACCTGGTGTCACAGACAGACAACCCCCACTTAATGCCCTTCTTATTATTATTTTGTATCTGTTTTTGAATTGCTTTAATCTGTGGGGGAAGTTTAATTGTGTGACCGCCATTTTGGATGCACTAAATCCCGTTTGAATTTCGAATTTACAATACACAGGGTTTAGCGTTGAGCTGATGACCGTTACGAAATCGATAAAAATTAATAATAAGAAAAAAAAATATTCGTTAATTATTAATTATCGGATTACAATGTTATGTGTATCATATATAGGCGACATATCTTTGGATGACAAAAGTTTATTAAAATCTTGTGTATGCGTACTGTAGTCTGAAGTTAACTTACATACATACACATATCAAAACTCACACAATGGTAATACAATTTTTGGTAGCACTTGAATGAAATGAAGTTTGAATAAAAAAATATTTATGAAAAAGATACTAAGAGAATAAAAAAGGACGATAAAGTCATTCCTCTAATTATTGACATTATATACTGATATTCAAAATGAATAGATAACAAATGTATAATAAAAATTATTTTTATTTATTTATTTTATTTCATACTTATTGCATAACATATAAATATCTACAATGTTGGTGTCTTTAAATCCAGGGTAAACGGGTTCCTTCTAGGTAGGCGCGCTACATCCTAGACCGTGAATTTGCTTAAGATCAGGCAAGTCAACGGTCAAGCGCTTCCCTATTATGTGTAAAAAAATAAATAAGGAAACAATCAAACACCAAATGGTGCGCAAAGTAAATCGCTTATAGCGATCTCTCACAGATAACCTTTGATGAAAGAAGTTTAAATTATTGATGAATAAATAAAGAATATATTATGAAAGAAATATATCTTATAAATCACGGAAGCAAAGGTTTCACAGTACATAAACACCCCTATGTTATTATATAGTTTTGACAAAATCATTAATTTAACAATACATCATTTTAGTACTATAATTATATATTTATTATTATATGATTGATGAGAATAATTCACTGAGTTTTCTTTTCTTACTCGTAGCTTCACTTAAGTTCAACTGACGAGATAGACTTATGAAATGACTGTTAAGTTATTCTAAGAGTCTAATTGAATGAAGCTGTTGATATTCAAAAGCATATTTACATATGTATAGGTCACTTATTTATGATGGTCGTAAAATTATACACGTCTTGAAAAGATAATAAATAAAACATGATAGAGAAAACCCATACAAACAATTTCACGGAAACAATGCTTAAAAAGTAACAGCCTGAAAATGATTCACAATTGGACAAAGGCATCATTTCCTCTTAAGAAGCAAGTTTGGTGCTTATTCCATCACTCTGTTCCAATGTGGAGTGAAATTAGGTTGCCAAGGACAAATGCCTCGCGATATTTTCCTTCACCGCCGAACGAGATTACAAACACAAATTAAGCACATAAGAATCCAGAGTTTCAGACCAAAAATAATTATATTTCAATTCTTATTTGTTATTATAATGACAAGTGTGATTTTTTATCTCGTGTGAAAATGTGAAGTTTCGCCATTAGGGGACATTTCAATTAAAATATAGAATAATTTGTAAGGGTATAATTAAAGTATGTAATTCCATAAAAAATAATCGAAATTATGTTATACCCACTTTACATAAAATTAAAAATATTTATTATGGCATACCAAGTCTGTTAAATAATATTATGACACATGCCCGCTTTTTTTTTATGGGCCACCTGATGGTAAATGGTCACTAACGCCCTTAGACATTGGCACTGTAAGAAATGTTAACTATCGCTTACATCGCCAATGCGCCACCAACCTTGGGATCTAAAATTATATGTCCCTTGTGCCTGTAATTACACTGGCTCACTCACCCTTCAAACCGGAACACAACAATACCAAGTACTCCTATTTTGCAGTAGAATATCTGATGAGTGGGTGGTACCTCCCAAGACGAGCTTGCACAAAGCCCTACTACCGCTTTTTTATACAATATTTTATAAAGTAAAATAACATTTCTAAATCTCCCACGACTGGCCAAAGGCCTCCTCACCGCCTAATGAGAAGCATATTCTAACACGCTACTTCTGTGTGATGACTTCTTTCACCGCTAAGTATGAGCTATAAACAAAATTGAACCCGTGATTTTTGGGTGCTCGATTGGATTATTGACGCTTTGTGACATAGAAAAACCTTCATAGTAAAAATAATAAAATTGGCCGAGATAATAAAGTCAAAATCTTAAATAAAAAAATATAAAATAGAAATGCATTTTATCTTTGTGCCAAAACGTATTTTATCTGTGACCCATTCATGATGTCATATCGGCTGTTTTGCCGTGACATAATTTATGGCGATTATCGCCAACCACGCCCCTTACTAAACACTTACAAAAAGTTTCTATTGATAAACGACTTAACAAATAACACATCAATTATTTTAATGGATGTTTCTTAGATTAATTTTGAGTGTATCTATAATTTTTTTTCCTCGTCAAGAGCAGTTTTTTTCTCTTTTAACTCAATAAAACATATAAACTTTCTATGAGGTTGTATGACAGCCAAGCGTTCACCGTTTTTGACATAAAATCGTTATACTTTTATTGATAACGTTTGGACAAAAAAATCGGCCTCTGAAAACTATTTAAAAGCTTTTATTTACTCAAGAGTAAATTTTAGTTGTAATTATTACATGCCACTTTTGTAGGGCTATTCATTATGAACGAACTTGAAACTCATCGCAGAAAACGATCGTGAAATGTCAGAAAGTGATATCCGACATTGACCAGAATAATTATAACACTTCAAGAATACACGCATCAAAATAGTATATCACCATAAATCGGATGTCAACTTTTACGAGTGAGAATGAAGTTAGTTCTTACAGAATAGTTTGTTTCGATACATTTTTATGATTGATCAGATTCTACATTCATACTTCCAAATTCCTTAACGGTCATAAGTAATGACACGAAATTTTGTATACGCGTTTAGTTATGTAGATTAAATGAAAGTTTTTTTTTTGTGAAAGTTTTTTTTTAATTACTTATTTATTTCAAGTTTTCGAAGTGGCATTGTAACATTAACGTGCTTAATATTTAATTTAGTTATACAGTTAAATCCATGTTTATCTGGTTTCACAATGGCTTCTTGTCAAACTAGGATTTACTTGAACTATTGATTTTATTTAAGTCCGATTAACATTGTTTTCAAAATGTTTTAAGTGGTGTTGTTTTGTTTTTAAACAATTGTTTTTCAACCCGAACTTAGCTGGTCGCTTTGTTTGAATTGAAGCTAACAAATATAACTGTATTTCTTTTCATATTACATACTTGGGGTGGTATATTGTAATTTGTAATAATATATACTTATATCAAATATTATTGTAAATTTTTACTTCATTCTGTAGACCATATCGATGTTAAAAGTTAAGTTTATTTAAAGTAAAAAAAAAATACTTAAATGTTATGAAAAAGATTTTTTTAATAAATTTAGAAGATAGATAATATATCGATATTAAAAAAAAACCACTTGATATTACATTACATTTTTTTATATAATCATATATATGCAAGCACAAGAAAAAAATTATCCGACTAAATTAAATTGAATTTTAGTAATATTTTTGATAATATTTTCTATATTTTATCATTATAATCGCTTCACTACCGGTAACACTTGGATTCTTCATTCCCTAGAAATACGAAGACACTTGAAGTTAACGTAGACAGAAATCGAGTGCTTAATCATTAAAATTCCTTCAGCATCGTGACAAAGAAACAACTATTTATCTCCCTCTTACCGACGATTTTCCGGTCTATTTGTCTTTATCTAACGCTTAATGTGACAAGAATGTCGCATGCTCCGTTTGGTCGGGTATGGCAGGCATAATTATATTTTGTTGGCAACATACAAAACGTTTATGGAGGAATCTTGTTGAATAAATTATAATACGAGACACTAGAATTCATACTAAATATATACTTATATGACATTGTTTATATGTAATATATTATGCTTTAAATATTTAAAGGAATATTATTTATTTATATGTATGACTATCATAAAATTCATAACAAAATAACTCATAGATTTCTATGATATAATCAAGTATTTATTTAATCTGTTGAAAATATGATAAATTGGTTCATTAGTGAGGAAGAAATAATCACGACACTCAGATAAATTAAAATTCCTACAAACTGTAACTCGTAGTTTTCCGAACTTATATTTTAATTTAAAGTCACACAGATTGTGTCACGGTATATTTCTCATAGTGTTTCTATTTATCAATTGGCTAATGAAAATTTACTAGAGCATATGTTAAAATAAGTACAACAAGAACGATATTTTATTCTTACTTTATCAATGGTCTAATCTGACATTTTTTGACAAAAACAGATTAGGCTCAGGAAATTACGTATAAACAATTTGCAACATAAATAAGTGGCGAGTCTATAATTGTGTATGTATGTAAATGGTATATAATAATAAATACTGCACAGGATTAGGTATATAAACAATAGAAGAGCTTTGAGTTAGTATTCTTTAATGTTCATACAGGATATATGTTATGTACATGATTATTTTTTTGGCTGTTAAAAAGAGTAACTTCAGTTTCTTGTCGGTTTTTACAAAGCGAATCTACTTACCGAACCGGTGGTAGCTATATTTTAAAATTTATATCGTAAATGTGCTTGCAGTGTGAATAAAGTATATTTGGATTTTGTTATTATTATGTACAAACTAGGTATAAACATTTATGATTTGAGTAAAAAATATCGTAAAGTATTTTATACAAAATAAATATAACTATATTAATTTCTAATCTCTTAAATTCAGAACATGATTATTTTGTTATGGGAAATGATTTTCGTGAATAAGTCTAGTCCTCTTGACACTTGATACTGCAACTCGTAGTATTTTCTAATTCAAAAAGCTCTCAAAATAAAATTGATGCAATGCTGTTGTTGAATAGCAAACAAAATTGCCAACTTTATTAGAGGAAATTCACCATAAAACTTTGTCAATATTTGTTTGTTTAATCGTTTATTTGAAATGCGTAGCCGTGTAAAATATTAACGCAAAAATAGTGACGTGAATTCAATGACTCAAACATACTTACTGGTGGTAGAGCTTTGTGCAAGCTCGTCTGGGTAGGTACCCACTCATCAGATATTGTACCGCAAAACTGCAGTACTTGGAATTGTTGTGTTCCAGTTTGAAGGGTGAGTGAGCCAGTGTAATTACAGGCACAAGGGACATAACATCTTAGTTCCCAAGGTTGGTGGTGCATTGGTGATGTAAGCGATGGTTAACATTTCTTACAATGCCAATGTTTATGGGCGTTGATGACCACTTACCATCAGGTGGCCCATATGCTCCTCCGCCTTCCAATTCTATATATATGTTATATACACAAAAATCACCAATTTTGTAAATTAAATTAATAAATTGAATACAAATGTTATTCAAAAGGCCAGCGAACATTAACAAACTCGACAACTCATTCAAGATACTAATATAAATAAATGTGAAGTTAAATTTATGTTTCCAAAGTAAACATTTAGTACTATTTCCCAAGTGATTAAAATCACGACAAAATGGATTTATATATTTTTAGCGAGAACAATTATTGTTTTATTTAAGTTATAACGCTTATCATAATAATGAAATTGTCTGCGTATTTCAAAATATTTAAAGTATATATTCTATATTAAATGTTTTATTTATATTAAGTAGATGCTTACAATATATTTTTATATAATAATATCCTTGATTAAACTTTACGGTTTTTAAATTAATTATTTTTTTGTTATAATTTCAGTATGCTTTCGTTAATTTTTTTTTAGATCATTTGTTTGTTAACAGTTAAAATAAAGTTTTATTATGTATTAATATTAATTAGTGTTCCAAGCTAAGATCGCTGAATTGATAGAATACGAAAAACTTAACCGAAGAACACGAAAAAACCGGGCAAACAGAACAGAGTTTTATTATGAAAATATTTATTTTTACAATTTATCAAGCTTGTCGGCGATGGAAATTGAAATAAACCTGCTTGTGTCGGATAAAAATATTGAAAGTTAGTATCTACTGCCTAAGTTAGCCAACAGTGGGATTTTAACGGTCAGAAAATCGTATAATTTTTCGAGACGTACATTTATTTTCATACATCTCTTTAGTAATTGACAAATGTCCTACTGTTAAACTAAAGTTAAATTAGTAGTTTGATACTTGTAATCTTCAAGGAACCACAATACCAGTTGCCAGCCAACTGGCAAGACGGAGTGACAACAACTGCGAACTTTCCGAGCGAAGGAGACTTGCCGACTTGTTAGCGTCTTGTTCAGTTGAAAAAATAATTACATTACACGAACATTCTATACACTTTAAATAAGATATTTCGGACAAAATAATCTGTTTGTTTATATATAATTTGTAATATATATGTATAATATGTATGTATTAGTGTATGATAATAATAATAAAAAAATTACTTTATTCACCACAAAGAAAGAGACAAAATTAAAGTACAAAACCATAAAAAAGTTATCAATGTGATATTTGATAATTTGGTGAAAAGGTCGTAGCCTCAGCTAGGCTGCTTTTCAGTCTACGTCTTGTACATATGCTGTCAACACAAACGTTAAATTCAGTGCAGTAAAAGGTAAAAGAAGATAAAATATATCATATGCAATACAAATAACGTAACTCTGTTTTGATTAATTAGCTAGTTATATATTATGCACTGTAAAATTACCAAATAAAAAAAAGAAAATAAAAAAATTGCAGTCTTAATAAATTTTGACAACCATTGAATCCCTAGGAGCCCCTATTTTTATGACGTCATTAAAGTATAACATTTTTAAGTCAAAACTGACAAAAGAGTTTGTTTCTGAACATCTTTGACATATGTTCATATATGTTCGATAGGGTTTTGTTACTTTAGCATACTCATTGAAATTTGTTACATAATAAGCGATGTTCTGAGTTGATTTTATTGAATAGTAATTGTAGACAGCTTCTAAATTGAAACTCATATAAATAATAATAAATAAATAAAACATATTTGTTACTCCGAGATGGCCTAGTGGTTAGAACGCGTGAATCTTAACCGATGATCGTGGGCTCAAACCCGGGTAAGCACCACTGAATTTTCATGTGCTTAATTTGTGATTATAATTCATCTCGTGCTTGACGGTGAAGGAAAACATCGTGAGGAAACCTGCATGTGTCTAATTTCATTGAAATTATGTCACATGTGTATTCTACCAACCCGCATTAGAGCAGCGTGGTGGAATAAGCTCTAAACCTTCTCCTCAAAAAGGGAGAGGAGGCCTTAGCCCAGCAGTGGGACATTAACAGGCTGTTACTGTACTGTACTGTATTTGTTACTCCTAGGTTTTAGCATATTCAGCTAGCTTACTGTGCTAGAATTTCCGAGATATGAAAGTATTATTTGAATTCTTTTGATTCAAGTTAAGTTGGGTATGAGGTAGTATTATAAAATAAAATGTAAGAATATTAAAAATATTTATTTACCTTTGTGCGGCATCTTCCAGAAAGCCTCGGCCGCCGTGGTGGGTTCCCGCGGCGGCGCCACCAGTCCGCCCACCAGCGTGGTGGCGGCGTGCGCGGGCGCCGGCGCCGCCCGCCCCCAGCCCCCGTGCAGCGCCACCCTGCCTTGCCTATCCCCTGGTAACCCCCTATGTCTAACAACCCTGTATACTTTTGCCTAACGCACACTCCTTACTCCTTAAGTATTAGATAAATTTTGATAACAATTAGGTTTCAGTTTCTTTATATAATTTTGTAACAAAAATTTGTTTTAATTATTACTGCGTTATCAATACAGACAATAAGCGTAACACTTCAAAGAATGACAAAGGCTATTTGTATACGTCAAGTGTTTCCCAATAAGTGTTTATGCACATTAAAGGAGCACCGTGCGCCGCCGTTGACCTGCGAAAGAAAGGCACCGGTTGTAGAAACTTATTGACCTCAAAGCGGCATTAGACAATCGCATCATCAATTACAATCAAGGCTCGCTTACGCTTCTTTGATAACTTACATATATATCGTCCCATTCTATCGTATGTACTTTCCTCTGCGAGCGAAAGAGGCGAATGTTAATTGGTGGATGATGTTGCTGAATCGTGTTAGGAGAGCGCCATCTATTGTTGCATAGTACAAATAGTTGGTGCGTTCGTGAGACGATAATGATCGATGAGATGGAGTAATGAAGTGAGATCGGGCCAGATAGCCGGTTAGTTGTACCACCCATCATGTTAGCATCCGAACGGTAGTCGGTGCCGTGTGTCAGTCTGTCGGGAGGTTTGATTTTTTTATTATTTGACTGAGATGTTGCGTGCAGGTCACGGGACCACGATACCTCTTATCGTATATTCTGTTTTTTGTACCGCTCTATGTATTTATAAGTCTTGAGAGTTTTTATCACTTACGGACGGCATATTGTATTATTATATATTATTATATAATATGTATATTACTCATTTAACTGTTTGTTTAGTGGCTAGCTCATAAAGTAGAAAGTTTTTGGATCAAGCCGAGTTGGACTAATAAAACGCAGTTGAGTTTTGTAATAAATTCTCATTAGCACCGTGAAGATTGGAAATTGATAGTGATAAACCACACGTAAGCCGTTGGTGCTCGCCTGAAATCTGTTCTGTCGTGTCATTTTGGATTATGAGAGTGCGTAAGTGTACCTGAGTTTGCGTACTCGTGCACTATAATCTCTCCTGTGCAAATGGTTACTCTCTATTGGCTGAGAATGAGAATTGAGAATGGCCGAAGTCGGTCAGAAGGACATCATCATCAATTGAGACATTAACAGCCTGTGAATGTCCCACTGCTGGGCTATGGCCTCTTCTCCCTTTTTGAGGAGAAGGTTTGGAGCTTATTTCACCACGTTGATCCAATGCGTGTTGGTGGAACACACATGTGGCAGAATTTCAGTGAAATTCGACACATGCCGGTTTTCTCACGATGTTTTCCTTTACCGTCAAGCATGAGATGAATTATAATAACAAGTTAAGCACATAAAAATTCAGTAGTGCTTGCCGGGGTTTGTACCCACGATCATCGGTTAAGATTCACGCGTTCTTACCGCTGGGTCATCTGGGCATTTTTTTTGATAAAAAGATATATGTAAGTTAAATCGTAAATAAATGTATGTATGTGCGTATCCTGGAAAAAAAATTCTACGTCGCTGCGACATCGAGTCATACCCAAAGATTGTCTGGAAGGGACTTGTTTTACAATAAGATCGTCTTACGCATACCTACACATTCCCTTAATTTTGATTTTATTATTGAGTTTAAATATAATGCGGAATAAAGAGTATTTCGTTTGATATTACTTCTAGATTCAGATGTAGCATTACTAGCTCACAACAACAAATTTGCTCGTAGTAAATTAGTAAGTATTAAGTATAACAAAAACTTCGATATAATCTCCTAACGACATTACAAGTCCAATGGCATTATAAAAGTCACAGGTACTCAAATATACACGTATTTGATCTTTTCAAGTCTCAATCGAATTTCCACTTTGATATATCCCCTCTGGAAGTGGGGTACAATGGCCCAGCTCTAAGGGTCGCCTAAATTGAAGACTCACTTTGAATCTAGTCAAAGCGAATGCGTAGTGGATGCCGGCTAACATGAAAAGTCGGTAAAGTATCAGCGAATAGTAAGACCGATGCTGTACTGCAAGCGATGCATTGAGAATTATTTTATTATATATGCTATATATTGGTAAATTTATTATCTTATATAATAATTTATGTACTTTTGAAAATCTTAAAATAATTGAAAACTTATTGACATCTATGTTATTACGTATTGTTAGACAGTTATATTCATATTTAAAATATAATATTGCGTCTAAATACATTTGTAACGTAAATAATAATAATAAATAATATAATTATATATAAGTGAGATTAACATAAAAACGCCTTAGAAAGTATTGCATTACGAAAACATCCTTACAATAGTGATACTATAACTATTCTAATAACTTGTATTTACAAATGATACTGATATTTAAATGCTAGTGAATTAAGTCCATTTTGCTGTGGATACGGCCAATTGATTTCGTATTGAAGATTTGAATAATTGAGACTGGGAAGATGGAAATTGTATAAACCCATTCAGCGCATGCGCGGTAAGTAGCTTTACAAATCATCTGATAAATTAGGTTTTTTTTTTGTGTGAAGTAACAAATGCTATAATGAACCTCAGCTAGCTCTGAATGTGTCTAGACTTTTTTTGTCTTTTTTTGAAATTCACACGGCATTAAATTATCTCTAGTTATTATAAAATATATACATTTATAAATATATCTTAGAGAAATACTAAAGTTTGTTATCAAAAACTTTAAACAATACGTCTTGTTTCACGTGTAGTTCATTGACCATCGCTCGCAAAAAACATTCGCAGCGCCGAAATAAGACAGCGAAAACCTAAAGGGCCGGTACAGTCGACCGCGGAAAAATATCACATAAATATCATTTCACTGAGAACTGTAATGATAAATTACTGGTATGTAATATAGCATCTTAATTATCCGTCCACTATACTCATATCAACATCAACAAATATAATGCATCACCAATCAAACGTCCTCTTTATCTCGCCGATCGCCGGCCCCTTTATGCGTTATCTGCCGGATCGAGTTACTACGGAATTTATAAAACGGGTTTCTAATTAGTATAATTAGCCGGCCATAGATCGTGTTGCGTGTAGAGAATTCTGAATGCAAAATTATATCATCTAGTGTTGTCATCGCTTGAAAGACAAAATAAAAGACGGTAGAACTGGGAAGTTCTTTTTCTAAAAACGCAATGCGTCATGATTATGATTTCAATTGTTGAGCTAATAAGTAGAGCAAAGAGTTTACGTAATAATAATTAATATGAATAAATTCCATTTGTTTTTTGCGATTCAGTTTAAATTTGTTTTTTAATGTATAAATTTACTGCTTAAACACAGCATTCAATAAGAATAACAAAAGAACATTCGACACGTTGATTGATTAGTAAAATTATAAAGCGACATGTAGTTAAACTGTAGGTTCAAATTAAACAACATTTTTTTATAGTTAGTTAGCTTACTGGTGTTACAGCTTTGTGCAAGTTCGTCTGGGTAGGTAATACCCACTCATCAGATATTCTACCGCGAAACAGCTGTACTTGGCATTGTTGTGTTCCGGTTTGAAGGGTGAGTGAGCCAGTGTAATTACAGGCACAAGGGACATAACATCTTAGTTCCCAAGGTTGGTGGCGCATTGGCGATGTGGTCGATGGTTAACATTTCTTACAGTTCCAATGTCTATAGGCGTTGGTGACCACTTATCATCAGGTGGTCCATATGCTCGTCCGCCTTCCTATACTATAAAAAAAAGTTACAGCGATATATATAAAAAGTATTTGAAAAAAAATTATCGCGACTTGTACCTGTATCAAACAATGTTAAAAGAAGCAAATTTTCAACTTAATTCGAGTTAAGTGCATAGTTAACATATTAATTAATAAAAGCTTTATATTGCATATTAATTACTCTATGTTATACTTTTGATAAAAATAATTTATGTAATGCGCTGGTAATTAATTACAATAACAGTGTTACGTAAAAAAAAATATGACAAATCACCTGCAAGTGAAAGCCCACGCCTGTTATTACTACGTTCTGTTCTGAACTACAATTTTTCGTCTTCGACTTTACCTCCACGTGAGGGGATGGAGGTATTAGGTCCGAGCTTTTCTGTAGCCATGACAACGATGATTGGTCGATTAATTAAGATGTATTCTTTTATAATATAGGTAAGTGACCACTATCGCCAATGCACACTAACCTTGGAACCTAAGTTTCGTCCCTTATGTCTATGAACCAGAATTCAATAATAATATGTATTGCATTTGGCGGTAAAATACTATGAAAGGGTGGTGACGAATCTTTGTCAAAGCGTTAAACAAACTAGCCTTCGCATATATATTTAAGTTACGATAATCGTTTCTAATATACTTTTTATTTTAAGCTGTTATAAGTTATGACATAATTGCGTGACATTATTTTGGCTGGTGACATAATTAGACGTTCGTTTATTATAATAAAATAATAAAAAAAAAGTCGAGATGGCCTAGTGGTTAGAACGCGTGAATCTTAACCGATGATCGTGGGTTCAAACCCGGGCAAGCACCACTGAATTTTCATGTGCTTAATTTGTGTTTATAATTCATCTCGTGCTTGACGGTGAAGAAAACATCGTGAGGAAACCTGCATGTGTCTAATTTCATTGAAATTCTGTCACATGTGTATTCTACCAACCCACATTGGAGCAGCGTGGTAGAATAAGCTCCAAACCTTCTCCTCAAAAGGGAGAGGAGGCCTTAGCCCAGCAGTGGGACATTAACAGGCTGTTACTGTTACTGTCATTATAATAAAATAGTATATTTAAAGTATTTCTTTAATTTTTATTTATAAGTGAACCTTATAATGAACGAAAAGTTGTTTTTTTTTAAATTTTGTTAATGAATGTAAATTTCGTACATATGTTTTTTTTTTGTTCTGTTGTATTGTAAAGTTACACAGTTTATATGCAACTTTTTTTTAACATTCATAAGTCTTAACTATCAACCAAACTAAACTAAAATGTTATGTCTTTTTTTAATTTAATGTCGTGTATTAATGAATAAAAGCTTCAAAAAACTAACATATACTACACTAACGTGATTGAACGAAATAAATGTATAGAAGAATTTAATTTAAAAATAAAATCAAAGTTTTATTGTATAATATTTTTAGTAAAAATATTTTTTACGTATAATATTACAAATAAATCTGATACAACACAGTGTAAACAACTTTTGACGCCTTTAGAGTTTGGATTTCGTGTATTGAGTTACACGAGATAGCCTTTTATGAATGTCGAATTTCTAAACAAATTATATACACTCCAATATTGCATTTACTGGTTAGTAATTTTTTATGAAGAAAAATATTGCCGAAAACCTGCATATATAAGATGAAATTCTGACACGTATGTAACCAGCAGTGTTGAGAGATCAGCTCTTCTCAAGAAAAGAGGAGGCACAGATGACGTAATCAGACTGCACAATGTTACAATTAATAATAAATAAAAAACGTAATCTTACATAAAAATCAAAATCAAATCAAAAATCTTTATTCAATATGGAAGAGTCACACTTACTCATTGATTGTCATAAATCTACCACCGGTTCGAAAACCGGCGAAAGAAACTAACCAGAAGATATATTAAATTATTATAATTAGCCTTAATGCGTTTAAATCTAGAATCTATTTGCAGAACTAGTATAAAATGTTTGAAAAAGTGAGTTTTCTCGTAAGTGGCCGTCTGAGCACGTCAAAGGCTAAACTCCGGGCGGAATTTTAAATTTAACCAAGATAATGTTGGCTTGTCGATAACTTGTACGGTAATACGCTTTTTCAGTTAATTTTCTAGAAAACTGTACGCTAGGTAAAAACGGAAAAAATTAAGGTAAAACTTTTGCTGGAAAAAAATACGTTTAATTATTTAAAACTTGTAAAAAAAATTTAGTAGTACTAGTAATAAGAAGGCTTGATATAAATACAAATATATACTTTATTTAATTTACAATGTACTTAAATGTTACTATTTAAAAATTGTAAAAATAATTACAGTTACGTTTTTTTTTTAAATATAAGTAAGCATAATGTATATTGGTTAAAACAGCACAAGGAATTTAATGCTTAAAGTGATAATTGCAACAAAAATAACATATCTAATACATATTTAAATATTAAAAACATGTAGATTTAAAAACAAACAAAACAACGCGATATATTATATAGCAAACAAATGAAACAATTTAAAAACGTCTCAAACACATTCCGAGTGTTAAGCGCGAGGTCTCTTAAGGATCGTATATCTGGTCTCTCACACCTCATTAGTCGCCCGCTTTGATTCAGCGTCGTTACTCCCAGGTGCCGCTAATGCGCTCTTAAGTGGAACAGATTCTATCGGATTCCTCACGGGTTTCTTTTCAAATCTATGCAACCTAGTTTTTCGAAACTTTTTCGTGATATATTTGTGCGTATTTGTTTTTAAATCTGAAATCTTTATCTTTTTTATCTGTTTTTTTTTTGTTAACGAACTGTGCTATTTTTCCGTATTTTATTTTAATTGTATATTGTGATTTGTTTATGAACAAACCTGTGCAATGCGAACGCTTTAACTTTTGCGATGGTATCATCAACTAGGGAGCTTGAAGTTGATTAAAGTGAAATGGATAAAGTATATTATATCTTCCAAGACCTCATTAATTTATATATCAAAAATATATTATTAGAAGCCATCAAATAATTGAAGCGTGGTTGAGCTACAATATTTTTTTCATTTATATAAAATAAAATCCTAAGTTAATATATGTTATTAAAAAAACGATAAATTTCAGAGTTCAGGCAAATTAATTTGCTTCAAATGCTCGAAACAATATATAATTACGGTGAAAACTTTATGAAAAGTTCGAGCTCTCGTTTATTCGAGCTTCACTATTAGACTAAGAACACAAATGATGCAATTGTAAACAAAATATAAAACGATTCATCGTACAGTCAAACAGAAAAATTGCAGTAGATTTTACATGATTCATTTTATGCACGAAATTTAAGCTGCGGTTTCACTGCCATCGACCATCATACCTCTTGTCTTTCATGCCGGCATCAAAGCACGCACGTGCGTCATACAAAACATATACCGTTGAGTGTACTCACATTAAGTTGCAAACGTCAAAGTCGCTTCCTTTTGACTGCGTTTAAAAAAAAATAATGTAGCTCGTTTCCAGTATATAATTAACAGTGTAGTTAGAGCTTTGAATTGTCGAGTGTCATAATGTTTCTTTGATGTTTTTTTTTTCTTTTTGGCGCAATCTGATTATGTTCTTTGAAATCTTTTTAAATTTGTTTTTTTTAGTGTGTATGCTTTTGTTCTATGAGTGATATTGTACTATTTTCTGTATATTCTAACTTACATAGTTTTTAATCATCATATTTGTTATTTGAATGTTTGAGTTCAGCTATAGCGACCATTTTCAACGGAGATAGCATAGCTTGTTGGGAAGGCAATTCTACACGACGGGAATGTAACACTTCCTACTAATACTACTAATATTATTAAAAAAATAAACTCAATAACTTACTGCCCCTTTTTTATCGCTGGAAAAACGCGTTACGCGTTTCTTCCACGGGAACAGTGGGGGGGGTATGTAGGGCCGGTGTCCTTTCAGAGGCGAGGAGCGCCACGGGATCGCTTTCGCATGCTACCGTGTATAACTTATTGACCCAGCCTGAGATATAATTATAGAAAACAATGTGATCTAGCAGGCTAGCTTAGCTTAGCAGACTAGTAGTTGACAACGAATGGTTGGTTTATAAATCAACTGTTTGGATAGTTTTAACATTGCCTTCATTTAAGAAAGATTCTTGTGATATCTTAATTTTCGGTGACAAATGACCACTATTTGCTAAAGGTCGTATGTAAACATTAAGTTTAATTTAAAAATGCAAAACGTTGTAAATCAATTTTACCGAAAACTACCAGCGTCCCGCACCTTTACCCGCGTGATTATGATTACTTTTGTACCTAAAATTGCGGTAAAAACTATATACGACCATATACTTTAAGTTTTTAATAGATTTAGCAGATTTTGATGAAATACATACTAAACGGTAATTTAAAATAATCCCTTATTTTTTTATGGTATAAGTAGGCGGATGAGCATATGGGCCACGTGATGGTGAGTGGTCACCAACGCCCATATACATACATTGGCACAACAGCAATACTTGATATTGTTGTGTTCCGGTTTGAAGGGTGAGTGAGCCAGTGTACAGGCACAAGGGACATAAAATCTTAGTTCCCAAGATTGGTGGCGCATTGGATATGTAAGCGATGGTTGACATTTCTTACAATGCCAATGTCTAAGAGCGTTGGTGACCACTTACCATCAGGTGGCCCATATGCTCGTCCGCCTTCCTATTCTATAAAAAAAAAAAATATTTATGTCTAGAGCAGCGAGCAGATAACATCTTAATGAAATATACAGGTGATTAATTTTAGTTTGAAAATTGGAAACTTACTTCGATTTTATTATTAATATTCAGTTCAATTGAAATATGTATTTGGATATACCATTAGCGTTGAATCGAACATTGATGGGTCCGTAATCAACCTAAACACACGCAAATATAATAATAATATCCTGGGACTCTGTTCACACACGGCCATCTGATCCCAAATTAAGCTTGTACAAAGCTTGTGCTATGGAAACCAGACAACTGATATACTACAAATACTAATTTTTTTTTGTAAATACATACTTGTATAAATAATTACACCCATACTCAGGACGAACAGGCATGTTCATGCACACAAATGTCTGCCCTGGGTGGGAATCGAACCCACAACCTTCGGCGTGAAAGGCAACTATCAACCAACCGCGCCAACCGGCCCGTCAATATAAATATCTCGAATGTCATTATTGAATTCCTTATAAAAAATATTATACTCTATGAAAAGTTTTTTTTTTTAAATCGAATGGAACATTAATGTCATTAAAATATTTTCATAAAGAAATAATTATAGTTTATAACCGTTTTTTTTGCAGTCACTGTTTTAATAACAATATAAACATACTAAAAAAACCGCGGTTTTTTTATTTTGCTTCAAATTTCAATTTTACTTCAATCAGGATATTACATACTATAATACATATATATGACTTATAACGTTTTCTAAGTAATACTATTGTTAATTCAATAGATTCGGATGAACTCTATAACAATTAACAAATCATATGAAAAAATATAATACATTTCATATTATTAAAGTCAACTTATATTTATTTCGTACATAACGGTTCGAATTACTTGTCTTAAATATTGTAGCATTTACCTAGATAAAGTTTGATTTTTAAGTTTATTTATATAAGGGTTTTTTATAAGTAATGTTATTAAAGCCGAGTGAAACTCGATCGCTTTGGTACTGAATGATAAAGTATAATTTTATTTTTTATTTTGTCAGTAACATATTGAAATGATAACAATATTGATTATTTTTTCATACACATAAAAGGAAATATTTGAATACATCTTGTCGGTGCGATTCAATTAATCACTCTTGTATTCACCTTTGAGCTATTAGAGGTTCGAAATTTAAAAAGTGTAAAAACATACGATGAGCCGTAATGATATTACTGCTTGGGCTTACGAAGTGAGGCTGTATGGAGGAGCTCTTTTGCGTTTCTCTAAATGGAAAAATTAAAAAAGTATTTCTTGTCTCTTGCCTCTTTGTTAGTTTAAAATGTAATTAACTTTATTAAACTATATTTTAAACCTAAATTCTTTTCTCTTTTAAAACAAAGTTTGTGGTAACTCCTAGTGTTTATTTTAAATATATAATTTTTAAATTGAAGTTGTAAGTTTTGTTTCATCATTTGTATTTATTCTTAAAAGCTAATATACGGTATTATTTCTTATATACATTAAAAATTTGTTTAAAAAAAGTGATTTTATAAACAACAATAAATTATTAAAATAAAACGGATATGCTGCGTCGAAGACAAAAATAAAAATATCATAATCGAAATACATCAAAAGCTTTTTACTTTAAAAAGGCTCTATCTTAATCCTTATTAAGCCTCATCGTCAAGGGTGAGACGGCTATCGATTGAGACCAAAGAAGTGTTATTATGAATCCATAGAGGATTATATAACTTTTTTTTTGTAATAAAAATCTTGTAACACTGGAGGCGGTTTTAATATCAAATTTAAGAAGATTAGAATATTAAAAAAGTGTTTTTATTCACTCGTACATATAATAAATCTTATATCTTTATTTTTACAAATTTATTAATGATTCGTAACTTGATACTACATCAAATTAAAAATTTTAACAGGTTTCTTTAATTTCATTATTGAATTTGAAGAGCAGGTTATATGATCTTACAAATCCTATTTCCAATTTTTTTTTTCGATTTTAGTGTCAACGACTCTTATTAAATTGATTTATTTTAGTGACCAGAAACTACAATAGTAGACCGAACGCCATTATACAAAATGAATAATTAGTTATTTAATAAAATCTATTTGGTCTAATGGCAATGAAATAAATTTTACTTTTCAATGTTTTACAAATTATTATCTACCCTAGTCAATGATTAATGAGAAATTAAATATTACAGACCAAACTTTTTGCATAACTTTTTTAAATATAGAACAAGCGTTAAGTTATGTTCTAAACGTACATTAAAAAGGCTCCCTTGACATTTGCAGAATCGCTTTTAGCACCGTGTAATGACAGTATGTGAGAACTGTCAATGGGTATGTCTCTTTTGTCAAAAATATGTCATTAATAGGTGAAAAAAACATCGTCACAAGCGCTGCAGGCACCCCTGAATGCTGGTGTCAACACTCAAGCACTGCTTTCAAGTATAAATAATAGTTCTTATGAATAGCGTTGTAACTTTGTCGGCACGAATTGACTTACATTCGATTTATTGATTTTACGATGTTTTTTTTTTCGTTTATCTTTTGTCGTGTGTTACGCTGGTTTAATGATTGAAATAGATATAATGTGATTTGAAATTGGAATGCAATATATCTCTGTTTTGCATTTACGAATTTTGTTATTGATATTATTAAATAGCTCAAAAAATTACGTAACCAAATTTTTTATTTTACTTTAAATTATTATTTTAACCGTCATAAATAAAATAAAATACTTTTCACTTTTATATGATAATTTTATACAATTTATTCAATTTAGTTTGTGATAAAAATTATACAGGTTAATTTGTATATTTTTAAACAAATGACGAAATAAATGAAAATACATTAATGACATAAATTTGAAAAATTACTTTTAAAAATAAAATATTTTGAAAATAATTCACATATCGCTTCCTAAAAAGGTATGAGTGTAGTGCAGGCACTTAAAAAAAAATCATTCAACCCCCGTCACTGTCAACTATTGTGTAGCGAGTATCGTTTACCGCAAAAATTATTTGCTCTACAATACATATCGAGATGTCTATTTAACGAAATTACGAATTTTTCGGACACAGACTCTACAATAAAGACCTTCGATACGTTCGGTAGAGATCAAAGGCTATTGTAACTTTTTTCTATTACTACTCATACTTTAGTATGTTAATATCGCCTTTGAAATAACATTGTAAAGAATAAATAAAAACCTATGATTTAAAAAATATTTTGAATCGCAAAAACTTTCTAATCGCGTTTTTTATTTATGACCATTGACTTAATTAAATAAATTAATTTTAATAAATTTGCTTCATTTGTTTGTTTTATATTTTATATATAAAATTATAGTAACATAAACATAAGAACAATTATAAATTCAAATTAAAGTATTTATTTAAAAAAAAAAACCGATATTATCGAATTATCTTTACAAACGCTCCTAAAACTAAATTTTAATACCCTATAGAGAAATATCAAATTTCGAATTGTGAAATTAAAAAAAAATGAGATAAATGTTTACTATTACAAATTATCTAACAATGGTCGTGAGGTACAAGATTCGATTACATTTAAAAACGTCCCGTATTATTTTGTACCAAACAAAAATATCACATTACTCTCTAAGAGTCGGTAGATCTTAAAACAGGTAGAGATTTTGATACGACAAAATTATTTTTAAAATAAATATATTCTGTTGCGTTTTTTTTTATTTCAATTTTGATATGATGATAGACACGAATTAATTTTTGAATGACATATCTCGAGGTATTCGTTTTGCAAATGTCGTGAGAATAGTTTAAAAGTTAAATCAGGACAAGCAAACAATTGCACTTTGACATTTAAATGTGTTCTATTAAGCACTGACCTTTGTATTTCTCTTTTTTAAGTTCCGTTTTAAATTTTATTATCATACTAGTACATGAAATCTCAATTTTGTTTTGTTTTGTTTATCTTGTGAAAATTCTTAATACATATTTGAATTTAATTTAATTTTATATAAATTGTATCATAAGCTTAATCTAAAAAAAAATATTAGTATAATTTAATAAAGCAAGTTAACTATAAATTTGTGATTTTTAGTTATAACGATGTAAACAATTAGAAATAAATAACAAACAAAGCGTTATGATACAAATTTTAATTTAATCAAACAAACTTCAGCGGATTTGTCTGTTAATTATCAGTTGATTTATTTATTGATATTCATGTATATATTATAGAATTTAAATTTGTTTTTTTAAATTGAAATATATAACGCCTACAGCTATCGTTAAACACGATTTCGCCTAAAGACGTTAATTAAAACAATCATATTTTACGACCCTACATTTTTTTTTATTATGTTTGTACATTATAAAAAAATTAAACCAGTTCTAACTGGTTATAGATTTTTTTTGGTGGTCTTTCGGTTATATTTTCTTAAATATTCGTCAACTGAATAGGTACCTAATAATATTCCTTTAGGGTTAACATATAAACGGACAAGCCTTCAGTCCGGTAAACGTACCTAAATTGATGCGTCGGTGACGTAGTAAAGTAGTTCACAATAAGTCCATAACACTTACACAGAAACTAACACAGTCCAAAACGTAACCGTTGAAGCGAATGGGTATTCTTAATTCGACAAGTTTCTGACCGGACCGGACCAGTGTAGCGTAATCATCGAATGCCCTAAGTATCGGAGGCAGTTCGAAAGCTACGAACCGTTTTCGATGTCACGGCTCGCTTACGACTGGCCGAGCCATCTGATTCCAAGTCAGCCGTGTGAGCATCGGAGGGGCGGGGCCTAGAAGGGCCGTGTATACTCAGCCTAGGGGGTGCGCACACAGATGCATCTCACCCATACATGCGCTGTAACCATTCACGCCCACATCAAAGATTCGCAATGTGGCGAAGCATGCTGTATGATTCGGTGAAGTTTTTCCAAGTTAGTTCGGTTTTCGGCATAGGTTTATAGAATGAGCATAATGGGATGGTGGCACGGAAGTTATAATATTCTTTAGTTTATAAACTTTTGAGTCAATTGTTATCGAATGTTTATGTTTTAATTTCGTTTTAAAACTTTCTCTAGATAATAAAGTTTTCTAGACGTACAATTTAACTCTCAAAAATACCTTTATATTGAAAATTTCTTGAATTTTATAAATCCATGTAACGTCGTCTTATAGGTATAGTTAAAATGTTATAAAATAGCGACATAACTCCCAAACCGCGGGTAATAAACGGTTAGGTTTTATAACGGGGTCTAGTATTATGTGACATTAAAGGATGCTGGATAAGCAAAAAGGGTTGTTAAATTTTTAGATCCGACTCATATTTGACTGTCACTATTTCCAGGGTATTATTGTTTTTATTATCTAATAAGTTTCTTTAAAATAGATGCTTAAAATCTAATGACAATAATATATTTATTTATATAAACTAATGTATTACAGTCGTTTTAAAATAGTTTATTTTATAAAAGTAGTAGCGACATTTTTCTCGTTAAAACAGCGTGAAACGTCTAGACAGACCATCCAATGAAATGCGGTCACCGTCAAGGGTCCTTTAAATTATATTAAAGTTTAGCTTTGCCGAGAAAAAAATCTCCTATTTTTATACCACGGAAACAATTTAAGAAAAGCTCTAAAGCCAAATTCTCACATTAAACAAATAAAACATTTGTAATATAAATAGCGTCACAGACAATTAATTATCTAGTCATACCGAGCGCCCGCCAAAACGTCGTGTAACCTAAAATCAACAAAAACGCATTCTACTCTACGTCACAACAATGGCGGACACGCGGCCACCGTCACGCCGTTCAGCGCCGAATGACTTAGCCCTCATTTATACAGAACTAATTTCACGCTCGCTATTGTGAGATTTCGCGATACCATGTTACGGTATTCGTCACGACTAGTTATCCCGCTTAGATTGACTCGTTACTTTTTTTTATAACTTTTTTTTTATCGGGTCAAACGTTTCGCGTTTTACAAATAAGGTTCCCCCCAAAGAGATCTGTTTACAATGAAGTTCGATACAAAGCGCACAATTTGAAAATTCGACTTAAGTCAACCATCAAAAATCGTTTTCCACAATGAACTAAGGGACTAAAAAATAATACTTTTTTGATGTAAAGAAAGTGTTTGTGTAAGAACAAAGCCGCGTACCGCAGCGGGACATCTAGATACGCGGGGCCAACTATTTTCTTTATATTTTTTTTTATTTGCACTTATGCCTTGGGTGAATAGCGTCGGATCCTTAATTTACGCATCGCTAGATGTATTCTGTAGTTTCGCATTTGTAAGGGATTGTTCTTGGCGCGTTTAGTAACATTGCGTAATGTTGCCATTGTACAAAAAGCTTTATTTCGTTTTACTGGCTTTATACTTGAGACTTGATTAAGACCTATTGTTTACTTCCCTTGTTATGAATAAAGTTATTAGTCTCATATGGGTCTTTTAATTTTATATTTTTTCGTAGACGACGGACGCTATTGTTTTTAATATTTATAACATAACAATTATAAAAATAATTGAATTTATACATTGATAGGTAAAAGTAAAAAGTAAATTTAACTTTATTATATAAAAATATAATAAATATTAATTTATATTATATATCAATTTAATATATATTATTATATAAAGAAAATTTTCTATGGAAACATATAATGTAACTCAATAGCTTTACGGTATAGAAACTTAACACTGAATGTCACTGATTCACTATCTACCTAATGTGTATTTAAAAAAATAAGAATAAGAAATTAATAAATAGATTCACACAAGTAGAATTAAAAAGAAAACTTATGCAACAACCACGTGGTATAAGTGTAACTCCATTTTACGTCAGAAGGCACTCTTAAAGGAACGATGCATCTCAAATTCGACCTTGAAATTTTACTCTAACAGCGCTTAAAGGAGCTTTTCTCCAAAAACGCTACATTGTACTGCATTCGAAATTTAATTTCTGTAATCTAGTTAAGATTTATAATTATTAAATTCCAAATTCGAATAAGACAGTGTTGATGTATAAATTCTTCGAGCCCCCAGCAGCTGCAGCGCCTTACACGCATCACTGACGGCTCACAACATACGCGAGTAACGAATACTTTGTGCATGCCGATAGACCACGAGGGATGAGTGGCAGCGAGCTGAAGCGATCAAAAAGCCGCTTTAGCTTACTTCCTTAATTTTACTTGAAATGTCATTAATGTCAGATTCTAAATATGAACTTTTGAATCTCGAAATAATTTAGGGAAGACTTTTCTTAACAAATCGCCGACTGATATATAAGTGTAAACTTCTAGAGGTGTCTACCCCTATAAGGTAGATATATCTACTCGAACATTAATTAATATTTACGCATCTATTGTAGAAAACAGTACCTTTACCTACTCGTTAGGATTATTGTTATTATCAACAAAATCATCAATAAGACTTGTGTCTAAAATGCTTAAATTTAATATATGTTAATAGTAATTAACAACGAATGATATTGATTTCTATTTGAAATTAATTTAAATCATAAATGTCCACCAGCGTAAAATAACCTCGAAATTCTTAAGTTGAGAGGCGGCATCTCAGACATAGTTTTATGTATAACTATGTATGACTTTGTACTTAACTAAATAGTCATTGTATTAAAAAAGCAAACAATTAGGTATCTTCAAATTTATTTTAACAAATATACAAACAAAACATGGATTAACTAAAATAATAATTAATTAGAAATTAAATTAGTTTTCGTTACATTTTTCAAATATTAGTTTATTTTATTAATTTATTTGTCTGTAAATTAATATGTCTTACCCCTAAAAACTAAATATTAAAAAAGTGCGATATCATTCGCAATAAATTAAGTCTGTTAAATGATATCATAAACAAATAGCCAATACTAGATAGATACTAAACAATACATAGATAGAAAATCCGTAATATCTTGTGATTTACACCAACAGTATTGCGTTAAAAAAGGTTGAGAATCTTTTCACTGATAGATTACAGATTAGATCACAACGCGGCCAATTTGGCGTGTGGTGCGGTGCGATGCGTCGCGCTGCGGTCCGCTGTCGTCCGCAAAATGCGCGCTTTTTTATTCTATTGTGTTACACTTAGGTACTGATCTCTTTTTTTTTATTTTAATAGAGAAATCTTGACTATTCTCAGCCAATTCATACAAATATATATTCAATTACAATTAGTATCTATGCTGACTTTAATAGGGCTTAAGTATTGTTATCGCATTTTAAAGTAAGTTTAAAAAGGTAAAAGTCATGGCCATAGATTTTAATAAATTAAAAAAAAAATGGTATCAATCAACAAAAATGTTAAGCTCTCTTAGAAAAACATGTTGTAAGATTTAATATAAAAAAACCATTAAAATAAATGTATGTAAATTTAAAATGTATATAATAAACAAAATCTACAAGCCCTTCCCTCCCTTTCGACCTAACAAAAAATCTAGTTTTTGGCGGATGGACTTTCGGCTTAGTGTGTCGAAAAACAGATAACTTTCATCAAAGTTACTTAGCATTGAATACGCGGAGTAGGTAGCTTAGCTTCAACTGTAGAACTAGAACGAAAACGCAAATACCTATGCTTTAGTAACTTATTAAAAAAAAAACAAAAACAATAATATTTTTTATCTGTTAAATTACGTAACTTTAAAAGTTACTTTCATTTCTGTCAATATTCCATATATAATGTATATAAGATATTGTATAAGCAATATATCTGCAGCAAAATCTGAATGAATAAACAGGCCGAAACAAAACAACGGTTTAAATATTCGAATTAATGATATGTACCCTTAGCCGCCATTGCGATGAATTAAACAAAGAATTGAATATATAATCGTGTTGCATCTGATGAGTGACTAGGGGAATATTATAATGTATGGAAAATATGAATTACATTATATTTATAGATTCACATAGATATATTTTTTTTTTTCAATCCGTAATTAAAAACGTAAATAATAACACGAGCAGAGATTCTGAAATAGCGAAAACGTTGACAAGAATTGAAGAAAAAATCCGATCAATTATGGGTCTAGAAAACTACAACAGTCTTGTTTGACCAATGACCTTACACCTTAATTGATGTTGAAGACAAAATACACAGAATATATGAATCTTATTCGAGTGTGGCTTAATTTGGTCGAAGAGAGCCAAGCTAGCTGTCATCAGTTATAAATCTATCTATCGTAAGGAATCTTGCATCCAGTATGGATCGGAAAAAGTTTTCAGAAATCTATATCGTTCGACTTGTAAGTGACGTGTTTATTCCAAGAGACGAGAAGTTTATCTGTTCATCTAGATTTCGTATATTAATAAAAAAAAAAAACATAAATTTAATCAGCAAAATGTGGCAATAGTTCGAAAACTATTTTTTGTTACAAATTTAATGCCAAGGTTTTTATTTAAAAGAACTAGTCATTATTCATGTATCTAATTACTTTACATGATATAACAAGATGTACTAATTACAAATTATTACAAAGAAAAAAACATTCTTTTGTAGCCATTGTTAGTTTTATCTAAAGAAAATCTTATAATTATCGTAAGTAACAACAATTGGCAATCAAGAAATTTGTTTGAAAAAAATATACAATAGTGTTGCCATTAACGAAAAAAATAATGAATTGAAAACTGTTTATAAAAAGGCGTCGCTTTGAATATTTGAAAAGTTAAAAAGACATTCCATTTTCAAAATGTGCCCCGAGACGGACGCTTTCCCCATCAGCGCACGCACACAGACGCATCATTAGACTTGTGTTTCTGTATTAATTTTAGCGCTTTTCAGTTTCAGGTACGTACCTACTAACATTACTTTTATATAGCATTAAAGAATTATCTATTACTTATATTTCAAGATTACAATAACAAACTTGCATTGTTATTTTTATTTCTAGACATAATACTAAACAAAACTGATGCTATAAAATGTAATGCACTAACAAACAATTCTATAAACTACTGCCTATAATTTCCCAACTCCTTACCTTTCAGTAAAAAAAAACATAAATAATCGAACAGTAACCGATATTAAAACAACACGATGCATCATATTTCCCCCGTCGATGTATAAACACGCACATTGTCTATCCTGTTCCAACGCAATGTTTTTCTCAATGTCGCTGTCCTTTCTTGCGTAGGGCGTGTTCTGTTCTCTGATTGGTAGAGGGGAGAATGGCGTTCGGTTACCCGTCGGCAACCGCCCGACGGCATTTTCCCGACGGTAGGCGTTTGAAAATCGAAAATTGCCGTCACGGATGGAATTCTTTAGTGTTTATTATAAGCGCGCGTTCTTTTATTCTCTTCAGAAATGTACATAATATATTACTTGGTTTATTCAAATAACGTTCCATATTCAAATTATAGTTATGTGACACAAAAAAATCATGTTCTTTTTAGCTTTTTAGCATTCCAAATGAATGTACCTACAGAAATATGTGCATCTTAATATAATAAAAAATATATTTTAATGTTTTCTAGTGTTTGTGAAAAAGCGTTTTGTCACGTGATTAAAAATAAAAAAAGATGACGCAGTTTGATAATAGGTAAGGTACCTAGTTAGCGATAGATTAAATGGAAAAGGATGTTATACGAACTACAGCCTACTACAATCTCAAGCAAGTATAAATTATTGAAATAAAATGATATTTGAATCAATACACGTTTTCAGTGCATAGTTGCAGGCTTAACTACATAAATAAACAAAATTTAAGTGTCTGTAAGTCATTTGAAATTTTCTTTCTTTTTAAGTTTATGTGGCTATTTGCGTTAAATTATAAACACAAATTAACCTTATTAAAATTCATAGGTGCTGGCCTGGGTGAAAACTTGGCATCATCGGTTAAAAATTTAAGATTCACGTCTTCCAACCACTGGGTCATCACATGTCAATAAACGTAAAAGAAAAAAAATTGTAGAGTTATGAATCCTGGCCTTAATAAAATATATATTCGATCAGTGAAACACGTTCATTTTTTAAACATCGTGTAAATAATTTCAAAAATATATCAAAGTTTTTCTAATATAAATAGCTTAAGTATGTAAGGCTGATCGAACACAGCACGTACTCAATTACACTATTACACGAGTGAGCGCTCCGTACACTGCATGCGCAAGCGCCGATGACGCAAAACTATAGCCGTATTTTATGTTACAGATAACGGTACTGCGTCTATTTTACATAATATCGAAGTTAAATGTATTTAAAAGGAATAAATCACTTGCTATCCTTTTTGAACCTACAAATGAAAAAGAGAAAGTTATATTTCTAATCACGTTAAATAGCTTTAGTTCAGCGATTATGTACCTAAAATAGAATCATCACCAATATAAAATTCAATCAGATTTTATTTATATTTTTATTTAACTAAAGCACATGTACACAGGTACACGTGACAAAAGTTGAAATTTCAAAAACGTTACACATTAAAATTTTGGTCTCAAATGCGACCTTGAAATTCGACTTACATCGTTCCCAAGAGAGTCTCTCTTTAATAAGTCGCACAATCAATACGAAGAAACATCCAAAAATAAAGGTAATAACGAATTAATTTATATTTACGTAATCATCATCATCATCATCAACCTTTTCGCGTCCACTGCTGGACATAGGTCTCTCCAATGGCACGCCACTGAGCTCGATTTTCAGTTCTTAATCTCCAACCGCTGCCAGCCACCTTGCGTATATCGTCACTCCACCTAGCTAGAGGGCGTCCTACGCTACGTTTGCCAAGGCGTGGTCTCCACTCCAGAACGCGTCTATTCCAACGGTCGTCGGTTCTGCGACATATGTGTCCAGACCACTGCCACTTCAGCTTACTAATCCTTTGGGCTATGTCGATAACCTTGGTGCTCTGTCGGATCACCACATTTGGGATGCGATCCTTCAGAGAAACGTTTACGTAATAATAATTGAAATATAAATACAATCATTTTTAAGAATAATTTTGTATTGTAAATGGTTTGTCAATTATGCAACGAGAAAGTGATCTTCGAATTCGTTTACCTAAAAATTTGCGAATTCTTAGTTGTGCTACTTTTGCTTTCAATGTTTGAAATGCAAACTTAAAGTGTACTTCTTTAAAGTCGACAGCTAAATAGGATTTTATATATTTTACCATACACATCTAGATTACGAATGACTAAATTTTTTATCTCATTACGAAATAATTTCATTTTAATAAATTCACGTAGTAATTACACTTATATTTTATTTTTAAATGGTACGTCACATACCTGATGCGAACTGGCAAAATATAAATGATAGATGCCAATTTGAACTAAGTATGAGTTATTGAACAAGTCAGCATTATAACACACAATGCGAATCTAATTACATTTACACGTACGAACGAATATCGCCCTGCGTATGCGCAGTGACCTCATACAATAAGTCTATTAGTATTATTATTGTATGTATAAATTAATTTATGTAATGGCTCTTTATTATATATAGAAAAAAAAAATTACATGATAATTCACCCTGTGCCGGTTGAAAATCTGCCGCCATGTGTATTTTCAAAACTGTATTGGAGCAACGTGGTGGAATAAGTATCAAATCTTCACCTCAAAAGGAAAGGCCGCAGCCCAGCAGTGGGACATAAAAAATACACAGAAATAAATACACAACATTATGAGTTCAAAAATTGCCAATAAAAATTCAAAACCGCAAAACGTACTTTACTACAATCCTTAAATATAATGAGACAATTTACATTTTGTTATATGCAAAGTTATACTGTAGTTTATCAAGTTATAACTTATCTTGGAAACCTTAAGAATCGAGGCAAAAATCTTCGCTAAGAGCATTACCGTGAACATTTATAATCGGCTAAATATCGAATTGTTCCATCCATTGTTTGGAGCATTTAAACCTTCGTACCCTCGAGAATTGGTTTCGGGAGTATTAAGTCTACCGCCTTCGGAAAAACTCACGAAAAACAACCAATATTAAACTTTAAAACGAAACAATTAAGTCCAATTTCGATTGAAGATACAACTAAAATAATTCCTGAAAAGTGAAAGCTTTCCTACGCAAGGTATTTAGGTTTAAACTCCTATTGAAAGAGGTGAAAGTTTGAGGGTTGTATCGTTGAAGTATTGTGGACTTTAATGGTTTGTTTCAAGGGTTATTTTTGTTTGATGTTAACCGAGTGTTGAGAAGATTGTGTAGTAACGAGTCTACACACAGGGTGTAATTGTATCGGGGATCAGGATCGACCCGCGAGCGTTTAGTGAGGAAAACTGTCGATAAATTGAAGAACGGGATGTAAACGATTATGACCCTTAATAGCTTTATAGAATTGAAGTACATTATTGTAATTGTTAAGACATTTTTTAAGATGTCTTTTGAAGATACAATAATGTTTTTTGACATAACGACACAATGTCTTTTGTATTTAATTTTACATTTTGACTGGGTGGTTGTAAAGGTATGATGACGCAATAAAGAGTGCATTTCTGTTTGCGAACACACTTGTGAAGTATAATATGTCCTGCACAGCTGGCTAATCCCATCATCATCATCATCATCAAATAGCTAGTACAGTTCTATACTCGAAAAACGCTTACAGATATAGCGTAATTCTTAAACAAGCCACACGCGAAAGTAAAAATACATTTTGTTATTATATATTAAAATTAATTTTTTCTATTCATAAACTATGCACAAACACTTTTAGAATATACAATATTAAATTTAAAAAATAAAAAAAAAAAACAAAATTCAAATGTATAGCAAAAACTAAATTTTTTATTTAATTTTATTACTTAAGTAACAAACTTTGTTTTAATTGGAAGATCAGTATATATAGGGCTCGTCTCTGAAGATATAAGCAGAGCAAAAGCCGCATATTTACATGGTTGTCTATGTTTGTAAATTGTAATATTGATGTGTAAGTAATATTATGACGAATAGATAGATAGATAAGTTCGTTTATTTACGAACATCACAGTGTTGTTGTGTTTGAGTGAGCCAGTGTAACTACCGACCCAAGGAAGGTAATATCTTAATTAGTAGTCTTACTCAAGGTAGGTGGCGTATTGGCTATGTAAGGAATGATTAATACTTCGTATAGCGCTAATGTCTATGGGTGGTGATCACTTACTATCAGATGGCATTACAGATTCTGAATCAGAAGGACTACTATGAAAAACTTTTAACTTTTTTTGGTACACCAAATTTGAGTCGAAAAAATATGTTAACGCTGGTGTAAGACCAGACAGCTGCTACATGTACTTGAGTACTTTGACATCCCTTCCACGAGCCTTCTGTTGGTGGATCGCAGCGTGTTCATAGTTGGTAAGCGATTTAAGGTGTTGAAATCTATATAGAATTCTAATCTATTCTCATATCTATGTACGGATAAGTGAGAGTAAATTAGACTAATTTTTTTTATTTACTTGATTTAAATTATGGGATTTAAGAAAACCACATCGAGTCTCGACCGAAGGTCGGCTTTTATTTATATAAGTAACGCTTATAATTTTATAACATAAAAAATTAGATTTTATAATTATTCCTTGGAAAGGAAATTTATTTGTTGAAACTATGTTTATACAAATTTTATAATATACAAAATTAAAATAAAAAGAACAACCATATTTTTACCATATGCATTGCATATACTGTTTATACATTAAAATCAAGTAAAAACATACCAATTTGGTACACCATTACAACATTTATTAAGACAATTTTTTAAATAAAACAATCAGATCAAATTCAGCCCGTTATTCTCCACACGTGTACACTATATAAAGTATAAAGCTATTTATATAAGCCCATTTATTTATTAACTCCATTCCAAATATAACAACGTTTATATAAATCCAAGGTAATAACATAAAGGTCAAAATCAAGTGCATCCATATTTATCGACAAGTTCAGAATAGTGTGTAGTAACATCACTATTTTTATAAAGGGGTCCGAACCCCCTGGTAAGCCAAGAGCGAGATAGGGCGGTTATTTATTGTTGTATTCGTTTTATTTTTATTTGTTTCGCCTTTTGTTATAATTGCTATTTGGTGCTTAATGATCAGTCTGTTAGTTTGGGTCCATTTAGTAAAAGCCTATGAATGTCCCACTGTTGGATTTAGAATTTTTGACGAAACATACTAATTATATACTGTTATCAGCACTGTCTTGTTGATCTAGTGGTAATACTTCTTGGCTGTTAATCAAAAGATTACTGTGTAAGAACCTCTGGTCTAGTTAAAAAAAAAATATTTTACTGTCTCAAAATTGGTCTTAGTAACAGCTTAGGGTTACGAACACGGCTCCCTTGCCTTGATTAACACGTATCGCCATTGGCTCTGCGATCCAAATCTCTTCGGTCGTGTTGGCTTGCATTGGCTTATAAAGCCGAGGGAATAGAGTAACCCAGTAATCACGGGCACACATGATCACCATAATATCTCCTATGCAGTTGTTAGTTCCTGTCGAATTGCGGTTGAAAGAGAACATGAATTTTATCTTACATTTCAAAAGACAGATTTGAATCCGTTGTGGATTCAAATCTGTCTTTTGATCGTTGGTTGTGGTAAACATTTCTATCCACTAAGCAATCTCGGTTTCAAATGTACAGATGAAGATTCGAAGTCTTATCAATCTGTATCTACAGTCTTATCAACTTTAGATCGACGAATAATTGGTTTCATTATTCTCATTATATTACTGGTGGTAGGGATTTGTGCAAGGTCGTCTGGGTAGGTACCAACCACTCATCAGATATTCTATTCTACCGCAAAACAGCAGTACTTGGTATTGTTGTGTTCCGGTTTGAAGGGTGAGTGAGCCAGTGTAATTACAGGCACAAGGGAAAACATCTTAGTTCCCAACATTCAAACTGTAACGATATAAAGAATGGTTTTTGTTAGCTAATCACAGCCCCGTGTTGATTTTACGTGAATAATTTGTCTTACTACTAAAGAATACAAAATTTTTGAACTCAAACAGAGCTATATAATCTGACATTATGTAAATGAAAAGACGAAAACCTTAAAGAATCAGTTTCGTCTCAGTCTGTTGTCATCGCAGCCTATTAATGTCAGTAATAAATCAGTAACTTGTTCATTGAACTTTAGTCATAATGATGTTTTAAGGTCTCTAAGAAGTAAAAAAAATAACAGCTGATATAGTTTTGGAATTGACGGGAAAAAATACATGCACATACGGGTATCCTTACGATACTTACTTTTATCGTTGAGCACGATATGTATTTATAAATAGTATTTATTTATCTTCACAAAAACAGACCTTAAATAAATAAAAGGTGATATTATTATCTATTGAATAAAAAATGTCCTCCAGACCGATTTCGGCCACGGCTGCCAATCTCAAGAGAGATTAACCAACTGCGCAGGAGATATTATAGTGCACAAATATGTGCGCAAACACAAGTGCACTCTCTATTCCCTAACTCTCATAAGCCGATGGCACCGCAATCCGACACGACCGGATAGAGTTCAGGCGCAGTACCAACGGCTTTACGTGCTTTCCCGAGGCACGGGAGTGAAAACACTTCCAACTTCCAGACTCCGGGCTGCTATTGAGAATTTTCTGACAGAAAAACCGAATAACTTTTTACTGGCCCGACCTGGGAATTGAACCCAGGACCTCCGAGTCTGCGGCCTTACATCAAGCCACTAGACCAACGAGGCAGTCATCATGATATATATACATTCATAGTCTAGAATGTGTGTAGAGCTGGTGTCTGAGTTACGCTTATGAATATCATTTCAGATCTCCACGGAAAAACAAGAGTATTATTATGACATCGAGTAGTGAGTACTTGATAAAAATAAATGAAATCACAATGAGGTTCACTTATTTAAAACGGTTTTAAAAACGCGACCTTTGATTAAAATCTACGTATTCTATCCACTAATCTATATTGCTGAAGTTAAAGTATTATTTTCCTAACGTCCTGATAAAAAACAACTTAGTTTTCATAAACATATAATTCAAATATTTAACAAGTTGCATAGGAAGCAGATTGGAACTCGTAACGACATCTGTATTCAGAGGGCGTGATACTGAAACGGAGGCAAGAGGGATAGTCCTGAAGGGAGAGAATTCATATTATTGTAGCTACCCTCCAAGAGGTGGCATTCATGAATATGATTGTAACTTTTTCCTATAATAATGCTTCTAAGTTATTTTTATTAAATTTTATTAAAATTATTTACTTGAAAATATATATTACTTTATATAATGATAAATGAAATTAAGTTCAATATCAATATTTTTATTTAAGCTAAGGGGCATATGATATCCCTTCTGCCTGTACTAGTTCACTTACCCTTCCAGAACACAACAATATTAATTGTTGTTGTTTGGCGGTAACATATGAGACATATTAATAGTTACACTATTAATATGTCTCGAGTTTAGTAACTAATCCAACGAAAACCTATTGGGCTATCCGAGTTTTTACTCAAATTGGCATATTCACGGGATTTACACCAAAAACGGGATTTTTTTTAACCATAACAAACCTCATCATTGTCGGTACGCCTTTGATCGTGTCGGTGCGTTTTAGCTTTTACCGCGATTGTATGCGCTTGCGCAACAAAAGTGCTAGATGTTAATCTATCCATTGTACACGTAACAAATAAGTGTTTGGTTTGTAAACATATAATTTGAAAGGCTTTAAACATTTTCTCATGTGGAATATTTTATTGTTGGAATATTTTTTTTATTTTTTAATTGATATCCTTATAATACCTATTATCGTGTTTTATTTAGTAAATAAAGTTGAATATTATATATATTTCGTTAGAAAAAATAGTTAAATACGACTAGGACATACATACGAGCATATAGTAATATATAAAAAAGGGAATTACGTAAGAGGGGGCAAACGAGCATGAGGCGCACCTGATGGAAAGTGACTACCACTGCCCATGGACATCTGCAACACCCGAGGGCTGACAGGTGCGTTGCCGGCCATTAAGCAATGAGTACGATCTTTTCTTGAAGGTTTCTATATCATATCGGTTCGGAAAAGTCGCTGGCGAAAGCTGGTTCCAGATAGTGCCTTTGCCAGGTAGGAAATACCTTGAAAATCGTTCTGTTATGGATGTCCAGACACATTTGTTTAGTGATTAATCGATGGAACATCTTACTTAAAATTAAAAGAAAAGTATACGAATCGAAATAGCGAAGTACGAGTATATCGGTCTTGTGGGTTTTGTAAGATTATGGGTTAATTTGGATGACTTCATGGGTGTTTTCATGGGATTAATTTGGGTTTTTATAATTCATCCCGTGCCTGGGCACGGTTAAGGAAAGCATCGCGACGATACCTCCGTGTATCAATGTGTCATGTGTATTCTCCAATACGCATTGGATCAGCGTGGTGGAATAAGCTACTAACCTTCTTAAACGTAAAAGAGACCTCAGTCCAGCTGTGGTATCATTACAGGCTGTTGCTTTTTACCTTTAACTTTTATTGTAATAATCTATTTTGTTTTTTTTTTTTTTTTTTTTTTTATGGCTATTAACTAATTATAAAAATATTCTCCGTAGTAGTAGTAGGTACACAAGTTGTTATTGCAGCGCCATCTAGTTGTGAGTTACAATAAAGGTAGCATTGGAGTGGAGAACTGTAATTGTAATTATAGGCACAAGGGACATAATATCTTAGTTCCCAAGGTTGGTGGCGCATTGGTGATGAAAGCGATGGTTGACATTTCTTACAATGCCAATGTCTATGGGCGTTGGTGACCACTTACCATCAAGCCGTATTCATCCGTCTTCTTATTCTATATGAAAAAAAACCTCCATACAAAATGCATTTACAAATTTGCCAACTTTCATAGTGATTTAAACGATGTCGATTAATCTTAAGCACATAAACCAACATGCATTAGTACATTAGTACATAATATGTATATAGTTCGGATGTATCGTACTTTCTTATTTTATTTCACCCCACGTTTCAACAAAATTACACCTGTCATCACGAATTTTGGGGTCAGCCAGACCCCGAAATAGACTTAGCAACTCGTTAAATTCAGGACGTTTATCAAACCATTGTTTTTTTATGTTATCTTTCATATCATAAATTACTCAAATTAGCAATTATTTCATTCCTACAATAAAACCAGCACGATTTCCCACGAATCAACTGGATTTATTGGAGAACTACTTAAATCATAACATAATGTTGACGCATTTCAAAATATAACAAAGTAATTAGCCATCTGCCGTGCTTGGGTATCGCTTCTTACAATCACCATAATCCTACCCCGTTACCTGAGGTATTATTAAAGTAGGGGAAGGAGGAGGGTATAAAGAAATCCTATTTTCATAGTTCACTTCACCTACCGCTGTAATTTGGTTAGTACGCATCGATGCATTGGGCTCCCGTTTTAAAGTAGGTGTTAATGATTTTGATATTTGTATTTTGTTTTTTTAATATCGTATTCTCTTGTTATCATTGTATGGACATATAAATCAATATACCTATATATTTTATTCAAGTAAACTTTTACAAACACGTTTGTATCATTCATTTTACAAGATTATATTAAATTTAAAGTTACGACCGGTTCGGAATGTTGATCCTACCAATAAGAACACGCAAGAAAACATAGTAGTTACTCTTTTTACATGTATGTTAATCAGATACAATTTAATTATTATTCATCCTGCATGAATATCAAGAAATGCTAACTCATATGTTTTTTTTATTATTTATATAAAGGTATTTTTATCGAATTCAAAAAGTTTATTTATATCGAGTTAAGTATGACGTTATACATGTTTTTTTAAAAAAAATGAAATGTTTTTAAATATGGCATATTATGTGCTTTAAATTGAAATGCGTATTCAATAATGTATCGAATTAAGTATGTCACTATTTTAAAATAAAATTAGAACAATTCAGACATATGAAGGAAATGAAACATTTAAGCGTCAAAAAAAACACTCAATAACATTGCGTGAATTTACATACGCTTTTATAAGATAATAAAGTTTAATATTCAGTAGAAGTATAAAATTAGCAAATATCAAGATTGTACAATCCACCAACAAAACGTTAAGATGTTTACAAAGTTATTTTATATTTTCAATTCGTGCAGACGGCGCGGGCGCGGGCTGGCGCGGGTGTGGGAAGATTAGTTCCGCCTATAATAGAGTTTCGGCTGTATTTGTGTATTTGTTCCAATATTTTAACGACATATTTTACTTTTGGCTACGTTTGCCTGCAATTCGTGATAATTTATTGTCTCTTAGGGACTGTCTTTATAATGATTATTTTTTATTTTTTAATGTCTCATATGTCTAGGCCGTATGAGACGACGGTCTGTCTAATGGCTAGCTTATATAAAAACAAAAAATAATACCCCTTTAATATTGAATTCCTCTTAATTATATACCTAACGTTGGCTTCATAAAACCCGGGGTGGGTTAGGGCAGTCGGTCGTGTAGGATGAGACGTCCAATCGGATTATGAAAGTGACCTATTAAAAAGTGCACTTGTGTTTGAGCAACCAAGAGTGCACTATAATATGCCCATGATACATGCATCAGACGAACATCATCAATGTTTATTTTATTTATCTTCTAAAATACATAAAAACTAAAGAATAATATAATCCTTTATGTCGTATATAGGGAGGTATGTAAAAATAACACTTAATTGTCAACAAATTTGAATATACAAGATGATAATTTGCAAAAAATATATAAAAGCAAGAAATATATGTATATAAGTCATGTGGACTCGTGACTCAAGTCCCATGAATATTATGTATCTTAATAAAGACATATTTACAACTCGACAAAACCATACGTGTATTCAATAACCCATAAATAATTATTTTGAAAATATGATTCATCACGAATTATTTGTTGTCGTTTTACAATAACTGGAAAATAATTCTGTCCCATGGCCTTGTCTCTTGTCTATTTGAGCATCCGAGCGAGAAATCGATAATAATCAACATCGGATGCCAAGCATTGGTTTTATCTTACATTGTGGTCGGAAAAATTCACGAAACGATTTAATTTTATTATATAAATTGATTCTTATGTACTAAACATCTTTTACATGATGTACTAAGAAGAGCGTGTTTTTAATTGAATTTATACAAGCATTCAATATTTAATCATTTCTATAAGAATTACTTACATTGAAGACTTAATATAAGTATAAACAAATAAAAATTAAAAATTGCTACTGTACAAATGGTGATTGCGTCAAATGGTAGAAAGCATTTAGTGTAGAATTATTTCGTGAAATTAATATATAATAAAGTCATTTTCTTGTTGTTAAGCAATAATATTAAGATGCGTTTTTTAAGAGATGTTCAACGATAACTCCTTTTTAGCGATAGCATATTAAAAAAGCAGTGTTCTTGGACTCACATCGTATATCTCGTGATGTTGAAAATGAACTAACGATGACACGCTATTTTTATGTGCGTATTCTTTAAATGTCATAATTGTCAATGCCGTATATCACTTTCTGATGTGTTACGGTCGTGATCGGTGTTCAGTTTAAGCTGTTCTTACTGAACAGCTCCACAGTATAGAAGTATCAAAGTCATCGATTATTTGAAGATGTTTGTGATGGTTTTCAAAATTTCAGCTCAATCCGTTGAATAAAGTTGTGATAACGTTGTAATAAAGGTGGATTCGAAGATTATATTCACACATAAATACTGTTAAAAAAATACTGGTGGTAGGGCTTTGTGCAAGCTCGTCTGGGTAGGTACCACCCACTCATCAGATATTCTACCGCAGAACAGCAGTACTTGATATTGTTGTGTTCCGGTTTGAAGGGTGACTGAGCCAGTGTAATTACAGGCACAAGGGACATAAAATCTTAGTTCCCAAGGTTGGTGGCGCATTGTATATGTAAGCGATGGTTGACATTTCTTACAATGCCAATGTCTAAGGGCGTTGGTGACCACTTACCATCAGGTGGCCCATATGCTCGTCCGCCTTTCTATTCTATAAAAAAAATAAAAAAAAATAACTAGGTGACCACTTATCATCACGTGACCAACATTTGCCCGTTCGCCTACCGAATCTATAAAAAAAACTAATACTTAAAATGAATACATCAAACATAAATGTGGTGTGCGGGTGGAATTATTATATAGCGGGTGGAGAGATCGATTTTTATTATCATAATGGCAAATGGGCCACCACGATAAGAAATATTAACCACCCTTACATCTCCAATGGCAAACCTTGGGAACTAAGACGTTACATCCCTTGTACCTTTAGTTATACTGGCTCACTCACCCTTTAAATCGAAACGCAACAATTTTAAGTGTTGCTATTTGGCAATAATATATGTAATGAGTGGGTGGTACCTACTTAGATGGGCTTGCATAAAGCCCTACCGAGTAAAACGTCTTGTCAAATCTCATTATTTAATAAAATATCATAATTTCAATTAAAACCTTAATTTTAAGGTTCAAGATGATGATAGATACTTAAGACCGATTTCGGCCAAAGGAGCCATGAGACTAGCTATCTGATTGGGTCGTGTTATAGTGCACAAGTGTGTGCGCTTTCTATTCCCGCCTGTGCTGTGCTCGCTCGTGGCTAGACGGAGCACTCTTAAGGTGACTTTACTACATTCCGCAGTACTCGCCAGTGTGTACGACATAGCCTAAACTAGAACAACGGGGAAGTAAATACATATACAGATAAATGTACATATATGGTCGATGTAGTACCCGTGGAATTGTGTAGTACTTTCAAATCGTTCATAAGTGATTCGTTCATAAGCGGCCGTGGGATATATAAGTAATTGTCGCTATAACTTTACAAGTTCATTATATTTCATAAATAATTGTCTTACAACAGCTTTTAAAACTGAATAGGTATAAGAAAAGATCAAAATTTTAACATAAATTATATACAGTCCATATACATATGTATTATGATCAACGATGAACGCAATTTAAATTAAATTCAACTGAACCATCTTAACTGTCCCAAATTGTTTTTAATAAGCCAAATTAATTGCAAAACAACGTACAATTACGTATTAAGACAGATGATACTTCCAAGAAGACGGGAGCAACGCACGTACGCTACGGCATACCGCCTGCCCGCGCGGAAACTGTCACAATTTGACGTTTCACTTGACGTGACGCATTCTTTATTCAAACAGCCCGCCTTTTATTTTTGTTCGTTATCGCCGGCTTAATCTTACTGCCAGTATTTTTGAAACTCACACCTAAGCTTAAAGGGAAAAGGTTGTATATCTATTAAATTTAATTAAAACACATGGGTTATAATTTTAATCGGCCGCTATCTGGATAACCTGTTGTGGGGGATTTCGTTTCGTTTCGTGCATCGGACGCGATGAATGCATAATTAAGTGGAAGCCTTTTTTTATAATTTCGTTAATCTGAGAAGGACGCGTTACGCCATAGAACTTGACGCAGGGGTTAAATTTTGCATTCGTTATGAGTTTTGCAATCGAAATAAGAATTTAATGTATATATTAAACTAGTGTATTTCTTTTTTATATTTTAATATAAATACAAATTAAAAAATAGCTTTCTTAAAATATATAACATTTATATGTAGACTTTATAAATAATATAATATTTTGTTATGTCACCAGCAACAAAATTGCTTACAAAAAATCCAGTCTAAAGTCACCCAACCAGATCAATTGAGTTTAAAATTTATTTGCAATATTTGACCCACAAACTGTATGAACCACATTTTCGAATTGTGACAGACCTTTAGAGGATTCTGTCTTTAAAATAGTAGACTACATATATACATGATAAAGAAGTATTTAATGCGGATGTTTTATTAACTATAGCACAGATCACGCTTAACCATGTCTCCATTGAAAGTGAATCTGACATTTTAGATCCCGCTGACGTTACCCATCGTGTTCGAATTTTAAACACATGATGTTTTAAAAAAAATGATATTTTTTTTCATACAGGGCACCGCAACCCGATCCCCGAAATTCACTTGCTACCAAGTTTATTATTTGATACTCAGAGAGGATTAGTTGGTTTTTTTCTTTTTTCTTATAGTTTCTTTGGCTCGTCGGCATCGCTTTGGTATTTGTTGTGTATTTTAAGCTTACGTATTGTCGGTTAGACGATAATGTGTTTGCTGAACGCTATGCCGATAGAAACCCTATAGATATTGATATCCGCCAAAAAATATTATTGTGATATAAAAATTGTTTACACATCCAACGATTGATATTACCGCTTCACCTGAAAATAATTGGCATTCCTTAAATGTATGATTTTATACAGAATTATTAGTGAGATGAGTACTACGAACCAGTAGCAAAACCCAGTAGACGTCCTGTCTATGTATTTTTTTTATATTATTGGTAGGTGGACTGGTAAATGAATCACTTAATGGAAAGTGCCACCGCTCATTGTCATAGGCGCTGTAAGAATAATTAACCGTTGCTTACATCGCCAATGCACCACTAACCTTGGGAATTATTATGCCCCTTGTGCCTATCACTAGCTCACTCACCCAACCGGAACACAACATATTTACTTTTACTGGTGGTAGGGCTTTGTGCAAGCTCGTCTGGGTAGGAACCACCCACTCATCAGATATTCTACCGCAAAACAGCAATACTTGATATTGTTGTGTTCCGGTTTGAAGGGTGAGTGAGCCAGTGTAATTACAGGCACAAGGGACATAAAATCTTAGTTCCCAAGGTTGGTGGCGCATTGGATATGTAAGCGATGGTTAACATTTCTTACAATGCCAATGTCTAAGAGCGTTGGTGACCACTTACCATCAGGTGGCCCATATGCTCGTCCGCCTTCCTATTCTATAAAAAAAAAAAAAAACAACAATCCTGGATATTGCTATTTGGTGATCCATGGTTATAGCAATCGGAAAAACGGTATAGAAGACGAGTCACAGCACAGTAAATACTAGAAAACCCTTCTCCCTGAAATATTACATATACATTTGTTCCAACTTTTATATGTGTCGAATCTCAAACAGGTGTATGTTACATTTTAATATATGATTATAAAGTATTTTTGAATGTTTTATGTAATGGACATATTTTTTATAGAATAGGAAGACGGACGTGCGTCTGGGCCACCTGATGGTAAGTGGTCACCAACGCCCATAGACATTGGCATTGTAAGAAATGTTAACCATCGGTTACATCACCAATGCGCCACCAACCTTCGGAACTAAGACATTATGTCCCTTGTGTCTGTAATTACACTGGCTAACTCACCCTTCAAACTGGAACACAACAATACCAAGTACTGCTGTTTTGCGGTAGAATATCTATGCATGATGCATCAGATTAGTCATCTGCGTAAGAAATGTCGTAGTGCTAAATTTAATGAGCTAAGAAATAGAGGATCGGAAATTGATAGCGGGACGGTTCTGCGCACACAGATGACTTGACGTGAGAATAAGCGATAAATACGAAATGTCCAAAATAAACAAAATAACACATTTCTAGTGTTAATATTGTACATAGTGGTATAATAACGTCTGTTTATAGTAAAATCAATTGGTCATCCCAAATTGTAAATTACGTTATAACAGATTAGACTTTTTTTAACTGCTTAATAAATTTCCTCTGAAAATGCATTTGTTAAGAGTGTTATTAGACTTTTTAATTGTTTAATAAATTTCCCGTCTAAATGTTAAGAGTGACGAGAAATTATTTCTTGGTGGTAGGGCTTTGTACAAACCTGTCGGGGTAGTTCCTCGTTCATCATACGGTCAAGGAGCAATACTTAGTATTTTTGAAGGTTTGAAGGTTAAGTGAGCCGGTTTGTCAGATGACACTCTTGCCAGTGTGTCTACGTAATACAAATATATTAAGAACAGCCTAAGTGATCGACTTTGAACCATTGAATATCGTGTGTTCTATATTGTTAATATGCATATTAAGTGTTAATATCGCATATCTTGAACTCGAAGCGGTATTATCGTCTTTATTATTTTTTTTTTTTATAGAATAGGAAGGCGGATGAGCATATGGGCCACCTGATGGTAACTGGTCACCAACGCCCATAAACATTGGCATGTAAGAAATGTTAACCATCGCTTACATCACCAATGCGCCACCAACCTTGGGAACTAAAATTTTATGTCCCTTGTGACTGTAATTACACTGGCTCACTCACCCTTGAAACCGGAACACAACAATACCAAGTACTGCTGTTTTGCGGTAGAATATCTGATGAGTGGGTGGTACCTACCCAGACGAGCTTGCACAAAGCTCTACCAGTGTTGTCAGAAAATAAAAATCGCAAGTCACATATCTTTCTATTTACTTTTAATTACACATTAAATTTTAATTTTTAGTTTTAATGATTACTTACGATAAGAATAGAAAGAATAATAAACATTCTCTAAGTGATAACAAAATATTAAAATATTCCTCAAATTTAAAAATTTGAATTGAACAATTAAAATGTTATACGGATGTATTTTTTATATTTAAACAAACACCGTACATAAATTTACATAATTTTATTAAATTTATAAATAGTATAGAATATTTCTCACTAATTGTTATTTAAACTATTTTTATCGTCCTTAAAATCTTAGCGCGAGACGTCCCCCGGTGGTCCTCAAACTGCCTGACACTTTCTTAAGGAACGAAATTGTCAAAATGTCGGCCGATCACGACAACCAGACAAACTTATAGTTGCACAAGAAACAAAGCAATATAGCCTCTATTACAATTACATAGATACTAGTTAATATGAATGTATATATTGGTCGAGCCGCTTTGAAGATGAGTTACGACAAAAAGTCTGAGATACAAAGATAAGGCTCTACATAAAAATATATTTACGAATTTACTGCGGGTTTTTAATTAATTTTTTTTTAAAATATATATTTATGTTTTAGCGTTTTATATTTTTTTTGTTAATCATATCGCATGTGATAGATCTCGTGAATGTGTTTTTTTATTATTTTGATAATGCAAGAAGTATATACTTTAGAGAGTATAATTATCCTGGCATTCTTCTATAGCTGTAGAACTAGACGCACGGCAGGTCATAATCCACGTTTGGTAGAAATTCCAACAATCAGGACCAAGCGGTTTGCAAGCAGCTTCACAACATGCATAGCCAAATTGCCAAATTCGCTGCTAACATCTGTGTTTCCACCTGCAACAAAGCGCCTATTAGCTTAATTATTGTCAATTAAATGACAATACCATTCTTACTACATTATTATATATGTAAATTGTATACAAATTCGTCTTAGATAGGTACTAAATCTTTTAATTTTACAAAGGCAAAATACGAAGCTACGGGTGGAAACGATTTATAATAATATTGTATTTATAATAATATGTAAGCTTATTTACAAAAGGAAATAAACAAATAATCAAAACTTAAAGGCAATATCGATTTTTATTAAATTGAACAATGAAAATAGTGAACATATGTTTATATATTTTATTTATTTAAGAATAAACATATGAATGACACCATTATTCATATAAGCACCTGAGTCATCGTTTTATTTTCATAAAACACCTTATTTACTTTCATACGATACAAGATCTATACAAAATTTTAACAAACCGTTTCATAACTTTGTGTGACGTGATATACAGACAGTTATTTTCGAGTAATATCACTATAAGATAATGTAATATGTATTGTTAAAATCGGTAATTAAGCAAGATGCAGAAAACTGTATGCATACCATATCAATCTATGTACGAGTGACTCGAGTGAGGTCGGTCTAATTATTCGGAATAATCGCCGTGTACCGATCTATCGATAATTAGCCGCGACGATGTCGCGCGACCGCCCACAAACCTACAGCTTCTCAAACTTAATCATATTGTAAAACTATAATACTACCATCAAAACGTTTAATTCTAAATAAAATATACTAAATTGCTGACGTCTCTGTCACTTGACGGTGAATCTCTCTATTTTTTTAATAATCCCTAATTAAATAAGCCAAATTAGGTCATTTTTACCAGTCCTATACCGTTGAACTCTTGAAGTTTAACTTATCTTACTATTCGTCCGAGGTCTGGCTCGCGCTTAATGAAAGGACGTAGATCTTCCTTTGTCCTTTTCCTTTTTATGGTACAGACCTCTGATAGCGTGTACGCAAAATTTGATCATGATTAGTTGAGTAGTTAAGAAATGAAAACATAACAAATACTCGCTTTTGCATTTATTAGTTTGGATTCATTATAAAATCAAACAAGACAAAACAGCGATATGTTACTATTAACTGAAAGTAAATAACATCGTTTCACATACATTGACAGAAATGCATTCTGGTTTTATTGTAGTTATCATCATCAGCTAATCGCAATCTACCTTTAGACAGCTTTTCTCAATGTACGGCAAAGCTCTCTATTCTTGTCATCCCTATCCAGTTGGATCCCACCACCTTCTTTATCAATCAGTTCCCCTATTTTTTTGATCCGCTGAAAAAACGTAAATACGTTGCTTCTCCCACATTAAGTGGGAGGTTATGTGAAACTCGCAGGCGCCTAGAACGTCCAGTGCACCGGAATACCCACTAATAAACCCTCAGTACCCTCATTGTCTCTTCGGAGGGCGTCACGGGATCGCTTGCGCATACTACCGTGACGCCCCGACGGTTGGCCAGCCTATGTGGGCCTCCAATCCTAGTTCGGTTCCCGAGATACAGAAAACCCTACTAGCTCTGGCGGCGGTTATCAATTCTCATCAGACTACAGCTCGAGGAACTTATTATAGAAAATTACTAATGGTTATTAAAACACTTGTTTTCTATTTATATTTTTAAACCAGTATTTAAATTAAATCAGCGAAAATCATTAAACTTTGAGCACCAATTAATATTCCGAAATAAGATGGATCGTCAACCTCTCGATGAGGTGTCGGAGCGAAACGCGACCATTCCTGTAATCGAATAATAATCGTTATCGCATAATCGATTCATTTAACCCGAAGTTATTCGGGTATGTTGATGTTAGTGATTTTAAAACACGAATAAAGCAAAGATATTTCCTTAAACTTATAAAATTAAGAAACATAAAGTTTAACTAAATGATAATATATTATCAGTATTTTTTTTATTGTATAAATTTTTTATGAGACTTTTTTGTCGTCAATCATTAAGTATATATATATATTTTTTATATATATTTAAACTAATCAGACAGTTTTCTTTTAATAATAATGGTTATGAAAATTCATCTTAAGTTTTAGAACCTTTGTCAATAGAGACATCGCTCCGGCGCCCGCGCAGTTCGAGCGTGTCAACCCACTTGTTCACTGACTGGACAATTACTATTATATTATAGGTCTGGTTAAAACACTTAGCAATTATGCAACGCATGCATGAAAATCCTACCTAATATGATATATTCACCATAACTTTAACGCCTACATAGAATGCACCTGTGTTTGCGCACACAGTTTGCGGATACACGCACGTTTGTGTTCTGTACAATAGGCAAGTTGAGAAAAGCACATGGTTTTATATAAATTTAAAAATTCGTTGCGGCAATTAAAATGTAAATCCGATTTATGTCGCTTAATTTTAATTGTGTTTTTATGATCAGAAAATATATAAAATAAACGTAATAGATTGTTTTTGTGATATGTATGGGAAATAAATTAAATTAAATTATCGTTTATTTTTTACGTATTCAACAAAAAGATGTTAATTCATGTTAGTAACACACAGTACTGGTGATATGGCTTTGTGCAAGCTCGTCTGGGTAGGTACCACCCACTCATCAGATATTCTAGCGCAAAATAGCAGTACTTGATATTGGTGTGTTTCGGTTTGAAGTGTAATTACAAGTACATAGGACATAACATCTTAGTTCCCAAGGTTGGTGGCGCATTGGCGATGTAAGCGATGGTTAACATTTCTTACAATGCCAATGTCTATGGATGTTGGTGACCACTTACAACCAGATGGCCTATATGCTCGTCCGCCTACCTATACTATAAAAAAGGTACATAATATATCAATTTCATCATTACACTTCAGCCCTATCTTTTAAAAATCGTATTTCGTTTACAATCGAGTTCAAATAATAGCTACTTATGATTGACAATCAACTGTCATCTGATTTTTTTTCACTCACTTGTTAATAGCTTATATAGTTGGCATTTATATTTTAAGCCAATTTCACCAAGTTGTAATTGATAATTAATTAATTAAATTTCAGGGCCCCCAATGTTTATTAGCCGATGTACATTAATTAACCTTATACCTACCTATAGTTAAATAATAAATTCCTTATTTAAAGTTGATCAGGCAAATTCCTATGTCGATCGCTATCAAGTTTTAAGTTTTCAACGATCTGTCATTCGTTAACTAAATGTCAAAACGAACTAATAATTCTATTCCATTTTTTGCGCCCGCCCGCCCGCGCAGTAGCGCACTCAATGCGTCACTATTGTTAAAAATTATTGACCAAAAACCTATTGAAATAACTAAACTATTTTATATACTGTAACTAATATATTAAATTATTATAATTACTTTATTTTTCAACGATAACAAAGCTTTAAAAATTAATAATTTTTTTTTTATAGAATAGGAAGGTGGACGAGCATATGGGCCACCTGATGGTAAGTGGTCACCAAACGCCCTTAGACATTGGCATTTTAAGAAATGTCAACAATATCAAATATTGCTGTTTTGCGGTAGAATATCTGATGAGTGGGTGGTACCTCACCCAGACGAGCTTGCACAAAGCCCTACCACCAGTAGGTAGGTAGGTAAATAGGTATAGTCTGTTCTAATTACAGGATGAGTAAAGATTAGCGGCCAATCTCAAGAGAGATTAGACGAATGCACAGACCATATTATACTACACAAGTGTGCACAATACCCGGTGCACCTTTTTTCTTACTTTCATAATCTGATTCGGCAATTCGACACGACTAAAAAGAGTTCAGGCGCAGGACCAACGGCTTTACGTGCTTTCCGAGGCACGAGTGTTCACACTTCCAACTTCCAAATTTCGGACAATAATTTTTTATTGGCCCGACCTAGGGAATTGAACCCAGGACCTCAGGAACTGCGACCTTACATACCACTAGACCGACAAGGCAGGAATAGGCTATATAGTCCAGTAATTAAATGCGTTAAAAGGGCTGGAATAAGCTCCAAACCTTCTCCTCAAAAAAGAGGAGAGGAGGCCTTTAGCCCAGCAGTGGGACATTCACAGGCTGTTACGGTACGGTAAAAGGGCTGCAGTGGTAAATACAGCTTAGTGATATTCTGAATTTGCGACCTTTAACGACCGCCAATCGAACCGCCATCTTAGAAAAATGGTACCATAAATTAGTTTTTCAGAAATATCTTCTCTCCAGCACAAACTACATTAAAAATATTATTCATAACTTACTTATCAGAATACTATATTATAATAATCTACCACATTTGAACTCTACCTGAACTTTTTGTTTGTCAGAACCTTCCGTATAACTGGCCTAATAGTAATAGTTTACATTAAAAGTTTTTGACGTATAATTACGGAATCCACTCACCCACACAAACAGTTGTAAAATAATATGCACAGATTAAGCAAACAAAGAAATGTCATTATGATAATCCTTTTGGGTGCAATAAGACGGTTGTTTGCATATTGTTTAATACAATATGCAAACAACCGAAAAGCATTCGAAGAATTAAGATGATTTACAATCCTTATTTAATTTTTAACAAGTTTTTAGTATTAAAGATACTTAAAGAAAGGAGTCGATTTTTTTAATTTCTTTACCTACTTAACTGTGAAGAGTCTTAGAATTCATCAAAACATCGACAGTTTAATCCCTTAACGGACAAAAATTAACACTTTTATTGTTAATTTCAAAATTCAATGTATCACAATAAAACCATAACCAAAACTATTGAGTCTAGAAAGCTGAAGTCTGGAACATAAATTACATTTTATAATGTAAGCATACGCTAAGAAAGGATTGTTCGAAATTTAAACTTTAAGGGGGAAATGAGAGGGGCAACTTTGTATGAATTTTATGCGTGCCATTTAATATATCTTGCTTAAACATACTCTATAAATGCAAAGAGTGCTCGATAGCAATCTCTTTTTACGTTTAAACTGCCATTGTAGATAGCATAGGAGTTCTTTACCAGCGTAACAACACAACTACCGTAGTAAGTGCTTAAGACCTGCTTCGTTCACAAGAAACCAAAACATTTTACATTAGAACGAAACAGCAACTTTGCCTATGAGATTTATATACATAAATCATTCTCCAAGTTGAGTAAAATAATCAAAAAATAAATCAGTGTATATTGGCAATATTGACGTCGTGAGGTCAACGGCCTCTCGTATCACACTGCGACTCCTATCAACACCACTGACGGTTGCAAGCATCAATCATCGTTCTAAATTTGTATTAAGAAAGCAAATACAAAATGTATAATATTTGTTACCTTCCTTTTTTTTCTTTATTTATCTTTTCAAGTGTTATAAACATTTTAAATGGTCATGTTAAAGTAATTCTTTAACATGACCATTTAAGATGTTTATAAATTACCACCGTCAAGAATTCAAAAATTACTCTTTTCCGTCAATTAAAGGTACTTTATGTTATTCAAATACATGTCGTGCAAAAGAGTCGTGTTGGAAAGTGAGTAATAGAAACGGCAAATTACGATTCGGGACTCCGATCAGGTCACTTCTCCAAAACGAAACTAGTTATGCAACCAATACCACGGAGAACATTTACAATAAAAACCTAAAACTGCACCGTTGCATTTTGTCGTTGGATTACTGGAAAACATAACTAAGCAAATAAATTCATGGGAAATAACATTTTTAGTTTAGACGGTGGGAAACATTTATTTCAAATCAATTAAACGGAGCATCCAAATCTGTTCAGACGTTTTAATTCACTCCTTAGTTATTTTATATATTTAAAAAAAAAATACAATTTGGCTCTTCGAATACTTTAACTATCGGTTTACCTAGTTTACTTTTAAGTGTGTTTATTGTGTTCAAAAGATAAAGTAAGGTTATACGGATGTACACTATCATTTTCGCCACCTACGCAATGGACCCAGTACCACCTACTCGAGATGTGGACAGTGGTATCGCTCAGCCATCGCTCCCGTCGTTTTACAAATAAGTTATCTTTACTACACGATTATTATACTGCACGAGGATCGACAAATAATAATTCCAAGCTTTCATATAACATAGCTCTGCTATAAAGGAATCCATCACTGATATGTTTATTTCTTAATAATAAAAGTGATTCGCTCCTATTTTAAAGTGTTATCCTGAATCATATTGTTCCTCTTTCACTGCATTTTTGAACCAGTTCATTGACTTGGTCTAGTGGCTACGTGATCACGAGGTTTAAACCCTAGTTGGATTGCTACAAAGTTTTTTTGTAGAAAAAAATCCGGTAGAAGTCCGGAGTCTCGAAATTGCAAGTATACACTCCCATGCCTCGGTAAGCACGAAAAGCCGTTGGTGCGGCGCCTGGATTCTTTCCAGTCGTGTCGGATAACCGCTATCAACCTTAGGATCTAACTAATGTTACATTATATCCTTTTCGTGTGTAATGAGAATGTCTCTAACCGGAACAGAGCAATAAACTATAATAATTGCTCAATGATTGGTACTTAGAAACCAGCAAAAACAGCCCTGCTGTTTATAATATAATATTATACGTGATGCATCAAGGATGCTATAGCTGTTTAATCATGTGATCATTTCAATTATTTAAAACTATAAGATCATAAAATAATTATTGTTTTAGGAATTTTCAAACACTGCAAACGCTTTAGGGCCAAATGCAATATTCAACCTAGGATGTATGTTACTCTATTACGAGTGTATTAATAAAATTAATAATAATCAAATAATATGGATATTTGATTATTTTATTTGTGTTACTAGATTTTGATTTGATTGAGTTATAACTATTTATTTGATTACTTCTTTGTCGTCTTCTTCTTTCAAATGTCAAATCAAAAATGACAGAAAGGGAGAAATCTATGTTGAAAACAATATTTAGTAGTAAGGCCGTTAATCATATTAAAATAAAAAGTGAAAAGATCACTTGGTACTGCAGTGGTATTCTGTAAGATATAATTTCGTAACTCACCCGTGATGTGTTGAAGACCGACGGGACTTACTTATTCGCTATTTTGATGCGTGTATCATTTAAATGTTATTGATTTTATTATTAAAAGTATACCTTTAGCTACAATAATAATTGCTTTAATTGATAAAGGAAACAAATTTAATTATAATATAGATGGATAAATATTATTATATTGATCGACCCATATTATTATATATATACTTATGGTAAAACGCCTCTCAGAGGCGCTTGTAACAGTATGTATACTAATATTATAAATGCGAAAGTAATTCTGTATTGCTTTCACGAATAAACCACTGAACCGGTTTTGATGAAATTTGGTATGAAGCAAGCTTGGACCCCAAGAAAAGACTATATATATATATATATATATATATATATATATATATATATATATAGACTATATATCTTAAACCCGAGGCCAACAAAAACACGCGAACGAAGCCGCGGGCGGAAACTACTTGATAAATATGAAAATATTATGTTGTTGGTTCACGCGCGAAAACATGACATGGAGTTGATATATATGTATACATACTATAGATACCTAATGCGTTTCATGGTGTCTGTATCGTGTGACTAAGACCACACAACCATTTAATCACGAACTCATTTCGTTCTCTCCCTCCCGCAGTCCGGTAGCAGAGGTCAAAATGTAATTTAATTAATCTATACGAAGGCAAACTTTTTGCCTTCTATATACGATGTATGAAATTGAACGGACGTGATGTATTATTTAATATAAATAATATTTAAAAACAACATTGAATATATTTTTTTAATGTTATAGATAGCCGGACGGGAAAATGGGCCTCCTGATTTTAAGTGATCACCACCACCCATAGCATTAACATTAAACATTAGCGATGTAACAAAAATTAATCATTCCTTACATAGCCAATGCGCCACCAACCTCGGGACCTGTCCATGTGCCTGTAATTACACTGGCTCACTCACCCTTTAAACCAAATTTACCTACCCAGACGGGCTTGCATAAATCCCTACCACCTAGAAAAGAGCTAAATAGATTTGCAAAACTAAAACGGAATTCTTTAGTTAAGTAGGGTTAGCAAGCAGTTTTGTGTCGTCACTTAACAGGATTATTTGAATTGTAGATTTTACCGAGAAGAGGAGAAGAGCCTGCAGGAAAATCACTGAACTACTAATACACACACCTTTTGACTAATTAAATAAAGCTATATTAATTAAATACAAAACTTATTATTATTATAAATGCGAAAGTGTGATTGTTTATAACGCTTTCACGTCTTAACTACATAACCGATCATCAAGAAATTTTGTATATACGTATATATATCTAAGGGGTATACGGGAGGATATAGAATATTTAACAACTAACCCCTCAAGAGCGAAGCTGCCGGCGATAACTAGTTCAAATATACCCAACCTGAAAATTAACAAATAACTTCACGCTTTTTATAGTCTTTGTAAAGCTAAGATTGAAACTAGCATGAGTCAGATGAATTTTGCCACGTGTATTATTATACACTAGCAGTGGAGATAAGTGGAGGAAAACAATCCAAACCTTCTCCATCATTAGCATATTGTGCAGATTGTCACTTTTGTTACATTATAGTTTTTAACTATGGCTTATGATTCGAAACGCTTCTGATACGTTTTACAAAAAGTTATTATTTCTGTCACGTGTATTAAATATTTTTAAGTTTGTTCTATCAAAATAGAAAACAAAGATTATTGAATGTTCAAATTGGATAGTTTTTAAAATTAATGTTGCAATTTGTTTGAAAATTATTATTGATGTTTTAATATAAATGCGGTTTGCTTATGTAATATTTCTAAGAGTATAAGTTAAACTTATTAAAAAAATAATTTAATAATTTGATATGATCATTATATTATTATTATATATATTCCGAGTATATAAAGTTCGAACTGCCTTCTCCATTTATATTTATAAGTCCAGCGCCCCGCGGTGATACCTGATTGATGGTAACCATAGTTATTATATACTGAGAATTAAGTTTAAAACTTATGGGTCACTGACAGAACTCAATGAATCAGTCGAGATATATTAGACACGATTTTAATGTTCTTATTTTGAAAATGGTAATGAAAAAAACTATTCATAGACACCTTTTAATTTTTTTAATCCACCACGTGAAGTGCGAACCCTTGGACAATGCCACAATACCCGCTAAAACCAGTGTCACCGTTTGCGCCAAGGACTGCAACGCTTATGCATGCTATCATGTCTCGAGAGTTGACCTTCAATGTCTCAGGATAGTAAGAATACCTTAAGTGTAATAGTGCCCTTTTCATGGCGACAACTTCCGGACAGTATGGACTTTACATTCACAAATATTCAAGATCCAGACACGAGAATGAAACAATTCACAACTACAAATGAGAATAGTATTTAATATCAATTTTATGCATCGTACTACTACACACGCAAATTGTATTTAATTTATTAAAGTATGTATGTCTTCTTCTTCTTGTGCCTCTCCACTACTGGAGGTTGGCCGTCAGCTTAGCGAATTTTTCGCGGTCTCGCGCCAATCGAAATAGTTTTTCCACGCTGGCGATCTTCGTCCATTCACGTATGTTGCGCAACCAGGACTTTTTTCTTCTTCCAACGCGTCGTTTGCCCTCTTCTTTGCCCATCATTATAATTTGGAGCAGTTGGTATCGCTCGTGTCTCAAGACGTGGCCCAGATACTCGGTTTTTTTCTTTTTGTTTGTAAAGTATGTATGTATGTGTGTGTTTTTTAATCCGAGAAAGTTGTGAAGTATATACTTCATGCATACTGATATGAATTAATAAAGCGGAAATGGTCCAGTGGATAGAACGTGCGAATCTTAACCGAAGATTACGCGTTCATATCCGGGCGAGAACCATAAATATATCATTTGCTTAATTTGTGTTTATAGTTTATCTCTTGATCGGGTAAGACAAGTAAAAATGGCGGAGTATGGTTTGAATGCTTAGCGATAAAATAAATATAATACAATAGTTTAATTAATAATATTGTTGTAGTTTCATAGAATAGGTGAGATAAGATTAATTATTAAATCTGAGCTTTATCTGTAAATGTTATTTGGAAGACGATTAGTTTAACAACACTGTGTCTTCTTCTTTCATTTGTCAATCAATTATGACAGAAAGAGACAGTCTGTGTTTAACTAAACACCTTTAAATTTTATGGCCGTTACTTTATATATTTATATTATTTTAATTAAACATAAACGAATTGTACGAACTTTTTTGTATACAGTCAACTTTTGTATGTTATTATTGTCCAAACATAAGGCCTTACTTTTAGACAAATGAAATACGATTCAAGAACGATATTGAGAAACCTATTTACTATGAATTATTAATATAAACAATCCAATTATTAGCCGCGAAACCAATTTATATATCGAAATATACAAATTCGATTACAATCTAATCAATTCTCGATTGGAAATCGACGCGATCATCGATCATTCGATACGTAATAAACGGTAGCTATTCGAATGCATTCGGTTATCATGTAAAGCAAAGTTCAATGACCCCGATATTGATGTAGTGAGTTTTTTAATAATTAAGTTAATGTTACGATGTTAGAAGAACAGCCACGAAATTTATTATATAAGAAATATTTCTTAATAAAACTCGAGTATTACAGCAAATTTGGATTATCTTAAATTGCATATCCCTAATCTAAATCAAATAATAGTAATAAGAGATGCGAAATTATCAAGTTATCTGCAATTATAATTGTCGATTTTAGTAAATACGGAATTTATTTACATATAAGTCATTATAAAAAAAGTCGACGACAGTTTGTTAATATGATATGTATTGTAATAATCTGCAATTCCTGTACTAACAAGCCAATCTGGAAAATATTATACTGCGTCTGTGTATGAGCAGGCCAATACCAATTGTAATGGCGATGAAAAGGTTATATATGTTGATATTTTCCAGCCTCAACGGCAGCTAGTTATAATCAAGTGTATAAACATTTCGTGGGGAAGCCCCATGAAAAGATACAAATATTCTGCCAATTTTTATGGTAATCGTAAGCATCCTTTCTAGGATTCCTAGTAATGGATGGTTATTTAAAAATCGTACAACTCTTTAAAACTGTAATTTAACCGACTTTGGTGTTCTAAAAAAAACTAAAATTCATGATGCTTAATAGTTAAACTAACAGCCTGAAAATATGCTACTGCTGGACTAAGGCCTCATCTCCTAACAAGGTTCTGGAGTTTATTTCATCACGCCGCTCCAATGCGCGTTGGTGAATATAGCAGATTTTCATCCGACATATCAGGTTTTATCGCGATAATTTACAGCCAAGCACGAAATGAATCATAAGCACAAATTAACCATATGAAAATTCAGAGGTTCTTGTCCGAGTTCGAACCCAAAATCTTTGATTAAGATTCACGTGTTGTTACCCTTGGGCTATAGACTTAATACATAGTTAATACATAACTGATGATATCGTAATAGAAAAAATAATTATTATTTTTGTTACTTACATATATTTAAAATCTTTGCTACACCGCATTTTATAAAAAAAAAATCGACATTTAATCCAGTAGTCAGACGCATTAAAAAAACAACTAATACTATTATCGTCGCTACTCTATGGGGATCAAAGCCGGACGATGGTCATCCCGAAACAAAATAACGTAAAAACATTATAACAATAAACTTTTTAATGTCGGCTCCGCAAACAAACACGAACAATTTATGCTCTAGTGCATATCCATTACACGCAACAATGTTTAAATCCTGCTTAAAACCTCCTTGCAATATTGGTTGTTGAAAGCGATGCTTTGCCGCCTCCACTGAAAAAAAATGGCGCCGAATTGTATAAAATTATAGCATGGTCTGAGTATTCTGACAATCCGTATTGTGGATGTGAAATGTGACCGAAAGTATGTATGTACTAAACTAATATAGCTTTTTTAGCTACTCAAATAGTATATGATTAACATGATAACATTTTTCCGTTAAAAAGTAAAGTTACACTGATGTTGCTACAGGAACATTTCTTGTTAGTGGGCTTCGAGATTATTCCACTACCATCCAATGAGACTTCGTAGAAAATCTTGAGGTAGGTTTCCATACGACACAGGCAGATCTCCTCACGATATTTTCCCTTACCGCCGATTACGAAATTAATTATAAACACAAATTGGTCATATTAAAATTTAGTTGTGCTTATCCGGGATTATAACCACAATTAATCGGCTAAGTTTCAAGTGCTCTTTCTCCATTGCTTTTGATATTTCTATTTCTTAGTCATGTCACCGAAGCCTGATACATTACCAATTTGCCTTCCAGTGATTTTCAACTTTAAGCCACATGTTTTTATTGACAGAGAATAAAGGATTTTAATGTTATATACATCGGTTATTCTTATATGTTTTCAAATATATTATGTTTAAATAATATTACTAGTATATTTATTTTTTAGTTTATTGATCATACATTAAATAAAATTGTATAAAGTCATTTCTTGAACTCTTTGGAGCAACTATTTAAACTGTTTATGGGAGAAATTAATTTTATAAACCTTATAATAATACAATTAAGGCACTTTAAATATCAACGAGGTTGATTAGATAATTGTTTTTGATAATTTTCCTGCGCTAATGGAGGCCAGACGAGGCTCCACAGATCAATACCTTGTTTTACTTGAGAAGCAAACAATAAATATTGATTTACCAACATAAAGAAAAAAATTAACACATAGACCAATAAAGTTTCCACGTATAAATAAATAAAATAAATATTAGGTCTTACGATTGGCGCTTTGACAGCATAAAATGACGTATATACTTCTTGTACATACATCCTATATTTACTATTTTATGTAAATTCAAATAAGTAGTAGCATATCAATATAATAATAAATAAGAAATAATGATAAGCGTCTTATTTGTAACATTTTCTTTTCGATTACAACAAAACACTTTGTCCCATCATCGGCGTATATGACAAAATCAACAACAATACAAATAAAATCCGCCACTCGTCCTGGGAGGTTTCGGCGCTTTGACGGATAATCCATACCTTATCCAGCCTTTGAAATGTTTCAAAGCACCGGCAACAGGGATGTCCCTGTTGAGGGTGCCGTTGTCGCCAGTACTGCACTATAATGCACTGTTTGGGTTACCGATATCGGTAACACGCTTATTGATTTCGACATTATAAAAACTAAATATAATACAAAAAAAATCTTTATTGACCACCTACATACATTTATATAGAGGATTAATGAGATGATATTTGATTATTTATTTTACTCAATTAGTTATTAAAATGAATAAAAACTAGTGAAGCATTATTTATATTAAATAATATTTCATGAAGTAAAGTTTTTGTTTGTTTCTTATCAAAAGATTTTTTCCTAACAATATGATTGTTGCTGCTGAATAATACCGTCAGAGTTGAGCCACAGCAAGCCATCACCATTCCAATATGGTAGCGAACCTACTAGCAAACATTCCTAAAGAGTAGCATGGCTACCGGAAGTAAAATTCTGTCAAACAACAGCCTTTAATTAATGGGAGAATAAGCAAACCAATTACGATGACTAGTATAATGATACTGGAAAGAAAAAAAAAATAATGTACGGAATATGTTAGTAATTACGTTCCAACCATTATGTATGAACATACATCGGATGATTTCAAAGAAAAATCTACTCTCAAATCGCTACAAAACAAATGCTGTTGATTCTCTTTTCACAATGTATCTCTTTCATCGGAGAAAGTAATGTGAAGTTAATTATTATCAATTGAAACTCTTGGTAATTAATACTTAGGGTTGTCAATTATTTGTAATATAAATTAAGCCGTAAAAAGTTACGATTATATACAAATATATCACTTTACATAACGAACTGGCCAAGTGACTAGAATACGTTATTCTTAACTGAAGATTTAATTCAAGCTCATTTGACAACAGAATGTTCTTATGCAGTGACGACACACAATAGATCTCCCTAAAGACATAATAAGACGAGCTAGTCCCAAGTAAAATGGACAGATGTTTAGCGAGTGAAAAATTGAGTATAATATCACCGTATGTGGTCACCTTCCTTCTTCGCTTTATCCCTAGAACATTATAAAATAAAATAAATAAAAAACAAAGACTTAACGATCAAAGAAAAACAATGAGTGAATAAAAAGTTATTTTCAAATTAAATATCTCGTGACAGATTTGGTATCGGCTATGCACATAAATGACACATTGGACACAAGCATAGACCTTCAGGTCTGATAGGGTGTGAGACATACAAACCCAGAGCCATTTGTATTCTTGAAATACGTAAACATTGCATGATTGAAAACAGCACATGATATTTTATTGAGTTGCGTTAAGCAACCCTAAACTTTGCGTTCGGTAAAGCACTTCGGCGTTATAATGGAGGCGGTGCCTTTCATCATTCATATACTTGTTAATAATAACTTTACCTCTACCATGAATGTTTACCGCAAACAAGAACGCAGGAATTCTTAGCTTCTACTGATTTGCTTGGTGACTTTCAATTGTACCCAAAGTACACATAAAGTGATTTTGGAGATGAGTTGGTGCGCTCGAAATAACAAAACTGCATATTGAAGAATAACATAAATAAAAATAGAAATTTCCTTATTTATCCTTAATCTTAAACAATATAATCTTATAAGAGTAAATTACTAGTAGGCATACTTAAAATAGCCGTGGAGTACCGGCTTAGAATAGTACTCCCCCAATCTCATCCCGTGGGTGTCGTAAGAGGCGACTGAGGGACGGGGAAAAGGGGGGATGGGCAGCAGCGTCCCTCCCATAAACATCTTACCCCCCCTACTGCGCTCGCCAACACGCCTGCCCAGCGCGGCGAGTATGGGCAAACCCCTCCATTAATGGCAGATGCGCCCAAAAAAAAGGCCCCCAGTTACCGGCAAGCCCGCTAGGCCCGACCAAGGTAGCGGTCGCGGTATCGGCAGGGCAGGGGGTGCTAAGAATCACCGGTTCACGGCAGGCTACCGTATAAAACGACTGAAAATGGCAACGTATAATGGACGCTCGATGAGGCTGGACCATCACCTCGCCGAATTAGAAGTAGAGTTAAGTCATATAAACTGGCATATACTGGGGTTATCTGAAGTCCGAAGACAGGGGGAGGACACGATAACTCTAGAGTCCGGTAACTTACTCTACTTCCGCGGAGGTGATAACCTCTCCCAGGGTGGTGTCGGTTTTCTAGTCAAAAAGGATCTCATTAGCAGCATTGTGGAAATCAGTAGTGTGTCGAACCGGGTAGCGTACCTTGTCCTAAAACTTTCCGACAGGTACTCCCTGAAGGTCGTACAGGTATATGCGCCAACTTCGACATACTCTGATGATGTGGTCGAAGCGATGTACGAGGACATCGCAAAGGCCCTCAACGACACCTCGAAGGCCCACTACAATGTTGTTATGGGAGACTTTAATGCTAAAGTGGGAGTACAAGATAGCGGTGAATCGAAAGTCGGACCTTACGGCTTGGGCTGCAGAAATCACAGGGGGCAAATGCTGGTAAACTTTCTCGAAGCACAGGGGCTTTTTTTGATGAATTCTTTCTTTCAAAAGAAGCCTCAGAGGAGGTGGACCTGGCGAAGCCCCGATAACGTGACAAGGAACGAGATTGACTTTATCATTTCGAATAAAAGGCACATATTTAGAGATGTTTCAGTGATCAACAGGTTTAATACCGGAAGTGATCACCGCTTGGTTCGAGGCACTCTAAATATCAACTTAAAAGCCGAAAGATCGAGAATGATGAGGTCTACTCTCCGACCTACCATGCTCCAAGCTGCTCAAGGCTCCGAAAAGTTCCAAATGGAACTTCAAAATCAATTCACCGCGTTGGAAACCATAAGCAGCATTGATGAGAGAACCGACACGCTGGTCAAAATACTGCAAAACACATCCCGCAAGTGTTTTCCGCCACAGAGAAGAGACAACGCACCAAAACTCTCTGCTGAGACACTCGAGCTCATGAGAAAACGACGAGAACTACCATCGTTTTTGTCAGATAAGGCCTTAAACCGAACAATAAAAACGCTGACGCGACGCGATCTCCGACGCTCCAATACCCGTGCCATCAAGGCTGCGATTGAGCAAAATCGGGGATCGAAAGTGTTCGCTCGCAAGTTTGGGAGGCCGCGTCTGACAAAACTTAAAACTGAAAATGGTGGGGTCGTTACCTCTAGGCCTGAGATTATCGGAGAAGTAGAGAGGTTTTATGGGCAGTTGTTCTCTTCAAGATCGGATAAACCCGTGGGAATCAGTATTGATGACCAGCGCGCCCCTCTTATGCGCCATTACTCCGAGGAGCTCCCGGTCGTTGACCAAGGAGAGATTAGGGCGGCTCTAGAACAGCTTAAAAACAACAAAGCTCCGGGAGATGACGGAATCACAACAGAGTTGCTTAAGGCAGGCGGGACTCCGGTCCTGAAAGAGCTAGCAAGCCTCTTTAATTCCGTCATCCAACATGGCAAGACCCCGGAAACGTGGAGCGGGAGTGAGGTGGTACTGTTTTTCAAGAAAGGTGATAAAACCCTCTTGAAAAACTACAGACCAATCTCCCTCCTGAGTCACGTGTATAAGCTGTTCTCTAGAGTCGTCACGAACCGTCTCGCCAGACGACTTGACGAGTTCCAGCCCCCAGAGCAAGCCGGCTTTCGATCAGGCTACAGCACCGTGGACCACATCCATACTGTTCGGCAGATTGTGCAGAAGACCGAAGAGTACAATCAGCCGCTGTGTATGGCATATGTGGACTACGAGAAAGCCTTCGACTCCATCGAAACCTGGGCAGTGCTCGACTCATTGCAGAGATGTCATATCGATTGGAGATATATCGAGGTACTGAGATGTCTGTACAACGCCGCTACAATGACTGTCCACATCCAGGACTGTAAGACGAAGGCGATCCAACTGCGCAGAGGGGTGAGACAGGGGGATGTAATATCCCCGAAACTGTTCACCAACGCGTTGGAAGACGTTTTCAAAACGCTGGATTGGACTAGGTATGGAGTCAATGTAAACGGCGAGTACATCTCACACCTTCGATTTGCCGACGATATCGTCATCATAGCAGAGTCGCTGGAACAACTCACCGAAATGCTGCGTAGCCTAGGCGAGTCTTCCCGGCGTGTCGGTCTCGGTATGAACTTGGACAAGACCAAGGTCATGTTCAATAGGCATGTCGTGCCGGGACCGATATACGTCGAGGGGAAACCTCTCGAAGTTGTTAGTGAATATACCTACCTAGGACAGGTAATACAAGTCGGTAGGAACAACTTCGAGAAGGAAGCCGATCGAAGAATTCGCTTGGGATGGGCAGCATTTGGCAACCTTCGTCAAGTCCTCAAGTCGTCTATACCGCAATGTTTGAAGACGAAAGTCTTCAACCAATGCGTCTTACCTGCCATGACATACGGTGCCGAAACGTGGACACTAACTGCGGGACTAGTCCACAAATTCAAAGTCGCTCAGCGTGCTATGGAGCGAGCTATGCTCGGAGTATCTTTGAAGGATAAGATCAGAAATGAGATTATCCGGAAAAGAACCGGAGTCACCGACATAGCTTGCAAAATTAGCAGGCTGAAGTGGCAGTGGGCTGGTCACGTATGTCGTAGGACCGATGGCCGTTGGAGCAGACGAGTCCTAGAGTGGAGACCGCGAATCGGCAAGCGCAGCGTAGGGCGCCCTCCAGCCAGGTGGACCGACGACCTTAAGAAGGTGGCGGGCACCAACTGGATGCGGAAGGCGGAGGACAGGGAGCTTTGGCGCACCTTGGGAGAGGCCTATGTTCAGCAGTGGACAACGATTGGCTGTTGATTGATACTTAAAATATATATACTATTATATATATCACAGGACAGTTGCAAATGAATAATTATTTTTATTGATTTTGGTTAGGATTTTTTATTAATTTTGTTTGATATTATACAGTTTTTGTTCATTGAAATAAATTATTATTAAAAAAAAAAATTGGCCGCATTTTCAAAGTCCCAGTTCAAAGACCAACAATTAATTTTATGAAAGTAGCTCTCGGTTTACCCCAGAGATAACTTTATATTCTATTATACATGATAATGTATAGCTATAATAATAGTATAATGATGTTCTAATGATAGATTTCGGTCTCGGCGGCCAATCTCAAGTTAGACTAACGCAGCAAATACAGTGCACAAGTGTGTGAGTAAATAAAGGTGCTAAGTGCACCGACACGGCAAATCCAACACAACCGGAAGTTCATGCGCAGGACCAACGAAATTTCGTGCTTACAATTTCTACGTACGAGGCACGGGATGCACACTTCCAACTTCCAGACTCCGGATACTACTGGGAATTTTTTGACAGAAACCCCTAATTACTGTTTACTGGCCCGAACTGGGGCTTGAACCCAGGATCTTGGGTCTATGGCATTATATCTAGCCACTAGACCAACGAAGCAGTCAATATAAATATTAGTCAATAATAATAACATTTGTTCAACAAAACATTTATCATTGTTAAGTAAATTATAATACACAGAAAATTATTTTAACAAAAACTGATCAAAAAGAATATCCTTATATTAACTAGACTTACAATTATTAAAATATTTAGAATTTTATCAAATTATTGAAGAAATTTTTTACTAAGAATTAAAATTATTTTCAAATATTATTAAGAAAATATTATAAAACATTTTAAACAAGTTCGAAATTTCTAATACACAAAATTGAGACTTAACATTTGATTTATTATACAGCGTGATCAATTAAAACTTTGTAAAATATAATATAGTAGTTTGTTGATTTATTTCAAGCACATTCCACACGGTACGGACGAGACGGGACGGGTCGGTATACCGCTTCAGGTTTGGACCTCACTGTCACGAAGATCAGAGTAGCGATGACAAAAAAATAATATGTAGGTATTTTTGTGCTGATTTTTTTTTCTATTGAACCTTAGGTAACATTACGTTTAATTAAACTCGTACCAACGGGATTTAAAAGTGTTTAAATGTTTAACACTTATTATTATACCTAACGTAGTAAAAAGTTTTGTTACATGAATAATTGACTTCATTTGCAATAAAAATAAACCGTTGTTTTACTAGAAAAACGAGTGCTAGTTTACATAATACAATAAAGTTATATTTAAAAAGAAATAAATGTTTTGTATTTTGTCAACGGTACCCACGCAAGCGCAACTGCAAGTGCCCAGAAGCCGCGTATGACGTGCGCAGCGTGGGGCCAATCTGTGAGATCTCACTGTCTTCCCTACAATCACTTCCCTGCAACTTGATCAACTAAATAAACCTTGTGATACCATCTATTAACATATGTTTTTTATTATTTTGTTTTTATATGGGAACGAAATGTTATTATTTTGTTTTGTATCAAAATATATATGAAAATGTATGCACTTAATCGATTATAATTTGGTTTAATAAATGTTTGTCAGTAAACATTTCGATACAATTTATTTTCATTATTTCCAGTAAGAATATAGAATTTGTAAGAACATGTGAATACTAATCAAATACTACGGAGTATACATCCGGCCATGTACCTCTAAACGATTAATTTGTGTTTATAATTCATCCATGTTCGATTCCTTGGGAAAACATCGTGAGGAAACCTGCATGTGTCAGATGAAAATCTACCATATGTGTATCTAACAAAATAAATGAGGAAATGCGAATGGGAGCCTAAGCAAAAATAAACGCGGGAGCTTAAAGTGAAGCAGCATGGTGAACTAGGCTCCAAACCTACCCCTCAAACGGAGAGGAGACGTTAGCCCAGCAGTCAGATATTTATAGGCTGTTATTATACATTTATCTTTTTTAATTGCACTTTCACTTTACAGGATTCTTTTATTAAAGCGGATAAATATCACAATGATTTCGCTACTCTACATTAAAACGTTGGTTGAAGTAATTTATGATTGTATTTTATATAATATCGATATACGCATTAAGTAATCGCTAGTAAGTGAAAAAGCACTATAACGCATTTATATTTAAGGTGTCAGAATGAGTATCAGGTGTCAGAATATACTGAGAATGATCATATCTTTCCCATTTATTTAACATGTATTTTTCTATGCACGCATATTTATATGTATGTATACACAATAATGAACATTTCATTTTATCTCGTTTCGCTCTCAATACGTATTGATAATTTTTGATTATCAAAATCAAAATTGTACAATGATTTTGTTAATCAAAAATGTCCAACTAATTTCATTTCAATAAACATTTTACGTGACTATTCTTTCTTTTCTGTGTTTTCTATAGTGGGTTTATCCAATTTCTTTTTTAATTCCTCCAATTGCTGTTTTGCTTTTTGTGTAAAATGCCCTTCCTCATGCATGGTTTGGGTATGAACAAATCCAGGCATTTTCATTGAGTCTAGTTGTTCTTCTCTAGATGGCTTTTTGCCTGAACCTTCTGAATATAACTTAGCATTCGTTTTGACAGGAGTCAAAAGTATAGTTGGAATGCCTTTTTCATAATCTCGAGAATGTGTATAAGTGCTTGGAATATAGTTAAAAAATCTTACTACCTTGTGTTTAGCCATATTATTGTTCTTTTTATGAATTATTCTTCAAGTTCCAATATGCTAATTATATAATTGTGAAGACAAAATTATTATTTTACCAATTTGTGTTGACATTTTATTTATTTGTCATTATTAGAAATACAGATGACAACTTAAACGGTTTTAGTATTTAAAAGATTAGTAAGAAAATAGAAGTTGAATAAATGAATAAACTTTTAAATCCAATGCATAATTAAAGATTATTGAACAAAAGTTAGTAATTAGTAATTAAAATATTTGATTATTCATTTTAAGTTATATTAATAGAGCACAGCCAATAAGGTAATGTTAAGGTGAACTAGGTGAGGTTAATGTAAAATTAAGGCGAGATACCCAAAAGAATTGTTACCGAATTATTTGCGAGCTCAAGTATTAGTAAAAACTACCAAGGTTCCATGTGCTTAATTTGCTTTTAAAATTTATTTGGTGCTCGGCGGTGAAGAAAACGTCGTGAGGAAACCTGCATGTGGCAGAAATCTTTCTGCCATAATGAATCCAAACATTCCACAGAAGAGGGTGAGAGGACTGTGGGATATCCAATGGCTGTTTCTAACTTCAAATAAGCTATGAACAATTTGGATAACCGTATTGATTACTTGTAGCAGCGCGTTACATAAATTTAAATGATTAATCAAAAACGTTTACAATTATTTTTTTATTTCAAATGTCAAACATAGTTATATACAAGTATTGTATGTAATTGTACATTTCTATATTAATGAACAATTTACTTTTCTTCCTTTCGTGATAATTCACCAGTTTTTTCTTCTTTCAGCTTTTTCTTTAACTTCTCCAACTGTTCCCTTTGTTTGTTGAAGAAGAATTGTTCCTCTTGTGCGGCTCCATACCGTCCAAGACTTCCACCAGATTCTCTTACACTTCCGCCAGCCCCACCACCCCTCCCTGCTCCACTGCCAGGTGCTCCAGAATGATTTGATAAGCTGTTGTTCCTTAACATGGGTTTTAGAAAAGTTTCTTTCCACTTCCGTTGAAAAATATTTTTAATTACATGATAAGACCTCATTTTAGCGGATTGTTTCGAAAAACTGCTAAATAGTCTACATTGTGCTGAATAAAGTGTTACGTGGAAGGACATTTTGTTAATTTTGGTTTGACTTCTTAAATGACAGATATTTTTTTGTTTAAATAACAACCAGTACTAATTTCCTTTTTAATATTTTCATCAAAAAAGTTCAATAATCTCTACTTATACTACAAACGTTAGTATTCGGAAATTTTTCGTTCACACTAAAACCAAAATTCATCGACAAGTTTTAACTTTCAGATAGATTATTAAATTATATATTTTATATATTTCCTTATTCAAGTTAAAAAAAAATTTGTTTTTTTTTTCATCATTTAGAGATTTTTTATTTGAATTATAGGCTAACTTAACGTTAGCCTATAATTAGTATCTATTTTGTAACACTGTTTTTATATAAGCAATAAGAACATGTTTTTCTTAATATATATGACGCTGGCTTCCTAATTATTAAATTAAAATAGTTTTTAGGTCATACAGTAGACACAAGCTATTTTTTATCCCAGAATGTAAGACAGGATAGCCACGTGTATTATCTGTTATAAAATATCACTGACAAAGGAGCCTTATTTCTTAGATTAAATAGACTAAAATAGTATTTTAAAGTAAATAATGTTGAAAAAACTCATACAGTCATTTAATAACAAACAAACAGTTCACTCGTTTCAAGAAGATGATTTAGGGTATTTCATAAAAGTATATTTTTTAAGTCAGCGCTAGGTGGCGCTGCGATCGCGTACTTCGATTCGCAATTATTTCTTATATTACCCGTACAAGGTCCGGATTAAAAACTAGCTACCCAAGCTATATAGTTCCTTATATTTTTACAAATATTTTTTTTAAATAATATTTTTTATTTATTTACATTGTATTTTTTATTTCCATTGTATTCATGCATTAGTATTATTTATATATTAGTATGGTTGGTGGCGCATATGCTCGTCCACCTTCCTTCTATAAAAAAAAAGTATCATTAGTAACAGTAGGTCTTTATTAAATCTATATTTTTTAATTAACATTAATATGCTCTGGTAATTAAAACTTTGCTTCACAAGTTAGCGCTATAATTTAATTATATTTGTTAGACGCTTAATAATTTAATTTGACTCAGTTAATTGTTTTTGTTGACTAATTGCAATTTTGCCATTACTATAAATATATGCAAAGATTGATTAGACAGCATTCGGGTTCATAGTGTTGCTTGGAAGAGATATAGACTTTAAAACATGAAATTATTTAAGGTAGGTACCATTTCTTGCTTTTTATTTTCTTAGTACATTTGATTGACACCTTCTAGCTAGTAGAACTTTGTGCAAGCCCACTCATCAGATATTCCGCTAAACAGGAAAACTTAGTATTGTTGCGTTCCGGTTTGAAGGAAGAATAAGCCAGTGCAACTAAATGCACAAATCATCTTCGTTCCCAAGGTTGGTTGCGCAATGTGTCACCATTGCGCAGCCTAGCTAGCCTAAGGAATGGTTAATATTTCTTACATCGCCACTGTCTATGGGCAGTGGTCACCTGACATCAGTTGGACCATTTGCCCGTCCGCCTATCTATAACATAAAAAATTAAGATATAAGATAGATATTCTGTATATTATAATTATTTTTTGTTATAATATATTAATTTTTCAGGTCTTGCTACTATGTGTGACGATTTTATCAGAATGCACGAGGTAATATATTAATATATATATTTAATATTATTTACATGCTGTCAATATTTTTAATATATTATGTAAAATGTATTTTTCAGAGAATCAAAATCAATTGATTTTGACCCAACGGAAGACCAAAGAGTTGATTATGATAATCAAGAGGAACGAAGTGCATCCAGTACAGAGGAATGTTTTTGTTTACCAATAAATCCTCTAGGGATACGTGTTTCAGAACATTTTTCACTTGACGGTGAACAAGTTAGACTGGTTGTTTACTTGTATAAAAATAAAAATAACAAAATTACAATATACATACCGAACAGAGAAAAACAGATTCTCTTACCGGATCTCACACTTGACGAGAAAGATGGATTAGATATAATTGATACGCAAAAAGTTACTGATTTCTTTTATATTTATGCAGATATGACTATCCCTGAAAACAACCCTTCAAATAATGAGCAGTACTTGCCAGGGAAACGTAGACCACAGCTGATCATACCAGGCAAGAATCTTAATTTAAATGTCGAAAAAAAATTACCAAATTACAACGATCATTTTTTATATTATCCCGGAGTTGAAAATACATTTCCACCAATACCTGACACCCTTGATTCACCTGATACGAGTGAAAACGAAATTAATTCTGGACATCCACCAGAAATACCAAATATAAATGAATATCTACCAAACTATCACTATTATCCAACTGTAAATGGTATACCAGGAAATGGGAATTTTATAGCGTATAAGCCGCCAAGAGTTCTTCCATTTAAATATACACCCGAAAATATGCCGAATATAAAAAATCAACTTAATGAAGGCGGAATTCTGATGCCTGACACATCTATACCCGGAAGTGATAATGGCTATGTTTTGAAAGTACCAAATGTATTTACACCTGACCCGAATCTTCAACAACCTTTCGAGCAACACCAACAAGTTCACGAGACTCCCTTTTCTGATAATATTATTTTTGTTCCATCCTCTGATGTAATTCAACAATTTGAGCCTGATGTAAGTAATGCAGATAATTTTCAATTGCGCCCTCAAAAAAATGCATTTTTCACTCCCTACATGGAATACACTAATCAGCAGAAGACGTTACCTGGAAAAAAATTTGAAGAGTGGTTTCAGAAACAAATCGCATTAATACTACAAAAAAGATATTCAAAATCTCAAGCGATAGATAAAAACGAATTAAGAACATTAATTTTGAATGTATTGCATAAAAATGGAATAATCGTAAACAAAACTGGCCACTTAGTTGATTCCAATGGTAATTTTTTAGATTTAACTAACGTACAACTTCGTCCAATTTTATTAGGGGATCCTGCTGAATACCATAAATTATTAGCTGCGCAAAAATGTGTCATACCTCACAAATTACCATATTTTGAAGCAATTCTTGTAACTCTAAAGAATCCACCAAAAATTTTGGGTATAGTACCGCTGGGAAAGACTTTCAATCAAATACTATATGAAACTAAAAAAATTTGTAATTCCGGATTGCGTGGTAATGAAAAAAATTGTAAGGGAATTCAATGTAACAAAAACAAAATCAAAGCCTACGAAACAGACAAACTAAAAGTATTATTAGGAAAAGGCCTTCCGTCAGATGGTACATCACTAAACTTAAGACCAATAGGCCAAAACCTTCTTCATACACTCATTATGAAGGACCCAAAGAGCAAAACTGGCATGAATCCCGAAGACAAGCTATCTTCAGAGAACATTGATTTTCCTGAGGATTTAGAAAATAAGAAAATTGAAGACGATGACGATTCACCGGGCATAAGGATTATTGGAGGACATCCGGCAATAAGCAGTGGCGCCATGGTTCAGAACAAGGGTAGATCTGGACAGGATTACGATTGATTAAATAAGATTTAAAACTATATCTATAAATATAATATCTTTTATGTTATACTTTTATTGCGAGTTTTAATAATAATAAAAGTTTTAGCAATTTCAAAAAGTCATTTATCTCAGTTTGATCCAACAGCTTAGGTTAGAGTTGTAGCAAAGATTTTACCATTAAATAATTATATACCTAACCGAAATTTGCCTGTTCAACATATTTGTCCCAAGGTTTTCCGCAACCCAAAAAGAAGTCTAGCTACTGTACTAAACAATATTTCTGTGGAAAATAATTGCCAGTGGTTTAATTATAAATAAAAATAAAACATTATTTTCCGAAAATAAAGAAAAACTTAGTTAAGATTATCTCAGTTGCATAGAAAAACCTTAGGGTTTTTGAGCCTTTTTACAACGTTTACGAATAGGATCTATAATTGCAGGACTGTGCCGTACGAATTTGAAACTTTAATTATATTTATTTAAAGGCTGAGCCATGCAACTATATTAATAAATGGATACTTACACTTATTATACCTATGTCATTTGTATTCGACATAATTTTCATGAAGGATGGATAAGTAAAACCACCATGAAAAAAAATATTTCACATTGTCAGTGGAACAATTCATTATATATAGGTATAATTAATAGTAAGGACCGTTATTTTTTAAAGAATTAAGATCGTAAGCCGTCGAAAAAATAATACACCATTTTGCGCCATCTATTAAGTGTTGGATGTACTACATCAAAATGTGTTCTATATTGCCAAAGAATGTACGCCATCTACTGATAAAATTTTGTACTTGTTGAGTTTTTCTAAAAGTTACAAGAATAAAGAACAGATGACACTCTTACAGTCTCGTGTTAATAAATATATAGATGGCGGTTATCTAAGTTTTGTAAAAATAAGGATACATTTTAGACAGATAATTTTTAACTGTGTTAATGTTAACTATTTAAAAGTTTATTTATTTAAAAAATAAATAAACGAGTATTAAGCCAGATAGTGTATTATCACTCATTCATATACATTCTACAGTTCAATCATTCCAAAAAAATCAAGTCAAACAAGTCTCGAGCTCAGTCAGTTGCAACTGGCAGTCAGTGACCGAATCGAATTGCAGTAGGAGTGTCGCTCCTTCGCGCTAAAAATATCATTATCGAAACTGTCGTTTTTAAAAAACAAAAGATACTTGGATTTCTGTGACAAGAATGAAACAACTTTGAAATAAAACCCAGTTAGTCTGTGGTGCCTTGCGCGTCAGTTTTACAATTATGTTTTGTTAAATAACGTTAATTTGCTTATTTGCTGTGATTTCGCGGTATTTACGTTGTCCTGTTGTTTGTGAATGGAACATCAACAAAACGTGTAGCTATGAAAGGATGTTGTTAGAGTTTATTGACCAAATTTCCGTATTAATAGAACTTTGAAAATTGATGGGATTGCACTACTGGTAAGCAAATGTTTTTCTTACTTAAAATAACTTAAGCTAAGTTGCTGTTAAGTTGGTCTGTTGATATTTGTCTATTTATATCGTGTAACCCTTGAGAATAATTTGAATGACAATATATTTGCCATCATTGCAAGTAAAATAGATGTATTTATTATTTAGACGGATTTTCATGTGCTTTTTAGGCATGTTTTAAGATACTTTGATTTCTAATACATTAATTCGCTAATTTAAAAAAATGTATACAATTATATTTAAGTTACGAATGTTAATACCATACTTTTTTTTTGATGGAATTATGACTAATATACATTTGAAACCAGGTACCAGTGTAACTAGTAATTATAAAATTGGTTTGTTTTGCAATATTTTTCGCCACAACAGCCTTGAACACTCGGTCCGTTCGATCTGTGTTTAAGAGATATAATTAATGATAAAAACATACAATGTTTGACGTAAAATGTTTGTGAGCCACTTAATGCTTACATGAGCAAATAAAATACTATTATATATATATTTGGTAAATATCACTTACTCAAATTATATTTATATAATCTCTAGAAAATTACGTTTAAAACCTTAATTTGTGGTTAAAACGTTACATTAACAAAAATTAAAATAAAAACATAAAATATACAGATTTCAGTGACGGCCCGTAAATCACACAACTGGGGTAAATGCCTCCTCATGTTTGGAGCGTAATCTATAACCCTGCTTCAATACCGGTTGGTGGATATTTAACTGGTAGAATTTCATTTAACGCACGCAGGTTTCCTCGCGGCGTTTATATTAAACATGTGAAAACTCAGATGTCCTAATTTGAACCCGCGACCTTCGATTAAAATCCGTTTTCCACTCCGGCTTCTCGTCTCAGATTAAAAAAAAATAAGTTTAATAGATACTTAATAGATTAAAAACATATAAATAATTTGTTATATAAAAACAATTAAAGAGTTTAAAAATACTAACTTATTTAACTAGTATACAAATAAAATGAAAGTTTCAACTGATCTAAGATCAAACAACTCTTAACAATAAATGACAACAAAGCTAAATGAGCGATTTACTCACGATTTTTTTATACTTTCGAAGATGATAAATTCTCTTTAGATGAATATTGCGTCTCTTAAACAATTTATTTAAAAAAATAAACAAGTTCGATGCTTTATTTTCAAAGAAACTTTGATATGATTGTATATATGTATATATTATGTGTTATTTATTATTTCTACGATTACATTTATAATACATCTCGTGTTTGACGATGAAAGAAAACATCGTGAGGAAACCTGTATATGAAATTCTGTCATATGTGTATCCCAGCTTAGCCCAGCCGTTGACTTTACTATTTTTACGCCGAAGTATATATGTATATAATAAGTTATTGGCTGCATAGATACCATCAGGTGGCTTTACTTGCCAGGTGCTCTCCCTTCCTTAAACATAAACTGGATGTGTAAAAATAAAGTCTTAAACTGCTATAAATAAATGGAAGTTCTCATTTGTCCACATTACTCTGATAACTTGTTTACCATTGTTTAAAATTTATTGTTATAATAAATAATTGAGTGGATCACAATTTTAATACCAATATATAAATAATTTTTAAAATTGGTCTGGTAATTTCTTGTCCAATCTAGCTTTAAAATATAAATAACATGTATATGTTCCACTGCTAGGCTAAGGCCTCTTCTTCATTTTGAGGAGCAGGTTAGGAGCTTATTCCAGCACGCTGCATTAATGTAGGATGGTATACAGATGTGGTAGATGTGCAACCGACGCATGCAGGCTTCATCACGATGTTGTCCTTCAGCGCCGAGCATGAGATATATTATAAATATAAGTTAACCACTTGAAAGGACAGTGGTGCTTGCCCGGGTTTGAATCCGCAACCTTAGGTTAAGATTCGCGTGTTCTACCCACGGGGCCATCTTGGCTTGATAATATAGATATTGAATTATAACCTTGATTATAACATAAGTTATTAAGTTAAATGGTGATAAATCACACGTTATTTTTAATATGAAAATCGAAGTTTTTCATCTGTATTTTTTGGTAAGTGTCAATTGTTATATATAAAACATTAAAAAAAACAAGATGGTGGATGACGTCGTTCGGGCCGGTCAACATAATTCGACCTTGACATAAGATTTTATTATAACAAATTTTAGTATATAAACACTTAAGTGTGTGATTAAATAACGCTTTGATGTGTCAAAAACGAGCAATACCTGATATATAACCTAACGCTTTGTACGTCATTTAAAATACATATATTAAAGCAATGGGCCACCTGTAGTAAGTAAGTAAATGGCCAATGCGCCACCAACCTCGGGAACTAAGATGTTATGTCACTGTAATGAGTGGGTAATAATCCCATAACCTACCCAGAGGCTTTCATGTGGTGTGGGCCCAGCATAAAATATAGAAAGCAAATTAATAAAATTTAATGTATAATGCTCAAGCTCAAATATAATTAATTCGTATTTACAAAATAAGAATACCTATATTATTGTTTTAGGCCTTGCGATGTCTTTTAAAACCGAAATACTTCCTATAAGATACTATGATAGGTATATAATGTCAAGGAGACTAACGCAATACATTTATACGAAATAAAAACATCATTTATTAAACGATAAACTAACCCAGATAAGCTAAGGCTAACTACGTCATAACTTAATATTGACCGCGTGATTTTTTCGCCACCAAACGGATTCATTGAAGCGCGTCGGTATTGTCCAGCCGTTCTTACGTAACCTACTAACTTATAGTCAATCTTAGACTAGGTACTTATATGTCAATATAAGGGCCGCGGACGCGTTATATCGGCAGCGTTTATCGTATGTATCATCCGATATTTGTTCTTTGTGCAGCCTGTCTGGGTGAGTTTCACCCACTTACCAATTATTGTACCGCCCATTGTCAATACTCTGAATTACTGTATTCCGGTACAAGGGTAAGCGAGCCAGTTTTATTACAAGCGTTGTAGCCACTTGGCTTATAGACTTAAGCACAAGGGACATAATAACATCTTATTTCTCAAGTTTGGTTGCACATTGGTGATATGAAAAATGTTTGTCACTTGCCATCAGATTTTGCCAGCGGGCCGTCATATTATAAAAAAAGGCTCGAAACTCAGACGCTACTATTTAAAACATATGGCAACAAAATGTTTTTTTTTTTTGTTGCAATGATGCAATTGTTCTTGTAAGAGCATTGATTTCTGTACTTGTTATTTGGTAGCTTAGTTATGACAAAATAGTAAAATTGTTATGGGTATATTATAGTTTATATTTTTAGAATATTGCTCAAGATGCCCTGTTGCTAGAACACGTAAATCCTAACTGAAGTTCAAAGCTTCAAAACCGGACAAGTAACTCTTAGTTTAATTCAGATAATGTATAAAATAACGTTTATAAGTCATTTTTGCCTTTGCACGTTTGTTTAAAAACATTAATAAATAAGGCACGTTACTCATCACAAGATTTGTATAGATGATAAAAAAGCGAGCAGTTAGTTGTTGAGTTGTAAACATATGTATTTTAATTGTATTAAATCGACATACCTTGTATTTAAATGTTGAAAATGAGGAACTACTATTTCTTGCCGTTTCTTATAGTTCGTTCGTAGAATCTACATTCCGAATCAGTGGTAGCTTTACATCTTTACTAATATTATGAATGCGAAAGTAAATCTGTCTGTCTCTGTCCCTTTCACGGCTAAACAATTGAACCGAATTTGATAAAATTTGAGTCAGTAAGCTTGAACCCCAAGGACGAACATTGACTTCAATCAAGCACTTGACTCCTCGGGCAAAGCGCGTTCGGTAACTAGTTTAATACAATCCTGTAAAATGACAATTCAAAACAGCTTCTAAAATCATAATTAAATAAAGTATATATTGCTTTAATTTATTTGAACTATGCATGTGTCTGATTGTTTCTTTACGTTACTAAGTACCTGACACTTACCTTGACACTTACCTCATTATCTATGCAGACATATAAACACCAAGGCTTTTATTTTAATTACTAAAATATATACTTAGTCCATTATTTATTGCACAATATTTTTGCATATATTTCTATATCGTTCTTTTATAAATATTAATTTCGAGATTGGGAATATTTTATTTAAAAATAACTAATAAGCTTAAATATAAAAATATAATAAATAAAGTTTAATTAAAAAAAAGTAAACTTATTCATTAAGCCGAGATGGCCTAGTGGTTAGAACGCGTGCATCTTAACCGATGATCGTGGGTTCAAACCCGAGCAAGCACCACTGAATTTTCATGTGCTTAATTTGTGTTTATAATTCATTGGTGGTTTTATTTAAATTTCTTCCAGCTCCTTTTCCGTGACTTACCGGTCGGTATTTATCATATCAACTGGTTTTCGACATCCTTGAGATATAATGTCAAATCGACAACCAATATAGTTATTAATATTTTATTATTATTAATTACATATATTTAACTTAACAAAACTATGTACAGTCATTTTATAATATATAAAATTAAAAAAAAAAAAAAACAAATTACACATTACAAATTTATAGCAAAAACACGGCGTCTAAAAGTTTGTCTAGTGGCATTGTACCCAAGACGCTGACACTATTGCCTCTCTGCACCACTAGACTCAGCCTTTGAGCTAACTAAGCGTCAGTTCTTGGGTCACCAAGTTGTTTATTATTAATTTGTGTATTATATTTTTGGAAACTTCGTATAAGAGTTTATAATTATAAATATACAGATTGTAAGTACCTAAGCTAGCTGAGGTAATAAGTGTTAAGGCATCATTTTGTTATTATTAAACATTAATTAATTTAAATTTTTATTGTACACCTCATAACAGTATTAAAAAATAACCCAAAACAAATAATAGGTGGTTCTGAATGGTGATTATACAGAGATCCGACATGAAACTCCATGGTAACTTATTTTCTTTAATAAAATACATCGTATATAATATAATTAAATTAATGTGTGTATGATAGCGGCCATGATTATGTTATTATATTGCGTGCCTCGTTGGTCTCCCGATGTCTTAGGTTCAAATGCCAGGTCGGAAAATTAAAAAGTTATTTTATATAGGTTTTCCTGTCGAAGAATCTCATTAGCACCCCGGACTGGAAGTTGGTAGTGTGTACGCTGCCTCGAAAGGCACGTAAACCCGTTAGTCCTGTGCCTGAACTCTTTCCGGACTTGTCGGATTGGCGTCCTATCGGATTATGAAAGCAAAAGAATGGTGAGTGCACCTTGTGTTTGAGAACACACTGTGCCCTATAATATGCCCTGCGCAGTTGCCTAATCTCTCTTGAAATTGGCTGCTGTGTCCGAATTCGGTCAGGAGGACATCATCATAATCAATTTTATATATTAAGATAAAACTATTAAATAAATATTTATATATTGATATTTATAACCAAGATTATTTTCAAAAGTTAAAGATTAAATATAAAAACCATTTAGGAAGAATATTTTTGACCTTTGTGCTATCTTAAATCACACCAATAAATGATAATATCGGAAACACTTTAGACATGCTAAATGGATTCACAAACATATGTTTGAACTTTGAAGAATTTTGCGTCAGCGTAGTTTTTTACATCAGATAAAAAAAAGTTGATGTTTCAAATTGTGAATTTCGAAACACGCCATTTATACTGAATTAAAAGAATGGAATAACCCTAAATTGTTAGAAGTTAATATACATTTTTTAAAAGCAACATCGTCGTTATTAATTCTTAAATTATATATATTTTTTTATGTTTTTATTTCTATAGTATTTCTACCAACACGTCAAGTGCCTATGTTAATAAATTTCTCTACGGTCCATATTTCTACCACATTACTTTCTATATAAACTGGCGATATGGGTATCAAGGGATCCCTTTGTGTAATTAATAAATGCTACTGTATATAATACATAATATAAGCAAATCATATAAGTGTATCATCTTAATCTTGTTTTTGCGTTAGTTGCGTAAGTTTTACGAATATCAAAATTATGACCTTATAATCATTAGGAGGTCCCAATCTTGATTCAATGTATTATACATTTTTTTGAAGAATAGTCGTTATTATTCATTTTTTATTAATTTCAACTAATTTAGAATAAGGCTTAATAAATATTTAATAACATACTAAAAACTCTTATTTATTTATTTAGGGTTATCAACATGACATACAGTAATCATTACAAATTAGGTCTAAGGGTAAAAGTTTGTATATATACATAAAGAGTGCACTTGTGTTTGCGCACACACTTGTGCATTATAATATCTCCTGCGAATTTGGCTGATAGAGCCCTCTTGAGATTGGCCGCCGTGGCCGAAATCGGTCTGGAGGACATTATTATATATACATTGTATATACTCTTGTTGATAATATTTACAATGTTGGCCATATATCGAATCCAGTGCAATTTGATTTCACTCATCCTTCTGATAGAAAAAAAAACGGGTTAAAATATTTTTCACAGACTGCTAAGATAAAAATAACTGCAAAGTAAGCTTAATTAATTTATTTAAAATCTTTTTAATTTCTTATATAAGAAGACATAGGTACTGTCAGCAAAATTTTAAAAGTTTTGACACCAATCAAAGTTTTAAAATGTCATTAATAATAATTAATGTATGTAATATTGCCTGGATATACAAACATTTAAGTGCTAAAAAATACATCCAAATTATAGAAAACATACACCGAAAGCACAGACAACATCTATGGAGATATGATTATTTGAATAAAATAAATATATTAAATTAATAATAAATATACATATAATAACATTAATAATATATATTTTAATATATAGGCCAAATTACCATTGTAACAAAACAGTTTTATGATTTCTTTGTTATTGTAACACTTGTAGAGCTAATGTCATTTATTTCAATTGCCTTCATTGAATTAAGGACGATCATCAATCATTCTATTCTCCACATTACATTAAATCCTTTAGTTATATATTATACTTTACTTTAGTTATGTATTTTTATTAGTTATATATATACAATATTCTTTATATTATATACTATAATAAATTGAAAGAAAAAAAGTAATGTACTCGTATTTTTTGAAAGTTTTTTTTTATTTCATTGGGGGCAATGGATGGTATATAGTAACTGTGTCCATAAACATGATTACTGTAAGAAATATTACATTTCATACATCTCCAATGCGCCACCAACCTTAGGAACTATGATGTTAGGTCCCTAGTGCCTGTAATTACACGTCGAACATGAATATAACTATAATAAGTATTGCTGTTTGGCGGCAGAATAGCTGATGAGTGGGTGATACTACACAGGGCATGCACAAAACCTTACCACCAAGTAAGTTCTTAGGTTATGTGTCGAGGAATGATCGACATGCTTTTGGAAGACTTCTTTTATCGTCGTGGAGAATACGAGCGTTATCACGTCGACTATCCGACTTTTCTGAAATGACTTACAGTAAAACATTAAAAGTTAAATTAAATCTATACAAATAAATATCACACAATGAAAGCTTGACAAATTGACAAATTTAAAACGAATCTTTTATCTTTTTAAATCTATGTATAAAATTGTAATTAGGTCACGTTCATATAATGTCAATTAGTCATTGATAGTGAAAATAAATTTAAATTAATCGTCCGTACGTCCTCTTCTAACAATTTGCAAGTAAAACGCAGTAATCACTAAATATATACATGATATATATATTTACTTATAATACATAGATTACATTATAAGAGCCGAGATTAGAATTCATAAATCTAAACCAGAGGTAGCGAGTTCAAAGTCTGCCCGGGACAGATAGACAGATAAACATCGCGAGAAAACCTGCATGTGACAAATAAAAGTCACACCGCATATGCCACATATATCTGTGTTATATATTCTGAATATGATAAAAGGTTCCAAATGACATTCAGGAGTAATCTCACATGTTTAATCAACCAGATAAAGTTAGGGCTATTTCAATTTATCTCAATAATATTGTATTTAACTGACCCGAAGATACCGTGCAAAATCGCATTCCAAGGTGAAAAAGGTAAGGTTAAATTTCTCAAGCGCTTGCGCATCTCAAACAGGTTTTTTGCATTAAGACAACGTTTCTTCATATCCACGTGTGTCCGTTTTGCAGAATTAGGCTGAGGATATACAAAAGATTTAAAAATTTTATAAAACAAATATAAAAGTTTTGTAATACTTTTGTTGTAAAATATTTATATACATATAGTATAATTATTTTGTACGTGTGTATATCACTGTACTCAGTAACGCCTAAGTCGATTTTGATTTTATTTTTGTTATGTATTTGAGTGAAGTTTAACTTGAACCTAAATAAAAAAAAAACTTAAGTCACCCATACGATGACGAAACGGGCAGTTAGTTTCATATATTGTATAGAAAAAGTAATGAGCATCTATAGTATATTTACGAATTTCAACTTTATTTACAACCTCAAAAAGGTCCAAAAAATGTATCAGATAGGGTTTTAGCATTACAAAGTATGTAAAGGATTTATTTTAAAGGTAGAGAAGAGTCTTATACAGTTTGAAATGTATCATAGAACTACGTAGAATACATACATGTATAGAAAACTAGCTTCGTTCGCGGGTTAGCGCGCGTGGCTGATAGGTGTCAAGTACCTTATGTCCTTTTCTATAATCCTGACAACGTGTATGCAAAATTTCATGAAGACAAGTTGAGTAGTTAAGACGTAAAAGCGTATGAAGCAAATTAACAAATAAAACAAACTTTCGTATTTGTAATATTAGGATATCTATAATATCGTCCTCTATAAAAATGTATTTTATGTTGTACTGTATTTATTTTTGTAATACTAAATATCCCATTAAACCTTAACGAAATGCTGAACTTAAACCAATTCGTGGTACTCTTTATTATAAGTGTATAGTGGTGAGTCTTACCCAACAATTTACCAAATCCATAAAGCGACGTAATCCTCTCAACATAGTTGGTGACCGACGAATATATGTGGGTTAAAGGATCAACTACCAATATGGCTTTGTGGTACAGCCGAACAGACGGACGGGAAGCAGCAATTTACGACAGACCTGACCGTTCGGGGTCAATTGAACGCTGGATTGAGTTCGGGAATTGACGCTCATATGGACTGCACACTTCCTAAACTCATTTGTTTGATGACTTCTTAAAGTGGCGCCGGCTTTTTACAGCGTAAATATTATGCTTGGATACGAACATTTTATTATGTGATTGTTACGCCTTTGACTACCTAAACTAAAGCTATCCTTCTTCATTAATACGAAAGTAAAACGGTAAAAGAACAGTCCACTAGCTTACCGCTTTCCTCCACACTGCTACATTGTGTGTACAACATAAATTGTAACGACAATAGTACTTGGCTGGATTTGCACCCTCAATCTTCAGTTCAAACTCATATTGTTGTTGCCATCTTGATTCAATAAACTCATCAATTACTTTGAACCTAATTACTTTTTAATCTACATAACATCGGGAAATGACGTCGGTATATTAGACTAGCAATGCGGATAACCATATTGCGCGGTAAAAATTACGTAAATAGTCGATTATCTTTGTTTTTTATTGTTTTACATACGCGAACTTCTCACAGCCTCTCCTCGTCTATCTTCGCTGATCAAGTTGTATTGCACGTATTCATATTTCCTCGCGTTTAACACCACACCCTAATTAGATAGCTTATAAGGCCAAAATTCCCAAAGTCCTTTCAACTTGCCCGAAGTCCGGAAACTGCCAGTGTTATATTTAAGAAATTAATGTGTTTGGAAACTCTTTCTGGTTGTGTCGTGCGTGTGTTTTTGCACACGTGGGTACTGTCCTGCGTTTGGTCAGTCATCTCTTGTTAATAGCCGCCGTGGCTTTAATCAGCCAGGAGGACATTATCATTATTACGCTAGCAGATAATAGACAAAAATTTCTTAAGTAGACCAAATGTATCGAAGAACGATAAAAGAATGATTGAGCCAATTAAATGATTAAGAATCTTGCGTCATGACCGCATTCAATGATTTTCATTATCTGTGGAAGTTTTTTTGTTATGGCTCATTTTATTGTATATAATATAACACTAGTCTCCACACGCGGCTTCATTCGCTTGTCAATTAAACATTTCGAATTGTAAGGCACCCTAGGACTTTTTCTATATGATGATCGGTTGAGAAGTTAAGAAGTAAAAGCGAAACCGAACGTAAACAACTCATTTTCGCATTTATAATAGTAGCTAGGATAGTTAATATAAGTTTTCTAAGGACAGTATTATGGATCAGCATACTATGTTAATAGCTTTTGAGTTTTTAGGATTCCTTTAATAAAAATGAAACGATTATCTCATCTGTCAGCATATCAGTATGTTTCAAAGGTGTTGAACTAAATTTATTTAAACGAGGTATTATTTTACGTTACAAACATTCACACACATATATAAAAATAAGAAGTATACTAGCTAATATGGCGGCCGTCTTTCATATTGATCTGCAGTAAAGGTCAAACCGTTTCGAAACAATGATCTGATGATCATCTTAAAAACGTGCATCGACGTTATTAATTGCATTCTGATACTCGTTTATCATATTTAAAAAATGATAGCGAACGGCACTTAATATTTTATTTTAATATATTATGCTTATGGAGCTTATTCCACCACGCTGCTCCAATGCGGGTTGGTAGAATACACAAGTGGCAGAATTTCAATGAAATCAGACACATGCAGGTTGCCTCACGATGTTTTCCTTCACCGAAAAGCACGAGATGAATTATAAACAGAAATTAAGCACATGAAAATTCAGAGGTGCTTGCCCGGGTTTGAACCCACGTTCATCGGTTAAGATTCACGCGTTCTTACCACTGGGCCATCTCGACTTTATTTATTAATTAGATAATAGCTCTGCTGTAATTAAATCTTTAATAAGTCCTTGAATAATCTATGTTTAATTATAGTAGAACAATATTCCACTTAAATACTCATAACCACGTTAATTTGACTTCCAAAGTTCCGATAAATACTTCGCCGACATCGAGACGCCATTTTTGTCGCGAATCCCACCGTGATATTCCACAGTGATACATAGATTATTCATGATGATACCGCGACAATTCAATGTCGAAGTTGTTTATTGGTCTTTACTCTTCTTGTCCTTGTATGTACTATACTTATATTATAATTAGTTTTGTTAGATAATTTACTTAACATTTGTTCAATCGTAAGATAACTCCAGACCGATTTCGCCCACGGCGGCCAATCTTAAGAGAGATCAGACAACTGCGCAGGACATATTATAGTGCACAAGTATGTGTGGTGCAGTCTCTATTCCCTAACTCTCATAATCCGATGGGACGGCAATCCGATGCGACCGGAAAGAGTTCAGGCGAAGGAAGAATTACTTTACATGCAGGAGGCACGGGAGTGTACACACTACCAACTTTGACAGACTGGCAGACTCTGGGCTGCTATTGAGAATTGTTGAGAGAAAAACCCGATAACTTTTTATTAGCCCGACCTGGGATTTGAACCTAGGACCTCCGAATCTGTGGTCTTATATCTAATCACTAGACCAACGAGCTTAATCAAAACTATATGAATGAATGATGATGAACATTTCTTTTATGAGTAATTTTTTTAAATGATGTTTCTTAGAACAGTCTCGGTTTCATTTCAATATTTTTTTAAAATTTTAATTAATTTCTAGAACGTTTAGAAAATAAAGCAAATGTTTCGTATTTATTTTTCGACAAAATAATTAAAGTGTTAACGGAACACCAGTTTCTTGGTATTGAATATTTGAATACTTAAAATAAAGGTTATTGCAGGGTTTCTGAATATGTTTGACACGTGTTTACAAGGAGCCGCTAACCAAATATAGTCCTTATGTAGTACCACATAGACTTCAAGATGTCCTATATATACATATATTTTATGTCATCACATCTTGAATACAAATCAGTTGAACCTTGCATCAAGTTTTACCGTATTCAGAACTTTTGACGGTAGTTACTTTAGAATGTCTGGTTTACAATATCTGCCTTTTTCTAAGGTCTTAATAACTATATTTGCGTAAACATTTCATAGTATTTTTAAAGAAGTCTAATGTCGCTATGACATGGTTCTAACAATGTTATTGTTGAATTTTGAAAAAGAACTATTTCGTACTTATTACATACTTATTCTTCACATTTTATGACAAAAGAAAACTATTTAAAAAAATGAAACAAACAAGATGAGTTTTTACCTATAGTGTGTTAAATTGACTGATGTTTATGGTTACTGCTCCGGCAAAGGTCGTATCGAGTAGTGATGTAGCCTACTACCATTAAACGCGATATCTGACATAAAAATATGTTTTTAAATCGGAGTAGTAGTTTTTAAAATTGATCTATTTACAATAGTAATATATATATATATTACATGAACTTTCGGTTGAAAAAATTAACACTAACAATTCTTAGTTTTGTAATACGGCTAATGGCTAATTAGGTTCTTCCAGACACAACCCAATAGAAATAGATATACATAACATTTGTGTAGACGGTACGAGACAAAAGATTTTCTTTGATACATGCGAAATAGACGGCGATTTCTCAAAATATTGTTATTTTCCAATTGGGTATAATATAATATAATTGTTAAATTGTCTACAAAGTAGAGTATAATTAAATTATAATGAATTAATGAATGACAATGTACTCCAATGGTTTTGCAAATATCTGTTATTACGACATCCGATCAGCCAATCAGCACCTGCCGTTTAACCTTGCTCCACTCTCTATAACACAGACCTACATCTGGTCTGTCCATCCATCCGATAGCGAAAGGTGACCTCGGTGGTATCATTATAAAATGAATAGCTAAAAATAATGTGGGACTTTAACGAGCTGAATGACATTTTCCGTGCTAACCGTCTTTAAAGATCCAGTATTCAATATAGGTGTTGCTCAATATCAGCGATTTCCCGCTGTCACATTCTAGTCGCCAGTCCACCTGGTCCGCCAGTCGGTTCCTCTTGTATTGCGATATTAATTCGAAATACTTTGTTACACATAGAAAATACAAGAAAATGTAATCATTAACGGAATGTCGAGAAACCTTTATCGTATCAACTTATTCCACCGCCATCTGTCTCACTCACTCATCTTATATTTTAACAATTTCTTATTGCTGTGTTTCATGCGAACAGACACAGTAACAGTAAAAGCCTGTTAATGTCCCACTGCTGAGCTAAGGCCTCCTCTCCCTTTTGATGAGAAGTTTGGAGCTTATTCCACCACGCTGCTCCAGTGCGGGTTCGTAGAATACACATAATTTCAATGAAATTAGATACATGCAGGTTTCCTCACGATATTTTCCTTCACCGTCAAGCACGAGATGAATTATAATCACAAATTAAGTACATGAAAATTCAGTGGTACTTGCCTGGTTTGAACCCACGATCGTCAGTTAAGATTCTAACCACTCGGCCATCTCGGCTTTTTTAGTGTGTCGAACAGACACACACAACCTTATTTCACATAGTTAGCATTGGAAGTGTTAGAAGATGCTGTTGTGACCATGAGGTAGCCTGTTCGTTTGTCTCCCTTCCTATTTTATAAATAAGCAAAAACTTACGATTCCGAGTAAATTTGCTAGTAATTTTTTTCAGCTTCCTTAATTGCCATATCCATTAGCATCTAATAGTGTTTACAAATAATTAGTTGCTGTAAGATTTACTCTGCTAACATGAAGTCTTAGAATAAATACTTATTAGATATTTAGGCAATTTGCGTGAATTAATTTTCGAACTTGTTTGATTAAAATATTTAGTAGATCGGTAAGATATAGTATAAGCCATACTAAGATTATTTATTTTCGTATAGGCTTTTCTGTTATGGTAGTTTCAAACTTCATATTTCATATCCTAACCATTTTCGTCACGCAGCACATCACACCGATCTGAACATTCAACTCAGCTGAACGTTTTTTTTTATAGAATAGGAAGGTATGTGGATGGTAAGTGGTCACCAAACACCCTTAGACATTGGCATTGTAAGAAATGTCAACCATCGCTTACAGCCAATGCGCCACCGACCTTGGGAACTAAGATTTTATGTCCCTTGTGCCTGTAATTACACTGGCTTACTCACCCTTCAAACCGGAACACAGCAATATCAAGTATTGCTGTTTTGCGGTAGAATATCTGATGAGTGGGTGGTACCTACCCAGACGAGCTTGCACAAAGCCCTACCACCAGTAAACGTATTTGCTTACCATCATCCTCAATATCATATCATATAATAGTGTTGTTACGTTAGGTTAGAAGGGTGAGTGAGCCAGTGTAAGTACAGACACAAGGGACATTACATCTTAGTTCCCAAGGTTGGTGGCGCATTGGCGATGTAAGCGATGGTCAACATTTCTTACAATGCCAACGTCTGTGGACGTTGGCGACCGCTTACCATCAGGTGACCCATATGCACGTCCGCCTACCTAGACTTAAAAAAAATGTACATATATCAATTACCATTTAGTTTTTTTTAATGTTAGCGTTGTTCTAGACGCTACCAAAAAAGTTAAGCATAACAAGAGAAAAAAAATCGTAAATCACCATCATCCGTTCTTCAAATCACGTATAAAGGTCAAAATTAAGTGCTTTCGGTGATTCGCGTAATTTTGTTCTAACATAAACCGCTTGTTTTTTATTTTGATTCCGTGTTATGATACCTATCGCTAATTCCATCACGCTTGACGTATATTATTACGTGTACTTAAGAAAAAAAAATATTCCAATTAAAAATTTATAAAGTTCAAAACAAAAAGGATTTACTAGACGATGAGGATAACCTTTTACGTCAAATTATTTCAACAGAATTATTTTTTATTGGATATAATACAATATAGCTATTTGCGAGTTACCAAAACAACCATGTTTTTTTTTATTTTAGACTAACGTTGCTACATAATAATTTAAATATTTTATACCAACAATTCAAATAGGTATTATGTACGTTAAAATGGCAGATTTTGAAAGATTTTCGTCATAAAATCATTTCCACGCTGGTGAAGTCACGGGTTTTGTTTTTACGTTTAAAATAAAAAAAACGCTTACCACTCTATCTACCACATTTCGTACGTATTTTTAAATAAAAAAAAGTGAAAACATAGACTAAAGCTATAATTTTTTTAGAAATTTATCTCTGTATGTTACCTTATTATTTTGTGTGCAATAAAAATAAATGTATTTTAATTTTAATAGGTATCTGCTTTATTCTAGTAAGCAACTTCATTTCATTGCCATTACTATTTTTTAATGGTTTTTAATGAATTAAATTTTAAATAACATTTTGATTATATTAATTAATCTAACCATCTTCATAGACAAGAGTTTTAGGATTAATTAAAAATCTTATCTTAAATAAGCTAACGAGACGATAGCTAATAGTATAATTTATTGTTATAGCAATATTTTATTCCACAGATAATATACAATGTAATTATTTATGTATTATAAGGGTTGCCTATTGATCACTTTAATAAATGATTTTAAATAAAGTTATGTAATTGCTTCTGACCGCAACAAGGTTATTTAGTAAGTGCTAATGATGACAAGTGTAAGCTTCAAGGTTGACGCAATGTAAATCATATTTTTGTACCGGCAACACGGTTTTGCTTCCTTTATCGAGCGATTGTATAACGATTAGGATTGGACAAAAGCGCGAACACATTAGAATATATTTAAAAATGTGGTCACGTGACGCGCGCAGATGTAAAATATCGAACCTGATGGTTTTTGAACGAATTTATAATTAAAGAATACCAATAAATAAAAATGAAGTAAAAATGTAGTTCCGCTAATAAAACAAACCTCTTCTTTCTTACTATTATTCTAATATATACCACACAAGGGAGTAGCAGTGTCGAGATATGACAGCACAAATAAGAGAACGTTGTGCCGTTTATCGTCACGACGTACGTGTAGTTCTTACTCTAACGCGCCAATAAGTGTTTCATATAAAAATAACTGTTTAAATATAAATATGTGTGTACACAGTAAGATAATAGTATTAAATTATTCCTAGCAATGTATGTTTATTGTACGTTCGTGCAGTTAACTATGCACTGAAGTCTTAAGAATATATTATGTTGAAATATTTAAAATTCAATTTATATAAAAAACAAAATTAATCGAATGTTAATTTGAATAATTTTTTTTTAAATTAATTCAAGGATTTAATATAAGGAATCTTGGAAAATAAAAGTGGCTTTTTTGTTCATTATGGTTTAAAAAAGATAATTGATTTGTTTTTGTTAACATATTTTGTATACATTTTAATAATTATCTGCTCATTCTTTTATACCTTTAAATACGTTTAACTTTTTTTTTTCATTGCTTTAGTTTTATCTAATAATAATACACATTAAAACATATTGTTTTATAGGTCAATATATCGAAATCTTTAATTCTAACATTTTTACAAAATTATCTACACAAAATTAGAAGAAATGCTATGTCAACTGTTCAAGCCCGGGCAAGCACCACTGAATTTTCTTGTGTTTGTTTTGTATTAATAATAATATACTCTGCGGTAAATAAAACATCGCTAGGAAAGATGCAAGCAAAATCGTATCCAAACTGGCTTAGTGATATAATCTCTAAGCCATCTTAAGAGGAGAGGAGACGTTTGTCAGCTATATATGTAATAGATGATAACTCCTACTTCATTAAGTTTTCATACAATAAAGTTTTAAATTAGCAAAACGTACCCGATTTATCCAAACCTTTATCTTTATATTCTGTCCTAGTTATAATACACACTTAGATGTAGAATATATACGTATGATGCAGATTTTAGTCATCTTTTAAATGATAGATAAGGCAGACTAGTTGTGAAATGGAGTCAGACGCCTTTACTACATACTTACGGGTATATTATGTAATGTAACTCGGTCAATGTCTCGTTCACAACAAATGTTGCTACGTTTTAAACGGCGCGTTTTCGTCAGACGTGCAACTTTTATATTGGTCTGTTAATATAATTTAATTTTTATCATTAAACCGTCTTATAAGAGTTTTTGTATGATAATTAATTGTTAAGGACTTTATACGTTTTAACGATACATTAATGGAACAGACCATAAAGGGAACGACCCCTACTTATTAAGTAATGCTACTTACTAAGTTGGAGCTCATTCTATTAGTCTGTGCTAGTTGGGCTTATTTATATATTAGGTATTCGTTCATAGCAGATTCGCAGATATTTATAAATAGTTCATTATATAAATAGAATACATTATACAAGAATGCACTACTTAATCACCTTCTAAATTCGGAAACTTTATGACTAGAATTTACTTGCATTTTAGAAATATGTACGTATTATGACAAGGTCGCACAAATATAACACTTACACACTATTTAAATTTAACTAGCTTCGCGATAATGACTAATCGCTTCTTATTAAAGTTGTGTAGCGAGTTTTTAGTTAAACAATGCTGTTTCTTCTTACGAATGTCAAACCAATAATGAGAGAAGAAGATAAAATATTCTATAATAAACATATATTGTTACACTTCAAATTTATATTAATTAATATGATATATATTAAGGTTATATATATTATATTAATTTTATATATATTAAGGTTACAATTCGAGATGGCCTAGTGGTTAGAACGCGTGAATCTTAACCGACGATCCTGGGTTCAAACCCGGGCAAGCACCACTGAATTTTCATGTGCTTAATTTGTGATTATAATTCATCTCGTGCCTGACGGTGAAGAAAAACATCGTGAGGAAACCTACATGTGTCTAATTTCTTTGAAATTATGTCACATGTGAATTCTACCAACCCGCATTGGAGCAACGTGGTGGAATAAGCTCTAAAACTTGTCCTTAAAAGGGAGAGGAGGCCTTAGCAGTGGGACATTCAAAGGCTGTTACTGTATTGTTTATTAAGGTTTAATATTTTAATTACGTGATAATGTTTTAGTGAAATAGAACGGTTTTTACATTCGTATCACATTTAGAAATTTTGAACTAGACGACAAAATATAAAATTGTATGTTTCTAATTTTAAATATCTCATGCATCGTTTCATACGATTTCTTCTCCTTCAGTTAGGCGTTAACGAAATCACTTATGCGACTTCTTCTGGTTAAACCCATGCCTGGGTCTGGACGGAAAAATTTGAGGATGCGTCATAATTTTGAAGGTGACTCAAATTTAAAATACTTTTAGCATATATTTAAATAATTTAAAGCTGTTGTCTTTAAAACATAAACATATTTATGATAGAAAGATGTTAATTTTTTAAGAGTATAACAATTTTATTGAAAAAACTTAATATTATATGTAAATATATTGAATGACATATCACACGAAATGGTTAAAAGAAAAATACTCAAGCAAATTAGTAAAAATGAAGAAAGGCGCGATTTCGAAAGGATTGAGATTGCAAACTTGTTGATTGAGTGCTATATCCAAGTTCACTCAGAGGCCAGACCTGTAGTCCAGAGAGAGAGAGGGTTCCTCCTGACTGGCCCAAAAAATCAGTCTGGGTACGGGCCTCGGGGTTGCTCCCTTAACCCGGGCTATCCTTACCGGCAAGTTATTTTCGCCGTGTCTTTTTATTTTTGGCCCGAAAGGTCTCAATGACCCAGTGGCTGTAGTCCAGATCGGTGGTGCTAGAACTTAAATCTAAGACCTAATATAAACAACATGAATGATATTCTTCATTATTATAAAAACGAGTGATCAGACTGTATCCTTACTAATAATAACACGCATATAAATCATTACATATTATAAAAAGGCCTCCGCCGCCTCTGTCTCTGTGTTTATTTGACCGCGATAAATTAAAAAAAAAATACCATACGGATTTTGATATGGTATTCACCAATCGACGAAGTGATTCGATTGAAGTGATTCGAAATTTACTGGTGGTAGAGCTTTGTGCAAGCTCGTCTGGGTAGGTACCACCCACTCATCAGATATTCTACCGCAAAACAGCAATACTTGATATTGTTGTGTTCCGGTTTGAAGGGTGAGTGAGCCAGTGTAATTACAGGCACAAGGGACATAAAATCTTAGTTCCCAAGGTTGGTGGCGCATTGGATATGTAAGCGATGGTTGACATTTCTTACAATGCCAATGTCTAAGAGCGTTGGTGACCACTTACCATCAGGTGGCCCATATGCTCGTCCGCCTTCCTATTCTATAAAAAAAAAAAAAAAGAAATATCATGGTTATTGTTGAAGATTTTTTTTTTATAAAATAGGAAGACGGACGAGCATATGGGTCACCTGATGGTAAGTGGTCACCAAACGCCCTTAGACATTGGCATTGTAAGAAATGTCAACCATCGCTTACACAGCCAATGCGCCACCAACCTTGGGAACTAAGATTTTATGTCCCTTGTGCCTGTAATTACACTGGCTCACTTACCCTTCAAACCGGAACACAACAATAATAAGTACTGCTGTTTTGCGGTAGAATATCTGATGAGTGGGTGGTACCTACCCAGACGAGCTTGCACAAAGCTCTACCACCAGTAAAATGTAGGAAAAAATCACAGCTTTAATTAAGCTTTACTGGCGTACGCCAGATAAACAAATTATTTATATGTTTTACGATATAAACGTTTTTTGTAGACGCTTACTCAACCCGCGGCGAAGCTGGGATGGGTTGCTAGTATTATACAATAAAGAAATCTTATGCGTCTGTATCTTATATAAAAAGTTACTGAGATTTTTTTTCGGTCTGCTTTTGCCCATCGATAGATAGTGTTTCTTGAGGTAGATTTAGGTATATATAAGGCTGAAGAACTGAGGCTTTTAAGACGCATTTAATTTTTTTTTAAATATTAGATTTTTTTTAATACGAGCCTGATTACAAAAGTATCGTGACATTGACAAAATTGCGCAGGCGCACTGTTACATAACATCGACTGTCCTCATTCGTATAGGATACACATTATCATGCAAAAACATGCATCTTAAATCATCAAAGAAGGACAAGGCTTTATATGCTCAACTTGCTTTTCTGTTTATTTTAAGGATAAATTTCTCATTGTCAAATAGATATTGTAATAATTTTAACTGATCTCATTTAAAGTATTTACTTTATTTTCTACTAGGATAGATGGGCAACAACTTCATATTAATTTCCATAAACAATCAATAATAAAAACATATTACACATATATGTAGATCCCACGTATGAAACGCAGTTGATAAGTAATAATTGTCTTCTGTCAATATTTAAAGGCAAAGGTGTAATTATATTGTACCTAGCTATAAAAAATATTAAATCATTGGATGCTTCGTAAATTATGTATACATATATGCTATATTTATGTTCACCTTATTAATGAATACGTAAAATAACATTTTATTGGAGTAAAATATCTCTTAATAAAAAATAGTTTTTTTACTTCGAAACATCATGTTATATATATATATATAGGGTATTACTATTGGGTAAATGGAAATAGACTACCAAATATTCGTACATATGTACACTTTCAATTATTCGCAAACAATAGTGTCTACTTGTTTAGCTGACGTAACTATTACCTATCATAAAAACGCCATCTAACACGTTTCGTAAGCTTTTGTTCTTTTTTTGCTTTACAAATAAAATGTAATAAATTACATTTTGTAAAAATTAAAAATGAAGATTAAATTTTATTTACCCACGAAAGATTAAAATCTTTATTAATGTAACCTCTTTGCACATGCGATGATAGTCAAGTTTTAAAGGTCAAAGTGTGAAACGTATTTGATATGTAACGTTTTAGTAGAATACGTCTGACGCAAAAGGCTCACGTTTGTCATATGCAGTAACCGAGTTGCATACTCTGATACTGAGTTTTATAAGCATTTTAAGGTACATTCTTACTGATGCAAAGACTTAATCAGTAAGGCACAAACTTTGGGAACTTAGATATGTTCTTTCTGCGTACTGTTTGGCGGTTGAATATATGAAGGTAATTACGAGGTTTTGTGCAATTATAAAAGCCAGTGTAATTACAGGCACAAGAGACATAAAATCCTAGATTCCTCAGTATAATAATCTTTATAATTCTCATCAAATCGAATCAGTAAAAAAAAATTAAAACACTGTTGATTAATAATTTATGACGAATCTGCGTTTGCCTTTTTTTTAATACTGGAAAAACGCATTACGCGTTTGCCCCACGGGAACAGTGGGGGGGAGGTATATGGGACTCGCCGGTGTCCAAGGCGCCGAGTGCGCCCCCGTACATCGGATTACCCATTAAAAAACCAGCGGTAACCTCTGTCTTAACGAGGATCGCTTGCGCATACATACGTGATGCTCTAACGGTGTCAGTACACTCTGGCTTAACATAATATATACATACGTATAAATTTTATTATTCCTGAATATAAATAAGTAGTCAAGAAAAAGTTAGGATAAAATGAGTACCGTCTTCAACGGCAACGCGTGAAAAACCATAGACATTAATAACAGTTTGTATTTAAATATAACAGCGTGTTAATGTCCCACTGCTTTGCTAAGGCCTCCTCTCCCTTTTTGAGGAGAAGGTTTAGAGCTTATTCCACCACACTGCTCCAATGCGGGTTGGTAGAATACACATGTGACATAATTTCAATGAAATTAGACACATGCAGGTTCCTCACGATATTTTCCTTTACCGTCAAGCACGAGATGAATTATAATCACAAATTAAGCACATGAAAATTCAGTGGTGCTTGCCCGGGCTTGAACCCACGACCATGGGTTAAGATTCACGCGTTCTAACCACTAGCCATCTCGGCTTTATTTAAATATATCTGAAATATCTAAAGGCGATATCTTTCTACACTGCCTGAGCAGTGGCATTTAGAGGCTTTGTTTGTTTTTGTTTTTATACTTTTACCTTAATTTTTTTTAATGACTAACAGAAAACGAGTAACATATATCATTTAGAACTTTATACATATCCTTGAAGCTATTTCAATTGATCAGATTTTTGGAATTCCAACAGCACGTTTGCAATTTAATTAGAAACCTTTTTTTATTTACGTCGAAGATAAGTTTATAAGCATTATATAAAATTATTGTTCTAACAATATAATTAAATAGGCATTTTTTTGGAATCGGTACCAGTAAAAGAACTGTTTTTAAACGTATAGTAAGTAAATAAGTGTCATCTAGTTTTGTACCTGTATTTAAACCTTATGCAATACCTAATACAAATTTATACATATATATTTGGGATCTTCGAGGTACTGCTAATTGCGATCGGAACAGTAAATGTTTTATAAATATAACATTATTTACTATAATAATAATGTCCTCCAAACCGATTTCGGCCACGGCGGCCAATCTCGAGAGAGATTAGTCAACTACGCAGGGGATTTTATAGTGCACAAGTGTGTGAGAAAACGCAGGTGCACTCTAAATTCCCTAACTCTTATAATCCGATGGGACGGCAATCCGACACGACCGGAAAGAGTTCAGGCGCAGGACCAACGGCGTTACGTGCTTTCCGAGGCACGGTAGTGTAAACACTTCCAACTTCCGGACTCCGGGCTGCTACTGAGAATTTTCTGTCAGAAAAACCCAATAACTTTTTAGTGGCCCGACCTGGGAATTGACCACAGGACCTCCGGGTCTGCGGCCTTACATCAAGCTACTAGACCAACGAGGCAGTCGATTTTTACTACTTACTTTATAACTAGCAGAATTATGTTTATATGTATATTACAATTAACGTATATACAATAATACGAAAATCAAGGTGAAGTACGAGGAAGAGCATGATGGTAATTGAGTGATCACGTTTCTATTTTGTAGCATTGGACGTGAACAAGGTTTCCTACATCTACAGTCTATTCCGACCACAGGAAGAATAAAGACAAATAAATAACATTTAACATTGAATTAACGTGTTATCTTTGGTCATCTTGAATCATAAATGGTTTTTATATGTATTCGCGAAATAAATGGCTTTTTGAATGTTAATATCGAAACTTTGAAAAATTAAAGTAGATAGAAGTAGTTAATTGATAAGCGTAGTATAATAATTCATTTAGTACTATTTGAAGTGCAAATCATAGCAGAGCTGTTAGAAAAACGCATAGAACATGCAAATCTAAGGTTTGTTTGTTTCTCCTTTTTCGATTGGAATCAATAGGTTATAAGAAAAAGCGTCGAACCAGATGGATATGACTTCGCTTGTTAACAAGTGTGGATTAACTCAGAGCCATCAGCACACAGTTTTAGTATTCATTTTTGCACAATTCGATATATTGAAAGAAAATATGTATTTTTTTCTAGGGCAGTTTTTTTTAATTATTATTATTAATTTTAAAAAGTCGATTAAAAATTCATACGATTGATATGTTACATTTGCATTGCAAAACTAACCATTATCTCCCACTATCAATATAAATATTACAATCTAATTTAATTTTAAAACAGATACCTATTTATTTCAATAGCATTAAAGTTTATTTAATAATTTCATAATATACACAGTTTAATTAATATATTTGATTTTCTTGTCACCTAGTATATCGTGAAACCGTCATTATTGCTATTTCGTTTTTTTTTTTTAATATAAATTTATTTCCGAACATAATTAATAAAATCAATTAAAAATATATATTAAATAAATAATATTCTGGGACATTTTTCGCACACGGCTATCTGAACCCAAATTAAGCTTGTACAGAGCTTGTGCTGTGGAAACCAGACAACTGATATACTACATATACTAGTTTTCTTTTGTAAATACATACTTATATAGATAATTACACCCAGACTCAGGACAAACAGACATGTTCATGCACACAAATATCTGTCCTGGGTGGGAATCCAACCCACAGCCTGCGGCGTGAAAGGCAAGCATCCACCAACCACGCCAACCGGCTCGTCGATATTTAAAATGAACAATATTTACGATTTCATAATTTATCTCAACGTACTGTGAGTCAGTTGTTTTAATGCCGTTCGCTTCAGAATCTATCGATCATCACGCATAGACTATTCCCGTATGTTAGAAAATATTTTTCATAAACAGTAACAGCCTGTGAATGTCCCACTGCTGGGCTAAGGCCTCCTTTTTTCAGGAGAAGGTTTTGAAGCTTATTCTACCACGCTGCTCCAATGCGGGTTGGTAGAATACACATGTCGGAATTTCAGTAAAATTAGACACATGCAGGTTTCCTCACGATGTTGTCCTTCACCGTCAAGCACGAGATGAATTATAATCACAAAGTAAGCACATGAAAATTCAGTGGTGCTTGCCATAAAATTAATCCAAAATGTGAAAATGTACGTTAGTGTATCGGTTGTCACTAATGGACAGAGTGTTTGAAGAAGATGGTTAAGGTGTATAATTCATTAATGTTTTGAATAAATTTTCTGAAAAATGACGACGATTGTTAAAGGAAATCATGGTGATTTAGAGTTTTAATGGCGTACGCTTTGTAAACCAATAGAGTTATCTGTAGTAACATATAATAGTTTTATGTATGTAGAACCTTATTCTACCCGATGCCGTGCGACACCGGGACAGCTAGGCTTGTCAATATCATTATAGATACAGACAGATAACATTGCATGTCAACACAATAATAACATTAGGTGTTATTTTCCCAGAGCGCTGCACTAATTCCGTTACCATTGTTGGATTTGTTACCGTTAAAATGTTTAATACTGTACTTTAAAACAATGCCCAGATAATGTATTGTATATTTATATTTTCAATGTTTTTTATATTACCATATATTTCAGACACATAATTATAATGCACATTGATTTGGTTCGAATCACATATGATTTAAAATAAATTTATGATGATATTTTTTTATCTAATTACGCCAAAAATCTCAATTATCTTTTAAAATAAATCCAGATTAATAATAGAATATGATAAATCAAGCTCTAACATACGTATATGAAATTAAAGCAATGGGAACATATTCTATATATTAATATAAAATGATAGCTAAATTTAAAGTACACACAACGCCATATCCTGGCCAAAAAGCAAGGTTTTTTTATCACACCAGTAATAATTTTAATACAGCGTACAACTTATTTGTAACTTAATTTTCGATATTAAATTGCTTAGATTTTGCTCTTTTTTCATGTAGCCTTTGAAAATGTAGCCATTTTATTCCCCCCATAGTTACTTATTATACTATATATATATATACAAACGTTTGTAATATATAATAGCGTATAACTAGTTATACGCTATTATATATACTAACGTATATATACTAACGTATAACTAGTTCTTGAACCGTTTAATTTAGACATATCGAGTATAATACCTCAAATATTTTCACAACAAGAGTACCTGAATTTGTAAATTAATTTATCTGGACGAAAATATTTCTTTCGTTCTCTTTATCTGAAAACGAGAATAAATCTTTTAGATATCACCAATTTAATAAAGTTAACCGATTTTGTATAACAGAATAAACACAGGACCAAAGCATCTAGTTTCAAGACTCAATATATTAAAAAATTACTGGTTGTATTTATTTTAATAATTCAATATTTAGCCGCATTAGCCGCTACATTAAATGAAATAGTGTAACCAATGAAGTGGGATACGTTCTTCATTGCATACACTAAACAATTTACCCACGCTCTTAGCATCGTATCTGTTGCTAAACAACTCCAATGTATACAATATCAATACGGACTTAAACAACATATAATTATGTCATAACCTATGTAACTACAAAAGGTAAGGATTTTCATAAATTCGCTTTGTTTTACTTTAACGGTAATAAGGACTTAAAGGTATATCGTTAATAGTTTGTTAACTATGTGTAGAAACTTCAATCCTAAGTAATAGTGAAGTATAATCTAAATATAAATGCGAAAGTGAGTTTGTTTGTTTGTTACGCTTACTTGTCTACTAACTATTCAAACATCATAAAATTTTTCATACACGTTGTTAGAAACAGGTGTAGAAAAGGACTATATATCATTGGGTACTCAACCACTCCACAAACACAACACACACACACACACACTCACATACACACACACACACTCTCTCTCTCACACACGCACACACACACACGCTCTCTCTCTCACACACGCACACATACACAAAGACGGGCGGAAACTAGTCAATTTAAACACAAAACGAGATAAAATCACACAGGTTTTTGATATATCACGTGACCTCGGCAAAAGAAGCAAGGGCTTATGAACAGAAATTAAACTTGTAAAATTTTAATGATGTTCGTATGAATAGATCGTATTCTATCCAACGAGCAACGATTCACATATTATACCACAATATTCGTAATGTAATTTAAATTTTGAGCTACCGTTCATCATTCATTAATAATTCGTGATCTTCGCTTAATTGTGAATTGAGTAATATTTGAATTAACATAAATAAAAATAAATATATGTATATATATTATTTTTATTGTACATTTTTAAATAATGATCTAGTACTTACTCATATTAATTTTACAATAGTTCTTATTGTTCTTATATTTTTACAAAAGTTATAATCAATATACATTAAATTAAGTTATTAGTAATGATAAGATTTCAATATGTCATATATTTATAAAAGTGTAAATGACGGACTGAAAGCAAGGCCCTAACTACTGTGGTTAGCATCATAAAAAAATGCATATGGGTTTCTTTTACACTTGGAACTTGGTATTTAGCAATTGTGATTTATGTCAGGGATACTTTACTCTATGATTAAAAGATAGAAAAGTGTAAATCACTTAGTCTCTTGCCGGTTCTATTCGGTAGAATCTACATTTCGAAGTGGTAGGTTTACATTAATTATAATTAATTCAATACTGTAACATGACGATTAAAAACTGCTTATAAGCTTAATTAAAAAAAGCATTAGTTGATTTGATTAAAATATATTAAATATTATTTATTTAAATACGAATGTGTGTTTCTTTACATCTTTACGCAAAAAGTGGATATATAAAACGAAGATTTCTTGTATATAGGTAAATAAGCGTACACCGACATAACTAACATCGTAGTAGGTAGGTTGTGAAATTATAAAAACCGTTCACTGACTTTTGTATATAATACTCGATAAATACAGTAACAGCCTGTTAATGTCCCACTGCTGGGCTAAGGCCTCCTCTCCCTTTTGAGGAGAAGGTTGTGGAGCTTATTCCACCACGCTGCTCCAATGCGGGTTGGTAGAATACACATGTGGCAGAATTTCAATGAAATTAGACACATGCAGGTTTCCTTACGATGTTTTCCTTCACCGTTAAGCACGAGATGAATTATAATCACAAATTAAGCACATGAAAATACAGTGGTGCTTGCTCGGGTTTGAACCCACGATCATCGGATAAGATTCACGCGTACTAACCACTGGGCCATCTCGGCTTTTTTTTTAAACTCGATAAATATATGAATGAAATGGATAATAAATAATCAGATTAATAATATATGAACCGAATTAACGGCTTCGGTGTAGATATTATTTGCACTTGTCACATGCAATAGTCAAAGTTTAGAAACTGCTCCCGTTTCGAATGATATTGATTTCTTCCTTTCACTAAATATATTACCCAATGATTTAACAGTAAGGGCAAACTGATCTTAATAGTATATTTTATTGTTTTATTAATATCGATTAATTACATGTTTTGTCTTTATATATATATTTTAATTGGTGATTCGTATGCAAGCCTGTCTGGCTAGGTACCGCCAAGCAGCTTAGAATTGTTGTGTTCCGATTTGAAGGATGAGTGAGACAATATAACCACAGACATAACATCTTTGTTCCCAAGGTTGGTTGCGCATTGGCGATGTCTATGAGCAACGTGACCACTTAACATCAGGTTGCCCACTTGCCAGTTTGCCTACCTAATACAGTAAAGGCTATGTTTTATGACTATCAACGCACATAGGCACTTGATATTTAGAGGAGATCTTTGTCTAATGTAGAAACGCACTAGGATAGGATTTTGCCAAATTAAAATTCAATATGACAATCAACAATTAATTATTTCTAATTTCCGATATATCTGTTTAAAATATCATTTCTTATAGCACGCCAAGATGAATGAATAGAAAATAAATAGAGCAAAGGTTTACGGGGCGCCTAGCGATATAATAATTAGAGGATCACTCATGACTCCTTGAAGTTCCCATTCTAACACAAGCTGTACATTTAATTGAAGAGATCATACTAGTTTAATGATAAGTTTACTTAATTGAAACAGTTTAATAGCAACTGTCACAGAAAATATTGATAGCGCGATCAGGTCGGTCAGGTTGGCACTTCACGGCCAAAACGTAAAAACTATAAAGAATATGTAAATACAATTCACGGAATTATTCCTACTTAATGGTAATTAATCCCTAATTACCATTGACATAACTTATTATATCGTACACCTGCTCTATTTTACCATTACGTAGGCCTTTAACTGATCAGCTTCGAATCGCCTTTCACTATTTCGATACAACAGTGAATTTAAAAACATAAAATACTAGCTTGCATATTGTTATATAAAATATTCTTAAATTGAAAAATAACAATATTTCCTCCTACGTTTAGATTGGTTAACGGTATAACAAACGCTGACTGGGTGGTACCTACCCAGCGGTTTGGTAACATAATGTTTGTGTAAAATTGCAGCTCAATCGATTGGATGGCACTGCCTTAAAATTGAGCCCAAAGTCACACTCGTACTAAAAGTAAAGTTACAGTATTTATTGTCCGCGTGAACTGCTGCTATAACAATATATTATTTTTTAAATACATACTTTTATTTCGAAGAAACGAGTACTAATTGAATTCAGTTAAACAAATTGAGGCATTTTAAATAATTTTTGTGTAAGTAAATCGAGTATGTCCTATATTATGATTAATATAATATGTTTAATTATCATCCAGCGTAAGGCCAATTTCAAGAAAAAAAAAAACAAAAACGTATATTGTTATTAATGTTTAATTTATCAAAAGCTTATAAATATCATAAATGTATTCAAATTTAACGTAATAAATAATAAATACATTGAAAGGTTACTAGAAATACCTTGAAAATAAGACGGAACTTGTTATGAATCTCGATGACTACTTCCGTTTATAGTATAACAAATTAATTCACATATGAATAATTTACGTAAATGTATGTATATATATATATAAATACAAATAAACAACATAGAATAGCACGTACTATATCAAAATAACTGTCTTATTGAATCTAATTATGCAAGATACAACTTTGTCTGTATTTTCGTCCGGAAAGTAATCGATAAAGCGAGTGCAATTTCAAATGTATATGCTTAGATGATTAAAGAGAGTATTCCAATCTTAAATTCAATAATGAGTATATGTTTTTCCTATGTATATAGTCAACAGTCGTGCATAGCCGGGCCAATATATAATTTTCACATAAGCTAGTTAACAATTATAAAATAGCTATGTACTGATTACTTAGTACAATCTTTCATTGAAACCAGTACAAATTCTTCTTTATCTGATTCATCGAAATAATACGTAATAATTTTTAACACACTGACATATACTTATTGCATTATATTTCACTGTGACATAAGATACGTGACAAAAACTCTATAGAAGCAGTTTTCAAGGTCCTACGTGACTTCCTTTATAGAATTTGTTTTGTTGTTAACGAAAAGATTGAATAAAACAACAGATGCTTGTTACTTACGGAGATATAACATTTACATAAGTCATTGACGGAATAAACATTTCATATGTTAATTTAATTTTAATAATATTGTTGCAGAATATGAAATATTTGTTGTATAAATATAAGTCATCGGGATAAGTAGTTTATTTACAGTAATATCGAAGAGTATGTATCTTACTTAGATAAATGTGCCAGCTGTTCTGCGCGGTTTCGTCTGTATTAAACCGTAAAACGTCATAGCTCCGCCTCCGTTTGTTGTAGCGTGAGTTTATTATCCTTTCTTAATAAATTTTCTTTCTAAAACAATAAGATTTAATAAAAAAACACTAATCGATTCTGAAATAAGCGATAACAGACAATTTTCGTTGAAACGTTTTTGTTTTCAGTCAATTTATTTTTACTTAATTTATTTCTTTAGGTTTCAAGATACTTTTATTTTAATATTTTCTTATTTTTCAATATCCACCAACCCGCATTGGAGCAACGTGGTGGAATAAGCTCCAAACCTTCTCGTCAAAAAGGGAGAGGAGACCTTAGCCCAGCAGTGGGACATTTACAGGCTGTTACTGTTATTTTTCAAAACAATAATTTTAAAAATGGCTGTACAAGTTTATTAGAAAATCTGTTTAAAAACAAACAAACAAATGAAGTAGCCATTAATCACGCAATCCAGTTACGAATTCAGCTTTCGATAAATTTGTTTAGTATTATAGCATATTTAGCAATACCTAACTGTAGCAATTATCCAACCAGCTACAGCTTTCACTTACGCTAGCACACTATGAACTAAATTAAGCAACAATTTTAACTAAAACTTTAATATTTGAATATAATATTTAATAGTAAAAAAGTAGTATGCATTTAAGATAATACACGCAATTTGAATGTAACCTACAAACACAAAACATAATCAAATTCGGTCCAGCTGTTTAAGAGTTCAGTGATATACCGACGTACAGCACAATTATATATATAAAGAAATGATGACTTAAGAAATACTGTCACTGTCACTATTGTGTACTATCAATATTTGTACCTTGGCAATTTTTCTATTTCGATTTGTATTATATTTTTGAATTCTCAAAATAAATAATTCTTTAATGAATTAAAGCTATATATTAGATACTATTATATACTGAAAAATATATAAATATAAGATACGACATCTTATTAATAAAAATAAGTCAAAATCTTTATTCAACATAAAGCCACTTACTTAAACACCTATATTGAGTAGTTAAAACGTTAAAATGTAACAAATAAATAAACTCACATTCGTGTCTATAACATCAGTAATAATTGTCAAAACTACAGTTCGGAAAGTTATAAGGAAAAGGAAAGTTATAGTAACTTCGCTGGATTATTGAATTTTTAACATTTTTTTTTTCAATGTTCAATGTGATATAATCTGAGTATTTGGTAAAAATATGCTAAATAACCTTTGAATTTTATATTTCAAATTTTTTTTAAATAATTTTTGTATTCGGTAAAAAGAAAAGAGAGTTATCGTAAAATCCCCAAAAAATTCTAGACTTTATTAAAATCAATCTTTTTTCTTTAAAGCAAATTACTATGTTATTGTCTTAATTCATTATTTCACGGTCCAGCAAAATCGCATCATAATCTTCACACCATTAAAACACATACTATAACAATAAGGATTCTCCCTTTATTCTTGTACTGCGCTAAATACCTCAGCCCAGTTATTTCGTATTTAACATGAAATAACCGTTACATGTCACCTACTTGTTATTCGCTTCATTCTATCCTTTAACCTCTAAGCAGAACATCTAACTGTTAGTGTATTCACGGCCTTACTCTTCGAACATATCTCATGTTACAATGGATCGTCTGTCACGATCACGATACAAGACTAAAGGGTACATCACGGACGTGATGATAATAGGAATATTTGCCATAAACGAGCACTGCAGTGTCAAGTGTATATGAGCTTTATTATTTAACGAGTTATTCATCCTGACTTCGCGCTGTTACAAGTCACTAGTTGCTAGCTATAAGACAGCAGATTCAGAGATCAGACCGCAAAAATGTTATTGGGTTTCTTTGCTAAAAATTCACAGTCGCATTCAGGAGTCTGAAAGTTGGAAATATGTATACTCCCATGCTTCGAAGAGCACGTAAAGCATGTTTAACTTTCCGGTTCAGATTTACCGTTCCATCGGATTGTGAGATTGACGGTAGCGTAAGTAAGTGCTCGTACTGTGCTAGCACAGAAAACAGCAAGACCAATAATTTTTAAATATCTTATTATTAAACTACTACAGCTATTCTGTGAGGTCTCAAATAGTATTTTACTCGTTGGAAACCCAACTGACATTCTACAATATTTGGTACGCGTATGCTTGAAATGTTATTACTATAATTATAGTCAATGTCAGTGTCGCATATCACTTTCTGACATTTAACGATCGTGTTATGCGACTATATCGAGTTTGTTGTTAATAAATATATCTAATGATCTCAATTGTAAAATGTATATAGAAATTAAAATGAATAATAGACAATATTAATTGCATATATTATGATGATTTCAAGCTAATATTTATTTTTCCATGTTTTAACTTTAAAGCAATTAGGAGATCCATAAATCCTTCACAGAGTTTTCATAACATGCTCAGAAGCGCGCTTCCATAATAATGACCAGAGTTATCAAAATATATGCATGCATAAATGGTTACTTTAATATATTTATATTAAGTTAATATATTATAACTTTTAATATATAATAATTTATAATTTTCATTATATTTTGATAGTGATGGAAAAGCATTTGTTTTGTGTGTGCATTCGCACATACTCCATCAATTTATCAAGTCGTTATTTTTTTTTTCCTTAATAGCAGTCGTCATTGCAATCAATCGGTCGAATTGACATTACTTTCAATAATACTCGTACACTGATCTTATAAGACAATGTTTTTTTTTCACTTTATTGTAAACAAAGAATCTGATTCGATGATCTTCGAGTTTTGCAGTCACTCGCTTCTACTAAGCGAAAAACGACGACCGTCAAAAAAGGTTATGACTATGAGATACCTTAATTTGACTACCATTACGCAACCATAACTAGTTAACAGTAATGACACGAATTACACTTAGATTTTTTAAAATTATTTCTTCTAGCAAGGTCGATGAGATATTTAATCTTAAATTTTGGTGACGTAATTTAATATTTTGAAGCACTAAGAAGATAGCTAAACCGTCACAGATGAATGTCCTCCTAACCGAATTTCGTCCTATATCAAATGTTAGCAGGATATATTATAGTGCACAAATATTTGTGCTAACATTGGAGCATTATTTATATTCTCATAGTCCCGTGGAACAGCAATGCGATTTCATTGAAATGGGATCAGCCGTGATTCCCAAGGCTTAGGCATATAACAATGCCAAGTTTCTTACTACCTGTTGCTACTATGAAGCCCTTGGCAGAAAACTGTATAGTTTTTTGGATTAAATATACATATAAAATTGGACTAAAAAATAACATACAGTTTTTTTATATTTAATTGCTGAGTGACATTACATCTCAAACAAGTTTTATACTTTATATTACGTATATTCCAATAATATTTATAATTATTGCGAAAGTTCTTGATTTGTCAAGTTCTTCATTTTTCATTAATGTTCAATTGGTGATTTCCAACTTAATATTTTGTCATTTACACAAATTGATTCTAGTGGAAACAATATAGGTTAAAGGTGGGAACATCGATAACGGGTTATTGTATAATGGATTACAATTGGAATTCAAAAAGTTATGATTCGCTAAATTAATTTTACACGCGATATGTCTTTACAAAGTATTGCGTGGTGGTCGTACAGTCATAGAAGGCTTGTTACCCAAGATTTTGATGAAAGTTTCTGTGCTTAACAATAATTCTTAATTAATAACCTATATAATAATTAAAAAATAATATTTAATAACTTTCAGTTTTGCATTACATATAAGACTTGTACTTTAAAAATTAAAATGCTAAAATTAACAAAAATAAATACTTTTGGCGTTCCACTTATTTCGAAATACCATAGATATATATCAAATACAGACGTACGCAAAATGTCAAGACTCAAATGATTATATGTAACAAAGGTTCTGCGCAATAAAGGTCGCCTTTGTTGGATATTGGATGCGGTTTAAATGAGATATGGCTTATTTGTGTTTTCGGTTAACTATGAAATATAGCTATTATACGCCTAATTTATTACTTAAATATACAAACGAATATCTACCTCATTGGTGTTGTGGCTAATACGCTATGGATACCGACGTCCATGTCTTATATCCCGGGTAGGCTTAACTAAAAAAACTTATAATAATATAATATTCTGGGACATTATTCACACACGGCCATCTGATCCCAAACTAAGCAGAGCTTGTACTATGGAAACCAGACAACTGATATACTGCATATACTACTTTTATTTTATAAATACATACTTATGTAGATAATTACACTCAGACTCAGGACAAACAGACATGTTCATGCACACAAATGTCTGTCCTGGGTGAGAATCGAACCCACAACCTTCGGCGTGAAAGGCAAACTACCAACCACGCCAACCGGCCCGTTATTGAGTGTTTTGTTCTTTTCTCAGTAGCAGCTTGGAGGTAGGATGTTGTCAGTGTTACTTTTCTGTGCCGTGTCGGATTCCCGTCCTATCAGACTAAGTAAGGTTGTCAGTTAAAATTCAGGCAAGCGTTAATCTTGAGATTGACCGAAATTCGCCAAAAATCATGTTTAAGTAGACTCAATCACTTTTGAATTAATTTACGATAAAATTTGAATAATTTTACACAACAAAATTTTGAATCATTAAGGATAAAAAGTTCCGAATGCAACTTCAAGGCTTAAATTGTTGATCATACATAAACATATAATTTTATTCAATGTTATATATAACATATGTAAAAATATATACATAAATTATTGCTACGTCATTAACGATTTCATTTTATTGGTAATAACAGAACTTGGAAATGTAAATTATATGAATAACAAAGATCTAAACAAATATATTAATAAAAAAACAAACGCGGCCATATATAGGACCTTTTTTATACAATAGCTATAAAATGTCAGGTATTCGTTGGAATACCTTTTAATTTTTTATTTATTATTATCATTTACACCTCGTGCGCCACCTATACCTTGATTTTGATAGTATTCCAGAAATATTTCTAAACAACGACATTTCAATTTAATAAAATAAACATATAAACAACAAACAAACATTAATATCCACGAAGAGTAAGCCAATCCGCCAAGCGAAGTCGGCTCTTTTCCGTACTCAACGTCTCCTGAGCTTTACGGTTTCATAAAGAACGTTACAGCCCTCTATATCGATTACTTTCGTAGTATTACAAACACTGATAAACTTTTATACTGAAACAATAAAAGCTGTGTAGTTTTTCCTGGAAGAAAAAAATCTAATTAAAAATTTAAGTTTAACGAAGAAGTCAAAACTCGTTACGCTTACTGCTATTCAATTAGCGATCACTGTTTCTTAACAGTTTAGTAAATCGATTTAATAACGTATCGAATTAATAATTCGTTATCAAATCGTCTCGGTTCATATTGTTATTGACACTCTTAACCTTGGCACTATGGTAATGCTAATAATACCTCTATTTATATATTCAAATGTTCATGCTATGTCAATTCTCTATGGCTATTAATTCCTCTGAACCGGTCGACTCACGTGTATGAATAACTTATTGTCGCGACTTAAATGACTAATCGGTAAATATAACATATACATAACAAAGTCAAAATTCCTTTATAGTTATCGTATTTTTTTATAGTTATGGGAAGGTAGACTGACGCTCATAGACATTAGCACTGTAAGAAATGTAAACCATTCCTTACATCGCAAATACGTCATCAACCTTGGAAACTAAAAAGTTATGTTCATTGTGCCTGTAATTACACTGTGGGCCAGTGCCCTCAACCCGGTACACAGCGATACTTAGTATTGCTATGTGTCGGTGGAATATGTGATGATAGGGTGGTACATACCCAGAAGAGCCCACCAAGTAACTAATATTTATATAATCTTAATAATATGACGTACCTTCGCCCGCGGGTGTTTAGGATATATATCAATGCGTTTTAAGGGCAATGACTTTGTCATCTCCCAAAACCGTATATTATAATATTAATATTATTGCGAAAGTAACTCAATTTGTCTGCTACGCTTTCACGGCTAAACTATTGGACCAATTTTGATAATTTCGTATGAAACAAGCTTGAAATCCTAGGAAGGACATAGGTTTTTTACTTAAAACCTGCGGCCAACCACTACTCTAACACGCGAGTGTATCCGCGGGCGAAAACTGGTAAAAGAATGAATTTTGAACGACTCCTTGGATAAACTTGAAGATGGATACACGTGACAGAATTCTCACGATGTTTTCCTTCACCGCCAACCACGTGATCAATTATAAACACAAATTGAAGTCATAAAAAATCAATGGTACCCGTCCGCATTTCGAACCGCGATCTTCGCACCTTATTTATTAATTATTTAAAAATATTTTTCAACATCAGTTTTCAATCTTCTGATGTCAATCTCTATAATAGAATAATAATTGACTAACTGTCTGACATATCAACGAACAGCATAAACTACTGGGGTTAGGGCTAGATTTAACTCTTTAGTTAGTAAGGGTAAGGGGGTGAAAGTTTATATGAAAATCCTTCATTTTTGAAGAAAGAGCTGTAGAAATTAGTACTTAGCAATTCTGAATTATGACCCGAGTAACGTCGCAAGTATAGCGCTGGTCTTAGACAAATTGATGACAACCGATCGAGATGTTAGTCGATTCAATTTTAGTGATCTTCAATTAATTCAATTCAGACTTCCGCATGTGTATTCGAATACATAAACTTCACTCATAATACTTACGCCTTATTTGTAACATGTTTCACGATTGACATATATATGTAATATTCTGTGAATATATTCGATAATGTTATATAACGTTAAAAAAACATTATAAAAACACTTTCTTATATCTCATATGGGTTATGTTGTAACTATGTGCTAATGTCACATTGGTAATTACCTTTCTTATTTGAGTAGAAGATTTCGTGCTTATTCCATCATGCTCAAATACGAGTTAGTCGATACACATGTGATTATTATCAGACACATGCATTCCTCACGATGTTTTCCTTCAACGGCAAGCCCGAAATGAATTATAAACAAAAACAAGAACATAAAAATTCAATGTTGCCCGAGTATGAATCCGCAATCTTCGGTTCGATTCAACTATTCTAGTCACTGTTCGATCTCGGCTTCATACAGATTATTCAAAAGTAAATTTCACACAGATGCTCATATCGAAAAGCGTAATTATAACCAATAAACTCGTCGGTAAGACGTATGAAATGATCATGACTCACAATTATCTTAACACAGTAAAGATTGCTGACATACGTGTTCTGATCTCAATAGCAGTACAAAATCTCGTTTGTTTTAGGAGTCGCTTGATGACATTTGACATATCTCAAATGATAAGAATGTGTTGCATTTATTTAGTGAGTGTATTAGGTAGAACGAAAGAGACGAAATATTTCAATAATCGTACACAATATACGTACGTACATAATGTGATATACTATTATTTATTCAACTAAAGGTACTTCTGAATCGTCGTTTTAAAATATTAAATATACCCACAACGTAGAACCGGTAAGAAATCGATACAAAATTATACACCTCGACTAAATAGATGCAGTAACTTTTCTGGGGCAATACGGTTTTAGGACGGGATCCTAGAAAGCGTTCAATATGTATCCGTTGCTAAATTTAAAAAAAAATAAGTGAACGCTTGTGTGCAAAAAGTTACTGTACATTTATTCCCTGGTTTATTTTTTGTTATATTTAAAATTTATAAACAATGACAAAATATGCGTAAAAAACCCGCTGTTTCTTGTATTTTCTTTTCCGAACCGAAGTAGTTTCTAATTTGTCAATCGATAAATAAGTGTATTGCTTCTATAATTAATAATCAATTTTGATTCGATTTGATAAAATAACTTGACTGATAGCGACCACATGTTTATTTGATGAGATTTTAAAGTGCGCAAATTAAGGTCCAATAATTCCTTACTGTATATTTTTATTAATATATATATACAAAATACCCGCAAACCTTCTTCTATAAAGATTAGGAGATTTTAGCCCAGCAGTAACATCTACATGCTGTCATTTCACTTATTTAAGTACTCATGACGCGCAGTCACAAACACAAAGCGACCACATAGCGAAATTCGCAAATTATGACAATTCGACCACAAAGTGAATGACAATGAATGACAGCCATCTGCACTATTTTTGTTGCGTGTATCCTTTAATTAAAGTTAATCCGTATGAATCCTCAAGAGTAGAATAAATTTATAGTGTTATCCTATATAAACCATGATAGAATGACTGAGAGAATTTTTGTTAAGCGGATTCAGTCACGCTTGTGAGCATATTTTATTGGATTCTCAAGGAGGGTTAGCCAAAAGAAGGGTAAGTATGTCAAATGTTTTGAACACAGTCCACACATTGCGTTAATCTCAAATAAATGAAATACGCCAACGATGAAGAAAGATCCTTTAATTGATAGTATAATGGATGTATTCAATATTCAATGTCCTCTCATGTTCTGACGTCACAATCGAGTTCTACATCCAGTTTCGAATTTGATCTTATATAATACCACAGCTATGGTCCAGAGTAAATATAATGTTTAATCTTCACAAACAATTACAGTTAGCTGATAAAACATGAAGATAAGCAAGTATTTCGTGTAATCGAGTGCGCACACGCACCCTACATGCCGTATAGTTTAAACAAGTTTAGGCCTAGCTCACCGCAATAGGACTACCCGATATGTCGTCCAGGGCTGTCAAAACCCGAATGAACATCCCTTTCACTAAACCTACGGTACTTAATTATAAGCAATATTAATCTGAATCTTGTTTTATCTTGAATATAAAAGATTTGTTTTCACTATATTTTTATTGCAATCCGGTTTTAACTGGTTTTTACTAGTTTTATCAGAATATGTTACAGAATATTGAGTTTTTACAATCCGCTAAATTTGTGAGGTAAAAAACAAGATAACGAGCACGTTGCAATGAATTTTTACATATTCGTAAATCTGAGCCGTCTTAATTAATAAGCTACAAATTCTCTTTAACAAGCAAGTAGAGGCCTTTTCCCAAAAATGGCATATTTAAGTACTCGTACTGTAAGATTTTCATGATCGGAATGTTAATATTATGGGCAAACAAAAGCCGAGATGGCTGAGTGGTTAGAACGCGTGAATCTTAACCGATGATCGTGGGTTCAAACCCCGGGCAAGCACCACTGAATTTTAATGGGCTTCATTTGTGTTTATAATTCATCTCGTGCTTGACGGTGAAGGAAAACATTGTTAGGAAACCTGCATGTCTAATTTCATTGAAATTATTCCACATGTGTATTCTATCAAACCGCATTGGAGCAGCGCGGTAGAATAAGCTCCAAACCTTCTCTTCCAAAGGCAGAGGATGCCTTAGCCCAGCTGTGGAACATTAACAGGCTGTTACTGTACTGTACTGGGCAAACATTTATTTTTATCAACCAAAATAGTGAAAAAAATAATTGTAAAAAAGGCGTAGTGTCCAGATTTTTTAAATTAATTGAAAGTAGCAACCCTGATTGAGCAGGATATCGGTGATCGAGGTAGACGGGGCATTGACCTCTAAGTACTGTTATTCATTACTACTAGGGCTTATATACCGTAGTAATACTATTTAAACGACAATAACATTGACTATGTTTTTACTTGCTGTAAATTATGTTGGATGACGAGATGACCCAGTGGTTAGAACACGTGAATCTTAACCTATAATCGTGGGCTCAAACCCGGGCAAGCACCACTGAATTTTCATGTGCTTAATTTGTGTTTATAATTCATCTCGTGCTTGTCATGCCTGAAACCTGCATGTGTCTAATTTCGTTGAAATTATGCCACACGTGTATTCTACCACCCCGCATCGGAGCAGCGTGGTGGAATAAGCTCCGTATCTTCTCCTCAAAAGAGAAAGGAGGCCTTAGCCCAGCAGTGGGACATTAACAGGCTGTTACTGTCTGTACTTTACTGTACTGTAAAATTATGTTTATATTTGTCTTCAAATTAATTATCGTTTTACGAATCTACACCAATGTAATCAATGCGAAAGTAACTCTGTTTGTCTGTTACGCTTTCAGATCTAAATCATTGAAAGGATTTTGATGAAATTCGGTATAAAGCAAGCTTGAAGAAAGTAAGGACATAGGTTACTTTTTTATAACTATCACCAGCTTCTTCTCCCTTAAATGCGGTAAACCGCGGGCAACGCTAGCAACATAAACCTCAAGTGCTTAAGAAATGTCTCAAAACAAACTTACTAAACTTAAGTTCATAACAAATACTCGAGTCCCGACATATTCTATACATATTTTTAGTAAATAATTATTGAGCCTTGCTTATGGTAAATATGCTATAAAAAATTATTGAGGCGATATTAAAGCGCTAAATAAGCTGCCCAGGTGAATAGGGAATTTTTCAAAAAAAAAAAAAACATTTTCGAAATGCAACAATTTTAAACAAAATTGAAACAATATTGAAAATAAAAAATACAATCGATCGAGAAATGTTCGAATTTCATAAAAAACCACGAATCACAACAGTAACAGTAACAGTAACAGCCTGTAAATGTCCCACTGCTGGGCTAAGGCCTCCTCTCCCTTTTTTTTTTTTTGAACCATCTCCTCAAAAAAAAAAAAAAATCACAAACATCTACATAATCAACTATTCCATGTTATTTTGTATGAACGATACAAACACTTTATTATTTCAGTACTTATAAATATTGTTTTGTAAGATAGGTATTGGTAAGTGTAAGATAGGTAGGTAGGTAAATCTTATAAATGCCGAGATAGTGGTTAGAATGCGTGAATCTTAACCGATGATCATAGGTTCAAACCCGGGCAAGCCCCGCTGAATTTTCATGTGCTTAATTTGTGATTATAATTCATCTCGTGCTTGACGGTGAAGGAAAACATCGTGAGGAAACCCGCATGTGTCTTATTTCATTGAAATTCTGCATATGTGTATTCTACCAATCCGCATCGGAGCAGCGTGGTGGAATAAGCTCCAAACCTTCTCCTCAAAAGGGAGAGGACGCCTTAGTCCAGCAGTGGGACATTCACAGGCTGTTACTGTTACTATAGGTAAATCTTTGTTTGTAGCCAAAGGATACAAATTTATGTCACACAAGAATATGAAACGCGTCACGCTTGTCACATCAATAGTCTAAATTTAAAGCGCATACAGACATACTTATTTAACAATACTAGTAGCCTGCGAAATCATCCGTGCTTAGAGTCAGTGCCACATACTCGTGTATATATACGGTCTTACTTATAAACTTTGATTAGTGGCTGTCAAATCAAACATAGTTCGCTCTTTCTGTCATTATTGATTTGACATTCGAAAGAAGAAGACAAAGCATTGTTTAACTAATCACTCGCCAAAAGGTTATAAGTAATCATAGCAAAAAAAATATCTATGATCGTCAAAAAAAGTTATAGAGGTTTGGTCGTTATTCCACCAGCTCACGCTGTTTCCTATCCGACCACGAGATACATACAAAAAGCAGTGGTTTCAGACCAGATTTGTAGCCGACGTCGTCATCGGTAAAGATTAAAGTGTTCCACTGGGCTATCTCAACTCTGCAGTATCTGCCCTAAATAAACTTATTCTTATTAACCGCTAGTAGCAGTCTGTTTTTGCAATAATATTAAAATTTTGAAGATCAAATAATATGAAATCATCATTCTATATTTGAATAGTCTTTCCCGTGAGAAATGTAATAAAAACCGTGTCATTCTTTTGTTAAGAAATATAATCACACTTTATCAAAATCTTGGGTAAAACACGCTTTTTATCGTCTATCTGCTTACGTCTTTGAACAAAATATTAAAATTTAGTTTTTATTTATATTGCCTGATTTGTTAGTGTAATTTATTTTATTATATAATTATGTTAATGTAAATAAATGAGAAAAATAATAATAGTCTTTTCGACCTCTAAAAAAATATTTAAAAAAAATGTATGACTATAATATTTAACCTTTACTATTTTTGTCAGGGAGGGACTTAGAGCTACATACGTCATTTATACAAATAAATAAAATAGAAGTCTGTAATTTAAAAATAACATAATAAATAATGCCTCTTTTTCATTCAGTAAATATGGCTATTTGCGATTTAAACCAGGCCATGTGGCCATCCAATACGCTTTATAAAATATATAATAAGTAGGCACTAGGCGGTTGACGATATAGGTCATCTCGCCCAGAGATATTTAATAATAAACATCCCTTCATCACCAATGTACCACCAACTTTGGGAACTAAAATTGTTATATCCCTTTTACTTGCAGTTACACTGGCTCACACTCTTTTCAAGCCGGAATACTACAATACTAAATTATGCTGTTTGGGGATAGGAAATGTCATGAGGGTGGTACCTACCCAAACGGGCTTGCACAAAGCCCTACTTGCTCACTAAGCGCCTCGTCTTGATTACATTACAGACAAACAGCCAAGCCAACCAACAAGTCTTATAATTATATTATGTATGTATCACTGTTCGTTTACAGTTCCATAAAATAAATATACCTTATTTATATAAATATTTATCACGCATAAAAAATTTCGACTATGTTTGTCTGAGGTATTATTCAGTAAATTTAATTCCAATAATCAAGCTTAGCCCATATATGATATCAAATGCAAAAAAGCACTAATGTTTGCGACACACCTGTTGGCAATTTGAATTCCTCGCTCCTCAAAGCGATAATCTATTCTCGCGTTGACATTAATATAATTACAAATTACAGTCAGGTTCTGCCGCATTTCATTCAGACATTCACCTCTACATAGGAGCTGACTCATCTATATACACTTAAACCATAATACAGCTTTATGCCCGTATAACAACTTTAAAAAAAATATTTATTTATTTATTTATTTAATCTTAGGAAGACAAACAGTTGACATATACAAAAATAATTATCACATAAAAAAAAAATCATATACCAATCAAGCCTTCACAAATAATTAAATCATAAATACAGATTGAATAAAATTTTACAGAGTATGACCAAATTAATAAATAACTTTGTAAAAAATAATAAATATACAAATTCTATTCAAGGTATAATATATATTATTGATATCATGAACACGTGGAATAAAACTTGTTAACCAACTTAAGAAGCAAAGGGTACCAATGTTCGACCCGAATTTTTTTTTTTTAGTTTAGTTACACTGATTTGTACATGGAATATATATAATATCTTATATATTGTTGGTAGTGACAATGTATTGGTTCATTGGTTCCTGCTTATGGAAGCCAGCTACGTTTCCGAAGGTTTCCACTGCGTGAAAAAAATAAAGGTTGTCTATTTGGTCGCCCTACCTACAACATGTGCAGTATGTATTTATATACATATATGTTATATATATATATATATATATGTTATAGTTATCAAATACAGTATGATTAATCGATAGTGGTACAAAAATTAATTTACAAAGTAAAAAACTACTCCAGCAACAAGAAATTTAGCATAGCCGGTGTCATCTTTGTCATCGTCTTTTAATGCTGAAGTTATCGATTGTCGATTTCAAAACTCCCAATACTATATTAGCAGACCATATAAAGGCAAAATACGATATTATTTCGATAAGAATAATAAGTTTAAAATTTTTATCTACGAACAACCGAATCGAAGTTGTAAACATTTGCGTTATGATTTTTATAAAAAAAAAAGATAAAACCTTAATTTGCTTTACGAGAAATTATAAAGTACTGATCCTACCCCAACACAATACTAAGCATTGCTAATTGGCGATAGAATGTGTAGTGAGTGAATGGTACCTACCCAGGTAGGTGGACTTGCACAAAGCCCTACAACTAAGTATATAATGTATAACAGTTAACAGCTTTAAATGATTTTAAATTAATTAGGTTTTTTTTTTTTATATAGAATAGGAAGGCGGACGAGCATATGGGCCACCTGATGGTAAGTGGTCACCAACGCTCTTAGACATTGGCATTGTAAGAAATGTCAACCATCGCTTACATATCCAATGCGCCACCAACCTTGGGAACTAAGATTTTATGTCCCTTGTGCCTGTAATTACACTGGCTCACTCACCCTTCAAACCGGAACACAACAATATCAAGTATTGCTGTTTTGCGGTAGAATATCTGATGAGTGGGTGGTACCTACCCAGACGAGCTTGCACAAAGCCCTACCACCAGTATACTGTACTAGTACTACCAGTATATAGGTGACTAACTAATACGTATTTCGTCAACGTTACTCGTTTAACTCTTAACTTTGTAGTTATTTTAACAAGTAAAACATCTTATGTTTACATGAGATTCAATTAGGAGGTAAACGCTAATGCGCCGAATACATGTCCGATGTAAAGTACTGATGACAGAACAAGTTTTAATTTCAATTTTTAATTTTCACTATCAAATAACCATCATAGCAAAAATCAAAAATTATTTTATTAAATATAAAAGTATGTTAATATAGGAATAAAAAAGTTCGCTTTATATTGTATATGTAACTTTTAATTTTTAAAGACCTAGGTTAAATTGCAAGTACATTCATTAATACAAAAATCATTTATAAAATTTAAAAGCATAAAAAAATTTTTTTTTTTTTAAGTAACCTTCATATACATATTGTCATTGAATAATTAATTACTAAATCACAAAATTATTAATGTCGCATATCTGACATTTGAGGATAGTGTTCCGCGTCGATTTTTGTGTAATTTTCCTTACAGAATCTTCTACTGTTATAATTCTAGCTATTATAGATATAACGTAAGAAAACAAATTAATAATGAATTGATGTATAATTTATATTCTGATGCATTTGGAAATACGAAGATTCTCGAGATTAGTATTTCGAACATACAATACAAAATCTATTTCGTAATTCATTTTTCGATACTGAACAAGTCTTAGTGACGTCACTGGGGCACAAATTCACTAATCTAGATTCTGGTGGCGTTGCGGAAGACAAGACTGTGTCAGTAAAACAGAAACTCAACGTGACTAATTACCAATTTTGTAAGTGATGGTAACGAAATTTTGCAATTCACACTTTATAAGAACGAAATGTTTTATAAAATATAACTGGCACTGTTTCCCGGTACCGCTTGCGTTTGAACTATATTCCAGTTTCTTGTATATTTACATTTCCTGCGCCGAATCTAGAGGTCAATTGGGTCTTGTTGACATGAGTGCCAGAGACCTGATTTGGCAATCAGATCTTTGGATCAATCAAGTCTCGCCGTAAGGGTTGCTGCAAAACTGGGATGAGACATCCTAGTTAGTTCCTCCAGTTAGTTGATACGACGTTACCAACGTACGTCAATATGGTAGCGGTAATAGTATTAGTCTATTATGCTGTTACCTAAAACCTGTAACCTTTTTCAATAAAGAGATTATCAGACACAAACATATAATCGAACCAAATTTTAATCTCCTAAGTTTGTTATATAAATAATGATGCAGATTAACAACTACGCTTACATTTACGAACATTGATATGTACTATTATTAATGAGCAATAAAAGATAACAGAAACACATGTGAATTCGATCGTTTAACAACAATAAAATGAATATGATACTATAATAAATTACACTGTTTTTAATGTCATAATATGATGAATAAATGGAAGTTTCTAGAATAATAGCAGCTTTATAACGTCATTAAATATAAATTTTACTGGTGGTAGGGCTTTGTGCAAGCTCGTCTGGGTAGGTACCACCCACTCATCAGATATTCTACCGCAAAACAGCAATACTTGATATTGTTGTGTTCCGGTTTGAAGGTTGAGTGAGCCAGTGTAATTACAGGCACAAGGGACATAAAATCTTAGTTCCCAAGGTTGGTGGCGCATTGGCTATAAGCGATGGTTGACATTTCTTAGAATGAAAATGTCTAAAGGCGTTTGGTGACCACTTACCATCAGGTGGCCCATATGCTCGTCCGCCTTCCTATACTATAAAAAAAAAAGACTTATGTGAGATATATTTGTAGTTGATCTTCCAAGTCGAGTTTTTTTACCAAATTTAATATACGAATGAAATTAATCAGTAAAATCACCGTCTGTTTATATCCCACTACTGGGCTAATGGCTCTCCTTTTGAGGAGAAGGTTTGGTGTTTATTCATGTGGCAAATTCTCATTCGACATATGTAGGTTTCGAAATGTTTTCCTTCACGGGTTGAGCACGGGATGAATTATAAACAAAAATTAAGCACTTGACACAGTAGCGCTAGCCTGTATCTGAACCAGCAACCTTCGACTAAGATGGATGCTTCTAATCACTGATGCATCTCGGCAATCAGTAAATAAATTTATCTTAAAAATTATAATTGAAGCCATACCAACGAATATAGTAATAAATTACAAAACATTATTTCGCAACGTTATATATGACATTTTATTATAATTTCAATATGTCACATATAATCATAGAATTTCAAATCACACCTTCACAATATTATACCTTGAACTCTTGGCTAATGAAGTTGAAATTGATCATTAATTTTGATGCAGCGGAGTAAAAAGTTTAGTTTAAAATGATCTTACAAATGATTGATATTTGTAAAACCCAAATATTTTTTTAAACTATACCATTTAATTGAGTATAGAAAAGTAAATAAAAGAAGCCGAGATGGCCCAGTGGTCAGAACGCGTTAATCTTAACTGATGATCGTGGGTTTCAAACCCGGGCAAACACTGATGAATTTCCATGTGCTTAATTTGTATTTATACATTATCTCGTGCTTAAGAGTGAAGGAAAACATCGCGAGGAATCCTGCATGTGTCTAATTTCACTGAAATTCAGCCACATGTGTATTCCCAACCCGCATTGGAGCAGCGTGGCGGAAAAATCTCCAAACCTTCTCCTCAAAAAAAAAAGAGAGAAGGCGTTAGCCCAGCTGTGGGCTATTCACAGGCTGTTACTGAAGTAAATAATTATTGATTGCCTCGTTGGTCTAGTGGCTTGATGTAAGGCCGCAGACCCGGAGGTCCTGGGTTCAATTCCCAGATCGGGCCAGTAAAAAGTTATTGAGTTTTTCCGTCAGAAAATCTCAGTAGCAGCCCGAAGTCTGGAAATTGGAAGTGTTTTCACTCCCGTGCCTTGGAAAGCACGTAAAGCCGTTGGTCCTGCGCCTGAACTATTTCCGGTCGTGTCGGATTGCCGTCCCATCGGATTATGAGAGTTAGGGAATAGAGAGTGCAAAAAGTGTGTTTGCGCACACACTTGTGCACTATAGTATCTCCTGCGTAGTTGGTTAATCTCTCTTGAGATTGGCCGCCGTGGTCGAAATCGGTCTGGAGGACATTATTATTAAATAATTAGACCTGTATAAAATATCAAATATATATTTTTTTCATTATATAAAATTAAACAAAAATAATACAGAATAAACAGACATCACTGTTGTCTGTCTATCTAATCGCGATAAATTCAAAAACTAGGTTTGGTGTATAATTCATTGAGCTTGAGCATGAGAGCTTGGTGTACATTGGCTAAAATTATGTTGATTGTGGATTCTGCGCCTAAACCAGTTTAGGTATATGTATTATAATATAAACCTTTTATGTAATACCTTGTACCTCTGCATAGCCGGGATGATAGTCATACACAATTTATAAAAATGACACGTAGTCCAAGAGATTGTCCTAAGACATAGTATCGAGGACGCGGGTGATATATAAGATATAGTATTAGCTGTTTTTGAACACTAATATGATATAAAATATGTTGCTCTGTCCTGAGCTATATTTTCAAAAACATAATAAATGAAATTACCAATATAAAAATCATATTTTATTTTGCTGTCGGTACAACAGATGCGTTCCATCCTTGTTATAGCGCAGTTATAAATACCCGCAAGCAAACATTTACCCAAGGGGTATTAACTTTACAAGGGATACTTAACTTAAATGTTTTCAAATCATTTTAAACATACCGCTCACAAACAGAATGACGCCTGGTGTAAATAGATGATGATATAGTAATATTTATAAGTAAAAGTAACGTAATAACCTGTGAATGTTGCACTGCTAGGCTCAGGCCTCCTCCCTTTTGAGGCGAAGGTTTGGCGCTTATTCCACCACGCTCTTCCAGTGCGGTTTGGTGGTTACATATATGGCAGAATTTCAGTAGTATTAGACACATGCGGCGATGTTTTCTCTCAACTCCAAACAGGAGATGAATTATTAACACAAATTAAACACATTAAAATTCAATAGTGCTTACCTGGATTTGAATCCGCGAAAGTTAAAATTTACGTATTCTAACTACTGAGCCATCTCGATCAAATATTTTATGTTAAATAATAATAATGGCCTCGTAATCGAAATTCAACTATATCGGGCAATCTCAAAGAACCGACCAATTTGCGCACAAGGAGCACAAATGCGCAAGTGCGTGTACAAACATATGGACAATCTCTATTCTTTTGGTCTATCTTTTTAAATGTCGGGGAAATCCCCTTTGAACGCATCACGCTTTTAAAGCATTAATATATTTATTTATTTTTACTATTTACTGTATGGTAGGTTAATATTATTAGAAGAATAATATATCTTAAGTACATACTTGCATATCGCGAATGGTAAGTCTTCGTGCAAGTCCGTTTATGGTACCTAACCACGCAAACGTCAGTTATTTTTATGTAATCAAAGGTATTGCTGTTTTGCACAATATAATCACAAGCAAAAATGACATAATATCTTAGATATCAAGGCGCATGCGCATTGATAATACGTGTAAATACGTGCAATAAATGTGCAACATATTTAATCAATTTTATAAGTGTAATTTAAACGAAAAATTATTAACTTTGTTATTTAATAGTAAAATGTACATATATTTTGTCTTGTACCTTTTAATATTTAATTAATTATACTTAAAATATTTGTATTTCATAAATATAATATCTAAACATGTATATTACCTTTAAAGCACTTGATTTGAATTGATTATAGGTGGATTTGATATCTTAGCTGCATAAACCTATGGAAGATTGCATGCGTAAATCTGTATTTAATTTACTTGATTAAAATAAAACCACTAATTACAATTAATTACAATAACAGTTGTTGTTACTAATTGTTGAAACACACGCGTATGTATTTTGGTAACATTCGATGGCTTGCATCATTTCAAGTGCGGATTCGAGTGCCCGCGTTTTAAGATTAATTAGTACATTTAAATCATAATTGCTCTGGAATGATAACGGTGCAGATTTTATGTGTGTCGAATGCATTTTTGCTATTTTTAATAGTTACTAAAGTTAATATTTTTAATATTCGTTGCTTTCTTTTGAAAGGGTAAATATTTTATAAATGTTATAAATAATTTTGATAAAAAACAATTACAGACTCTGCCAGTAACTATAATATTAAACATTCCAAGTACAATTTATGTTTCGTGTCCTGTTTCTACAGAATCAACTTATCAGACAATGGAACACATCGCGCAAGGATTCTTGCTGTATCTGTAAAATTTGTGGGTCGGACATTGGCTCCACCTCCCAAAATTTAGTGTCTGTACTTGATCAGGCTTTGTTACGTATCAACATAGGTGTAGGCTTAGGTCTAAGTCCTGCTATGTAACTCAACGACACAGTTACTTCGGAAGCCATAGCATAAATTCCTGCTACCTTAATAATCATTACAATTTAGAATCAGACCCGGACTTAGGGATTGAAGGCGCCTAGGTTCTAAGCCATTTGAGACCCTTTCACCATTCCGAAGCGGTTAGACTGAAATTATATCTTTTCTGGCTAGGTCCTTCGGCTGACCTTAATAAGGCCTTTGCCTTATAGTCCTAAAGTCCTGTAGGTATAAATCCGGGGCTGTTTAGAATCAAACAGTTTATGCAGGAAAGAGTATGACCAGTAAATAAGTGTTTATTTTTTAAAACACGGGTTAAAAAAGCAAAATTTTGTAGCCATTTGTACTATAACTAAATTTAACTTATAAAGCAATTTAAAAAAGTCTATATTAAACTTTTGTATCTCATATTATTACATTATATCAAACTTGAAACTGGCGACATCTGCTGTTGAGTTACCGGACCTATTTAGTTTAACCATCAAAAACCAATCATAATAATATTATATTGTCGCTAAATATTTAGCTACTTCCTTACTAATAAATGTAGTTTAGCGGATGATTGTTATACGTAACGCCACCAATTGACATACCTTGAATTGATATTTCATCTTTACTCTGATTTCGAAATAGAAAAAAAAACAAATATGTTTTTCTCAATTACTTAGTTACCACATGCAATTGTTCATAGACGCTAGCGACATCTAATATTGAGTAATACAATTATTTTCATTCATAGCAAGCTACGACAAATACTTATTAAATTATAAATCAATCAGCAACTTTTCAATTCAATCGATTATTTATTTCTAAGTAATACGATAAGAAATCAATTTTAGTTTTCATGCTTGCTCACAGTGGCGTGACATCTTCAGTGAATTACGTTTAAATGCAATCTGTAGAATACAATTGCTTTAATTTGGCGGGAACCGGGTCAAGGGTCAGCAGTTACAAGTGTGAACAATTTGTCTTTTATTGCGTCTAATCTTTGACTAATTCATTTATTGGGTCACTTGTTTCCGTTCGCCGCTTCGCCCGCGTCAATGGAGGAGGTGATAACCCCCTGACAACATATTCAATATATTATGCATGAAATGTAACTACAGGCACAAGGGACATACCGTCTTCGTCCCGAAGGTTGGTGGCGCATTAGCGATATAAGGAATGGTTAATACTTCTTACATCGCCAATGTCTATGGACGGTGGTCACCACTTAACAACATTTGCCCGTCCGCCTTCCAAATACAAAAAAAAAAAAAAACAAATTAAACACATTTATAGTACAAGTTATAATTATATAAGTACGATATGAGATTCTTAATATGTAACATCTTTAGATGTGATGATACATTACAGTAACATTTGAGTAACAAGATGTCTTTAAGTTCTCGTTTTAATTTTCTTTTAATATATTTATGATAAACTTTAAATGCCTCGATCATATACACGGTTCAAATTAGTTAGATACGAATTAATAAACGATCTGGGGAACCGTATTTTATTATTTGTTATGTATTAATGTGTTGAATATAAAATTTAGGTATAATAAAAAAAAATTAAGTACATATTGAAATATAACGATAGCGCGATTCAATATATATGCAGCGCCTTCAAAGGATAGAAATATTTAAACAATATAATCAATTATTATTTTGTTTAATTGTAAAAAAAAAAAAAATACTTAGTAACTCTAAAAATCAATTTCACGTGTTATTGCAATAGTTCTAGTTGCACAGAATTACGAAACGAATATAACTTAATGTTTCAAAACTCCGTGCTCAGCGGTAGTGTCGTAGTCAGCATCCCTGTATTCTATATTTCGAAATGTAAACTATCATAATAAAACTAAGAAAATTTTATTTGTATCCGACACAAAGTTCTTGCGTTCTGGACACCACATACTTTGATGTCTTCATGTACGCTTTTAGAAAATACGTTAGACAGAGGTGAGGAATTTGTAAATTCATTAATAGAAAGGAAGACAGATATTCGAAGTATCGGTTGACTTTGAAATCGCTCAAAAGAACCGCAAGTCAAGTGCCTAATCTTCTTAATTTTTGTTTTGGATCTATTCCATAACTGTTTACAATGGAAGCGTATATACCATTAGTCATATATTGATTTAATGACTGTAAATTTTTACATAATTATTTTTATATTTCTCTAAATAAAAATTATATTTACAAAAACATATTTAACATACGTGAGCACAGTCGTTAGAAACTCGTCGATATCAATATCGTGTCAAAATATATTAACTAACAATTTGTTGCTGCAATATATTATGTACTAATAAATCATTTTTTTATTTTATTTTTATGCAATTCTCTGATATATTGTTAACATGCATATGAAATTGCACTAATCTGTCTGTCGCAGGTTTGATTTTATGACGGACATTGCTCGGTATATTACTCAACTAGCGCTTCAAGCGGCTTCATTTGCTTGCTATATAACAATTTCCATAGCTCTTTCTTCTAAAATTAAGGATGTTCATACAAATCTCTCTTATCATTTATTATCTTAGGGGTTACATTTTTAAAAATCCTCTAGTGCTCACCTTATGTGTACAAGGAACCTATATGAAAATTTTCATGGTGCTAGCCGTCGCAGTTTGAACAATGTGTTGATATGTTAGTCAGTTATTATTTTATATATAAATATATACATAAATTAAAAAACATATATTTCTAATTTGCTTTAACTTTAAAAATCACCTAGAACTAATAATAATAATTACGTAGCACAAGAGCCGGTCTTGTAGCCAATTAGCTTCCAGATGTTAATTATAATGGTACTTTGTAGAAATCGCTATAAAGCCACCTTGTGTCTTATTTGTGTGCAATAAATCTTACTTTTTTTTTGTTATAGTTGTTTAGAGTCGGTGTGATGGTGCGGTTGGCAGTGCTCCTGCTGGCGGTTGCACTGTGCCGCGCCGCCACACTCGACTCGGAGCTCGGCGTGGGCAAATCCATCAACATATTTATGAGGTATGACTCTTGTATTATGTTACTATTGCAGTATAGATAAGAAGATAAGAGTGCACGTTTGTTTGCGCACATATTTGTGCACTGTAATATGCTCTGCGCAATTGGCTAATGGCCGCCGTGGCCGAAATCAGGCCGAAGGATATTATTATTAACCTTTTAGGTTATTTTCAAGACACAGGGCTGTAAACGTTACCAATACTTCTACTTAGTCCAGCAGTGCTGTTCTGTAAGAACTCACTTCATCACTTACCCGAGAAATGTTTGCGTGTATTCATGAAATTTTATAATTATTATGGTCAATGTCGCATATTTTGACATTTCACTATCAATTTCTGCGGTGAGTTTCAAGGTTCTTTTTACAGAATAAACTGACTGCTTTTGAAATATCTTGAGAAAAAACCTTATATTCGCCTGATGTGCGGCTAAAAATTATGATAATAACTAATTATGTAATCTATGAAAATAAGATGTATGTTTCACAAATGTTATCAGCTAACATTATTATCACGTAACGTTTAGGAAGGCATCATTCATCTAACGAAAAAGGGCTATAAAATTCTCAGATGTTCTGAGAATTTTTATAGCCCTTTGTCAGCGATAGTAAACAGAAACCTCATCAACTCTTACGTGTTCCTAGCACTGAAGTCAAGATAATATTTATATTATTTGTTTATATATAGTGTTCGTATTTTTTATTAACGATGTTTAGCGAGTGGTTGGGGAAACATTGCTGTCTTCTTCTTTCGAATGTCAAATCAATAATGACAGAAAGAGCGATTAGTGTTTAACTAAACAGTCGCTAAACAACGTTTTTAAGTGAATCAGTTACATCCCAGTAGCATGAAATTTTAAAAAAGGAAATCATTCCTTTTGTAACGTATCTGACCATTTTATTATTGCTATTAAGGTGTATATAGACCAGTGTTAACAATAAAAAAAATTGGAAACAACGTTATATATTATAGTTCATTTTTTTTATTAAAAACAGTTGATAGTTCGAAGCTCAACGTGTAAATTAAAGTCTTCTTATAAAATTTTCAATAATGATTGTGTTCGAAAAACAGCTACAAACCGAACAATCGTTGTTATAAATAAATAACATAGTAAAATTATATATTTTTTATTTATCGTTTAATATAAAAAATATATTTGAAAGGCTTGAATTTATGACATATGTGTATATAATATTAAGCGCCAACTATAAAAAGAACTTAATACCTTTTAAGGCTAATAACTACAAACTATTTAATGTTTTTGTAATTCAAACAATGCGATACCAGATATTCATATTTCATAGCAACTATTTTATTTCCATATTCGTTTGTATATATGTATGTGTTATAATATAAATATTCGAATGACGCTCTTATAACCAGTGACATAACGGTTAATTTGTTTTGTTTTTATGAATGTACATACATTATAGTCGGTTTATAAGTATTTAAACAAAATAATTCAAAGCTCGTCAAGAATGATACCAGAAACTACTCCAAAATGTAGATTAAGTTATATTGTTGGAATTTAAATCGTTATATTTAAAATGTTTCCTAAAAACTATTATATTTTATAGGAAGAATTGAAAAAAAAAACAGCATACAATGAGATATTATTATTTTATTTTATATCTATTTTTTTTTTCTGGTGACTTAAATATATCGAATGTTTTGTTATGATGAAATATTCATTATGAAACAATTATCGACGTGGAAAAATATGGATTCGTAAAATACACAATAACAGTGTGATAAAGTCGTGTCTACATGACATATTTTTCGGAAAGAAAATATATATTGTGTAAAGATTTTTATATAGAAACATAAATAGAAGAGGTTATGTAGGTTATTAGATTTTCATATTCCACGCGATTCGCTAATAACTTGCTATATTATTCACTTAAAACCAAACCAACACTTACGCTATTGATTGACAAATTAGAAACGACCACCAATATCGCTTCAAATCCGCGATAACTTATTTTTTCATCTTCAACCCTTCTTCAATTGGAATAGCCATCAACTCAAAACATAATTTTGCATTCAAAAGATTCATATCTGCACGTTAGCAAACAGATTTATGAGCAGAGGTGACCCACTGGACAAACACGTGTGAATCTTAAGTAAATATTGGTTTGAGTTCTAGTAACTACTCTGCAGTGCAGGAAAACGTCGTAAGGAAACCTGCATGACCTCTGCTATTTATGTTTATATATAAATATATAGAAGAGAAATAATAAATTTATTTTTTAAAATGTTGAATTTCGCCCAAGAAAGAAGAGATGAATCACTGTACTAAATATTTATACCTATAACCACATAAAATTAGTACCCATATCTATCAAGTTATATATTATTTTCCAGATATGGCTATCTCAGTATTTGCATGCGAGTGGTTCCGCGTAATGACACAGACGGGTGGGTTTTCCGTGAGCCGACCGTCAGCGTGTTCCAGGATACAGAACGATTTGTGGTCGCGCCAAAGCCGCGTCAGGCCAAGACGCTCTTCGATGGAGACTTTCATATGGAATTTTGCGATAACTTGAAGCAACTACTACAGGCATATTTCAGGGATTTTAGTTTTGAAAGGTAATATATCACCACATAATGTAATATGATACATGATTGAAACATTCATATAAAAAACTATTCTATTAATGTAAGTAAGATAGATATATTAAATTAAAATAAAAAAAAAAAAACAAAATACTCATTACAGATTTATAGCAAAAACATGCCGTCTAAAAAATTGTCTTGTGGCGTTGTACCCAAGACGCTGGCACTATGCCTCTCTGCACCGCTAGATTCAGCCTTTAGGCTAAATAAGTGGGAGCTCTTGGGCACCAGAAGTGTGGACCAGTTTAGAAAGACCTTTTATGATTTATCAGATGATAAATAGATTAAATAGGTTTTGTTAAAGTTGCAACTTTATTGCCATGTCAAGTTTAAACATAACAAAGAAAGAGAAGGATAAATAATGACTTCAAAAAAATAGTTAAACTATTATATTTGCGATATTTCTTTTGTAATAATCGGATACACCAATTTTTTTTTCATAATAATAAAAACTGCATTTAATAATAAAATTTTATGATCAATTTCAAAAATATTTTTTTTCAGATTAGAACGACCATGGCGTGCGTTCACCGCCGGCTGGCCCACGGATATCATGGCCCGTAATCTTGGTATCAATTCTTCATTCATCAATGGTGACCATTGCTACGTCCTTGTAAGGGTTTCCAGGTAGGTTTTCAAACCATATTTTTTTCTCCACTAGTGATTACACTTCCAATGTCGTTACATTTTAAGCCCAGATAATATGATTCTTCCAGCGCCGTGTTTACACTGAGTCTCGGGACCACTTAGGTTTTTAAACTTCAATACCTTGGTACGAATTAAATAATATAAATACATATGTACCTAATGTTAAATTTAAGTAAAACCATTTGTATAACTTTAAATCAAATTAACAAAATTAAAGCTACGTTCTTTAATGAACATACATGAACATACTTATTACTCTTAGGAGCCACGGGACTCCATAGTGGGGGCAGGGCTAAAGCCCGGCGGGCAGCTTTCTATATTGCCTATATGAATTATTTAGGATTAAAGTCAACGGGAGATACTGTCTTGCCACTATTTTATTTCCATGGGATCATGATTATTAGATAACGATTTGTAAATATTCAATAATTTTTAAATCAATAAAATTGCTATTTTTCATTAACTTCTTGTGCTTTTTGAATAATTTTAATTGCATAAAAATCACTTTTTAATATCTTAGCAGAGTTTCCGTAAATAGATAATAATACGAATTCTAATGATTTCAATAAAAAAACCTAATCGTTTGACTAATTGAATATTAAACATAAATTAGTTGTCCTCAATTGCAATAGCACGAAATAATACGTGCCTTACTTGAAAGAAATAAGTAATAATTAATTGGCTAACAAAAGCAATTATTCCACGAACCTTAAGATTATGGATATTAAAATTACTTTAATATTTAACTTTACAGAAAACTATGAATTGATCATAGGACTTTTTTTTAGGGAAAACTAAATAAATTATTAAATCTCAAAATCGCCAATCCCAACATCTATTATAGCTTTGGGCTGTTGTCATTCTACTCACACGACAAATTTAATGATTTCATTAATAATAATAATGTAATAATAATAATAATAATGTCCTCCAGACCGATTTCGGCCACGGCGGCATATCTCTAGAGAGATTAGCCAACTACGCAGGAGATATTATAGTGCACAAGTGTGTGCGCAAACACAGGTGCACTCTCTATTCCTTAACTCTCATAATCAGATGGGACGGCAGTCGGACACGACCGGAACGAGTTTAGGCGCAGGACCAACGGCTTTACGTGCTTTCCGAGGCACGGGAGTGTTCACACTTTCAACTTCCAGACTCCGGGCTGCTACTGATAATTTTCTGACAGAAAAATCCAATAACTTTTTAGTGGCCCGACCTGGAAATTGAACCCAGGACCTCCGGGTCTGCGGCCTTATATCAAGCCACTAGACCAACGAGGCAGTCATTAATAATAATGTTATAAAAAACAACAATGAATAAAAAAAATCGGCTCAATTTTAATTAAATTAGGCCGAAGCTAATATAAAGAACACGTAAATCACATTCAAAGATCGCGCGATCCAATCCACTTAGTTTTCGAGCTTAATGCTCGGTGATAAAGTAGTTTTTTTTAACCGTGAGAAAATCTATATATGTGTTTGATAAAATTCTATAGCAAATACATGATGTAATTCTGCTACAGTAAGCATGTTGTTGACGCCTTCTCTTAAACAAGAGGCATTCTTGACCCGGTGATATGTACAGAATTTCCTTTATTTATTTAATTTTATGTTATTAGTAGGTGTACTGGCAAGTGGTCACCACCGCCCAAAGACATCGGTTATGTAAGAAATATTAACAATTCCGTACATCGTCAACGTTTTTTTATTTCTCAATATACTGACAATCAAAAAAACTTAATACATAGTTACGTATTATATGCTAGATATATTGTTAAAAAAATATATAATATCGGAGTTGAGTAACACGTGATTTTCGCGTCAGCAACGTTAGAATCAAAGTTGAACTGTAACGTTACTCTAAAAAATACTGTCATACCTCTTTAAATTTTCCAGGTTCCGTGAAACAGCAAAACTCAAAGATCTACCTCCAAACATCGCAGTAGAGGACGTAGTGAACGAAGCCATTCAAGATATTTCCATCGGGGACACAGTGTCGGTAGCGGACTTTATCAGAAAATATGGATCCCACTACATCGCGTCCTATGTCACGGGTAACTCCTTGTATCAGGTGAGACCATATAACCTAATCTTCTATTGTTTTCTAGATTTAACTTTTTTATGGTAGATCTCAAGAGTTGGAACATTTAAAATAATAATGTGAATCTTAACCGGAATTAGCTAGTTCAAACCAGAGAAGTGAGCTTTTATGTGATTTTAATTGATCTCGTGCTCGGCAGTAAACGAAATCATCGTGAGGACTTTACTTTAATATTGATACATGTTTAAACGTCCTGGGTAAAACCATAATTCAACGAATTTATGCCATGTTTCGTCTCGGGAGTGAAGGAAAACATCGTGTAGAAAAATTTATGGCACATAAAATTCTGACACATGTTTATGCAGCGTAGTGGAATAAGTTTCGAACCTTCTCGAGAGGAGAGGCCTATGCGCAGCAGTGGGACATTTTCAGGCTGTTAGTTCATTGGAAGATAGACGGGCAAATGCGACACCTGATTACCACCGCTCTTAGACATTGTCACTGTAAGAAATATTAGCCGCTAGCTGCCCCTCGTATCAAGATCCCAGACTACTGCTATGTAGAAATTTAATTATAGTCATTATTACCCAGAGTTACTATTTTTTTTATAACATTAGTTTAATTTCTGTCACGTCAATGCACAATCCTCCATGGAATCTAATATGTTATATTACCTACTCATCCTTAAAAAATGAACACGTTTGCCGGTAGAATAAATGATGACTAGGTGGTACCTATCCAAACGAAATGCACAGCGCCATACCGCTTGATTATACAAGAGTTATTTAGTTAAGAAATAAATCATTTATTGAGTATAGGTTTGTGTTAAAACTTTAAACGCTGGCGTAAATTATATTTGTTTATAAATAAAAAATAATGTAGGATTTCATTATTTTAAAAAGCAAAAACTCCTCGTTTTACTTCATTCTTGTGCCAAAAAAAAAATATTTCGAATGTATGTTAAGCTAATATAAATTGCGGTCCAAATACTATAACGATTTAGTCATTTCTAAATGGATAGAATCACGTGTAATACAACGCGCACAATAACGGAATAATGTTTATAAACATGCGCAGGAATTCTCTATATATTGAGAAAACTATAAGCAAGATTAAAGTAGTCGACTTTTTACGGCTTCAGACATTACGTTTAAACCTTATTTACACTCTATACAATACAATAAATTTGTCAGATATATAAGTATAATATCAATTGTCCCGTTAGGTTAGTGGCTAGCATAGAAGGCTACGGATCGCGCAGACATGGGTTCGAATGCCTCGAATCGGTTAAGCTAATAATTAGTTTTGTACTGACAGTGATATCTTTGAAGCATTCCGGAGATATAATTTTGTTTAATTTTGTTGTTGTAAAGATGTGAGTCCTGCGACTGGTCTGGTCCTAAAATAAAAACATGACACTTTAATTCACAAATGTTTTCACAAAAAGGTAATACAAATAAAAAAAAATTTATTAAATATAAATTTATTAATTTCAAATTCCAAATGTTCTCTTCTTATACAATATACGTAATAAATCAAGAAACAGCGACCGATGTAATTGTTGTCATTCAAGAAACGATTCAAGTAACGTGACTTTGTTTTCAAATTAAACGGATATTTTGCTTAGCGTTAACACGTTTTCATGATCCTTACGTTATATGTTTATGTTCTGACTTAAACCACACTAAAATAATTCTCGTCGGATTAACAATTCGCAATAATTTATTGCAACTTATTCAGTGCTGGGTTGTACTTAAGCGTACAGATTGTTTTGAGTGTGACGACGATGATAGTCATCATCGAACTTGAGACGTTTACATAAATTATTGTGCTATTGACGCTTTGCGATCTTCTTTTCGATGTAAAAATCCGTACCTTGTACATTTTACTAATTTATGACATAAACAGGCCATTTATGTGTGGGTTTGTTTAAGATCTGTACGCATTAGAATAACATGCGACACACATGTCAAATACCATGGTTTTTTTTCTTATTCCAAAAAAAATAAAATTTTTATGATTAAATTTAAAAAAAACAAATGTAATGTTATTACCTATGATGATTTCATTGTCCTGGCAGGTACCACATTACTCATAATTCTACCGCCAAACCAGTGTTATGTCAGACACATCTGATTAAAAATTATAACAAGTTTAATTTTTCAAACTGGCAATACTGTGTCCAAATGTCACAAACTTGCAATACAGCGAACAATGTCTATGAACAAAGGTCACTTAGCGAATCAATCAAGGGGATCAACAATTTTCGTCTTTTATTCATTATGGTTATTGTTTAGGTATTCGTGTTTTCTCGTGGCGTGTACTCGCGGATCAAAGAGCGAGTGAAGTCACGAGGCGTGTCGGATTTACCGACCAGCGAAATGAGCAACTATTTCTCGCCTTTGTTCGCTGAACACGTCGGAGCGGTCAAGGTTTGAATCGAAGTGCTTGGTTCTGTTTGCTAAAATACTATTAAATAAAAAAATCTATTATTCCCACTACAATTACTTGAGTATATCTAAGTATTTCACTTTATGTTTAGTTTATTTTTAAATCAGCATTAATTATTCTAGTTATTAAGTATTAATAAACAATTAGGTATAACAGGAACAAATGAAATACTTATCCGATATATTATTTTTAATAACTTTATCGCGATAATCATAAAGTTTTTTTAATGATGGTAACATTATCAAACAGAATCAAGCTATTGAACAAGTTGCATCCATTTTGTCTATTCTATATTTATGCTTGACATGGATGAGGCTTTATTTCAAAGAAGGCTTAATACATGTCTTCTTGCAACCCATTTTCTATTTCTTTCTTATCATTACATCTCTCATGAGCATGTCTTGTGATCATTAATTATTGGTCTTCATTAAATGCATTCACATTTTCATTAAATTACTTTATTTTTCATTTAATATACTTTAAAATATAAAAATAAAGTATGTCTTTTGTATATGTTAATATACAAAACACATTAAATGTACACAGTAAAGTAAATTTACTACGTATTAAAATAAAATTATAATAGGATCGAAATAGAAAAGAGGTTCGTGTTCGATTAAAACCTTGGCAGAGAACCGCGAGTGCACGCCCTACAAAACAAATTCACTGACATTTGTCAAACGGCGACCTTATAAATACGTGAATCTTGTCTATGCTCTCACTCCAGGTGTTTGTGTTCTCTAGAACCGCATACTCTATGATCAAAGAAAGACTTAAAAGCAAGGGCGTTGCGGATATAACTGCTAAGGAGTTGGAAGGTTACTTCTCACCTTGGCAGGCCAAACACATTGGCCAAATTAAGGTAAAATTATCTTTTTAGCATTTGCAATAAAGTGAATGCATTGTAACTCCATTAAAAAAACGATAACAATTAATAAATTTATTTTTTTTTTTACTTTGAGTTAGTGATAAAAATAAAACTAATTTTTTTCATAGGGCATACTTTAATTACATTATAATGTATTATTGCATGAGCATGACATGAATAAACTTAGAAGCCATTTTCATATTTATTCATAACTCATTACACATCAATCATTTTATCTAAAATTCTTGTATTATTTTGTATTACCCTTTAAATATCCTAATGATAAATTAATCTAAAAACAAATTATTCTTACTTTGATCTTTTAAAATTGAAACCTTTATTGGTATCCTTTTCAAGTTATTTTTCTTTAAATATTTTAATATAATAATTAATTAATAGCTTTAAATTTGCTTAACTAACATGATTAAAAATACTTTTTTATGCCCTCAAATAAACATAGTAATATTATATATTATTTTTATGGACTTGTAATTGTTAACGATTAACTTTATTTAATGACTATTTATAATGTGATGCTTTTACGAATGATGTGATAAACTATAATTAATAGAAAATTTGTCAAAAAACCTTTTCAACCCCTATCTAATGTGTCTACTGTCGGTTGTCCGAAATAAAATAAATAAATAAATAATTTAAATCATAATTCACTCAAACATTTTCAGGTGGCAAGCGGTAACAAAACGGTAGAGAGCTGGGCCATGAAGCGTCTAAGAGTACACTACTACATATTCTCCTACCCCAGCTTATTAAAACTACACGGAGAGCCGACCCTACTGAGAAACTTAGATACGTTACTGGGAAATGAAGCTTTATTACAATTAGAATTAAAGACATTATCGCCTGCATTCAAAGATATAAAGAAGAGAAAGTGGTTCGAAGAAGTAATAGACAATTATTTAAAATTGTGGGAGAGTAATATGTGATAATGGTGATAGAAAATTTAGTTAATTTAAGTAATTTAGTCGCTTTACAAAGTTCGAAGGACAAATGACAATATATATGTATTATACAGAACACAATGTAGAAGTGACAAAAATATTCTTTCGACTTTAATTTATTTACTGTTATTAATGAGAAAAAAAAGTATTAATAAATACATTCTTATCGTAAATTCCATTCCAATGATCAATACAGACATTATTTTGTAAATATCACTTTTATTAAACTCTGCATCTTTATTATCTGTGCAAATAAACAAAAAAATATATATAAGATTGACGTGTTTTTGAAACTGGCAACAAAATTATTCAAAAAGATTCGATATTAAAAAAAAACATTTTCGTTTTCGTATGTGATAAAAACAACAAAAGGGTGTATACATTTTGAAAAATGATTAAAGATAATTTGTTTAAATAATATTTTATAAGTATAACATGTAGTATTCAGTATGTGATGTCAGTTACACGTGGTTATTTATAATAAAATGTTATATGGAAAACTTTATCCTTACATAAATGTGCCTATAAAAATATATAGTATAGAGAAATCATTATTTTAAAAATTACATGAATTACTATATTTTTTAAATCAATATTTACTACATTTAAATAATGATAATGATAATTTGTACACAATAAATATGCAATACTTTGAAATTAATGAAAACATAATTTTATAACCTTTTTTTCATAGGAAAGTGACATGGTAAATATTACTATTTTTATATAATCTATGTGCAATAATATTTAGTATAATATCCAATTATGTACAAATAAAAATGCGGGATCAATATATGAATGCATTTACACAAACACAATGCGATGTAAATATTACCTGAAATAAGTTATAGGCAGAATAAAAACGATTAATGACTGAATTGACTTGTTTTTTTTAAGTAATTATTTTTTTTTTAAGTTTTTTTTTTTCAAATATTTCTCGTATCTTATTTATTTATAAGGTTTGCTAGCGACTTTTACGCTGGACATTCTTATATACATACAATTTAATACATCCACTGATTATGTAAAATCATTTAAAAGCAAACATTACATGCTAATTAAAATAATTACTTGCTATAAAAAGAACAGTAAGATAAAAAAAAAACGAAGCATGAGCAAAATAGAAAATTAAAGTTTTTTTTTTTTATTTATTTTTTTTTTTTTAAATAAAACTTCTTAATTTAAATACCTATAGTATATATTAAATAGAAAGGACGGCTACAAATGCTAATGCTACTTTGTACGATTTTAATTTATTGTCTATCCTTAACCCTATAATATGGTAATTTGAATGTTATTCATTTTTAGTAAAACAATCATAGTTCCATCGTATGTAAGTAAATCAGTATATTTCTATGTATGTAGGAAAGTATTTTTTTTAAATGGGAATATATATTATGAATTTTCGCCCGCTTTTTCTCCTTTTCTATATCCATGACAACCTGTACGCAAATTTTCATGATAATCGATTTCGCAGTTAAAACGTGAAAAACAAACAAACACAAGGATCATCAAAACATCAATTATTGTTTTTCATCATCATTATTAACACCCAATCCACCGCTGGACAAAGGAATCTTCCACCTTCTTCAAGTCATCGGTTGACTTGAGGCTGGCTTGAGGGCGCCCCAAGCTGTGTTTGCCAATCAGCGATCTCCACTCAATGACTCGTCTGATCCAATTATCGGTTCTTCGACATACGGGTCCAGCCGACTGCTACTTCAGTCTACTAACTTTGCAATCTGGCGGTATCACCGGTTCTTTTCCGGGTAATCTCATTTCTGATTTTATACTCTGAATATATGTTTGGCTTTGAAGGCATACAAAACTATTTTTTGGTTATGTATTTATTATTTCATTAATTTATTTTCAAATATGAATAATGAATAACATAAATAAAACAAATTTGAAGTTAATAGTATATAAAATATATTTTAGTAAGACTGATATTGCATTATTTTTTATACTCGATAACTAGATTCGAAGTTTCATCGTTCCTTACACACAGAATCAGTTCCACAGTGTTCGCGAGAAGAAAAATTAGACGTGTAACAAACACTAATATCGATTGATTACATTTTTAATTATTTATTAAAAACATGTTAAATAAATAAAATAAATAAATAAAAGGCACAACCATAGTCTGATCTATCCTCATTATAAAGCATTCCCCAAAAAAATGGTAACACAACATTAATAGCGTTACAGTTTTACATCGCATACAATCCACAGATAAGCTCCCTGTTGGCTTGACCCAATTAACGTATACATCCGTCCTGATCCATGGTTTATGATGAAATGAGGTTATTATCTAAATCACGGGCTTATCAAAAGCAAACCTATGTGTGACCGATAATGTGTCATTCAACTTTATCATTTAGAATAATTACCATTCATAACTATTGTCTAAATTTTGGAATAATGTGCTAAAACCATATTAAAAATATTTTTGTATTGTTTATATAGATAGCACAATTCTCTGAAACTGTTTAAAGTGTTTATAACTAATTAAATTTTAATTTTCAATCTGAGGTCATTGCTTGAAGGTGATGGCAGTGGTAATGATGATGAGATGATGATTTTCGCGGCCAACCAACTAGCGACTAGCCAAATACACGAGACATTTATGTACACAAGTGTGTGCGCTAACGCAAGTGCACTCTTTATTTTCTCACTCGGCAAATCTGACAAGACCGAAGAGAATTTAAGCGCAGGACCAACAGCTTCACGTGTTTTTCACCGCACGAGATTTTAGACTAAATATTGCCTGATAGCATCAAGCTATATGTACTTTAATGAGGTTATGATGGTGTGAGCCTATATCAGCTATTATCCCAAAATATAATATCAATTTATTAATGAACATAACTCTTATGTATCTAGAATGAAATAGTCGAACTAGACAACTATTATTTAATATAAAATGTCAGAATATTTATAAAAACCATATTCCAGTGCGATAAATGTTAATTCACGCGAAAAGTTCTCCGGGTTATCGGTAAACGTGCCACAAGAGTTTATGTTAGACCTTGATTTTTGTACGTTTGTTCACTACTAATACAATTTAAATGGGACAAATTATTATTAGATGCTATATTGTAGATAAGTTACATGTCATTAATTTAAATAATAAGTTAAGTTCCAACTACAACAGAAATTAAGGTCACGGTAAGGTTAGGAATCGTCGAAACTGACTGACGATTTTTTCTGATTGCGAAGGTTTGGAAACAAGCTAAGTGTCCGACTTTGTCCGAGGTAGGCTGATGGACAGATGGGTCAACTGATGGTAAGTGGTCACCACAGCATACAAATATTAGCGCCATAAGAAATATAAACCATTCCTTACATCACTAATGCGCCTTGATAACTAAGATGTATGTGCTTTTCACTTGTAGTCACTCTGGTTTACTCAACCTTCCAATCAGAACACAACAATATTACCTATTGTCGCTTGACGGTAGAATATGTAGAAAATATATGGTTCTTTATGGCCGAATATGAAATAAATTATAAATACAAATTAAGCACATCTCGTACTTGTTCGCAATTAAACTCTCGTCATTCCGTTAAGGTCCGACTGTTAAGGTCTATGTATTTTATGCCAATGGGTGTTCTCTTTTAGTGACAAATTAAATCGTAATGATATTACATACATTTGAAGTATAAATATATCTAAAAAAATATGTGTTGCACATTTTATACATAAGACACGTAGAATTAAATAATTAAGAAAAAATATAAAAACATAATCTTTTCACTCCATTTATTTCGCTGTCAGTAGTATTATTAACGTCAATACGCTCTGAAGTTTGTTTAAATTTTCACAGACCGACGGAATGATATATAAAAATAATAATACTGTCAATAAACTATACCTTACAATGCTCAAACTAATAATTTCGAACGGTTACATACAAAGGCTTGTATCATTGATATATAACTAATCTCTTGGGTCAAGTTCACACTGTTTACTCATCAACATTAGCAAAATGTTAAAAAAATCTCAGTTAGAACGCCGCCTCCACGCGGCGAGTATCGTACTATGTGCACAATCTGAAACTACCTTTACATGACTGTGTTGCGTCTGAAGATGTTTTTGTGGTTTCTTGCTGCTTTCTTCTGTTGTGGCCTGTGCGAGAGCGAGGAAGGAGACCTTAGTTACAGTTTGAACATAGGAAACGCGATTGATGTTTTTGCAAAGTAAGTTTTATAATTCGATATTAAATTTCGCTAGTGATATTATTGTTTCCAAATCATTTGGTCTGGTTTGTTTTGATTATTAGATAACAAGTTTATTGTTTTGCAATGAAATAGATAATGTGTGTATTTTCAGAGATTCTGTTTTATTATTTAACTTATTTGCTTTAATTTATTAAGTAGATTATACAACCAATTTCACTTGAGTTAAATTTGTTAATTTTTAGATACGTTTTGATATTTCCCTCGTATCAATATTTTATTGTTAAGCACAATATAATTTTAAAACAATGATGTGACTAATTTATATCACTAAGAAAGTTATTTGTAATTACTCACACTTGATCAGTCTAATTACTAAATTATTAATAAAACTATAAATAAAACCAAACGAGTGGGTTATTCCCGCCAAAATATAACATTACTCCCTTCCTCTAACTCTTTTTTATTAGCATTTAAACAATTTATGAAAGAATGTACTAATAAGCAAGAATTAAAAAGAATGAAAGCAAATTAAATATTTACTGTTTACAACTTTTTCTAAACTAAAGTCTATCTGTGATAATGGTGATGTCACCCTGACCGTCCACAGCGACCATTCGACAACATAGTGCACAAAAACACAAGTGTTTGATCGGAAAGAGTTCAGGCACAGGACCAATGGCTATACGTGCTTTACGAGGCATGGGAGTGTAAATACTGCCAGTTTTTAAAATCCGGGCTACTGCTGAGAATTTCACGTTAAAAAGCCTTTTAACTTTTATCACAGTCGATTGGCAGTCGATATCCATATTATGTCCTACCTACGTACGTACTATACCAAAAATCACACCAGCGTGACATAAATAATATTATAATAAAAGATTAGCGCCATCTATTGGTACTTGGCTGTAAACCGCTAAACAAATTCCTTTAATCATTTCAATTAATGTAATAAAACATAATAATATTTTTGTTAGCATTATTTGTGTTAGTAATTTATAGTAATAATTATTAAAACAGCTATGGTGATCTATCACAAGTAACGCAAGTTGTGTCAGCCAATTACGAAGATAGTGATAATGATGTGGAAACAGAACTATTCCACGAGAAGAACATCAGGGTTTTCGAAAACGTCACCAGCAAGGAGACTCCCGGCGACCTGGGGATTGACATGAACATACTCCTTTGTGAATCATTCGACGATTTACTCGCCAAGTACTTCCAGAACTTCAAAATCGAAGGGTAATCAACAAGTATCTTTATTTAAATAAAACATAGTAACTTAAAAAAATATTGCTTCAAATACAAATTTTTACGCTTTGTGCAAGCCCGTCTGACTCTATTGCCAAATAGCAATACTTCGTATTGTTGTGTTCCGGCTTGAAGGGTTAGTGACAGACACATGGGACATAACACCTTAGTTAACAAGGTTGGTGGTGGACTTGTGATGTAAGGAATTTAGGTTAATATTTCTTACAATGTTAATGTCTATAGAAGATTATGACCACTTAGATGGTGTATTTGCCAGTCGACCTATCTATGTTTATGTTATGTTTTAACCATTGGGCTCTGTCGGTCTTCAGTCTGGTGGTAGAACTTTGTGCAAGCTCGTCTGGGTAGGTACTGCCCACTCATCAGATATTCTACCGCTAAACAGCAGTACTTGGTATTGTTGTGTTCCGGTTTGAAGGATGAGTGAGCCAGTGTAATTACAGGCACAAGGGACATAATATCTTAGTTCCCAAGGTTGGTGGCGCATTGGTGATGTAAGCGATGGTTAACATTTCTTACAATGCTAATGTCTATGGACATTGGTGACCACTTACCATCAGGTGGCTCATATGCTCGTCCGCCTTCCTTTTCTATAAAAAAAGCCAGCTTCATATAAATATTTGATGTAATTTAACAAGTTATTTTGTGACCCATGTTAACATTTGTTTGCATTTAGTAATCTTTTTATTCCTATCTGTAAAACCTAACTCACTCATTCATAATTCAAACATAACAGCTGATCTGCTTTTAGTACAGAAAGACCATGGAAGGCGTTCTTAGGTGATTGGATAAATGACGAAATCATGAGGACTTTCGGCATGGAATTCGACTTGGAACGGGACAACTGTTGCTATGTCCTCGTCAAACTGTCAAAGATACACAAAACAGTTAAAATGGACGTCAATAACAATTTCTTTTTGAAGGAATATGTTCGAAGAGAAATAAACAGCTTGAACGCTAATGACTCCACAGCCGTGAGGCGTTTTATGAAGAGCTATGGGACGCATTACATTGATTCTTTCGTCACTGGAAACTTTATTTACCAGGTTGGAGACATATTACATAGCATCGATGTATTATAATCCGTACAGGTCTTTGTTTTTTTTATCAACTCACTATATACTTATTCATTATGACAGAGGTAGCTAGGTATCTATTTATTTATTTATTTATGGTCGTAAATACAAAAATGATTGCAAAACACGTGCGTCGCATTCGACGGTCAATCATCTACTCCGGCATAGATAGATATCCGGCATAGATTTATTCTGGCGTAATGTATAACTTATACATTCTCTTATACAATATAAGTTATATATACATTAAATGAAATCATAGGCTATTTAGTATTTTTTTACTGTTTTAACAAATTCCTAACAATTGATATTCCATTGTATGAAATTTTTTTGTTCACTTTTTTAATAAAAATTAAAATTGAAAAAAGGTAATATTATTCGCATACCATTACCAAGTAATTTCCACTAAGCCACCTAATGTACGATTCCATTTGCGTTTACTTTAATTTTTCTTTTCATTTTGGAACGTAAACGTACAAACGGGTCAAGAATGGCTGCAAATGTCCTTACATTTTTTCATAAAAATAGATTAAATAATAAATAAAAAATTAAATAAAGATCTTGCAATTATTTATAAGAACATGTCCATGAAACACCGAAAATAATAATAAGCACGCCTAAGTGTGATGGCATTGTTCAGTCCGTCATTATTTTATATTTTAAATACGAATGAATTGCGAAATTGTTTTAATATTTATTTGTAGCCCAAATAAAATCTCATTTAAAAGTATCTTTGCTTTTTTCAAAACTTCCAGGTATTCAAATACAAGAGGCCCGGATATAATCTCCTAAAAGCATATATCAAAGTTCGTGAGCAACGGAAATCCAACTTTGGCAATTTAAGATTTTACTTCTCATCATATTTTCTCAAGCAAGTTGGAGAAATAAGAGTTAGTGTGTTGTAATTATTTTTATTAAATACCTATTGAGCGCGAGAAACACAAATAGACATGCCAGAATTTGAGTCCAAAATCTTAGATTAAAATCCACAGGCAGGCATGTTCAAAAATCGAAAATATAGCAATTTATTATATTCATGAAACTTTTTAATTCATTTTTAGTGTTAGTATTCAAATTCCAAGTATTTATCGTAGAAAACATATTTTACAGATTGCCAGCGGCAATAAAAGAATAGAACGATGGGCCCGGAACAATCTTCTAGATAGTCAATACCTATATTCAAGACCTAGCCTCCTGAGGGTGCACTACAATCCCATTCTAGCGCACAAACTCAACGGAATGTTGGATAACGAAGCGCTTTTGGGATTAAATTTAAAAATATTAGGACCTTTATTTAAAGATCAATACAAGAGAGAAAAATACAGAGAAATTGTTGAGAACGATATGAAACTTTGGGAAGTAAATGCATGAAAATATAAAATAACATATAATTAAAAAAAAAAACACATTTTGGTGCAAAAGATTGATAAAAGGAACGTTATGGCACAAATTATGAAGTTCGTAGCAAGAATAGTTTTTAATACCAAATAATAAAACCTCAAACTTATAAATACCAGTATTTAAAAAAATAAAACTAAGTAAGTGTACATTTTATTTTATTTCGTTTAGAAGTATTGACACCATTGGTTACATTTTGACATTACATAATATTAGTGTATGAAAGCATTGTGTAATTTATTTTAGTTACAAATTAGTGACAAAATAATTAAACCTTTTAATCTTAATTATTATGTAAATGATTTTATTCTTGTTCAATCATTTTGACATTATAATTTTAACTCCAAATTTTGATACCTTTGCCTAGCTCTGTAGAACGTCGAAGTGAAAAAAAAAATAGCTTCAAATTACATTTTATTAAAATAGAGATTCAAATCCAATTCAAAATTTTAATCTCATCCATATGCTCATTTCACTTTAAGTGAAACATAATTTGTTTTAAACTTTTACGGTCTTGATTATAAACACCGATTTCTCACTCTGTCATCATTGATTTGACATTTGAAAGAAGAAGACGGCATTGTTTAACTAATCACCATCGTTTAGAAAGAAACATAGCCGATAGAGTAATACATTAATTCTAACAATACTTTGAGATCTTAAATCAGCTTAAATGTCTCTAAACTAAACTAACGGGACTCTTTCCGTGCTAAGAAGTTAGTTTAGTTAAGACACAGCATACCGACACAATAATTATTACTACCGTTACTGTAAAAAGTTGTATGTGAAAATTCAATTGCAAATTCTAATTTCAAAAAGTCTTATCGTATTAACTAGCTGTGCCCTGCTGTTTGGCACGCGTTAAATTTGTGTCATATGACACTAAAAAAATATACGTGTATAATAAGAAAATTATATTAATCAATCAGAGAAATAATAAATTTCACTTACAACTTTTTTCACCAACAATAACGAAATATCATAAATACATTTTTTTTTTCTCAAAGAGTATATCAATAGAGCGAAATAAGTTCAATATAAAATGGTATTATTTCATTATTCTTGTGCATTGTACAAATTTATAACAAACATCCCAAATCAGCCTCAGGGCATATACATTTTGCACCCTGTTCCCGACATTATATTACGCAATTTATAATTAAATTACATTGTATAATATAATTACGAAATTTATAATAATTTATACATACAGATTATATTTAAGTAGATATTATAATTGAAAATATTTTTAAGGAATCTTTAGACTCGCAATAAATTATATATATATATATATATATATATATGTATATATATGTTAAATATCTAAATAATATTGGGACATATACTTTGGCCGCTTCTAAATAGTTTCACACAAGCTTCTAATCTAAACAAATTTATACCAAAATACTTTTTTTTTTTGAGGAAAACGCTTCATAAAATACTTTTTTTTTAAAAGTGAATAGTAGGTAAATCTAAATAAACGTGTGCACACATAACTAACAGTCGAAAAGAGGTCCTGTCATTTGATAAAAAAAAAAAAACAAATAAAAAATTTTCACTTTACAAATAATTTTGGCAAATTTATTCTCATCTTTATATAAAATACTAGAATAATAATTCTTTTGAAAAAATACAAGTTGCAGAAAAATTTTCATTTCATAAAATATGATTTTTACAAACAGCTGTTTGGTTTGCACACTTGCAAATTATACACTCAGGATAGTAGGCTTCACTAGAGTGTTGTTATGCGTTGGTGAATGTTTTGCGTAGCGGGAAAATAATAAAATAGACAAAAATTCCATGATATTCGTATGACAATAATAAAAAAAAAAGTTACATTACACCTTTATACAAATTAAAAAAAAACTTACATACATATATATGACGTCATCATTTTTTTTTCTAAACAAAAAAAGTCGCAGTTCTAGTTTTTTAATTCCATTCAGATATCGAATTAGCGAAATATATTATAATAAAACAATATATAATAATTGAAAATATATAATAATTAATACAGGTAGGTAATAAAAAAATACGGTTTGTCTATGGTTGTTTCCCACGGTTTGGTTTAAGTCCGTCACGGCATACGAGTTGTTACCCCCAAGTTAATGTCCGTCACCAGAATATTAGAAACATTTTCTTGTAAAATGATCATTAATCAGACGCTTTTCGTCAAACATTAGAGAACCCGAAAACAATTATAATTCGATTTTTTTATTATATTAATAATTTTACAAAAGTTTAGACAATTAGCCACAATATATAATATAATATCTTATAGTAACACATTATAAGGCGTTGATTAAATCTACTTGAATAGAATTACAAAGCAAATAGATATCAAAATTAAATTAGCGAATTTTTAACATATAACGATATAACCATAGACACGGTATTTACAATTGATTATGTATGTATATATTTTAATTTCTAGTAGCCTTTTGGTATCCCGTGCAGGTCAAAGGCCTCATATTCATATCAACATCCCCATTCCACCCTATTAAATATTTTTAAGACCAGTCTTCATGTTAGATGGTCCAATAAATAATTGATCCACAAAATTTAAGCTATCCAATTCACTGGCAATTAACTATTGGCAATTAAATTGATTTCAAACAAGCATATCTAATTAGTTAGTGTTTAGCAAACGGAGATATATTAAAATTTTAAAGTTATCATAGAAATCGGTAAGAAAAATACATTTTATAACAAGTCTTTTTAACTACTCTTGATACTTTAAAAACTATACTATATCTAAGGTTGTGACATCATCGTGCATTATTTTAACTTTCGAATTACAGCATGTTCATTCCATATTGTTATCATTTATAAACATATCATACATATTGGAATGGACTCTAATAAATGTATAATAGTGAAATTAACACAAAAATCTAATCACATTAGGATATAACATTTATACGATCAATTATGTAGGTATGTACTACAATTGACCAAACAAACATTTGTCAAACTCATCCAATGTTTGACAAAATATTTGGACAATGTTGGGTTTAATGATCATGAAATAACTGAAATCTTCTTAAACATATGTTTAAAACCAACATTTTTTCCAACAATTTGGTCAAGCACACACGCATAAGGCGTACGAATTAAAGAGATCCAATCGTCCAGCACACATGCCGCAAAAACTCCTAATAAAAACGCATGTAGCGTCTCGACCCGCACCGTCAGTTTATCTCGTACGTGCTCGTAACACGCGTGCTCGCAAACTGGCTGCGACTGACACGTTTGCCGTTCACCAACAAAAACATTGGATTATTGACGCGTATCGATTTAAATTCAAAAGGCTGAAAGAGGAAACGATTAACACAATTATATAATTTTTAATACGCAAACATATAAACCTAAAATTTGTGATTATAATTCATCTCGTGCTTGACGGTGAAGGAAAACATCGTGAGGTAACCTGCATGTGTCTAATTTCATTGAAATTCTGCCACATGTGTATTCTACCAACCCGCATTGGAGCAGCGTGGCGGAATAAGCTCTAAGCCTTCACCTCAAAAAGGGAGAGGAGGCCTTAGCCCAGCAGTGGGACATTAACAGGCTGTTACTGTACTGTATATAAACAAAAATCTTGACACTTTAGTGAAACATTTGAGACGGAGAGCATTTGTCCGTTTGAAAACAATCATCGAGTCTATCAATTGTACGGTTTCTTTGCATCTCAAATAAATATTAAATACCTCTAAAAATATCTCCGTAAAATTAACCGTATGATGTTTGACGGTTACTGTAAAACTTTATAAAAATTGTAAAAGCTGTTATGACGGCCCCAGAGGAGCGCTGACAAATTGATTTTCTAATTGTTTCTAAATTGAGATCGTCCGTTTAGGTACCACTCACTCATCAGATATTCTGCCACCAAATAGCAATATTGAGTATTATTATGTTCCGGTTTGAAGGGTGAGTGAGCCAGTATAACCACAGACTCAGGTCCCCGAGTCTGTAGTTGTACTGGCTCACACACCCTTAGTTCCCAAGGTCGGTGGCGCATTGGCGATGTAAGGAATGCTTGATCAATCTTACATAGCCGATATCTATGGGCGGTGGTGACCGCTTACTATCAGGTGGCTCATTTGCCAGTCGTCCTACAACATAAAAGGGTCCTCCCCACGGCTCTGCTCACCTGCTGGCCGGGCGCCGCCTCGTGCGCGGCCAGGCCGGGCTCGGGCACGGCCACGGCGTCCCCGATGAGCGCGCCGCGCCCGTCCGCCCAGTTGTACACCGTGACGCACACGCACGACATGCTCTCGTCCACCAGCGCGAACGTGCTGCGGGCGCGCCAGCAGTGAGACACATCGCGCCGACCGACTGCGGTGGCTCTCAATCGAGACCATGCGCAAGCGCAGGTGCTCTTCGAGACCCGAAATTTTGACCAATCCCAGCTTCCAGAATCGCAACTCTTTCCATTTCTTGATGGAAAAACCCAGTATCGTTTGCTGACCAGGGGTTCGAACCCTTCGGGATCTGTGGCCTTATCATTCGTTAGACCGATGAGGCAGTATATATAAATTATTAAATGAATTTATATGTTTTTGAGATTCATATAATTCAGGTATCCAAAAAAATATCTTAGCAAAGAGACTAAAACTTTTAATTAAATTGTTAAAACGTCAGAGCAGCTTTAAAGTTTTTAATTAAAATTTCCATTCTAGATAGTATGGAACAACTTACAAAGGAACAGCGTTTTCGTTATGTATGGATCCAACGACCCTCCCGAGTATGACTTTCCCCTCATTGGGACCCTCTTTCAACTGATCTATCCTCACGTGTTCCAAGATCACGTCACGCCTGGGCCCGAAACTGTGAAACGCCCCCGTGCCGTAATCGCCCAACATAGTTTTCTTATCCATTGACTGAAATAAGAAATATTTTGATTAAAGAAAATATCTTCTAAATTGTTCTGTATCTGTATCATGTTGACGAGGCGCTAGTCCGTGACAGTCGGTGTTACACATCAGGTAAGTCTTTTCAAGTTTGGACTACACACGCGCAAACGCACGCACACACACGCACCTGTATCATGTTGACGAGGCGCTAGTCCGTGACAGTCGGTGTTACACATCAGGTAAGTCTTTTCAAGTTTGGACTACACACGCGCAAACGCACGCACACACACGCACCTGTATCATGTTGACGAGGCGCTAGTCCGTGACAGTCGGTGTTACACATCAGGTAAGTCTTTTCAAGTTTGGACTACACACGCGCAAACGCACGCACACACACGCACCTGTATCATGTTGACGAGGCGCTAGTCCGTGACAGTCGGTGTTACACATCAGGTAAGTCTTTTCAAGTTTGGACTACACACGCGCAAACGCACGCACACACACGCACCTGTATCATGTTGACGAGGCGCTAGTCCGTGACAGTCGGTGTTACACATCAGGTAAGTCTTTTCAAGTTTGGACTACACACGCGCAAACGCACGCACACACACGCACCTGTATCATGTTGACGAGGCGCTAGTCCGTGACAGTCGATGTTACACATCAGGTAAGTCTTTTCAAGTTTGGACTACACACGCGCAAACGCACGCACACACACGCACCTGTATCATGTTGACGAGGCGCTAGTCCGTGACAGTCGATGTTACACATCAGGTAAGTCTTTTCAAGTTTGGACTACACACGCGCAAACGCACGCACACACACGCACCTGTATCATGTTGACGAGGCGCTAGTCCGTGACAGTCGGTGTTACACATTAGGTAAGTCTTTTCAAGTTTGGACTACACACGCGCAAACGCACGCACACACACGCACCTGTATCATGTTGACGAGGCGCTAGTCCGTGACAGTCGATGTTACACATCAGGTAAGTCTTTTCAAGTTTGGACTACACACGCGCAAACGCACGCACACACACGCACCTGTATCATGTTGACGAGGCGCTAGTCCGTGACAGTCGGTGTTACACATTAGGTAAGTCTTTTCAAGTTTGGACTACACACGCGCAAACGCACGCACACACACGCACCTGTATCATGTTGACGAGGCGCTAGTCCGTGACAGTCGATGTTACACATCAGGTAAGTCTTTTCAAGTTTGGACTACACACGCGCAAACGCACGCACACACACGCACCTGTATCATGTTGACGAGGCGCTAGTCCGTGACAGTCGATGTTACACATCAGGTAAGTCTTTTCAAGTTTGGACTACACACGCGCAAACGCACGCACACACACGCACCTGTATCATGTTGACGAGGCGCTAGTCCGTGACAGTCGGTGTTACACATCAGGTAAGTCTTTTCAAGTTTGGACTACACACGCGCAAACGCACGCACACACACGCACCTGTATCATGTTGACGAGGCGCTAGTCCGTGACAGTCGGTGTTACACATCAGGTAAGTCTTTTCAAGTTTGGACTACACACGCGCAAACGCACGCACACACACGCACCTGTATCATGTTGACGAGGCGCTAGTCCGTGACAGTCGGTGTTACACATCAGGTAAGTCTTTTCAAGTTTGGACTACACACGCGCAAACGCACGCACACACACGCACCTGTATCATGTTGACGAGGCGCTAGTCCGTGACAGTCGGTGTTACACATCAGGTAAGTCTTTTCAAGTTTGGACTACACACGCGCAAACGCACGCACACACACGCACCTGTATCATGTTGACGAGGCGCTAGTCCGTGACAGTCGGTGTTACACATCAGGTAAGTCTTTTCAAGTTTGGACTACACACGCGCAAACGCACGCACACACACGCACCTGTATCATGTTGACGAGGCGCTAGTCCGTGACAGTCGGTGTTACACATCAGGTAAGTCTTTTCAAGTTTGGACTACACACGCGCAAACGCACGCACACACACGCACCTGTATCATGTTGACGAGGCGCTAGTCCGTGACAGTCGGTGTTACACATCAGGTAAGTCTTTTCAAGTTTGGACTACACACGCGCAAACGCACGCACACACACGCACCTGTATCATGTTGACGAGGCGCTAGTCCGTGACAGTCGGTGTTACACATCAGGTAAGTCTTTTCAAGTTTGGACTACACACGCGCAAACGCACGCACACACACGCACCTGTATCATGTTGACGAGGCGCTAGTCCGTGACAGTCGATGTTACACATCAGGTAAGTCTTTTCAAGTTTGGACTACACACGCGCAAACGCACGCACACACACGCACCTGTATCATGTTGACGAGGCGCTAGTCCGTGACAGTCGATGTTACACATCAGGTAAGTCTTTTCAAGTTTGGACTACACACGCGCAAACGCACGCACACACACGCACCTGTATCATGTTGACGAGGCGCTAGTCCGTGACAGTCGGTGTTACACATTAGGTAAGTCTTTTCAAGTTTGGACTACACACGCGCAAACGCACGCACACACACGCACCTGTATCATGTTGACGAGGCGCTAGTCCGTGACAGTCGATGTTACACATCAGGTAAGTCTTTTCAAGTTTGGACTACACACGCGCAAACGCACGCACACACACGCACCTGTATCATGTTGACGAGGCGCTAGTCCGTGACAGTCGATGTTACACATTAGGTAAGTCTTTTCAAGTTTGGACTACACACGCGCAAACGCACGCACACACACGCACCTGTATCATGTTGACGAGGCGCTAGTCCGTGACAGTCGATGTTACACATCAGGTAAGTCTTTTCAAGTTTGGACTACACACGCGCAAACGCACGCACACACACGCACCTGTATCATGTTGACGAGGCGCTAGTCCGTGACAGTCGATGTTACACATCAGGTAAGTCTTTTCAAGTTTGGACTACACACGCGCAAACGCACGCACACACACGCACCTGTATCATGTTGACGAGGCGCTAGTCCGTGACAGTCGGTGTTACACATCAGGTAAGTCTTTTCAAGTTTGGACTACACACGCGCAAACGCACGCACACACACGCACCTGTATCATGTTGGCGAGGCGCTAGTCCGTGACAGTCGGTGTTACACATCAGGTAAGTCTTTTCAAGTTTCGTCTACACACGCGCAAACGCACGCACACACACGCACCTGTATCATGTTGACGAGGCGCTAGTCCGTGACAGTCGGTGTTACACATCAGGTAAGTCTTTTCAAGTTTCGTCTACACACGCGCAAACGCACGCACACACACGCACCTGTATCATGTTGACGAGGCGCTAGTCCGTGACAGTCGGTGTTACACATTAGGTAAGTCTTTTCAAGTTTCGTCTACACACGCGCAAACGCACGCACACACACGCACCTGTATCATGTTGACGAGGCGCTAGTCCGTGACAGTCGATGTTACACATCAGGTAAGTCTTTTCAAGTTTGGACTACACACGCGCAAACGCACGCACACACACGCACCTGTATCATGTTGACGAGGCGCTAGTCCGTGACAGTCGGTGTTACACATTAGGTAAGTCTTTTCAAGTTTGGACTACACACGCGCAAACGCACGCACACACACGCACCTGTATCATGTTGACGAGGCGCTAGTCCGTGACAGTCGATGTTACACATCAGGTAAGTCTTTTCAAGTTTGGACTACACACGCGCAAACGCACGCACACACACGCACCTGTATCATGTTGACGAGGCGCTAGTCCGTGACAGTCGATGTTACACATCAGGTAAGTCTTTTCAAGTTTGGACTACACACGCGCAAACGCACGCACACACACGCACCTGTATCATGTTGGCGAGGCGCTAGTCCGTGACAGTCGGTGTTACACATCAGGTAAGTCTTTTCAAGTTTGGACTACACACGCGCAAACGCACGCACACACACGCACCTGTATCATGTTGACGAGGCGCTAGTCCGTGACAGTCGGTGTTACACATCAGGTAAGTCTTTTCAAGTTTGGACTACACACGCGCAAACGCACGCACACACACGCACCTGTATCATGTTGACGAGGCGCTAGTCCGTGACAGTCGGTGTTACACATCAGGTAAGTCTTTTCAAGTTTGGACTACACACGCGCAAACGCACGCACACACACGCACCTGTATCATGTTGACGAGGCGCTAGTCCGTGACAGTCGGTGTTACACATCAGGTAAGTCTTTTCAAGTTTGGACTACACACGCGCAAACGCACGCACACACACGCACCTGTATCATGTTGACGAGGCGCTAGTCCGTGACAGTCGGTGTTACACATCAGGTAAGTCTTTTCAAGTTTGGACTACACACGCGCAAACGCACGCACACACACGCACCTGTATCATGTTGACGAGGCGCTAGTCCGTGACAGTCGGTGTTACACATCAGGTAAGTCTTTTCAAGTTTGGACTACACACGCGCAAACGCACGCACACACACGCACCTGTATCATGTTGACGAGGCGCTAGTCCGTGACAGTCGGTGTTACACATCAGGTAAGTCTTTTCAAGTTTGGACTACACACGCGCAAACGCACGCACACACACGCACCTGTATCATGTTGACGAGGCGCTAGTCCGTGACAGTCGGTGTTACACATCAGGTAAGTCTTTTCAAGTTTGGACTACACACGCGCAAACGCACGCACACACACGCACCTGTATCATGTTGACGAGGCGCTAGTCCGTGACAGTCGATGTTACACATCAGGTAAGTCTTTTCAAGTTTGGACTACACACGCGCAAACGCACGCACACACACGCACCTGTATCATGTTGACGAGGCGCTAGTCCGTGACAGTCGATGTTACACATCAGGTAAGTCTTTTCAAGTTTGGACTACACACGCGCAAACGCACGCACACACACGCACCTGTATCATGTTGACGAGGCGCTAGTCCGTGACAGTCGGTGTTACACATTAGGTAAGTCTTTTCAAGTTTGGACTACACACGCGCAAACGCACGCACACACACGCACCTGTATCATGTTGACGAGGCGCTAGTCCGTGACAGTCGATGTTACACATCAGGTAAGTCTTTTCAAGTTTGGACTACACACGCGCAAACGCACGCACACACACGCACCTGTATCATGTTGACGAGGCGCTAGTCCGTGACAGTCGGTGTTACACATTAGGTAAGTCTTTTCAAGTTTGGACTACACACGCGCAAACGCACGCACACACACGCACCTGTATCATGTTGACGAGGCGCTAGTCCGTGACAGTCGATGTTACACATCAGGTAAGTCTTTTCAAGTTTGGACTACACACGCGCAAACGCACGCACACACACGCACCTGTATCATGTTGACGAGGCGCTAGTCCGTGACAGTCGATGTTACACATCAGGTAAGTCTTTTCAAGTTTGGACTACACACGCGCAAACGCACGCACACACACGCACCTGTATCATGTTGACGAGGCGCTAGTCCGTGACAGTCGGTGTTACACATCAGGTAAGTCTTTTCAAGTTTGGACTACACACGCGCAAACGCACGCACACACACGCACCTGTATCATGTTGGCGAGGCGCTAGTCCGTGACAGTCGGTGTTACACATCAGGTAAGTCTTTTCAAGTTTCGTCTACACACGCGCAAACGCACGCACACACACGCACCTGTATCATGTTGACGAGGCGCTAGTCCGTGACAGTCGGTGTTACACATCAGGTAAGTCTTTTCAAGTTTCGTCTACACACGCGCAAACGCACGCACACACACGCACCTGTATCATGTTGACGAGGCGCTAGTCCGTGACAGTCGGTGTTACACATTAGGTAAGTCTTTTCAAGTTTCGTCTACACACGCGCAAACGCACGCACACACACGCACCTGTATCATGTTGACGAGGCGCTAGTCCGTGACAGTCGGTGTTACACATCAGGTAAGTCTTTTCAAGTTTCGTCTACACACGCGCAAACGCACGCACACACACGCACCTGTATCATGTTGACGAGGCGCTAGTCCGTGACAGTCGATGTTACACATCAGGTAAGTCTTTTCAAGTTTCGTCTACACACGCGCAAACGCACGCACACACACGCACCTGTATCATGTTGACGAGGCGCTAGTCCGTGACAGTCGGTGTTACACATCAGGTAAGTCTTTTCAAGTTTCGTCTACACACGCGCAAACGCACGCACACACACGCACCTGTATCATGTTGACGAGGCGCTAGTCCGTGACAGTCGGTGTTACACATTAGGTAAGTCTTTTCAAGTTTCGTCTACACACGCGCAAACGCACGCACACACACGCACCTGTATCATGTTGACGAGGCGCTAGTCCGTGACAGTCGGTGTTACACATCAGGTAAGTCTTTTCAAGTTTCGTCTACACACGCGCAAACGCACGCACACACACGCACCTGTATCATGTTGACGAGGCGCTAGTCCGTGACAGTCGATGTTACACATCAGGTAAGTCTTTTCAAGTTTCGTCTACACACGCGCAAACGCACGCACACACACGCACCTGTATCATGTTGACGAGGCGCTAGTCCGTGACAGTCGGTGTTACACATTAGGTAAGTCTTTTCAAGTTTGGACTACACACGCGCAAACGCACGCACACACACGCACCTGTATCATGTTGACGAGGCGCTAGTCCGTGACAGTCGGTGTTACACATTAGGTAAGTCTTTTCAAGTTTGGACTACACACGCGCAAACGCACGCACACACACGCACCTGTATCATGTTGACGAGGCGCTAATCCGTGACAGTCGATGTTACACATCAGGTAAGTCTTTTCAAGTTTCGTCTACACACGCGCAAACGCACGCACACACACGCACCTGTATCATGTTGACGAGGCGCTAGTCCGTGACAGTCGGTGTTACACATTAGGTAAGTCTTTTCAAGTTTGGACTACACACGCGCAAACGCACGCACACACACGCACCTGTATCATGTTGACGAGGCGCTAGTCCGTGACAGTCGGTGTTACACATTAGGTAAGTCTTTTCAAGTTTGGACTACACACGCGCAAACGCACGCACACACACGCACCTGTATCATGTTGACGAGGCGCTAGTCCGTGACAGTCGGTGTTACACATTAGGTAAGTCTTTTCAAGTTTGGACTACACACGCGCAAACGCACGCACACACACGCACCTGTATCATGTTGACGAGGCGCTAATCCGTGACAGTCGATGTTACACATCAGGTAAGTCTTTTCAAGTTTCGTCTACACACGCGCAAACGCACGCACACACACGCACCTGTATCATGTTGACGAGGCGCTAGTCCGTGACAGTCGATGTTACACATCAGGTAAGTCTTTTCAAGTTTCGTCTACACACGCGCAAACGCACGCACACACACGCACCTGTATCATGTTGACGAGGCGCTAGTCCGTGACAGTCGGTGTTACACATTAGGTAAGTCTTTTCAAGTTTGGACTACACACGCGCAAACGCACGCACACACACGCACCTGTATCATGTTGACGAGGCGCTAGTCCGTGACAGTCGGTGTTACACATTAGGTAAGTCTTTTCAAGTTTGGACTACACACGCGCAAACGCACGCACACACACGCACCTGTATCATGTTGACGAGGCGCTAGTCCGTGACAGTCGGTGTTACACATTAGGTAAGTCTTTTCAAGTTTGGACTACACACGCGCAAACGCACGCACACACACGCACCTGTATCATGTTGACGAGGCGCTAGTCCGTGACAGTCGGTGTTACACATCAGGTAAGTCTTTTCAAGTTTGGACTACACACGCGCAAACGCACGCACACACACGCACCTGTATCATGTTGACGAGGCGCTAGTCCGTGACAGTCGGTGTTACACATTAGGTAAGTCTTTTCAAGTTTGGACTACACACGCGCAAACGCACGCACACACACGCACCTGTATCATGTTGACGAGGCGCTAGTCCGTGACAGTCGGTGTTACACATTAGGTAAGTCTTTTCAAGTTTGGACTACACACGCGCAAACGCACGCACACACACGCACCTGTATCATGTTGACGAGGCGCTAGTCCGTGACAGTCGGTGTTACACATTAGGTAAGTCTTTTCAAGTTTGGACTACACACGCGCAAACGCACGCACACACACGCACCTGTATCATGTTGACGAGGCGCTAGTCCGTGACAGTCGGTGTTACACATCAGGTAAGTCTTTTCAAGTTTGGACTACACACGCGCAAACGCACGCACACACACGCACCTGTATCATGTTGACGAGGCGCTAGTCCGTGACAGTCGGTGTTACACATTAGGTAAGTCTTTTCAAGTTTGGACTACACACGCGCAAACGCACGCACACACACGCACCTGTATCATGTTGACGAGGCGCTAGTCCGTGACAGTCGGTGTTACACATTAGGTAAGTCTTTTCAAGTTTGGACTACACACGCGCAAACGCACGCACACACACGCACCTGTATCATGTTGACGAGGCGCTAGTCCGTGACAGTCGGTGTTACACATTAGGTAAGTCTTTTCAAGTTTGGACTACACACGCGCAAACGCACGCACACACACGCACCTGTATCATGTTGACGAGGCGCTAGTCCGTGACAGTCGATGTTACACATCAGGTAAGTCTTTTCAAGTTTCGTCTACACACGCGCAAACGCACGCACACACGCACCTGTATCATGTTGGCGAGGCGCTTGGCCTTGAGCTTGCCGCGCGTGCGCACGAGCGAGGTGGCGGCGGCGAGGAAGGCGGCGAGTGCGGAGCGCTCCACCCGCGGCGGCACCCACGCGGGGTCCAGGCAGCACGAGTGCTCGAACATCTGCAGCGCTTCCGCGTAGCACTCTTCGTACTTCAGCGCCTGTACGGTAAAAACGAATTAAGCACCAACCTACTGCTCACCTTTTGAGGAGAACATGTAGGCTTATTCTAATGTGCTGCTTTTGTTTAGAAATATGTGGCAGAATTTCATTACATAGAAGCAAGTCTCCTAAAAATGGTTTTACTTCACCACCGCAAGTTAAAATATAAACATAAATTAGGCACATGAAAATTCAATGGTGCTCGTTATGTTCATTTATGGATCACATGTTCTAGCTGTAAGAAGGTATTTCAGTGGTTTATCATCAAATCGATTATTTTATTTAGATTCATTAACATAACATGGAATATGTAGTATTTTAAAGATTATATTCCACAGTACACATATTTATTTTCTTGTATAAAGGAGTATGAGACGATTGTCAGAAGTAATAGTTGTCTTAAAACATGAGAAAAGCAATATAAAAATTAGATTTACTTACAACACCCTTATTATAAAATAGATCCGGCTGTCCCTTAGCCACGGGATCTGACCAGGCTTGCTTGTAAGCACTCATACTCAGTTTTAACGTAGATGGATCCTGAGCCACCATGAAGAATTGACACAAGTAAGCATTTCCTAGCACTGTCCACGATATACCATCTTTGATATCTTGTGCAACCGCTTCCTTTGCAAGGTCGACGCTTTTTAATATAATTGGTGTTGACTCGCTTCGTTTCATATCCCCAATTTCATGTCGTAGAATTATAGAAAGGCACCTTAGTGACAGACGATTACGTTCCTGTAATCAGTGTTAATTTACTTTTAAATTCTTGTTTTTAAGACTAGTCTTAAATGGAAAATCTTAATGAATAAATCCAATTTCTTCATAGAAAAACTCCAACATTATAAATGACCGAGTTTGCTTTAATATTAAATAATATATTACATAGATGGTATGATGAAGAAAAGCCTTTTATGGCATAATGGATGTCATACATGATACTTGAGTTACTTGATTCTACTGAACATTTAACTTACATAAGAATTATTTACATTAAAGACTTCTTAAAGAAATAATATTTATAAATTTAAAAATCTCAATGCTATATTTATATACCCTTATTTTATATATTATAAATAAAGAACAAACAAGCATCAGTAATAAAAATTTTGTTTCTGATCCTAATTGAATAATTTAATGTTAATATTTCATTATACGTAATTAAGCACAGCTAAGAGCCGAGATGGCCCAGTGGTTAGAACGCGTGAATCGTAACCAATGATCGTGGGTTCAAACCCAGGCAACACCACTGAATTTTCATGTGCTTAATTTGTGTTTATAATTCATCTCATGCATAACGGTAAAGGAAAACATCGTGAGGAAACCAGCATGTGTAAAATTTCTCTAAAATTCTCCCACATATGTATTCCACCAACATGCATTGGAGCATCGTGGTGGAATAAGCTTCATACTTTCTCCTCAAAAAGGGAGAGGAGGCCTTAGCCCAGCAGTGGGACATTCACAGGCTGCTACTGTAAGCACAGCTAGTTTATTTTGTAGCAGCCACAAAAAAATCATAGTTGTTAATGAATTCACAATTGCTAAATAAATTAACAATAGCACTAATAAATTACAATATAAAAATAAAGCTTTATTGCATAATAAAATTAAAGATTGGATAAATACTGTACTTAGCACAAAAGCAAATGAATATATTGTTTTATATCAACTTACTTGTTTAAGTGCTCCCTCAAAACTGGCCTTAGCTTCCTTTACATTTAGATTTTTCAAATAACATTCACCAAGCTCGTTCCATGCAGCGACCAAATGAGGGTTTAATTTTATCGCCTTGCTTAGGCACTGAGTTGCTCTTGGATCGTATGTGGGGCTAACGTTATAGCATCTGCCTTTCATGTATAGGAATTCAGCCCTTAATGAAAATGGTATTTGTGTTTCCACTGAAATTATTGATTGGCATTATTTATTTCTATTTTAAATTAAGAATATTATAAATCCAATAGTTAGTTACAAACTATGTAGTCTCTATTGAGCTTTTTGTCGCCGCACTTCCAAATGTGTAGAAATGTAAATAATAGTGGTGATTGACAAATGCCATAGACTAAACTGGATTTTATAAAACTTTTGAAAGTTCATTCGCTGTTCATTCATTTATTAAGGTGCATTATGATTACATCAAAATAATATTTTTTTAAGTTATGAAAATGTGAAATAGCTACAGGTATTTTAATTTTATAATGTATGCTTGTCCTAGGATATATTAATTGATTAAAAGTAAAGGTACTGCTCAAAATGACTTGTATCCAGACCTGAACGAACAAAAGATTTTTATTTATTTTTTTATATGCGGCGGGATGGCAAATGACTCTACTCCACCTGACGGTAAGTGGTAGTAGAATCCAAACGCGACGACGGCCAGTACAGTCGGGAAGAATGTTCTGTACTAGCCGTCCCCGTCTTGCCGGCCCGCAGGATGCCTCTTCACGCCTCGTTTGAAGGAACCCGGGTTGTAAGAGGAGGGGAACACGTGAGCTGATAAGGAATTCCATTTTTTGGAAGTGCGACAAAGAAATGAGTTGCCAAATTTTTTTGTGCGCGATGGAATTGATGTCACACATTTGACAGCACGCATAGACTTATGAAGGAAGGGGGAAGCAGGAATCAGAGAGAATAATTCCTCAGAGCACTCGCCGTGATACAGTCTATAGAAAGCGCTCAGCACTGCTATCTCTCGACGCAATTGTAAAGGCTCGAGGGTGTTTGTGACCTTTACGTCGCCAATAATGCGGACAAATAGATGCTAAACCAGCAGATTCATCACAGCTATTAAATTTAATACAAGGTAATCTTAAATTCAAGTTCTTTATTCAAATAATGTAAAACTGTGCAACTAATGTAAATATGATCATATTTATTGCATAAAATAAAAATTGTTAATCTATACTAATATTAACTATTAATAATAATTATCATATGGTATGTCAACTATTAACCACAGACGAAAACTAGTAATACATAAGTGTCACTGCAGAGAAATCAGAGGTTGGCTCCTATTACTGATTTTTAAGTCATAGCGTTTATACATTACTAAAATTTTATTGACAAAGTTTTTAGCTAAAAGTGTGTGTAAATAATTAAAAATAACTGACCATCAATGGCTTCAAATTTTTCAACCAAGACTTCCTTTTTTTCATCTACACACTTATTCTTCTTATAGGCCATATCTAATGGATGATTTTCAAAAAATAAATCTCTATACTTATACAGCTCTTTCAATTCCTCCTAGAAAATAGAAAATGGATACATATTTTCAAAAATTAAAATAACTAAATTAATTGCTAGCTAGTGCCAATGAAAACAAATAAAGCTTAAAATTTAAATTAAGAATTAAACACTAAAAAAATGTTAACCCTCTATTGTTTTCTTTTATTATTAAGACGAAGTTGATCAATATTAACTGGTAACTCACCGTTAACTTTTCCATTATTTCTGGAAGATTTTCTAATAATTCAACTTGATCTTCTGTATCGGCCGACATGGTTATTTATTAATGTATATATCGATTAGTTATTTTGTAATCAGTTTATTTTAAGACCAAACAATACATGTATACTTCAAGCATTTCACAGCGATATGTCAAATTGACAATGTCAAGTTCAAACAAAATGACAACAAGATAACGGAGCTTACAATAATAATTATTAAATAAATAGTTTTAAAAGTAATAATTAAATTATAATAAATAGTTCAGATTATGTAGATAATAAGACATAATGTGTTTTTATAATCTTAAAAAAAAAAACAGAAATTAAAACGGTATAAATATTTATTAATTACATTTTTTAAATTAAAAACTCTACACACAATCTTTTTTAAGCTCAAAAAATATAAGAGTAATTTTGTTTATTGTAAAAGTCTATTATTATTATTATTAGATTATCTAGTATTATTTAGATTATTTAAATGTAAAATGTGGTAATTAATTGAGAATTATGATTTATAAATTTAATTATCAGAATCATTTGAACGAAGGCTTCTAACTTTCTCTCCCTTATTCCGTTTTACTCTACTGAGTATTGTTAAAAAAACACAAAAGTTGTTTACGATCATTTTAAAATTAATCAAGTTTGTCTATTTTTATTTCTTACAAAATCGAATAATATTGTATGATGTGCGTTAAATAAGAATATCAACAATATTCTTATTTGTGGTCCTTGTCATACACTCAAATAATAATGGGAATTCCCCAACAGAATTCACATTAATTTGTTTTTGTTTTGTCCAGTGTCCACCACTTTTTTGACTTATGTATGTTGTATTGTTTTTTATACGTTAGTACAATACGTGTGAAAAGTGGTCATTAGATAACGTTTAATTATATTTAATTATTTATTCTAAGCCAAGTGATACCTTTTCAAGTTTATAAATTGTTTCACATTGCAATCCACGTTGAAAGTCTTAAAAATACAACCTTATTTTAATTATGTTAACAAATCACAATGGCATATTACGAAGATATTATTGTCAGTGACGATGGGAGACCAATTTGCGATCTATGTGAAACATATTTAATAGACGATACAATAATTGATAGCCACCTTATTAGCAAAAATCACAAAAAATTATATATAGACAGATTAATGATACAGAATAATATTATGATTCGTGATAACAAAGCAAAGTGCTTAATTTGTAAAGTGAATTTTGAAGATTTATTAACTCACATACAAAGTTCACAACATTGTGAGTTATTTTACCAGATAAATGCCATAGTGGAAAAGGATGGAGCATTTCTTGATTTACCTCATAATATGAGTGGAACAAGATCATATGTACATTGCTCTATATGTGATGTTTATGTAGACTTTAGTCTTCAGACTATAAAAGACCATATTGAATGTTCAAGGCACAAGCGGGCCCGAGCTATTGCTGTACAACCATACAATGGAATATTCTCTGTCGAAGGGAACGATGATGACTTGTGGTGTAAAATATGCCAAATTTATTTTGAAAATTACATTGAAATCATTTTTGACCATGTTGATGAAGACAAGGAACATAACACTAGATTAACAAAGATATTAGGAATAATTGAAGGTCAAAATATAATGATAGATAAATATTTAACTAATGTGCTGGAAGATAAGGCCACTTGTAACAAGTGCAAAATCGAAGTTTCCTGTAATGCAGATAATCTTTTAAGTCATATAAAAGGGAAAAGGCACAATACCATATAAAATTTATAAAAGTGAGATAATAGCCAGCAGCTGCTACTTATACATAATTAAATTGTAATTAAATTATCCCAGGTGACATTTTTGTATAGTAATACTACAATTTTTTCTTATTATATTCAAAAAATTATTCTTATATAAGGTTATAAATATATTAATCGTATTATTTATTGATATAACAGAACTCTATACTTATGCATGCTTTTGCTTGTAATGACAGTACACTATTAATTGAATTTATTTTCAAAATTTCATCCCATTTAAGTATTGTTTAAGAAATGGAATATCCCCACATTCAATAATTATTTATGTTACTTTTGCTCCCAATATAGAATGACAATATAAATATAAGATTAGTTTTACTAATAATTTATAAAAAAAAAGTATCCTAGTAAGATTTTTCTTGTTTTTCTATTCTTCCCTGGTGTAATAATGTTACTTGAAAAACTATTTTTAAACTATACAGTTCATTGAAATTAAGATACAGTGCATCAGATAATGTGTAGAAATTTAGGATTACCAATTATAGATAATATGATATGGTTAATTGGTATCATTTATCGTTGCAGCGACAGCCGACAATCAGATTATGACACGTAACAAAATTTCGATACCTATCAATTTTCAATTCCGATTTTAGCCTCACGGTAAAAGATTCTCGTCTTACTGTAATATTTTTTATACCTATGCATTATGGTATGTTTCTTTTATTACCTATATACCTATACAGGTTTGATAATGGTTTATAAATTGCCTATAAAATATCCAATAATTATTCATCATCTCTCAGAAACGAATGAGCAATTCATATGTTGATATTTAAGTTTCAATATAATTTTATAGGGTATATTTTGTATTTACATGTTTTTATTAAATTGCACATAGACTAAAAATTTCAAATTGCACGTACCTCTCCGCATTTCTCAACTGTGAAATGTCAAAGTCAGATGTCAACTTCGTTAGGTTCACAGTCTGAGTTTACCACTAACAAATTAATTGCTAGAAGTTACGAAGAGGAAATTATTTGTAAAAAATTGTTAACAATTACCGCCTCAGAATTACTGCCTAATACGAATTGAATAGACAATAATGAAAACGGGACCCTTATACGGCATCGTTGCGAATTCGAAATCGCGAATGCGATGCGTTTTTTGTGGAGTTTATATACCGAAGGCTAATAAATGTATTGAAGAGCACACAAATGGTACAAAACATAAAGAGAATATAGATCAAATGGTCGAACATGGAATGATATATAACAACGAAGAGTTATATTGTAAGCCTTGTAACGTAAATCTCAATGAAGAAGAGTCTGTTGCGTCTCATATCGAAAGCGATGACCACGCCAATTGGATAGCGGCTGTAGACAATTTAATAGAGGGCGAGTTCATCAACGTAGATTCATATCTAGCTAGCGAGAGTGAAGAAGTATTTTGTGAAGTGTGCAATTGTAATATAAATTGCACGTTACAAAATATAGAAATTCACGTTAACGACATCGTCCATCGTGGCAATGTAGCTGAGAAATTGAAACCGTTAAATGGAATATTTCGCGTTGATAACGATGACGAGTTATGGTGCAAACTTTGTGACGAGTACATTGAGAATACGGCCAGAAGTGTCCTTGAACATATTGATGATTCCCCTGAGCATGTAGAATGGTTCATTGAGATTGAAGATCTAATAGAGGGTCAGGAAGTATCTATTCAAGATTTTCTTAAAAATGAGCATGAGAAAAATGCATATTGCAATAAATGTCAGGTAGAAATCTTCTGCAATGTTCAAAGTATCGAGGAACATGTCCACAGCGAAGTACACTTAAACCAATTTAGCTAATGTTGCATGCAAGGTGAATCTCTCAAAAAAACATTACTTAGCTTATTCAATCAGATAATTTTATTACTTCTAGAATCCATAGTTTTTTATTACAAGCTTTTATTTAATTTCACGTGTTGATCAAATCTGTCAAATAAACTTTATAGCAGTTTATTTAACTAATAGGGAATGACATGAATTGAATAAATTATCATATTAAAATAACTTTTTTAATAATATAATTATTTTCATTAAAAATGTACTTTGTCAAATGTGAAAAAATATTGTAGTCTGAAAATTTTCTTACAAGTTGCTTGTTATTCATGCTTACTTATATATTTGTGTGTTTAATAATCCTGTCATAAATGTTTTATTCATATGGACTATGCTTTAAAATTTCTTCACTAATTCTCTTAATGATATAATTCAGACATTCAAGCTATTATTTTATTTTTTCTGGGACAACAATAGTATGACACATTTCCAAATATAGTTTTAATGATTTCACATTAGTTTTTTAATGACCCCAAGTAATAATTAGAACATTCCTTGTAATTTGTAGCGATATCATTTATTTCCATAAATTAAAATATAAATAAATCAAACATACAAATTTTATATTTAAATGTTAAATGAATTAATTAGTTAATAGATGTTTTATTAAACACTGATCTATCTCTTTCTGTTATCATTGATTCCTCATTGGAATGAATATGACAACATTGTTTAACTAATCACCCGCTAAAATTACATACATATATAGGTGAAGCTGTAATTGTTTATTTTACATTATTAAAAATAATTATTTCATTTTATGTAAGCTATTAAAAGATACAGAAAATTCCTTTTATAATTTCCTTTTTCTCATTAAACATTTAAGTTTGTACATTTTAATGAAATCTAATGTGTCTTAAAACAACATGTTTCATTGTATAAAAAAATATTGTCAACATCAATTTTAATAAGTTTGACCAGTGTTTCCCAACCTTTTTTAGCCAATGCCCCACCTTAACATTTCTAAAAATTTTATGCCATACATAATTTTTAACCATTAAAAATTGTTTTGTTCCCTTAAGAAATTTAAATGATAAGTCTTAGGAAGAAATGACTATGAAATTGTTATCAAAACATCGTAAGTAAAATTTCAAAACATATAATGAAAAACTGATGCTTGCTGATGCTTGCTGCACAGAGATTTTATATTAGGTTCCAATTTACTTAGCTTTAATCTCAAGTCTCCATGTTGTGTTATATCAATTCGATTTCTTTTTTTTATCATTAAATCTGTAAATGATTTACGAAAGGGTTAAAGTCGTGTCGAGTCCATTTTAAATTGCCCCCCTGTAGGTCGTGGGCCTCACGCTGGGAAACACTGCTGTAGACCATTGGACATTGTCACAACCACACAACCTTTGTTTTAAAATTTTTATTTTGAAAATAAACTTAATACAGTTAATAAATTCTTTAAAAAACGAACACTAAGAATATTTTAATATGAACGTAAAATAAAATGTACTGTTTATATTAAACTTTAATAAAATATATATGAAAATGGTATTAGTATTTTTGCTTGTAACATCTGCATCAGAGTAAAATAGATTTATCATTAGGAATAATGTTAAAAATTTTATTTAAGTAATTGGCTATAAAAAGTATATAAACCAAACTGCCCAACATTTATAAACGTTAGCTTAAGTCTTTAGACAAATTAACTTCAGAAAATCAATAGTTAAACGGATATTCTTCGTCTTCTTCCTGAATAACACTCAGTTGATTCTCCTGTACTTGAGAATGACTTCTCAATGAGGAATTGATAGATGGTGATGGAATCGCAGGAGAATCGCTTTGCTCTCCTCGACGACCCTTTACACGTTCTTCATCTAAATTGATTACTTGCACTAGATCCTCTGCACAGCTGTCTATATGGGCTATCGCATTGCACAGCTCATTTTGCAACTTTCTACAAGCATAATTATTTTATAGATCCTGGTGATAACAATATTTAAGAAAAAAAAAGTTATTTTTTTACAAGTATGGTGATTGGCAACACTAGTAAACGATTCACGCAGTAATGCCAACTCCTACAGAATATTCCCCCTAGTACCAACTTCGAATTCCCCTAAATATCGATTAAGAACCCCTAAATTTTTTGTTGTACACTCGGTTTGAGAGGTAATTTCAAATACAAATTAAAAATACATTCAAGTAGTATAAAATAGCTGTTGTGTATTTATGCGGGTGCATTTTACGCATTAACATACATTAATTAATGATCTAACGATGAAATTTTTATTTTTCAATCAATAACCAGAAAACAAAGCCCGAGCCTCCTACGTGTTATACAAGCACGCTGACCGTCGAGCTATTATTTCAAATTCAACATATTATAGTTTTTAGATATTTCAGTTTAGCCACCCTTGTAGCTTATATTTGGTTTAGTTTGTTGGTTGCGTTCGAGGCTTAATATAAATTGTATAGTCATACGTTTTTTTAAGGAAAAAAATACTTAAATATTAGAAAAAAAATCCCCTAAAAAAATCCCCCTAAATAAATGTACTCGTTAAAAAAATCCCGGGACATCTTGATTCCCCCCAAATTTGGGGGGAAAGCCGAGATGAATCTTAACCGATGATCGTGGGTTCAAGCCCGGGGAAGCACCACTGAATTTTCATGTGCTTCATTTGTGATTATAATTCATCTCGTCCTTAGCGGTGAAGGAAAACATCGTGAGGAAACCTGCATGTGTCTAATTTCACTGAAATTCTGCCACATGTGTATTCCACCAATCCGCATTGGAGCGGCGTGGTGGAATAAGCTCCAAACCTTCTCTTCAAAAAAGGGAGAGGAGGCCTTTAGCCCAGCAGTGAAACATTAACATGCTTTTACGGTTTGGGGGGAAAACCCCCAAGTTGGTATCACTAGATTCACGTATTCAATAAATAATTATCGTAGTTCTGGTCATTAAGGCGTAACCGTAGACGATTGATCGAATTAGTAAATCACTGGTACCTACAGATAAATCAGTTTGGAAATGTTTTTGCGTTTGTAATACTGCACCGTCAGCAGGTAAATATATTTTCTTAATTTTTAAGGGTACTGCAAGCTGATTTGTCTGTAAAAAATGATTTGTTAAAGGTTCAAGGATTTATATTTTCCGATTGGTTCCGATTTAAATAATATATAATTTTAATTTTTTCCTTTATAAACGATTATTTTTTCCAAATACTTGACACACCACAAAGAAGTTGATTTATTTAAGATCAACTATAATACTGAATTATCTGTCATTGTTTCCAGTTCTATTATGATTACAACTCATTTCGATATTTTTTTATTAAAGTCTAGTGTTATCGCATATTTTTATTATTCTCGACTTAACTTTCTTAACTGCACGAACGCGATGAAGATGATGAAGATTAATAAATAATAATTAAATATATAATAAACATTACGTAATTCTCTCAATATTATTTCGCAATCCTTTCCCATTTTTTTTTAATTGAGTTTGTTCGTCCCTCAACTTTCTATTAACATCGTCTTTTATAAGTTCTTGATTTGGTCTTCTTGTACGTTCGCTCAATCTGGCTTCGACGATACGTTCATGATCCATAGTTGCTATAAGGGTTTTTTCTGCAGATAATAATTCTTCCTCTAACGATGTGTAATCTCGTATTGCCTAAAATATGGCCATTTATATGTAATGCCAATTCTATCTAATTACTCGTTACATTCACTGTGATAAATGCCCATTTAAGCATAATATGGCCAGGCAGAGATTAATGGTCCGTTTATTATTTAGGAAAGAAATAAAACATCGGGAATAATGCTATCTTGGGTTAATTAATTTTACCTAAATATTCGTTTCTTTGAATTCCTTACGACATTTTTTCTTTGTACCTAATTGTTGCGTGAATATAAAATATATAATGAAGCTTGCGTGCTATTCGTCACTATATTAAATGTTTCTAAATATATTTTATATTTTTTAATAATAAAGAACAACATTTTAACAATATATGAGAGTCTTTCGGCTTTTATATTAAATATATAATTAAAAAATTAATTACAAACATTGCATGCATTAAAAAACTATTTTAGTTTATGGTTATGGCGATGATCTGATTTCAATTGTCTATGATTCAATAATTTTGCTTCTTTAACAGATCAATATATAATATTGTAGGATAGTAGTGATATTCATTTACCTCTTCTCTTTGCCATATAAGATCTTGTAACTTGATTTTATTCGAACAAAGTCTTCTTCTCAGTACAGCATCAACTTTTAAAGCATATGCTTGAGCGGCTATCGACAATTGTACTCTAGCTTGTCGAACCTTAAACATTATTTCGAATAATTAACGTTTTGTCTATTCCAATCAAATTAAGTTCTTTCTGTTATTCTTTCTTATTTATTGTATGCAAAATTTAAGGACAATCGGCTGAGTAATTAATTCGTGAACGCGTAACAATCAAACGTACTCACTGTTGCATTCATATTAATATTAGAATTAATATAAATATACACCAAGAAAGAGATTGCGGCGCGTTGTTTTATTTATTTAACTCAATATACATTATTTTTTAATGGATAATATATTCATTTTTATAATTTACTTAAACTATGAATTATAACAGATATATAATGTTTCAATTATATAAGTTAATTCACCTGTTGTCGTGTTATGATAGCGTTGCAGAGGGCCTTTAGACCAGCTCTCTTCAAAGCTGTACATCGTTTTAACCAACGTGCCACAGGGAAACCTCTGTATAATTAAATTAAAACTCTTGTTAAGGAGACAGCTTGGAGCATATTTCATCGAAATACTTTAGCAAAACATGTGCCAGACAGAGCTTCGAGAGGTTTTACTTCTACAACCGAGTAAAATATATATATATGATAAATATAATTGTTAAGTTAAGCACATGGGAATGGACGCGTGTTCCATACTCTGAGCCCTCTTGATCTATACCTACCCTATTCCAATCGAAGAATGAGCAAAGATAAATAAACCTTATATTTACATATCCCATGCGATTTCCTAATAGTTCCGCTGTATTATGAACTACATGCAGTTCATGATTAATTTACCTTTATTTATAATTTATGATACAACACTATTTCACTTAACTAGTTATAACCATTTAAGTTAACTTCCAAAGTCCCGTTGCAACTTCGCGGACATTGAAAAGGCCATTTTTTTGCGAATCCATAGTGAATATCATAGATTATTCAGGATCCCGACCAATGTTATCACGTCAATTCGATGTCAATGTTGTTTATCTTTACTCCTCAAGAGGAATATCAATCATTGGAATCAATACGTTCTTACACACATGCCTATTCCAACCACTTGTGGTTGTATATGAGAAATAAATTACAGGAGATGATTCAAACATCAAATCATATGGCATTTCTGAAGTTAAATTATACTCTGTCATGAAGCGTTACTAATTTACACTACTGCAGTCGATATGGATAACAAAAATGAATAACTTGTGGGACTAATTCATATCTATAAAAAATCGACTACGTTGGTTATTTTTTTTTTATTGTATTTCTTAAAATCCTATCAAGAAGGTAGAGGTACGAAACGGCCTTCTAATGTCGGTGGTCATTTAGGCCCATAGACACTATGAAATTGCTTCTTACAAAAACAATGTGCCACCAATTACGAGATCATAGATGATGTCTCATGTGCAACAATTACAATGTTTCATTTAAACATTTTTGGCGGTAGAATAACCTGTGATGCAGTAGTACCCGCCAAGTCAGTCATGCACAAACTCTAAAAAGGGCTGCCGCCCTACAAGACCTGCCGCCAACCGCTGCCAGAAGTCACTGGCACAAGTATTTGGTAAATAGTAAAATAAGTATCAATGTATTGAGTAGATATTACTTTTTTCGTTTTTTCTTCTTCTCTTCAACCACTACATTCTTATAATCTTTGTTCGCGCACGTTTCATCTATAGATAAGGATTGTGATTTATTGAGAACATCATTTTCAATTTTCTTCATAGTTTTCTCTATTGCAGACGTTTGTTTATTTAATTCTAAAATTAGTTTTTGGAAATTGTTCTGCTGGCTACGGAGATATTCAAACTCCTACAAGAATAATGCACGTCAAATACGATGAAAATATTGTTATATTTTATCTTGAAATTAATAATCATTACCCATATAATGGAATAGACAGGATGATGTATGTAATACTATAGCTTCTTTATCGTGTGGCGTGCTTAAGTTCAATAAAAAAAAAATACTTTATTCAAATAGACTCTTTACAAGTTACATGTCATAATCATCTACAATTTTTATCTATCCTGTAAGTTAATTAGCGAATACTAACCCCAAACTCTTATATAATTTAAATAATCTTGTACAGGATATGGTCTATTAATATATTTTTAACATGGACTTATAATGTATTCATTGGTAATGTGAAAATATTACTACACATATTTTAAAGTAATATTTTGTACATTCAATGACATGTTTTGTTAGGAATATATCTTTAATAAAATAAATACTAAATTTTCTATGATCACTTCAATATCTTTCATAAGAAAGATAGAAGAAAAAGGACTTGGTGACAATTAATACGTAAATAGGGTATTGTTATATGAACCAAGACAATAGACCTATAAACAACAATATTACATATTTATAATTTTCCAGTTTCTTTACCTGCACTATGGCTTTCTCTACCATATCTGTTAGAGGACAGATCGCTCCTGGTCGAGACGCTTCTCTAGAATGATAATTTAATTCATCCCGAATCCTTTGTACCACTGTATACAATGCGTTGTGTTCGTATTTTAAAGATCCAATAGCCTCATCTAGTCGCTTCAGCAAATCTTCTAAGACCCAACGCCACGAGGCTACATCAGATATTCTAATGAAGTAAAATTTTAAGATTATTCGATTTGTGCTCTGGCGTAATTTTGCGCTTTTAAATATAACGGATGAATGGGGAAATGGAATAAGTGATTGAAGGTCTGAAGTCGATGACTAAATTCAGATATAAAAACGGTACACGGCAATAATCTCATAACTACGTCTTGTTATTTTATGTAACGGGACGTAGACCAAAATTTTGAGACCAAAGAAATAGATTGGAACAATTAAAAAAAGAGTAAAATAACCCCACACAACATCAAGACAAGACAAGACAACGCCCCAGTCGTTATAACGTGGATTTTAAATGCAAATTGGTGCCAAATCTAGGCAAGATCCAATAAGTTTTCGGGAACTTATTTACTAAAACGTCTAGAGGTAGCCTACATGTGTCAAATCTAATAGTGCTATTAGCGTGTGTGTATGTAGCAGCGTGGTGTAGACGAGTTCTGTACTTGGACATATATGGGCTGTTCTTTTTACCTATCTTGGAGGGACTTTTTGAACTGGTACTCGTTAGATTCTCTCGCGAAACTCGTAAGCATCAATAATTCTTGTGAACCGTTAATCTCTTTGACAACCCTCGCATTGAGCGCGTCATTAAGACTCCTTAATTTCTCTATTCCACGCGAAGTTCCAAGACATGCCTCTTCGTTGAACATTGTATTTACTTAAATTAACTAATTACTTTTGTAAAATTAAATAAGAAACCTTTTTTTAGCCTAAGGTTTTCTACGACATTGACATCAACTAAATAACAAAAGTCAAAATTGTTAAGTAGGTTCATTTATATTAACAAACCTTTTTACTTAAATATAATTATAATATTGTTTTTATTTCATAGGGAGTGAGAAGAGTTTCAAGAAACACTCATAATAAATAAAATAATTATAGTAAATAAATAAATAATTATAATAAATAAACGATAACTTATTGGTACACACATACATTTCACTAATTGGTTATCAAGAGGACTTTCATCATACTGGTTATCGTATAGCTTATGCTACACGATAACCAGAATTAAATTGAATTGATAGTTTATATATGATTACTTTTTGCCCACAGCTTCGCCCGCGTGTTAAGAGGAACGCCACAAATGTTTTTAGGAGTTCACCAAAACCAGTTCGGTGGTTTAGCTGTGAAAGCGTAACATACAGACAGAGTTACTTTCGCATTTTCAATATTAAGTATCAAATTATGCAGTAGTAGCACTACAGTAACGGAGATGATAATTATGTTTACTGTGCTTTTGCACGAGACATGTACTTCACCCGAAGATTGCGAGTCAAGCCCAGACTCAGAAAGCCCCAGAAAGCACCCACTGGATTGTCATGTGGTTAATTTGGAAGCAGCGTGGTGGAGTAAGCTCGAAACCTTCTCCTCAAAAAAAGGAGAGGAGGCCTTATCTCACTGCTGATAAGGGCTCTCCTTTTTACATTTACACGCTGATACTTTTCTTTTATGTCGCATAATTTAATCTTTGCGTTGATAATCAGTCATTGCCTTTTGTATATTACTAATTGCTCCCCAGGGTTTCATCCGCCATAAACGTTACTGCTTAGTTAATGATGTTGTATAAGTATATACGTAGTGTATAATTTTTCAATAAGTGGATTATCTAACGGATAATGTTATTTCAAACTTGGACTTGTAAAGAATTTAGTGCTATCAAACATTTTTTTACATCTTTGATATAATTATAAATAACAGGCAAATTTATTTAGATATATTTATATTGTTATGATTTAATACAGTATTGATAAGAGTTTTAAGCTATGTATAGTCATTTTTAAAACTTATCTAGGCTTATACTATAATATATTACATTATGACTTGGCTATAATTTAATCTAAGATTTAAGATTAAGATTACTTCAAAAATTAAATTCACGTCACCGTGAGCATATTTTGTTAAAAAGTTCCTATTTCTCTTCATCTTTGACATGTATAATGCATATTCATATATATGTATATATGTATATTGTATTATTCATATATATATTATAGCTCTGTTTTTTTATTTTCTTTGTTATTGTTATGTTTGTATTTATGTATAGTTCTTATTATCAGTTACCGCCTTAACGAATTTCTGCTTAGCCTAAAGGTTGATTGGTAGAGAATGCCTTTAAGCATTAAGTCCGCCTTTTGTCCTACTACACAATGTATGGTGGTCAAAAAAGTATTTAAAAAAATAATTAATAATTGATATATATTATCGTTTTCTATAATAACTATCTTTGAAAGCTATATGAATCGGTTTCAACATGACGAAGTAAACCAGTTCAGCAACTGATATAATGCTGAATCCCAGGAACAGACTGAGAAGACCGCCAATAGCCCCTGAAAAATAAATCCATAGTTCAAGTAATTTGTTAAATGTAATTCACCTTTATGCACAGAAATATCGTTATACTGTAAAATAGTAGACGATTGTTGTTATAGATTATCTATATAATAAATAAAAACAATTGAAAAAATAAAAAGTCTTTTGTCTTTAAAGGAAAACATGCTTGACGGTAAAGGAAATCATCGTGAGGAAACCTGCATGTGGTTAATTTCATTGAAATTCTGCCACATGTTTATTCTACCAACTCGCATTGGAGCAGCGTGTTGGAATAAGCTCCAAAACATTCTCCTCAAAATGGGGAGAGGCCTTAGCCCAGCAGTGGCACATTAACAGGCTGTTACTGTATTGAATTTTGTATCTGTTTTTAAATAATTAACAATATTTATTTATTTTTTCAAATATTGTTTTAGTAACCTTTAAAAATACAACCTTACAAGCTATAATTTTAATCAGTCTAATATTATAAATGCTACTGTCTATTGTCTCACTGAACCGATTGTAATAAAATTTTATATGGCACCTCTTAAGCCTAGATAAGTAAATATGTAATACACAGCATCCGGGGGTAAAAAAAAAATTGGATTTAGGATCGGTCTACGATTGATCGATCGTCGATTAATATCGATCGATGGCAGAATGAAACAGTCAATGTCTATCGAGGGTTCCTACTATGTACCAAATCATCGATACATAAGTAAGCAATATTGACGGGGAGTCTACGTAAATTCTATTAATTTATTACGATACGATTACGATTTAATTCCAATACAACTTTGACTATGTCTATTGGATCTGAAGCAAACCGATATGACTTTTTTTTATAGAATATGTAGGCGCACGAGCTTATGGGCCACCTGATGATGGGTAAATGGTCACCAACGCCCATAGACATTGGTATTGTAAGAAATGTTAACCATCGCTTATATCGCCAATGCGCCACCAACCTTGGGAACTAAGATGTTATGTCCCTTGTGCCTGTAATTACACTGGCTCACTCACCCTTCAAACCCGAACAAAACAATACCAAGTACTGTTGTTTTGCGGTAGAATATCTGATAAGTGGGTGTTACCTAAACAGACGAGCTTGCACAAAGCCCTACCACCAGTAGTTACCATATGTAATGTCAAAACTAAACTTAATTGTAAACTTTTATATCAATGGTGTGTAAAGAAATTAAAAAATAGGAAAATATATAAATTGATGCGTAAATTTGTTAGCAGAATTGTAGGCCCCCAGAATCTGTCGAACAGCCAAAGCTGCCATTAAGTATATCGACGTCTATTAATGGCATCGATCGATTGGTGTGGTAATAACCCTAGGTAACGGAGTTGTAGGGAAAAGCTAGTATCTATATTAAAAATAGCAAAATACATAAGAATGCAATGGTGATAAACTGTTCCGTAAATTGAACATTTGATTAACACGGAAGAAAATCCCAACATTTATTACACGAAGACTACGACTTTCCTTAAGGACTTCGCTGGATTGTTAAAATAAGAAATGGTCGCTTTTTATAAAATACCCTGCAGGGATGAATTCCGAAGACACATAGTAGGCAATTTCGTTGTTATAAATAGAATATTTTAGACTAATTTATTAACGGCAATATATTTGCACGGGAATAATATTATTTGCGTTTAGAAATAACGATTTAGCACTTTAAGTTAATTTCATTATGTTGAGCTACTGTTTCAATTTTATTCTTTATAAAAGAAATACTTATATTTTTCTTAAAAATATAAGATTGTTTTCTGCGGTGTTTTTTTCTTTAAGAGCTCACTTCGTATCTCAATAGTGAAATGTTGTACACGATATTTTGACCTGAGTGTCATTTAAATGTTATACGGCCGTACTTATAGGGTAAACATTGCTTGCCGGGTGATTATTGAAACAATGCTATGTCTTTTTCTTTATAATGAGAAATCAATAATGAAAGAAAGAAAAAAAAGTATATAATAGCTGTATACAAACCGGCGAAATAGTAGTCATCGTACTGAGCGTGACGATGCTGACCCAGGAACATGTCGTCGTAGAAATGTATGTTTATATGTGTCTTTTCTCCTCTGAAAATTATTACTTTGAATTAAAGAAAAATCGCTTTGATCGAATTTTTTTAAATTATTTTGTTACAGGTAGGCAGATTGGTAAGTTTAATCCACCTGATGTTAAGTTATGGACAATGGTGACGTTGTCCATAGACATTGGCGATGTAAGAAATATTAACCATCGCTAATGCGCAACCGATCTTGGGAACGAAGATGTTATCTCCCTTGTGTCTGTAGTTACTCTGGCTCCCTCATCCTTTAAACTGAAACGCAATAATACTAACTACTTGCCATTTGGCGGTAGAATATTTGATGAGTGGGTGGTACCTACCCAGACGGGCGTGCACAAAGCTATCTAGAAAATATTCTAGAAAAACCCTTTTTTCAATATGTTTTTTTTAATTGTCATAAGTTACCTTTTAATTGTAACACACCACTATGCTTTACTGTTGATTTAACTTTGCCGAAAAAATGCGGAAAAATTAATTGCCCAATATATGCCTTGACAATAATATAATGTTCTACCAGTACCTTAATAATAAGACTATTAAAAACGCACTGTAACAAAACTTACTTTTTAGATTTTCCTACGTTTGTTTTACCGCTATTATGATCTCTAATGAGGTCGGAATAGTAAACCTGGGTGGAGTACAGAATATCGTTACAAGCTGGGTAGCAAGAGGTTGCACCCTCGTGTGGCTGTCTTTGTTCTTCACTGTCTGCGTAGTACGCGTAAATAAGCTGTTCTCCCACTTTAACTACAAATAAAAAAATGAATAATATACTGTACTAGTAAAACACGACATACGTTGCTCTGCCTGGATATGTACCAATTATAATGGCGAATGTTCGAACAGTACATCAATTGATATGCTGTACCACCATCTAGCGTCGTGTTACAACTTAGTGGATGGTATAAAAATCTCTAAAAAATATCCATCTTTCATGATGATCGGTTAAGCAGTGTCCAATTCCATTAATCTCAAACAGATATCGGTGGTATATCTTTCTCCTTACTAATATTATAATTGCAAAAATGAGTTTGTTTGTATGTTTATGTGTTCTTTATATGCTCTCACGTTCTAACTATTCAACTGATCACCATGAAATATTGCACGATAAACAATTATATAAGCACTTTGGGATTCGATTTAAACAGTTTGGAATATAGATTCTACCGAAAATAACCGGCAAGAAGCTCAACAGTTACTCTTTGTCATCGATCATATACATTTTTTATTTTATTTATTTATTAAATCTTTATTGCACACAATTTTATACGTGATTACTGTTAATTAAAAAAAAAAAGCCGAGATGGCCCTGTGGTAAGAACGCGTGAATCTTAACCGATGATCGGGGGTTCAAACCCGGGCAAGCACCACTGAATTTTCATGTGCTTAATTTGTGATTATAATTCATCTCGTGGTTTACGGTGAAGGAAAACATCGTGAGGAAACCTGCATGTGTCTAATTTCACTGAAGTTCTGCCACATGTGAATTCTACCAACCCGCATTGGAGCAGCGTGGTGGAATAAGCTCCAAACCTTCTCCTCAAAAAGAGGAGAGGAGGCCTTTAGCCCAGCAGTGGGACATTCACAGGCTGTTACGGTACGGTACGGTTAATTAAAATATTGAATACAAAAATCTCAATAGCTATACTTACCTTTAACTTCTGCAACGCATTGGAAATCCAATTTAGTAGAGCATATCGGATTCCATACGTATTTTCCTAAAAACAATATAATATATTATATTCTGTTAATATATTTTTATTAATATGAAAACATCGAAAGTTATCGTATATTTTTATAGTATTTATTATAAGACCTTTAGAATTTTTATGATTGGAATGGTACCGTGTCATAGTTAGATGTGGACACAAAAAATAGTCAAAATACGTCCAAAAACATAAGGCGGAATCTAAACCATACGCGATACTAATCCATATATTAACACGTGAAATACATATTGAGTACACGGAGGCGTATAGCATAGTCAGTTTATAAAGAGAAAGAACACAGAAAGTTGATATTAATTATTGTTGATAATAATTATAACATTGATAAATATGAGTTACAAGTACATTATAATAAATAATCTTAGCGGTTGTTTAGTTAAGCACTGATCGCTCTTTCTTTTTGATTATCGATTTGACATTCGAAAGAAGAAGACAGAGCATTATTTAACTATGTAATAACTATTATTTATTCTATAATTAATCACCCGCTTAGCGACGTTGTCATGTCAAACTTAAAAATGTCAAACTCATGTCAAACTTAAAAATCAATTCCTACCGGTTTTTTGACATTTCTCTGTTTTTTTAATTTTATTAAGACAAGGTATTGTAAAACTGAGCCTCGTTTTTCCAAGATATATAATAATAGTAATAACAGATCTTATATTTTTATTAGCAATGAATAACAGTCGAATTTCGACAAAGGGGCGACTACTTGTTCTTATTAATAGATCTTTATTTTTAAATTCAACTCATATCATTTCTTAGTTCACAAGGAAAGTGGTGCAAGTCATGTAAGGAATGATTAGGTACCGGTGCTAGGGCTTTGTGCAAGCTCGTCTGGGTAGGTACCACCCACTCATCAGATATTCTACCGCAAAACAGCAGTACTTGATATTGTTGTGTTCCGGTTTGAGGGTGAGTGAGCCAGTGTAATTACAGGCATAAGGGACGTAACATCTTTTTCAACGTTTCCAAGGTTGGTGGCGCATTGATTATGTAAGCGATGGTTGACATTTCTTACAATGCCAATGTCTAAGGGCGTTTGGTACCACTTACCATCAGGTGGCCCATATGCTCGTCCGCCGTCCTATTCTATAAAAAAAACATACTTGGCCAATTATAAAGAACACATCTGCAATGTTTCATAGTTTCTCGAATTCTCATATCTAATTTACAATTGGTATCAGTATAAAATTCGTAATATTGAAGTTTCCTCTCGTTCTGGAAGAAACACTGCCTCTGATCTGGTGACAGGGCTCTTAACGAGGTGTCCGTTTTGTATGTTATTGGAGATACTTCTATAGTCGTCATCCTGTCCATGGGCAGGCGTAATATGGTGCTAGTGTATACGTGATCTGTTGGTGAGCTGATCAAAACCTGTAAATAAACTTATTATTATGGTGATACTAGCGCTTTACCCGCGGTTTCACACGGGTCATAACTAAGCTAAATTCCAATTTACGAATGATTTACATGCAAACATTTTGATATATAATTGTTTTTTACTCGTAGACTTTTTTTACGTATTGATTACGATATATACAATTAAAAAAACAAATACGAGTACTATATAATCATTATCAGAATAGTGAGGAATTACGTTGCGTGAAAATCTCTTTCATGACTCACAAATATTTACGTCATACCTCAAAATTTGGTAAAGTAGCTGATTTAAATAGATTAGATAAACCACTTACATTGAACCCAACATTATTTCCATCACAATCATATTGATGTTCGCTTGTATTTAAATATAGTTCAATGCTTAAGCCATTAACTTCTCCCGATGCCATAACCCTGAAAGGCAATGTACCAGGTTTTGGGGGAAAAACCTTCGGATAACCGCTATCGAGATCCCATTCGAGAGGATCAGTAGAAGAGATGCGATTGAAGGTTTTTTGCCATGCTATTGTTTCATTTGTCCTGAAGAAAGATAAATATTACAGAACGATTCTATTATTATCACGGACCTTTCTTGTAACAAGTTTTACGCAGTCTATTTATAAATTGCTATTTATAACTTGCTGGTTCAGTGTAAATTAGTAACATTTTAAATTTATCTAGACGATATTTCTGTTGTCTTTCCACCATTTATACTTTGGGGAGAGGAATAATTAATCTTTAACACAGGTTATTGAAATAGTCGATTAGGATAGCCAGTATCTGACCTTTATGTTTTTCGATGGCTACTTTATTAAATACTATGTTTTAACCGAAGCGTATGGAATTTTTCTCGATATATAAATTAGTGAGACCGAAATATCTAAGAATAATATCAACAATTATGGTTTATTAACTAGTACTATCTATATTTTAATCTATTAATTTAAAGCATTTTTTATTTTCCACACTTCTGGTGACTCAAGAGTTGGTGCTTATTTAGCCCAAAGGCTGTGTAGAGAGGCAATAGTGCCAGCGTCTTGGGACAATGCCAATCTTTTAGACGGCGTGATTTTTTCTATAAATTTGTAAATGCGTAAATATATAAATATATTTTAAAAATGACTGTACATAGTGTAATTGATACCTTCCACATATTACATTAAAGTATAAAAATTTAGTACGTCATAAAATTTTATAAAATATAAAATAAATACGTATAAAATAAATTTATAAATGTTATATTACATTCCATTCAATGGGAGGCTGTTGAAAGTGTAACAGAGTCCATACTCAGTGAAGATAGGCTTCAAAAGTTTTTCACAACAGTCATTTCTAAACCATGCCGTATCATATCCAGAACGCCAATGACACACTTTCACAAGATCCGAACATGTTGGCGATCCCTAAAATAAAAAAAATAAAAATCAAGTTATCCTAGAACTTCACTAGGCCTGTAGGTTATTCTTTTTTTTAAATAAAAAGGCTAACGCTTGACTGTTATCACACCTGTTGGAAAGTAAAGATACAGTCTAAGGTGGAGCGTGCTTGCCTAGAAGACGCCTATTCACTCTTTGGTCTTTGGTCTTTGGTGGGGAGGAGGTCAGGAGGGTATTCCAGAACTTAGCGGTGCGTATCAGAAACGAGAAAGCATATCGTTTCGTACGTGTCTTGGATACGTCAAATACGTACGGGTGCAGACTTTTACGATGCCTCGCAGTTCTGTGGTAACAAACTTGAAACTCAAATATATTGACCACAATAATTATAACATTTCAAGAATATACGCATTAAAATTGTATATCATCGTTAGTCGGTTGTCAATATTTCACGGGTGAGTAATGAAATTAATTCTTTTAGAATTATATAGATATTGAACGAATCGTTATTGTACATCAGCAATCGATTGCTTTCGAGTTACGAATCAAAAGTCGTTAGTCTTCTTAAAAACTTAGAAATTTTTGAATAGTTTTTTTATTGGGCCGCTTTTGAATTACCTCTTGTAGACAATACTATTATCCGTAAGCAAAAAACGTTTCTTGAATATAATAATCATAGGATTAGCATTAAAATGCTTGCCGTTCATTATATAATTTGTTATGAAATTTTCTTACCTTTAAAATGAAATCTTGTAACATTTTATTTTCCACGATACTAAGGCGTTCCTCTCTTTCGAATTTCCTTTCATCCATTTGAGGGCATACCAAAGATGCGAAAAAGCTTTCCATGCTGAAAAATAATGATATATTAGGGTAGTTAAATATTTTAATCAATTTAATAGATATTTTTGGTCGTATATGCGAATTGAATCCAGAAAATCCTTAGCAATTGTAGCCCCAATAGATCTCCAACAGGCGGTACCACCACATCTAGGACTAAATTAATCTATGTAGAACCTTCTAGGTATTAAATACTGTCTTAATATAAGCATTCTCGCCTAGGTTCAATTAGGGTCTTTTTTATTAATATATCGATTTCTTTAATAAATCGGCTTTATCGTTGTTTTTAATTGTTTTTTATTTAAAAATATAAGCCTTAAAATTTTCTAAAATGAAAACAAAAGCATCAAATTAAAACAATTTTGTTTTAACTTTTTTACTAATGACTATAATACCATGGTTATCTTGCAATGCCATTGTACTTAGCATTTCAACAATCTTTATGTCACAGTGACACTAATCTATCAAAAGCATTCCCAGTATTGATATCAGGCAAACTATTTTTTTTTTAATTGATGGCAAAACTGCAAGTTGATGATAATAATTTGTTAAACAAATGAACAACTTACCTATTTAACTTGGAGACGTTTGCAAACGACAACTTGATATGTAGATGAGGACATAGAACCACACTCGGAAAGGGAACAGCCCATATTGGTGTTGGCAAAGAGTCAATTACGTTGACAAACGGCGTGGACGTCCACTTGCTAACTAGCTGTATGATGTTCATGGCACAGATGCTTATACTGATCACGACAATTATGATCCATGTAACACGCTCGTTGTGACTAAACGACGGTTCAAATATGTACCTATATTTTTGCAAAAGTTTAAATTTTAGGCAAAAAGATTAACATAGAATTTTTAATATAATAATGTTTAGGCTACCCAAATATAAAATAAATATAACACCAGAATCTAAGTAATCTAATTTCATTTAAAATTATATTATATATTTTAATTCCTAACATATATTTTAGAATTAGCTAACATCCTTTAGAATATAATAACTACTACAATATTCTGGCTTTGGTTATTGATATACCTATAACATATATTTGACGGGCCGGTTGGCGTGGTTGGTAGATACTTGCCTTTCATGCAAAAGGTTGTGAGTTCGATTCCCACCCAGGACAGACGTTTGTGTGCGTGAACATATCTGTTTGTCCTGCGTCTGGGTGTAATTATCTATATAAGTATGTATTTACAAAAGAAAAGTAGTTTATGTAGTATATCAGTTGTCTGGTTTCCATAATACAAGCCCTGCTTAGTTTGGGATCAGATGGCCGTGTGTGAATAATGTAAAAAATACCATTTATGTTTAAATAAATAACGCACAAAGATTTCCATGACTATAATTTCTCAAAATATATAATAAACATCATATAAATAGATGAATATTAATACATATATTTATAGCTAAAGTGAAACTACTTCTATTTGACTGAACGATTTTTAATTTTTTAAATTAAATTATTATAATATTGATTGACATCGCCTTTCCAAAACTTAAATAATATATCTCTATTATAGACATTTGCTGAGAAGTAATTGCAAACATTTTCAACAAGTTAAGCGACATCTGACGCATGAAACCATTTCACGGGCGTTTGGTTATTTAATTAATGTAACTTACTTTACACCATGAAGGGACCCTTCGTAAAGAAATTGTTTGAATCCTCTCAACACTTCCCTTAACCACATCTTTACGAATAACGTACAAGCTTCCGTTCTACCGGATGTTTTATTGACATTTTTCCTATTCCTCAACACTTCAGGGCTTATGTATTTAAAGTCCTTTATGTAGAAATCTCTTAGATATTGACTACTTGTTATGTAGTCTTTTCTCTTCGTTGTGAAATTGTCTTTTTTTTTATTATTAACTTTTGGCATATTTTCGTTTTAAAATGCAACGTAAGGTATTTCGTATATTCGCGTAGAGAACAGTTGTAGCTCTTGAGTGAGCTACAAGTGAGTTGAAACTAAGCAAAATGCACTTCCGCTAATAGCAATTTGTTTTGTAATTACCCATTAAATACATACTCAAACGATAAATACCTGTCTTTTCATGGGAATTTATTGCAATGCAATGTTAGATTGTAAAAATTAAATAAATAATAATATTAAACTTAGACTTATAAAAAAACTGTATGAAATTTAATAACTTAATTAAAATAAATGTATTTATTTAGAGAGCAACAAAAGCAACAATTTATGAAATATGCATATGATAGATGAAGCTACCGACATACAAAGCAGCAGACCGAAGTGGCAGTAGATTGGTCATGTTTAGTTTAATTAATTTTATATATTAAGAATCCGTTGTATTTTTATTAAAATAAAATATATTTAATTAAATCTAAAATAAACTAAACTAAACATTTTCTATCAATTTTTAATAATAAGAATACTATGGTTATAATTGGGAATGTGTGTTTCTTGATTTGTACATCTTTAAGATAGCAACGAATCAACGTATCAATGTGATTTTTATCTAGATATATTTTAAAGGCAGGGGAAGATATGTAATTATTTTTCCAGGACAATTTAGAGAAGCGAAGACGCGGGCAAAAGGTCGTACTATAGAAAGTGTATATTAAAGTGCAATTGACAAGCAATAAATTTGAATGCACTTAACACTATTGTGGTTATTTAAACACCTTTAGATTAACGTACCCACCCACCCACGAAGTTTTCCTAATGATTGCTACAATTATATTAAAGACTTGACCGCAATGAAAATGGTTTTTTATAATGTATTAGAAACGTAAAACAATTGTTGCAATGTCATATTGATGTTTATAAAATATAAAATGAAATAAGAAAGGTAATGTCACTGCAAAGGTTGTTTGAAGAGAGTTTGGACCTTATTCCACCACGTTCCAATATGGACGAGTTTTTGGTGCAAATATTACGATATATGGGTTTCCACACGACGTTTTTCTTTACCGTCGAACGTGAGTAGAATTATAGTACCAAATTAAGAACGTAAAAAAACATTAGCGTTTGCCCGGATTCAAGATCTTCGCTTAAAATCACATGTAATGTCCACTAACTAGGACATATTGATTCTCGAAAAAATTAATTTACATATATTTTATTTTCGGTATAAACATTACATGCCGTGGAGTACCGGCTTAGAATAGTACTCCCCCAATCTCATCCCGTGGGTGTCGTAAGAGGCGACTGAGGGACGGGGAAAAGGGGGGATGGGCAGCAGCGTCCCCCCTCCCATAAACATCTTACCCCCCTACTACGCTCGCCAACACGCCTGCCCAGCGCGGCGAGTATGGCGCCCAAAAAAAGGCCCCCAGTTACCGGCAAGCCCGCTAGGCCCGACCAAGGTAGCGGTCGCGGTATCGGCAGGGCAGGGGGTGCTAAGAATCACCGGTTCACGGCAGGCTACCGTATAAAACGACTGCACATGGCAACGTATAATGGACGCTCGATGAGGCTGGACCATCACCTCGCCGAATTAGAAGTAGAGTTAAGTCATATAAACTGGCATATACTGGGGAGGACACGATAACTCTAGAGTCCGGTAACTTACTCTACTTCCGCGAAGGTGATAACCTCTCCCAGGGTGGTTCGGTTTTCTAGTCAAAAAGGATCTCATTAGCAGTATTGTGGAAATCAGTAGTGTGTCGAACCGGGTAGCGTACCTTGTCCTAAAACTTTCCGACAGGTCGTACAGGTATATGCGCCAACTTCGACATACTCTGATGATGTGGTCGAAGCGATGTACGAGGACATCGCAAAGGCCCTCAACGACACCTCGAAGGCCCACTACAATGTTGTTATGGGAGACTTTAATGCTAAAGTGGGAGTACAAGATAGCGGTGAATCGAAAGTCAGACCTTACGGCTTGGGCTGCAGAAATCACAGGGGGCAAATGCTGGTAAAATTTCTCGAAGCGCAGGGGCTTTTTTTGATGAATTCTTTCTTTCAAAAGAAGCCTCAGAGGAGGTGGACCTGGCGAAGCCCCGATAACGTGACAAGGAACGAGATAGACTTTATCATTTCGAATAAAAGGCACATATTTAGAGATGTTTCAGTGATCAACAGGTTTAATACCGGAAGTGATCACCGCTTGGTTCGAGGCACTCTAAATATCAACTTAAAAGCCGAAAGATCGAGAATGATGAGGTCTACTCTCCGACCTACCATGCTCCAAGCTGCTCAAGGCTCCGAAAAGTTCCAAATGGAACTTCAAAATCAATTCACCGCGTTGGAAACCATAAGCAGCATTAATGAGAGAACCGATACGCTGGTCAAAATACTGCAAAACACATCCCGCAAGTGTTTTCCGCCACAGAGAAGAGACAACGCACCAAAACTCTCTGCTGAGACACTCGGGCTCATGAGAAAACGACGAGAACTACCATCGTTTTTGTCAGATAAGGCCTTAAATCGAATAATAAAAACGCTGACGCGACGCGATCTCCGTCGCTCCAATACCCGTGCCATCAAGGCTGCGATTGAGCAAAATCGGGGATCGAAAGTGTTCGCTCGCAAGTTTGGGAGGCCGCGTCTGACAAAACTTAAAACTGAAAATGGTGGGGTCGTTACCTCTAGGCCTGAGATTGTCGGAGAAGTAGAGAGGTTTTATGGGCAGTTGTTCTCTTCAAGATCGGATAAACCCGTGGGAATCAGTATTGATGACCAGCGCGCCCCTCTTATGCGCCATTACTCCGAGGAGCTCCCGGTCGTTGACCAAGGAGAGATTAGGGCGGCTCTAGAACAGCTTAAAAACAACAAAGCTCCGGGAGATGACGGAATCACAACAGAGTTGCTTAAGGCAGGCGGGACTCCGGTCCTGAAAGAGCCTCTTTAATTCCGTCATCCAACATGGCAAGACCCCGGAAACGTGGAGCGGGAGTGAGGTGGTACTGTTTTTCAAGAAAGGTGATAAAACCCTCTTGAAAAACTACAGACCAATCTCCCTCCTGAGTCACGTGTATAAGCTGTTCTCAAGAGTCGTCACGAACCGTCTCGCCAGACGACTTGACGAGTTCCAGCCCCCAGAGCAAGCCGGCTTTCGATCAGGCTACAGCACCGTGGACCACATCCATACTGTTCGGCAGATTGTGCAGAAGACCGAAGAGTACAATCAGCCGCTGTGTATGGCATTTGTGGACTACGAGAAAGCCTTCGACTCCATCGAAACCTGGGCAGTGCTCGACTCATTGCAGAGATGTCATATCGATTGGAGATATATCGAGGTACTGAGATGTCTGTACAACGCCGCTACAATGACTGTCCACATCCAGGACTGTAAGACGAAGGCGATCCAACTGCGCAGAGGGGTGAGACAGGGGGATGTAATATCCCCGAAACTGTTCACCAACGCGTTGGAAGACGTTTTCAAAACGCTGGATTGGACTAGGTATGGAGTCAATGTAAACGGCGAGTACATCTCACACCTTCGATTTGCCGACGATATCGTCATCATAGCAGAGTCGCTGGAACAACTCACCGAAATGCTGCGTAGCCTAGGCGAGTCTTCCCGGTGTGTCGGTCTCGGTATGAACTTGGACAAGACCAAGGTCATGTTCAATAGGCATGTCGTGCCGGGACCGATATACGTCGAGGGGAACCTCTCGAAGTTGTTAGTGAATATACCTACCTAGGACAGATAATACAAGTCGGTAGGAACAACTTCGAGAAGGAAGCCGATCGAAGAATTCGCTTGGGATGGGCAGCATTTGGCAACCTTAGTCGAGTGCTCAAGTCGTCTATACCGCAATGTTTGAAGACGAAAGTCTTCAACCAATGCGTCTTACCTGCCATGACATACGGTGCCGAAACGTGGACACTAACTGCGGGACTAGTCCACAAATTCAAAGTTGCTCAGCGTGCTATGGAGCGAGCTATGCTCGGAGTATCTTTGAAGGATAAGATCAGAAATGAGATTATCCGGAAAAGAACCGGAGTCACCGACATAACTTGCAAAATTAGCAGGCTGAAGTGGCAGTGGGCTGGTCACGTATGTCGTAGGACCGATGGCCGTTGGAGCAGACGAGTCCTAGAGCGGAGACCGCGAATCGCCAAGCGCAGCGTAGGGCGCCCTCCAGCCGGGTGGACCGACGACCTTAAGAAGGTGGCGGGCACCAACTGGATGCGGAAGGCGGAGGACAGGGAGCTTTGGCGCACCTTGGGAGAGGCCTATGTTCAGCAGTGGACAACGATTGGCTGTTGATTTTTGATTTTTTGATTTGATAAATATTACAATGCCTGCGTTAAAATATACTAAAAGTATCAAAACAGTAGTGTTCTCTATACAGACTTGAAACCATATAAAGTCAAATGATCATATTACAGGAAGAAAGGATTAAACACATATTAAAAGAAAACTTTATTAGTTGTTTTTTTCTGTGCCTTCCTTTTTTCATGAAATTCTTGATGAATTTTATTCAATTTTATACAATTCTTTTTTCATGAAATTCATCAAGAATTTCATGAAAAAAGGAAGGCACAGAAAATAATCATCAAATTATCTTTGCTTCAATTTTATTTAAAAATATCCGACAGACCCGACTTCGTACGGATAAAATAATAATATTTAATTCTTATAAAAAAAACAAACTTGTACCCGATCGGGTATCGGGTCCAATCTAAACCTTCTAGAGCACAAAAAAAACATCATAACCGGTCCAGCCGTTTAGGAGAAGTTCAGTTTTTTTTATTAAATAGGTAGGCGGACGAGCATATGGATCACCTAATGGTAAGTGGTCACCACCGCTCATAGACATTAGCATTGTAAGAAATGTTAACCATCGCTTACATCGTCAATGCGCCACCAACCTTAAGAACGAAGATGTTATGTTCCTTGTGCCTGTAATTACACTGGCTCACTCATCCTTCAAAACGGAACACAACAATACCAAATACTGCTGTTTTGCGTTAGATATCTGATGGGTGGGTGGTACCTACCCAGACGAGCTTGCACAAAGCCCTACCACCAAGTGACAAACACGCGTACAGAAGAAATGTATGTAAAGATTTGTATCATAATGATTCTTAATTAATGAAGGTAACATTAATACCTTCAGCATTTTAGTTTTTTAGATGAGAAAAAATAATATATTTTCTATAACTCAATTAGTCTCGAAGGCAAGATTTTGTTGGAAATATGTTAAACTTTCTATATATTTCAACGAGTAATAACGAATCATTCTGATTAGTTTTGTCTTACGTAATTTGTTAATATATGTTGATGTCATCTCGGGTCATTGACAGATGATAAGAATAAAACTTTTGGGGATAAAATACCACTTGAGAGTTAGAACTGCTTAAAGAAAATATTTTTCTAATTATAAATTGAGCGGGAAATGTTTTTTTTTAATATGCAAAAGAAGCAATGGTGTGTGGCGTTTGTGTTATATGAAAAAAGTAAAGTATAATTTATATTGAAATTAATAAAAAAATATTAATTGTACTTAAATAATTGCATTTTATAATAAAATACATTAAAATTAAATAAAAAAAAAAGCTGTGGTAGATAACATTTATTAATGGCAATACTATTAAGATTAGTAAACATTAAAAAAAAATAGTAATTTACATTACATTAGATTAAATTATAAAAATCTAACTTTATATTTTTTATAAAGTATCAAGATTTCCGCGACGTTGTATATTCTAATAGCATCACATGTAAACATACATTCTATTATGTGTAACTTTTATGTACCCGTTGACCAGTTACTAACAAATTACGTTCAATTTACGCGTGTCATTGTGTTTAATTATTAGGTAAAGTAATTCTATTTAAATTATTTTATCTGTACAAGCTTCGTATTTTTTAATTGCAATCATATATGTGTGTTAAAATATTTATAATGTGTGCGTCTGCTTAATTCAGTTTGGAGATAATGATTTAGTGAATTTTATTAATGAAATATGAGTCTATACAAAATTTAACAAGTGGCTTGAGGCAAATAATGTTATGTTTCAATTCGTAATAAATACTATGAAACAAATGTTCTTATTTTATATAATTGTGAATGTTTTATGTAAATGACACTAAGATTATTTTATTATATTGTGTTTATAATTCCAGATATGATTTCTTCGGGTAGAATATTGTGTTCCTTGGTGATACTATTATCATTAGTGTATAAGTGTAAGTATGTTTTGTCCTGTATAATATTTACTCATTTATGTTAATAATATATAATAAGAAGCATATACAGAATACATTTCTTTAAACGTTCAAAGAACTTTCGGTACTGTTTTTGAAAACGTAACAACTTATCATTGATGTAACATCATATATATATCGGAATATACATATATATCGGAATCATTTATTTTTTATGAATAATAACAAAATTTAATCTTATATATATATACAGTAAGAGCCTGTTAATATATATATATGTACAGTCATTTTTATAATATATAAATAATAAAAAAAAACGTATTAAAAGTATTTAGAAAAAACACGCCGTCTAAAAGATTGTCCTGTGGCATAACTTATCAATTGTCACCTATTGAATAAGGTTCTATAATCAAGTAAGATGTGAATAATAATGTTCATTGTTCAAAAATTTTTAAAGACAACTAAAAGATCTTGCCCCGAACTCACTCAGCAAGCCGACTGACAACGTTGCGTAATACACTGACTCATAAGAAACAAGCAACGCGATTTAGCAATAATTACTAAACTTTTTAAAAAACAAAGTACTTTGCGACTTGCCATCTACAAAGCTGTATTGGAGGTAAAATTATATAACAAATAAAAAAAAATTCTTAATGTTGTATATGATGCCCTTTACAAATACGGGGAAGTATTTTGGGGAGAATCTTTATAATTCATAGTTTAATTATACCTTCGTAAATATTTTAAATAACAATAGTTGTTATAATTATTACTAATGTAAATCGTGATTTAACTTTTCACTTAGTGAGGAGGACACCTAGCAAGGAAGGGTGATTAGTTAAACAATGCTGTCTTCTTCATTCAAATGTCAAATCAATAATGACAGAATGAGAGAAATTAGTGTTTAAGTAAACAGCTGTCCACCAACGTTTATAAGATGATGTTTAATCAAATAATTTGATTACCTATATTTTTAATAATATTCCAGCCACGTGTATCAGCTGTTATTATTGCAACAGCGCCAATAACACCGCCTGTTTGGATGTCAACATGTATGAAGATGAAATAAGGTCGCGACTCATTCCGATCGTGAGATGTGATACTGCCATACCAAGTTCCATAGCCCCCAGTTTTTTTTGCAGGAAAATTGTTCAAACTAGTAAGTATTTAATCCTTTGTCCGATTTACACTAAGGCTATATTGTACCATCCCAAATAAATGGAATAAGGGAAAACAAACAATAATGACCTGATGAAGATGAGATGATAATCATAAGAATTAAGGATTAAGAATCCCACTTACTTCATTTATGTACTCCATGTTGTAAATATATTTTACATAATTCTTCTAGTTTTTCATCCACACCGTGACTCCGAAGTTCGCGTAACCCGAGGGTGTGGCTGGGTGCGAGATGAACGAGATTGCTACAAGGACGACAATAGTGACCACCTGGGCACCGTTTGTCAGTGCTTCAACGACCTCTGCAACAGCAGCGATACCGTGGACCCAACTAGCATGACCATCATATTTATGATATTAGCTTTATTCTTACATTTCTGGCGCTAAAAACTATTGCAACTGAAGATAGAAGAGACAGAAGCTGAACGAAATGATGTATTCGGATGAGCCATTCAACAGCATTAAAAAATACAATTCATACAATCTGAGGATGTAATACATCTATTTGTTTATATAGCTTGATACTTCTCAATGGTATCAAATAAATATGACTACTACATTTGGTTGGTTATCAAGAAATAGTATAGGGTAGTTTATGTATTTTAATGTTCTCGCATTGGTTATTATATAAAGGCATTTTATATTAAGCTTTACAGGTATTATAAGTAGATATAAGATAGTTTTCTCACTCACTTGTAGTAACGTTTTCTATATATCATATGTAAATTAACTTGGTACATCCGTTTGGGTTTAATAGACTTCGACGTAGTTTAACCAATCACTATGATCGTTATATTTTTTTTTACGATTTTTTATGCTATCCTATTTGTTGCAACTCACCGCTAGATGGCGCTTCAGCACTAAATACCATTCAATCTATTGCCATTACAATTGGTATATATATAAAGGCAGCACAACGTCAGCCAGATTTTGCCAGTAATAAAATGATAAAATATATGATATAATACTATTGTTTTAAATTTCCTTAATCTTAAATTATTATAGGATCACATTGCACTAGTATAAGCATGTTTATTTTCACCCTATGTAAATAAGCATGCTTATTCAATTGATACATAGTCTGATCTTCAATAGACTACTAAACAATTAATAAGATCACTAGAAGTTTTTGTACGAGGATTAATTCTTACACTTATAGATGTGGTTTAGCGGAAATTTAGTTTAATTATATTGTGTCTTCTTCTATTGAATTTTAAATCAATAATGATAGAAAGAGCGAAATCAGTGTTTGCTAAGCAACATCTGCTAAGAATTTTCATTTGCTTATAATTCGGTGAAGGAAAACATCGTGAGGAAACCTGGATGTGTCTATTATCACTGAAATTTTGCCAGATGTGTATTGCAATTGCAGCATGGTGGAAAAAGCTCCAAAAACCTTCTCCTCAAAAAGGGAGAGGCCTTAGCCCAGCAATTGGACATTCACATGCTGTTACTGTGATATTTTACTTTATTTCACTCCAAATCATATGTATTCCTATATAATATGGTTTATATACGAGTATTGATGTGACTGTCTCGTTTTTCTAGTGACTTGATGGGTCCGGGTCTGAGGCCTTACCTCAGACCCGGAGGTCCTGGGTTCAATTCCTTGGTCGGGCCAATAAAATATTATTGGGTTTTTCTGTCAGAAAATTTTCAGTAGCAGCCCAGAGTCTGGAAGTTGGAAGTTTGTACACTCCCGTGCCTCGGAAAGCACGTAAAGCCGGTGGTCTTGCGCCTGAACTATTTCCGATCGTGTCGGATTGCCGTCCCATCGGATTATGAGAGTTAGGGAATAGAGAGTGCACCTGTGTTTATGCACAGACTTGTGCACTATAATATTTCCTGCGTAGTTGGCTAATCTCTCTTGAGATTGTCTGCCGTGGCTCAAATCGGTCTGGAGAGCATTATTATACGAGTATTATGTGGTCAAAAAGGAATTCATTATTAATTACATTAATCTTTGAACAGAACATAATATGCTTAAAAGTTTTTCAATACAGTTGCATTCACCCGTGAACAAACTGATAGACCCAAAATAGTTTTCACACGAAATTACTATCTATTTTGGGTCACACAAACCACACGCTTCAAATCCCGATACTATTGATATCCAAAATTAAGAGAATATAAACACAGGTCTGTACATGCAATTACACCATTTTGAAATGAATTGAAAGCTTAATTCATTTAAACTAGGTCTTTGGGCTTAACCCTAAAATACAGGTATCAGTATCAGTGGTTATGGAAAGCCCTTTTAGGGTCCCGAGCACACGGCACCGTATTTACACTTTACGTATTTAATCAAACCAGGGATATGTCCGTAATGCTGGCGAACTGTTAATTAAGTTGTTTTCCCAAATGTTTCAGTAGTGTTATACGTCCGTTTGTTTTATGTAAATGTGGAAACTACTTTAATAGAGGGAAATTCTAGTAAGAAATTGGCTCTTTATCGCAATCGAATTGAAAATTAATCGTTGTCGTATAACCATTTTCCTATTCTTCTAACAATTATCTTGTTGCGGTTTGGTTGAAGTTTTTTTTTTATATATTTTCCGGGAGGGCAAATGACTCTACTCCACCTGATGGTAAGTGGTAGTAGAGTCCAAACGCGACGACGGCCAGTACAGACGGGAAAAACGTTCTGCACTAGCCGCCTTCGCCTTGCCGGCCCGGAAGATGCCTCTTCACGCCTCGTTTGAAGGAACCCGGTTGTAAGAGGAGGGGAACACGTGAGCTGGTAAGGAATTCCATTCTTTGGAAGTGCGACAAAGAAAGGAGCCAAATTTCTTTGTTCGCGATGGAATTGATGTCACAGTTAGGCGGTGACATCGAGAACCAACTAGCGTGGACTTAAGAAGGAAGGGGGAAGCAGGAATTAGAGAGAATAATTCCTCAGAGCACTCGCCGTGATACAGTGGATAGACAGCGCTCAGTGCTGCTATCTCACGACGCAATTGTAAAGGTTCAAGGTTGTTTGTGACCTTTACGTCGCCAATAATGCGTACGGCACGTCGCTGCAACCGGTCCAAGGCCTCCAGTACGTAAAAGTTGGATCGAAATTGAATCGGGAACGTATCGTATCCGTTAATTAGTAGTACGATCGTATTAGCACCATAGCAATGAAGATTGGCTTTATGGTTCGGCCTTAAAAGGCAATGTCTAATAAAAAATACTAAGGAGATTAAAATTTTGTTAGTTTTATTTTCTAAGCATGTTGTTGTATATTATTAAACGAAATTTGTGGAGACCACACATCTTACCAAATAAATTTATTAGCTTTATTCATTCTCCCGCTTGCAGTATGACCACCCAAGTATACAAAAGACATAAATGACACAACCGTGCAAATGACAATATTTATATGAATATCAAAATATATCAGAATATCAAAATATTTAAATAATACCAACCCGCTACACCAGACGTAATTAAGTTAATATATCGTTTATTCAATAAATATTGTTTATTCAATAATAAATAAGTAATCATATTCCATGACTTTTTATTTAAACCTAACAGTTAAGCATTAATTATTCCGCACTTGAACAGTGTGAAGGAATGAATTTCGCAGTTCTTTCAAATTCCTCAGATTTTACCTCGGCAAGGGAATATTGAGATAACCTAGATACGCGTCACTCAAAATCTATTTAATATAAGCACATGAAAATTGGTTTATTTATTAAAAACCCCTTAGATTAACTAGAACTGTTATTATCAAAAATACAGCTCAAACGTTTATTGAGTAATTATATATATAGATAGGAATTTTTATTTTATTTCGAAATAAAACCAACAAAAAAAATTCAGATACTCGCCATTATTGTCACGCATACCACCAGTCTGTTTACAAGATTGTTTGTTTTATATATTTCGATTTTTATATTATATATTATATTTTGATAGCTAATAATAACATATGTAAACGTAAACTGCAACTAGATGCGCCGTAACCGTACCGTAACAGCCTGTGAATGTCCCACTGCTGGGCTAAAGGCCTCCTCTCCTCTTTTTGAGGAGAAGGTTTGGAGCTTATTCCACCACGCTGCTCCAATGCGGGTTGGTGGAATACACATGTGGCAGAATTTCAGTGAAATTAGACACATGCAGGTTTCCTCACGATGTTTTCCTTCACCGTAAAGCACGAGATGAATTATAATCACAAATTAAGCACATGAAAATTCAGTGGTGCTTGCCCGGGTTTGAACCCACGATCATCGGTTAAGATTCACGCGTTCTTACCACTGGGCCAACTCGGCTTTAACTAGATGCGCGTTTAATTGATTTTAGTTACCATTGAAATATATACTATAAATCGCTTAAACTGCCCAGGACATATTATAGTGCACAAGTGTGTGCGCACACAGATGCACTCTCTATTCCCTCACTCTCATAATCCCTTGGGACGGCAATTCGACATGACCGGAGTTTCACGTGCTTTCCGATACACAAAGTTCTAACTTCCCGACACCGGGGTATTAAGAATTTTCGTCAGAAAAAACCAATAACTTTTTACTGTCCCAACCCGGGTTTTGAATCCGGGACCTCAGGATCTGCGACTTGTATATATAGCTACTACAGATCAGGCAGTTATAGTCAACCCATTATAAACCATACAACATTCTAAAATAAAACAAATTTCTTATTTCTACAACAATGTTTGCTATATAAAAATAAAATATCTTTAATTTAAATAGTCAAAGCTCATGATATATTTATCTTATTTGGCTTCAACTTATCTTCTTTACGATAAAAACAGCCTGGAGGGAGGGTCACTTGCGATAAACAAACAAGTATAATTAAACACCTGAAAACAAGCAATGTCTACAGTTATCTCTTTATGAAATAGACAGTACTTTAACTTTCAAAATTCGAAAATAAAGATTAAATTTAGAACCGTTGTGCGATAACTTTTTCATCGAAGCAATATTCAATCAGGAAGTTTCAAAATGATATTAAATGTTGCATCATAGACTTGAAGCTCGGGCTTCGTGGCTAAGGCCAATAAGGGCACGTGTATGTCTCCAGGGCAAAATGTTCGATACGTGTTAACGTGCACTTTTTATAGGATAGATACTTAGAACTTTCCAGAAACATTATCATTTGAGTATTGCACAAAATAATTTTTCTAATGATTTCTAATTGGTTTTATAACTTTAAGTGGTAATAATATGAAATCCTCTGTGAATACTATTCGCTCGCTCGCTCGGAAAATAGTAAACTTTTTTTTTTGTAAATATAATGAAAACTTTAAATTATATGACAAATGAAAAAAGACACTCACTCAGACACACTGAGTGAAATATGTATTAAGAATCCTATCAAATGAGTTATATATGTAAATAATGATGTACTCTTGACCGAATTGAAAACCTCTTTTGGCCACAGGGTAGAAAACTTTAAAGAAGACAACGTATGACATTTTATAGTAAGCATTTGTATGCCCAAATATAAGTGCACTATATAATTTCCCACACTTTCATAGTGATGGGATCGGAGTAAGATCACATTTGGGTGAGTGATGATGATCGGGTGATGAGTGTCGTGGCATAGAGCTGTAACTTCCTAACTGCAGACCGCTGATATTTTCGGGACCGAATATCCCAATTACACTATTCTGTCGATATTTGGATTTGAGATTCGAGGATCTAAGAATCTGCTGCCGAATAAGTTAACCTCTTGAATGTCGAGGCTCTCAAAACATGCCCAGTTGTTACGTACTATCCACTCGTCACACGTAATTATTTCCCAAGATTGGTATTGCTGTGTTCGGGTTTGTAGGGTTAGTGAGCCAATGTATAGAAACAAGAGACTTAACATCTTAGTTTCCAAGCTTGGTGGCACATAGATGATGTAAGGATCAGTAAGTGGTCACCACTGCGTATAGACATTGGTACTGTAAGAAATATAAACCACCAGTGGCCCGTTTGAGAGTCTGCCTTCCTATATCAAACTAAAAAAATAGATTGAGAACATACCGATTAAAAATAGAAACAAAATATTTAATTAATCTTTTTTATCAGAAAATTATATCAACGAGAAAAATACTGCAAAACCCTATTTTGCAGTTTGTAGTATTTAGTATTTATGTCGGTTGCTTGAGTTCTACGTGTAAATTAATTTCATTTCATCTCTGTCCTCCGGTGAAATAATCCCCTGTTGTTGTCGTACTAAAAATACCATAAGCTACTAGTAAAAGTGTTCCTAGAGACAGCAAAACTTTCAGATTTCACCAGTGCTTGTTCTACTTTTTTCTGGCGGCGGTAGGTAAATGGTCATCATCGCCTATAGATATTGTAAGAAATAATAAGCATTCTTTACATCAATGCATCACCAACCCTGAGAACTAAGATGTAATGTCCCTTGTGCCTGTAATTACACTGGCTCACTCACCCTTCAAACCGGAACACAACAATATCAAGTATTGCTGTTTTGCGGTAGAATATCTGATGAGTGGGTGGTACCTACCCAGACGGGCTTGCATAAAGTCCTACCAAGGAAAAGCTTTCCTCTCGGTACCCTGTCTTTTGGATGATTTTTTATATCTATAATGGCTCATAGTCAGATATGTTTTTGATCAATTTCAACATTTGAAATTATAATGTAATAATTTGCAAATCATGCAAACTCAAGGCAAAAATTAGCAATTATTATTCTTAAGTTAAAATAATTAACTTATAACTAATCAACTATCTTTTTATATTAATTGAACATAATACATGTTTTTTTAACAAGAAAAAACAAAAGTTTTATAAAGACATTTTTTAATGTTATCAAAGCATTATAATAAACGATCTAAGACAAATTTATTCAAATGTTAAATTTATTTCCTAAATTAAAACAAAAATATTAGTATCGTTGCATAACTTTATTTAATTTATTTTTAATATATTATAATTATAGTTTTAGCATAATTTTACAATGCGAAAATTATTTCTTGGATTTAAATATCATAAATCCAACCAGCCTTGGAAACGATAATCGCATTGTTAAAAAAATCACATATTGATTTTTAATAATTACAGCACTAATTAATAAATACTTAATCTACACGTATGGTTTATTACTTGGCGGTATTAAGATTAAAATCAGTTAAAGAAAATCTATAAAAAAATTGACGTATTTCAAATTTTATTATTTAATCTGTATTAATTTAATACATATACCATTAAGGCGAGTGTAACTATGTAAGAGGAATTAAATTGAAGGATATAAGAAATAATTGTTTCAATTTATAATGAATTTAGCTATGTTATAAATTGTTCTACTTTATTTAGTCTGTCGATATCATTATAAAATAAGACGAATCAAAAAAAGTTTTATGACCATTAGATAAAATTGCTATAAAGTATTTGCCTAATTAAATTACTATTGCTAAAATTGTTTGTAAATCAATGTTTTCTTGAATCTAAGTTGAAGACATTTGAAAGGTTAGTGTTAAAGGTATATACTGTGGTGATAAGCGGACGTCCATTGTTGCAATTACGTCCGCGAATTTTGCCTTTTTTCGCGATAAGTTTGAGCTTCGAACTCTTCAGGTTCACTTCGCTCCGTGTCGTTTTGTGCAACATCTGGAATCATTTAGAAACATATGTTAAATACGATATACTTTAGACTATAGAAACCGTGATTTTATATGATAAAGTATTTTTAATTTTCTTCTTTTCTTTTTTTTATAGAATAGGTAGGCGGCCGAGCTTATCGGCCACCTGTTGGTAAGTGATCACCAACGCCCATAGACATTTTCATTGTAAGAAATGTGAACCATCGCTTACATCGCCAATTCGCCACCAACCTTGGGAATTAAGATGATATGTCCCTTCTGCCTGTAAAACAATACAAAGTACTGCTGTTTTGCGGTAGAATATCTGATGAGGATAACCACCAGTAAAAAAAAAAAACTAGTTACTCAAATTTTTTTAAATTTAAATATAAATAGGTTTGGTATATAGTGACAAATACCTTCGATATTTGTGTTATTTTTGGCATATATATGAGAAAAACATGGTTTTATTGTCTTAGTTCGATTGATCTCATATATGTCATCTCTTTTATTATTACATATATTACAGAATATTTTGCGTTCAAGAATATAAGCCAGTAAAAAAATGTTTTAGTACATTTATATATTTTTTGTTTACGTAAAAATCATTTACAAGAGAAAATATAAATGAAAAATAAATGCTAAGCTAAAATAAAAATTTCCAGAATGAACCAGATCATTCCGGTTAAGGTTAAGTATTATAACAATACGTCATCTTTGCTGTAGCTTATAAGTTTAAACTTAATTATGAGGATCTATCCATTAACCATTTTAATCAAAGATCATTCACGGAAAATGTCAACGATAGCAAAACTTGTTTATAATTTTATTTGTAATTTGAAAATTTGAATTGTGTTTTTGTTTTTATTATTCATGAAAGTTATATATTTAAAAAGTTTTCGATAAAATACGCTATACCAAACTAAAGTGGCTTACTGAATTAAAGCAATTTCCCATATTTATGTATATTTATAGCATCTGCGTGTATAGGGAGGAAAGCAAACCTTCTAAGTGGGAAGTGTTTTATAATTGACATTACAAGGCATAAAGTGGAAACGCCACAGATAACAAAATATAATTTAAGATTAAAAAAAAAAAATTATTTGCAAAATAGGTTATATTATTAAATAGGTAATAATACTTAATCTTTCTACTATTTTTATGTTGAATATATGTATCTATACGTACACATCATCATCATCGAAAAAATTCATAAATTTGTATGATAATATTCGACGTTGATGATGAAGTTTAAACCATTCGTAAGATTGCTGATTCCTGATTAATTTGGATTTGAAAATGCAAAAAAAAATATTCCTTCTTATGTTACGCAAACAGAACCACAGTATCCAACATAAAAATTAAAGTTACGTTCGTAATAAATAACTTTAAGCATTAAGTATGAAAATTCAATTTTTAGTATAGTAAGTGTGTACGTGGGCCAACATTGCTCCTCCACTTAGGGCCACAGAAGATAGGAGCACCAATGAAACTTAAGTGAAGCTTTTAATACACAAAGCTTACAATATTGTTTGGCCTTTAGCTGTTAAGAGGGTTTTCATCATCGAAGCTAATGGTTATTATTAAAATGCATTTATATACTTGCTTTGTTGCCATGAAGTTCATTTTATGTTTTTTATTTAATTTTAACTTAGTCGAATCGGTAACGGTTGTCTATGTCAGCTTAATCGATGGAGTCGAGTAATTTTTGTATTGCTCAATAAACTGGTGAGATATTCTTAAGAAATAATTTTACTTTATTACCACTCTAAATCCAAATTTATATATCCAAATTTATAAGTTTTATCATAATATTAAAGATATATTTTACCGTCCTCTTCCCTCTTATAAGCTCTTCCAAGTCGTGGACCAAACCACATGCCTGTGCTGTCTTTTTCCGCTTGAGGCTCAGATAAAACTTGGCGCTTGACGAACGGGTTGCGTCGACCGAACAGTATGTTTTCAAGTGGGGCTAATTGGACATCTGATCGAAGAGGATCATTTCTACCGACTCGTGGAAAAGCGTACAGCTGACGTTTAATTTGATCAGCATCTGATTGTAAAATAAATATACTTAGCAATGGGTATTTTTCAGGCTTACCTTAAATGTATATAATACTTTCGCAATTACGGCTTTATCTACAAAATAATGTTGATTAGAGGTGATTAGTTAAATAATAATTGTCTTCTTCTTTCTAATATAAAATTACCGGTGACACAATGATATAAATCGTTTATTAATGAGGCTGTCGATATTCGGCCGATGTGAAAGCGTTTCTGAGAAATTCGTGATTTAATGAACGATGTAACTTAAGTAGCGAAGAATATACATTAATCATATAATTACTTACTTTACTAACGAATAATATCATTATAAACGATATCACTATGTTCACTTAAAATAAATATTTTACTTAAAACAGATAAGAAATGAATAATTTTATTTTCTTTAAAATTCTTACCTAACAAATCCTTGATCGGAACTTGCCAAGTGCGATGAGACGCACGACCCACCCTTGGAAAGGGATACAGGTTCAATACGCCATCACGACGAAGCTTTGCACTGCTATCTGCAACATAATAACAAATTATACCTGGACACACAAATGTTACATATAGAATAAAAAGAAAAAATGTTCTAAAAAAAGGCTGTTTCAAAAACTTTCTTTATTCAAACTGATTGATCGGATATAAATTCTTCATTTTTAAGTTCTCATTATGTGATTTCTTTTTAATTTTGAGATTAAAATATCTTGAAATCTTAACCGATATCCGTACCTATATATGTTAGTCACCTTCAAGGAAAAATCTGAATCCGAATAGAACTGGCAACAGACAGCTTGTTACATCTTTTGATTGTCTATTAAAGAAAATTTCAAATATCGAACGAGTAAATAAACATATTCAAATACCAATTAAATTAGGTTTGTATGTTTTGTGTAGAGCATAAATTATCTAAATATTATATGAGCCGAGGTCATCTAATAGATACATAATAAAATCTTTAAAATGTAATATTTTTATGAACGTCTATTTTTAAATAAATCTAAGAATATTTGCAAATCAATTATATTGAAACATTTAAATATATATTGTCAAATACACCAAAACACTCGATCCATATCAATATAAGTCACAACTCACACTATTGTTTTTATTTCCACTACGGAACTTTTTGTTTTCAATCATTCGTAACGAAAACTTTTATGAGACCTTTGCCTGATATGACGTATATTACTAAAAAAAAGTAAAACTCCGAAACTGGTAAAAGCAAACTCATTAAAGTTTTTAATATACTGTGAACGTGTGTTTTATCTCTTAATTTATTTGGTCTGTAATTTATAATAACATAATAAAAAATGTAACATGTATTTATTAATTTAATGTTATCAAAGATCAATTTAAAGATATAATGGCGGTTTAAACTTTGTACAATATAATATATACATATATAGTACACCGTAACAGTTTGAGAACTATATAAATTTGATTTCATATTCCCGTGTGTCGGTCCATTGAACATTCCATTTATGAAAGTTTCAACAATTCTAATAAACTAAGTTTTAGTGTGAACGTAATCAATAATTAAGTTTTAGAAACTTTATTCATTTCGTGATTCGTCTTTAAGTTTCTTGGATGTTACATTTCACAGCTCAACTTAAGTTAATTGACGGTAGTAGATAAAAATTATTCAGTTTGATAGCGCGACATTTTTAATGTGAAATACCTTTATAGAAGTCGGTTTTTATAGAATACGTTTTAAAAAAAATCAGATTTCGAACTTTCCGCGTGGACGTTCAGCTGAATCGCGAATCGATTCAGCTGAACGTCCACGCGGAAAGTGAAAAAGGTAAATTTTATTTAACAACAACAACAATCAATCTGTAAATTGATGAACCTATTATATTTTTGGAAAGGACTGGCAGAAGAAGAATCCCCTGGAGTCCAAATTAAATCATGACAAACGGATTCATTAAATATAAATGACTATTCGTGTAAAATAATCGTACATCTAATTCAAGGAAATGTTTATACCCTTCCATGAATAAAATACAAATCATAATTAAAATATATCTTCAAAAACCTATTCTCGATTTCAATAGCATGCAATTTGTTCGTAATGAACCGTGCATAATATTGTTAACGTTCATCCTTTATGCAAACATCGCCCTACTAGCTAGTCTTGATATCTATTTTTATACTTATTATGTCTAAAACAAAATTTACTCTAAGATTTCATTAACAATACTTGCCACCCGTCACCTGATAAATATACCCACGTTGAATCCTACACAAGAAAAACTAAGATTTGCTTACTGTTGCTTCGCAGTCCTTCAGTTTTTATAAAAGTATTATATCTGCAATTACGCCCATATTAAGAGAATTTTCTAAAATATATTTTAAGCCAGATTGTCTTATATTAATAGAAGCTATCAAAATAATTCTAAATAAATAATACAATAATAATTAACGTTTTCGAACATTATACTAGACTTTATTGATAAAAAAATATATATTCATTTATTGTTTTTGAGAAAACAAGGAATGAAAATTAAGTTAAATGCATGTTACATATAATTTGTAGAACACAACGTCGTACCTCACTTTTTTAATAACTTTTAACTTCATGATATTACAAAAAAGGTCTTATATTCGTATTTTAAGTACATTTTAATGTTACCATAATATTGGCATCGCTGTAACTAACAAATCCTTCTCATTTGTTTTTCCTTAATTTAAATAATCCTTCGCCTTAATTTTATACACAAATAGCATTAATTCAAATCTTTGATAAGAGCCTTACCTTAACACATAAGAATTCTATTATAAAATTCAAAAGTTAATAAAATGAAGAGACACTTCATTATTTGAATGGAACAGGTATTAGGTTATTTGAATGGAGCAGGTGTTAGGTTTGTCCAGCAGTGGATTAATGTGGGCTGAATATGATGAAAGAAATGACCTACCTATAGAAATAGGTAAAGATACAAATATAAAACAATAATTGCGCCATGAATAGATTTAAGATCTTATGCTTTTTTTTATAGAATAGGAAGGCGGACGAGCATATGGACCACCTGATCGTAAGTGGTCACCAATGCCCATAGACATTGGCATTGTAAGACATGTTAACCATCGCTTACATCACCAATGCGCCACCAACCTTGGGAACTAAGATGTTACGTCCCTTGTGCCTGTGATTACACCGGCTCACTCACCCTTCAAACCGGAACACAACAATACCAAGTACTGCTGTTTGCGGTAGAATATCTGATTAGTGGGTGGTACCTACCCAGACGAGCTTGCACAAAGCTCTACCACTAGTAACCTAACCTACCACCAATTAGCAGTGTCCTGCAGTGCTTTTCTATAAGAACTCATTTCAATACTGACCCGTGAAGTGTTGACTAACGGTGATACACTATTTTGATGCGTGTATTCTTGAAATGTTATATTTATTATGGTCAATATCGCATATCACTTTCTGACATTTCACGACCGTTTTCTGCGGTTAGTTTCAAGTTTACTCTTACAGAATGGCGCTACTATGCCTGTAATTAAAGTTCTCTTTCCAACCGGTTCAATAAAAGGCTAACAATTAAGTACAATATTACACTGTCCCTTCTAATTGAGGTTTCTATTTTTTTATAGACACACTAGTATCTTTTATCTTCAAACATTCGCCCTACTATCCGTTAGAATGTAAGCCAATGATAACTAAGGATTACGCCCCGTAGTCATCTACAATTCGTAGTCTTCTTCTAATCGTTTATTGAATATTGTGATCGGGCATATTGTGAAACCACCAATGCGTCTTGACAAAAAAGTTTCAAGTTCCGATTTCAAATTAAATGGAACTTTACTCGGTGGTACAACTTTGAAGAAGACCACCTGAGAACATACCACCCAATCGTCATATATTCAACTGCCAAACAGCAATGTGAGAGAGCCAGTGTAACTACAGGAACAAGTGATATATCATCTTAATCCCAAGGTTGATGGCGCATTGACGATGTAAGGAATGTTTAATATTTTCTACAGCATCTATGTCTATGGGCGGTGGTGACCATCTACCATTAGGTGTTATATTTTTCTCCTACTTGTAAAAAGAAAACAGGCATGCTGATCTATATGGTGATACATTTTTGACGAACTGTATTTATATAATAATATCCTGGGAGATTATTCACACACGGTCATCTGATTCCAAACTAAGCAGAGCCTGTACGATGGAAACCAGAAAACTGATATACTACATATAATACTTTTCTTTTGTAAATACATACTTATATAGATAATTACACCCCGACTCAGGGCAAACAGACATGTTCATGCACACAAATGTCTGTCCTGGGTGGGAATCGAACCCACAACCTTCGGCGTGAAAGGCAAGTATCTACCAACCACGCCAACCGGCCCAAATATATAAAAAAAATAATTTAATTTTATAAAGTACTTACGATATGAGCTGGCAACAACAGATGCTAGCAGTAGTACCGAGAGACACAATCTGGCTAAGGACTGCATTTTTCCTGTTGACAATTAAAATGTTAAAATGTCTTTGCAAATAATAGATCTATACAAGATAAAGACAATAGATTGGAAGACGTGTTTATTATAAAATATGCTTTGATGAGAGTTATAGTTTTTATTTGCAAAGAGAAGGTAAGCGAATAGCCACCTCTTGTGTTTCACCATCCATCGGATCAACGACATGCGTTGAACCGTAACGACAATTTCGAGGCACGGTAAAGTGACACTGCATACTTCATTCCAGGATGCTAATGAGAATTTCTTCACAGAATACCCACAAACTTCTAATGAACAGATCGAACATTTTAAGGGCTGTTACTAAAAAATATAACACGATAATATAATAAAACATAAACATTACTGACAATATTTTAACGGCCAAGAAAAGTAAAAAAAAAAAATACCTTGTTTTGTTTTCGTATGATAGAAATGATACATATTTCTTTATCTTATATCGTTATATTTAACTCGGCCTCACTTGTACAATACATGAAAGGAGATTCTATTATAAGATAAGAATATTTGAAATTGGAATAATCCATGAAACATTATACACGTTTACGTTTTGTTCGGAATGATACTTTTAATTTTATAGATGAGATTTACTGGTGGTAGGGCGTTGTGCAAGCTCGTCTGGGTAGGTACCACCCACTCATCAGATATTCTACCGCAAAACAGCAATACTTGATATTGTTGTGTTCCGGTTTGAAGGGTGAGTGAGCCAGTGTAATTACAGGCACGAGGGACATAAAATCTTAGTTCCCAAGGTTGGTGGCGCATTGGCTATAAGCGATGGTTGACATTTCTTACAATGCCAATGTCTAAGGGCGTTTGGTGACCGCTTACTTAAAAAAAAAAAAAAAAGAGAATAGCTAAGAATAGATTTAATTAATTACTGAAAAGCAGCTTTTTCTTGTTCAAATCTGAAGTTGAAATAAATATCGTTAATATTAGTACGCAAAATAAATATAATTATCGATAGGTAGTGTTAAATAAACGGTGAAAATATCAATATAAATTAATTAGTATAGCATAAATGAGGAAGTCACTAGAAGGCTGTCACCATGACTAAGCTATTGTATCGATTTTACTGAAACAAATGTAGCCTGGGGTATATTACGTGGATCGAGTCGCGGGGTACATCGATGATGAATGAATGATTATTTTAACAGCGCTCACCCTAACAAGTTTTTTCAAGCCCACGAGAGTATAATTTATTATAATTGTATATACATAAATTATTTATAAATTATTATTATTCAAATCAATTGTCTGTGCAGAAATACACGGCACAAATGATAAATACAATTAATCCTGACATTAACTTTTAAGCATACAAAGAAATATTAAAAAAATACAATATTATAATAAATTATTTTGAATGTTATGTATAAACTACCCAATTTTATTAAATTTAAATAAAATTAAAATTAAAAACCTGTAAATATCTCACTTTTTTCTCACTGCTAGGTAAAGCGCTTTCTCTTCTCTCGAGGAAAAAGATTGGAGTCTATTTCACCACGCTGCTTCAACACTTGGTGGTTGAACAGAAAATCGAACACGAAAAAAATTTTAAGTCACCAATTAAATACACGAAAACTCAGTAGTGCTTGCCGGGGCTTGAACTCGCAATCTTTGGTTAAGTTTCAAGTGTTCTTAGTTCAAAAAGATTATAAAGGGATTTAAAATACATACCGTTCGTTTATAAACAATTAGTCTCCGGCAAACAGTCGGAATGAAAAATAAAAATACGAGAGAAAATTACTCGCTAACATAGCTAGAGATATTTCTTTGAGTTGTAACGTCACTTAATAAGAAAGCTTATTTAAACGTAAAAGTAAATAAAACTTTGGAAGATTTTAGTTTAAAAAAAGATGTTTTTACAAGCTTTTGTTCGACTTCACCTAAACTATGCGTCTATCAAAACTTGCTAGTTTTTCACTACCAACCAATAAATTAACCTAAATTTTGTACACAGACTTGTTACTTACAACACAAATGAAAATATTAAATTTAATTTGTTTTAGCATAGATATTAATTTTCTTTTTAATATCGACTTATTTATTAAATGTTGCCATTAAAAGTTTGTCATATTTGCCAGATTGTAAAGATTTTCTGATTTTAATTTTTTTTTAATTAATTTGAATATCCGCAATGATTATAGATGAAACCGCAATACCAAAAAGACATTCAAACATATATATGTAAGTATATAAAGTGAATTAAATGACGGTAAAAACGGAGTTCTTAGTTCGATTTGTGTTTGCGTAATTTTTGACGATTGTACAATATGATTGAGGATTATTTTTTTAAGAATCTTACCTATAAACGTTGTTTAGCGGATGATTAATTAAACAATGCTGTGACTTCTTCTTTCGAATGTCGAATCGATAATTATAGAAAGGGAGAAATCAATGGTTATGCATATAAGATAGGATGTGACGTTTAAATAGAAAAAAAACTGTAATAGTTAAATAAGGATATAAAACTTAATATTCGTCACAATAATTTTGTCATATACTCTCAATATTATATGAATATTTTATATAATAACTAATATAACATTTTTTTTTTTAAATTTGATTTCTTAATTATCTTGAATTCGTAAATATTTGCTGAGGCTATCGTCAATTGATTTAGTATTGATATTAAAAAAAAAGTGATTATTATTTTTATTGCAGAGGCAATAGTGCCAGCGTCTTTGGTACAATGCTACAGGACAATCTTTTAGATGGCGTGTTTTTGCTATAAATTTGTACCGTAACAGCCTGTGAATGTCCCACTGCTGGGCTAAAGGCCTCCTCTCCTCTTTTTGAGGAGAAGGTTTGGAGCTGGTTCCACCACGCTGCTCCAATGCGGGTTGGTAGAATTCACATGTGGCAGAACTTCAGTGAAATTAGACACATGCAGATTTCCCCACGATGTTTTCCGTCACCGTAAAGCACGAGATGAATTATAATCACAAATTAAGCACATGAAAATTCAGTGGTGCTTGCCCGGGTTTGAACCCACGATCATCGGTTAAGATTCACGCGTTCTTACCACAGGGCCATCTCGGCTTTTTATAAATTTGTAATGTGTATTTTATTTTTTATTTTAATGTTTTATATTATATAAAATGTCTGACGTAAAAAAAGTTATATTACATACGGTACATTAATACTTATCTTTGACTTTAGTGTTTCAGTTACATTTTTTTTCAGCTTATGATTTGATAATGTAAAATGGCTTTATTAAAATAATAAATTTCTTAATTGAATATGTTGTTATTATTCTATGTATTTTCGCTATGTTTTTTGGGACTAATAATAATAAATTTGTTTTTTTTTTTTAAACAATATTTCTTACGAATGGAATTGTTTAAAAATCCATAATATTTTTGGAAACGGTTAAAACAAATACATTCAATTATGATATTGCATTGATTCTAAAAATGTAAGCACGTTCAATGTATATATTTGTCATGAAAGCTTGCAAAACTTCACTTAAACGATACATGACAAAATTTAATTCTAAAATAGTACTTTAACCAATACAAACGAAAACCACGTAATATTTTTCATGACTTTTATATAATGAACATAAAATAAATTTTATAAAATGACGTATATTGTTAGTCGATTTCGAAAATTAGGAACGTACCAATTCGACCCTTTTTCTGCTTAAGTTTATATTACTAATACACATTTATTTCCAATATTATTACCATTATTATTGGAAAAAAAATTAGATTAATCTTCGTTGATCGTGTGTACTGTAACTTTGTAAGTTTAAACTATCAAAATACAATGACATGTAAAAATTAACTGCAAAAATAATTAAAATTATTATTATTATTTTTTAATAAATTATTATATATTTGGATTTCAACCGTTAAAAATGTAATTCATTAGAGAATAAATTACCTACATATTTAAAATTTTTATTTTAACTATTATATTTATAAAAATGAGTAATTTATATTTTTAGTTATTTTATCGAAAATTTAACACCTAATATATCGATGTACTAAATTAAAAAAAATGTGACGTGTAAAGCTAAAGCTGTACTCACCTTATCGTCCACCACCTGTTGCCTGAATGCTGAAAAGCGCTTTGAAACCCACTTTATATAGTACACGACGCCCGCGCGTAACTGTTTCCCAACCTTCTTGATGTAAGTTTATTATGATAGGTCTAAATATACATTATATAATTTTATACAATTTTACTTATATAAATATATTTGATTTTTTTATTTTTAGAAGTAATATAGTATTCAGATTTATATTGCTTGATATTGCATATTCTGCGTTATGCTATTTTCTTATAATTCAAAAAATTATGAGGTAATGCAAGTTGACTTGTAAATTATTTAAGTTCTTTACAATTATACACTACACACACACACATACACAACCTGACAGATTTAAATCACGTTTAGTAAGTAGGCAGTATTATTTTGATGTGATAATGAGCTGGGCCTTTATGATACGAAATATGTCAAGCATTTCTCGATAAGAAGTTAATAGTCAAAGGTAATTATTTTGTAAGGTATTTCATTTATATTATATCCTTATAACTGATTTCGGCCGCAGCGTTCATTCCCAAGAGAGACTCAACCGCGCAGTGTACAAATGTGAGCAATGAAAGTGCATTTTTAATTTTTGTATCGTATAATCTGACAGTCACGTCAGTGACTCCAAGCTCCGGGTTATTAGTGAGAAATAGTTGATCCACAAACGCAATATAATTTTTATTTGACCATCAAGGCAACGATTATGTCAGAATTGAATAAATTCATATAAATCAACTATAAAAAACACTCATACCTAAACCACACTAAATTTCTAAATAAACAAACAAACACTTTTTTTTTAAATACAAAATATTTTTGGTTATAAACTGTTTACACTTTGAGCATCACTGTACCTTGCGGTAAGGAATCACGTCGCAGTGCTTACAGATAATTCATTTACATCCCGGGGTAACTATTTCCAGGATCCGACCGACGATGACCCATCTCTTAACACAATATCTAGCCGCTATTATGTTTTGTATAGCTACAGTATTACAGCTTATCTCGCAACAATTAATTTGTATTTGATAACACAAATATATTCTATTTTATATTATATAAAAAAAACATTTTTTATAACTTACTGTAACAGTAACAGCCTGTTAATAAAAATAAAAAAGCAGTGGAAACTGCTGGGCTAAGGCCTCCTCTCCCTTTTAAGAAGAAGGTTTGGAGCTTATTCTACCGCGCTGCTCCAATGCGGGTTGGTAGAATACACATGTGGCAGAATTTCAATGAAATTAGGCACATGCAGGTTTCCTCACGATTTTTTCCTTCACCTTCTTATAACTTATTATAAGAAAATATATTATATTAGATTATTAACTAATTTTCAATTATTTTAATGATGCTAAGAGTAAAATAACCATCATCTGGGTCAATAAATGTCCCACAGCTGGGCTAAGACTTCTCTCCTATTGAGGAGAGTGGGCTGTATATTACGCTTTCATCAATAATTCAATCGTCAAGCAGCTATTCATTTGGTGTGTGAGTGTAACTATAGGCGTAAAAGACATACCATCTTAGTTTCTATGATGGTGGCGCATTGGTGGTCAATTAAATGATTAATATTTCCTACACAGCGAATGAGAGGCAATTAGCTTTTACCATCACATGGTTAATTTGCTCAACTGCCTTCCAGACATAATATTATAAATTAAAAAAAATAGTGACTGATGAATATTTAGTGCGCCGCAAAGGTACCTCTTCAAACTTTCGGATGAATTCTCACGGGAATAATTGTATTTATACGATCCATTAGACAGATTGTGTCTGTTTAAATTTAATTACCTGATAGTTAGTAAACTTTTATAAATATATAAAAATGGAGTTTTATGTTTAATATACATAAGATAAGACCTGTTATGTGATATAATATTTTTTTTAAATATTGTTTGTATACAATTATCACACGTTACTGGTACAACGCTAGAAATCTTCAAGCGAGTGTTGTTAATGGCGTCCGACGTGGGGCAAAGTTCAAGAAAAAAAACAAATTAATTGGAAATACAATATTTCGACATTAATACTATTTTTAAATAAATCTTTTAATAAGCAAAGTAGGATATTTTACATAAACTAAGGTGTATTTTTAAAACGCCTTATCATGCTCACACCTATATATATTTTACAAGAGTAGTGCATCTGTGCAGTATGCACAGATTCGCTCCTGGCTCAGATCTGGTTGGGAAAGATGAGACAGAAGGGTGTAGATTGGTTTCGATAGGAATAGAAACAGGCAGTACTTGTCCATTGATCCACAGTCAAAATATATGATATCGAAGGAAACCATGATCTGATAGATCTTCACCCTGCCCTGACTATACTAAGTGGAGTTCTAATGTAACCCTAAATTTTTATATGAAATAGTTACGTATTTCATACTTTATTACACATCAATACATATGTATTGTACAAAATCTTACATAGAGGCTTATGGTTGATTTTTCTTCCACTTTCCTAAACCCAATCGTAGGTAGTAAATGAAATAAGGTTTGTGGGTGTGAATATTAATAATTTTACAGAAAAATATTTTATTCATACACATACAATACAAAAATACATTAAATTTTCTTTTTACATGTATTATATCATTGTATTCAATGAACAACAAAGGTACTCATTTATATAATAGGTACTAATTTCCGCCCACGGCTTCACCCGCGTATGGGAGTGTTAGGTCTTAGGCACCCATTCTCCTTTTCTGTATCTCTGCCAACGTATATTCAAAATTTCACGATAATCGGTAAATTATTTAAGGCATGAAAGCGTAAGAAACAAATAGACAAACGAAATCACTAACGCACTTATAATATTAGTAAGGATGGTTTTATTATTATTACTGTATATATATTATAATTACAGTATAAAAGACAATTTTGAGTAACTATTAACGATATTAATAATTAAATAACAATAATTATCGATTATATCGGTATTGTTAACGTTTCTAAGACATAAAACTAAAAACTACAGTCCTCAAACGAGGCGTGAAGAGGCAGCTTGCGGGCCGGCAGTTGGGGGCGCCTAGTGCACATCATTGTTCCCGACTGTATTCGCCGTCACGTCGTCGTGTTAGGACTCAACTACCACTTACCATCAGATGAAGTGATTCGCAAAATAGAGTATATTAGTAAAACATATATAAAAACTTATGCAAAATAGATATCAAATTTAAATATAATATTATGTTAGATAAAGTTTGCTTAAGCTATTTCACGACATTTATTTTTTAAGTCGCGCTTTATTTGTACATATAATAAATCTGTAACTAATCTGAGCCAGGGTGAGTGAGCCAGTGTAATTACAGGCACAAGGGACATAAAATCTTAGTTCCCAAGGTTGGTGGCGCATTGGCTATAAGCGATGGTTGACATTTCTTACAATGCCAATGTCTACGGGCGTTTGGTGACCACTTACCATCAGGTGGCCCATATGCGAGCATATGGGCCACCTTCCTATTCTATAAAAAAAAAAAATCGCTGTCTATACATGGAAGATATATAAGTAAAACTATTACCAGGAGCCTTTATCAACGCAACAGAACCCAAAACAATGATTATTATAATTTTTGTCTGTTTATCTGTTTGTCTGTACGTTTGTGCATGCTAATCTTAGAAACGGCTTAGCGGATTTGAGTGCAATTTTCATTAATGTATTGTGGCTAACTTCGTTTAAAATTTAGTGTTTTATTTCAATCGGTTTATAAATAATAAAGTTATGTCAATTTAAAGAATCACGACAAACGTTTATTCGATACAATTGCTATAAAATAACTGTACTTCCAATGTAAGTTGAACTCAAATCTATATGATAAATCATATTAAACAGGGTTCAGCTTATGCTAGTATTGTCGGTTAACTCGCCCATGCAAAGATATATGTATATCTTTTAAGGTTGTATGTTAATCAAATGTATTATAAAATAATGCATTATCGCATAATTTGCAGTCATTTTTATCAAACATTAATTCTTATGAAAGATATCGAGATAAGACCATAGACACTATTTAGGGTAGTTCACTTGGTTGTTTGAAAATACTTATACATACATACGTATTTATTTTCGGTTTGTTGCCGATATTCATTTTCATGGTTTTGTTAAATTTACTACTTAATCGGTTAGTTTGACAAGTGAAGTAAAGCCTTAAATAAATACAGATAAACATTAAAAATAGTACAAATTATGACCGCGTGGAATGGTGGCAAGAATGCTAGCAGCATTTCCCCTTTGAATCGCTATTCCGATTCTCTGGACCAAAAATGATCCAGTTATTACTTGATAACCGGTGAAAGAGTTTTGTGCAAGCTCGTCTGGGTAGGTACCACCCACTCATCAGATATTCTACCGCAAAACAGCAGTACCTGGTTTTGTTGTGTTCCGGTTTGAAGGGTGAGTGAGCCAGTATAATTACAGGCACAAGGGACATAACATCTTAGTTCCCTAGGTTGATGGCGCATTGGTGATGTAAGCGATGGTTAACATTTCAATTGCCAATGTCTATGGACGTTGGTGACCACTTACCATCAGGTGGCCCATATGCTCGTCCACCTTCCTATACTATAAAAGATAATAAGTACTTATTAAAAAACAGATTTACATTTTGTTTTTAAAATGACACAATTTCCTGTGAAGGTATCGTTTGCAGTCACAATAAATAAAGCATTGGGAAAGACATTCAAGTATATCGGAATTGATTTAAGGGAATTATGTTTTTCTCATATTTGATTCTAATTATATGTTGCCCTATCTAGATCCGGGTGCGGCAAAAACCGAATAAATATTAATATCCCACGAAAATAAAACTAAAAATGTTGCATATACTGAAATATTACAAGTCTGCCCTTAGTGATTTTTTTTTAATTTATGCGCAAATGAAACGCAGTTTCATTTGCGCATAAATTAATACAGCTAGTACAGCTAGTAGATTAATATAATTAGTGGTATCTACTAAGTATATATATTATGTAACGGTTTTGAGTCACTTCATATTCAGTATTTGCGAATGGGATTAACATCATGAATCATCAATCGCTTGTAAAAAAAAGAAACGGATTCGATGCCTGAACTCTCTGTAGGAATGTTTTTGCTAGTGAATTGGATCCCCTTGGTTATGTGCTCGATGAATGGTCGACGATGGATTAACAATTTATCACTCCCTTCGTCGTTATCTCTATTCTATAGTACTAAAACCACGGAACCACACAACACAAAACCACATGACAGAATATGATAAAGTTAAAAAAAATTTCATGATGCGATTATATATGACTGCCTCGTTGGTCTAGTGGTTAATAGCAGACCTCAGACCCCGAGGGATTTGATTGAATAGTCTGTCGGGTCTGATATTGAAAGTGAGTACGCCCCCGTACTTCGGAAAGCACGTACAGCCCTTGGTCCTGCGGCTGAACTCTTTCCGGTCCTATCGGATTGCTGTCCCATCGGATTATGAGAGTTGGTGGTAGGGCTTTGTGCAACCTCGTCTGGGTAGGTACCACCCACTCATCAGATATTCTACCGCAAAACAGCAATACTTGATATTGTTGTGTTCCGGTTTGAAGGGTGAGTGAGCCAGTGTAATTACAGGCACAAGGGACATAAAATCTTAGTTCCCAAGGTTGGTGGCGCATTGGCTATAAGCGATGGTTGACATTTCTTACAATGCCAATGTCTAAGAGCGTTTGGTGACCACTTACCATCAGGTGGCCCATATGCTCGTCCACCTTCCTATTCTATAAAAAAAAAAAAAGTTGGATTACACTATAATATATCCTGCGCAGTTGGCTAATCTCTCTTGAGATTGGCCGCCGTGGCTGAAATCGGTCTGAACGACATTATTATATAGAACTTAAATGTACACTTAGATATTTAATGACATTAAAAACTATTATTTCTGTAACTAAAATATATTTTTATATTCTTAAGTTGAAAACATAAAAATAGTGAAATACCTTCATAATTATTTGCTCAGTATTTGCATGATATTTGCGAAATCGAATGTTAAGAAATCTCGTTCGCTATACACCATAGTTCACCATAGCCCAGTCGGCTTGTAATACGCTTTGTTTGAATATAGTGAAATTAAATTATCCCGTGGGCGACAGGAAACTGAATTAGCTGGCATTTCCGCTTTCAGTTAACTTAGAAAGGGCGTTAGATGTAACCAGTGCGGTTCTTACTAAAGATTTCAGTTGCCACTAACAAATATTATTGTTTATGGCATTATATCAACAAATATAGATTTTAGTTTATCATATTTTATATTAAACCAAAATGTATTTTTTGTTATTTATTATAGCTGCGCTTGACAACAAATATATTTTTCAAGAAGGATTACGACGTAATGCGAAAATCAAAATAACATACAAACGTGTACGGAAACTAGGCCTTTATATACTGTATAAATAATGTCAGTATACTTTCAATATAATGTCAGTCGCATATATGTATTTTTGCTATTCCCTGAAGTTGTTTGATTAATTACTTGCCTTTTTTATCTATTTATATATTAATTAAATTGTTGCACTTTTTGAAATATGTATATTCAATCGAGTTTGCGATCAATGGTAAGATTTCCTTTCTGTGTAGAAGCGTTTCATCGCTTTGTACCAACACGATAACTTATTTAATGTGCCTTTTGGATATACATACAAAATAAATTGGTCTGTCTATTCATAAGCTTTAGTATTGATACGGACGCTAAAGATTTTTTATATGTAATGATTAAATAAATAAATTAATTAATATTTGTATCTTAAAAATTTTTAGGTATTATAATAGTATCCACATTTTGCTTTAGGACGAATTCATCTTAAATACTCTCACTGATTCGATAATAATGTTCTTAAATTACCATTAGAACCATATTTGGCGATATCATTTTGATTCACACATTAATATTGAAACATTAAAATGATGCTATTTCGTTTGCTTGTTAGGCTTTCACGTCTTAGCTACTGAACTCATCATGTTACATACACTTCGTCAAGGGAACAAGAAAGGACATAGGAATCATATGCATCTCTTTACGCGTGAGCGAAGCCGCAGGCAGAAACTTGTAGTTTTATATTCTGCATGAGACAACATAGTTTAAAACCCAAGGAGATATAATCGAAAGATATAGTGTTACTGTTAGGATTTATGATACTAAATACAAACTTTTGGTAAACATAGTCATGAAAGTTTGTATCCAAAACGCATTACCGATAGTACACAAAACAAAAGAAAAAAATTATATCCTAATTGATATACATACAATTACAAATCGATTAATTGAATTTTATTTATAATATAAATGATAGGAAAAATAAGGCTTAGCTTGACGAAACCTTGTCATGATTAAAATTTAAAAAATTTGAATGTCAAAATAACCGTTTTTGTTTTCTCTTTTCTGGCGTGTATCTACGCTATTTGAGCGCAAAATATTCTGCCAATGTCACGTATAAAATAGATGACACATACGATATGAAATAATTCGGTTTCAAATTTAAAATCATTTAATGATGATTAGTGAAAACTATATAATTCTACAGTAAATTTCTAGAACAATATTATAATTAAATAAAATAATTATTTGAACACAACATATAAATAATATAAAAATATAATTTTAATTTATTTCTTACAATAAAATTAATTACATATTTAATAAATGGTGAGTAAACTAATGTCAAAAGAAATTTCATGTTTACAGGACGTTGGATATCAGAGGGAAAATATTCAAATAGATAATCTTGGAGCTTATAACAATTAAAAAATATGTGGACACAAATGGTGTTGTGTTTAATTTTTATTTTAGCTAAATGTACAGGGGTACAGGCATAACATAAAAGTGATATATTACATATCATACTTTTTTTTTGTAAATACATACTTATTTATATAATTACACCCAGACTTAGGACAAACAGACGTGTACATGCACACAAATGTCTGTCCTGGGTGGGAATAGAACCCACAACCTTCGGCGTGAAAGGCATCTACCAACCACGCAAACCAGACCGTTGTATTGGTTTATAAGTTTCACGTGAGCATTATTATTAACAGTATGAATGAATTCCTCCTGCGGCTTTACCCACGTGGGAGGGATGGAGGTGTTACATACACTATAATTTTTTCTGCACGCCTGACAATGCGTATGAAAGAAACGAAATTTCATTATAATCAGTCCAATAGTTAAAGACGTGAAAGCGTGACAAACATACAAACTGACTCAATGTCGCATTTATAATTTTAGTAATGATATTATGTAAGATATACACAAATTTGAGCTTATTAGGTTAATTGGTATATGTATGTTACCTTTTCTATAGTTCCTTTCCATTTTTATTGTTTGTTACTTAATACTTGTTGACCTACTACCCCAAATTAACAATGCTTTCTTTCATGACATCCAACCTAGCGAGATTATAATCTTTCAAACAATAGTTCATCATATTATTAAAAAAAAAAAATTTTATAAACTTGCTAGATATAATACAAATCCTTTAGCATAATAAATTCTAATAAGTGTTTTATATAAATAATTCTTATATAATATTTATATTATAAACATATGTAATTATTTAACGTTGAAAATAGACTTCGCTCCCCACGTTTTTTCTATAACAAGAAAGGTTGCGCAAATATTCCAATTTATCAAATTTTGTTTATTGCGTAAGAGCCTCTTGTTGATATATTGACTTTTCTCACGTGTATAAAATACGTCGTAAATATTCCGATAATTGTGTTTGTAAAAATTTGATAACAATCGCGTCATAATACAATTTCGTTTTTTGAAAACTTTTTCTTATTCGGTACAATATTTACAAATGATGTTGGTATGTGGCTATTGAGTTATTAGACTTTAGAAATTGACATAATTCTGAGAATTGTATTTATTTGTGAATGAAATAATTGTCTAATGGTCGGTATAAAGTTACAAAAGTTGCGCAAACAAAGTCTAGCTAAAAGAATTAAGAAAGAAGAAGAGTTTGTAACAGCATCTATGGACATATTTTTATATGTTAAATATAATATTTATATATTATGATAAAGTTTTAATAAAAATATTTAGTTTTTATATTTCGGTGGAGATATAAACCTTACATCGTAATGAATAATGTATGCTGTGTCTTGTAAATTGAGAGTGAGTGGCGTGATCGTCCGTGCGTGGTCATATTAAATGGATCAAGAATATTTATTTTTATTTGCCTACATATGTATGCACGTGCGAACAAGACATTTATTACTAGGCTTTGTCTTGCTGAATTTGGTGACAGTAGAATTTCATAGATTTTATATTTTATTATAAATAGCATGGAGTTTTTATATATTGCATAAAATATTTAACAGCAATACATAGTACTGCGGCTCTTTACTGGTGGTAGGGCTTTGTGCAAGCTCGTCTGGGTAGGTACCACCCACTCATCAGATATTCTACCGCAAAACAGCAATACTTGATATTGTTGTGTTCCGGTTTGAAGGGTGAGTGAGCCAGTGTAATTACAGGCACAAGGGACATAAAATCTTAGTTCCCAAGGTTGGTGGCGCATTGGCTATGTAAGCGATGGTTGACATTTCTTACAATGCCCATACCTAAGCGCGTTTGGTGACCACTTACCATCAGGTGGCCTATATGCTCATCCGCCTTCCTATTCTATAAAAAAGTACATTTTTTTGGTGTTAGAGTAATTAACTAATGGGTGATATCCACTAATACATTACAAAATCGTATTTTCACTCAACATGCACAAATAATATTACAGTAACAGCCTTTGAATATCCCATTGCTGGGCTAAAGCCTCTTTCTTTTTAGGAGGTGGTTTGGAGCTTATACCACCACGCTGCTCCAATGCTGATTGGTGGAATACACATGTTGCAGAATTTCAGGGAAATTTGACACATTGACCATAACAACTATAACACTTCAAGAGTTCACGCATCAAAAGTCGGTTGTCAACATTTCACGGGCGAATAATGGAATGAGTTCTTACAGAGTAGCACTGTTATATTGATTTGTGAGAAAATGTGATACTCATAACATTGGTACAAGGAACAAACACAAACTAATTACTCCCGTTACTCGACTGCATAGTCAGTAACTCTTTTGTGGGGCTATGTGTACGATTTTACAACAGGATATCAAAATGCCTTACTTGCTAAATTTAAAAAAAAATGTAAAGGAACGCTTGTTTGTTAAAGGTTATTATACAATTAATGACGATACCTTGGAAAGAGATGATCGCCGCATGGTTATTTCTCTTTTTTTTTGTAAACGAAACATGATATAAAAAACGCTGACATTCTTTGGTGGTAGTTTCTAGTTTGACTACCAATATGCAAGTATTACGCTTCAATTTTGAATAAAGTATTTTGATTTTATTTTTTTAATTTTGTCAATTTATTTCCTTTCTAATTGTTTACAATAATAAAAAACCTTATTAGATACTAGATGATGAATAATAGACAAACATAACGTTATCTGTGAACGTTGTTTATTTATCGACCAGAATGTGACATAGTCTGTGAGACGCGATGGGGGGTGATTTTCATTAACGCTGCATATATTATCAATTCATTGACACGATTACTTTGCTTATTAAAGAAGTAACGATGCAATATTAAATTATATCGTGTTAAACTCTTTTAATTAAACTGTTTTTTTTTATGGTATGCTTTTAACACATGTATAAAGTATGTTTAACACACTGCATTTCATCCACCGTCGGATGAAATATTTCATTTATAAATACGTATCTTTATTAATTGATTGAGAGTTGTCGGGGAAAAATAGAAAAATTTCGATCTTTTAGGGCTCTCTTACAAAGCAAGTGTAATGTTAATAAATTTTTAAATGCAAATGAAATATTTACACCAACTAACCAAAGATTGTATAATAACCAAGGATATAATGAATTATCACCAAGATTGGATAAACTTATTTACGTGACCTATATTCAATAAATTAAAGAAACCCTAATTAAAATAATTCAAGATGCCTTAATCGCCTAGATTTATCTAATTGTTGTAACGATGGTGTTTATTATGTCAATTAATAAATAAATAGAATAAACTATTACTTATAAAACAAGAATTTCAATTATGATCAGTTTATACATTGATGTTACAGCCAGAACTCTAATTAGCCACGACATCTTTATTAAAAAGTACTTTTAATTGTTTTCGGAGTAAAAAGCACTTTTGTTCTTATAAGAAATTTAGAGATATTCAAAAAGAGGTAAAAACTCACGTAACATAAGTTTTTTGAGAGATTGCTTTGTATATATGATTAAAATCAACATTGTTGAACGAACAAAGCATAGACCTACAGACTATTGAAATACAACAAACAGGTTATAAATAAATAGTAATTAATAGCAAGGATAATTATCAAATATAAATAGAAAATTGGATATATAAATAAATGATTTACTTGTACAAAATTGAAAAATTCAAACACTTAGTGGTAGAACTTTGTGCAATTTCGTCTGAGTAGGTACCACCCACTCATCAGATATTCTACCGCAAAACAGCAGGTGAGTGTCCCAGTGTAATTACAGGCACAAGGGACATAACATCTTAGTTCCACATTTCTTACAATGCCAATGTCTATGGGCGTTTGTGACCACTTACCATCAGGTGGCTCATATGCTCGTCCGCCTTCCTATTCTATAAAAAAAAAAATCTTCGAAGTCGTTACATTTCCGTGGACTCATTAAAATAAATATTTTTATATAGTATTCTTTGTCATTTGATATCTTGTTGGTATTTCTTATTTTCATATATAACTCTTGTAGTTTATTCAGGAAGGTAATAAGTCTTTAATTATGTATCCCTGATACAATTTTATCTTATATACATTCATCTCATCTCATTTTCTTTTCTTTTCTATAATTATAGTCGTGTACAACATAATATTATTATTTCTTGTTTTATTAAATACTATTTAAAAAAAGGACATTGCTATTATTATTATAATATTTTACATATGTTTTATGTATTCAATTACTTTATATATTCCTGACCAATTTCTGCAATAGTGACCATTCTCAACGGCCAACGGCGCAATTATTATTATATGCAGATGTGTGGGTGCAATAAAGTATTCTCTATTTGGACGGCTATCTGACAAGGCCGGAGATAAATTAGGCGTACTTTTCGATGAGTAAACACTTCGACTTGCTACGTAAAAATGAGGCAGGTCAAATAGCCTCAATGACTTATTATTGGCTCGACGCAAAGAATTATTCCAGGAACTCTGGATCAGCCGCCAAATTTTAGCCACTAGCATAACGAGACATTCAAACATATGTATGTATATTTTTAGCAATTGTGTGTGACAATAGCTCTGGCAGCACACGTACGCCTCGCTGTCAAAGACTTTTTTCAATTTTTGCTTTTACGCGCTGTTACCATGGAAATTATTATCTGCCAGTTTGAGATATCGATATGATTTGTAATTTTTTTATCGCATAATTTGAATTGTACCGTTCGTGTCTTTATAAAATGTCCTTAAGTTCGTAATTTTGTGATTAAATACTTCTTTTTAATTAATATTTCACTTCTTATAAATCGTTATATTTCGTATTGTTATAACTTTTTATTTTAGCCGTATTAATTTTTCATTTAATACAATACAGCGTAGTATTTAATAACAAATAAGTAAGTTATTGTGTAATGTATGTTTTCTATTTCTCTTTTATATATTCTATTATTATCTCTTCGATATTCTGCCTTTAGATGTAACACCAATTATTTTGTACTTATACTCCTTCACGGCCACAAGTGGGTTTTACCTTGCAATTGAATATGTAAACGTTTTAAGCCCACAGTGCGTGAGCACGCACGAGAATTGCGATGCTTGAATTTTATTTATGATGCTTATTTTATGGAAGGGAAAATTTTGTTTTGCCAACGCATTGTGACTTTTTGTATTTATAATTATCTTCCCTCTTGATTTTCCTCCTATAAACTTAAACACGGTGCACATGTATTAGCGACGAACTTGTTCATTATAATATTACCTGCTTAGTTAACTCATCTGTATTGAGAATGACAGCCCTCGCTTTGGTCGAAATTCGATCAAGAGAATTTATTTATTACGTGTAGAAGTAACTACGCAAGCGCTTTGGCTAGCAGTGTTTTTGTTTTTGTCAGTGTGTTACAAACAAAACTCAAATCACATTTAAATAAAATTTAGTACTTAATGGTATACTTTATATCGAGATATGGAACAATTACACGAAATTAATGTATCCTTGAAGGATAAGATCAGAAATGAGATTATCCGGAAAAGAACCGGAGTCACCGACGTAGCTTGCAAAATTAGCAGGCTGAAGTGGCAGTGGGCTGGTCACGTATGTCGTAGGACCGATGGCCGTTGGAGCAGACGAGTCCTAGAGTGGAGACCACGGATCGGCAAACGCAGCGTAGGGCGCCCTCCAGCCAGGTGGACCGATGACCTTAAGAAGGTGGCGGGGACCGACTGGATGCGGAAGGCGGAGGATCGGGAGCTTTGGCGCACCTTGGGAGAGGCCTATGTCCAGCAGTGGATTACGAAAGGCTGTTGATTGATTGATTGAATATAATTGGAGAAAGATTGCATCTCCATAAACGTTTAAGTTAACTAATATTCGTCCAGTGTTCGAAATTAGACCATAATCATGAGGTCAAATAATTTGAGGTAATATAAATTATACATATGTGAATTGGTACGTTTCGTACGGCCCTGAAGGAACAAATCGTGAGGAAACCTGGATGTGTTGGATGAATATCTGCCATATCCATGTGATATACGGTCCACCCACCCGCATTGGGGCGTAATGGAATAAGCTCCAAACGTATTCCTCAAAAAGAAAATGAGGCCTTAGCCCTGCAGTAGGCGATTTAGCGGCTTACTTAATTACTCTTATATGAAAAAGTAAGTAAGTCCGTAATAACGTATTTTGAGGGGGACCTTTATTTAACGAGTTAGAGCTCTATTGAGCTTAATATTGCTTGGGGCCCAGATTTGAAAAGTGACTTCCGGTTATATATCTTTTATCCATTGGGCCATCTCGACTATATGCATGCACACAGAACTTTTACTCAGAGTGCAAGCTTGACTTGAAATAAATTCTATGACGTATTTAGTTGCCCAACTTAAATTAAGCGGTGTTGTGTAGAAGGAAATGTATTTTAGAAATTTATCTAAAAAGAAATAATTTTCAATATTTTTATGGATGCTCCAGCTAAAGCTTTTATTTCTCTTCGAACAATATATTATAAATGAATAATATATTGATACAGATTTCTGATTTATATTTTTATACAAATATTCATATCGAATTAATTAGAAAATGTTGTAGATTTTTATCACTTTTTTTAATTTTTTATTAGAATATTACTATTTACCAGTTTACACAGCGTCCTCTATATATAAGCAGTGTAACTAAGATGTCGTAACTCCACCTAGCATAAACACGCAAACTATGTTAGTGCAGCGAATACAACTAACGCCATCTGTCGAGGGGTGTCAAAAAATAAATTAGAAATAAAATAACTAGATGGCAGTAGCTGTTGATTAAAGCTGACGAGGCTCTTTGTAAAGTTAATAAAAATAATAACGGTTAATTTAATCTGATACTATTATGAATATTAAAACAGCAAACTAAATAGAACCTATATGCTACAGCAGAATATTTATTAATTTTTAAAATGTATCGCTTATTATGATAAAAAAGTACTTTTTAAACTTTCTATTTGATTTTATCTTTGCTACAATAATAATTCCTATGTTTAAAAACATTAATAGATAAAACTTTTACGTAAAATATGAAACAGATGATAAAAAACGTGAGAAATTTAATTTAATTTAATTTAATCAACCTGACAATGTTATTTCGGAAAAAAATATATACAACATTTTTTGTGCCGGTTCGTCTCGATAAAACCAAATCGGTGGTAGCTTTCCATTTCATTCATATGGTTAAAAAATATTCTTTATACATTTTTATTATAATAACTACCAAAAATACCATTTACAAAATAAAATACTACATTGTATAGAGACAAGATTATGTAAATCTGAATATATATTAATCCCGAACTTGAATAAACCATAAAAAAGTTGTCTTTATATCGAAAAAACCACTATCATAAAGGACAATTTTTTTTAATTTTTTATAGTAAGGCAAAGGCTAGCTTCGTTAGCTTTATACCTAAGCCTACTTACCTAGGGGCCCTGCTAGCCCAAAATAATATAATTTATCTATACTATAACTACTTCGGAATGGACGGGCTCAAATTGCAAAGTGCCTGGGGTCCTTGGATTTCTAATCTCAGCTGGGCTACCTAATGGAACATCTGATGTTTGGTTACGTTCGCTAATAGAAACTATAAATTTACACGAACACCGTCAATGCGCTGCCAATCTCATGATCTCATATGGTAAATACATATATCTTAAACTGGTTCACTCATCAATCACCATTCAAATTTGAATGTAAAATATTGTTCTTTGATAGTAGAATAACTGGTGACAGCCCGGATATGTTAATGCTGATGTCGCACCGAACCTTTAAATCATTTATTATCAAACATTTTTTTTTCAAATGTTCTCTAAAGAATTGTATCTACGATTAAAGGAAATACAGATTTTTATGAATACGTCTACTTATTAAAACTCGCGGCTTCGTTGGCGTGAATTTCGGCTTGTCACGAAAATACTTCAAAATGTGCCATTCTTATGTATATAACGCCTGTTTAAATTATACGTGACACAAAATGTTTAAATTATTATTTAGTAGAGGTAAACTAAAATAATTAATATATTGTTTTCGTTTTAGTATCTCTCAAATGGCAATAATAGCTTTTAAGGTTGTTTTGAAATCACAGACAGAAACTTTAATTTTATTTATATGTATAGATTTCCTTTTAATATAAAAGAGTTAAGAGCATCTATTATTGCGACTTTGTTACATCTAATTGTGATGTAACAAGGTCGCATCTTTTTATCTTTTAATTATAATAATAATGTCCTCCAGACCGATTTCGGTCACGACGGCCAATCTCAAAAGAGATAAGCCAACTGCGCAGGAGATATTATAGTGCACAAATGTGTGCGCAAACACAGGTGCATTCTCTATTCCCTAACTTTCATAATCCGATGGGACAATCCGACTCGACCGGAAAGAGTTCAGGCGCAGGACCAACAGCTTTACGTGCTTTCCGAGGCTCAGGAGTATATACTACTATACACTTCCAACTTCCAGACTCCCGGCTACTGGGAATTTTCTGACAGAAAATCCTAATAACTTCTTGTTGGTCTCGGGAATTGAACCCAGGACCTCCGGGCCTGCGGCCTTACATCAAGCCACTAAGACTCTAAGACCAACAAGGTAGTCGTTTAATTATACAGACAATATAAAGAAAAACTTACCTAAGTTGATTAAGCTATCAATTACACACAAATCATTTATAAAGCAGCAAGCGCCCGTATCCTAACACCTTTTGGTGAATGAAAACTTGATTATGTAAACACTTAAATAATTTATCTAATATCACCCTTAATGTTATATGAAAAGGTAAGTACTTCAGTATCGTTCGCTTCTTAATACAATGTAACTGCAACATAAAGAATTTCTTAGAACTTTACGGTTTGTCGCCTAACTGACTCCAACTCGTCTTTATCGCTAACCTCCCAAGCGTTGGTGTGCGTGGGACTCTGTGTAATGTTAATCAAACTACCCACTATAAAACTAGTGGTAGATTATCATTATAGTAGAATGTAACGGAACTGCTTGTGAATACAACCGTGACAATGCCAACCCTCTAGAAATGCTATCATTAGAGGGATGATCTTCAAACACCATACTGTGTGTATTAATTAAATATGATATGAAAATCGTCGGAAGTAAGTACTTAACTACCGAATACTGTGCCGGTTCGTCTCGGTAGGTGTAAATATGTATATAACAATTCTTTTTTATTATTGAATAAGAAGGCGGATAGCATATGGGCCACCTGTTGGTAAGTGGTCACCAACGCCCATAGACATTGCCATTGTAAGAAATGTTAACCATCGCTTACAGCCAATGCGCCACCAACCTTGGGAACTAAGATGTTATGTCCCTTGTGCCTGTATCTCACTGGCTCACTCACCTTTCAAACCGGAACACAACAATTTCAAGTACTGCTGTTTTGCGATAGAATATCTGATGAGTGGGTGGTACCTACCCAGACGAGTTTGCACAAAGCCTTACCACTAGTAGCAATTTAAACAGTTCTAAATTTAAATTACCTATTTACTACTAAGTTGTATTACGCTACTTTACTTTTAACTACATTACTTTTAAGTATCCCTTAAAAGTAATGTTCACTTCTATAAATAATTCAGTTTTATAATAAAATAATTAAAATGAATTCTTTATATCTAGATAAACGTTATACTAAATTATCAAGGTTTCACATATTTTCTAAATTTTAATTATTCAGTAATTATGTAGTAATTAAAATTTATCTTATTTTAACAATAAATGATAATGTAAACTAAGAATGTTTCCTTCGTTCTAACTCGTTAATGATATGTTATCTGTGCATCAAAATTGTCTATAAAAGTAAATATTATGCATTTACCTTGATACGCTATTTAATTTTCAGTACAATACGGCGGGCCTAAAGCCGAGATGGCCCAGTGGTAAGAACGCGTGAATCTTAACCGATGATCGTGGGTTCAAACCCGGGCAAGCAGCACTGAATTTTCATGTGCTAAATTTGTTATTATAATTCGTCTCGTGCTTAACAGTGAAGGAAAACATGATTAGGAAACCTGCATGCGTCTAATTTCACTGAAAGGAAACCTAGAAGAAGCTGAGGAAACATAGAGTTGAGACTATATACGTTGGTGAAATACAGTTACATATTACATAGAGGCAAACGTATATAGATATAAACATGATTAAATTAATTATTTTATATATGTATATATATACATATATATACAGGATAAAGCTCATACTTAAGGGTCGGCAAGTCAGTCTGGTCTGATTTGGTGGGTTCTTTTTGCGTAGCACTCATGTCAGAAAGAAATACGATTGACAGTTGGTTTTAATAGGTAGTCTGATACTAAGCTAGGTAACATTTCGCAGGCTCAATTCCGATCTTTGAATTTTTTCAGTATTTAAAAAATATATATATATCATAAATAGTTATTCAAAAAAATGGCTTACAATGGTAGGGCGATGCCCGTCTGGGGTGACTACTACAAGCATATACTAGTTATTTTACTTCCAAACACCAATAAATTGTACTGTGTTCTGATTTAGGTATAAGTGCATCTTTAACAAGGGAAAACACACACATACAATAACTGTGTCTGTGTATGAAAATGAGGCGAGTTTCTGAAGAATTGCACGCAATCGTGTGCATAGTGTGTAACAATGAACGTAACATCTTAGATCCCAGGATTTTAAACATATTCAAAGTTAAGGAATGGTGTACACTTCTAACAATATCTATTAACAGAGGGGACCATATATCATCAGGAGCCCATATGCCAGTACTTGCGTGATAAAAAAATATATTTACGCAGATAAAACATCAGGTCTATATAAAGTATCTCATAATTACTAAAACTTTATTAAATACCGGGAAAATGCAAAAATTTATATCTGATTCAAATAAACAGGAAGTGTGCTCAGTGAACCTTTGCTATTGTTTTTCCACTGAATAGCCGTGTAAAACATATGACCTAGGTATGCAAATTTAATTATCTAGCTTTAACTATGCAATTTTATTATCTAGGGAAGCCTGCGACTTCGTCTCTGAACCTTTATATAATTATTTGTTCGCCTCTGAACTTTAATATATAGTCATATATTTCTAAATTTGTCTTCTGCAAAATCTTAAGTATAAATGTGGACCTATGCCATTGATTTTTTTATCGTCTTTTTTATTGTATTACAGAATTGAAGGGCAAATTGGCTACTAGTTATCAAGTGACCATCGCCCAAAGACATTGGCGATGTACGAAATATATAATATTATGTAAATCATTAACGCTACCAACCTTGGGAACTAACTACCCTGGCTGGAACATATTTCTATTTGTTCCCAGGAGTCAAAGTCATGGGGGGCAAGTACGGGTCCTTCATCGCCTGTTCTATCACCAGTGATATCGGACATTTTTCACTCTGCAGTAACTGTATCCGTCCCGCGTCACACACGAAACACACGACGGGTGATATCGTGGTCCACGCCATAGTGGTGGCTCCTCGTTTCACGTCCGATCGTACACAAGTATTCGCTAAGACAACCATGACCGGTCATTACCCATGTAAGTAAAATTAAGGTTTTATGATCATATCTTTTAGGTTTCATGAGACACAAAGGAAAAAAATTAAAACATTCAATATCAAACGTAACGATTATTCTTTTATATATTTTAGGCTTTTATATATTGCCCGAACACGAAATGCACATTTTTGTTTCTAGTTTGTCTGTAGGTTGGGTTGCTCTGTGGTATCATTAGTATTTATTATTCATGGTTGAATATTGATTAAGATTAAATGTTTAAAGTTAATATAATAAATTAAGACGTATTTAGTGCAAATGAGATGGCCCTGTGGTAAGAACGCGTGAATCTTAACCGATGATCGTGGGTTCAAACCCGGGCAAGCACCTCTGAATTTTCATGTGCTTAATTTGTGATTATAATTCATCTCGTGCTTTACGGTGAAGGAAAACATCGTGAGGAAACCTGCATGTGTCTAATTTCACTGAAGTTCTGCCACATGTGAATTCTACCAACCCGCATTGGAGCAGCGTGGTGGAATAAGCTCCGAACCTTCTCCTCAAAAAGAGGAGAGGAGGCCTTTAGCCCAGCAGTGGGACATTCACAGGCTGTTACGGTAGTGCACACTATTATCTATAGTGTGCAAATAAATAGAAAACCAAAAAATATATAAAACTTTTATTTCTTAGTACTAGTTGTAGGTTTATAAATATGTCTGAAATTGTTCGAGCTCAATTTCACCCTGTGCAAGACGCAAGTTTTTTGCGCATGACTGTATAAAAGTCGTTTGTGACACGTACTCTGAAAACTTTGGTATATTGCATTCTAAGAGCACTGCACGCCTTCTAAATATAGTTGATCCGCAGGCTGGCGTAAAATTGTCATTAAAATATAATGTACATTGCGCTAACATGCGAATTAAAATGTTGCACCGAACTGCAATGCCTCTCTTTCTCTATTAATTTCTTAGTAATATTTCATATTTTCAGTTTTGACATATTCAAGATATTTTAATTCTGACACTGTTTGCAAAGCGAATCCTCGTAGTATAGGCGGAACATGAGCTGGCTTAGAAAATGATTTCCGATAAATCTTTTCCCTATAAAAATCCCGCGTGTCTTAACGTGCACTTGCTAACGAACAACAACACCATGTCGCTTCTGCAACTGTTACTATTCAAGCAGTATCCATAAATTGAGCAGCTGACTTGCTGCTGACCTCTATCTCATCAGTCGTTCGCTCTTGACAGAGTGGTCGTGGTTGGCGATGACGCATCGTTTTTGGCTAATGTAGCCCCCGCTATGTGTCTCCATTTGATGCCTTCTTCAGCATCTCTAGAACATTGGACTATGGAGGTCTGTGTTGCAGCTTTTATAATGTCTGTCCAACGCTTGGATACTCGACCGCGCGACCGCTTGCCTTCCACTTGCCCTTGGACAACGAGTCGTTCCATGGAGTGTTAATTTCGAACAATATGTCCGAATTTGTGAATTCGTGTTTGCACAGTCGACGATAGTCTTTTTTTGATATTTAGTTCCTCCAAGATCGAGATGTTAGTCAGAAATGCTGTCCAAGGGATCCCAACAGTCACCGCCAACACCACATTTCGAGTGCGTCAATTTTGCGTCGGTCTTTCTGTCGAACCGTCCATGTGTCTGTGCCGTAAAGAAATATATGGAAGACCAGGTTTCTCATCAGGCGGACTTTGGTGGCTTTTGTTATATTGCGGTTGCACCAGACTCTTTTTAGCCTATCAACAGCAGACCTTGTGATTCTGACCTCTACAATATACTAAAAACTTTGGTGTTGCCTTCCTCACACGAGCACTCCAATCCATAAGAAAGCGTACTTCTCATCTAAATCTGGTCAATCATATCGAACTACCAATATTACTTAAATAAGTTACCCACTTGTGATACACTTGTATCGCTTAAATTAGACATAAGATATTATGATACCTAAACAGGGCAACGTGGTCGAGAGCTAAGAAAGTCGTAAGTAGGGGTATTCTATCGTTATAGTACTTTAAGTTAGGTATTTTGGAATGTCATAAAACCATAGAAATAAAACTTCTAACTTCATTTACATATCATTGAATATATTTTAATTTGACTCTCTAATATGTCGATAAACACATTCACTGTGACCAATCAGATTTGTCGATAGTTCGACTGTCACCCTTAATTATATCACAATTATATATCGCAATTATATCACTAGTTTTATTTTTAATAATAGTAGTGATAACAGTCTTCATCAACTTACCTGGGAGATATGAGTGCCTGGTACATGTGGTGAGCTTGGAGTCTGAAGTCCAGCTGTCCAGCTGTGATGCTATCCAGCATATATAAAATTCTTAACTTACTGAGTGACTTATAAGTTTAACTAAGTTTATCGTTTTATCGTTTAACTTATCTATAAAAGATAGATGAGCATATATCTATGTATCTTTTATAGATAATTAGAGTCATAAAGTATTCTGTTGATCTATAATTTTCACATACTTACCTCGTTTTCATATATCTGTTGTAGTTTTGGCGGCGTTCGCTTTGAAAACGACATTTTTTATTACAAATATTTTGGCATAGGTATTAATAGGTTTTATCACAAAAAATATGCAAATACACATACTATATAACGACTTTTATCGCGTGCTGTTTTTTAAGCTATGAGATATAAATATTCGCCAGTAATGAGATAATACATTGCACAACACACCCTGCACGTATTTTTAACAGTTTTCAATATTTCCCGTCAACATAAAACGTTTAAATTTAATTTGATATTTATTTTGATAGCGATGAATACTTTATGACAATTATTAATTAAAATTCTGATCGGATTTCCTTTACGGTACCCAATTAAAAAGACTGGTTAACTGCACAAGAGATTTTCCATATTGTAGTGCATAAGCTTCTGTCCAAGCACTCACTTTCTTTCCCTCACCCTTATATTCCGATGGGACATCAATCGGAAACGACGATAGAGATCAGGCGCGGGACCAATGGCTCTACGTGCGCACCGAAGCACAGCCTCAGATTTTCAGCATTTTAAGCTGGCCACTAGATTAAAGACGTAGTTAAATTCAATTAAGAAGTACGCACTATTCACGTACATATTTTTTGGTAGAACCTAGGCCTATTTTAATAGCTAACATCATAGTTAAATTTCTATATTGCATATAGAATGTCGCAAAATATGAGTCTTGAACAAATCCTACACAATATATACCTAGTCCCTCTATAATAGAATAAAAAAAACATTGTCTATGAACATTTAGTATTTCTACTGTTAATTTATCTACTAAGCTAGCTTATTTAATAAATCCCGCAAAATGCAAATATCTACAGCACTCATTAAAACGAAACAAAAAAGTATTATGGGAGCGGTGTTAAAACGAACAATTCAATTTTTAAAACAAAGAAACATCAAAAGGACGCGCGACACCGAAACGTTTCGAGCACTCGATTGGCTGAAAATGGCTGACGCTCACGTGCTATTGGTCAAAGATAATGTTTGTGGACTATCAGTTTTGCGGGGGAGATAAACCAAAACTTAACCGCAAATGTTGACAGAAGCTTTTAGACGATCACACAAACAAAATACAACTCTAATTTATTGTGATAAAATACAAATTCATTTAAACGCTTTTATTGCGTCTGGATGAAAGCTGGATGATGAAGCGAGATGGAAAATCAATCGTCGAGTTTTTAATGGGTGTGAAAAAGAGAGATATCCTGTAAAGGGTTGCGTTACACTCTATAAGTAAAATGTTATGTTAATGTTTGCATACATTAAGCCTACGTCTTCTATCTAATGAATATTAATTTAACAAACGAATATAATTATCAGACATTTAATAAATAATAAGAAAAAAGTTATTGAGGAGCTTCTATTTTTGCTATGAAAAAATATTGATTTGCTTTTCTTCATTTATTTTACAATTTACAATTATTTATTTAAAATTAATAGCGTTTGAAATGAAACAACTGAATTATTACTTTAATATATAGGTATCAGTATATTTTTGATTAAGTTACGAGTATCAAGTTGCCATAGTATTGTTAAAATATTGCAAAAAAGGCATTTTAAAATATCGAAACAAATGAAACACGTCATTACCAAAACCAACTCCTTATTTTACGAAATAATTTTATTACAATAGATAATTTAAAACTGTCCAACTTCACCCCACCACTCGGGGATAAAAGAGGAATGGGCGGGGCGCGAATTAAAACTGAAACGCAGATAAAAAGCTAGACGTCTCTTTCCCGCAAATGAGCAGTCCAAAGCGCAGTAAGCGGCTTACAATGGGAGTTGACACTCGATGTTATGGCTGTCTCTTTCTGTTTTTACTCTGTCAAATAGAGCTATCTCGTTAACAGCCCTTCGTAGATATAAAGGTATAAGCGGAGTACAGTCAGTTCCACGTGAGACTGTATTTTGTAATCAGTGAAGTGGCGCCTTTATTCTGAAGCGCAGGCACAATGTTCGCGCGTTTGACAATTTGACATTTAGTTTGGCGGGAACACCGTTTCATGTTTTCAGATACGCAAAGGCTTAATCTTATACGGTTCGGTATTCTATAAGTGAGCTTTTTTGAAATAATAGTTGTTAAAGTGATGTTAGAAGCCAGTTGAAGACTGTTATAGTTATTGCATTTGCAATAACTTGGATTCTAGTTTATTTTAAATCAATAAGGTAAGATAAAATTTAATTATTAATTCGATTTATTGTTTACCCATAAAAACTAGTGGTCGCTGAAAAAAAAAGAAAGATTTACTAGAAAAAAAAATATTAATAAAATTATTATATAGCAAGATTTCCAAATATAGGCTACATATACAGATTAAAAAAATATAATTATGTCTTAGAACTCTAATAAAATCTGTAGTTACAAGAAAAATAATTTAACAACTTTAAGCAATACTTACGCCTAAAGTACTTCTCTTTACTTTTTTTAGTGTTTTTTTGGAATGTTGTAAAACTTCGGACTGTTTCAAAGTCGTCTTTCTTCTTGGCGTTTCTTTAGCTGAAGTCATTTGTACCGTATTTGTTTTCTCTCGTGACGTTTCTAAATCTGTAGTAATTACTTTACTTTTATTGTTTATCTCTTCATTAAATTGTTGAATATTTTTGTCAGTAACTTGATTAGTAATATTTTTTTCCGCCGTGACTAAGCCGTCGTTTGTGACATTTTCTATAGTTGTTTTTGCTAATTGTTGTTCAGTACTATGTGTATAACCTTCAACTCTTACAATACTTTCATTGGTAGCTGTATGTATAACGCTTATTTCATCCGACGTCGCTAGAACTTTATCTAAGAACTTATTACTATCTGAATATTTTTCAAATAAGTGTTTCACGATTTTTTCAGTTGATTTTTCTTTATACATAGTTTTTAAATTATTTATAGCATCAGTATTGCTGATTGTCAATATTGGTTTCGTAATAAAAGTTTCCAATTTAGTAATCCTTGGTTCAGCAGCGATTGTGTCCAAAACTGATTCCATTTCTGTAATTTTAATACCTTCCGTAAAATCAACGTTCTTTGTATTGATAGCTTTTGTAGCTTTTAATTTATTATTTATCGTATAAGTATTTAATTCGGTAATAATTGATCTAGCATTGATTGTATCCGAAACTGGTTCAATTTCTTTTACTAGTTTCTCTTTTGTTACTTTATTATCTTTAGTAATATAAAAATTACTTTTATCGATCACTTTGATATATTTTACTTTATTATCTAAAGTTTTTGTCGTCCTTTTGAAGTTAACATTTCTATTTGAATATTTTTTTAATAACTTCATGTTTTGCTTCGTGGTTAATTTCTTTCTTTGTGTCATCACTCTATCGGTTAAAATATTTTTAAATTCTTCCAAAGACAGATAGGCTTTTGGAATCTTTGATTCAACTGGATTGTTTATGTAGATCAAAGGTTCGGAATTGGTTCTTAAGTTTTCCTGAATCATAAGATTATGTACTTTAAACCCGTTAACATCTTTAAGTTTCTTAACATGTATCTCGTATTGCTTGTTATTCTTAAACAACCGGCGCGATGACAGGTTATGTTTATCTAAAAAAAAATACAAATCTATAAGATTTTGACAGGCAAAGACAACAATAATTATTTTAATTATTGTTTTAACCCCATTGTTTAATTAGCTGAATTAATATATTTAAAACTATACTATACTATCTGTAATTGCTTCCTTATATTTTAAATAAAGATCCGTAACAACATCTTCAGGCACTAAATTTATTTTATATTTATCACAAGAAACAAATAAAAACAGGAACGATGAAAATATAATCAATTTGAAATTAAAAATCTCACGACAACAAAACATCTTTCGCTTTACTTGGCATGTTTGTAAAACAAGAAAGGAATTAACGATTTTACGCTCTAATTGAAGCATGCATGTATGCATTTTCATTTTATTTTGTTTGTAAATGTTTTTTGGTTTGTTTGATTACAAAAGCAATTAAAACACATATTTTTTAATTTATTTAACAACGCATGTGCTTTTTTATATTAAAAATTATCTATTTAAAAATAGATTTGTTGTGGGATACAGATAAGATAACGTAATATCACAATAATAAAAATCTATGTTATGATAAACTATCCGTCGCTTTGTCATTTAAATTATATGTTTAAAAAAGGTTTTATTGTAAAATTCGATTAAAATTCATCCTCCAAAACAAGTTGATTTACGCTTAATTTGAAGCTCATTACACAGCCCTAATTAAAATATATAATAAAAAAATACGGTCTTAGCAATTTTAGGTAAATATAATGGCTCTCATTAGTGAAAGTTATCATAACATTTTACGGACATTTTAAACATTGGCTCACAAACGAAGTAATGTATTTTTATATTTCATAATTTTTAAGATTTTTTGTTGAATAGAATACTTTGCAGCCTATGCAATATAATAATAATAATAATGTCCTCCAGACCGATTTCGGCCACGGCGGCCAATCTCAAGAAAAATTAGCCAACTACGCAGGAGATATTATAGCGCACAAGTGTGTGCGGAAACACAGGTACACTCTCTATTCCCTAACTCTCATAATCCGATGGGACGGCGATCCGACACGACCGGAAAGAGTTCAGGCGCAGGACCTACGACTGTACGTGCTTTCCGAGGCACGGGAGTGTACACATTTCTGACAGAAAAACCCAATAACTTTTTATTGGCCCGACCTGGGAATTGAACCCAGGACCTCAGGGTCTGCGGCCTTATATCAAGTCATTAGACCAACGAGGCAGTCAATATACTAAAACGCATACCAATAATTAAAACTTTTAAGAAATAAAATATTTAAAATTAGAACTTTAAAAAGCTCACTTTATAATAAAACAAAATTCATAAAAAACAAAGTCAAATACAAATTATAGAAGGCGATATTATCTAGGAATTGATTTCACTTGCGTTTAAAATTGTTTGCATGCTTAAAGATAAATATAATTGTAAATTATTAAGACATATGTACTTACATATAATAAAATGTATAGTTATTACTATTTTATTTCTTGCCGGTTCTACGCTTTAGAATCTACATTCCGACCCAGTGAACGATTTTATTTTGTTAATCTTTTAAGTTCAATAGTACTTTTAAGAACTTTACATGAAAAAATAACTAATAATAATAATATCCTGGTACATTATTCACACACGGCCATCTGATCCCAAACTAAGCAGAGCTTGCACTATGGAAACCAGACCACTGATATACTACTTTTATTTTGTAAATACATACTTATATAGATAATTAGACCCAGACTCAAGACATATACCTACATTGTTTATATATTGTAGAAACAACTATATTAAAAAATATACATTTAAATCGGATTAGTTTTCTGTTTGTCTGTCTGTTTGAGAATAGATATATTTTATATAATGTTCATTTGACACCTGAGGAGCGAAACAGTAACTAATATACCAACATTTATTTATTTAATTAAAGACTCATCTTGTAAATTAAACAGGTGTATAATCCAAACGCAGGAACAGCGGAACATATCTAATTCGCGGGTCATATATAATTTTAGTTTTATATTAACGTGTAAGAACATACTCGAAAATCGACATTGCCCATAATAATTATAACATTTCAAGAATACACGCATCAATATATTACCACAAGTTGATTGTCAAAATTTTACGGGTGAATAATGAAGTGAGTTCTTGCAGAACAGCGCTGCTGAACTAAATTTATCCATAAACATAGTTTTAATAAATAATCGAAGAAAACAATGCAAAAATACACTTTAATCTTTTTAAAATAATTGACATTTACAAAAATCAACAAAAATATTAGCGTTTATTCTTTTTTGCCTTTTTTTTATTTACAAATAGTTATTACTTACATACAATATCATGAGTATTAAATAATCTTTTACAGAGTAATATGTATTTTTTTTTATACAAAACATTAGGTGTATAAATTCGGACTCTTATTTTATAATACAGAATAACCAACAGCAGCACTCCTAAATAGATTTTTTGATTATTACTGGTGACGTCATATACCCATACGCGACGCTTAATACTCGGTTAATAAAAAAACCGGCTACATTTAACCAATGAATAACAACCGTACCCAAGCACCGTGACAACCCATTAATAGGGTTCAATGGTCACCAGGAACTCTCGTAAATTCCGTTCTCGCTTGTCCATCCGTCATTTTTAAACGTCAATTAAACATTAAAATGTTTTATTAAAAACAATTGACTATTACTTTTAAAACACATTAAAACATTCTTGTTTAAAGTTCTTTAAGTACTTTAGAATTGTCAGAATACTAAGACTAGTACACAGATGCTCTTTAAAAAAAACCAAATAGGTTCTAATTGATAGCTTTGTGAGGGTGCAACCCAACCATCACATAATTTACCACCAAACAGCAATGCTTTGTATTTCTGTGTTGAGGTTTAAAGAACGAGTGAGCCAGTGTAATCACGCACAAGGAACTTACATCATCTTAATTTCAAACTTTTACTTTTTATTGGCAATGCTTAATATATTTTACAGTGCCAATGTCTATGAGCGTATGTATTTACCATCAGGTGGACCATTTGCCATCAGGTGGACCATTTGCCAGACATTTTCCATATCGATTTTAAATTTTAAAAAAGCCACATCATCAGCGATAGCGTTTCGATTTCGATCATTATTTATTATGGTTGCGATTACTATAAACTATTTCGCATTAAATACTTTTCAAATGCCTCTTTAGTATAGTGGCTATATTAAAAGAGAGCAGATCTTTATCGTATTATGAATGACAAAGAGAGCACCTGTGCGAACACACGTACTATTTCAACTCCTGCGCGGTAGCTAGCCTGCTTGAATAGCCGTTGTGACCAAAAGCGGTCAGAATGACATCATTTGAATTACTGTCGTCTATGAGTTTTTTTAGTATCATCAGCAATAGTTGTGTTAAGGATGTATCCGCCTATCTTACTTGCTATATTTATCCAATATTGCAGTTCAAATAAAAACTTATTTTAAAACAACAGGTAAAAAACATTAAGCTTTAAGTCATCTAACCCCATAGAATTAAATGGACAAATGTAGGGTACATTTGAATTGTACTAATACAGTTCAATCGAAGTCGTTTCAATACTCTCCTAGAAAGGTAAATATACTACGATATAAACACATGATTGCAATTTGATATTGATAATTTACCACAGGGCCATCTCGGCTTTTTTTTTACGAATAAGGAATAAGCTCCAAACCTTCTCCTCAAAAAGAGGAGAGGAGGCCTTTAGCCCAGCAGTGGGACATTCACAGGCTGTTACGGGTTACGGTATTGATAATTTATAATTTCTAATTCATGATATGATTATAGTTTGAAATTACGGTTGTAGTACGGTATAATTTAGAATTACACTTTTATTCTGGTATAAATAATAATTTATAAGTAAATAAAAGTGTTTCTTCTTTTAGTGTTTAATAAAACACTACGCTAGCCTTCTGGCATTAAGTCTGCCTTTTGTTCCAATTACATATTGTGGTGATCAAAAAAGTTTTAAATAAATAAAAGACAAATGAGAAAGCGATTGCAATGCCATAAATTCAGCTACTATACGACATTGACCATGGACATTGGGATAGGCTACTCAAGAACTGACACATTCTTTGACAAGGAATGCTTTGACGGAGTGATTGGTATTTCGAATCGTTATAACATTACAACGCCGTACTTTTTTGGAATATCAGCTGATTTAGGAAAGGAGCTTAGGATAACGATAGCTATTACACGAAATTACGAAATTTGGAAGTAAATGACACAAATATAAATAGTTTATTAACACCCTTAAATTTAAATTAAATGCAACACACACACACACAGACACTTATACAAGCGTGCGCGCACACTCGCATAAAAATGGAAATCATTTTTGTTCCATTATATATTTTTATTATTTCGTACTTCTCAATTTATACATTTATTTTTGTTTTAGTTCATATAAACGGGAGTGGAGGCCTGGTGTCTTGTAGAATAGTTTATCTATTGCAAGCACCAGTCGTCACAGTATTTAGCTGATATTTAAATGTTATTTGTGAATTTGTAAACTTATTGTGAAGAAATGAATAAAATATTATTATTATCAAAAAAAAAATTACATCGTCCTTGAGCTTCGTTTAAAAACACTTCTTACTTATATACTTTCCCGTTTAAGTACTGCAAAGTGATTTTAATTCATCTTAACTCCATTCTGTGATCTTCTGTCGTGATTGTGGTTCATGGGATGTAGCTTCTAGACATACTTTCATCTGAGATAAACTAGATTGTGGGATACGTTAATCGTAACCGGAATCTTCGGTGACTTCTCATGTGTTTAATTTGTATTTATAATTCATCTCAAGAACATCGTGAGAAAACCTGCATGTGTCGGGGTATATACAATATCCAAACCATAGAGCCGTGATGTGGTGAAATATATATAATAATATAGGTTATCTATATCTTCTTTAGTGAAGACGTGACCTTTGATCAGCTGTGCTTTGTACATAGTAACAATTAAATATATATCTACTTTGTTTTCATTTAGTATGTTTAATGCATAACCTAACAACATTTTAAAAGATAGCCGGAATTATCGCATTTTTATATTTTATCAAAGATGAATATAATTGATTTCTGACAATGTTTTTCAAAAGATGACTTTACTTGTAAATAAATTGTAAATGATTTTATTTTTTGAAATGTAAAAACTTTTTATTTATTTAATAGTTTCTGTGGAGACAGTTAATTTAATCGGTAATTTTATTCGCATTTTCTTATTTTGTTGATACATTTTGTGTAATGTTTTTTCTTGCTCTTAAGTATGACACTTAAATTAAATTTATTAATATTCCAGTTCTGAAAATCAAAGGCAATGTCTAAAAACGATTATTAGGTTTTATGTTTGACTAGAGACTATTTACGGCATCAGCAGTATGACTGTAAACAATAAATTTAATTAAATATATAATGTATTTTTATCATCAGTATTAATATATACCTAAAAAAATACTTTTTTGCACACCTTTTCCTTTTTCGTGTAAAATGTAACTATAATAAATCTAAAAGTTCTCTATTCCTCTATTTATGTAACCATTTCTATGTATATAATTTATTATATATATGTACATGTTGCATAAATTCAAATATTTAATAGTCATGGATTAGGAATAAGTTTTCTCTCATTTATATAATCAAAATATGTCCGTTATTCCAATAATGATAATGGTAATGTATTCCTGTCCGATTTCGACCAGTGCTCATGCTCAATCTCAAGGGAGACCAGCCATCTGCCCAAGACATATTATAGTGCAAAAGTGTGCGCGCAAACACAGGTGTAATCTCTATGCCCTCATTCACATAATCCAATGGCAAATGCGACATGACCGGAAAAAGTTCAGGCACAGGACCAACAGCATTACCAGCTTTTCGAGTCACAAGAGTGTACACAGTTCCAACTTCCACACTCCGGGCTGCTACTGATAATTTTTCAACAGAACAAAGCGCAATAACTTTTTATGGAGGCGACCTGGGGTTTGAACCCAGGATCTCATAACCTGCGGCCTTATATCTAGCCACAAGACTAATGAGGCATTTTATTCTAATAGATCATTTAAGAATATTAACTAAAATTTATAGAAATCTATGAAGAAAAACAAGAAGCCAATTAGAGTAACAGGTTATGTTACTTTAAAGGTAAAATTTATACAACAATTAACATCATTATAATTGCAGGTCACCACCATAGAAGAGTACGGGGTGTACACGATGCTGCCGGCGCAGCAACTAGCGCCGATAAGTCCGTGGCCACCCGACGCGATGCTGGACCGCATGGACGACCTGGCGCACAAAGGTAAAGGTAATGGTGACCACCATTTACATTTTCTTTTTTATCTTTATCTGTTTTAATGGCTTAAGGTTTTTTTTTTATTTTTACAACTCGAAGCATGCAATTTAACGTCTTTAAGGATTTATAAATTTATCATTTCAATTTAATAGAATATTAGGTAATATTCTATTAAATTATAAAGTGTATATTATTTTTTATTATACAATATTAAAAAATAATATAGACATTATTCAATTATGAATATGATTATAAAATACAAATTCAATATATTACAATATCTACTGAATTGATTTTGGGTATAATATACGTTTAATGGGAATGGGGTTTCATTTTGGAAATACCATAACTTCTGTTTTGAAATAAGTGTTAATAGTTTTGTATAATTATTTTATATCGAGAATAAATGTAACTTAAAATAATAAACAAAGTAAATTTAATTATAACCGTTTAAGTTATTATGAATTTACTCCACTTACTTACTTCAGTACACCTGCACCACAAGCATCTTGTGTTGTCTAAAGCTTTCATAAAATCCCTGTGACGTTTCACCTGTACTAGTCTGTCATACGTATAAACGTGATTAATTGGAGTAAGCAGGCTTGTGGTGAACAGGGCACAGCGGTGTTAACCAGCTCGGCGGCGTGTTTGTAGGAGGCAGACCATTGCCCGACTCCACGAGGCAGAAGATCGTGGAGCTCGCACACTCGGGAGCAAGGCCTTGCGACATTAGCCGCATCCTGCAGGTCTCAAATGGCTGCGTGTCGAAGATACTTGGCAGGTTAGTTCAAATCTGGTCTTAAGGTTAAGGTTATTGTAGGAATATTAAAAATCATTCTAGATATGAAATCATTGTTGTGTCCGCCTTAAAAATTAAAGCAAGACACAATGGTTCACAGCTCACGGGTTTAAATGATTTTTTGGCAAACACCTTCTCTCCTTTCAAAAAAGGAGCCTATTCCAACGCGATGCTTAAGCACCGATTGATACACAAGAATTTTATCCAACAATTGCATGTTTCTTAAAAACATATTCTATTCCGCCGAGCACGAGATGAATTAAAAACTCAAATTAAGCACATCTTTTTCGGGCCTTGGTGCGTACCCTGATTTGGACATGATTTTTTTGGTTTAGCTCTAATTTATTCTATCCAAACCATTTCGGCGCATAACTATGGGATAGATAATAAGTCAGCAGAATCATTGAATTTCCAAGTACCAATAAAACATTAAGGCGTGAAAAAAATATAATGCCCACTCATAAAATAAATACATTTCTCTAACACTTAGAAAATAACTCCTAAAAATTGTACACATGAACACTAATGACATTTCTTGTTTAGTTTGCAAATGCAATAAGAAATATACGAAGATAAGTTTCTCTATAAAATATCTTAGAAAAAGAAATGTGACTTAGATACCTATCACATCCCATATTCTTGTCTGTATTATACCCCACACATTGTCAGAGATTCCAATAAAGCCAAAGTTATGATAAAATTATTCAGAAAAAAAAGAAAAGCGAACTGGTGGATTAGAACAAATATTTTTTCGTCGATAAACTAACGCCACGATTCTTTGAACTAAAAGAATAATACATAACTTGGATTCCTTGGTATATAATCAATGTCTCATTAGATTCTAAAGTACCGCTAAATGTCTAAAGTAGAACTGTCGTTTCTAGCAAATAAAACAAGTAAGGGAAAGATTCTGTAAATTTTCCACTTATAATTAAAAAACTGTTATGGTAATACAAGAACTCATTTCACGACTTTGGTCGAAAGACTTTGATCCAAAGTGGCACGAGTGGCATACCATTTGAATTGCCATTTAATAAGATGTAATTAAATTTAAAGCACAAATAGTTCGTTTAGATTCTACTAAGACAGATAGGCAAAAACTAACTTGTTACACCTATAAAATTCGTTCATATGTATTCCTTCACCGCTGAACATGAGATAAATTACATAAAGACATTGTTTGTATACAAAAGAATTAAGAAATAAGAAAATATTTAACCTTACTTCCATGGTTCAATAAGAAGCAATGAAGTACTGATCTAGTCCAAACCGCAATTGTCATAATACATAACCAACCCTGGCATTATGTTACATGAAACCATCCCAAAAATGCCGTTGAAACGAACACCATATCTAACTGGCTGTGACCACAGAAATGTACTTGTGACCACACCTAGCACTAGTGAAATAACCTTGCCAAATTAAAAAGACCTCAGGTTGGATGGAAGTGGTTAAATAAATACGGGCTTCTAATATTGGTAATGCTATTAACAGCCAAGGTGACTGCGAAGGTTGGTTAGGATGTAATTTGAGAAAGACTATTTCACGTGCATTGAATGTAGATTGTTTTTTGTTTTGCTTGAGGTTAGATATTTTTTACGACAATGACTGTATTATAAAAATATAGAATAAGGTTTAATTGAAAAGAAATAAATTAATAAGCTGTTCTTTATGTATTTGTAATTTACTGTAAATATGTAATATAACACGGCTTTTATATTGAACCTAAGTACTTTTTATCTTTACCTAGACTTAATTATTACTCTGCAGTAGTTAATTTGATAATAAGAACAACTAAGTAACGCAATGAATATTCATAAAAAATGTAGAATATTCTTTGATAACTTTTAATATTTAATTAGAAGAGCCGAGTTGGCACACTTGAATAGGATTTGTAGATCTTAAAACTAAGATCGCGTGTTCGAATTCGGGCAAGCACTGAATTTTCATGTGCTTAATTTGTGTTTATAATTAGTATAATATTCTGGGATGAAGTTTGTTTAGCAGCGAATGACTTACGTGCTGTAACACTTTACTAATTTACTTCTGATTAATTCTGTTTAGTTAATTTATAAGAAAAATACTTAAGCCTAACATAGTATGACACGTAAACTTGATATATTAGTGTTAGATAATATTACAATACTTATTAGGTAAAAGTAGTATAAAATGCCTGACAGCTGGCCGGCAAGGCGAATAAGAGTACAAACCAGGTATCGAACCTGATACCCGGGAACTTGACACCACGGTGCCCCACCGCTGATGGTATCACCGTAGGTGACAGTTTGTGCAGGAAGGTTTAGAATTCGTTTTTTAATAAAGTAATATATAAATATATATGCCTTGAAAGTTGGAACAATCTAAAATAAAATTAAAAAATAATCATATCTTAAATTATAATTGTTAAGCCTATCAATAATAGTTTGACCATGATCTTTAATTTATTGTCATAGAAGAATTGTTCTGGAAGAGCTGCTTCTGCTCCAAGTAACGATTTACTTACGTAGGAGGTCCTAATTTAAATAAATATGTTTGCAACATTAAATTTCACTAATATAGTACTTAAGTGCACTAATGACACCAATCGATTCCAATAAACAATTCTGACATAGTTATTAGTGTTTTTGCTTAGACTATTATTTAATAAATGTTGATTTGTTTGTGTGTGTGATCGATATCATTTGAAGAACTCAAGGTATCGTTATGTCGAACTGACTTAAAGTACTTGTATTTCTTGTAATATTAATTTGAATGTACGTATTAGGTATTATGAAACGGGTTCGATCCGACCTCGGGCAATCGGCGGGTCAAAGCCGCGAGTGGCCACCGCGGAGGTGGTGAGCAAGATTGCCCAATACAAGCGAGAGTGTCCATCTATCTTCGCGTGGGAGATCAGAGATCGTCTTCTGAGTGAAGGAGTCTGCACATCGGATAACATTCCTAGCGTGAGTACAGTTAATTAAATGTTTTAGTGACTTATGTTATGATCATGTTTTCTGAAACCTAACTTAACTTTGGATACGATTAACGAGAGTTCAGGCACACAACTAATGGCTTTACCTGCCTTCAAAGGCTCGGGAGTGTAAAGGCTGCCAACTAGATCCTGGTTATTGAGATTTACTGGATAGAAAATGGACGTCTCGAAATCAGAGTCTGGAGGCTTTAATAACTAGCCATCAGATCAGCCATTTTTATAAATGTAAATAAGACAAATTATGGACGTAAAATTAACTAATTTCGCGTTACATTTACTCTAAGCTTCATTTATAGTGTTGGTAAAATGACTATATATAACAAATTCTTTTTTATTCCTAGTATATTGATACTGACTTAGTGGTAGGGCTTTGTGCAAACCCGTCTTGGTAGGTACCACCCACTCATCAGTTATTCTACCGCGAAATAATATTAGTATTGTTGTGTTCCGGTTTGAACGGGGCGGGAGCCAGTGTAACTACAGGCACAAAGGTCGTAACATCTTAGTTCCCAAGATAAGTGACGCATTGACGATATAAGGGATGTTTAATATTTCTTACAGCGCCAATGTTTATGGGCGATGTTGACCATTGCCAATTTGCCCGTCCACCTATTATATAAAAAAATGCATTTTTTTCGTTCGTTTAAGCGACCTTAGTGTAATGTTAAAGTTCTGTGCTATATATAAATTTTATGTGATAATGTATTAACGTTGTTAAAATATATATTTTAAAGTAACGTGAATCAATTTCGCGAACATAAATACTGCACATATTTTCAACTCTATCTGTACACTTATAAAACGTTTCAGATTAAACCAGAGTAAATAAAAAAATATATATCTTTCCTTGTCTTAAAATTTTCACGAAATATAAACCCGAAGATTTTACGGCAACGCCTTTCTTGAGTACTAAAAACGAAAGGGCATCAAAAATCACAATGGTGTCGTATAACGGTAGCTATAGTTCGATTATATACAGGGTGCTATAACGCCTTATCTTCCCCAGCACTATACAGGGCTCCCCTTTCCTTTCCCCTTCTCCTCCCCCTACCGTGGCAAAACAATATGACGTTATAGCTTTTTTCTTCATCTTTCCTTTTTTTTTTTGAATACGAAGCCGCTCCCTTCTGGGACTTGGACGATATGACGTTCACGTATATAGAGTAATTTTAAACACAATTCAGATATAAATAAACTTATTTTTTATATTGTTATTTTTATAAGCAGATTAAAAATGTCCATGTTTTCTACATTAAAAAACAAAGTCATTAAGTAAATAAAATTAAAAATACTATAATAAACGTATTTTATTCGTTTTCTATTGTATTTAAGATTAAAAATAATTTAGTATCCGAATTTATGATTCAACTCTTTAACGTGATGTGTAATGTAGCGAAAAAACTCCTAAAAAGCTATGAATACGAAAATATGATTGTGTTAATGTCTTCTTTTAACGACTAGAGAATTCTTAAACATCCTTTACGACAAAAATGTTCCCTCGGGTGCTTAACATAAATTAATTAAGGATTTCGCGCCATCACCCTGTTGCTGACGGCTTAGAAAAAGGACTTTGAATACCACCAAGATCGAGAAAAACATTATATAGAAGGTATGCCGAAAAAAAGGACAAAAATATGATTTATTAATGAGTGCGAAAGAGTTGGTTGTCTATCTCTTTTCAACCGTCTGAGAGGGAGCGATTTTGACACGGTATGAATAAAGAAAATATGAAGGTTTTGTTGCCGTAAAAATTCCAGTACAGGGGATAAAGTCTTTAAGTTATCTGCGAGGGAACTGTTAAGGGTGGTTCTGGGAACAGGTACAGTCGGAAACAAAAGATTACGTAGTACTATGATCAGTTTAAATATATTTTATGATATTAATAACCGAATAGTAATTCAAGATTTATATTCTTAAATTATAATTAAAGTTATTTAGAACTGCGGTCGTTGATGTGATTTAAGTTATAAGATTAAGTTTTTGTGTTTAAAAATAAATTATTAAAATGGCTGTCTTATGGTAACTTCTTATATCATTTTAATTGAAACTTGTTTTTTAAAACAATTAAACCGTTCATTTATCTCTAATTGGTCTCTAATTTAATGTATAGTATATTACTAAACATACATACATTTAATACGTTTCTTATATGATATAATAATGACATTTAACTAATTCTATGTAAACTGACAGAATTATTTTGGCTGAATATGCTTTTACCAAAGCCACAAATTATTTAAAAAAAATAGTGACTGTGACTTATTTATAAGATTAGAAGGATCCCTTTACTAATATTATAAATGCGAAAGTGAGTGTTTGTTAAGTTTTCACGTCTTAACTACACAACCGATCATAATGAAATTTTGCATACACGTTGTCAGGGGTTCAGAAAAGGACATAGAGTACCTAACACCTCCCTCCCTACCCCGCCTCACTCGCGGGCGAAGCCGCGTCAGGAATCTAGTACTATAAATATTTGAAACTCATATGACAGAATTTGTATTTTCTTGACACAAAGTATGTACACAGCAAATAAAGAAATGACACTTTTTGAAGCATAAAACTTAGCCTTTATTATAAAATCGATTTTCACATTCACCTGTACGCGTTCATACATAACAAATATACATATAACAAAGTAATCCGTTGTTTAGGTACTTGTTCAGTTCGAGAGCGCTTAAAGGTCGAATATATTAATATTAACCATCGATCCGATATGAGTTCACGTCGAATTTTGTTAACTTACCGTAAATCATATTTGATGTTTAAATCTGTGTATACCGACATTCGCTCACGCGTATCGGAAAATTATTTCATACGACAACGATTAACTTGAGAAGATCATACATTTGTTAGTTGTAAAGCACTTGCGACGTCAGCAAATATTTCTTTAAAAACACGCTGAACTATTTGTATAACAAGTAATATGTAAGGAATTATGTTTTATTATCGATTGTTTTTTGAACTTTGAAAGTAAAATCTTTTATTTTGTAATTCCATTTAGAAAATAATGAATTTTTTTTTCATCGACGTCACTAGTTTAGGTTTTAGTAAAATTTTAGCCGTTCTTTTTTTAAAAATATACCAATAAAATTTACGATGGAGTTTATTTTTATTATCTGTTGAAAAAACCGTCGGGAGTGAGACAGACGAGTTTAAATCATATTTCAATTTTTTCAGGCGTACGTAAATGGTTTAATATGATAATGTATATCCTTAGGAATTGCTGAATATCAAAGGTTATGTTAAGATACATACAAGTCTATGAATTATTAATTCAAGAAATCCTACTATATTTTATATAAAGACATATATATACAATAGTTACGGTGTGGGTAGTATACTACACACTACAAGAATATGAAAATATGAAACAGTTTATTAAGACTAACTATAACCAACCTTTTACTTTAGTTTGCTCTTTAATATTACATTTTAGAATTTGATCAGCTGTTACTAAAAGTTTTTATTTTTCAAAATAACCGGTTTTTTAATCTTATAATTTTATTTGTTTTTTTTTTATTCCCTGTGGTTATGTGTAGTAGATATTGCTATCCACTTTAATAATTCGCCGAGAACCATGATACAAACAGTAGCTTAACAGCAAACATGACGTCACTAAGCCTTTAGTAAAGGCCCTTCGCTCTAACGAAGCCAAAAAAATCGGCCCCGTTTAAACTCAATTTTCGGCCAATGAAAAATGTGATTAATGTTCATAATTATAGGGTTCCATTTTAATTGATATAGTCATGATCTAGGGTTGTCACATGGTATCGCATGTTCCCGTAGCAAATCACTTCCGGGCCACTAAATGCAGGCCAAATTAATGCGTTTAGCACGCTCCCGGCATGGGGATGACAACTTTATTTTATTATATAGCTATATTTTCTTGTCACTTCGGCATCAGCCGTTGCAATTTTTTTTGTTTGTAATATCGTAACCCTTATCGCCAATTTATTTCAATAGCACTTCAAATATGATATGTGGATATATTCATATAAATTCAGCGAAGAAAGTTATAATTTGGATTGAATTTTAACAATGAGATTGTAGAAATATCTATGATTTTTAAGTTTTTTTTTAAATATATTTTTTTATATAACTCCAATTTATATTCATAAAATACATTGATATAGGCATAGTTTGTAAGATTACAGAACCTATATAAAATTGTATACAACCAAATCAAAAATTTACATCGAAAACCATAAGCGTTGTGTTTATATATCAAATGTGATATAATCAACATCAAAATAATTAATCATACAAAATATTCTTTACTAGTCCACCCGCAGCTTCGCCCTAATAACGTGTAAGTATGCAAAACTTCGTGATAATCGGTTATATAGTTAAGACGTGAAAGCATTAACAACCAAATAAACTCGTTTTCGTCTCGTTTGGTTTTTTAAAAAACAATGTGGGTAATACTCAGCAATTGTATCTGCGGATCTTTTTATTAATTGATTATTATTATTATTAATGCCTTCGACTCCATCGTAACCTGGGCAGTGTTCGACTCATTGCAGAGATGTCATATCGATTGGAGATATGTCGAGGTACTGAGATGAACAACTCACCGAAATGCTGCGTAGCCTAGGCGAGTCTTCCCGGTGTGTCGTCTCGGTATATACTTGGACAAGACAAATACGACTAAAAAAGAAAAAGAAAAAGAAAGCTTAAGAATATTCGTGCTATATAAACAATAGGATAGAAGAATATGGAATATGAAGTAACAGGAGGCATGCAAGGGGTGGTCTTATCACTCAAGTGGTATTATGAGATATTATAAAACATTATTAAAAAACTAACGTTTTTTATCTATATAAAATCTACATCATAATATTTTAGCATATATAACCTATGCCTTTCATATGTATTACATATATTTCGTATCCCACGTCATTGCCAATGATCGGTCCAATGAATATCTCATACAGAACACTGATTTAAAATATCATTAAAGCATATCTAAGATCTCACAGGGCTATCGCAACAAATTGTAACAAAGGCCTCAGAAAAGGAGATTATCGAAAATGCCACGTGGCTGACACGCGACTGCCTCGCGTCCTATATATGGACCCTATATTGTTATACGTTCAAAATTTAACTATAATACACGGTGATATGATTGATTTTTGCTTAACATAAACGCTTATTGGTTTTTCTTAAAACTAAAATAGATTTTATTTTGAATGCCATAAAGTTCGTTTCATATTTAGTTAAAGTTATTTAAAACTAAGAAGTGTCGGAGGGAAATTAATACCACAATCGTTGGATTTAAAGCTTATAGTGGAGTTGAGTACGTAATGACATGAACAAATAAATATGTATTGCTTTAGTTGTTTTGTCACGTTTGTTTGTTGGGATGTCGTACGCAGGTATCACTTCGGGGCAAGCGGGCGCTGAAGTTGTTATTGTTACACTATGTGATGTTTAGGTATAAGTATATGTAACAATATTATATATTCTTAATCTTATTTGAATAAAACGCAGTTATTGTATGGTCTTCGTGAGTTTCACTCGATACCCTCGGCGCCACGTCGTACATGGTACATGGCTCTTTATAAGTAGAGGAAGTTTTAGCAAATAATTTAACCTATCAAAGATGTTATAATACTGATATATAAACTAAATAATCGTCACGATCAACTCATGATCTTCGGTATAAGTGAAGAAAAAATTAATTTTAAATAAAATGGAAAAAAATATTTCGAGAGAAGAAACGGTTGTCGTACAAAATGCTGCAGGATCAAACCAGGCACGACCTTAACATTTCACTTATCCCTGGCGTAATGTTTTTGAAGATTTTTTTCGCTCTTGAAATAAAACTCTTTAAATTTTTATATGGTATGAAAATATTATTATAAATATATAATATTATAAATCTGCTATGACAACACTGAAATAAATTCAGCAATTTCGAAGTAACATTTCGTTAATCATGTTAAATCCAAATTTTGTGTTAGATTCTAATAAAAATTGGTATACAATACGATTATGACAATGTTCTTCTTAACCATTTTACCTATCTCGTTCAAGAAATTTAACAATGTTGAAAATGTTATTATACGCAAGTTGTGCGTAATGTGCGTAAGCTTTAAATATGATAATTATAGTTGTCAAAATAGCTTATCACTTTCTTATCGATCGTTTGAGTTTCGCATTTTCTCAAACAATAGTTCAAAATATACTAATTCCATTATTTACAATATAAACTTCAAATTTTTTCATATTTAATTATATCGAAGAGGGTTTTCATGTAACTTCTTTTCTTTTATACATCGAACTCTTTAAGTATATTATCACAAGGGTCGGATGCCTTGTGGTTTTACCTTGGCAAATTGTTTGTGGCCTTTTGCGGATAACCCTACATTACAAACTGTATATGTATTTAAATACGTATAAAATAATTTAAAAGGTACAAACATTATTTATATTACTAATATTTGTATGTGTATGACTGCCTCGTTGGTCTAGTGGCTTGATATCAGGCCACAGACCCGGAGGTCCTGGGTTCAATTCCCAGGTCAGGTCAATAAAAAGTTATTGGGTTTTTCTGTCAGAAAATTCTCATTAGCAGCCCGGAGTCTGGAAGTTGGAAGTGTGTACACTCCCGTGCTCGGAAAGCACGTAAAGCCGTTGGTCCTGCGCCTGAACTCGTTCCGGTCGTGTCGGATTGCCGTCCCATCGGATTATGAGAGTTAGAGAATAGAGTTGCATGAAAAATATAACATAGTTTAATTTTATTATGTATTTGCTATAAATAAAGACATTTTCGTGTCCGACTCACCATATTGCGTTACACAATTCCCTGAATTATCTTACACGTAACGATATAATGCACGAACGTTCTTATCCTGTCTCAAAATATAAATATCAGGAAAACTTAATTTTAGTAATTACTTATTAAGATTTTTGTCAATGACACACATAACGTATGCGAGGATAGAGATTATTTTCATACATTTGAAACAATAAAATTGAAAAAAAAAATGGGGTTTTAACTTAAAACTTAACTTCACCTACTATCTTCCAAGTGCTATTAAATGTTAAAACTAAAATATAAATAATTTTATTTAAAAAAAAAAAACCTTAGTTTACGTTTTTGTTTACATGTAATCTGCTTAAATATAACGCATATAATTTGACGATATTATATGTTTATTATGGACGGGTACACGAGCACCAGAATGAACTCGATTGAATCTCGCTCAGCAATAAAATTTAATATGATCGAACTTCCCCACACATAATAAGTTAATTACAAGGTAAGATGCAATAAACAGGGGTTGGCGACACGTGCTCTAACCATCGGACGCTCCGCCCACAATACTTATAACTATAATTATCCATTTTATTAGTATTTGTACAAAATGATATTCAAAACAGAAAAAACACCTTATATTTTACACAAAACGTTATTATGATTTAAACGTTATAGGAAATAAAATAAATTTTCTAGAATTTATTGTTAACAGAACCAAAAATTTCAAAGGAGCCAAATACAAAATTTCAGCTAATACAATTGGTTGGAAACGGTTAATTATTTTCTTTTTTATCATTTTTTATTTTAAAATGCATTTATATATTTGTTAAAGTATGTTTTCTGCATACGATTTAAATACGTTATAATCAAATATTATTTTATTTAAAATTTTTTTTTAGAATGGGATGGACAACCTGATGGTAAGTGGTCATCACTGCTAATAACTATCCCTTACATCGCTAATGTGCCACCAACTTTGGGAACTACTCGTAAGATGTTATGACCCTCATGCCTATAGTTACACTGGCTTACTCACCATTCGAAACGGACCACAATAATACTAAGTACTGCTGTTTTGCGGTACAATATCTAAAATTTACATCTAGTTTTCAACTGTTTGAAGCTACTCTATATTTGTAAGAGTATTTTTCAAAAATAGTTTATGCAAAAATACCCATGAAAAACCATTATCTAGCTACTGAAATAAGCCTCTCAATTCACTTATCAATCACTTAAGGTCAAGTAACAAACTAAATCTCCATTTAAAAATATTATCACTAACTAGCAGCTCTACGGTATTGATATTACAAAATGATTCCTATTGCTAATAGCTTTAGGATCGGATATTTCTTAAAATAATGGGAAATCCTTATTAAACCTACATCACACTCTATGTTATTGTAAAATGGTATTTATTAATAGATAAATAAGAGCTAACATAATTGAGAATTTGTCGGTACGTATTGCGTTGCTTTTAAAGGCGAGAATGCAATATACACTTTTGGATGATCGGATGAGGGGATGAAACGATGCGAGATAAGTATGGCACAGGCACGTGCGAGTAAGAAACATGCAATTTTTGTATTCTACCCCCTTATTATTACTGACTTGAACATGTTTTTAACATTTCTCAAGTGTTTTATTGGCGTTTTGATACTTTTTATTGGTTTTATAATATAAATATAATTTTTAACAATTTAGCTTACGAGTTCACATTCGATGATGTTTTCAGAAGCAATTGCTGACGAATCTTTAATTGATATCTGTATTTTGTTTACATATTTGTAAATATAATAAACACCATAATAATAATGATGATTTGACATTGATATCAAATAAATTTCACAACAAAAATCTAAATAATATATTTACACTTTTCTGTACTATCGCAATAAAGCTTTAAGGAAGCATGATAAGATTTTTGCTTGCAATTATATTTTCATACTCCAAAGATCCTCGAGTCAATAGTTTAATTGTTTTTTTTTCGAAATTTCTAGATTTTATTGTCATAAAAGTATATTGTCTCACAAATAAGTCACTTTCTGATGATGAGCCAGTTGGCGTAGTTGGTAGATACTTGCCTTTCACGCCGAAGGTTGTGGGTTCGATTCCCACAAGGACAGACATTTGTGTGCATGAATTTGTCTATTTGTCTTGAGTCTGGGTGTAATTATCTATATAAGTATGTATTTACAAAAGAAAAATAGTATACGTATGTGTATATCAGTTGTCTGGTTTCCATAGCACAAGCTTTGTACAAGTTTAATTTGGAATCAGATGGCCGTGTGTGAAAAATGTCCCAGAATATTTCTTCACACACGCAAGCAACATAACTTACGAGTTTATTATTGTTCCTTAAATTATAGCGTCAGATCTTTTACATCATCTAACATTACTGACTTCTAACCTCATAAATATACAACAACCAAATACTTTAATAGACAAATTTTATATTAAATAAAATTATATATACATTCGTAGACAGTGAAGGGATTGTGTATATTAACGCTTAATCCTGCCGCTCTGGCCACTCCTCTTCAAATAATACCACTTGAATCAGATCCCACACGTACGGACAGCACAAAAATGTAACCAGTCTATATATGAGTATATTTTTATAAATGTCTGTTTTAGGTTGAAAATATTTGTAGTACTGCTATTTAGTTTTTTAACTAAACTTCTTTCTCTGAATCTTCTTTGAGACAAAGGATTCAAGGTGAAATATAATTGCAATTCATATTATTGTGATGTTTCACTTCAGTCATATGTACTGAATGACCTATTTTTGAAGACGTGTATTAAGCTTGGAATAAAGAGAATTGGCTTTATCTGGCACCTGCAATGACGCTTCAGGATATTCATTATCATTAGCCAGTGTTCGTCCACTCCTGGCCTTCTCTATAACACTGAATCTGTCCCATTTCTGCAGCCATTTGGCATATGACGTCACCTGGCCTGAGCACGTCTTATCTCGCGTTTGCAAATATACAGACTATCGGTTATCGAGATTTTGCAATATTTTCTATAAGTTTACTATTACAGGCAAACATAAATTTATATTTTAATTAGATGATTATATTATTATATAACAATATAAATATACACAATTACTACACATGACTTAATTGGATTTTTTAAAATTATTCACTGTGAAGTAACAAATTCTTTCTTTTTTTTATTTTTTTGCTGATCATACAAACATGAGTGGAGAGTAATAGAAGTTCAACAGATACTTGATAAGATAAAATACGAGATAAGAATCAACTTGTAACATATTGGGGTACACGAAATTAAACGAATTTGTTTGCAAGCATTATGTTTCAAATAACCGGAATCAAATCAAATAAGCTTATGAGTACATATTTCTTGTTCAATATAACGTTTTTAAAGTCTTATTGGTATAATAATGTGTGTAAATAGCACGACAGAATTAGGATTCGTTTTATAAGTAAGAGGTAAGTTTATTATTACGATTCAATTGATATGATAATATGTTTTGTTGTGTATTGTCTATTAGCGCCTAACATTTAAGACTTGTATAACGTGACGTCCAAAGGTATGACACTCTCTTATAACGTCATGCCCTACTCTCCGCCATCGCCCTTTCTCCCTTGTGTATGCGTGACGCGTCTACTACAGACATCGCTGCTATAACTACATATAATATATTGTTTTTACAAAAAAAATATAAAATTATTTATTTTGTTACCGATACTCCGTTTATATTTATTATATTCAATATGTTTTTATAAATTTTCATTTATTATAAGTTAATTTAATGTACCACTCATAATATGTATGCAAAATTTAATGATGAACGGTTGTGTAGTTACGATATGAAAGCGTAACAAACAAATAAACAGACAAACTTAATTTCGCATTTATGTTAGTAAGGATTATTACATCGTCAAAGTGACTTCAATCAAGGGATCTAAGACATTACTTGTGTCTATACTGCCCCTCACTCACTCACCATTCAAACATTCAGGAACCCACCCAAAAGGGCATGTAAGACTAGTGCTAGAAGTTTGTAGATAACATAAAAGGCTTATTAGTAACAAATCATTTCTAGCTCAAATATCTGTTGTAGGTGCCATATCAAGTACTATATATATCTACTAAAGTTTGTGTTCAGTGAACACGGAGATCTTAGGCGAAGTAACAGTTCGTAAATGTCCCAATGCTGGGCAAATACCTCTCCTGTTTAAGGGGTCGGTGTGAGTTTATTCCACGCCGCTGCTTTATGCTGGTTGGTATAATCAAGGCTGGTTTTTAAGCGATAATATCTTTTACTGCTGTTGCTGTAGCTAATTTGAATCTTCAACGGTTGTTTATGGTATAAGTGTTTATGTAAACACTGAGTTCATGCGTTAAGTTTTGGCTTACGAATCAGGCTGTACTCGGCAGTGACGTTTAATGTTAAGGACCAATTCCTAGAAATTCTTTGAGAAGTTTTTCCAACAGTTGAATTATAATAAGTTGTTACACCTTAGCTTACTTGGTGGTAGGGCTATGTGTAAGCCCTGGGTAGGTACCACCTACTAATGACTTATTCTACCACCCAACAGAAATACTTGGTATTGTTGTGTCCCGGTTTGAAGGGCGAGCCAGTGTAACTATTGTCACAAAGGACAATTTTAATTCTCAAGGGTGGTGGTGATGATGTAAGATGGTTAATTTTTTCTGTTACTATTAAGCCTATTAAACCTTCTGCTCAAAAAGCGAGAGGACGCCTTAGCTCAGTAATGGAACATTCACAGGCTGTTACTTAATTACTTATTAAGCCTATTGCCAATCTATCTATTTAAAGTAAATCGAAAAAAAGTTTCATTTTATTTATATTACAAGTAAAACTTAAAACATAAGGCAGCTTGTAACTAAATTATTTACATTAAATTATAACATAAAACGCAAATTAAATTCCCTTAAATACGTTAATGTTGTTTATCAAAGAAAGCCTAAACGCCTGATTATGACTGTAGAAGTTTGATCGTTTGATGTTCAGTCAGGCGGGAGGGCCCAAAGAATGCCTTGTGGGGACCCCGGACTGTCTTAAACTGGCTTAAGATATAAACAAATGCTTACTAGAACGCTACATGTTTATGGTAATAGAATTTTCTTTAGGTACACGTAATTTTGTTTTTAGAATAGATATTTAATATGGAGTGGCAAAATTTATATTCGAATAGGATTTTTTTTATAATCTTTTGAATACTTAATTTTTTTTTATTTTCTTTTTTTTTATTTATAAGTTTATTTCCCTTAAGATTAAAAACATTTATTTTAATAGCTTGAATCTTGTTTTCATGACCAAATTTATTCGATATTAAAGTATTCGAATTATACTATTTAAATATAGAATTACAAATATTAACTTATTACATATATAATATATATTGATCTTCGCCTTATATGATTTTTAGGCAAGTTCTATAATTTTAAAAACTTGTAAATTTAAAGATCAAAACACGCTGAGAGATGATATATGGACTCGTAATAAAAAAATCTTATAAAAAAATATATTTTACGACATAGTTTTTAAAGTTCCATTTACTTTGTTATTAAAAATTCAATTTATTATTAGATTATTATTTAATAGGTGATATATGTATTTAGAAATCATAGCCAACTTTATAATATCATTAAATTTATAAATATTTTTTCACCTTGAAGGACAACAATCTTGTAATTCATTATATTTTAAAAATCGAATCGAAAAAAAAAGTTAAATATCAGTCTATGAATCTGAGTTATTTGTTTTTTAAATAAAATCTTATTTAGTCGTTAGGGTGCGTCCCTCGGCACGGCACTCAAATATCGACATATGTTATGAGTTTTACGCGAGCTTAATTTTAATCCACTTCGCTCTCGCTACGTAATATAGTTTATGGTGAGATAGAAATAGATTTTAAAATATAAAAAAAATAACATGCACAGACTATATCTACATATGTTTTTTTTGTTTTAGCATTGCGATGCTTTGAAGAATCCATTACAGCCTACTGTTTGAAAACAGCGCTAACAAGCTGTAAGTTGTTACGCTTTTGTTTAAACAGCATAGGAACAAATGAAATGACAAAAATCGTAGTCTAACGATTGGAATAGAACGAATATTGATGTCGAAATTAATTCTTTTTATATTATCAAAGCCTATATACTAACCGACAGGTGACCCGTGTATTGATTTGCTCGCATATAAAAAGAAATACAGTGTATTTTTAATACACTCGGGATTTTATGGATAAATCTTAACCATAAATAGGCAAACGTACTTAGTACTAGGTATTAGGAACTTTTTTTTACTTAATATCACTGGCTGACAATTTTAATAAAAAATTCATATCATATTTTATGAATATTTTAATTAGGATAGACTCAGTTTCATATAAGTAATATTTGTATTGAAAGTTTCTGTACAGGAAAAATTGATATCTTGCTGTTGATATGTCTAGTCATACATAAAACTTTTTATTCATTAATGAATCTTTTCACATTTATTATACTTTTTGCATTTCGTAATACCCCGTACAGAATTAGCTGCTATGTTGTATATCTGGAGATCGCAATCAAATACGATATTCCCACTAACGCTAGTCAAATTAAACTCGAAAACTGAAAACAATGAATCGATAAGCCTTTTGTGGCCAGCATAACGTATGTATCAAAGCGAGCAATATTGGCTGCGTGTGACTAATGTTAGCTACGGCTCAAACGAGTTAGCTATTCATTAGCCAATCTGGGATTAGCGTCCCTGGTATACCATTGAATAGCCATATTATACCCGCCCGGTCGGGATAAATACTCGAATTACGATTTGTAGAACTTCAATAACCAGTGGTTTAACTAAACACACATACACTTATTAACTAATATCGTTATTTCAATTTGATATATGACAACGGCATATATAATAACTGCTGCAAACTATATAGTTAACTGAGTATCACCTCATGTCTTATTAGTGTAATCTTCATGTTTTGTCATCTGTCGTGTCTATGGTAACTAACGAACAACGTGCCTTTTCAAAAATCGAATCCGTGATTTTCAAAATGTATTTAAAAGTATTTAATATTTTACAAAATATTTAATTAGGATTTTTAGTATATATTCCATTAAAAGGGTCTACGAATAAGCTACGTCGTAGCTATTCGCTACGATTGAATTGAAAAAATATGATTATGTTTTATCGTCATTATTGATTTATGAAATGAAAACGACTTTTTATATGTTTATGTATATTTTTTTTTCAAAGAGCTATAAATCTATAAAGGGTGTTCAAGAATAGCGTGTCATTATCCCTCGTAGAGTATTGACGAAATTTAAAGCGATTTTACAATTATTTCACAGATGACACTGCACCCCAAAAGGAATCGTACGTTGACAGCGAAATCATCCCACAATAGATCTCATCTGAATCAGAGTTCACAGTCATTACGATGCCCTTCGAGTTAACATGAGTTATGACTTATTACCGTACCTACCCCAGAACGAATGTCCCTATAGTCCATGTCGCTGCATTGTCACCTACTAAATTTACGAATGTGGTAACACAGAAGTCCTACTAGGGATGACCGTCATATCTATCTCTCTCACACGTACAGAAATTAATACCGTCTTGCTCTATCGATATTTATTATAATTTTATGCGGCGGACGCTATGCAGTGTCGCTTTTGTACTTAAACGATGTCCTCTCGGGGTTTTTGTTGTTCAAGGGTGGGTATTAAATGTAATAACAGCACTATCGAGATGCGTAACTGTTGAATATTTATGAGTTTTTTTTTTCGATTGTACGCGAGATTTAATTCGGTGATTATGGATTGTCAGTTGTCCATAATTAAGGGAGACGCCACAAGTGTGATGTTAGTTCGACTTAAATACTACTTAGTATGTTTAATGGTTTTGAATTAATTTGAATATAGATGATTGAAATGTTCCAATTTATTTATAAATAAAATAAAATAATTAATTCTATTATTGCGGTTTTACATTAGATTTAATACTAAAAAAATCCTCATAAAATTATAAAAAATTATTTTAAGCAAATATAGTTTTTGATTATTAACGTTATATAAACAAAAACTTCTGGTTGACGGTACGTTTGTGTCATTTGCCTGTCAAAATCGCAATGGGAATGGCAATGACAATATGGAATCGTTATTAAAAAGTATAATTGACAGCCTATAAAGTGTATTAGTGTATCCTGACACCAGACCATGTCCTCATATATTAACTTTAATAAAGACTCATTTGATGTAATACAAAAGGTGATAAAAAATTACTGCAATCATTTTATTTTGACAATCCTGAAATTGAAATCTTAATCATACAACTGGAAACTTTCTGAGCATTTTTTTAATAAAAACAACCTTTAACCGCTGTAACATTTAGATCAAATTAATATACTTTTTTATATTCACCGATTTTTTTTTTAATTTTTTGTGAATAAAGCATACGATAATCTAGAATGTATTATTCTATTTCCGACCGTAAGCAAGTGCCTTAAAAAAATCAGTGAATAATATTTTTCTATGTTTGGTTTCTATATCAATAATGTACTACGTATTTTATGTTTTGAGAAAATATATAATATAAAAATTATACCAAAACAATTAATCACGATAAAGAAGACCACCTATTAAGAATATCATTGAAGGTATTTCTTAATTTATTCGCACCAAAAAATAACGTTTCTTTTAACAAAAACTTTATGTATGTGTATAGAACACGCGTCAAACCGAAAATTTTTCGCCCCAAACAAAAGTAACGAATATTTGAACAAAACATAAACGGGTCTAAAATAATGCTTCGTTCTATCATTCTTAACCATTCATGCGTTCATCCCCGCGTAGAACGCAATAATACACTATTACACTATATTATTATTAATAATAGTGACGTTTATTGTCATTAAAATAAAATCATCGAGTATCGACGGTTCGCGACGTTAGCACAATCGACTTTTGCTATTCCGTTGACTCTCAAAGACGAACGCATAATTGTATTGACCCCTCAATTGTTCCACTTCATTATGGGGGTTTTAAAGAACTAATAAATATTTTAATAATACGCTTTGTATTTCTATAGGTTGTTGAATGTATAGATTGCTTATGATAATTAAACTAGTGATATATGTGTGGTTGAAGAAATTAATATTCAATTAAAATTATATTGCTGACTTAATACGTTTTGATATCGTTTAAAATATAAAATTTTGCATTTATTAAATATGTATAAAACTCTTTTATTTATACTATAATTAATAAATTCAACAGTTTCATTTTAAAAATATTTTTATTATCATACTTAAGGAACGGGTATAAATAATACTGATTGTGTTTAATTTTCAAAGTTATTTATTTACATTTATGGAATCTCAATTTATAAGGAAATTAAACAAAAAAATATCAAAACACGAATTAAACAAATAAAAACATATCTAATGCGATTGTTAGTTAATATTTTATATGTATAAATTAAATAAAATGAAACATATTTTATAAAAATAAATAAAATTAAACTCAATGAAAATATACACAAACAAAAGAATAAATATTTTTTAATGCATACTCGAAAATGAACTAAGTTTTAATTGATAAAGATGCTCTAAATATTCGTTAAATTTTTTCATGATATTAAAACTGTCTTCAGATATGTATAAATTTAATGTTTCGACAAGTGTATTGGTTACTCCAGCCTGCATCAGCGATGTAAATTTAAATTAAAAAAAATATATAAATTTATTAGGGTCCAACAAAATTAATATTGTTATTAATATTTAAATAATTAGAAACGATGAAAGCTGATAGAGTTATGTATAAGTTGAGAAATATCGATGTAATTAATTAAAAAAAAAGACAAAAATTCAATTAACACTTCGATAATAATTGATTTTATCAAACGATTATTAACTTTAATTGATATCAAAACCATCATCGATTACACTCGATCACATGTTTACGTCCGGAACAATTATTCTGTACGCATCCTTTCATCCCTCGTATACCCTTATCCGTGTCATAAAATAATATGAAACAAATCAATAATCAATTTTCCGCCAGCTCGGCCGTGTGCTATTTTTGTCGGGATTTTATTATTCTTGCAACACTAAGTCTAACGGAAAATGTGACAACTGGAAAGAGGAGTAAATTGTCAAAATTTATTATACGCTTGTAATTTCCCTAAGTTGATATTATATAAAAAAAATGAGTTACAAGTAAGTCATCAATCAATTTGGACTTACTTGTAACTCATTTTAATATTTATTCGTACTGCAAATCATTACACAAAATAAAATAGTAATAGTAGGTTAAAAAAATAACGATTCGCTCAGTGACGCAAGGTCGTATTTACTTTAATAGAAGCAGAAGAATATGAAACTAAAGTGCGTAATTTACAAATTCATGTGTAATAAAATTACCATAAGCTAGTTATTATGCTATTTAATCAGCATATTCTAGTAAAACTCGTAGAAAGTACCTAATACCAATTAAAGAGAAAATATGACAATTATACAAAAAACCCGCATGTGTAAAATCAACTTAAATTGTGTACTGTGTACTTAAAAATATGCATTATTGGTCTTACTTGAACGTTGTTTATCGGCTAATTGGTTAAACAATGCTGTTTCTGCTTCTTTCGAATGTTCAATCAATGATGACAAAAAGGGAGAAATGACGGTCTTACTAATAAATCGTAACCGTAACAGCCTGTGAATGTCCCACTACTAGGTTAAAGGCCTCCTCTCCCTTTTAGAGGAGAAGGTTTGGAGCTTATTCCACCACGCTGCTCCAATGCGGGTTGGTGGAATACACATGTGGTAGAATTTCAGTGAAATTAGACACATGCAGGTTTCGTCACGATGTTTTCCTTCACCGTAAAGCACGAGACGAATTATAATCACAAATTAAGCACATGAAAATTCAGTGGTGCTTGTCCCGTTTCGAACCCACGATCATCGGTTAAGATTCATGCGTTCTTACCACTGGGCCATCTCCTTTTTTTTCTAATAAACATTACACGCTTATCGACTGTTTAATTAAAAACTGATTTATCTCTTTCTGTCATTTTTGATTTGACATTCGATAAAAGAAGACATCATTGTTTAACTAATCACTCACTTAACAACATTGATAATTACTAAATGCATAATTAAAGATATTTATTTAAAATAAATACTACTAATTTAGGATTTTTTTTTATCTTGCGTACTTTTTTGTCATCCTTTGAAACCAAGTAAGTCAGTTCCGTTTTATTAAATACCGAACAGCATGAGTACGGTCATAAATTTAAAGCAATCCGAGTTGCTTAAACGTGTTTTGAATATAAAATAAATTACATTACAACTTGCACCTACCGTCAAACGGAAAAGTAAAAAGTATGAAAGGTGCCCCCTAAATACCGGGTGAGGTGAAGCGGTAAAATTATCTTATATTTGCTCAGACTCCGTGAACGTAGGGCGAGAATACTTTTCAATAAGCTTAAACAGCGATTTTTTTTTTTATTTTCGCGACCCATCTTGTAAAGAACGTTTTGTAAAACGGAACGCGCAAATAGAGGGTCTGTATTGATCGATTCGATTTTGTAATATTCAAAGGAATTATTAATTTTGTTTCGTTGTCGCCTGATAATAATTCGTTATTTTAATTTCGGAAAATCATATTTATAATTGTATGTCTGTATGTACTTCATCAAATATTTTATTTTATGAAGTACTGATACATGCAAGTAATTATTCACGTTTCACGTAAATACATACACGCACACATCCAACTATTTATTACATGTTTAATTGAGATTACTTTCACGATCGCAAATTTCTCATAGTGAAACTAAGCAATATTGAAAATTGTACATGATTTTTTTTTATATAATATAATTTATTCAAATATGTATTACCTAAGTAATACCGGATCATGTGTTTCAAATGAGTGAGTTAAGATACTGCGATCTTATTGTTGCACCAACAAAAACATAATTATATTTTCAATAGCTATTGAAATAATAAAAAAAACAAAATATTATCCTAAAAAAAAAAAAAAATTTAAAAATGGAATTCACAATTACTGGAATCACTAAAGTGACTACAGCAGAGCGCCGTATACAACGCTCGCCTACTTAGTTTAGTATTTTGATCCAAGTCGAAAAAAGCAGTGCATTACCGTCATTGTTGGGAACAGGGGTCGTCAACAATGGGCAACCTGCTGGGCGTATTGTGTGCCAAGTCGGCACTTTGCGAGTCAATATTTTGGGTGACTTTTACTCTCTTCAGATGTTCTCAACCTTTGCAACGTAAGCGAACAACTGCGCACCTTTCCGCGCTTTGCATTTCATTGATTACGCTTTTGTTTTATTATTTTTTGTATTTTGAATTCATTCGAGAAATCGAAGTATGTTTTAGATCTGCCTTTGTTTATTGTTATGTGAGATTGAGAGTATTGGAATGTGAATATGATTTTTACAGGTTATATTTTTTTTTAATCAACTTTTTTTTCTGTACGTACTTAAAAAGTGAAAATAATCTGCAATTAAGCTTTAATTTAAGATTATAAGTTGAAATAAAAATAATACATAATTTTAAACGCAATTGCAACAATGACAGAATTCCTTCTGGAATTGGTTTGAAAGGATTTTGAGTACTTCTATTATTCACATTTTTTACTAACATATGTTATGAATTCAACTCTAATTTATTTATTTAAATTTATTTCCCATAATAAAAATATAATACACAAACTTCTTCATATAATTGGAATAATGCTAACCGCACAACGCCCCATGTTAAAGACTTACGCCTCCTGTAAAAAATATGCCGCCCATCTCAAGATGACAGCGCGAGTCAACACTTAATTCGCGCCATTCCCACGATTCGAAATTTAAATTTAATTGTCGAAACTATTGTGTGCAATCAAAGAAATGGGTCAATACTTAAGCTCATAAATCGTATTGTTTGATTGAGACTTATAGGCAGTTTGTCAATACGCGGTGCATTGCGCCCCGGCGGGGTACTTCCAGTCCTGTATTATTGTATATTGACTAGTCTAAGGTGTTTTGGGGTACAATTGGTATTCGGTCTTTTGAGAGAAATGATATGCAACCGTTTATTAGGCGATTTCTCATGGGTGCTTATTGAAGTATGAATGTTGAATGGATTAATTAAATTTCGCCGCCTGCAATATTTTAATCCTGTTAACGATGTTAAAGGACAAAAACATTTATTTGTATATAAGGATGAAGGAATTTTAGTGAAAGCATTTAATTAAATTTTAAACAGTACAAATTGTAAGAATCTTAAGTAATTATGAAGTTATTTAATTTAAAGCTAGATATATTTTTATTTATTATACATTTCTAGAATCTTATCGTGACACATGTTTAATATGAAATAAAAATCAAGATATGCTTTATTCAATTAGGTCCTGCTTAGAATGTAGGATCCACTGAGAAGTACCGTTAAATAACTTAGAAGATTTTTTGTTAATTCTCATCATTATACGCATAACGTGAAATATAATTACATATATACAAAAAATACTGTTATTTTAAATTATAATACATACAGCAGTTGTTACCTATTCTTCTCAAATGAATTATATAGTCAATTATATACAATTAAATTTATTTTTTATTTATTCTTGTATTGTATAATTATTATTTGACTAAGTTAAGAAGATTTAAATAAAGCTAATACAGAAACGAATATCGTACCCCAGGAAGGATATATTGACATCGCGGAGTTGGAAACTTGGTTTTACAAGTTTACATTAATTACTCGTGTGTATACAATTATTGTTGCTGATTCCACTACAATGGTGGAATATGCAACTATTTATAAATATTCTACCTTTTAAAAAATTATATAATATTAGAATGTTATTATTTTTTAATCAATCAACACTCATTTTTATCCACTTTATGACATGACACATATTGTCGATATCGAAAAATATTCTATACGAGAATATGTTTTTTAAACAATATTTGTTTGACATCGCAGAAATTAAAGGTCATAAATAATATTTATTTTCTGTAATGTAAAGAAATAATTGACTGTCTATTTTTATAATACTACCAAAATAAAACAAAAAAGTTCTGAAATAAATCTTAAAAAACTTTAAGATTATCGCCGCTTCCTTACAAGGAACATCACAACGTGCAGTAAAAAATAAGATATTAGATAAGTATTTACAAATAAGGTCTAATATCCTTTAAATGTGTATTAACTTAATCGTGTAAATTAATCTTAAATCATAGATGCATCTTATCCTAGGATTAAAAAAACCTCACTCTATCCTTTATAATCCTTTATAAATTCACAAAAAATAAAGATTTGAAATCGCTACTAGTATTTAAAAAGGCTCAACCTTTTTTACCTCTTTTAAATTCAATCACGTGAAACCGCCTATTAAAAAAAATAAATCACGTGTACATAGGAGTATATAAACAAATATTAAAGGGTTATTTATTAATTGGTGAATTAAGCGAGTACAATCGTGGAAACAAATCATTGGGCGTGTAAATCGAATTAGGACCGTTTACATGTATGCAAGACTTTTTATGCAAACGTTTTTCACACATGGTCACACTTGCACGGATCGCTTGGTTATGTCTATGGTTTTTTTTAATAGCATTGCTTACAAAACATTATTATGCAATTGCAAATATATTTATAAATTAACTTGAATTTCAATTATAAAAATCTCTAAACAATTATTTTAACATTATAATGTAATTGTTAATCAGATCATAACGTTTTAATTAGAAAATAATATGTAATTAATTTATAAAAACTACAAAGTAATATAGAATATTATTACTATGACATTTTAATTGTGTTAACTTTGATTTTTTTTTATAATATAAAGTTTCAATCAAACTTAATGAGTCATTGTTTCTAACTTAAGAATTAAATAAAGTCTATAGACAATAAATCAAATGAATAATTAAGCTAAACGAAATAATTGCAAATAGTGTTTAATTATCGCAATCAATTTGTCGCCAACTGTGCTGTTCCGTTCAGTAGCTTGTTAAAAATTTCCATTTCATTTTGTATTTAAACTTGTAACATCTCAACCCTTCTGAGGAATCATTTTTCTAGTTGAATAATCGAAACTTCGATCGGAGAATTTTAATTAGACAGCTTGTTAAAATGTTCTCATTGAACAATTTTTATCGTTATTAGTTTACCGGTAAATTTCATAGAATAAATATTTCTATTTTATATGGATTGAAGATGAAGTTTATTAGATAAATCTAACAATTGATATTGAATGTTGAGATATATGTATTGACTTTTTTATAATTTTAATATTTAGATATAATTTAATTAATCCTAGGAATATGCCATTTTAAAACCAAATAAGTTACCCTTTTTTATCTATTTAAATCAAAGGCTTCAGACAACATAATAAAAAATATAAAAATATCATTACCAATACTACAAAACTGTCGACTATCCGATCATAGAGAAAAAAAAATTAAAACGTTCGTTTTTCGAACGTGCCGCGCTTTCTCGGTCCATCGGGCATCTCAGCAGCTGCCAGTCAGCGAGCGGCGCGGACCACCGCGGCTGTATATCGAGTTACCATCTATCGTCTTACGGACTTCGCCTTCCTGTCCTACGTCTAAGTTACGCGCTACGTCCGTTTCGCGCGCTGTCACATGACAGTGACAGTTGGTAGGCCCGCGGACATTTTTGGTTTTCCTTTATCGCAAGGCTGGGTGGGCTATCGGTTAACACTCGCTTAGTATTGAATTTCATATTTAATTAAATTTATTTTGACATTATAATAAAATAATTAGGAAATATATTACTATGAAATACGAAAGTACTTTGAATAGACAAGTATCCGGTTTTTCTTTAATAATTGTAGTAGAAGAATAGGATAAATTTAAATCGTGAAAAATGTCTTTTCACTATGAATAAACATTTAAATAGGTACAAAAACAATTAATTCTATACCATAGAATATAATGAACAATTTACTGTCGTAACACTCACTACTAATCCCTTCATAAAACTTAATATATTAATAAACAATTATTTATTTGTAAAATAAAATATTAATACTTGGTTCACTTGTTTTGATTTTTTTTTATTACATTAATCCTTGGTCATTAAAATTAAAATGAATACATACTAATTTAAAAGGAATAAACGATTGTATTTTATGGAATCGCATAAATGATACCTAAGGCGTAGTTATCAACCCGTTGCACGCCTCTCTGATCGCATGTCGTCACTACGCTTTATCGAACATCGATACAGTGTCGTGACTCGATAACGATGTTTGGTTATTTTATAACATTAGTGAAATATCTAAAAGTAGAAAGTTCAAAGAATTATGATAAAAAAGAAACATTTTACCGAAACTTTATTTAATAATAATTCGATTATTATAAGAAAATTATAGTATATTGTTTCGTATTGTAAAGAACCTGGAATCTTTCTGTATTTAATACAGAAACGGGAACAATAAAACACTATGAAGGTTGATCACACAGCATTAACTACATGATCAAGTACCCACAGTGTATAATTCGATTTTGTCAGTCAGTCCACGTCACTTTCGTACTCTGCCAAATTACTGGAATTTAAATGGTATTTAGGGTACCCGCATGTTTTTCCACTCAAGTTTAAATCAACTCAGCTCAAATCTGATTTAAATAATAATTGAAAGATGCTAACGATGACCCTATTAACTTACCTACCCTATATTTCCAATGCTTAATACGTCTTTAACCTCAATATTTAAGATGCTACATTTTTTTTTCGTAATTGTCATTGACTTACTCTCCCTTCAAAGCAAAATGCAAAAGACAAATGTTTGCTAATGTACTTTACACTTACTTATTGAGTTGCAAACAAATCTACCATCGGTTCGTAGAGGAACACCTAAGAACTGAAAGGAGCCAGCAAAAGACACTCATTTCTTTTTTTATCGTTTTTTTTTTCCAACAATTATATTTACAATGCAATTATTATTATACATATATATTTGAAACGGCTTGGAAGTGATCGTTTCATTCCCATGGTTTGTTTTTATCTAAAAAATGTCAGTGACACAATGTACTGTAATGTATGTATGTTCTTGTTATTTACTTAATAAAATGTTATTAATTCACCAGGTGTCATCAATTAACCGGGTACTTCGCAACCTCGCAGCCCAGAAAGAAAAATCTAACAATCAGCAAAATAACGACTGTTCGACTCCTGTTTACGAACGGCTACGGCTGCTAGGTACGCCAGGATCGGCTCCGGCTTGGCCGAGGAGCCCCTGGCCCTCGCAGATCGATACTAGAACGCCGCCATATCAATTGCATAGTCTGAGTCCTGGACCTCAGGCTATGTGTAATGGAACAGAGTTGCCAGTATTAAAAAAAGGTAAGCAAATATATTTACGTTGTGAATGTAGTCTCGTTTTTTATACGAATTATATTTTATACACATGTTTTCATATGTAATGTTTCCTGCGGCAAAAAAAAATGAAAACTCATAACCACTGGCTGCAGACACGAATAATTAAAAAAAACCAGCAAAAAGGGCAGAGCATCCGCAACGGTCACACTGTCTGCGTTGAAACACAACTTTTTTCACAACTCGCCGGCATTTTGATAGTCGATTTGCGGCTCCCCCCTAGTGGGGGGCGACCCGCCTCCGGTACCGTCAAAAACATTACTCTGTTCATCCACTTGGAAGATTTAATTTTCATTTTTATCTCAAACATCCCCCTTTGTAGTGGTCTGTAGTCAGTATCCAATTAGGTGGCTTTGAACATTTTTCTCGAACTCGCTAAATTCGGGTTGAAGTTATGGAATTTTTTAATTTTCGATACCCAAAATAATTGATGCTTACTTTATTAATAAACCAAAAAAGGGTCCTGAAGTTTGGCGTTAATTCCGCGGTTGGGAAACTTTTAAAAAAGATAAACTGTCAAAAAGGCAAGATGTCAAATCGGAATACGTGCAAATTAAAAATCTTTATTCAAAATAGTCTGGGAACAAAAAAGGTATAATAATATATGAAATTATATAATTAACAACGTACGGGTTTATGGCAAAATATACAAAAAATATCGTATTCACTAGCAATGGCTAAAAAAAAAGAAGAGACAAAGACAAAATAAATTACATTAATGATAACGGCATAAAAATAAGTGAGCTGCTTAGCTGGTTCTTACGGTCATAGATAAAGAAAAATACCCAATACATTTTTTTACCATACCCATGTAAGGACGAAGGTGTAACGATGAATTTATTTTATAATTATTTATTTATAAATCTTTAACTAATGAGCTGAACCTGATGATAATGATAACGGTAAAAATATGCTGAAGTACTTTTGATGGTAACGGTCGACATAACCCTCAACTCTGAACATATCACAAACAGTAGTTCATAATCATATTAGGTAATACCGCAATACCTGTCTACCGTGAAAGTGACTGTATTTGTAATACGATATCTATGTGTCGGTTGCTAACAACTTGAGTGGTTAACAATATTCGTATAAATAATTAGGAATTTATATGATAGATATTTTTATTACATAAAATGAAAATAAAATTAAGAGAGAAAAACAAAGATGACTTTGCATCGAATCAAGACGAAAGGTACCATGCTGTAGATGTGCACAAAAAAAATGATCGAATTTCGTGCAAAAAATTGGCGATTTCGACCACAGGCGATACCATTTTTTTAAACCTTATAAGCATAAACGTTATTTTTTTATTTTCTCTTTAAAAATGTTTCGTTATAGCATCTACATCTCTATGACGGAAATTATAATTCATACTAATTATATTTACTTATTACTTTTATACCTACAACTAGATCCCAATACTGAGTTTGTCTTCAAAGTGTATCCTCCGGCATTAAATGTAACAAAGCATATTTTATACTACGAATATTATAATTTGGGATTTATTTGCAACTACCTTCGCATGTTAAGTTTTTTTCTAATTCAATATGATTTTTAAAGATCCTTACAGTTTTTTGATAGCCGATTTGAAAATTGATCTTATTTTTGACATGAAATATGTCAAATCGGACACGGGTGTTTTAAAAAAAGTAAAAAATATTTTGTAATTATAAGATTATTTTGAAGGTTTTAATATATAAAACCTACTACCTTATTTTATTAAGTAAATGAGTTAAAAAAAGACAGTTTAATTACTTTTAATTATTAACTCTATTTGTTTTGTGTTATATCATAGTTGAGAAATCATCAAAAAATACAGTCAACAGTCATTAGACAGAGAAATGTACTTTGTTTATAATACAAAGAATATTAAAAAAATATGTTAAGTGGATACAATACATTCTCAACTAAAAAAGCATATATATTCTTAATGTGTATGTGTGTGTTACCGAATTAAGTAGCTACTAACAGGTAATTTTTATATGAATAAATAAAAAATAGTATGTTTTCATTTTTATGTAAACCTAACATTTTACACAATAAATAACAATAACGATCACCATAAAATCGTTAAGTCAATAAAATTCCACACCTTCCAAGATTCAACAGACAAACGGACAAGGTCAGAGAACGGCAGTTAAAGATAAATACATTAAGGAGACAAAACTAAATAAACCGTTTCGAATAAAAGGGAGGCTGGGCACTGATAAATGCTGAAGGAGGGAGATAGACATTCGCGAAATTACTAAAGCTAGAAAAAGATGCAAAATCGTCTGGTCTCTTAAGATAAGGCGAAGAAAAATGTCGCGAGATATTTATTCGCAGGGTCTCTAGATAAATGGTTATTATGGGGTTCCGTAGTAGTAAATTAGTGAGATGTATTGTTTGTTGAATATTTATTATAGTGTTTGACCACTAGGGCGCGGAAAATGGACCCAAATAGAAACAAATCTACCAAACTTTAAGTTACAGGTGGCTGAGAGTCCCTTGAACGTTAAAACTTACAGCAAACAGAGGCTTTTTGCTATGATACAGACAGTAAAAGAATAACGCACATTATTGAATATTCTTGACAACTTCTCGGCATTTAAATTATTCAAACTCTGTTCTTCAGAATTAGATATTTTCGTGAAAATGCTTACAATTAACATTACAGCATTAAATAATTATTAGGAATTATCACATTATTTATTTCATTTTCACACTGTTTTCTAATATTATTTCTTAATAAATTTAATAACTTAGGTAGGGATTACAACTGCAACAATTAATTTACAAGATATATCTCTATCTATCTATAGACATCCGTGGTCACTGGTTTTTCGAGGAACGGGAGTATAAACATCCGATTTCCATACTGCAAGATGCTCTTAACACATTTTTGAAAGAAAAATCCAACAATTTTTATATCGTTCATTTTCCATGCAGAAGAAATAATGATTAAATTGTATTTAATTATGTATGTAACTTGATTGTCGATAAATATTAACTAATAAGTTTCTAGCTGGTTCTTCTCGGTGAATAAATTTCCGTTGGTAGCTTTAAAAATTTAAAATGACGATTCAAAAGTTCTCGCTAGAGCCTACGTGAATATAGTATATTTTGATTTGATTGGCATAACCACAATAACCTAGGACATCGATACAAAGGCTGTAACTTTTGTAAGCACTAGAACACGCAATCATCGCAGTTCCCGTAAAAACCATTCAAAGTCTATCTATTTCCCGCCATAAAAAGTATCTGTCAATGCTCTTGTGCCAGATTAAAAATATATATTATTATTGTTTAATATCAAAAATGACAGATTATCTTCAGTAACATTTAATAACCGTTCGTATTACATCTAATATTATATATTACAATCTGACCGAGTCTTACATTTTTCACATAACAAAAGGAACAAAATAAACAAACAACATCACATTATAATACCAACACATTATTTCAGTTTCAAATATATACTACTTGAATTGTGTTTCGCGTCTGACATACACTTGAATATTAAACACCAAATTATGTAACTGTTAAAAAGATATTTCTTAACAATTTAGCTTTGTAAAATGGAAATCTTGAAAGTTTTTTCTATCTTAATATATAAACTTAGACAGTCTTTTAATATATATTTCATGCAAAGTATTAGTAAAGAGTGTGTAGTATTTATACTTTTTACATAACCTATAAACAAAATCAGGCGTTGGTACCGCAATTAGGCTTACAAATAAAACTCGACAGGCTGCAAATTATTTACATTTAAAATGATTAAAAAATCACTTCGCGCTTCAGACGTCACGTGGTAGAGCTTTGTGCAAGCTCGTCTGGGTAGGTACCATCCACTCATCAGATATTCTACCGCAAAACAGCAGTACTTGTTATTGTTGTGTTCCGGTTTGAAGGATGAATGAGCCAGTGTAATTACAGGCACAAGGGACATAAAATCTTAGTTCCCAAGGTTGGTGGCGCATTGGCTATGTAAGCAATGGTTGACATTTCTTACAATGCCAATGTCTAAGGGCGTTTGGTGACCACTTACCATCAGGTGGTGGTAGTGTGGTTGTGTGGTGGTGGTTAATTTCGTTATAATTTGTGCTGATGATATGAATATTCGTTGTGCCAATTTTTTTTTTGACGTAAATTTTCGCCTTCCCTCATATTCTTAGTTACACTGGCTTACTCACCCTTCAAATCGCAACAGAACAATACCAAGTATTTCTGTTTGGTGGTAGAATATATGAGTGGGTGGTACTTTCCCTGACGGTTCTCATTTTTGTTAATAGTTTAATTAAATTTCCAATCCTCAAGTACCCATACATTTATAGCTTCATTAAAAACAATCAATTAGTTGATAATACTACACCACACGACATATTACAGATTTATAATCCAAACATACAATACTACATAAAGTTTATATATGAATACAAGGCCAGAATCCTATGTACACATACGTCGGCGAGCTCAAAGTGCGGCGGGCGGTTCCAACCCTTTGATCTGCCGCTCGTATGGAATAGCTATATACTAGCGGCCCTTCTATTTCGGTATACCGTCTTAGAGCTATATTTGTTTCAAGGTATGTTTAATATGAATGATTTTTATAGGATTAAAATAATGTCACTTAGTTTCAGTAAAGGAATCCGAGTGTAGAAAATATCAAATAAAAATGGCATTTGTTTTACTTTACATTCTTTTTGTTAACTATTAAAGATTATCACTAGAAGAATATTTTTATTTGTACGAACGAACTTTTAAGAAAAACTTACAATTAATCAGTCTTTAAAAGTTTAATTTTCTGAAAATTAAACTCTTTCAGCCCTAACGGTTAGATATATATGTGTAAAGTGTATTGATATAAAAATAATCTTTCTTAAAACCACATTAAATAATTTATTAGTTTAAATTATTTTATCAAACAACATAATCTTAAATAACAGTTAAATAAAATCAAATTAAATGTATTTTTATTCAAGTTTAGACTTGAGCGTTTCAAAATCGTCAATATTTTACTTCTACCAGTTACTGAAAGCGGCCTCTAGCGGGAAGAAACGGTTGGAAACTTATTTAGTTACTCTACAATTATCATTCCTGATTAGTCCTGTGTTGTAACCCGAGCTTAAATACGACCATCTTTATCCAACATATTACTTTATTACGAATAGTAATGCTAAGTGCATTATTTATACCGGTTATTCATTTATATATAGTGGATTTATAAAAAGCATATTATGCTAAAATTAGGAATAACATAATATTCTATAATAAACGCACATAACTTGCATTAGTATGTATGTATACATGTATAGATACATATATACTTAAATACAAAGAGACGCCATCATACATGTATGGATGACAAATTTATTTTAGACAATATATTAGTATCGTTGCGATTTAAAAAAAATATATACAAATAATACTACCTCGTAAGTAATATTATATAACAAATTTAGATACTAAATATAACACATACAAATGGAGCTATAATTATAACTATAATAGTTTTTGTTTCTGTTTTTGTTCTTTATTTAAATATTTCTCATTTCTGTTTTTATTTTATTTTTGATTTGTATATTTTGTTACTTCTTTTTGTAATTGTGTTTGGGAATGGTTTGTTCTCCTTTAATCGGTTGTACATGGTTAAGTATAATACTATAAAATTGTTAATGTAAAGCGTGTTTTGAATGTTTGTTATGTACAACTGCTGGAGATCCAAATAAATAAATAATAACAATTATAATGATGTCCTCCAGACCGATTTCGGCCACGGCAATCTCAAGAGAGATTAGCCAACTACGCAGGAGATATTATAGTGCACATGTGTGTGCGCAAACACAGGTGCACTCTCTATTCGCTAACTCTCATAATCCGATGGTACGGCAACCCGACACGACCGGAAAGAGTTCAGGCGCAGGACCAACGGCTTTACGTGCTTTCCACGGGAGTGTACACACTTCAAACTAAAAATAATATATACTTAAATACAATTACATATAAACAAAAAAGCCGTATCAATACGCCGTTAATGATATAACCAATAGAACAAAACATTGGTTAGCCACTTCCCATCCTAATCCTCTGAAACAAGATGAAAGCCCGTACGAATCGCTCACACATAATAGCAATTAAATCTGCCGTCATTACCTATCACCCCTTTAGGGATAACCGTACGACGTAATATTGTGCGTCTCGCGTTTTCTATTTAATTAAATTTTCAAAGAGTGAATGCCTTTATGGTTTGTTATCTATATCATAAATATTTAAATGTATTTAAAATATAGCAACATTGTTTTTGCAAAATTAAGCATTTGTTTTATCATCAGTAATGTAGTACGTATCGCAATATGAGGCATTTTTATATAATTATTCGGCAAAAATATCCCATACATTTTTAAGGCACAGATAATAAACAAATATTCTCTATTACCACAAAATCATTCATACGAACGGAATGGTCAAATAAACAAGTTGAAATGATGCGAACGGTTAAAAGCGCACGGTGGTTAGACGAGCGGGAGTTACAAAGCGTTTGTGGGGGGCAATAACGCATGAAACAGGATTAAAACATGGAAATATTCGTTAAAGGGCTGTTTTCAACCCCTCACACGCTTACATGTAATTATAGCTGTTAATTTGAGAGAAACGCTTCATGGGAGGATTCATAAATGTTGCTATTTAGAAATATTTAGTATATAATTATTAATTTCAAATGACGGAATGAACAATATTTTTAAAGATCGTATTTAACTTAACTGTTATTTAAAATGTGGATGAACCAGTTTCATCCAATACATTCAGCTGAAATTTTGCCCACACTGCGGCAATGTTCTGTGTTGCTGTGTTGCGGATTGTATGGTGAGTGAATAGGTGTGCCTAGTTGACAGTGTAACGAGTTTTGTACGACTTGCAGGGCCAGTTTTCTATGCGCCAAGATGGTCACTTATATCATCATAGACTGCCTGCTGACCTCAAAAATCATGTCGGCCGCTATTAAAAAATGACGTAGATATTAGGAATCATATATTTTTAAATGTTTGACAAGTAATTATTTGCTAATTTATTTGTATATGTTAATAAAAGTAAAAAAAATCTGAAAGGGTTCACTCTATGAACCTATCTATGCGATAAAGCAGTTTAAAATATGTATTACGTGCAAGAAATATAAAACGACAATAACGCTAGCATTGTTAAAATATTTATTTGTGAAAAAAGCCAAGTATTTTTCTTCATATTTAACACATAGATTTAAACTTACATATAATAAAAAAAAAAACGTATTTATGTCTGCGGCTGTGCATTATATATCCAATAGACATATTGAAAGCTAAAGTGCCGCTACCGGTTAAATATATCTATATTCACGTTCAAATATCAAATACTTCATAATAACGTACATGTTTGTTATGTTTAATATTAATATAATGATTAAAAATGATTAATAAAAAAATTCATATCTCATTTCATATGCTGTCTTACAAATGTACCCGTTTGAAAGTCTTACTATTTAATGACAAAATGAATTTACCCTTAAATAGATCGAAATTGAAAAATAAATAAAAGTCGATTACAACGCGAGACACTTTAATTTTAAACGTTTGATTAAATGAGCTTGAGATCGTAATATAAATAAAAATTCATAAAGAAATACAATACCATCCGACAGAATTGTCAAATATTAAAATTTATCTATTATATATAAATTAATACTCCACCATCAATTTCGTAGAACAACGTTGGCAAGGTAAAATAATGCGGTAAAAAGCGAACGTGGGCGGAGCCACATTATTGCCGCCCCGCTGCGCGCCGCGCGTAAACAACTCGTATAATTATACTATACAAGTATACACTATACCTACTGTACAAATATACACGTAACATATGTCTTGTCTACCTACTGCCTGTACACAACATTTATTTCTACCCACACTACATTAGAGATCGGAAACAGTTAGTAAATAGGTAAGATGTAGACCTATTTGGAAAACTAGAATATATTATTCACTAACTCATATATTAAATGTAATTTTAACTACTATACTAATAAGTAGTAGACTTTAAAGTTAGTTCAATCCACGAAGTCGCACCACACCACACCACTTGTATCGCACACTTGCAATGTAGCGATTGGAAAAATAATGGACGTAATCTTGTTTGGAACTATCTATATTACTATATGCTATATCCGAACCGAACCGAAACAGCCTGTGAATGTCCCACTGCTGGTCTAAAGGCCTCCTCTCCTCATTTTGAGAAGGTTTGGAGCTTATTCCACCACGCTGCTCCAATGCGGGTTGGTTTTATTTAGTATAAACACTAGATAGCAGATTGCTATACACCTGCAGCCTACTCTAGATTATATATAACTCATAAATAATGCGTAAGATTATCATATAACATTGGTTGATACCAGCTTACACCAACTTAACCACGTATAGCTGTAAAATTCGCAGTTACGATCTTGACCGCTCGTCGAATCTTCTATTGACACAAATATTATCGTTTATTAGAAAGTAGCAATTTAAGTAATGCAGGCAATACTTAAAAAAATTCTAATTATTCTTATTTAAAAGTTTGAATAAAAGGGTTTAATAATACCTACTTATTTCTGCTTTAATTTTACTTCCAGCACCAATTATGGCAATATCAAAACGCCATTTTTTTACGATTTGTTTAATAAGTACCATTCACTATTTTAGATAAGGATTAATATTATCTTGTCCCAAGTCAATCCAGTCTAAGTTGTTTTTTTATCTTTACTCCTCCTGTCATTGGATTTATAAATTGTGTTTTATTTTAATATACGTTTCTTTATCCGCAACTTCAAGTATCATTATCATTCGAGCTGTCATTATATCACCTTATATTAAAATCCATCTTCTGGCTTTCAAGTAATCCTTGCACAGACATTGTACGGGGACGGGCAACACTAACGAAAACATGTTTTTTGTCTGCATAAAATATAAATGCGATTTACTTTGCATAAACATTACATTGTGATTCTACTAATTTTGAAATTTCTTTATTTATAATTTGTCCAATTATAAACCGACACTGAATTTCATAAAAAAAACCTTTGTACAAATAATTTTAAGTTTTATAAACTTAGAATTATTATAAAATAGATCTAAAATAAATAAAACCCTTATTTTTTTTTGTATTTCAAAATAATAACATCGGAATCAAAGCTAAAAATGTGATCTTATAATTCGGTTGCACTTACGAAAACCGACCTGTAACTTGTATTTTTGCCGTCATAAAACCTATGAATTACATAATTTGAAAATAAAAATATCTAAATACGATATTGAATAAATTTTGAAATTCTCATTGCGTTCGTATCGGTTACAAAACACCTGCGCGCTCGAGCGGCGGCTTTTCCCGCCGTTTGCACAAAATGGCCGACGCGTGACTGGACTGCTAAATATCAAATTCATACGGTTACATAAATGATAAACATACCTTATTTTTATCTGTTTCAGCCTATTTTATATAATAGCCTCTTGTATTTATATGTTCAATTTCATTGCTATTAGGTATGTTTTGTACTATCTGCTAAATTTTGACAGGATTTTAATTATTGTGTATGAACAAAAGCATCAGTTTACATATAAACTATTTCCAACATTAAAATGAAATATCAACTATAATATATTTAAAATCAATTAATATCAACACATTGATGACAATTTATTTTCAAATATTCCAGTTAGAAATACAGTCAACTGGATCCAGAAATCGGAGACTAAGCAAATGAATTGTATCACTCACGATATAACCCCAATCTTATCTCCGAGATTGACAGTAATACCTACATTTCATCATAAATACAGATATAATAGGGAACAAAACATAACTCCCTAAAGGGAACGCACAGGGGAATCGCGAAATGAAACACGTCACTGTGACATTTTTTGCGATAAGGCAACACCGAGCGTTTTGTTTATTGCTTAGACGCCATATTTTCTTCGATGGCGGGAAATAGATTAATAAAAATAAAGATAGAAATGTATCCCATAATGTCCCTTATATTTGGGATTTTATGTCATAATACGCCCATAATTAATTAATACCTTTAAACAGAATTTAAAGATACTTATGTTACATAAAACATTCATACTTTAAAGCTTACATCATTTAACATTTATTATTAAAACCTCTTTTCAGATAATATTTATATAACATTTAAGAATGGCAGTGAGAAAAAAAAATATTTTAAATTTGTACCAATGTACCGTTCAACCCCGTCCCGACTAATTTTGAGTGCCGTCAAATAGAGACACATCTATTATCTGATACGGATCTCGTACACTGCCTTCATGAAACATTAATGTTTTCCCGCGACGCCTGACAGATGGGCTTCTGATACACCGAATGACATTTCGCCACCGATGTATTAATGTCAGGGGAATGACGCCTCTATATTGTAGATGCGACGGTGTAAATAATAACACGGCTATGTTGAAATGACTGTTTCGAGGTGTCATATTCGTGTGATGAGATGTAGGTGGGATTATAATTAAGAAATGAACTGTCTCTATGTCATCATGTTACATTAGAAAAAAAGATATGTACTCATAAATAATAACTATTAAATATAACTAAAAAAAGAAACATTTTATGTCAATAAAATAATAATTCTTTACAAAAAGATATGATGCTTTTTTTATGGTGTTCTTCGTAAAAGTTTGAAAACAAATATACCTACGATATTTACATATAATACGTATTTATATAATTATGTTATATATATATATACAAAAAAATATATTTTTTATTTCGTACTGTAGGCATCATACATCGTTTAAAATTCAAATAATTGATTTGCAAGATGCATGTTCTATTGTTCAGTCGCAACGGATAACAAAAAAACATTGCAATTTTGGTATTAAAGAATTAAGTGGTAGGATCGGTATTATAATTACAGAAATAAAAATAAATAATAATAGACCTGTTAGGTACGTAAAGTCGCAAATGGGTCACCTGATGCTATGCATATAGTTCACTTATACCGTCCGTCGGCGTCGCCAGCCATGACAACTGAACCAAGGTGCTGAATCTCCTGCCTGTAATTACACTGACTCACTCAACCATCATATTACAGATGACACAAACAGACGAGCGAATGGAACTTACCCTCGCAGACCGGCTTGCACAAAGTCATTCAGCCTATATATATATATATATATATATATATTATTAATAATAATAAATATGTATGAATATAAATTATTCATATTATTCTATGCAACAATACATTTTTCGAAATCAAAAATAATTCTGTACAATTTAATTTCTTAAATATATTTTCATAGCCAGTTTTTACGTTGGATTTAAAAAAAAAAAACACTACTTATCTAAAGGTCATAGTGCTTCAAGATAGAGTAAGCTCGTGAATCGAACGTTGTGAAAACACTCCGGCTCCGGTCCGAGCCAACGGCGCTACCAAAGTTACTCTACAAGAACAAAACTCGCATACGGAATAAAAATATTGTAAAATTATTCAAATTTCACTTTACTTGAACATTATTATTACAAATGTTAGAAAAGCGTCTTATGTTCCATTAAATTATTTTTTTTACTAACTAAAGTTCAAATTACATTTATAAATAAATTATATTTATTTATATTCAATATTAATACTGTTACATAGATATCAGATGGATTATTGCTTTTATCAAATAAGTATAGTTTATCAGATAAAAAAAAAAACATTTCTATACTTCGTAGTGACTATTTGTTAATTTTCTAATTACTTAAGTGTCTAAACATTTTTCGAAACTAACTTCATTATAAACCCTATTAAATACTGTGTTTGTATTTGTCATTGTAGATTTTTGTTTTTCATGTACAGATTTATTAAAATGTTACCAAATCGACTCCATTATTGGGCATACATTTTTAAACGATAATGCTATCGTAGGCAGGGTTACGTGGTAGGCCGGGCCGTTATCGTCTCCTTCCGCATGAACGCCCACGTTACGGTGCCCCCGGCCTCCGCCCCCCCAAGCCCCGGCACCCTCGCGCGACGCTTCTTGACACTTGAATTTAATTTATTTGTTAGATAGTTTACTTTAAATTAAGTACCTAGATATATTTATAATAACTACTAACCGAGGTGTGGACAAGTTATTCGCAACAGGATAAGTTGAAAAGGCGAATTTATATATTTTTGTTAGGAATATGTCAAATAGATAAAAAGTAGTAAATTGTCTATGGTTTCATCCCAATTGCTTGATTAGTTCTCTTATACTAGATGGTACCCCAAAAGGCTATGTACGTAAAAAAAACCAAAGACATAATGGTAATAATAAAATTGTAAACAATTTATAAGTACATATGTATATACTTATGTAATATACACTGTTATAATTATCAATGTTGAGAAGTATTAAATGCATCAATTGAACTTAACGGAGTAAAAACTTCTTTTGATAATTTTTTATAATATTGTATAAAAATTAAAGTAAATAAGTATTAATTATGTCCTAAAAAATAATAAATAAAGCTTTGACAAATTAAAACACCTCGTGTTAAATACCTACCTACCTATCAATAACAGCTGTATTTTTTTATCAGTTTTATAGTCTTTGACAATAACGCTATACTATACATGTGCACAAAAAATATTGAAATACGACTGATACGCAAAGCTAGTTATAGTTTTTATTAAAAATAAAAACAATACAAACACACAATATTCCAAAGAGTTTTTATATTTAAATTAAAAATGTGTCAAAAATTATTACGTAAATTTTATATCAAGACGATTCAGCTGCAGTGCTCGTCCCCTGTCTGCGCGGTACGGCGCGACTCCTCAGCGGATTACGAAAGCGGACTCGCCGCAGTATTACTCGCTAAATATAAAACTTACATTTTTTTCTCTTTAACTCTACTACCTCTCAAGTCTAATCAAGTAAAATATCTGTCATTGTTTTAAAATAACAAGACGAGTACTAAGAATGTATCTTGATATATCATTATAATTTCTTAATGCTGTGCAGTCCGCACGCTTGGTCTTTAAACTTATAATTGAGATCATGCATAAATGTATGCAAGTCAAATCGGTGAACAGAAAAGACCTCATCCGCATCTATGGGTATTGTTAGATCCGATTTAGGGTTTTATTCCTATTTAACTCGTTTGGTGCCATGAGACTTTATCAGCAAAAATATTCCAAGAAAAGGGTTAACATCAGACTAGATTGGCAGATTTTAGATGGCATCCAGTTTGTACAAATCTGCAAATCATTTATTAGATTTATTTAGAGCTTAATCTTGCGAAAATCGTATTGAATATACCCAATTGGAATATTTTTATATTTAATTGTACCAATGTACAATAAGTACCTATATTATACAACCCTGATATACTCTATTGTTTTAGCACTAGAAGAAAACTCGTAACCCTCGTAACAAATTAATTAATTGCAAACAATGAAACTTAATACCCACCTAAAAGTGTATACATTCCCAATGAAAGTTGACGTAAGAAAGTGGTACATTATGAAAGAATTTTGTTAAATTTTGATTTGAAGAGAGTCGCTGTACAACATTTATCTTTAATTGCATTAATTGACCCCTTCAATGACATTTTTTTAACAAACAAGTACAAAAAGGTATAGTTAAGTACATAAGTTTTTGGGAATAATACAGTTAAAGGTACCTACGCCATATTTTTACTTTCTATCTAATACTTATTAAGTACATGAGAACAATGTAACATTCTCAACCATCATATTACATATTAAATAGACGATTGCATAATTTAGTTATAAAACCTTGAAGCGAAGATATTTGTATTGAAATAGGAAAGAATAAGCAATGTTCAGAATTATATTCAGATTCTAATATCTTAGTCTAATTTCTATAAATTTAAATGCGTATTGTGTTAAAGGGAATTCGAATAAATCACAAGACGGGCCTCTGATTAAAATCTTAAGTCGAATAAATCCGGCGTTATCGAATTGTTTGGGAAATTAATTATTACTTGTTCACTTCGCGGCCGCCAAGTTTCTCGAGGGGGGGCTGTTACAGATTCTTAAACACAAAGTAGATAAACCGCAGCTACACGGTTAGATTGTATTATGGTAACAATTTTAAACAGTGATCAAATTAACTTAATCCCTGTATCTATTTGGATGTTAAATAGGTTAAATTTAATAATTATATTTATATTTGTGATAAATATGACCGATGGATAATGTGACTTAAATTGGCGTTATTATATGGCAACTAAGCTTTTTTTTAATTACGTAACAGTAACAGCCTGTTAATGTCCCACTGCTGGGCTAAGGTCTCCCCTCCCTTTTGAGGAGAAGGTTTGGAGCTTATTCCACCACGATGCTCCAACGTGGGTTGGTAGAATACACATGTGGCAGAATTTCAATGACATTAGACACATGCAGGTTTCATCACGGTGTTTTTTTTCACCGTCAAGCACGAGATGAATTATAAACACAAATTAAGCACATGAAAATTCAGTGATGCTTGCCCGGGTTTGAACACACGATCATCGGTTAAGATTCACGCGTTCTGACCACTAGGCCATCTCGACTATTATATTAATTTATATAAGGGTATATTAATCAATAACAGTTTGTGCATGACATATATATATATATATATATATATATATATATATATATATATATATATATATATATATATATATAGTCCTCCTCATCGATTTCGATGACGGCGACCCTAAAAATTAATTGTTATTTCTAGCATGAGCCCTAATATGGCTGGCTAGACCAAATTTGTTTTTAAAAACCCTACGACACGTGTTACAATACAATTGGCCCACAGAGTTGTATGTGTATGTGTAGGATGGCTTAGGTCTCTCTTTTCTTAACTGGCGCTTTTCGTCTAGTGCGTGAAGACGGTTTTCCTCAAACGTTTTGATCTTTTTGTAGATGGTAGAGCGCCAAGATGCCCTTTGGGAAGCGAGCTCCTCCCAACACTCTATGCCAATGTCACAAGCTTTTAGATGTCTTTTAAACACGTCCTTGTATCGCAAATACTGACCACCATGCTTCCGTTTGCCTTTAGCTAACTCCGAATAAAATACAGCTTTAGGCAAACGACGATCGTCCATGCGTAGGATATGCCCACACCATCTGAGTTGACGTTGCATCAGAAGAGCTTCCATGCCATAAATTCCAGAGCGACGCAGGACCTCTGAGTTAGGGACGTGATCCTGCCACTTGATACGTAAGATTGAACGTGGACACCTTAGGTGATATGTGTCAAGTTTTTTGATGTCTGATTTGTAGATACACCATGTCTCTGAGCCATATAATAAAACAGGGATAATTAGTGCCTTATAGACACTAATCTTTGTCTCTAATTTGAGGTCATGGGATTTCCACACACGATCAGTAAGTCTTCCGAAATTGGCGGCAGCGTAGGCAATGCGTGATGGGATTTCCGAAGCCAATGTGTTGTCAGATCGAATGTTGCTCCCAAGATATTTAAAGTGAGTGACTTCCTCTAGTGGTTTCCCATCCAGATTTAGTGCCGTTGGATCCGCTTGGAAATATCTTGGTGGTTGTTTGATGATTTGTGTCTTAGTAGCACTTATAACCAGGCCAAACCGTTGACAAGATTGGTGGAGTACGTCAACATAGTTTTGGAGATGTTCCATGCTGTCGGACATGAGACATACGTCATCAGCGTAAAGTATCTCCAATATAGAGATCTTTTGAATCTTAGTCTTCGCCCGAAATCTTGAAATATCAAACACGCCCTTTTCTGTCCTGACATTAAGTTGAATTTGGTTTCTGCACCTCTTCAGCGCGTCTCTCATTACCACAGCAAAGTATATGGCGAAAAACGTGGGTGCCATGACACATCCTTGCTTTACTCCGCTAGTTATTACAATATCCTCAGACAATTCGTTTTCGTGCTGAACCTGGGCTTTCATGCCAACATGAAGTTGGCGAACCAAATTCACGAATTTCTTCGGAAACCCCAATTTTTGCAGAACAAGCCAAAGAGCCTCGCGTGGTACCCTATCAAATGCCTTCTCTAAATCAACAAAGCACATGAATAGGGGCTGTTGGTGTTCGAGACTTTTCTCCTGAAGTTGCCTTACAATTGAGATGGTGTCAACAGTTCCTCTACTGGGACGAAAGCCACATTGGCTTTCGGGAAGATGCTGTTCAGCCAACTCACTGAGACGGGAGTTTATGATGTGAGTAAGGATTTTGCCGGCACTGGAGAGGAGCGATATACCTCGGTAAGAGCTACAATCGGAAACATCTCCCTTCCCTTTGTATAGCTTACAAATTATCGCATCCTTCCATTCTTGTGGAACCTCTTCAGTTTCCCACACGTTAAGGATAAGATGGTAAAGCCTGCTAACAATGTGTTTACCACTATACTTATAGACCTCAGCTGGTAGTTGGTCCATTCCTGGGCTTTTTGAATTTTTGAGACGCTTTACTGCTTTCACAAACTCTTCAAATGATGAAGATGCATGACATAGCAGAGCTATTAACAAACCGATCGATGGTATATGTTTATCTAAGATTTGTTTATCTTTACTCCTGATTACAGTATATTATAGCTCTAAGACTTTAAATTCTGTTTTATCAAAAAAAGGTAAACGGTATCTTGCCAGTTCACTTAAATTCGCTTAAAAATATCACCGGTACAGAAACATTGATGTTTCGTCATATAGTTTAAATTCTAACAGAAAAAATTACCTAAATAAAATAATTAAAAATAAATTATAATAATTAAATTATCCACAGGGGAAGATCAAATAGAAGGCTTAGAAGGTCTCCACTCAGATGAGACGGGCTCCGGTGACAATTCGAACGCGGGTTCCAGTGGAGCTGATGAAGACGCTGCCAGGCTGCGTCTGAAACGAAAGCTTCAGCGCAATCGCACTAGCTTTACCAACGAGCAAATAGATAGTCTTGAAAGAGGTATGTAGAATATTATACCTAATCTCGTCCTACATTAAATTAACCAAATATCAAGGAGAAGGTTTGAAGCGCTGCTCCAGCAGGTATCCTCACGATATTTTCCTTAACCACCATGATAATGACTGCCTCAATGGTTTCGTGGCTAGACGTAATGCCGCAGACCAAGGTTCAAATCCCAAGTCGGCCAATAATAAGTTATTGAGTTTTTCTTTCGAAAATTCTCAGTAGCAGCCCGGAGTCTGGAAGTTGGAAGTGAGTAGATTTCCGTGCCTCGTAAAGCCGTTTGTCCTGCACCTGAACTCTTTCCGTCGTGTCGGATTGCCGTCACATTCGTTTATAACAGTTAGGTAATAGAGAGTGCACCTTTGTTGGCGCACACATTTGTGCACTATAATGTGTCCTGCGCAGTTGTCTATCTCTCGGCGGCCGAAATTGTCCTTAGGAAAATTTAAGCGTCAATAGCGCAATGGTGTATGTGGGCCGACTAGCGATGTAAGTCACAGGATCGATCCTGAACTTTTAGGCTATTGTCGTTCCCACTCTTAACACAAGCTTTACGCGAAATTGAAAGGGTTAATAAGATTATTGGTAATTCCAAACGGACATATCATATATGTAGTTACAATTTATATTTCGATTATGATTTCAGAATTTGAACGAACTCATTATCCAGATGTGTTCGCGAGAGAACGGCTCGCGGCTAAGATAGGACTTCCAGAAGCTAGGATACAGGTAAGCTAAAAGTTATTTTTTTTCATCAAATGATGTTCTTGCCGATTCCTGAATTTATTTATCGTGATTTTATTTTACTTGGATATACATATAGACTAAATATCTTAAAATATTTAAAGTGAGTAAATATCTTAAAATTTATAAAAGCATATTTAGATTATCTTCATTCAAATGTATCTACAATAAGACAAATTACAATTTAAAAATTGCACGTAAACATTTTGGACCAGAAAAGGCATAAACAAAATGTCAAAAAGCATGAACGTAAGCGTAACGCGTAGCGCGCGCGCCGCGTTAACCTGACCCGACCTTAAGGTGTGGTTCTCGAATCGACGCGCGAAGTGGCGTCGCGAGGAGAAGATTCGCAGCCAACGTCGCAGCCCCGACTGCTTCACGAGCGCGCAGCCCGCCCACGCGCCACTGGCACACCCGCACGCGCACGCACACCCGCACGCGCACGCGCACGCCGCGCCCGCGCTCCCCGCGCCGCCCGCCCCGCACGCGCCGCACGCGCAGCACGCTCAGCATGCGCCTTACCAGTCGCCGCTCAACGTCGACACTTACAGGTAGTTTCAGCATCACATTCGAATGTTATGTTATGAAATGTTTTATTTGTTCCTACTTATAACCGTACCCGTAACCGTAACAGCCTGTGAATGCCCCACTGCTGGGCTAAAGGCCTCCTCTCCTCTTTTTGAGGAGAAGGTTTGGAGCTTATTCCACCACGCTGTTCCAATGCGGGTTGGTAGAATTCACATGTGGCAGAACTTCAGTGAAATCAGACACATGCAGGTTTCCTCACGATGTTTTCCTTCACCGTAAAGCACGAGATGAATTATAATCACAAATTAAGCACTTATAAACAAACTTCCAATAAATTAATTATTGTTTTGAATATCCTTGAAATATTGTTTTAGTTAATGAAATAGTTTATTAAATTCTATAAAATCAAAGCTCGTGTGACCACGGCAGATGCAACTCTTTCAAAACGTCCAGCATTTTAAAGTTATAATTGCGACACAAACTTGATAAAATAAAATAAAACAGAAAATATAATCGTGAAAGTATAAAGTGCAACTTTATTTATTTCATGCCTTCAAATCAACATCAACATTTAACCTGTTTCTTATTATTTCCAGTCCCCTCACTCCCATGGGCTACAGCACAAGTGGTATGGTTGGAGACACACCTGTTTGTGAGAGTGGCGAGTCCGATCTATGCAAAAGCGGTTTCCTGGGTTATCCTCGGTACGAGTTACCATACCGACAGCCAAACCCGTATGTCAACCACAGCTATCATCATGAACCATCATCGCCTCCTCCAGGTACGTGAACTTATATATATCATTAAATATTTTAAATTTATTCCTGATTATTTTTTTAAACAAAGATTATCAATTTTCTTTTAGAATTAGGCGGTCTACTTGGTGCAGGCGTATCTGTTCCATTAGCTGTACCGGGACAGGACTCTCAGCAGTACTGGTCACGTCTCCAGTGACCCTGGTGGAGCTAGGCACTATACATAATACCCAAGGCACATCAAATACACCTTAAACAAAATTGAAACCCAAAACTTTATTTTTCTGACGGTACAGACACAGTGGTATATGTTCCCAAGTGTTTAATATTATAACAAAAGTAGAAACCTAATGATTATTGATTAATTAATTAATACTTGACGTTAACTATCTAAATTATAAATTACATAAAATATAAAATGAAAACCAAGAGACATTGGGATGGAATAAACATTATAAACAATTGAAAAATATATTTTATTTAAATAATTTCAAATTAAGCTACAACCTTAACCTAGAAGTCCATTAACAATTTTAATATTGTCACCAATGAAGCACAAGAAATATCTCGCACAACCGACTTAAGTATTGTATGAATATTATTTATATTTTATTATACGGAATAGTATAAAGAATTAACATATCTACAAAATTCACGAACAAGAATGCGAGCACAAAAGAAGGCTCAAATGTACTTGTAACTTTGTAAATTAGACTATTTCATTCAAATAAAATATAAGTTTATTGGGCTGAATGTGTTTCTATCGCGAAAGAAAATTGTGTTAGAAAAATCAAAGATAAACTTATTCGTTGTATATTTAAATGGAACGATCTACAAGATTTTAAATTCCTTTGAATTACTTTGTCTGATAATGTGTATGGAAGCGCTAATATTAACTTTTATGTCAAACGTTTTTATCTCTTTGTACTAGAATTTTATTTTTGAATGAAATAATTTAATAAAATACATATGTATAGGTGTTACATTTATTTTATAATATAATATTTTTTGTAGTCTTAGATAAGTTAGATATAAGTCAATATGTATATTTGTTGTAAATCTTTCAAAACAAAATTAATATTATGATGATTCGTGTAGCGACCCTACACTACCAGACTTCATCTCTAAAATATATATTTGACATTAAAAAACTTGTTTTTAACACTGGCAACAAATATGTGTAAAAGTTTTTTTTTTACCATTTTATACAATAAAATTATATGATTGTAAAGAGTTGTTAACTCTATATTATTATATAGTATTATTCTAGCGAATTGATGTGCATATTATACATGTTATAATTTAATTTATAAAATCCTCCCAATTCCCAGTAAATGTAATTGTAAATAATGTTCTTAGGTGTGACTGTTATTTGTGATGATTTCTTAGACGTAATATTCCATTTTTTCTACATACGTGTAATTGCAAGTCCACTATACTTAAGAACAAATAAATTAAAGACGCTAAATTTCAATTATTTAGGGTATTCGTTTCGAATTTATTAATATTAGTTGTAAACTGTATAGGAATTATAAAATTGTGAATAACTGTGTGATGTCGATAATGCATTTTATTGGTTGGATTGTAATTATAACATAAAATACATTTTTGGATCAAATCATTATTATTATTTTATTTCACAACCTACCTTTTTTTATAATCCACAGGACTCATTAATATGGTTCACTTCATTTATCAATAAAATTTATTTTACCGTCTTTCGTCGGTAGACTCATAGGAATTTGAACGCATGTCGCGTTCAAATATCGGGTCAGGAAGTTTCGAGTTTCAATGCCATAAAATATTCAGAAAAGAGAAATTTGACAATGTTCTCCTACATTCTTGAAGAGTTAGGCTTGCACCTGATATCTCTCGTCGAATTGCTTTTTCATCAGATTGTGACAAAAAGTAAAAATAATGTCTGACGTCTCGGCTGTGTTAGCTTGTCCTTGAAATTGACTACACGGGCTAAAAAGTCGGACAATACTTTCTAATTAGACCACCAAAAACTCAATGCTTTATATACATGCAATTAAAATTAACGAAAATATAATGAGTAATTGTATTTGTTCACTTTTCATCAGTTGGCAGTATATATTGTTTACTTACATGCAGATGTGACCTGCCATAGAAAATCAATAATAAAACTAAGTTTGTAAGATTAATAATATTGATTGAACTGTTAAATATTTAATATAATCACATAGAAGGTGTTTACAAAAAAAAAACAACTTTAGTATTAGTATAAAATTAATATAATTAAAGCTCTCAATATTTCACACCGAAGTGACTTGAAAATGTATTTTTATAGATAATTTCTATCTATGAACAATTGAACACAATACATCAACATCACAAGATTATACAATATTGAAGTAATATATTGAATTAATAATTCAATCTAATTTCATCTGAAACAATAATATAATATTCATACCTAAAGGTATGCCTACACGTTTTGGTCTTATTTTAATAATTGAATGAATCACTTATTTTGAGCTCATATCAATGAATATTTATATTCAGAAATATCTTAATTACGTACAAAATCCTACATGCAAAAAACTACATGTAAATTTGAAAACACTGTTTTCAATTATTTTGTACTTTTAATACCAACTAGCACTCTACATTCGTTGTATCATCAATTGGTTCGATTTCATTATCTATAATTGAATTTACAACCTAAAAAGCAACCTTGATCATAATTTCTCATTCAAAATAGCATCGATATCATTGAGCAAATCATTCTCAGTGCTTTCATTTCTCTTTAAAAATTTTTGACAGCTCGCTACAACATCAGGGACATTTTTGACTAAATCTAAGTCTAAATCGGATACAGCAATTTCATTATCATCATGTTCATCACATAAATCCACAATGTCCACGGGTTCAGCTATTCTAGTAGTTTCTAGATCGATGACGTCATCATCATTCATTATTGCTACATCAGAGTGCCCTACTTCTACACTAATAAATTGTACTTCCGTATCGGAGTCGTTTTTACAAGAAATATCATATTCTTCGTCTCTACTTTCACTAAACGATTTAGTCGAGCTCCTATTTCTCACTAACCTAGGTTTAGGTATTTGTTCAGCTATTTTAATTCTCTTAAACTCGTAACAGTTATCTACAAGTTCATTCTGAATCTCGTACAGGTCACTGTGTTCTGACAACGTTCGCTTCCTATTATTAATTTCCTCGTTTCGTTTTGGTCCCGTTTTAGTTTGGCAGGTTTGTACTGGCGCATTCTTGTCAAATTTCTTATAAACAATTGAATTACTTCTGACAACTTTGATAATTTTATCACCAGACGTTGTAATCGTTTCGTGGGTAGACAATTTTCTTTTCCTACTTAAATTTAGAGTTATGGGTGTTTGGTGTATAATTGTTTCCGAGACTTTTTTCCTCGCTTTGATTTCGTCTAAGGATAGAACTTTAAAATCTAACGAGCTCGACCTTTCTGTCGTCGGCTGCTTACCTGATATCTCGTCGAGAGACAACTTATCGTATTTACTGGTTAGGTTCGTTCTGACTATTTTCCGCTCTACAGGTGGCTCGGCTTGAGGGAGGGAATCGTAGCTGTAGAAGGCTGCGGCTTCCGCCTGAATTTTCTCCAAGAGCAGGAGCTCCTGCGATTTCGTGCGCGCAATTTTCTGCGCGTCGTCCGACGAGACGGTTTTAGTAGGCGTCGAGGAAGGGGCACTTTCGTTATCAGACTCTGCAAGAACACACCAAGTAATCGCTTAGTAAATTGTTTTAAACGCGAATGATTTTCGTAATTAATTTTGATACGACCACGATTACTAGCGATGTGTCCTTGTATAAGTCAAATCTGAAAGCGACCCGAGGGCGGGCGGTCAAAAATAATTACAAAAATCATATTATGAAACGAAATTTATTTGCTTGTTGATAAATTAACACAATTTCATTAAAAACAAAGCCAAACTACATTCTTTTCCAATACCGGTTCCTATATCAGATAGTGTTATTAGCTTAAATGAACCGCCTTAAACACACTCAGTTCTACTATTAAACATATCTTGAAATTCTTATACAACCATAAGTCTAAGATTAACATAACAACCCCGTATGCAAACAAGAATATTGCGGTACTAGCACAATCAATTCATTAACAATTCATTATCTAATGAAAGATCTTTTATATAAAAACAAATACAACTTTCCGTATAACCAATAAAAGATATTCCATTAATGTGATATTGTAAACTTTAAGCGCTCGTCTGACACATATGTTCTCAATACATCTATACGGCACTCATTTTATATTTCAATGGATATAAACAAAATAAATATCATATATATCAAAAGTGCATCTCATAACTACATTCTACATCAATTCAATTCAATGCACGACTAAGTCTTTTGACTTTTATAAACAAATTCAAAGATCTTAGTTATCATTTGCATTCAATGAATTTAAAACATTCAAAGACTGTACTTTAAAATAATATTAAGTATCAACTAAAATAACACTTGTTAATAAAAAAAAATAATTATAAAGTAATAAAACTAAATGTTATAATCTATTATTAAAGAGTGAAACAAAAATATATACTTTATTGGAATATACAAAATAATCTTTCGACAATGCTCTATATAATTTATAATCCACAGATTACAATCAAAGCTTGAGCCCGAAGCATTTTAATAGCTTTGTTATATATATTTTTATATAACTTTATCATAATTTTTACTTCACTCTTTAATATAAAATATAACGAAAATAATAATGTTTCTTTAAAATTAAGTAGGATAAATAATTTTTCAAATAATTCAAGAATTAACCTTATATAAAACCTGTAATATACATAAACACTTAAGAGGTACGAGCGAAACCAATATTTTAAAAAAAAAAATGTTGCCATCATATAAAGCAACCATATTTTGTACTAACAATTTTACTGAACATAATATTTCATATGAGTGAATTTAAAAACTTTATTACATTTAGATTATATAAATTAAGGTAGAAAAAAAATCACGCTTATCTATATCTATATCCCCCACCAGTTTTTTTTTTAAATTAAATATGGATTTTATCATTCCATACATAAATAATAATGACTAGGCGTACCATGGACCCTAAACAAATACATTTCATAATCCTGTCCCGTTTCATTGCAGTTCTTTATTATAGGAACTTTGCTATCAGTGCGAAATTATTATAAGAATCATCAGAAGTTACTGTCGCCACACATACCAAAGTACTATCATATTGGTAATTGGAAGCATTATCAGATAATTCCATGAACCGCTAAGCTATCAGTTTTTCGATTATTTATTATATTATATAACTTTCCTAAATTGTTAATACAATCTTAAGCGCGATAATTTTACATAATCGATCGTGCAGAAAGGCTTATTATTTTCTTATTCATTTATAACAAATGTCACATTTATAACAATTAGCCGTTCTGCACGATCAGGGACATGTCTAAACATTTTTTTTTTAAATTTTTTCATAACTATCTACTCACGGTGCGAAATGTAATACGAGGGATACCCACAGTGTGTATATACTAGAGCCCCTCTAAAAAATCCTATACTAACATACAAACAATTTAAAGGCATAAAGCTTTTTTTTGTTTTTTTTTCTTCACTTACAATAATGAGTTATAGTAATCGTGTATATATATTTTTATTTGTATTTTCACATATTAGTTAAACCTATTTATATGTACTTTACTATTAGAGACAAGGATTATATCAACATCTATTAAAAAAGTTTGGTTTCATATTGACATTTCTGTCCATCAAGACTCGAAAGTCTTGAAACCCCAAAATGTTATATAATTTAATTAATATCGTAAATCTACAAAACAAAAAAGCCACAGATATCAATGAAGTATAATTAGCTAAGATATGAAAGAGAAGTACACTATCATTTATTGCACATACAAAAATACCGACTTCACATTTCATATTTTGAGTCGGGAGAGAGCTAGAATATATGACTCTACGACTCATGACATAGAAAGAGTTCAAAGGATTAAACTTTATCCTTTAAATGTCACTAAGTATAAATGAAACAAAAGGCCACCTCCTCAGGCAACACAAACATTGCGATAAATATTTTCGATTCAGTCAACACTAGCTAGCTTAAAACCTCGATATTAATCAACTGAATTCTGCTGTAGCTCTATAAATACTATTTAATTGACTAACCAATAATATAAGAGAAAAATAACCAATTACCTTCAATAATAATAATAATAATCAGGCTCTTAGTAGCAGACTGGTAATTCAATAAATCTACATACTCAGAAAGTAAATTCACATTAAATGTCTTGTATATATTCCAGTCTGCGTTAAAACGAAAAAGATAAATAGAACATTCTTAGTGAGTAAAATAAATAATATTTCTAAGACAATGTTCACACTTGTGTTTTTTAAGAGTTTATTACTTGTGACTGAATTTTCTACTAACAAAAATATCACAAGTGTGAACAGTGCTGAAAATAGCTACTCGTTACAATAGTGTTTCTTTTAATTGCATTGGCACACGCTACGTTTACTGCATCCTGTTCATATTTCATGTCATTATATCCACTGATTATTTTAACAACACTCAATGACAGAATTTATATTTTAGTGCCAAATTCAGCATTTTCTAAAGCACAGTGTTAGTTTAAAAGTGAGCGTTCATTAATTTAAATACTTAATACTACATGCGCTCACTGTGGGATAGGAGTTCTCAACAAACATTACATAGTTCCATTACTATTATGATTTTTGGACATTTTGTCTATATCATTACTCGTAATCATTCGTGTAACATGTTTTGAATGAAAACTCTAGACCCCACATTTCATGTTTGATCTCAACTTCACTGAATTTTAAACCCATGTGTCACAATAATGTCTGTTAACTCACTTCAATGGTTTTAAATATAGTCCGCAGTGAACAGAGACCATAAGCCCAGTCAGACGACTCGAGAATTAAATAGACGCTTCTTATTCTTTCATTTAAATCATACAATTTCTATCCAAAATATAAGTATCTCCATATTGTTGTTGAAAATTTATATATTTCATTTAACTGTATATCTATTGTAATCACATATAATCTTATTTTTGTCTTTCCAATACAATCAATGTGTCAAGCTCACCCTCAATACATTATTTATTGTAATATGATTAAAAATTAACTTTATAAATTTCACATTTCGAATTATAAATTTATTAAACAACCTAAGATGATATGATATAACGCAAAGGGGTATAAAGTATATACACAGTAAGAATCATCATCGATCAGAGAAGCGTCCCTCGAATCGTCCGCGCGAGGCTTAGTACATGTAGTTTCAGTAGAGTCGCATACCTTCCTCGAAGTTGACGACGAGGGGGTCGACGGGCAGCGGCGCATACGGACTGGGCTGCGGCTCGTGTGCATGCGCATGCGAGTGCGCATGTGAATGCGCATGCGCGTGTGCGTGCGCGTGCGCGTGCGCCGCCACCACGCGTCGCGGTAGCAGCTCGCTCGTGCCCGGCAGCACGCCCAATATCGCGGAATCAAGGACCACTGGAAGTTTTACGTGTTATTCAGCAGAAAGTTCGACGATTGATTGTATTATAAACCAGTAATAAATTGTCATATAAAACAGTAATAAATCATAATAGAATGTGAATTATAACACATATTATCATTATGGAGAAAGTAGGAATACAATGAAAAACAGTTGGTTATACAGACCTTGTTGTCTCTGCTGTGGCCAAAGAAGGGGTACCGGTGCAGGAGCAGGGGCGGGCACTGCGGCGACAGCCGCTACACTCGCACTCATAGGCCCGCTCTCCACTAAGGACTCTGGCACATTGCTAGTGACTTGAGCCTGGAATGTATTATATAAAAACAATATGAGTTTTAAGCTCATATGTGTAGAATTGTGGTATCCCATAATCAATACAATTTAAATAAAACAAACTATATTGTGTGTGTTGAAGCATTGTCACATATACAATTACATAACAGCATATTGTTAAGTATGAAATGTTAATGCCTGTTATTCAAAAACGCTATGAATTAGAAAGCCAACCACTTCACATTACAAGCCTGAGTAAGTCAGTGGTCGAAGATCTTAAATAATTTAGAATAATCACGGATTCACAAAGAAATAAAGAAAGAACTTAGGAAGTATAATGAAATTTCTAAGTGAAATATTATTCTATTATGAATATAGATATATTTATCAAGAACTGTTTGTAGTATAGCAGAGCTATTAGTAAATAGCTTGGAATATGTCAATGTAAGGTCTGTTTATCATTTCTGCTTCTTTTTTTGAAGTAGGCTATAGTTAATGAGTATGTATTCATTGTGTATATGAAATGGGCACTGGTGAAACTGTGGGCATAGCCAATACAAATATATATTTGTATAATGCACATTTTAGCTTATAATAAGATATATCGCTGCTGGCATTCCTACCACCATTTCACCCGGTCACAATTTCGACAGAAACTATTTTTAATTTTTATTTGTATATATTTTAATATATATATATATATATATTAAAATATATATAATAAAAGGCTATAGTTAAGTAAATTCAGATATATAACTTTACATACATTAATCATGGGTGCTGGTTGGCTGGGTGCTATACCATCAGTGCGAGCATCAGGATTCTTATGCATAAAAGGACAGTGCTTCTTACGACAGCCTCCAGGCTGATTTTCCCAGTAACAGGGGATCTGCTTACGATTTTTCTAGAAGAAATCACAAAACACTTTATATATATATATATATATATATATGAGAATATTTTATTTTAAGTTTTTCCTTACATTTGGTTTTTTTGTTAAATAAAAGAAAAATGTTTAATGATAAGGATATTTTTTAAATTAAGGGTAATACATAACAATGATATTCGTAATTTACTTACCCTAAGTTCCATATGGCGTAATTTACAGCCTTTATCAAGACATTTGCCTTGTTGCCAAGCAGTGCACATTGTTTCACAGCCTAGGGCTGATGGCTCGTGACGAAATACACAATTATCCCCCTATAACAAGTGCCATATATTTTATAGTATCCTCTATAGACATTATTTTAAAAGCAATGTAATCAATAAGAACAAATTCGAATAGTCCTATTAGATGTTTTAAATTGTTTCGGATTAAAAGCTGTTCCACTTTTTCACTGTTCGATTGTTACACAATTGAAGAACCTTCGAAACATAAACAAAATAATATACAATTGTTATGTAAAATACATTCGATCTATTTTTATTTTCTTTTTTTTATCGAAATATATACACTAATTAAAGCATATTGAGTATACCTTAGTGCACGTGGAATAATAATAAAAATAGCAATCGTTAAATTTCCTCGGCGACTCCATCGTTTGATCGGTAACCCGGGCTCTGCAAAAAATTTTTTGTACACTTAGATTTTTAATAACAACACTTTTCACTGCGGATACGAAGTATCAACTAATTGTTCTATATAACCATTGACCAATAACTGTAATATCGATAATTGTGAGGCACAAAACTAAATTTTCATTTTGACAATACGTGAAGCATGTCGCGGTTATAAATTCCTAATAAAATTATATTAATTAAAAAATTTATAGCACTTCTTACTCACCGTATAATTGGTAAACAAAAATTAATTAAAACAACACGAAATATCTACACAACACCCCTATCTAACATAAAATAATAAGAATGTCACTATTAGAAAGAAAATGTAGTAGATATGGCGGACATGTGGCGGAAGGCGAACTTTCATTTCATTTCACTCAACTCAAGAATCAAGTTGTTAGAAAGTTGTCTATAACAAAATAAGCCATAGAGAAATTTATTATTGATATCTTATTTAATAAATTATTAACAAAAGTATTTAGAACAAGAAAGTAAAATATATTTTAACCTAAAAAATATATAAACTTTTATATATATTTAGTTTATATATATATATTTCCAGGGATTTCTATTTTGTAAATTACTAACGTTGAAAAAACAAAACGCTTACATTATTTCATTCAACGCTAACTTCACAGATATTCCGACCATTACTCCGACGTTCAAACTGCAATGGTTTTTCTCAGTCTGACGTTTCAACACATGGTAATCTTTTTAAACCCATTTAATGCGATGAAAAATATAAGTTTCATCTTTATCTTTATTAGTATACCATTTCAAAACTACAGATTTGTAACTTGAAATAATATATATATAGTATATATATTAGATATATATATTAGATTTAAAATTATAAAAATAGCTTTTTTAATAATTTTACTTTTTACTCTTGAAGCTAAAAGTAGTTGAAAGACATCTGTAAGAGAAGGTAAATAAATAATAAGCAAAATATTCCTTTATTTTTATTATTTAACAAATCCATCCATTCATCCATATTCTACCGGAAAACAGCAGTACTTCGTATTGTTGTGTTCCGGTTTGAAGGTTGTGCGAGCCAGTGTAATTACAGGCACAAGGGACATAGCATCTTAGTTTCCAAGGTTGCTGGCGCATTGGTAATGTAAGCGATGGTTAACATTTCTTACAATGCCAATGTCTAAGGGCGTTGGTGACCACTTATCATCAGGTGGCCCATATGCTCGTCCGCTTTCCTGTTTTATAAAAAAAAAGAAACTAACCCTACTAACTCGTCTTTCGTTTGGTTAAATACTTTAAATTTAGACATATTTTACCATTAATAAGGTTATTACAAGGAGAGGTTTACAGAGTTTTCTGATTCCGTGGACACGGTACTTGTTGAACATGTGCACACTGTGTTGTAATTGCCACCATATCATCCGGATTTTAATCCAATTGAAAGTATATGAATTAAGAATGTAAAAAAGGTTTGCGATCACGCGATCAAATGTGAAAATGAATATCGAATAATTCAACACGATTTAGACAATTACACTGATAGACTTTGATGAATAGAGCTGATAGTGACCTCACTGAGAGCACACATAGTAAATTGGAAGGAGTAGAATTAATTGAGAATTTAAATTATTAAAAGTTTTTATTTGACTGTCATTTTAACAATATATATAATTGTGTTTGTTATATTACTACACGTATAAATTTAAAAAGAAAATACATCAACATGATACAAAAAAATATCTTTTTATGTTATTTTTCCGTAATCTAAAGATATTCACTTATAGAAATAATTGGTGTAATTTATTCAATAAAACAAACTCATAATTGTTTTAACAATTCCTAATAGATACCGGGCTGTTTAGTGCCACAGAGATAGCGCTCTACGAAGCTGAAATTAGTCGATTGTCTTTTTTTAATGGCCGATGTTTATGGCAATATTTATTGACGGATATAAATTATACACTTTTTTAGACCTCAACAATAATAATATTTCAAAAAATATTTCAAACAAAAACAAACAAAAGAATTAAAATATAAGTTAAATTGTTATTAATTTATTAGTTACATACTAAATGAAATTTATACCCTTATGAAATAAATTCAGGGCATGTTGGGTAAGCTTCTATAATTTCCTATATAAGGAAACTTGTTTTTGCTCTTAAAATACAGTAAATTTCGTAATTACCGTTTTAATAATAAATGTGCAAATTGAATTTTATATAAAAAAAAACAAATTATTGTCTATATTACTACTTCTGAAGAATAAGATGCGATTTATCTTATTTTTCATCCAGCGTTGCAGGTTACAAATAATGAACTAAAACATGTGTTGTATGAACTTTATTTATCAATATTACATCATGATTTAATACATTAATTTAAAATAAATAAATGCTCAAGTTATAAGTCGTTTCATATAAAGCAATACTAAAGAGGATATTCGTAATAATTGTCGTTAATAATAAAATATATCTAAACAATGAAAGTTACTAACTTCATGTTATAATGTAGCTGACATTCAAAGAAAGTTTTTCCTCAAGTAACTATAACAAATCGAAGAGTAACAATTGTAAAACATTCAGAGTTCTCTTTGCTTTTATCAACTGTTTAAATTCCAATACAAAATATTTCCGAATCTTCGTATTTTAACAATATTAACATAACAGGCGTAGGATTAACGGAAACATCTGAGTAACATATATAATTTAATGAAAACGAAAAAAAAGAGTGTATGTATACAACACAAGTAGCAAATACTTTAAATTATGGACGAATGTGATATAAAATCAGTCATAATTATATCATAACACTCATTTACATTGAATTTTCATACCAGAGTAAGAAAAAAACAGATTAAAAATATTTTACTATTTACCTTAAGCTTAATTAACACTTTAATTTACGTTTTCTAATCGATCTAATTGACAAATAAATCACTAGTGTCAAAAATATATGTAATTTAAATAACAAATATTAATTTTTACACATACCTGAAGTAAAAAAAAACCCTATGTAATTTCAATGCACATGAGCGTGTACAGAAAATAAATATTTAGCATAAAAATGTCAATGGTCCAAAAAAATATAAAATTGAATAAAATTTGTACACCAATACTGTGGGAATGTTTTTATAATTTAGTAAGTTAATGTAGTTATGATGGGGGTTAAAAATAATTATATAAAGTTAACGGCCTCATCGCAGCTATAAAAGTTTTCTACAAACCTACTGGATGATTGCAAACAGATTCAAACACAATATAACACTGAGTATTCCTCGCAAGACTCAACATGAGAACAGTCTTTAAACTCATTAAAACAAACCAATACAAATTACATAATCAATAATATAATTACAAACACTTCTAAAGATTGCAAGTTTACTCGTCTTTATTCATTTAGGCGTTTGACTTAAAGTCGACTTTTAATTGCTATCTTTAGAAATAATTGTATACAAAAATTTACATTCTAAACGAAATACAACAAAATGGGATTATATATCAATCGTAATTTTCAAATACAATGAAGACTACATTGATTACATACAATGAGAAAAATTCATTTCACTACTGGACTATTTATATATTTTTAGGTTTTTTTCCCCTCTAGAATCGTCTGTAGTTTTCTAGGATACACAATATTAAAATATTTTTATTTATGTTTTACTCACTTATCACTGGCTGAATGAAGTAATTTATTTATGTAGCGTCTATCTAAAATGGGAACGTTATTTTTTAAGCCTGGCAACAAAAGTGTGTAAACATTTAATAGTATCATTCTATAACTAATGGGACAATTTAATTTTACAACGAATAATTGCCACACGTGCATTATATTTAAAACACCGTGTCAAATAGTTATACGTTACGTGGTATACACACATTCTTGAAATGGCAAGACAGTCATATTCTCATGAAACCTACACATTCCCATTACATAACGGTCCCTCGCTATGTCACTAAAATTTCATATGTATACCCTGCTTAAACTATACTGTTTACCTATTGTCATGTTAATTGTACAAAACGAGGGACCTAGGACGCTTTAATCTCACAAAATAGTAACACAGTGATTCACTAGTACTAAACTTACTAGAACAAACAATTCTAGGAACTAAATGAACAGTGTAAAGCGTTGAAATGAATTGGGGGATCCTTCCAACATGGATTTCTTATCACAAGGTTAAAGGAGCGTGCGGTTTACGTTTTTATGTAAAAAGTTTAGTATTATATCGTTGACCGCACGTCATGATCGAATGAGAGCGATGGAGCTGTTTTCCGAAGGGAAGAGTGAGTAGGCCTATCTCTTCGAGGAGCTTTTGATCTGTTGCAGCTTAAGGCGTAGAGCGTCCACCGCAGCTTCGTTTTTCTGAGAAATTGCTTGTGTCGTGTGAAGCTGGAAAATATGAAATAGATTATACTTAACATGTACGATATAGATATAGCCTATTCTAATGACATGAGGAATAAAACAACTGAGGCCTCGAATTGAAACGACATCATTGGTTGATAACTAAAATAATCTATGGTATTAATTATGCATTCGTGAAAAAATTACGTTTTGAATGACGGGTAAGTTGTGATCAGATATTAGCAAACAAAATTAATTCGATATAAGTGGTTAAGTTTATAGTGTTGTATTATAAATAAGATAAAAAAAAAGTAATTTTTATCTTTATCCTTCTGTCATTAGAGTAGGTTATAGATGTTTATCCTCGTCTATTCACTCGAGTTTAGTATGATTGAGCAAAATACGTGATAAATACTTTGAGTAATAGCATTTTACATCATTTCTGGACTATCAGAAATGATGTAAACTCTCTCACATATAGGTTATCACGTATAGGGTTATATTAGAAAACAAATATACATATTTAACTTCTTATAATTTTAGTTTGAATATAATTACGAACAATAGCATAGAATCTCAAGAAAAAAAAAACAATGACATGCTTTTAATCGACTAATGAAAATTATATATTTCTATAAATGAACCATATATTTCTCAAAAAAAAAATGGTTAAAATCTCCAATAATATATAATTTGTCAAGTTGAACAAGTTACCTCTAGCTGTGGGTCGATGCTGTGTGCTCGTGGCAGCGTATTCTCGTTGATTGATTCCGCGAGAGCTCGATTATCGCTGATGGGTGTTCGAGGTTGCGACGACGGATTAGACTCTGTTTTCAGTCCGGCTTTAGCCTGAAAAAAGATATGAATTATATGTATCTTAAACGAAACGAAATATAACAATAAATCTGTCACTGTAAAATAAATATACCTGTAATGCTCTCAACTTTTCTAAGAATATAACATGTGACTTTTCATCATTTTCATTGCTAATATCTGAAATAAAAAGATATATTAAATTTTAAAATACCTGTCTTATAAATCAAAGATTTGTAAAATTATATCATTTCATTGCAAAACAAATTCAAAATGTCCGGTCCAAATGTCTAATATTTTAAACTGCACATTGAAAGTAGTAGTAGCATTAGACATTTCTCTTCTCACCGGAGAAACATTCAAGATTCTAAAGAAAATATATCATGAATATTTGTTGTTGAAAAATTATGTCATTATCATATGGTAGTAGCGCATCGGGTCTGACAATATATTTTTTTTTTGTTACAATGACATATACTACTGGTGGTAGGGCTTTGTGCAAGCTCGTCTGGGTAGGTACCACCCACTCATCAGATATTCTACCGCAAAACAGCAATACTTGATATTGTTGTGTTCCCGTTTGAAGGGTGAGTGAGCCAGTGTAATTACAGGCACAAGGGACATAAAATCTTAGTTCCCAAGGTTGGTGGCGCATTGGATATGTAAGCGATGGTTGACATTTCTTACAATGCCAATGTCTAAGAGCGTTGGTGACCACTTACCATCAGGTGGCCCATATGCTCGTCCGCCTTCCTTTACTATAAAAAAAAAAAAAAATTACCAATATTTTCCGCTTTGTAATCGCTTTTGTACATAGGCATGGAGGCCATTTTACGCTGTTCCGCCACTTCCTTCAGTCCTCGCTCTACGTAGTTGCGGAAATAGAACGACGAGCCTTGCATGAAGGTCCAGATGTCCACTTCAGGGTGACGTTCCTGAAATGATAATAAAGGATTAAAGTTTTACACTACACATCATTTATAATCATATATATATATTTAATGATTTATAATTTTTGCAGTGCCACCTGCCTTTCTTATATAAATAAAATCTTAAATGTATAACTAAACTTTTACTGGTGGTAGGGCTTTGTGCAAGCTCGTCTGGGTAGGTACCACCCACTCATCAGATATTCTACCGCAAAACAGCAATACTTGATATTGTTGTGTTCCGGTTTGAAGGGTGAGTGAGCCAGTGTAATTACAGGCACAAGGGACATAAAATCTTAGTTCCCAAGGTTGGTGGCGCATTGGATATGTAAGCGATGGTTGACATTTCTTACAATGCTAATGTCTAAGAGCGTTGGTGACCACTTACCATCAGGTGGCCCATATGCTCGTCAGCCTTCCTATTCTATTAAAAAAAAAAAAAAAAAAAAAAAAAAAAAAAAAAAAAAAAAAAAAAAAAAAAAAAAAAAAAAAAAAATAAATAAATAAATAAACATTTAAGATTTACCAAACCCAGATTCTAATAGACCAGATTAATATAGTATGTACTTATTCCAATATAATACAACATTAATCCACTTAACTACCTATAACCACATTATTTTGAATTTCAAAGTTTCGATAACAACTTCGTATTTTTTTTTACGAATTCATAATGAATATAAATTTATATATAGGTAATTTTAAAATTGGATGCTATTTTTATTCAAGGTCAAAGTTGTTTACATAATCTTTAATCGACAAGCCATTAATATAGACTACAAAAAGGTGTATAACAGAAATATTACTACACTTCTACTAAGAATATATGATATAGGCGTAAGAGTCGCGTTTATCGTATAGCTGGTGGGTTACCCGCAAGTCGTAGAGCTGCGACAGCGCGTCCCGGTTGTGCTCCTTGGAGCCGATGCGCTTGAGGATGAGCGCCAGCTCCTCGTGCACGGCGCGCGGCAGGCGGCCCGCCGACAGCGCCGCGTTCACGCTGCCCACCGCGCTCGGCAAGCCGCCGTTAATGTTGTCCGATGGGTTGTCTTTTCGTTCGTCTAGTTTCAATTGCTACAATGCATAGTTAGAATGAATATAATTAGTAACTATTCTTCTTCTTCTTCTTCGTCGTGTCACTCTTGTCAGAGCGATCGTGGTCGCCATGAAAAATTAACTATTACAAGTAACTTATATTTTCAAAGGAAGGAAGAACACAATTAATTCTTGCGATAAAAAAATACTGATTTGTCACTTTCATTGTTAGAAATAAACTAGGCTGTAATAGTATAACATTTTAATTTTAAAATTAAAAATAAATAGACCATGTACCTTGAGAACTTTATGTAAATAAGGATAGAGATCGGATTCGTTGACGTCGGGTATTTGTGTGAGATGATTTGTGATCGATGCTCCTTTCATCTTGACTAATGTGTGGACTAGTGTTTTAACAGTTCTGTAAAAATATTAAGTACCGTAACCGTAACAGCCTGTGAATGTCCCACTGCTGGGCTAAAGGCCTCCTCTCCTCTTTTTTTGAGGAGAAGGTTTGGAGCTTATTCCACCACGCTGCTCCAATGCGGGTTGGTAGAATTCACATGTGGCAGAATTTCAGTGAAATTAGACACATGCAGGTTTCCTCACGATGTTTTCCTTCACCGTAAAGCACGAGATGAATTATAATCACAAATTAAGCACATGAAAATTCAGTGGTGCTTGCCCGGGTTTGAACCCACGATCATCGGTTAAGATTCACGCGTTCTTACCACAGGGCCATCTCGGCTAAAATATTAAGTGTTTGTAGTATTTACATGAAATTTAATAGAAAACATCTTGAACTTTTCAGTGCAATTATTGAAGTAGGTTTAATTTTTAAATATATAAGTTTCTTATCTTTATTGAAGATAAGTTTATTTTTTTTAGAAAATCTACAAAGTCTAAAATTAAAATACACTCCTTCATACGTAAGCCGCACACAGGATTATAATGTATTATAGAAATATATAAACAAGCACAGAGCCAGCAACTACGATAAAAATAACATGCATTTCAAAGTAATAATTTATTTTATATAAAGAATAATCAAATATGAATAATGACGTAACAGAGAACCCATAAGTCTTGGTATTATTACACCCACACTTTTCCAATGAAGAATTAACAAAACTGGCATTCATGAGCAACACCACTTTTCTTTGTGTTGCTTTAAGTTTTAAAAATATTTTTGTTTATGAAACAATGTATATTCTTTGTGTATATTTTTAATTTTCAATAAAACATGCCAAGATCATTAAATATGCCAAGTTGTATCTACTGCCACCTGTCGTCTTAATTTTAATAGCTTTTATATTAAGATGTGATGTCTAAATGCAAGTGAATATAAACATAAGGGCCGAAACATGTGTTTCAAATTGAGCTATTTTAATAGTTGTAGTAAGGGTAATCGCTGAAAATATGATGGCAATAACTAATGACACTATTTGCTGTTATATAATACAATTAATAAAAATCTAGCTAAAAATTTTTTTTTATGTCTAAAAGTAGTTAGTTAATTTCATAATAATACTTCATTCTCTATGACTATCACATACAATATAAATATCTTACCGATAAGGTGTGTCACTTATTTCCGGATTTTTCTTCCAGTAGCTATTAGGATAAGCCTTATAAAATAGATGTATCTTGTACAGTACTGCGTCATAATCTATAGAATTGACATCCCACGTTGAGATCATTTTCAATGTCTTCCAGAAACATTTTAGTAATAGATCCTGGTAGCGAGGGAAGGCAGGATCAGATTCGACTATGGAGTCGTGAAGGAGAGATACTATTGCACTGTTGAAATGAAAATATATTAAAGTGTGTAATTTTTTATATATATATATATATAATTTATAAATTTATGATGAACTAAATCATTTAGATTACAATTAATAATAATAGACTACAAGAAATAATAATTATGAAAAAGTAGAACTATAAATATAACTCACCACAATAATGCCGTGCGCGGCGAATGCTCCAACACACGTACACATACGTTGTTTAGTATGCGCACGAGACGCTCCGCGTCTGCCGCCGGTGGCGGTGTGGTGGGTGCAGCTCCCAGTACGAGTAATAGTTCACCGAGTAGTGAACGTAATGCACTTTCACCCACTTGCCTCCCGCAGCCAGCTGTCTCATAGAACTGTGTAATAAGTTTTAATATGTATAATTAGAATTAATTCAGGCACAGAGACATTGAAAAGAAATTTTACTACAATAGATAAAAAAAATTATAATTTGTAGTTTGATGTCCTAATTAACATTTTAGAATCCGGCAGTATAGCGGATATTGGAAAATTTTCCATCCACAATCAGTTTTTGAGAGTATCTTCGCTCCAGCTATATCGCTGCCTTACAATTAACTATTACAGAAATTATAGATATAATTTTTTCTGCAACTTTTGTAGGGTTTTGTTAACATTTCAATCACATGAAAAGTGCCCGCGTCACGCTGTGCTAGCGGAATCAGCAAAATAAAGATGATGATGATTAGCTGCGTCAACTTTCAATTGCATGGCGCATTATTTTTTTGGTGATGAAAAAATAAGCACTAGCTTCGTTCAAGGTCACAAATCCGGACATTAATTAGGACTCCAAATTGTACGAAGCTACCATGTAAGAACTTAATATGTGCTATTTTTTTAATAGATCACTCATTCGACGTTCACTCGCAAATATTTATTGCAAACCATATATAATTGAATATTAAATGCAGAAGTAAAAAGTAATGTAAGTCGAGAACTGACGGTGGTGAGCGCGCCCGCGAGGTACTTGTAGGCGGGCAGCGTCTGGTGCGCGGGCGCGGGCGCCGTGCGCAGGCGCCGCAGCTGCGCCGCCACGGCCGCCACGAGCCGCGCCTCGTGCGCGCCCAGCGCCGCGCCGTGCCCCGACACCAGCGCGCCCGAGATAAGTGACAGCGCGCGGATGGCCGCCTGGAATATTATCATATTATACACGGAGACATTTATGAGCACCGAACTAACGAGCGAATTAAATCTTCCCCTTGTTTCGTCTGTATCTTATCCGTACCTTAAAGTTGCATTACACACATTATTGAAGCCAAGATGGCCCGGTGGTTAGAAAGCATGAATCTTAACCGATAATCGCGGGTTCAAACCCAGGCAAGCACCACTGAGTTTTCATGAGCTTAATTTGTGTTCATAATTCATTCGAAAGATAACATCGTGTGGAAACCTGCGTGTGTCTAATTTCACAAAAATTCTTCCACATGTGTATCCACCAACCCGCATTTGAGCTGCGTGGTGGAATAAACAAAACTTCTCCTCAAAAAAGGAGAAAAGGTTTAATCCCAACAGCTTTTTTATTTATTCATCCATCGATTGCTTTGGACCTGACAATGATACTTAGGCGTGCCTATAACTACCGATTAATCTTTCTGGTATATAATGAAATCAATCTTTTACTACAATCTTTATCAAAAGCTGGCTTACATTGAGATCAGGACTAGAGATAGAGTGTATGGTGTCGGCGAGCTGCGAGTCGTCGACGGTGGGCTTGTGCGCGGGCGGCGCGGACAGCGCGTGCGGGGACACGTGGCGCGGGGGGGACATTGTCACCATACTGGGAACAAATTTAAAAAAAACCTTAATAATAAATATTATAGTATTTATATCAAATGTCTTATATTCAAATTGGACCGAAATAATAAATGGTCACTTCCACTCATAGACATTTACATTTATGGTTAAAGATTCTTTATTATTCTCGAATGAATTAGATTCTCAAGATTCATCATTTCAATCATTAAAGAGATTATTTAAGAAGTACACATCACTCCTGATATTGCCGATGCACTGTCAACGAAGAATCTTTATATCTTAAATGTTATGTCCCTTGTTTTAGTGATGGCATTATAATACACTCATAGACAATATGAGTGTCGGGTAGCATAGTAAATATACGAGTCGAGAGAGGCCGAGACGAGATTGCCTAAAATCTAACCACTAGTTAAAAAACTTAAAAAAAAAATTTACATCTATTTATGAATAAAGAAAAAACGTTAATTATAAATTGCGTTAAAGTATTACCTAGGTCTAACAGGTGCAGTCACATTTCTGACGGTTGAAGCTGGCACAGGTTCATCTAAGAACTTGAGGTCTAGTTCAGGTAGATCAGGTTTACGTAATACAGGTACAGCTGCATCCAATTTTGCTATGAGATCCGGATCTAATCCAAACGGACCAGTTATTATTCTTGGTTCTGGCACTACTCTGTAAAATATCAAACAACGACAAATTAAGAACTGAGCAGTTTTAGATATTTACTAGTCGAAAACATAAACGCTATGAACTATTAACGCACATATACAAAATGAATTAAAGTATTAGGTTAAATAAGCATATTTTTCATGACATTTGTATGACAATGTACGAAAATACGAATGAAAATTTAAGAAAATACATATAAGGAACAAAACCTTCAATTATGACATAAAACAAAAAATTTAAAAATGGGTTTAATAATCTTTATCCACTCATGTCTTCAATTGCTCGTAAGAAATATTATGTAACGTGTACAAACCCACAATAGTTCATTGCATGGTATTTTAGTAAGAGAAGTGGCTATGATTATATGTTTTAGAATTAGAAGTTTTTACGAAATGTACGATAAAATAATTGAACAATATTAACTTACGGCTGTGGTGGTGGAGGCGGTTCATCAATTTCTTCTTCCTCATACTCCGCCGGCGGTGCCTGATCTTCTGCGATGTCTTGTTCCTCCTGCTAAATATTTACAATTAAAATTCTTTATCACCACCGCCATTATCATTTACACTGATCCCATTGTTTTTGGGATGAACACAGCGTATAATAACATTGTAAGGAAAGCCTGACGTTGTGACTTCTTGAGAATATTTTTGTTTAGAGGTTGGTTCCTCGCAACATTGCGAACTGCGCTGGATTGCTTTTAATATTGAAACATAACGATTAAGATCAAACATCTTTTAATTTATACGACACACAGCTGATTGCTCTATTTCACTTTGTCGAAACTGATTGTAACTGTTATATTAATTAATTTAATTCAATATTTTATCAGTAAGTTAACTTTAATTTATGTTTAAAATAAAATTATGTATTGTTATACCATATTGTGTTATCTTTGTTGTAAAGATTGTGAAATGATAAAAAATATATAAGTTTGCCATTATCATTATTTACTATCTATAAAATTTATTACTTTTATCCATTAAGCAATCATGTTTTCTTTATCTTAATGATATGACAATGTAAATTATATTAAAAATATAAAATTTATTCATCATAATAAAAACATTTAAGACATATGTTACGAGTAATGTAATGTTAATTGACGAGCCGGTTGGCGTGGTTCGTAGATACTTGCCTTTCACGCCGAAGATTGTGGGTTCGATTCCCACCCAGGACAGACATTTGTGTGCATGAACATGTCTGTTTGTCCTGAGTCTGGGTGTAATTATCTATATAAGTATGTATTTACAAAAGAAAAGTAGTATATGTAGTATATCAGTTGTCTGGTTTCCATAGCACAAGCTTTGTACAAGCTTAATTTGGGATCAGATGGCCGTGTGTGAAAAAATGTCCTAGGATATTATTATTAATTACAATAATATTTATTATTTTATAGGTATTTAAGATTACCGTTTATCTCTTTCATTGTTTTATTATTTGCTAAAGCTAAGCCAGAATATTTTATCACCTATCAAGGTTGATAAAATATTGTATCAGTAGTATATACTCCGAGCATTTTGATCAATGGGTGTAATTAGCAATAATATATAATATGTTTAACGTTGTTGCTTATTACCTCAGGTACGAGTTGTATAGGCCTTCCATCTGCGGACAGTGGAACTACCATCGACCTACGCTCTTCTGCACTTCGACTCTTACTCGCGCGCTTGATGCGTTCCTCTAGCAAAGACAAATCTTTGTCTGATATCTGAGAACCAAAATGATAATTTTAAAATTAAGATGAGAAAAAACTTTAGTAATCTATGAATGTGCTGGACCATAGACTGCAATATTTTGATGTGCTTAAATGTTTTTTTATTATCTTTATCTATATCTATATAAGCAAAATACCACTCGTCACGAGATCTCCTAAACTATGCGCCCGATTAACTTAAATTTGTCAGTCACTCCTTCCCCGACGTAGACCTCACTAAGACAGATTTTATGCAAATTCTATCCAAAATACATTTCTCTTCTTATCTATCCGTGCGAAGCCGGGACGATTAGCTAGTTATTTTTAACTACATAGCAGGCGGGTAAAATTGGGCTGTGACGTCACAGCTGAGTGCGGCGAGGTGCGCACCTGGCCGATCATCTTGTAGACGCGCTCCCCGTCGAGGAAGTAGGCCGTGGCGACGCAGTTGAGCGCGGCGGAGCGCACGGCGTTGTCGCGGTCGCCGATGTGTCGCGCCAGCTCGCGCAGCGTCGCGCCGCCCGCCAGCACCGACGAGCCGTACGTCTCCAGCAGGTGGTTGATGCACTCCAGGCACTCTGCAAACACCGAAACCGACGTCATTATATGCAGACATACTTAGTAACATCGCTGTATATTTTCTTTCGATATTTTAAATTAATATGTTTTTGTTATCTGGTAATAAGTGGTCTCCACTTACCATAGAAATAAACACTATTAGAAAAATATGTACGTGCCTTGTACCGTTAATGCTTTAACCTTCAACCTTGGGATCTATGATGTTGGTTTTTTATTTCTATTAAAATAGGGACTACATATTCCTGATTTGACTGACTGAACACAGAAATCCGAGGGATGTGTTTGGCGGTAAAATGACAGTGGTGAGTAAACCCAGAGGTGTAAATAAAGGAGAATATTTAAGTTGTCATTTTTACCCGTTCTTTGTCGTGCATTTTTCGATTTTAATCCCTCCATCAGATACCCGAACAGCTTCGTAACAGAATATACCACGCAAATCTGTTTGAATAGAGCTTTGACACCATTCCGTACTGTATCCTTTGGATCGCCGACCTGAAATAATATATTTTTATGCAATATATTAATTTAGTTAAATACTGGACTGCCAACATAATATGGTATAGTAAAATTTAAATACATGTTAAAAAAGGAATATACGAGCCGAATTACAATTAAAAACTGCAACTAAGCTCAAGGTTACTAATGAGATGCGTACTTTGTTTTAAGTATATAAAACTATGTTGACAAAATATAAGAAATAAAAACCTTCAAAACCAGATATGGTATGAAACAATTCGCCTCATACTCTGCCATAGTATAATCACATTCAGTCAGATATTGGAACACCATGGTCAAGTACTCCAGTCCTTTGAGTATTACAGATGGGTTTGTGTCGAAGAACCTCAGTGTTAGCCATTTAAGCACTAAATCCAGATTAGCTACAAGTGCAGATCCGTTCTCATGTAAATCTTCTGACAAGGCTTCAATGGCTTTCAAATGATACCTAAAATTTAAAAATAAATTATAGGATATTTTAAATATTTTGATTTTAAAACTATATTATGTAGTTACTGTTTATAAACAATTACTTTTTTTATTTTATTAAAGAACGACAAATTGCGGTTTTCAAACACATATGGGATGTGTAAATAAAACTCATAATCATGCGTTGGTCTTATTATTTACATAGGAGATTATTAGACTATATTATAAAAATCAATTAAACATGCTCCCTTGTGGTAAACAAGCTCCCTTAGTACAATTGTGTAATAAATATAATCCCTTAATCTTTAGAAATAACTTACTTAATTATTATAAAATGCATGATTAGTTTTAATTAGTACTTTTAACAATTTCAATTACGATTTCACCCATTGATTTGTTATTATAACAATGACCTTATTTATTGTTTAATTTTGACATTTTTAATAATTACTGATGATTTTTTGTTACTTTTGATTTAAATTTGATTAGATTGAATCTTGAAGTGCTATGTACACTTGTAAATGACATGCATATTAGATATACTATTATTGTTTAATAAAATAATTCTTTTCAATGCTTTATATGTATGTTGTAAGTGTGCTATTACAAATAAATAAATAAATAAATGATGTGATTTATCAAAGTTGCGATCAAATCTTGTATTAGAAATATAAGTAAAATTTCTTCTTAATTTTTGTACACGTAATTATTTATGAATATGTTAAGCAAGTTGTTTAATTCTTACCTAAAATCACTGTGGAACATGTTGGCCACAAGTTGTTTGTTTAGACCTGCACTATTCATTTGTTCTTTAAGCAGCTCAAAGAATTCTTCACGCGGTGTCGTGAAGTTCCATTTGAGAACTGAATAACAATGATAGTATGAGATAAATAAAATTTCATTAGTAAGATGGGGGTTGGTCTATCCATGAGAGCTGACATGACCCAGGTTGACAAACGCTTAGATTTAATTGAAAATTGCGGCAAAACACCACTCATCTTATATCATAGTGTGCAAAAAAAAAAACTCAAGAGAAGAGGATGGTTTAGCCCAACAATAGGACGTTTATAGGATATTACTTAATATAATTATTTATAAAAGATGGTCAGCATTAAAATTAATTAAATTAAAATAAAACGTTTTATACAACTTTACCTTTTAATTTTTGATCATCAATAATTCGTTGATTCTTAGCATTGTTATTTGGTAGCAATGGTGTACAATCTTCATCCTCTTTTTTGCCGCGACTCGAAGCGGATGATGGTTTAACAACCTGTATAAATTGATACGACTATGTATTGCGGCTACAAATTATAACTATTTTTAAGCATTTTAACATTGTACTTACCATTGTATCTATAATTTATTTGAAGTCCTTATATACCATTACATATATTTTCTTTTTAGACATACCAATTAAATTTTTTAGCAATCTAGATACCTGTTAATAGTTAGTAATTATAGAATGCAGTGTTTGATAATGCGCAGCGTTCAGTTTTTTATGATACACTTCTCTTCTTGGTTTAAATATTATTATTACTGTGATACACATAATACTATGATAATGTATGAATGTCACAATTTAATACCTTAGATTTGGTGGCTGGTCCACTTTTTTTCTCGGCTTCTTTTTTTAGTGCGCCCGCTGACTTGACAGCTTTAGGTTCTTCCTTCTTAGTTTTCGTAGGTAACGGTTGTACGGGCAGATTTGGTCGGGCTTTATCTAGCGCCGCTTGTACTACGGATTTGGAGCCCGGCTAGAAAAATATATGTTACTTAAATAAAACATTTTACAATATTATAGGATATCATACGAATCATACTATCTAACCGTAAAAGTAAAAAAATACTTTCACCTTGAATTCACATGATATTAGAGCTCAAATAATGAGATGCAAAGATTAATATTTCTCAAAGTAATGAGTGGATTTTAATTTTTTCTTTAAATTATTCAAGTAGTATGTGTCATTATTATTAGTAGATGAGGCGACCCACCTTGAGCTTGTCGAGCTGCTTATGCATGTGCTCGTAGCCGAGGTGCAGCATGAAGGGCAGCACGCAGTCGGCGGCCGCCTTGCGCACGTCGGCCGCGCGGTCCTCTACGCACGCGAACAGCAGCGGCACGCACGACGCCAGCTCCTCGCGCTGGAACGACTTCGGCGGCACTGCGGGCCGCTTCGTGCGTCAGCATTTCCCAATTTGTTTGGTGGGGCGGTTATTAAAATGCATGCAAAGCATTTAGTGCAATACTGGTATAAGCTACCATCTTGGTGGTTGAGGCGTTGACGTACTCGATTGATTTATCATCCAAAAATGTATCCTTAACAATGACATACATGGGTTGAAAAAGGGTCTCTTTATTCAACACTGCGGGAATCATGTGCCAATCACAATTTATAATTAGTAAGATATAGTCAGTTAATTAAGTTGACATTTCTGCATTTCAGTTCAGTGGATATATTAAGTATATAGAACAAGGCTATTATACGACATATTTGCTTCCTTCGCAGGTCTAAATACTTTACGTTAGAACCGATGTTAGATTTTCAAGAGCAAAAGGTCGCCGTACCGCTGGGTAGCTTGTCGGCCAGCCACTGCAGCAGCGCGGCGCGCAGCACGGGCGAGCCGGCGCGCAGCGCGTCCAGCACCATCTCGCCCTCCAGCGCGACGTGCGGGCCGGCGGCGCGGCACCACGCCTCCACGCACGACACGGCGGCCGCGCGGATCCACTGCTTGCTGTCGCCGAACGCTGCCGGGGGTGCGACATTAAAACATCTGTCTTTATTCAGAAAATTTAGCAGAGCGTTTCCACTAAACGATTCAATTTTGGCAAAGAGTTGTATTTATAAAGTTTCTAGATCAATTGCACTTCATACTGAATGGCACTTTCAAAGTGAAATAAATTATATCAAGAAATGAAATTCATAGCCTAAACCTGGGGGAAACCAGTCACATAGAAAAAAAAAATTGTACCTTGGAAAAATGGTGGGAAAAACGTCCTCACGTGCTGCTTGCATTTCGATCCCATTGACGTAGCTAGAAGTTCACATATTTGCAACGCACTCTGAGCTAATTTTGAGTTCGAGTCGAGAAGCCGCGCAACCAGTGCGGCCGGAAGTTCACCGAGCGTTGGTTTGATCGGAGATGAGTTTGTTATTATTGCCTTCACCTTATCCAGGGCTTCATTGCGAACCTGTAGTAACACAAGAGAAATTTTTACAATATCAACTAACTACAAAATAACTAATCTTAGTTTACAAAAACAAATGAATAATAGTGGTTTTGAAATTCTTCAGATAGAATGTTTTACATAAATGCTTGTCATCAGACACTAAAGTTGCTTTTTTCTTTTTATTAAAATCAATCGATATCCTATTAACATATATTCATTGAAATTACTGCTACACATTCCAAATGGAATAAATCTATGTACCTTCCAGTTCTTATCGTTGATTTCTGCCACCAGCGAATCTGTGATAAGTGGCGCGATGTCGGTCCGGGGTCGGTTGTCGTCTAAGGCGACTGGCTCATCCTCTGCACCCTCTTCGAATGCGTCTTCAATTTCATCACCTACTGAGGCTTTGCTTGCAGACTAAAATAAAAATAATTTACAGTTATTGATTTTTTTTTTTATATTTTGTCTTTGAATTGATAGAAATAGTACAGTAAACATCACATAATAATAATTATTAATAAATATAGAAGAATGATTAGTAAAATTATCCATATACCTTGCTAACTCTGCCCATTTGTCTGGTCGGCGTCGGAGGTGTACTGTTCGCGTATTTATCGATTTCCAAACTTATTAATTGCTTTGTCGCAGGTTTTTCACTGTCGAAATTATTTATTAACGACGGTCCGACATAGAGCGAAAGAATACCGAGGAAGTTAATTGCTGACGTCCGGACATTCGGGTTTGTTGCTGAGAGAGCTTTCTTTGAGTGAACAACTATCGATTTGACATTCATCCTGTAATCAAAGATTAGTAAAGAAAATGTTCTATAAATTCTATGTTTTTTTTTTTTTTTTTTTATAGAATAGGAAGGACGAGCATATGGGCCACCTGATGGTAAGTGGTCACCAAACGCCCTTAGACATTGGCATCAACCATCGCTTATAGCCAATGCGCCACCAACCTTGGGAACTAAGATTTTATGTCCCTTGTGCCTGTAATTACACTGGCTCACTCACCCTTCAAACCGGAACACAACAATATCAAGTATTCCTGTTTTGCGGTAGAATATCTGATGAGTGGGTGGTACCTACCCAGACGAGCTTGCACAAAGCCCTACCACCAGTAAAGTGGTCATACAGTTACACATATCACAAGTACTCATGAAGTTGAACTTGCAAGTGCATTTTTTTTTTAAATTTAAAATATGCCACCTCATAGTAAATAGTCACCACCACACAAACACTTTGGCACTGTAAGAAATATGAACCATCCCTTACATAGTCATTGCGCCACCAACCTTGGGAACTAAGATGTTATGATCTCTTGTGCCTCTACCTTATGGCTCTCTCGTCCTTCAAAGTGAAACACTGCAATGTGATAAGGATGATATCTACCCAAACGGGCTTGCCCAAAACTGGTGATGGTTACACCACCAAGTAAATTAAACCATTGTACAAATTTTCATTAACAACATTATAGAAACCTATTACGAATGCATTTCGACGATACAAAAGTATCAATTTTCATTTTGTGGAGATGCAGCTGTATTAGTGAAGAGTAAAAAGTAAATATAAATCGATATGATACAAGGACAAATGTTTTTATGTACATTTATGATGTGTTTTGGTAATTTAGCACTTACGTAAAGCCAAACTCCTTAATGGCAATCGACATCCAGTTAAACAACTCAGACTGGACTTTCGGATTCTTTTGCGAGTCCATAGCGAATGTTAAGCTTTCATTGATAATGTGCTCTAAGCCACAGCTTTCTGCTAACGAAGTGAGGCACTCAGCACAGATAGTTGAGCAAGAAGTTTCGCCAAGCTTCGTGACTATATCTTGAAGGACGAAATCTGCAGCTGTCCTGTGTTAAAAAAAACAATGCTTACTAATAAAGCTTACGGAATTGCAAATTATATAAAGTAAGAAAAAAAAAATTTGCCGGCTGGTTAAGATAACGTCCGTGCGAGAGGGAACGCTCGTGAACATGTGGTGAACACAAACCATTTCCAGTTCCCAGTGGCAATATTTTGCTTTTAATATAATTAGTACTATAATAATGAGAGATTATATAGAGATTATGTTGCATGTTATAACTTGTGCTTTTTTATTATAAACTTATTTTTAACAAGATATATTTTTAGTTTTCTACAAACGCAATAGAGGAAAATAAAATTAAGACAAAGTATAAACGAGCTGAACTCACGTGGAGACGGGGTAGTTGTCGGTGATGTACTTGCAGGCCTCGAGGCGCGCGCGCAGCACCTGCACGTTGGTGTCGCGCAGGCCCGGCTTGCGCGCCAGCACGCGGTACAGCAGCTGCGCGCCCGCGCCGCCCGCCGCGCCCGCCGCGCGCGCCGTCGCCTGGAAGCTCTGCACGGCCGCCAGCCGGCTCTTCCAGTTCGTGTCCGCCAGGCCTGGCGCGGTCAGTGCGGTGAGTCACTATCACGTTTATCGCTTTCCGATTTTTCTCGTTGAATAAAAAGAAAAGGAGTATTGTTTTCGTTTGCAATCGGAATACAAATGACCGATTTGATATCAATTTATTTGATTACCCATGAGTCAAATAACTGCTTGAAATAGCTGCTCACATCACATATAGTATTTATATGAATTTAAGAATTATAAAAACTATAAAACGATATCATACTAATCCGTTTGTTATTTGTTATGTTGTTTATCTCTTGAAGTAAGAAGACCTAGTATCTCCTCTAATGATTACCATTAATAACATCAGGAGGAAACAGCTGCTCAGCTTTAGCGTCGACCTCCTCGGGAGACATCTCCTGTTCTCGCGGAGGACTCGGCTGACCTCTCGCTGCGACCTTCTTGGTTCCACCCACTGGTTTCTTAGCTGCTGTAATTAATTTTATCAATTAATAAAAAATGTTACGATGACATATAGTTTATCATACCATCATTAATGAACATGATCTTTTTAAATCAACACTAATATTAAAAATCCAAAAGTCTGCCTGTCTGCTACGCTTTCACAGCTAATCAATAAAGCAATGAATCGATTTTGATGAAATTTGGTAGGAGGGATATAGGCTATTTTTTTATCTAACACATACCATCCTCCCCCTATTACGCGCGAGCGTAATCGCGGGCGAAAACTAGTACTAAACATAAATGCATCAAAATACTAACCAGACGCAGGTCGTTTGACGGGTTTGGGTTGAGCTGAACCAGCGGCGGGCTTGGTGTCTCCTTTTCCGGACACGGGCGCTGATACTTTAGGTTTGGTATCTTTTTTCGGAGCTGCCACTTTTACTTTTATTTCCGCCTGTGATGATTTAATTGATTTTTTATTTCGATTTTTTAATATCATTATAATTTATCTTATTATTACTTAATTTGTACAAAGAGTAAGTGTAATTTTATAATATTTAAATGTAACATTTAAATAGTATATATAAAGGCATGGTACAATCTTTTTAGTATTGAACATAACTTAATAAATATTAGATTTAAAGATACCATTTAAGTAAGACAAAAGTAAGATTACATAGCTTTATTCTTTACCATAATGTAAGTTTTTAATTGACTTTATTTGTACCTTTTCTGCGAATTCTTTTATCTTTTGCTCTTTCAAGTTGTCCAATTTGCCAATGTGTGGTGCAATGTTCTTTTCGCCGACTAATTTTGTAGCTGTACCTAGGGCTTCTGCAGCCGCATCACGGACGACGGGATCTAGTTAAAAAAAAAAATTAGTACTATATTATGTGTATAGTTATGTATTTTATTTCAAAAATACATTACACAATTATACATACTCTGCGAATACGGTTTGAAATTATAATAAAGTATATAAGCCTCACCGGCGCTTTCGAGTAGTTTCAATAACCCAGCCACATAGGCTTTAATCAGCTTCTTGTTGAAAGCGGCGGGCTGAGTGTGACACAGCGCGCGAGCCAAAAACAAAGCGCTCTCCGCTTTTATTGAAGGATTTTTGTTGTCGAAAGCTGCGAGCATATCTTCCATGATTGCTTCTAGGTTTGTCTAGAATATAAGTTAAATTGTTTAAGAAAACAATAACTAAACAAAGATGTTAGATATTTAACAAATACAATTTAGCAATAAATATAGGGTTCGACTGTAAATAGAAATGTGTTGCTAATAGTGTTAGTAGAGTGTGGATTAGTTCACATTCAATCGCTATATCGCTAACATTGGCATAAAATACACAAAACAGAAAGATTATATAAATATTTCATTAGTAAATAAAGATTTACTATAATATATATATATATTTATGTTTGATTTATAAAGTCATATCAAGTTATTTAATAAGTATCAGTGATTGTCCTAATGGGATGAGGTTCCTTATAACCACAAATCTTGTTTTCATGATTGGAAGTAATGTGTCGTGTAAAGTAATCTCATTGGCATAATGATATTAACTTTGTTTTAACATGGAAATCTATTACGAGACACATAAGAACTACTTATTATTATGGCAGTAGCTTATCATTTAAATAATTTGTAAAATGAAGATTTAAAAGTGCTTGTCAGAGTCAACTCGGACAATGTAACAAAGTAATTTATCGTACAGCAAATAAAAGAAATACAATGGTACAAAGTATGCAACTTTAAAGATCTGTACATATAGGCGGTCTTACTGCTGAAAAGCATACAAAAATTTATATTTTAATTCGAACTTTTTATTGAAGATATACTGATGATTTTCAATATAGAATTTAAAGCCAAATATTGTTTTATCAGTAGCCAGCAGGCGGTAGGCGAACCGTCACGGCAGGATGCGCAAGCGATCCCATGACGCCCTTTCAGGAGACGGAGTGGGTACCGCTGGTTTTTTAGTGGGTATTCCAGCACCTTCAGCGCCCGCGAGTCCCACATACAAAATGCGTAAATGCGTTTTGCAGCTAGAAAAAAGGCAGCAAGCGAATAAGGTGCAGCAGGTAACTCTCACCCAGGGGTAGATGGCGTCGACGGCGTCGCGCAGCGCGGTCACCACGGCCGGCTTGCGCTCCTTGAACTTGTCGAGCGCGGCCTGCACGCACACGGCGGCGTAGGGCGCGAACCGCGCGCGCAGCCCGCTCGCCAGCGCGCCCAGCAGCCGCCCGCCCAGCGCCACCAGCATCACGTTCGTGTCCTTCGTGATCACCTGCGGGCACCACACTGTATGACTCTCCTAGGCGTAGGTAGCTCGGCGCTACTGAGCGACTTGGGGTCACATTCACTTTAGATCGAGGCATTTTATTATAGTCTCTAAGGAAAAGTTCTTTTTACATTGCAGTTTGTTGGAGAAGATACAGGTTACAAACGTAAAAAAAAAATTATTTATCCTATTTCAATCCGTGATCTTCGATCGAGATCCGTGTGATATATATATAATCTCAGTTTTTTGAAAACTAAAGCCATGAACGGAATTTTTTGCAATACCAAAGCTCATCTTAAATATAACGCTTTTTCCTATTGCAATAAATACAACGAATATAGTTAATATCTTCCTAAGACGTGACAAATATTTTCAATTGATGTCATTAATTGCGTATGCAAAACAATATGTAGGCAGTTCCTGTCTCAAGGTCAATAAAACCATTGTTTAATGAAAAGTTATTCTGTTGTCTCGGAATGAAAACGTCACATTCCATTCGTTACATGGTGTGGTAGTTTATGACAGCTTTGCTGCTGTGTTTTTTTCTGAGGTATTAAGTATAACTGGTAGTCCTTTAGTTATTTCTATGGAAAAAAAGTTGGAAAAACCTTTGTATTTATAATAATAATGATAAATGCGAATATAGAGCATTACCGAACATAATAGTATTTAGCAAACATAAAACTTATTTTAACTTTACTTTATTAGTAGCCAGGTAAAGTTAAACATAGGCAAAGAAAATCTCAGAAAATCCAATATCTTTCTTAAAAAAGTATCTAAATTTATTTCATTCAAATTATCGATATTTTAATGCCTTTTAAAGCAGCGAAAAAGCATAGATTATAGTGCTTGAGTAATAGTTAAAAAAAAAAAAAAAAAGTATTTCCATATATTAAGATTTATTTTTAAAATGATAATAGAAGGATAATAATTTTTTAATGTATTTAAAGTTGCTAGTGCATTACTTTCAAAACTTTATGTATGTTTATAAAAATCTTAATATGTATTCAAAAATCTATTTGAATATTATTATATAGTCTATACTCATGTTTGCCTGTTCCGCTTTTACGGCTAAATGATTTTGATGATAATCGGTAAGAAGCAAGCAAACCATATAAGACAAGTATTCATTGAATTTTCATATTATAATAATTAAATAATAAAAATAAGTACAATAATTTTTGATTTACAGATTCAGTTGATTTATACATAAATTACGAAATAGTAAGAAGTGAATATGAAAATAAGTTGTTTCATTTAAGTATTAGTTTAAACATTACCTTTTTCAATGCTCTGACTAAGTCCGCATAGTCTCCAGGTTCTAATTTGGGAGCATTTTTCAATAAATTGTCCAATGAATCCAGTGCTTCCTTCCTATCTTGCCACTTCTTAGCCTCAAGCTTGTCATAAAAATCTTTGGGTAACTTGGATAATATTTCCACCGGATCGAGCAAGTCATACGTATCCACTTCAGCTGAATCACCGCCGCCAGTCTCTGCGTCCTCGTCATCAGCGCCCCCTGTAAAAATTTAAGAGAATTATACTCATATTCATTCTGCCTCGTTCAGATATGGTCAAGTGGCTAGATAAAAGGACCGCAAAGGCCGCAGACCATAAGGTCCACTAATCTCTCTTGAGATTGGCCACCATGGCCCCTAATTCCTCCAATCGGTCTAGAGGACATTATACTCATATACTAAAACCGCTACTGTAGTAAAAATGTATTTTTAGCTCTGATATATATTATATATCACTAGCAAATGGTTTGTGTGTGCTTGAGATACACAGCGGGAGCGCGTACCGTCGGGCTGGTCGGGCGCGGCGTCGCGCGCGCGCGCCTGCTGCGAGCGCAGGTAGCGCGACGGCGCGGCGCCGCCCGCCACGAACGACTCGCGCAGCTCCTGCTGCACCACCGCCTGCAGCGACGCGATGTGCGGCTCGATGGCCGCCCCTATCCATCTGCGGACGCGACACCGCTGTATTACTGCTTAGAAGAACTAATAGCGATACTGGTTAGGGACTTGTATCTGTTATTGAAATCTCGCTTGCTCGTGATTAAGTTTACTATCAAACATCAATGACCATTGCTAGTGTAAGTATAGACGAGAGGAACGTAACATCTTGGATCCAACGTTAGGTGACGGTCGTAGGTCTATAGGCATTAGCCACATAAAATCAGCACCTCTATTTGACCAAAATATAATATTACATAAATATGAAACAATAAATTGTTTAGACATTGGTACTGCATGATCTAACCATGTAGGCAGGCTAAATAACATTAAATTTAATGTAAAATATAATTATAAAAGTACCATGCATGCCAGTCAAATTTAACCTAATATCTGTGTACACTTTCTTTAGTTATCGATATTTGGGAATATAATGACTATATATATCATGATTAATAACATTAATAAAACCTTTTTTATCTTACATATTGAAAGGATTGCAATTAACATGGTTTTTTTAATATGCATTGTAATGTGTCAGTTGTTTGGCTTTCTTTTAATGCGTTATGTTCCTATTTTACAAAATGTTGCTTTCATGATTAAATTCTTCTTTGTTCAAACCCTCTTCCCAGTTCAGCTGGGGTCGGGTCTCCTTGTACATCTGCGCCAGAGCTTTCATGATTAAATAATTTTATAAAAATATTTAAAAGATAACATACCTGTGCATTTCAACAACAAGAGCTTTCATTTCATCTCTCACACCTTTGTCTCGATCAGCTAGTAAGATAGGGATTTTTTTAACCATAGGCTTAATAGCTATCACTTTATTGCCAAACTGCTTGAGGGCAGTGTTCAAAGCTGATACACAGGCTGCTACAACTTTGGGATTTTTTTGTTCCATTCCTTTGAGGAGTTCTTCTTCCACAACCTCATGTTTTTCGATTTCGATGTACATTAAAGTAACCTTGGGAAAAATTACAAAAAAAGGCTTAAATAATATAACCTACTTTGTCTATAACAATGTGAAGCAGCAGAATACTATAATTGAATCCTTAAATATACTATATATCATTTCCCTATTATTAACATTGTAAAAATATATAAATATGTGTTACTTATTGTTACATATGGCGGGTGCTCAATGGATGCGACTAGCACAGGACTGGGAGAATTGGCGCGCCTGTGAGGAGGCCTATGTCCAGCAGTATAAATGTGGGCAGGATAAATGTGGGCTGAATATGATGATTGTTATTTAAATACCTGCAGAGCAAGATCCTTCGTCTTGGTTTTGGGTGCGGCTATACATTTTGCAACAATACCAGACATCACCTCACCGGTTGTTTTGCCTGCATGACCGCAGTTTTCCACAAAAACCAAAGCTGCTTCCAAACCTAGACATGATATAAATAGTTAAGTATACTGTGATACATGCAAAACATACATGAAAACTAACTTTCGGACAACTACAATGGAAACGACGGATTTTATCCATGCGTCACTTACAAACTCCTTTTGGTATACAAACTCATTTCTATACTTTTTCTGTCTACATTGACAGGCAGTATTGTATTTAAATTTTTATATTTTTGATCAAACGCAATATTCGCAATCATAACTTAATTGTAAAATAAACTATTTTATTTTTAATTTTGAACTAGATTGTCTTTTGTAAAATCAAGTCAAAGATTAGAAATTTTGTGTTATATCCGCTTTTATGAATTCACAACATAAACAATTAATATATAAAATATGGGCTACTTTGTAACTTATTCAATATACACTTTCGTATACTTAATATTATTTATAATGCTACTACAAGATAGCATTTTTCTTGAGTAATTTTGGTTTATCTTTACTATTTTTGAAAGAGCAAACTTCCTGCCTGACTGTTTGAGGAAATTAAGGTCCAGACATTTTAACTGAATAAATATGTTACTCATGATGCACCAATTTGATTCAATTTCGTTAATATTTTGTGAGAAATAAAATGAATCATGATTATAATGTTTTATTGAATCCAATATAAAAATTAGTGAGTAATTTGAGGCCAGTAAGTAAATTGTTTCTTAATAAAAAGTAGAAGTAATTGAAAAAAAAAATTTAAACTTTAGTCATTCATTCAAAAACTTTAAAAGCCCGAGAAATGCTTTCACTTGTCCTGATTAACAATTGCATGACAATTATTACGAATCAATTATGATCTTAATTAATGTAGCAGTTGTGCTTTAATTACTTTCAAATAAATTTAAATGTGCTGTACTATTTTTTTTAATAGAAGAATCTAAATTCTAACCTTTTTCTTGTGCAACAGCATTGCTGTCGGTCACAAATTTCTTAATAAGTCCCAAAAACTTATTCCATTCCGGTGCTTTTTCATCATCGATTTGGTTGAATAGTTTTATGGCTTCCTCGTAGCCAGCAACTCTTGCTTTCCATAGTTTGTGTACACATTTTTCTTCTGTCGGTAATTTTTTGTATTCATTCTCATCCTCCATTTTCAATATTTAATCTTAACTGAAATTATTAATAAAAAATTGTAAAAATACAGATATTTATTTAGACTATCATACAATAATTATATTTTAAAAACAAAGTTAAATGAAATATTATATGCAAATTAACTTAAAAAATTTAAATATAACTCAAAACAAATAACCATTCTTCCATTACTTAGAATTAATTACATTAACAAAATATTAATAAAAATGATAACAAAAAGAACACAAAACTATCTGACTGGTATTAAAGCCAAGAAAAACAAGTTCAAAGGAATCTGTATTTAAAATAACTATCATAGTTATAACGAAATATATTTAAGTACAAGTTTATTATCATAAAAAAAAATTAAAACTCAGATATTTAATTTTTTACCAATTATTATAATTACTTGTTATGAAACTTTAAAACAAACTGCAGACTATTTCCCTATTACCTCTCAAGGACTATATCTTTATAAGGAATTTCTTAACCGATACATTAAAGAGACCAGGTTTTATATTTATATGGATTCTAGTTTACCATGAGAACAATTTGTATACTAAATATGCATCTGGTATGACCTTTAATGTGTTTCCCTTACAAGGTCAAGGATTGCAGGCATTTAATGCAGTATGCATGTAAATTGCAGCAAGATGGACAAAAGTATATATTAATGAGTAAACAATGTAATAACAGTGATTTAGAGAATAAAGGAACTTCACTAGCATCAATAGACAAAAATAATATAAATTTTAAGATAATTTTGATTCAGTATTTTAGTTCAGGTAAATGTATTGATCTTTTTAAATCTATAGGTCTTATTATTGTGTCGTATTGGATGTATGCGTAGTTGGCACTGTATTATGGAATATGGATAGGAAGACGTATATCACTCGCAGATGATTCAACCAACCAACGGTCTCTTTCTTTATTTGTCATAATGGCTACATGGCAAATTTTATGAATCAGTTCAATAGTGGACCGGTTCATTAATAACCGCATCAAATTTAAAGCGAGATGTGAAATTGGATCACATACAAATGAAGCAAACGCCCGACAACGGTCACTTTCTACAATACAAACAAAATTTATCGAATGTAGAGAAACTTACCGTTATATTGCCGTTATTATTATGTCAAGGTGTTTTAAGAAGAAAAATATAAAATCGAAGCACGTATAAATATTTCACATTATCTAAGCTGAGCTAATCTTTCAACCGACAAAAAGAAATTCTTTTTAGACGTCGTTTTTTTTTGAGTTTGCAAATTGATAGAAAATGGACGTATAATAAATGTTGCCACACTCATATTGGAACTATTTTTGACCCATATAAGCAGCTGTCACAAATCTTTTCCAGATTTTTGTAAAATATAACATTTAAAATAATTAATGTTTCAAACTCAAAATTTGTTGCTTACTTCAATAATAAGGTAGTACATTAAAACAAAATGGTATTATTCAGTTATAATATAGTTCGTTCATTTTCTCTTAGTCTATGGTTTAAACACATTAACTTTAGTTTTGTTTACAAATCATTCATTCACTCTTGTCGGAATATGAACGGTTGGAATCAGGCAGCGTTGTATTCATTCGTTACTTCGTTCAAACATTTAAATAGTATTGAGAACGTCTGGGCACGAGACGTGTGTTGCGGTTTTGTCGTAACTACTGTGCGTTCGCAGTTCTTACAGCCAATATTATTAGTAACATTTATTTACAAGTTTATGTTTATTTTTGTCTGTGCACTTTAAGTGTATATTTTGTTAATTGATATATTGCGGAAAAGTGAATATCATTAAATAAACAAACGGTAATGTTGTGTTTTCGTTTGGTATTGGGGTAAGATTACGTTACAACTGGCTGCAAAGAGAATTTTTAACAGCTGTTCGTGCATAGTATGCTTCATATTGTAAGTAAATAAACCTTTATTTCCTTTATATCTCTATTTAGTTCAGTAGCATAATTTGAAATGTATTTAAATGGTTACATCTTGAACGCTTTTTCAATCGGCGGGGTTTTTAAATAACCATTTTGCGAAGTTTCCTGTACATTATTTTGGTTAAAACAAATAGTTCAAAATTATGTTGTTCATTCTTGGCATTTACAGGTTTAACGAAATTACCATTAATTTTAAAATACTTAAAGTTCGGTTTGTGTTCGACTAATTATTCTTTATCTCTAGGATGTAAGAACAATAAGTTCGAAGTTCGTTATTTGTCACGTACAGAAAATAATCTTGCCGATATTATGTCTTAATTTGAATCACATACTTTTTTGTTCTTTTTATATATAATTTTTAATTGTGAGCAACATTCTTTTGTAATAAACTTGTTATAGTCATTGCGGGCCATACCTTTTTTCTTATTTTAATGTTTCTAGTACACAATTATAATATACATAGACCGCACAACTAGTCCTACACATTACATGATTAATTGTTACATACATTTTCTGTTAAAACATTCAATTGTAAGAGTCGATTCTTGTGAACATATATTATAATAGATTTACTAAAAATATAAAAAAAGCCTATTTTAATTTAAATAAGAGCGATGTCGACGTTGATTACATTGTTAGTTTTATATGAAATACGTAAATGAACTTATGTATTACTACTTGTATATAGTTGTTATAATTTATCTCGGTACTCTTTAGTTTAAAAGTATACATAACATTGTCGTGTGTGATTAACTTATTGGTCAAAATCTAAGCTCAAATTATACATTAAAAACCAGTCGAAACAAACGATATAATACCCGGAAAACGTTAAATAGAAAAACAATTTAATCAAACAAATAAACACTTTGTGATAATAAAATCAACAGTCTTCATTACAATGATAACAATACACTTTTAACCCACTTACTTATAATAATTCAAATGACTGTTTTAAATATATGTATATAGTTGCTTATTTATAATTTACCTCATTTAAAAATATATACAAACAAAACACTATCTCCGTCTTGCGTTCGAGTTAAAAAATTGTAAGCTTTTTATAATTAAATATGAGTCGAAATGGCCCAATTGTTAGAATGTTAATAAACGATTTCGGGTTCAAACCCACGAAAGCACCACTGAATTTTCATGTGCTTTATTTGTGCTTAAAATTAATCTCGTGCTTAGCGCTGAAAGAAAACGTGAGGAAACCTGCAATTAAACCCGCATTGGTGCATGTGTTGAAATACATTTACACCTTCTCCTCAAAGGCAGAGGAGACCTTACTCTAGAGGTGTATGTGTGTATCTGGAGGTGTGTGTGTACTAATTGTACAGGGTTCTTTAAATAAATAAAACAAAGGGATTGCAATTCATCTGTCAAAAAGTAGTAAGGAGTAAGTTGAACATACAAAATCCTATTTTATCCGCAAGGCTCAGACCAAATAATAACTTATTCCGTAGCCATGAGTTTAGTAAATATAAATAAGTTAAAATTTAAAAAAGTCGTGTAAATTGTAAGTAGGTTTGTTTATCTGTAACCATTTATTAGTTAGAAGATAAAAGTATGCTATCGCGAAATTATTCGATGTTAAGTTTTAAAAATGTAACCGAACGAAGATAATATTTTTCGAATTATGTTTACCATGTGTTCTCATCATGATAGTTTGATTAATGTCCTAATTACGAGTACAGAAAATCATTCTTTACATCGACGGTAGCCATTAATAGGTAAATAAATATCGTTCAGATCAGTTTATACTTAAGAAAAAATTATATCGACATTGACGTACTTGATTAAAATTTAATTTTCAATCTAGTAAAAGTATGTTGTTCGTCCTTATATATGTATCGTCACCTGTTTGCATTTGTATGAAATAGGTTACCAAAATCAATTTAAATAAAATAACAAAGCACATAATCATATGTATACTCCTTGTAAATAATGTTGAAACTTATATAAATAATACTTTGTACTGTTTGCTATTCGATCGACATCGGAAAATTGTCGACTACCCTCCTTTTGACGTGATTGTATGTGAAGGTAAAAAAAATGCGATAATTTATAACGCATTATCTATATATCGTGAAAATAACCGTGCGGTTCGTCACGTAGCGGCTAGCGCGCGGATATGGGTGCAATCCCCGGCCGCCATATTTGCAGTCGCCATCTTTGGTAGTGAATCACATGCGCGTACGATCACAAGCGCTTGATGAAGACAGTTTTCATTTACGACGTTTCGTTTTATTCTTTCCGTGTCAGTAAGTTCAGTGAATCACCATGTCCGTTACATGATTACTTGATTTTGTTACTTATTTTAACTCAAATACCTATAAAAATAAGATATATTAGAAATGTAGATTATTGTATTTTCCACTTGAACCCTAGTGTACTACATGAACAATTAACGATAGATACTTTTATGTTTTTATAGATACAAGAACTTTTGTTTAAATTCAAATTTATGCAATGAAATGGCAAATTATTTGAGGTAATTGAAATGTGGGAATTGACACACTCTTTTCTTTAGCTACTCCAGAAGTAGTGGCACTTACAATATTTCTCTCCAGATCTGACATTAAATGATACGAAACAAAAATAAAAATACCACATAACAAAACAAAAAATCAAATCGAGAGAGTAACCTAGTCGTATTTACTAAATTTATCATTTATGTTAAAGATGTTAAAGTGAAAATAACAAAAGAGAAATAACAAACACAAAACAAACAAATTGAATTGCTTAGCAATATTTCGCAAATAGGGCTCACTTCTTCCGATGATCGTGGGTTCAAACCCGGGCAAGCACCACTGAATTTTCATGTGCTTAATTTGTAATTATAATTCATCTCGTGCTTGACGGTGAAGGAAAACATCGTGAGGAAACCTGCATGCCTCTAATTTTATTGAAATTATGTCACATGTGTATTCTACCAACCCGCATTGGAGCAGCGTGGTGGAATAAGCTCTAAACCTTCTCCCCAAAAAGGGAGAGGAGGCCTTAGCCCAGCAGTGGGACATTAAGAGGCTGTTTCTGTTACTGTATGTGTTAAGGCTATCAATAATAATAATAATGTCCTTCAGACCGATGTCGGCTTCGGCGGCCAATCTCAAGAGAGATTAGCTAACTACGCAGGAGATATTATGGTGCACAAGAGTGTGCGCAAACACAGGTGCACTCTCTATTCTCCAACTCTCATAATCCGATGGGACTTCAATCCGACACGACCGGAAAGAGTTCAGGCGCAGGATCAACGGCTTTACGTGCTTTCCGAGGCACGGGAGTGTACACACTTCCAACTTCCGGCTCCGGGCTGCCACTGAGAATTTTCTGACAGACAAATCCAATAACTTTTTATAGGCCTGACCTGGGAATTGAACGCAGGACCTCCGGGCCTTACATCACGGCTATTATAAGCTATATATATATATATTATAAGCTATATGTTGTATTATGCATACAACTGTATTATGCATACAGTTGTATGCATAATTTCATCCAAATCTAAGCAGCCGTTTTTGCGACATTGAGTAACAAACATCCAATCCCACCCAGTTTAAGGCTGAATAAGGGGAGATCCCTTTATAGAATGTGTCTGCCTTTATACACTATGAATTGAAAGTTGCATAAAATTATTGTAAATAATTATTTTTCATATTTAATGTATACAATGTTTGTATAAAAGAAATTAGATTTACCTTTCTTGTCTTAAGTGTGTGCAATTCATATTCACATTGCCAAGTCAGTTCGTTCTCGACCGTCTACGCAGTAACATGTAAGGTAAAATTATAAAAAACAGCCTCTTTTTATATTTATGTGTAAAGAATAACATTCGGATATACGGAAGATATGTTACGTTTGAAATTACTTCTGTTATGGAATACTCGGTTATATTTATTTTTAAATTAATGATATTCCCGTTAAACTCATTGTCTATTGCGGTTTTTCCTCAATGCAACGTACGTGGTTAACACGCTATCATAATAAAGCAATTGATTATATCGCGTGTCAAATATATCAAATAGTGATGTTTAATGTGATGACTCAGTCTTCAGACTGCACTTTCGATTATCTTACTCGTATGAGTAATCGATAACGGAAGAGAAACAAAGGATTGATAGTTTACTGTCTCCTTAAGTTGCGCTTAATTTCATTGCTGTTTCGAGAAATTATATATATGGAATATGTTACTGTAATTATTTTGTTGACAATCTAATGGAATTTCATTTAAATATGATGCGATTTGTTCGATACTTGTTTCAGCTCAGCTGAAACAGAAAATAATCTATCGAAGTTTGACATACGTGTGCTTTCGCAATTAATTGTTTCCGTGACATCATACGTAAAAAGAAATGATATTCATATTATTTGAAGCACTTGCTGTACATATCTTAATGACACGGCTGTGGTCAGTAATTTGTTTTATGTAAACAGAAGTTAAATATCAATTAAATAATACTTAATCACAAAGTAACGAAGTTAATTATATTTTATCAAAACACGAAATATAGGTAATTATTCATATAAAAATCATTTACAGATCATATCTATATCTCACACTGATAGATAACAATTGCCGTGGTAACAAAAAAAAAAAACAAAACACAATCATTACGTATTATTGTCCACAGATAATCATTACTACAATACAATATATTATAATAACTATATTTGCATTCAAACTGATATATAAATCTTGAGATAAATAACCATTCATTCCAATTACAAAAATAGAACGTCTTTCAATTTTCATTCATAATTTATAGCTGAATAAAAAAAGAACAAGATCTTTTATGATATAACACTATAACTGTTTGTCACGAAGCCTAAGAAGGCATATTTTTAAGTGTTATTAATAGTATTCACAGTAATTAGATTGTTGGCTTCGACATGTGAGCACTACTTGGGTTTCAACTCTGATTCAATTATTCTAAATCCACATGTTTTTACACGCATTCACATAATTGTATTTGTCTAAAGTTGAAGAGCTTGTTGATTTATGAATTTACAGCTGTTTTTGCGAGTGTTCCGTCTTAACTCTATGGTTTCGTAATGAGCGATCTCCTTCAGACAACCTTTATGCATAAGACTGATTATAAAATATTAATGTTTTAAATGACGATGTAATCACGATTATTCCATGGAAAATATACGCATTGTTTGCAAAATATAATTATATTACTTTTGTTGTTATTTAATACTCGTTTTTAGTTCTTAGAATTCCTTTCTCAAATAAAGATTTCATAGAAATTGGTTATGACCATGTTCTACAACTGAATTTAACTAATGTGGAGTTAGAGTCGTAAGATATATCATTCGTTATGGTCGTTGAGCTCTTCTGCTTGACGTAAACGCGTAGTGGAGCATTTTTATAAAGCTTTTAACGCACGCGCAATATGATGAAATACTGTAAAAAACCAAATAATTTATTGCAAAAATCAATTGTCTGAACCCAACTGATCATTTTTTTCTGTAAGAATGTATATATATATATATATTTTTAATGAAAGGAAGAAACCTCTACTAACGTGTAAATCTTTTTTTTTAAATTTTAATACGGAGGCAGACTGGCAAATAGGCCATCAGGCACTAGGAAATATTAACCACTCCATACGTCGCCAATGCGCCACCAACCTTAGGAACTACGATGATATGTCCCTTGTGCCTATAATTACACTGGCTCGCTGACCCATTCAACCGGAACACAATAATACTGTGTATTGCTGCTTGGCGGTAGAATATGTGATCAGTTGATGGTACCTTCCCGGGTTTGCACAAAGTGTTAACAACAAGTAAGATTAAATTTACCTTTTCATGCTACTTATTTTATGAGTCAATGTATTTGTTTCGAGGTGACGTTTACAGTTGAAATTGGGTGACAATGATTCATAACCTGTATTACCGGTTCTTGAACATAATGGAACTGGTAGGTATTGCATAAAATTTAACATATATTATATGTATTCAGCGATAAGATATATGTAATGAAAACGCTTAGTCACTGAAAATGAAATATACTTTATTTAAATATGAATTATTCACACTTGTAGAATTTATTCAGGTGTTCATATTAAAACTCAAAACAATTACTGTAGTAATCCTGACTAGCAGCATTTTCTGGTTTCGCAATTCCCATTATCTGGGTGAATAATGAATCAGCCCTCCTGTCTTCATTTGAAGTAATTTTCTAATTTTTTTTCAATTGCAAGTGGAATCAATATTGTTGTTTATAATTAGACGCAAATATTTGCACAGCCTGTTTTTTTAGCCTAGTATAAAAAATATAACCCTAAAACGGTAAGTTAAAGATAACTAATAATTGTAATGACATTAATAACTTTAGTTAAATGTAATTATTTCTGACATGCATTTGATATTGCTAGTGTGTTACTAGCCTAACTGGTTTGTTTTTTATTTAGGTCGACCATATCTATATTCGATTTCCTCGTAATGCAGTATATAAAGTTGAGTGGCAGATAACATACCAATAAACGTTTGTATTAAACCCATTTCTTACATTTATCTCGCGCAGTTCATTGATTTCCGCGCATTGGGTTAATGACTGTACAAAAATAGTTGATGTTGGTTATTTTAATTGATATTTTAAGATTCCATGTTCGGACGTGTTATAATAATCTATTTGTATCAACTTTTGAGGCGAATTTAAATTACTGTTATTACTTATTTCTGTTTAATGAAAAAAAAATCTACGTATTCCTGCAGCAACCAGAATTTCCTCCGGGATCTGCAATCACTACCCATTTTTTGAAGACCATTCATGTTTGATCAGCATTACAAAAATCACACATACTGGTACACAAACAACCTTGTTAAAGATAATGCAAGCGGCGTTTAAATACATAAAAGATTACATTTTACATACAAACACATAATGAAACAAAACATTGGCTAATGAAGAAAACAATATGAATAGACTCATTATGATAAATTTAATCAAATATTCCGCTGGCGAAATGTCACGCTTGTTTGTGTAAAATTCTTTCGTCTTTGTTTCAAGTGGGCGTTACTCAAAACAAATATAGCAATTTCCTTATTATCTTTAAAACAATGATACAAAGGAAGCGAAACCGAAGGTGAAATATGGGTCGCGTTTAAAATTAAGAAACAGCCTCCGGACTTCCTTCGACCATAGACTATAAATAAACTAGTATGGTTTTGCGGAAGCTATACGACCTTCACGATGAAAAGTTTTCCCTATTAGTCGTTTGATGTAGGCGTTCGGTTGGGTTTTGGTGCGTAAACCAAACAAGTCAATTAGTAAAGCAAACAACACATCAAAGATGCACTTTAAGGAAACTTGATGATACAATGCAAACGACTTAGGCAATTAGAAGAGCCAATATAGATTAATAATTAATTAGAAAATTTGCTGTTTTTAATCCCATTAGGCATTAACATAACTTATATAGATTAAATATGTATACAGTCGTGTTATAGATTGTTTAAAATCTTTATATACATATATACCTTTAATATTTTAGGGCATAGTGTGATAGGAAGCTGCTGTTTGTGACAAAAACCCCACGAGGGAGGCGATGTTCTTGTCACAGAATTAATGAGAATGGTTACCAGTCCAATAATTGTTCTATTCTATTATATATAATAAATGCTTTCTTATATAGTAGGTATAATATACATAATTCCATGTAAATTTTAACTATATGCTTTTCTGAAAAAACAATGTACAATATGCAAAAAATCTTTAAGAAAACTGTCGCACTCGTTTTAAGAAACAGAGCTCGCTATTTTTCTTGATTTCATAAGAATAGCTACTTGTACAAGTAATGGACAAACATTCGGTTAAAATGCCGAATATCCTGCCGAAAATGCGTCCATTAAAAGGGTTACTCCATGCTTGTCTGATGTGTTAATCTATTTGTACGGAATTTCTATTTAGCTAATTTAGACTCTCTAATAACGTAATTAAGAATAATTCTTCGGGCGTTACAATCTTATAAATTTACTACTATACAAACCACATTGTTTTTATTACTTTATATTTTTACATAAATAGCTCACAAACATAAAAAAAACTTCGTTCTGTATTTTTTTTTATACTACATTTGTCCTCGTCTTCGGTAAATCCTATATTAATTTGTCTAAGCTATGTCATAAAACATCCTGTATTTTATATTTAATTACTCATGTTTATTTAATTGTGTACATAATTTTTTATACTATTATTATGCACGTTTATTGCTACTACCTTACTTATAAATTCTACTCTTGCTTATAGTTTGTTTTATAAAAAAAAAAGTGAAATCAAAAACCAACACTAATCATTAAATAATCATTATAGTATAAAATCTAAATCAAAAATATACTCAATTAGAATATACTTCGATTCGAAATGTACATTTTTCTGCGAAAAACCAACAATCAATAGTTGCTCTTTTCCATCCGTTATATAGTATATATATGTTATAATAATATATAATTAAACATATATATTCTGTATGAATATCAATGAATACTTACTCCAAGCCACTAAGTTATATAGATTATTCATTTATTATTTGTTTAAAATTAGACTTTAAAATCAAAAATCCGTATGTTATGCCTGTGACCGCATTTAGAATAATATTATTAGCTTACGTTTACTCTGCATGTGGTACTTGTGCCGTTCGATTTAATCACAATAAACGTGTAGGTACTAAATTTTTAATACCAGCATGTGCGATGTTATAAATATACCACAGACCCATGGTGACAACGTTTTTAATCCCAACTCATAGATCTGATCCTAAATAATATTATAACAATCTTAACCATTCAACCGATCATAATGAATTTTTGCGTATGTTGTCTTACAGAAAAGGATATAAGATACCCAACACACACACGAAATTAAATTTATTTAAGATGCAGATAATTAAAAATATAATTTATTTTTATATTATCAGATTCTTTCTAGTTTGTTGATTACTATTTGTGTCGCGCAGTTGATGTCCCATACAAAATGTTGATCAAACTGGATGTGTGATGTTTCATAACCATGATTAATTTATGTTACGTTATAATAATGGTTGGTGTTTACGGTTATTGTTCAGCTCCAAAGGTTATGCCTGAAGTTATGTAGCATATAATCAAATATATTATATTTCAAATCGGTAGTTGCTGAGATTTTACCTTGCAAATATACAAATATATATAAGTGTATATAATAAATATAAGTAGAGTGTCTCACAAAAAGGATTAAATCATTTAAAATAAAATGAAAAAACTTTATCTGGATTGTTAAGTATCTACCAGTTTGCAATGCGGAAATATAACTTATAAACTATAAAAATACTATTTTTATCAAATAAAATTACATAATGAAATTAATTCAAGTTAAGATCGATTTTACAAAAGCGTTCGATAGCCTTGTTCCAAACATATCTGATAAACCGTTTTGTTTATGTTCACTGGCCCCGATACTTCTCTTTTTCATCTGACGTGATTCGCTTAGCGCGTGATCTGATCATTTAGGTACAACCTTATTTAACAAATTCTAATTTCTTTATTGTGTCTCTTTTATAAACGTCACTGAATTAACATTGTCGCGTTATTTAAGGTCAGCTTTCAAAGCCTAACTAGAAATCGAGGGCGTAACGTGGTGAAAGATAACCGCGAAATTTGTTTATAAAATAACTATAATGCTTATTTAAGTCTTTATTAATATCATATATTATAATATATCAGTTTGTAAATTGTCATAATATTTTAAATACTTTATTGCGGTATATTGGTAGTTTAGTAAAATATAATGGAGACATCCATTGAAGTTACTGTGAGCTTCTAGCAGCCATTCCACATTCATATAATGAAATTTTTTTGTAACATGTATTGCCTTACTGTAGTACTTAATATTAACCTTATAATGTTTACATTTCATTAAAAATATTGAAACGCTTGTAACTTACTTTGAGCACTTCTACAATACTAACATTTATTCTGAACTTATTAAGCTATATAATTCTCTGCTGAGAATTATGTAACTCTTTAATGTTCTTTGAGAATTAAAGTATCTTTAAACCGACTCGACTGTAGGGAGATATTATAATTGCTTATACTGGTGGTAGGGCCTCGTGCAAGCTCGTCTGGGTAGGTACCACCCACTCATCAAATATTCTAAAAAAGTAGTATTTGGTATTGTTGTGTTCCGGTGTAATTAAAGGCACAGGCACAAGGGACATAACTTATTACTTCCCCAGGTTGGTGGCGCATTGGCGATGTGAGGGATGGTTTACATTTCTTACAATGCCAATGTCTAAGGGCGTTGATGACCACTTACCATCAGGTGGCCCATATGCTCGTCCGCGTACCTATTCTATAAAAAATGCAGTTCAAAGATATATTCTTTAAGCTCATAGTCAGTAATGTGAGGACTATCGGACGCGATCGGAGTGAAATCATCTGCGGAACCAACTTCGAACTGCTACTGATCGACGACAAAAAACCCAGTAACCTAAATTTTTTCGACTCGGGCGGGATATGAACCTGATACCTCATTGCTGCTGTACAAGCAATCCGCTAATGACTCGCCTAACGAGGCAGTTAATTATGATATACAGACAAATATGGATATGGTCTACCTTTTTAAAACAAGAAATAAATAAATATAAATACTTGTATCATAAATTGTTCTACATTGTTTTTGGTAAGGAATTTTGCAAACTATAGACTCCCTGGCGTCATATTGAGCCACCTTTGTAATCGTGCACAGAATACCTTGCCTTTTAAATTTACTAGTTACTTACGAAAAAGGAAATCTTTAGTCGATTGGCGTACGCTGCGTAATAGCTAACATTATTACATTATTGTACAACTGAGCCTTAAAAAAACAGAATGAAGCAAAAATATAATACAATGTTAAAGCACGTATCAAAATCGTTAACGAACTACAGAATTATTAAATATTATTTGGCATATTAGCTACTCATCTTGGCTTCACGGGTAGAATAAGGGTCTATATTAAACGACAAACTTACAAAGAAAAAAAAGGGCCAGGCCAGGAACCTTCCCGGTCGTACATAGAACAAATTGAATGGTTTAGAAATGTATAGAGGACAAACATTAATTTTTATTCATATAGATACATTTATGTAGGTTAATATTCGAAGATGAACGAATAAGTCACCTGCTGTCAAGTGGTCTCAAACACTCACTAGTCAGTACCAAATGGTGGTATTTCTTACAGTTAAGACATACCATCAATGCGTTGCAAACCCTGGGAATTACGATGGTATGTCGCTTATGCTGTAGTTATACTGGCTCACTCATTGTTCAACTCTGAACAGCCATACGAAGCATTACAAGGTAGAATAATATTACGATGGTAGAATATTTGTATATTATTAATAGTCTATACGTACAAATCAGTACAAAACCTACCTCCAGGTAAATTTAATTTATATTAAGAAGCATTACATTTATTGTAGTCTAAATACCCTGGTCTGAGAAGAACAAACAAAAGAAACTCAGCGGTTTTTTTCTATTATTCGCTATAATTTATACAAAAATAATACTTTTTATCGAAATGATATTTGGCTCGAAAAAATGATTGTAACATCTTATACTGTTGCCAAATTCCCTTTCGTTTACTACGTAACAGATGTTATTTATTTATTGAATAGTGTTACCAACTAGAGACAAAATACAACAGATACAAAAATAATTACTAAAAAACATTAAACAATTACTTTTTTTGTATAGAATTCTAAATTAAAGGCACGCACAACATTTTATAAGTATGTAACATTTTTAAGTTTAAATATTAAATAGTAGTTTTTAAATTTGTAACTTAATTTGTTTAAAGCTTTAAAGGCAAGGCTATACTCGATAAATGTGAAAAATGAATTCATTTGTGTAATAATAAACGGTAAACTGACTTTTCGCCGGCTGATTTTGGTAGTGTGGGAATTGGTTATTGATCCAAAAGTGCTCCTAGGTATTTTTTCTATTTTGTCACCATTTTATAATTAATAGTTTTAAATGTATAGATTAAAAATATTTTGTGTTATTTTATAATTGTTTTTAGCTCGATGTAAATTTCTCCGTATTTTCATTTCTCAGCGTTATGACGTCAACTTTTTCCCTGCACGAATGATATGAAGGTTATGGCAGTCCTTAATTGTTTTATTATCAACATTTGTTACTTTTTGACATGCAAGGTTAAACTTTAACTTTTATTTTACTATAAGTAACTTAACCTTAAACTCAACCCCTTATGACGTCACTAAACTGTCTGACACAAGGGAACCGTAGTCTTCCTGAAAAATGTAAAATCATTTTACCAACTTTGATCATTACATTTACTTACTAGTAACTAATAATTTTAAATGCTTAATTGATCGGGATGAAATATATCAATAAAATAGTCCAGTTACTAGATTAGCGCGTATGGGTTTTAACATGAAAATTATGAAATAATTCGTTAATTAAAAGCGGCGTTCAAACCTTTGATTATAATAATCAAATATCCTATCACGAATTAAATATGTATTATGTCATAAAACCTTGTCGGATTTTTTAAAATAAAACGTGCTGTTTAAACGTTAGTGAAAAATCACATGTGCGAAAAACGACTTTGTTGGTGTTATTTAAAATTTTTATGCAACCGCCTAACAAACATCAAATCGAAATTATAGAACACATGTATATTATACAAGAGTTTGTATAATTAAAGTCAATGTCAAATTGGTCATAGAAACAGTCTTGTTTGTAAAATGAACTTTATATGAATCGGAATTTGAGGATAATATGTTGAGAAAATTGAATCTAAATAAGCAATCATTATTTATTATCTTTTAATTGTTGTAAATGTACATACTGTACGTTATAAATTTTTATAAAACAAAAATAAATATGTGCTACAAATATTACTTTCAACAACTTTTTAACTTAAATCGTCCTTGTGGATAGTCAACATATGATTGAATATTTCTACCGCGTGCCGTCTCGCCGTTGAATTACGTACGTATACCAAATGCCGCGCCGATCGGCTGCCGCGCCGCGCCCCTTCATTACCGTTTGACCTTAAACTAAGGTTTTAGGAGAAACAAGCAATACACATCGTACTGTATAAAAACAGATCAAATATAACATGATGAAACTGTTTAACTACCGTCACTTGTAAACGCCGAGATGGCCTAGTGGTTTGAACGCGTGAATCTTAACCGATGATCGTGGGTTCAAACCCGGGCAAGCACCACTGAATATTCATGTGCTTAATTTGTGTTTATAATTCATCTCGTGCTTGACAGTGAAGGAAAACATTGTGAGGAAACCTGCATGTGTCTAATTTCATTGAAATTCTGCCACATGTGTATTCTACCAACCCGCATTGGAGCAGCGTGGTGGAATAATCTTCTCTTCAAAATGGAGAGGAGGCCTTAGCCCAGCAGTGGGACATTAACAGGCGGTTACTGTTACTTGTAAAATAAATTGTCATGCTAACCGTACTACGCGTCAATTTTATTAACAGTAAGTAATTAATTAATTACAATACATTATTTGTCTTTATTTTAATCTTTAATAACAAACGCTTTGCTTATACACGTTAGGTAAATGTATTTGTTTTAGCAGCTATCGAAACGGCCCATACCTACCACAAATGGTCGCGCTCGATCGCCTTAACGGCAGTTCATTCGTCCCTTGTGCCAATTAACGTTGGCAAACCTACAACGTCTGACCATATTTCTTCACAGTCATCTGTCTTAAATGTAGGTGAACGTACCTCGCTCTTGATACAGATCATATGAATACTTTTTATTATTATTCTATATCATAATAATAGCTATTATAGTCTTTATTGTAAAGGTTGTTTGTCGATGCAAATGAAGTTTTTTTTGCTTGACTATCAACCAAAATTGTCTTTTTGTAAAAAAAACATTCAACAAACGAGTTTAGACTACCTATCAAATGGCACTAACTTGTTTTGTACGTCATATCCCTATCGTACATATCGTTAGTGTAATTATGTGCAACGATAACACAACTATTAATATTAAAACGAACTGATCTTTCGAACTCAAAAATATTAACTCTGATGAAATTCCAAAAATTTTGTTTGTTTTCAAAATAATTGACGCCGTCATCCTCACCATAACAATCAATCTCCTTCGTGTCTCCATCCTACGTGACATTGGCGAAATAATCCGTTGTTTCTTGGCACAACAAAGCCATTACGCAAAGCAATTAAATTAAATAATATGTACGACGTACGTTCCAAATTTAAAATGTATTTAAAGTGTTAAAGTATAAGGGTTTCTAATTCAGTAATACCGTTTTAACATCGACTAAGAAATAATGCATTTTTTATTTATGGTAGAAATTAAGAACTGTCGTATATTATATGACATTGGATAAAATATAAATTATTAAAAAGAGTTATATGAGGTGATCTCATATGGAGTTAATAACTGCAGTCACGGACAACCGGAGACCATCGCCAAAGGGCAAGGCTGACCACAATCGGTCAAACAATGGTAATTCAATTATTTACATAAAGCGTCGTAATTGGCTGTCTTAAACAATATTGTATATTAATAGCGTATGATAATGAGTGTAAAATAATCATCGCATGAACTTTAGTGACGTAAAAATATCTTATTTATTATTTAATTGTATAAACGAGTGAGATTCGAAATGAGTACGAAATGTATTTAATATCTGTTAGTAATATACTGTATAAAATAGATTAGTTTTTGCCTGTGACTTCGTCCTCGTATTAGGAGTGAGGGTATTAGGTTTTTTACCTATGTACTTCTTCGATTTTCAAGTTTACTTTATACCAAATTTCGTCATAATCGGTTCAGTTATTTAATCGTGAAAGCGTAACGGACAGACGGCTGTCTGTCCGGCTGGACAGACAGAAATATTTTCTACTAATAATATGAGTATAGATTAATGAAATTGAATTAAATTTCTTTTGATGTTTACAATCTGTGGTTTGTTGATCTTGAAGAACAACCCCGAAATTTACGTTCACAATTTGCTGACTCCGTGACATTGCATTCACACAAATTACGTGATGTTATTTACGTTTAGCGTGACATAGCAATTTGCTTAGCACATTATGTAATACTAGGTTACGATATTGTGCTTACGACCTTCCCTGACCTCGTGTTTGAACTTGCTGAGGGTTGCAATTTGATGTTATTCATTAAATATAAGTAAGGCCAATTCCAAGCGAGAATGTCTTGTCTGTTATATATAATTGTGTTATGCTTAATATGACCATGAAACTCGATTTTTTTTTAGTATGTTAGTAGCTACTAACTGTCATGCTACCATGCTGTCAGCATCGCACGGGTAAATTAAAGCTCAAAAAATTGCGCCGCTATGATTTTTTTCCGACCTCTTCAAAACAATCATCGTCATATTTCAGACTATTTACACAAAACCATAATGAATTATACACTTAAACCTTCCTCAAAACTCCGTCCATTGCTGAAAAGCGTTAGAAAATACTTTCAGTAGTTTTTTAATTAACCCCGTTCAGACAGACAGACAGAAGCACGGTTGGGACTTTGTTTCATAACAGATAATCGCGGTAACGCATTAAGTGATGTTAGATAAGTCATTGATCATAATTGCATCATAGCCCTTGTAAAACTTCAAAACGAGATAAATATTATGCTTTGTTTTAAAACGTTGAGAATTTAAGAAGCAAATGAAGTTCCACAGCCAACGGTAAATTTTCTATAGCATAAATTGATAACGTCTCTAATGTTTTTAGTATATAAAGAAAATAAATTTAGTTATTTAATTGGTACCAGTTTCGTTTTTTATGCTCTAGTTAGTAATATAAATATCCACATGATTCAAATGCGTTATCTATCTATGTTGCTATGCTTAGCTGTACTCAATAATTACAGTCATCCACAATATTTAAAATGTCATATAATAATAATAATAATGTCCCTCCAGGCTGATTTCGGCCACGGCGGCCAATCTCAAGAGAGATTACCCAACTACGCAGGAGATATTATAGTGCACAAGTGTGTGCTCAAACACAGGTGCACTCTCTATTCCCTAACTCTCATAATCCGATGGGACGGCAATCCGACACGACCGGACCGACGGCTTTACGTGCTTTCCGAGGCATGGGAGTGTACACACTTCCAACTTCCAGACTCCGGGCTGCTACTGAGAATTTTCTGACAGGTAAAACCGAATAACTTTTTATTGGTCCGACCTGGGAATTGAACCCGGCCAGGGTTGCAGCCTTACATCTAGCCACTAGACCAAAGAGGCAGTCATAATAATGCCATATACTACATAAATGAATACATATGATTATAGATTAAACAATGTGAATAATATTGTTGGTAGTGCGCAGAATAAAACCGTAATATTTCTAAAAGTGATATGCGACATTGTCTATAATAATTATAACATTTAAAGGACAGACGTGTCAAAATTGCGTATCACTTTAAGTTAGATTTCAACATTTCCCAAGTGAGACACGAAGTCATTTCAGAATGCAGCTGTCGGTATGACTCAGATGATTTTTTCAGTCTATGCCCTCAATTAAAAATATCAATTAAAATGATGTAGCCGGTTATAGTGTTTTTCTAACCTAGCATAATATTTTAATTAAAGACAATATGAAACAGTCATGAAATTCGGTCAAAGTAGCTGATTTCGAGTAATTATAATCTTAATGACGTAGGTATTACGTTTTCATTTCGCATGAATTTCCCAAGCATTTAACGTACAACATATAGGGTTCGGTAGATTAATATTGTTGTCCTGCAACAACAATTTGGTTGCTACTGTACAGACAGTTCCGGATTTATGCCTAGGCCTATAAGGCACCGGCCTAGGAGTACACCTAGCCAAGAATAATATAATTTTACTCTAACCGCTTCGGAATTGAGACCCTCAAATGTAAAGGGCCTTTGATCCCCAATTCCGGGCCTGTGTACCTAAGTGCATACTAAAGAAAACAAATCGCAATCACAATGAAAAAAAATATTTATCCTGTGGTCCATAAGACCGACGCAGTGACATAGTCTCACGTCCATATCATTGTTTATTTGCCTGACCTATGATCATTGTAACATTATCTCGTAGATAAAAGTGCGATGTGACAATAATATTGTCTACTCTATAAAATATAATGCAAACTTTCTTAAAAAACGCTTAAGGTACATTTTTGTAGGCTTAGGTACTGTCGACATGCATAACATTGATTATTGTTAGATCAACAATGGCGATAAAACTACAGTCGGCTACTTACAGTTCCTTATTTACTAATACTGTATTGTACGTTTTAAACTTTCGCGATTTATATAAACCAGTTGAGTCGTTCAGTTTACTGCTCTACCCATGCGGATCGTACTATATTTTCACAAACAACAAAGTTTGTCTGTTTGAACGCGATAAACTCGAAAACTACCGAACAGATTTTCATACGGTTTCGACCAGTGGACGGAGTGAATCATTAGGAAGGTTTAGGTGTATAATTAATTAAAGTTTTGTGAAAATTAGCTGAAATATGATGATAATTTTTAAAGATGTCTGAAAAAATCATGTCGAATAAGGCAATGAAGCTGACGTGATTACTGACGTGAGTCGCGTAAACCAGTACTTATGTGTTACTATATAAAACTTTTATTTAGTCCCTTATTTAGCTCCTGTGATGAGTCAGGACGGGTAGCTAGTGATATTATATAGTCAAACCTATACAATAATATACAAAAAGGTGTTTCGTCGTCCGTACTCCCAAAAATTTACTTCAAACAAAATATAAAGTCACGGTGCAGCTGTTTCATTATGGGTTTAAAATAAATTTTATCCTGTCGTAACCCTTTGTTAGCGAAATAACAGCCGATCTTTACGATGTAAATATTTATCCAGGAAGATCCTTGCTTACGAGGAAGTTATCGTGTCATACGATGTACGTTGAACTGGTGGCTTGTGAATTTATGGAAATAGCCTACACAAGGACATGTCGTGTATGAGTCGAAGCGTTTAATATCCTGTTTACTTCCCAATACTTGATAGGAAACGTTTCTTGATTCGACTTGTATTTTATATTAACGATATTAATTTTTTTATTTAATTAAATTTAATAGTTATGTTAATTAAATGACGATAAAGAAGATTAATATTTTTTCGGATGTTAATCTTTGCTAATAATATATAGCTGATGAATATTTTTTGTTTGTTAGTATATTAACTTTTTCATTAATATAAAATTTTTAATACTGAGCATTTTTTCTAATTTTAATACTTCGTATGTGTTATTTTTAACGTACAGAATCGCTTGGGTCAAGTGTGCGCGCTTTTACCTTTGAAGCTTCATTATGCATTAGAACTTGAGATTAAGAAAACAAAAGTATTATTTCGAATAGAGAGTTTATAAATCTTAAATTTGGAAAAAAAAACCATTGACAAATCATTGAAAGTCAGAATACGTATTTTTGACCCTTATAACGGGTAAGTGTGCGTTTTCCTATGTGGTAAGTAGACGCACTTTGGGTAAGTGAACTTATGTATTTCAATACCGACCCATGGAAGACGCAGCTACGTTTAATGTTATTCTTTGATGCTGCAGAAGATCGTTTGATTTTTCCTTATTTAAGAAGAGTTCTTGCTTGCAATTTGTAGCTCCGTAATTGGCGCAAGTTAGGGTTTTTTCCTTATATAATTTCGAGGCATTATAAAAAAAAACTGCAACAATTAAATAAGTAATAAATGTAAATAAAATTATTCAGCTTAAATACATAATTAGGTACCTACATATATATTCAGTACTTTATCACTTCGAGGGCAAGTGTTCGTTGACTTACCCTCGCACACTTTCCCCGAGAATCCAAAATTCAGAACGATAATCCTAAGTGCTAAACAAACCCTCAAATTACGCTTACAAATTTCAAAATAAATATGCTGTCAATGACAAAATAATGACTTGCCTACTAGTAGCTATCAATCTTGCGTGTAAGACTGTTTTTCGAACCTCAATAAAGTTTAGATACGATTCAATCGAGAAAAATACTATTTTGCAAATTATTAACCAACAAAGCGTGATGCAGCGCAATGACGTGTCGCAACTAATTTGCGTTGACCACAACTACGATTGGTCTAAAAAATCACCCTATGCCCCGTGCCCCGTGCCCCGATCATGAGATACGGGCAGTGCGCTTACTTATCCACTGCGCTCGGTTACCCCGAACAACCATATTCATTTTGATTTTTACAAGATAATGCGTGAACTTTCTGATACCACATATGTATAACTTTATTTTATCCAAAATAACGGATTAGAATTCAAACACCGAGTTTCCCATTCTCAGTCGACATATTTTACGGCCAAAAACTGCTATCATATATATTTTTTGAGTATAATATTCTAGTATTTATGAAAATAGACGTGTAAATTGATACTACTGACGAAGATGGCTGATATTGGTCGGTTAATTGGTCAAGTCACACATTGCATACATGCATTGGTCGACCAATGTTGGATAACGAATTTAATTTGCGACACTTGTGTCGATTTGCTGTTTATATATTTGCAATGTATTGACGTGTATTAAGATAAACGTTTCGTGACTTCATATATTAGCGCAAAATGGGCTGGACGGGCCGGTTGGCGTGGTTGGTAGATACTTGCCTTTCACGCCGAAGGTTGTGGGTTCGATTCCCACCCAGGACAGATATTTGTGTGCATAAACATGTCTGTTTGTCCTGAGTCTGAGAGTAATTATATGTATGTAATTATTTGTATGTATGTATACAAAAGAAAAATAGTATATCTGTCGTCACGTTTCCACTATGGAAAGGTCTGCTTAGTTTGGGATCAGATGGCCTTGTGTGAATAATGACCCAGGATATTATTATTATAAAACTTTTATAGTTGCATAAAATAATATAGTATTACACTCATTTAGTCGATGTGCGTGAGAAATGTAACTTATCATTTGTGCAGAGCAGGAACCACTTACCTGTCACAATATCATAAATGGTACTTGAACTCAATGTCATTATTAACTAATCTACTTGCTTTTTTTATTGTGGATGCAATATATTAGATTATAATGAATAATTAGGGCAAACACCACTGAATTTTCATGTGCTTAATTTGTGATTATAATTCATCTCGTGCTTTACGGTGAAGGAAAACATCGTGAGGAAACCTGCATGTGTCTAATTTCACTGAAATTCTGCCACATGTGAATTCTACCAACCCGCATTGGAGCAGCGTGGTGGAATAAGCTCCAAACCTTCTCCTCAAAAAGAGGAGAGGAGGCTTTTAGCCCAACTGTGGGACATTCACAGGCTGTTACGGTTACGGAATAATGAATAAGAAGTATATGTACATATAGAAATTGATTATCGACGAAACATGATTAACAAGAATTTTTGCACATATACCATGCTTTGTGCAAGCTCGTCTGGGTAGGTACCACCCACTCATCAGATATTCTACCGCAAAACAGCAGTACTTGATATTGTTGTGTTCCGGTTTTAATGTGTGTGTGCGCCAGTGTAATTACAGGCACAAGGGACATAAAATGTTAGTCCAATGCGCCATCAACCTTCCCAAGGTTGGACATGTTTTTAAATGAGTAATTACTGCGATGCATGTACATTGTTCGTTTTCTTAGAATCCACACCACATTCCAAACTTGGAGCACCTTCACGTTGGTCTGACATACTTAATGTAAAGTAATACAGTATCTGTGGTAGGGTTTTGTGCAAGCCACTCATCGGATATTTTACTTAACAGCAATAGAGCCATTGTAATTACAGGCATAAAGGATATAACATTACTGGTGGTAGAGCTTTGTGCAAGCTCGTCTGGGTAGGTACCACCCATTCATCAAATATTCTACCGCCAAACAGCAGTAGTTGGTATTGTTGTGTTCCGGTTTGAAGGGTGAGTGCGCCAGTGTAATTACAGGCACAAGGGACATAACATCTTAGCTCCCAAGGTTGGTGGCGCATTGGATATGTAAGAGAAGGTTGACATTTCTTACAATGCCAATGGCTAAGGGCGTTGGTGACCACTTACCACCAGGTGGCCCATATGCTCGTCCGCCTTCCTATTCTATAAAATATCTTTATGAATATATATATATATATATATTCATAAAGATTTTGTATACTGTTATCCTTTGTTGTTACTCGCTGACAGATGGCGCTGCAGCAAATTAATTTCCTATAACGGGCAAACGATCGCTTGCCGGGAATAAGCATCATATACATATATTTTGATAGTAAAAATAGTCATTATTTTCTTAATAATTTGTAGTCATCATGTTTTTTTTTTTATATTAAAAGTCCCCAATGACTGAGAATAAAATTGAAACAATTAAAACATCGTTTAATTGCGTTCTCTGATGTCAGTACTGGTTCAGTTTCGCTTAGAGAATCTGAATCGCGATTCAACGGGAAAATACAGCTAGTATTTTCTTGCCACTGTTTCACGAGGTCATGATTTGTAGTACATATTTTGAATTTATTTAAGTTTAAGTATGTTAATGCAGAACCTTTAATTTTTAAAATATTTTATGTCGTCTTCAAATATGATTAAAGTTTAATTAATTAAAATTCAATATTTTAATCAAAGTGTTTTTAAACTTGAACTACAAGAAGTATGATAAAGGTTATTTATAAATGGCGCCAATTTTTTTTTTTCATAAAATTTGACAGCTACTTATTTTTGATATTCTGCCAAGTAGATATTTTCAGCGCCCGATAGCAATAAATCAACGGTTCATTTATACCTACGGAAACGATATGAGCAAACAATCAATAATATTTACTTTATTATTAATTAGATGTATCAATGAAGGTGCGAATTAATTTCACATTGTCTAAAACAAAAGACAAATTTCAATGTAGGTAAACATAGATAAATTACTATTAAAAATCCAATTCATCAGTTATTGTGTTAATCACCAATATATTTTCTTCCACATTCGTAGGTAATTTGTTTGACTTTGATATTTTTTATTTTTACTGTAAATTGCTGTAAACGATTAACTTGATGTAATAATAGGGATTGCGCTACGTTATACAATCTATAATAATATCTTTGCTATATTAAATATATTTTAATTAAAAAAAAAAAAAATTGACCTTCAGTTACAAGATTCACACAACAGTTTTTTTTATTTATTCATTATATAAATAGAAACACATTTAATGCTTATCATTTTATATTACACAGTGGTTTAAAGAGCCTTATTAAATAAAGTATATTTTGATTATATCCTTGGTCAACACAAAAACGCTATTGAAAATTAGAATGGATAAGAATGGGTTTTCACAAGAAAAAAAAGGGCCACGCCGGGAGAAATACAAATACAATATATTAATTCATGTAATGTGAGGTCAAAACTATGACTCACCGTGTTTTGTTCAAAGTACCTTATCATATGCTAATATCTAGTCAATCGATTACAATAACTTCATTAAAATATATTCAATTGAAATAAACAACGTTAATAACAGTTAATGTTTAATTTCAAATCAAATAAATAAATCGAATGTTAGTCTCAAAACTTTTTATATTTGGTGGTAAGGCTTTGTTTCCAGCCAGGATTATCATTCATCTACTGCTAAACAGAAATAATTAAATTATTCTGCTCCTGATTGAGGTGTGAGTTAGTCAGTGTAATAACAATCTATCTATATTTTCGTCATTGAATTTTTTGAGCATTACAGTTACCTTATGTAAATAAGAAAATATTGTAAACTTATGTACCTAGTGTGCATTTCTTTCGTTTATTCATCTAAATAGGAATATTAATAGTTCCGAGAAAATAGGCAATTTTTGTTAGTATTTTTCTTATTGTAATGTCAGATAAAATACTGTGGTAACATTGTATACAAAATGGAATATTCAATAAATTACCTCATCCGTTTTATAACTTAATTTATTTGCCAAACGATGTTATCTTGTAAGTATTGGTATGTTAATATGTGCACCTAATACCCCTTACAGTAAGTGAGGTAGAACCCATAGAAGCATTTAAGCACTGCACTTTTACGGTATCTAATTTGTACGTATGTATTGTGAATTTGCGCCTTCTTTACACAGCTAAGAAACCATCCAACAATGATTCTCTAAGGAAACTTAAAATTAAAAGTGTATACAAATATGGTTTATAATTTAAATAAGCTCAATCGAGTGTGCCGGAAATCCTTTATACATAAATATATTGTCTATATCCTCATATTGTTAAAGGTCTGTATAAATTTGTATATATTAATTCATATAAAATTTAGTCAGATTACAGGGCTCATAGCAAAGTATAATAAAGGGTAATATGTTTGAACCTAGAAATAATAACGCTTAATTCTCCGAACTGCCTTACGTTATCTTTTGATATATAATTGCAATAACAGTGATTTTCATATAGTAAACTATCCTAATTCAAATCTTAAACAATACATTCTAGTTATTGCTTTTTTTTTGTTTAAATAACACCTTCCATATTTGACTATCTCGGCTTTGTACCGGTTAAATAAGAATTTTATGTTAATTCATTTTATGTAAAATACATAACAAATGCAACTCGTTAACTTTGATCACTTCAAATCTCCCCAAATGTTTTTGAGTATAGGTTTTAATAATATAAGAATTTTTTTAAAAAGGTTATTTAGGAAACGTGTTCAACGAAGATAACAGGTTCAAACTCGGGCAAGCGGCAAGCACCACTGAATTTTCACGTGCTTAATTTGTGTGTTCATAATTTATCCTCCGCTCCGCGATGATTGATCGATGAGTTTCCTTTCATCGTCGAGTGTGGTTAGGAGCATGATCGTGAAGAAACCTGGGTGTGTTGGAATGAAAATCTATTGCGTGTATCCACCAACCCACAATAGAGCGCCGTGGATTAAGTTCCATACCTTCTCACATTGAGAGATAGCCCTTTGCCTTTGTACAAAATTTACATACTCAATTTAACTTATGTATAATGAATATTTAATAATTTGCATCCAAATCATATAGTGATATAGTTTTCGGTATTCGTTAATATAATGGAAAAAAATATGAATAAGAGTACAAAAGAACGAGAACGAGACTTGTCCCATTTCTATTGTATTGTTGAAACTTTATACTCAGCTTTCTCGCTACCACGCTTTCTTTGCAAAGCATTGTTCTGGTAACTAAATACTACTGATAATGGTTACTAACTGACTGTCCTTTATTAAGCAAGAGCTTTTTAGTAGAGTAAGCTTTAAATTAAGTATTAACTAATTATAAAGTAACAATTACTAATATTATAAATGTGGAAGTGAGTTTGTTTGTTACGCGTTCTACCGATTAACGACGCGTCCAAAGACCACTTTCGGAGCTATAATATTCTATCAAAGACAACTTATTAAGTTAGAGCTGCTTATCCTATGGCAAATAATTGCCTTGACAGAAAAACCCTATAATATTTTTAATGGCCTGAATAAATCCCGATCAAAAATGGGACCTCGAGATCTACAGCCTTATATTGTTAATCTCTAAACCAAAGAGATATATAAATGTTATAGGTATGGTAGGAAGTGTCTGTTAGAATTTGAGCAAGAACGGTACTTAGAGAATATTTTTAAATATTTCACTAGACAATAGATTTATCATGTTCTTTCAGCTAAAATAAAAATAAAATTTTAACCATTGGTTAGTTATCCTCAAAAGGGATAGGAGGCCTTAGCCCAGCAGTAAGTTAACGGGCTGTTACTGTTACTGGTTTAGCCCGATGAGTCTAAGAACTAAAACGTTCACACGGTTTAACAGTTTTCCTTATTGATTATAGTCAAATATTAACATGCTTATGTCGATAATATATTATATAAGTCAATAAACTATGTATTTGCATTGTTTGATAGAACAATGATCATAAATTGTGCAAATCAATCAGTTCATTGTATTGAAGATTGTTTCGAAATTATCCTTGAAAATCATATTTCCTGAATTGAGAAACTAGGTAATAACAATTCTATATAATTGATAGTATTATGCAACTATTACGTGTAGGCTGCTCTAACTACGGAACAAAAAACGCTTGTAATATTACCATAGAATCGCGGATTACTAGGAAGTAATTTTACACAAAAAACTGATGTACAAGGTCGCGTGATCTTTTAAACGCTATTGATTTTTTATATTAAAAATAGGTAGACAGACTAGTAAATAAGCCACTTGATGGCTAATGGTCATCACCGCCTATAGACATTGTCCCTGTAAGAAACATTAACCATCCATACAACACAACAATACTAAGTATTCGTATCGCAGACGGGTTGGCACATAGCCCTATCACCTAGTAATTGTTTTCATATCATCAAACTAGCTACACGTCCCGGCTTCGCACGGTTCTTCATAAAACGTTTATATAGTAATATTACATAACTATTGGTTTACGTTGCGCAGGCCAGGAAAGCTCCCAGTTGCCATGTTTTTTCCGACATCTTCAACAGTCATCGTAATATTTTAGCCAATTAAGTATTAATGAATTTTACAGCTCAACCTCTTCCTGATTAATGACGTGATGAAAATCCGTTATGCAGTTTTTGAATTTATCTTACACTTTGCTTAATAATTTGTAGTGATAATATAATTATAAACGTATCTCCAGCTCAGTTCTCATACCATATGTGGACATGTTTTTAAATGAGTAATTACTGCGATGCATGTACATTGTTCGTTTTCTTAGAATCCACACCACATTCCAAACTTGGAGCACCTTCACGTTGGTCTGACATACTTAATGTAAAGTAATACAGTATCTGTGGTAGGGTTTTGTGCAAGCCACTCATCGGATATTTTACTTAACAGCAATAGAGCCATTGTAATTGCAGGCATAAAGGATATTACATTACTGGTGGTAGAGCTTTGTGCAAGCTCGTCTGGGTAGATACCATCCATTCATCAGATATTCTACCGCCAAACAGCAGTAGTTGGTATTGTTGTGTTCCGGTTTGAAGGGTGAGTGCGCCAGTGTAATTACAGGCACAAGGGACATAACATCTTAGCTTAAGGTTGGTGGCGCATTGGTGATGTAAGCGATGGTTAACCTTTCTTACAATGCCAATGTCTATGGGCGTTGGTGACCACTTACCATCAGGTGGCCCAAATGCTCGTCCGCCGTCCTATTCTATATATAAAAAAAAAAAAAACATCTTAGTTTTCAAGGTTGGTGGTGCATTGGAGATGTTAGGTATGCTTAATATTTCTTACATAGCAAATGTCTATGGGCGGGGGTGTATCATCATGTATCCCGTTAGCCCGTTCGAATATCCTCCATAACATAAAAAAAGTTCTTCTTGCGAGGCTTTAATCCTGGTTGGTGGATACATGTGTGGTGAAATATTATTCGACACGTACAGACTTCGTCAAGTCCTCAAGTCGTCTATACCGCAATGTTTGAAGACGAAAGTCTTCAACCAGTGCGTCTTACCTGCCATGACATACGGTGCCGAAACGTGGACACTAACTGCGGGACTAGTCCACAAATTCAAAGTCGCTCAGCGTGCTATGGAGCGAGCTATGCTCGGAGTATCTTTGAAGGATAAGATCAGAAATGAGATTATCCGGAAAAGAACCGGAGTCACCGACATAGCTTGCAAAATTAGCAGGCTGAAGTGGCAGTGGGCTGGTCACGTATGTCGTAGGACCGATGGCCGTTGGAGCAGACGAGTCCTAGAGTGGAGACCGCGAATCGGCAAGCGCAGCGTAGGGCGCCCTCCAGCCAGGTGGACCGACGACCTTAAGAAGGTGGCGGGCACCAACTGGATGCGGAAGGCGGAGGACAGGGAGCTTTGGCGCACCTTGGGAGAGGCCTATGTTCAGCAGTGGACAACGATTGGCTGTTGATTGATTGATTGACGTACAGACTTCCTCACGTTTTTCATCACCGTCGAGCAAGAGATGAATTATACACAAATAAATGAACTGTTTCTCATTTAATCTACTCTAGAATTGCTAGAATATTTTTTATTAAAAGTTATATTATTTATTCTAGAAGGCTCTTATAAGCACTTTTATATCGTCAAGGTTAAAATCAAATGCAAAGCTACCATCGCCGAATCGGAATGTAGATTTTACCGAAAAGAATATTTAATTCTTATTATTATTATACATAATTCTTGCATAGTTAACTATCCATATACAAATACATATTAATATGTACATCCTGTACAGAATTCAACGTATTTTATTTTTATTTTATTTTATGTTCATAGGTCTACAAAACAAAATGACAATCAAAAAATTCAAATGATTACATTTCCCTTGATGTAGACACGACATGCATTTTTGATAAGTGCGAAAAAAGCGTCTAGTCTGTGACAGCAACAAAGACCTAAGCTTATAAGTTTTTTTAATAGCTAAATAATTTAATCTATCGAAACAGTTTTTTTAAACTTTTTTTCAATGAGGCTATAGAACTGTCGGTAAAAATATCATAATTAAAACGAATACTATTATAAGAGAAACACATGCGGTATAAAGGCGAGTGGCTTAGTACATTTGTTTTAGAGGTAGGAAGACAAAAGGTCATACAATATCGCATGCGACTATTTGGGCGAGGAATGGAAAACTGTATGCATTGCAGGATATCGGACGAGTCAATAAGTCCATGAATTAGCATGTATAGAAAGATGATATCATTTATTTTCCTTCGAGTGTAAAGTGAGCTTGCTCTGTAAAAAATTCAGTCTCTGTGCATACGATTTCAGTTCGAGACATTTATTATCGGTGTGAGAAAGGTGATATAAAAATCTCTTTTGAACACATTCAAGTGAACAAAAATCTCTTTTGAACAAATTCTATTTATGTGCTTAAAAACAACAAAGCTCCGGGAGATGACGGAATCACAACAGAGTTGCTTAAGGCAGGCGGGACTCCGGTCTTGAAAGAGCTAGCAAGCCTCTTTAATTCCGTCATCCAACATGGCAAGACCCCGGAAACGTGGAGCGGGAGTGAGGTGGTACTGTTTTTCAAGAAAGGTGATAAAACCCTCTTGAAAAACTACAGACCAATCTCCCTCCTGAGTCACGTGTATAAGCTGTTCTCAAGAGTCGTCACGAACCGTCTCGCCAGACGACTTGACGAGTTCCAGCCCCCAGAGCAAGCTGGCTTTCGATCAGGCTACAGCACCGTGGACCACATCCATACTGTTCGGCAGATTGTGCAGAAGACCGAAGAGTACAATCAGCCGCTGTGTATGGCATTTGTGGACTACGAGAAAGCCTTCGACTCCATCGAAACCTGGGCAATGCTCGACTCATTGCAGAGATGTCATATCGATTGGAGATATATCGAGGTACTGAGATGTCTGTACAACGCCGCTACAATGACTGTCCACATCCAGGACTGTAAGACGAAGGCGATCCAACTGCGCAGAGGGGTGAGACAGGGGGATGTAATATCCCCGAAACTGTTCACCAACGCGTTGGAAGACGTTTTCAAAACGCTGGATTGGACTAGGTATGGAGTCAATGTAAACGGCGAGTACATCTCACACCTTCGATTTGCCGACGATATCGTCATCATAGCAGAGTCGCTGGAACAACTCACCGAAATGCTGCGTAGCCTAGGCGAGTCTTCCCGGTGTGTCGGTCTCGGTATGAACTTGGACAAGACCAAGGTCATGTTCAATAGGCATGTCGTGCCGGGACCGATATACGTCGAGGGGAAACCTCTCGAAGTTGTTAGTGAATATACCTACCTAGGACAGATAATACAAGTCGGTAGGAACAACTTCGAGAAGGAAGCCGATCGAAGAATTCGCTTGGGATGGGCAGCATTTGGCAACCTTCGTCAAGTCCTCAAGTCGTCTATACCGCAATGTTTGAAGACGAAAGTCTTCAACCAATGCGTCTTACCTGCCATGACATACGGTGCCGAAACGTGGACACTAACTGCGGGACTAGTCCACAAATTCAAAGTCGCTCAGCGTGCTATGGAGCGAGCTATGCTCGGAGTATTATTGAAGGATAAGATCAGAAATGAGATTATCCGGAAAAGAACCGGAGTCACCGACATAGCTTGCAAAATTAGCAGGCTGAAGTGGCAGTGGGCTGGTCACGTATGTCGTAGGACCGATGGCCGTTGGAGCAGACGAGTCCTAGAGTGGAGACCGCGAATCGGCAAGCGCAGCGTAGGGCGCCCTCCAGCCAGGTGGACCGACGACCTTAAGAAGGTGGCGGGCACCAACTGGATGCGGAAGGCGGAGGACAGGGAGCTTTGGCGCACCTTGGGAGAGGCCTATGTTCAGCAGTGGACAACGATTGGCTGTTGATTGATTGATTGATTGATTATTTATGTGCACCTGATAGTAAGGACTCCACACTACACTGCAATACTCCAGGATATTTCGAACTAAGGTATTAAATAAAAGAATAGAAACACTCGGTTGCTTAAATATCTTTAACTGTCTATTAATAAATTATCTGGATTATATTGTTTTGACGCTTTTTTATTATATGATCTAGATGTAGCCTAAAGCTTTCACTATCAAGTATAAAGCCAAGATCACGTATGCTCGTTACTTCTTGGATAGTTGAATTATTATTGATATAATATGTCACCTTATCAGAAATAATCTTGCGAGAAAATTTTATGTAAAAACATTTTAAACAACGTATATCAATTTTACGATTTATTATCATATATTTAAGAACATAGGCTACTTTTTTTCTTAAATAACCTAATGTTTTTATTCGTTTGTATCAAACGAAGACGTGTCGTATTGTGGAAGTACCGGTATATTTATATTTGCACAATTATTTAATAATAATTCTGTCCTTGGCGGCCAATCTCAAGAGAGATTAGCCACAAGTGTGTGCACAAACACAGGTGCTGCACTCTCTATTCCGGACTCTTGGACTCGGAAGGCAATCCGACACGAGCGGAAAGAGTTCAGGCGCCGGACCAACGGCTTTACGTGCTTTCCGAGGCACGGGGGTGTACACACTTCCAACTTCCAGACTCCGGGCTGCTACTGAAAATTTTCTGATAGAAAAACCCAATAACTTTTTATTGGCCTGACCTGGGAATTGAAACCAGGTCCTCTGGTCTGCGGCCACTGCGGCATATCGGGCAGTCAACAATTATATATTTGAAGAGCCGGTTGATGTGGTTGGTGGATGCTTGCCTTTCACGCTGAAGGTTGTGGGTTCGATTCCCACCCAGGACAGATATTTGTGCCCCTGACAGAGGCTTTCTCTGGCGGCAGTTGTCGGCGGAGACCTCTCCTTGCCGAGCATCATCAACGCGATGCTCGGAAGCGATGAGTGCTTGCCGGAAAGGCCGCGGAGCGGGAGCGGGAAGAGGACGCCGCTGCAAACCTGCTCCGCCGAAGAAGACTGGGGAGAAGAATGAGGCGTTATGCGCACCTTCTCCCTCCGCCGCAATAGGCGTCGCCGGGACTAGGGGGTTCTCAGTACCCTGGTAATCCCCCTAGAGAATGGAGGCCTGCACACGCAGGCCGCCCGTCAGAGCGTCGCGGTAGCATGCGCAAGCGATCCCGTGGCGCTCCTAGTTATGACGGAAAGGGTACCGCTGGTTTTTTAGTGGGTATTCCGTTGTTCGGGGCGCACTCGGCGCCTCGGACATCGGCGAGCCCCACATACCCCCCCACTGTTCCCGTGAACATGTCTGTTTGTCCTGAGTCAGGGTGTAATTATCTATATAATTATGTTTTTATAAAAAGAAAAATAGTATATGTAGATATCAGTTGTCTGGTTTCCATAGTACAAGCTCTGTACAAGCTTAATTTGGGATCAGATGGCCGTGTGTGAAAAATGTCCCAGGATATTATTATTATTATTGTACATCTGGAATGCAGAGGTGAGGTATAAAATTACACGTAAAAGTCGTCCGTAACATAGCAAACCAATTCGCCTTCAATTTAGTTGAGATAATACTTCACACACTCTCGATAGTGACCTTGTTCTTACATAATACTCATGATAATTAATACTACCTACTTGGGATGTTTCTGGTTTGTTTTTCTTTGCGTTTGTTAAGCGTAGTAGCAACATTTCGTCATTAATGCTATATTTGCTAATCATATCAGCTGATAGATGCAGATGTATTGTATTACATAATACTTAATAGATTTATAAATATGTATTTATTGGGGACTCTTAATCTTCTAAAATTACAACTGATTATTTTAGGTTGTGGTATTTGTTCAACCGTCTTTCTACTTTATTATTACAAAAGTCAAAATACAGTAAAATCAAAACAAAATACACAATAATAAAACATATTTTTAAATAGTCAAAAAATATATTTTTATCATAATTTTATCTTAGAAATCCGTTACTCGACCATTTAAGTGAAGATCTAGAAGGAACCGTTATTGTGTTGGTACGTAATATCTCTAAATCTAAGCGCACAACGTAGACAAATAAATCAACCATAACTTGTGCAAATGAGTGTGAAAAGATAACTCGAAAATGAATGATTTCACAAGCGTCGTACTATTGGGTGAGCCACTTCAGTTTCCATACATTATCTATATATGTCCAACAGTCAACGACGAAGGGTTGATGATGATGATGATGATCTATATATATTATACATGCTGGTTATTAACATTAACCGATGATCGTGGGTTCAAACCCGGGCAAGCACAACTGAATATTCATGTACTTAATTTGTCACATGAGTATTCTACCAACCCGAATAAACCCGGAATAAGCTCCAAACCTTCTCCTCAAAAGGGAGAGGAGGCCTTAGCCCAGTAGTGGGACATTAACAGGCTGTTACTGTATACCATAATTGAAGACACGAAAGTAAACATAGACTATTTATTTCTAAGCTATACACTTTTTCAGCGAAATAAAAAAACTTCGATGTGCTCCTCATATTATTACGTGTGAAAATTCGCATGTTACTTATCGTAAACAGCATAAAAACCTGCTATATATTTGTTTAGGTAACAATGTACTTGTAATAATTGTTATATCGGACTTTGCGTTAGATACAAACTTGGCAATATCAGCAGGCGAAAGTCGATTACATATTGAAAGATTACGATACATATTACCATGTATTTCTTTCCGTATGTTAATTGAGACTTACCTAATATTAAAAATCTTTAATAGACAAAGAATATTTTTTCCGTACAAAAAAAAACAGTAAATTAAAATTATATTAGTCCAATATTTATACATATAAATTTTAAAAGAGTTAAGTTTCTACAGATTCTCTGTGGAGAAATCTACTTTCTGAATCAGTAGAATTTCGTTTAATTAACTCGTAAAATATTTGCAAGATCTACATCAATTAAGCATATACATATAAACATACATACAATTATATTTTGATTAAAATTCGAGTATCTTCTAGCATGCCTTTTTTATGGTCGGCAAGTGTTGAGTGACCTTCGCTCACAGTGATTGGCACTGCAAGAAGTATAAGCCACTCTTTACAGTCCTTCATGCGACGGCTACCATAGGTTCAAATATGTTATATGTCGTGCGTCGTGTGTGTGATTACACTGTTCCATTCCCTTTTAAACTTGAACGTAGCGATATTGAATTTTGACTACATATTTACAATTGACCATTTCTTTATAATAATAATATCCTGGGACATTATTCACACATGGCCATCTGATCCCAAATTAAGCCGAGCTTGAATAATGGCTACTACAACTACAACTAGACAACTGATATACTACATATACTACTTTTCTTTTTTTAATACATACTCGTATAGATAATTACACCCAGAATCAGGACAAACAGATATGCTTATGCACACAAACGTCTATCTTGGGTGGGAATCGAACCCACAACCTTCGGCGTGAAAGGCAAGTATCTACCGACCACGCCAACTGGCTCGTCAAATATAAATTATAAATTTTAAAAATGGTGTGACGGAATTGTTACATTTTTTTTTAAATCTTATAACATACTTGTAACTTTTAGTCAATTACAGTACAATTTGACAAAATAACGACACTAAATTTTAATGTTTCCACCTAAAATTTGCTAGTCTCCGTTGAGAATGGCTGCTGTGAACGAAATATTTCAAGAGGGCATCATCACTTATAACAATCGACCTTACTTTTCACGATAAACAGTCCATTATATTGTTAAATATTAACAAATACATAAATATTTATTATAAAATTAGTGTAGACTCAAGTAATTTACAAGTAACAGTACTTTTGTGAAAAGTATAGCGAAATGCGATCTATTTATAATTGTATTAATTTTATTAATCACTAATCTGTGAACAATAGCTGATGATGTATTAGTTTCGTGTCTGGGTATTTTTCGATGGAGGTCACGCGTACCTTATCCGTTTAAAGTCCCGGTGAACTTTACACGTCATTCGTAGTCAAGTTCTTTAACAATCCTTCAAATCCTATCCATTGTTCGAATTATGAATGCTACAATAATAATGAAAAAAAAAACCACATAACGTGGTAATATTTAATAAATAGCTTATAACATTTCAATATTTTATATTGAATTCATAATATATACAGATAAAAAACGTTTTTTTTTTAAATTTATTGAGGCAATGAAACCTTCGTTTTAAATTTGATGTGCAAACTTCTTACACCAAAACCACGCTGGCAATAATGAGGCTTAACATAATTCCTGTGCCTGCAAATACACTGGTCATAATCCAGTAAAACGAAGTATTGATGTTTGTTAGTACAATAACTGAAAAATAAGAACCTTGATTATACCTTGAACCCTGAAAATATGTATCAATGAAAACACCGACATTGCATAAATGTTTTTTATAACTTTTTTTAACATCGGAAGTGGTCTTATGATTGCATAGGACAAAAACTGATCAATTAAAAGTGCCGCGCTCCATTTAGCGAGTTGATTGACGTCTACAAAAACCAGGCCAGGAAGTATCTTCGTTCTGACTGAGCGATGGTGGAAATGATGAGAAAAAGTCAGTTCAACTATCTTAATGGTTTTTGGTTAAATATTTACTTAATTAGTAACTTTTTATGACGAATAAAAATAATAGAAATAAATTTAAACTAATATTATAAATGTGAATGTAACTATGTTTGTGTGTTACGTTTACGCGGTTAACCATTAAACTAATTTTCATGAAATTTGATATGGAGCAAGCTGGAACCCCAAGGGAAGAAATATACTTACACTTGCCCCTCTCCCCCAATATGCGAACAAAAACTAGTAATTATATGCAATTAAAATAAATTACTAAAGTCTGTATATTCCTTGAAGTAATTTCTACCATGATTCAAGACAAAAAAAAAACAGTAAACGTACGAATGCAAAAGTCATATATATTTAAATACAAAACATGTATTGAAAATACAATTAAGGTCACTAAAACCTTTTTTGCGTTCCGCCGTCAAACAAGGAACCGTTATTAATACGTCATATCCGATCAAATTTACACATACTTTTGATTTTTATATTCTCATCACTAAAAATACTTTTACTCCCATAAATGTTTACATTATTTTAAATCCTATTTGAATAATCTCAGTTGACCAATCATGAAAGCGAAAATCGTGCACCATGACTATTAAATAATGCTGAAGTTCTACCTTGGAGCCGCCAAGGTATTTTCAATTTAATTATTTAATGTATTCAAGTTATAAGCTAGATTAAACTTCCTATTTTCCATTTAACTTAAATCGTTATACCGTTTAACTAAAGTACTATAATAAAATAGTTAAAATAAGCCGTTAAAGCCCAGTGCGGAGGCCAGGTGATTGTTTAGAGAAAATCTCAAATCCGGACAAGCAGCACTGAGTTCATGTGCACATTTTATGCTCGACGGTGAACAAACCAGCACGTGTCGGATGGAATTCTGCAACATATGTATCTCATAACCCATATTTGAGTAGCGTGATGAAAAAAGCTTTAAACCTTAAAAGAGAAAATTATTTACGGACATTAACAGAATTACAATTACAACTTTATTCTTTAGTCTAAATTGCATTGATTATTTTATCTTACCTACTTGCTGTTGCTAGCACGTACTATTTATGATAATTAGCTAACAGGTTCTAATTAACAATTGTTTTTTTTTAATTAACAGGAATGAATGTAATCTTTAAAGCATTAGCTATCAGTACGCAAATAAAACTATACACTGGTGGTAGGGCTGCAAGCTCGTCTGGGTAGGTACCACCCACTCATCAGATATTCTACCGCAAAACAGCAATACTTGATATTGTTGTGTTCCGGTTTGAAGGGTGAGTGAGCCAGTGTAATTACAGGCACAAGGGACATAAAATCTTAGTTCCCAAGGTTGGTGGCGCATTGGCTATAAGCGATGGTTGACATTTCTTACAATGCCAATGTCTAAGGGCGTTTGGTGACCACTTACCATCAGGTGGCCTATATGCTCGTCCACCTTCCTATTCTATATAAAAAAAAAAAAATATTAATAATAGTCGTTTTCTAAAGAATCATACGCAATCAATTTTTAATGTCATTTCATTTGTTATAAATACGTCGATTCATTGTCATTTGTCAATGACATTCCAAAAGGTTCCAAGTTCGTAGCCTTCGTAGTTAACAGCATTACCTTCAGGCTGAAGTTCACGATCCAGTCACGCGAGGGAACCGCCCATAGAGCGACTCTTTTGAACGAGGGACGAGAATTCATATATCGAGTTGTAGTTTTTTTCAGTATTAATAAACATCTAAGATTTGAATTATATATGATGTCCTTAAAGTTATACTGAAATATCTGTTTTAATATCAAATCTTTACGTTCCAATTTTTTATTATTTTAATTAATGTTATGACGACATCAAAATATTGGAATATAATTTAAACGACGCTTATCTCGTAGACGCCCTTTAAATAGCGAGGTACAAATAAGTGTATATACAATGGTTTGATGCCGTTATTTACATTCACTCACCCACCCTTCAATCCAGATCACGACAATACTATATGTTAAGTATTGATGTTTGATGGTAAAATACGTGATGAGTGGGCTGTACCTTCCTAGACGTGCTTGCACATAGTAAGCCCTTTTATTGTTTTCTTTATTGTAGGTTTCCAGCACACTTAAGTTCTCAACATCTAAATTCATAATTATCAAATAAAAATCTTATCAATAAAGGTTAGATTTGAAGGTAACTTGCTAACAAAAAAAAACTAACAAAAAGTTTTCGTCCATTGTCGATAAGGTACGTGTCACATCACTCAAACGAAAGACCATTAAAGCCCGCGAAGGACAGACCTTGCTCAGTCATGGCCGTGGAGTAACCTTCGGCAAAGGAACAAAACAAATATAAATTATTTCCTATTGTATAACACTTAAAGTAAAAGTACACTTTTAACATTAAATAATTACCGAGTCACGCAACTTAACTATATCCGATGTTTGCTAGTTAATTACTGAAATTTATTTTAATACTATCATTAACCCTTTTTTTTTCTTTCTATCCTTTAGTTAACATCACATACATACATACAAATAACTATTATAACTATAAAATATTGTTTGTAAATTGAGGTATTGATAGTGTAATTTAAGTCATTTACATATCCAAGATGTTTTTATATTTTTATTTGATCCGTGCATAAAATATAATCTCTAAGAATTGTAATTAAAAAAAATACAATATATGTCACAAAAATAGGACAAAAAATAGGAACTTTTCAATGTTTAATAATATCCGAAATACAAATTATGTAAGTATTTGATTAAGAAATTAAAGAAATATATATTATCACATATAAATGATAATATAAACCATGTTATGAGGGCAACTAAGCCATATTATCTCGAGTTTGCCTCACAAATAAGGAATGCAGATAAATAAATATACCTATCATTCCTTAGAATTCCGCATTTTCTACTACAAAACCGTAATGCAGTGAAACTCCTTATTCTGAATTAAAATTGTCTAACTAAATAACGATAAAGAAACCATAATGAATAAGTAGCAAAACCCGCGGCTTCGTTAGCGTGAATATCGGTTTATGACGAACGTTCACAATTCCTATTCGAATTCAATATATAAAATATTTAAATACTTAGGTAGCTGCAGTAGTATAAAAAAACGTGCGTGTTGGTTTTGGTAACTCGCAATTATTACATAATTAATATTACAAGGCCATTTTAACTTACTAATTAATAATAATTAATGACGAGATGGCCTAGTAGTAAGAACGTGTGAATCGTAACTGATAATCGTGGGTTCAAACCTGTGCAAGTACCACTGAATTTTCATGTGTTTAATTTTTATTATAATTCATCACGGGCTTGACGGTGAAGGAAATCTGCAAGTGTCTAATTTCACTGAAATTCTGCCACATGTGTATTTCACCAACTCGCATTGAAGCAGCGTGGTGGAATAAGCTCCAAAAATCTTCTTAAAAAAAGGAGAGGAGGCCTTAGCCCTGCATTGAGACAATCACAGGCTGTATATTCACTGTACTGTATATTCACTTAAAAAGAGTTAGTTTAGAAATCACAGAGAGATACTTCAATTATAACCTATGTATGTTTGTATAAGCTATTTGAAAACTCAAATATATTTTACTATGTATTAATTACTTCAGACAAACGCAGTAACGGTATTATTATTTAAAAACATATTATTATATTAAAAGCGTAGTTCTTGGAAGCTTATTTCCTTACAATTAAAATCAATGCTATCTAGAACAATTAGTGCATGCACTGTGGCAATAGGCATTAATTAAAGAAGCTTTATGTTGTAGAGCTAAAGTATTATACATAAATAAGTTTGTGGTTTTCATGTGAATAACGGGATATTATTTATTATAATATTTGGTATTCAAAGTATTATTATTGTACATAACAGCATGCAAGTTACAATTTCACAATATAAGCTATAAAAAATAAAATAAATTTATATGCAACTCAAATCATCGGTCTCGTCGCTTACTATACAACGCAATTACTTTCAGACTACTTTTTTTTCAACACATAAGTTATAATAACTACGTAAACACTACACATATTATAATAATACAGAAAATAAATACAGCAAAATATACTACAAAAGATCGACAGCCTTTGGAGCTTATTTCACCACGCTGCTCCAATGCGGGTTAGTGGATACTCATGTGCATTTACATCCGATATATGCAGGTTTCCACACGATGTTTTTCTTCATCAATTATAAAATGAATTATAATCACAAATTAAGTACATGAAAATTCAGCTTCACTAATGCTAATCTCAAATTAAATTGCCCAACATTGCCACTTCCAGACACTAGGCTAGTAAAAATTTCTTATAAAAAATACACCTCTAACTGGGTCTGTGGACGCCGCCGTTGATATTCTTCATCCGACGCCTCAATAAATTTACGATATAACATTTTTGTTTATACACACGGAACCAATGAACTGAATTAAATTTTACACGCTGTCGTACCTTATCAGTTATATAATGATCTTTATGTATACATCCCAGTATGCGCGGAAGTGTCGTGAATACGACATTGCTAACGAATTAATTTCATAATCACCTTACAAGGAATGGGTACATCGAATTTCCTAGGTTAATTACGAAGCTGATAAAATATACAATTTCATACGCGTTTAGATAAACTCGTGTCGTGATGTAATGAGGATTGTATTTAAAGTGATTCGTGTGTCTCGGCTCTCCCAGTGCGCGTGCGCCTCTTACGGCATTCTTTTGACATCATTGTTAAAAGGTAACTTAACTTTATAATATTTAAATAATATTTTCTGTCAAATTGTGTGTACACGTTTTAATGAGTGTTTTCTTCTACGTTGAAGTTCAGTGACCCTTGCGAATAAATAATTAAAATGATATATGCTGAGCAGTGTAACTGTTTTGTTTCCTTTAACAATTACAATATATAAAATTTTATCAACTATATATGAAAAATCCTCCAACTTTCTTGTTTTTGTATAAATATCAATAGTCAAGAGATCGGTTACAGTTGCAGCGCCATCTAGCGGTTACAACAAAGGGGATATATCTAAAAACCTTAATAATGAATGTGTATTTGTCGAATGGTGTCGAAGTCAAACAGATATATCAACATACATTATTATTATAAACACTGATTTCGCTCTTTCTGTCATTGATTTGACATTTTAAAAAAGACAGAGAAATTTTTAACTAAGCATCCCATAAGCATCGTTTATAAGTAAAGCCGATAGTAGAGCAATTATTATTATAACACGTAATGTATTCACATGATTGAGTAAATATGTATTACGAATAGGTATGATTGGGTGTTATCGAAACGTTTCAGATTTCATTTGTTTTTTATCATTCGCGATAAGCAATATAAAAATGGATTAAGACAAATAAACGAGGTCCTATAGCAATATTTTTAATCTGTAAATATATAAATCTTATCAAAATTCTTATATATTCCCGAGACAGGTATAATAACGATTGTGTTAGATACAATCATAAAAACTCAAGCATTAGTTCTCTTTTTTGAACCGTCCCTTGAACATGTGTAATAGCCATTGTGCTCGGCCCTTTTTCTAATCCATACGTTATTTTAAACATACATTTGAGCTAATGCTGAATTCTACTTCGATTTTGTAACTTTAATTCACCTTCTTACGGCTCACGTAAACAAAATATAGAAAATTTCAAGTTAAAAAACTTAATAGCCTATATAAGTATGACATTGCTAGGCAAAAGCTTCCATCTTGAAAAGTTTTGAAGCTTATTCCACCGTGCTGCTCAAATGCGATTCGGCGGATAAACATACGGCTCATGGTAGATGGAGGTTTCTTTACAATGTTTTCTTTCATAGCTGATCACGAAATTAATATTGTAATTTGATCATTGTCTACTACGGCTTAAATAAAGCGAACTGCGTCTGATTCACGAACAGATAACATTTACAACATTGATTTAACTGATAACCGGAAAATAAAGTTCTAAAAAATTTTTCTAGTCTTTATTTTGACAACGTTCTTTTTTCGCGTTTTGTTAGAATAATATTTAAATTAAAAAATGAGTACGAAGTAATCGTCGAAGATCTGAATTGTTTACAACTTTTTTTTTAATTAATGAATCGTGACTTTTCGTAATCAGCCTTTAAAAGATCGTGATGCTTTAAATTTATCAAACATGTAGCAACTGACTTACGACAGATTATATTGTATACGTAATTCTATTCTTTTGAAATTGCAATTTTTATATTTCAAATTGCAATTTAGTTATTATACATACATCATACCAACATATTCACCTGTATACAAAATTATTTTGTCCGATAGTTTTTCCTCTTCTTCTAAGCAACTTGTCCGATTTTGTAAATATATTTTTTTCTAGTTATCATGGTACCTGTTCATGGTTCTTAGCTAAAGTTCGCGATGGCGGTGATGCCGATTTAGAGAGCCGAAAAAGATTTCGAGCAATTTTTTTAAATTTTTATTCCTACAAAAAAACATATATTCCGAAATTTTTCATTTAATAATATGTTTTCTTGACTTTATCAATCTCTCGATTAAAAATGATATATCGATGTATTCATAATTAGATATAATGATAAAATGATTATTTTACCCATACGAAGTCGGTACGGGCAGATAATCCAGATAACGGGCAGATAAATTTGGGTTTGCGAAAGTGAGTTCCTTTGTTTGTTACGCTTTCAAGTCTAAACTACTCAACCGATTATCAAGTTAAGTTTGGCATACAAGTTTTGAGGGGTACAGAAAACGACGTAGGTCCTTACACGCGGGCGAAGCCGGAGGCAGAGGCTAGTAATAAAGCATTCGCTTACATATTATCAATAACTCATTTGGATTCAGTTACGTTATTTATCGAGGGATGCTCGATATGTTTCGAAAAGACTAACGGTTCTCATCATCACGTCATCGTCTCCTATCCGAATTAATATTATAAACCTTATGTATATTCAATTAATTGAAGTTCAAAGTAATAAATAATTCAAGCGTTTTGTGTGAGGTCACGCACGTGGCAAAAGCATGAAAATAACGACGAACAAAATATGTACTATTAAGTCTTTGGTTAAAGCAATATATGTACTATAACTTTGTGCAATTCACTTTGAATGAATAACCTGCTAATCTTTAAATCTCTTCTTCTTTTTAAATCTTGTAAAACCTGCCTCGTTTGGTTAGTGGATAACTGATACGGGTACTGATTTCGAAGTCCCTGATAGTAATTGAGTTTTTTTATCAAGAAATTTTCAAAGTTAGGTTGCTATATTTTTTTATCTCGAAAAGCACACGGAGCCTACGAGAAAGGAAGAGAAATTCGTGTTTACATACAAACACGCCTGTACTATTATATATATTTTTGATATTGGCCTTCGTGGCCATTATTAATCCCGGATAGATATCATATTAAAATAATTTCTAAGAAAATACTATATGACCAAGACTATTTCCTCTAGACTACAAGCCATAGAAATATAAAAAAAAATTGAAATTGAAATTTGAAAATCTTTCGTTATCGCTAGCCGTAAACGGAGGCGTTATCACAATTTCATGAATCACGATATTTATTAAGAATTCTTATAGAACTGCGGTCGATGGCCGGAAGTCAACGACCTTAGGTTTATTTAGGTATGGACTATACACGTTTGTGTTACGTATGACCTAGTTTTTTTTTTTAAATATATTTCTTATAGTTAATTTTGACCGTAGATTTTATGGTAATGGTATGGTACTGTTATGATATTTTGATGTTTCTTTTGGATCTGGATTCTTATTGGTAGATACAGGCAGTCCTCGTACTTACGGCATGTTAGGTTCTCGAAATACGCGACGTAAATCGAAACGACGTAAGTCGAGACATATTTTTTCATATGTTTACATGTAAAACTCAAGGGTTAGGATCCACACGGACTCGAAATAAAAAAAAACTGCATTTATAACAAAGGATATACATACTTTAATATCAAAAGTAAGTTCTTAAAATAATTATATATGCACTTATGAAATTGCTAGTTATTTTTGGTATTTGTGTGTTACGTATTAATTTTAATAATTATTATAAAACTTTAATATGTAATCAAAATATGTATGTAATGAGAAATAAAAAATTAAACTTTTGGCTTAGTGAATGACAAATGAATTCTCCTATGCCGGAAATCGAAACAAATGACATATGCTTGAGGAATAGTGTCAAAACATTGTTCGACGTAACTTGAAACGACGTAAATCGAAACGACGTAAGTCGAGGACTGCCTGTATATCCATTAAGATACACTTAGAATTAGCACTGATGTTAGACATAATTTCGAATCCACTCTATAATATACTATATTAAGTACATTTCATCATGCACTGGTGGTAGGACTTTTTGCAAGCTCATCTGGGTAGGTACCACCAGTGCGGTAGACCGCAAAACAGCAATGCTTGGTATTGTTGTATTCCGATTTGAAGGGTGAGTGAGCTAGTGTAATTACAGGCACAAGAGACATAACATTTTAGTTCCCAAGGTTGGTGGCATATTGGCGATGTAAGCGATGCTTAACATTTCTTACAATGTCAATGTCTATAGGCGTTGGTGACCACTTACTATCAGGTGGAACATATGCTCGTCCGCCTACCTATACTATATAAAAAACTTTTTTATTGCTTAAACTCAACTTTGACGTCGCCGATTCATTGAGGTAGGCTTACTACATATCCAGAGTAATTCTATATGATAAAATACAGCGTACGCACACATTCAACAATGATACATTTCAGCATCGTAAACGATTCACTCAAACGTTGCCTTCACATTGGACCTTTAAAAATCCAACACGTTACTTCCAACAGGCATTTATATTTACCATAACTTATTTAAATTTATTGATTAATTTGATCGATTTAATTCAAAGGAGAAAACAGCATTATTTAACTAATCGCCGTTAAATAACAATTATAATTAAAACCGTAAGGTGATAAGTATTTTAAGAGTTACTCAATTTTGTTACTTATCGTTATTTGTAGATGAGGTGCGACATTATCTCGATAGTGTTTATTTTACAAGATCTTCGCGTGTGAATATAGTTACTACTTACTACTGTTTTAATTTATGTCAGCTGTTAAGAGAATGTGGCTGACTCGTGTTGTTTTTATCAGACTGTAAAATGTGTGTGTGTATAGACGGTATATATAGTATATTTGTGCGTGTAACCTTTGCCTATCAATTTTGCTGGTTTTGGACATTGTTAAGTTCTTATATTAAAAGTACGTTCAAACAAATATTTAAAGACGATTATGTGTTTGAAAGTATCTTACATATAATAATTCAAAATAGGAATCGCTTTCCTGATCTAATTTCGTATGATTGGTATCAAGACATTTTTGCAACAAATTTTTTATTTATTTGTAAACGTAAAATGCACCTAAAACACTAATTGAACACTAACATGTTCAAATCACTAATTCATATCGATTTATTTAAAATTAAAAACATCTTCGTATCAGAAATAAAATCTTACTTTAAGTTTTAAGTAACAACCTGTGAATGTCCCACTGCTGAGCCTTCTCTTTTTTTGTGGAGAAGGTTTTGGAGCTTATTCCACAACGCTGCTCCAATGTGGTTATATTTTATATTATTAGTATGTAATTGCGTAATGTTACGTAAATAATACAATGTCTGTATCCGTTGTTCCAGTTACCGGCAGCAGCAAAGTTCCTCGCTGGGTATGGAGCCGCAGTCGACTTCAACTCTAATGCTCTGATCATATAGCCAAGATAAATGCGGGAGGCTGCGTCACATATGATATTATGACGATAACTCTCGCATACATAATATAACGGCTAATAAAAAACTGGAGTCATCAAAAATTGTATTTTTTGTTGCGAGCCGGTTTTGTTCAATTTCGCGAGTGATAACGATAAAACGTCACGTTCTTAACTAAATCCGTTGCGTCTGTTTTCGTTAACCGATAGCGAAAGATAAAAAGTTGCTTTCGTTTTAGTTTCATACAGTGAAAGATTACGCTCGAACGCCGACGTGTGCGCTTATCGTCGGAACACATCGGCGGAGTGACTACGAGTGTAGTGTTTTTTTTTTTTTTTATATATTCGAATGTGCGTTTTTTTTTATTAAAATGCGCGTAGGAAGTATTTGGTCTAGACTAGCAACACTCGGCTGGTTTGTCAGCATCGTGGGATGTCACACGCCGGGCAGTGAGCTCGAGTCAGTCAGATACGGGCCGACCGACGACAGATTTGGAAGCGATATATATACAGTCGCTAAAATTAATATTACATATGAGGACGAACATGGAGAGCTGTACACTGACACATCAGAGGTAAGAATCTTAGTTATTTACTTATGAAAACTTAAACTTTAATTTAGAATTTGAATTGAGGATTATAACTATTATTATTTTTTGTATTACTTGTTGCTGTTGAATAATAAATGAGATGATTTATATCATAGTATAATGTTTATAATATAATATGTAAACGTAATGTGAATTCTAATATATAAAATATAAATTCTTTTAAGTTATATAGAATTCATTTAAAGTAAACAAATTAATATTAATAGTAAAATTGTTCTCATCAAGCAACGTCAAAACAATAACTATAAAGTATTAAAAGTTGAGCTAAAAAGTTATCATTTTTCAAGTATTTTCGTACTTTACAACCAAAGCCTGGTACCAAGAAATTTTGAAGTGCGTACGGTAATAAGTTCGTATCGAAAATGTTCCAAAGAAATGTTACATGTACAATCGTTGTATTAAAATACGACCGTGAGGTTTTTCTATGCCGTGCCAAATAAGTTTCATGAATAAAAATGTAAACCGATTTAACTTCGTTTAACATTCGATTCAACGTCGAACTTTGTCACAATATAAACAAAGTGTGTAATACCTATTACTCTACTATTTGAAATAATGACTCGACCAATTACAAGTTTTACGACTAATCAAACACATACGAAATCCTTACAAATATTGCAAATGCGATAGTGATCTTGTTTGTTTGTTACGCTTTCCCGTCTAAACTACTAGACTGATCATAATGAAATTTTGTATACACGTATTCAGGGGTATATAAAATAACATAGTGTATCTAAAACCTATCCTCTAGTAGGGCTATATGGGAGACTTCATACGCGGAAAATTGAACTAAATCTTTAGAGATACCTTAAAGAAGTGTGCTTGGCTCGTCAGAGCGACACGGTAGTATGCGAAAGCGATCCCGTGGCGCTCCTCGTCAAGACGGAAAGGGTACCGCTGGTTTTTTAGTGGGTATTCCGATGTTCGGAGCGCATTTGGCGCCTTGGACACCAGCGAGCCCCACATACCCCCCCCCCCCACTGTTCCCGTGGGGGAAACGCGTAACGCGTTTTTCCAGCGTTAAAGAAAAAAGTGTGCTTGACTAATAAGAAGCTATAAGCATATAGGCGAGAGTATGGAACACGTTGTACGGCAACAGTATGTAAATAATTATAAAAGAAAATAAAAATAAAAACAATAGAATAGATAAACGAAATACACGGACAACGAGTCTATGAAGATTCGATTATTTGTAATGTTTATTAGTATTACGTTTACAGGGCCATGTCTGCCTTATCAGAAATACGTATATACGACCTTTTTTATTTGTCTTTGTGTTTTTATAAAAACCAACTCTGACAAGTTGTACGAAGTTAAATTCTTTAGTCCTTGTAGTGTAGGTTAGGTAGGTATAATGAATGAAACAAAGGTCTACCAATTTCCCTATAACTTATATGCAAGATATTTGTGCAAGCTCGTCTGAGTAGATATTACCCACTCATCAGATATTCTACCGCAAAACAGCAGTACTTGGTATTCGCTATGTAATTGAAACTCGAATATATATTTAATTTTTATTTTTTTTATAGAAAAGGAAGGCGGACGAGCATATGGGCCACCTGATGGTAAGTGGTCACCAACGCTCTTAGACTTTTTTTTTTTTTTATATATCGCCGGGAGGGCAAATGACTCTACTCCACCTGATGGTAAGTGGTAGTAGAGTCCAAACGCGACGACGGCCAGTACAGACGGGAAAAACGTTCTGCACTAGCCGCCTTCGCCTTGCCGGCCCGCAAGATGCCTCTTCACGCCTCGTTTGAAGAAACCCGGGTTGTAAGAGGAGGGGAATACGTGAGCTGGTAAGGAATTCCATTTTTTGGAAGTGCGACAAAGAAAGGAGTTGCCAAATTTCTTTGTTCGCGATGGAATTGATGTCACAGTTAGGCGGTGACATCGAGAACCAGCTCGCGTGGACTTAAGAAGGAAGGGGGAAGCAGGAATTAGAGAGAATAATTCCTCAGAGCACTCGCCGTGATACAGTCGATAGAAAGCGCTCAGTGCTGCTATCTCACGACGCAATTGTAAAGGTTCAAGGGTGTTTGTGACCTTTACGTCGCCAATAATGCGTACGGCACGTCGCTGCAACCGGTCCAAGGCCTCAAGTAGGTACTTAGCGGAGCCATCCCAAAGGTGCGAGCAATATTCCACGCAAGACCGTACCTGTGTTTTGTACAGCAGGCACAGTTGTTGTGGCGTGAAAAAGCGCCGCACCTTGTTCAGAACTCCGAGTTTCCGTGAAGCTGTTTTTATAACAGCCTCGATGTAATCCCTTGGACTAAGGTCGCAGCGAACGTCAATCCCCAGCATGGCGATTTTGCTTTGCATCACCAGCGGAGTACCACAGAGGGAGGGAAGAGGGGAAAATGTTGACTTTTTCGCCGTGAGAGCGCATACCTGTGTTTTCTTGGCATTAAACTCAACAAGATTATCAGAGCCCCATTTGGCGATGAGATCTAACGTCTTATCGAGTTCAATGACAAGATTCTCCCGCCTCTCCTCAGTTTCCGCCCGCCCAGCCACTGCGCGTCCGTGGTATCCACCATGCACTGTACTATCATCTGCATAGCAATGTATGTTCCCAAGGGAGAGCATATCATTGATATGCAAAAGAAAGAGTGTGGGAGATAGCACAGATCCCTGGGGGACCCCAGCATTCACTACATAGAATTGTGAAGCGCAACCATCTACTAAAACACGAAGGCTACGCTTGTGTAGGAAGCTGGCAATCCAGGTGCATAGCTGAGCAGGCAGACCATATGCCGGTAGCTTGGAGAGAAGACTTCTGTGCCAGACCCTGTCGAAAGCCTTGGAGATATCGAGGCTGACAGCCAACGATTCTCCATGCTTGTCGATAGCTTCACCCCAGAGGTGTGATACGTACGCTAGAAGATCATCTGTGGACCGTTTTGGTCGAAACCCGTACTGACGATCATTAATTAGACAGTGATCTTCTAGGTAATGGATCAGTTGGTTGTTTAAAATCCGTTCCATCACCTTACAAAGTACTGAGGTGATAGCTATTGGCCGATAATTTGCCGGGTCAGACCGATCCCCTTTTTTGGGAACCGCTTGCACATTAGCTCTTCTCCAAGCCTCCGGCACACTTCCCGAAGAGAGAGAAAGTTGGACATTGGCATTGTAAGAAATGTCAACCATCGCTTACATATCCAATGCGCCACCAACCTTGGGAACTAAGATTTTATGTCCCTTGTGCCTGTAATTACACTGGCTCACTCACCCTTCAAACCGGAACACAACAATATCAAGTATTGCTGTTTTGCGGTAGAATATCTGATGAGTGGGTGGTACCTACCCAGACGAGCTTGCACAAAGCCCTACCACCAGTTAATTCACCAGTCAATTATAATTTATAGCACAATGTATAATAGCTGTTAACAATTAACACATTTTTCTTAACTTTCTACATTTATATTTCATTGAACCACTTATTATTCGAAACAAAATATATCTTCTAATTGTTTTTTTTTTTTTTAAATAAATAATACTAAGATAATTGTCTTTAATGACCAATATTATTATTTATTACTATTATTAAATTTATATTATTAATTTTTAATCGATAATTATGAATTAGAAAAACTACCTCCGGTTTTAATTTTCGTTCATCATGAACAATTAATATTCTAACTGTAAATATTCTAATAATAAAAATACATAACTAAAACAAATATAATGAATACATAGTCCATAGAAGTATAAGCTTACTAAATTATGTGAAACGATATATGTAATTATATATATACTAAATGATATTTTTCAAAAAGTTATATAATGCCACTAAGATTGACTGAACAATTGCCTTTATTACTAAAACTACTTCAATACCGAGAAAACCTATTACATAAATAGTGGTTAATAATCCTTTATTGCTCTACTGCTGATATTTAGGAATAACTTTAGCGACTAGCATCAGTCTATTCTCAAATATATATACACACAACATTACAATAGAACATATAAAATATAGCATGTACTAAACTGTTAAGATAATCCTTACTAATATTATAAAGGCGAAAATGAGTTATTTTGTTCGTAAAGCTTACATGCCTTGACTACGCAACCGTTCATCATTAAATTAGCCTCTAGGTTGTCAGGGGAAAAGGACAAAGATGTTAAAAATGTCAGGTACACTTTCCCCTGCCCCTCATACGGGTGAAGCCGCAGACGAAAACTAGTACTTTTTAAAGTGTTTGTTAATAATAAAATAATTGAAAGAGACGATTGAAAAGGAATATGAGTAATAAATAAATTCGTATAAAAGGTTTTACAATATGATACCTCTTTGAAATAATTAATATTTCTGGTATATTTATCAAATGATATTTTTGTATTCTAGAAAATTCGCGATTTAATGAAGTATGAAGGGGTCTTTTGCAATTATTATTATTATTAAATAAATATATACGTTTATTTCTTTATCATTTTTTTTTTCATTTCATTTTTATTCATTTCACATACAAGTAAATGTAGTTTTAATTTATTGTAAGTAAACACCGAAGGTATTTTTAAACTAATTTATGATGTACAAACTAACATTTATGGATTATGCTTGTTTGTTTCTGGTATATCATTGGTCGGGTAAAACTGTAAATATTGAAAATAAATATACGTATATATATCTTGAATGTGTTTTGTTTACCAAAATTTTCAATACCTCGTCCCAAAGTCAACGATCCTCGCGTGCGACTTTGGCGAGTGTCCAACCGCGCGTAAGCGAGAAACTATAGCACTCGTTAATAACAATAAAATAAACTTTAAACTTCAAACAAACTTCGAGAAATGAGATTTTTTAATATTTTCATAGCATTTCGAGATATTGTTAGGATATTTTGCTAGTAGTATGAACTACATGAAATCAGTTAAAAAGTGATATCTTTTGGCCGATTTCGAACACGGCGGCCGTTGTCATGTCAGACTAACAACTGAAATTTTGTAGTGCGCAAATCTGTGAACAAACACAAGTCGATATTTCATTACAATTCGACAGGATGGTAAATACGACACTATCGGAAAGATTAGGCAGGGCTAATGGTTTTACGAGCGTTTCGATGCTTGGGATCACAAAGACTGCTGGCCTCGAAACGTAATAACTATTTATCGACCCAGGGATTAAATCTTAGCATTCGAGATCTACAGCCTCAAAAGCTAACCATTAAACTAACGAGGTAATTACTAACAAACGTATACCGAAATTGTTACACTACCTGTCCTTAGTATTTTGGCTTTTGAAAATACACGAACCATTGTATAACTATATATATACATATATGTAAGGGGGTTGTAAATTGTTGTGAATGTTGTATTCGTGCTACTCAGTGGTCATTTTATTTTAGCAGTTTTATATTATGGCAGAAGGGCTATAGGTCACTTCCGATATACAAATATTCTAATAGATAATTCTTTACGTTGACGTTGCGTGATCTCTCGTGTCAGTAATTACAATACCGCTAATAACGAAACGAAACTAAACTAGTAATAATAAAATCGTTCGAATTTTAAATTTACAATATGATATTAAAATTAAATTCACAATGTTGTTATTAGTAGTTACTATAATCGTCTATAGTGAAGTGAGGTTGGCTCGCCTAGCAGGTTTCTCCTTCCGATTAAACGTACTGCGCCTGTCCTCCACTTCAAGTTCATTGACCCTCGTATCAGAATCAAAGCACTGGCTTCATGAAGCTCGGATAGTCGACTCAAACTGATGCACCTCCAAGAAGTTGATTAACAGTCGATTGTTTCATCGAATTGCTAATTTATTAAAACAAATAAGGATCTTAAATCGTAAAACCCCGCTGGGAAACCATTCCAGTGGGAAACCAACCAGTGCATTCTATTACGTTTTTAAGAGTTGCTTTTTTCTCATCATAGTGAGAAGTTGGAAGAACGATGGCTCTTAGATATTAGCTACCTAAAATGATTTGGCTGCTAGCCATGTAATTTAAATTGTTATCTAATGTATTAATTGTTATATATAATATATTATATACGATTCAGTTAAAAATAAGTAGTTATTGACACTTGCGTAAAGGTTTCTTGAATTGCACTATTAAATTATAAAAGGTGGGGCGCGGGTCTTATTGTTTAGAAAAGGTTTTTGATTAGGTATAAACGCTTCTATTGGTCGCCATCTATGCTCATATTATTAAAAGATAAAGTTTGTGAGGTTGTAGGTGGTAATCTTTGGATCTACTGAACTGATTTTAAAAAATTCTTCCACCAATAGAAAGCCACATATATATTTTTACTATATATTAAGTCGAAAAATTGAAGTCGGATTTGCAAAGTTAGTAGGAGAAAAAACTATGGAACGAAAACGTTTCTTACGAACACTGCCTTAACGATGAGAGATATATGATTTAGTTCCACATAAAAGTTGTAGAGCTTAAAAATGCCTACAAAAAAGTCAGCGACAGCATATGTCTAACTTTTATATTTAAGTCACAAAAACTAGTTTTTTATATTAAAAAAAATAATTTAAATGGTTAGGTCATGTTTATTGGTCATATTATCAACATTTATGAATTCTTATCAAAATAAGTAAACTTACCGCCCAACGAAGTGGGCACGGGTCAGCTAGTTTCCTATTAATTTAATTAGCTACGGAGTTTCGAAGCTGCATTACAAAACAGATCATTTTCGATTTTATTTTAAGTTATATTTCGATACTTACGCAAGGCCCGTTGGGTGGGACGCACGCACACATAAAATGGCTGAAAATAGTTACATTTTTCCAAAAAAATATAAAGTCATTGCAATGAGGATATATAGTTCATTAAAAAAAATGTAGTGACAGGCGGTTTTTTTAAAATAACCGCGTCGTCCGTTGTGAACGCCTTTTACATAAAAACGTATATCTAAATTTAGATGTGAATGTTAAATATCACTTGTTTAGTTTAGGCCCTTTTCACACAACGCTATGAAATACATTTCGATGGAAACGCGTGCGCTATCGGTTATTAACGCTTTAATGGTTAGTGTACTACTTTCATTTTTTAATCGCATTGTATGTCAATAATCTATACATTACAATAAAACTATTGCGGTCAAATAATATAAAATATTAAATATGTGTATATTCTTTATATGTACAGACATTTTTATAAAATACAAAATTAAAATAAAAAGAACAAAATACACATTAAAAATTTAAAGCAAAAACGCCGTCTAAAAGATTGTCCTGTGGCACAAGACGCTGGCGCTATTGCCTCTGCACCGCTAGACTGAGCCTTTGGGCTAAATGAGCGCCAGCTCTTGGGTCACCAGAAGTGTGGACCAGTTTCTTAGAAATATCTTTTATGATTCTTTTTGTACGGGACGACCATAGACCCAATGTTTCAAAACCCAGCCCCGCAAATTCATATTCGTATATTCTTTATTGTAATATTATCATTATTTTACCATATTGTTATTTGTCGATTCATTTATTATATAACAATATAAAATTAAAAGCTTATTTACACATATCATTTCACACATGACCTTGATTACTTATTGTTAAGAATCGGCATTCGTTTTAATGAATAATTATTTTGTAACAATTACTCATTGTTATAAACATTCAATTGTTACTGAACTTTAAAATTTTAAACAATCGTATTGCTGTACGTTGTTAATCTGTACATTTTTTTTTTTCATAAAGACGTTTCGCCTTGACTCTTCGAACAAGGCACGGGCTAGGCTAGTAGTAGCCAGTGGCGCTACCTTCAGGGGGACGCAAAGTGAATCTCAAAAATCTTTATTCGATATAGTAGTGTTACACATAAGTACTTATTGATTGTCATAAATCTATCACCGGTTCGGAAATAAACACCTTAGACCTGAGAACAACCGGGGAAAGAAATAGCGGGTTTTTAAAAAAATATATTTGTCGTATTTTACAATTATAGGTAATATGTAAAAATATTATATTTTTATGCGCTTTACAGACCCACATATTGTAGACTGGGATACAAGCACATACAATCAAAACATTACACAACGAAATCGGGCCGTTTGGCGTGGTAGATACTTGCCTTTCACGCCGAAGGTTGTGGGTTCGAAACCCTACCAGGACAGACATTTGTGTGCATGAACATGTCTGTTTGTCCTGAGTCTGGGTATTATTATTTATATAAGTATGTACTTACAAAAGAAAAGTAGTATATGTAGTATATCAGTTGTCTGGTTTCTATAGTACAAGCTGTGTGAACAATGTCCCAGGATATAAAAAAAAAATACAATAAAATTTAATTAAGTTTATTGTATTTATTTTTTTCAGAATCAGATCAGGCGCAATAGAAACAAACTCGTGTTGTATAATGTATTGTATCCTATAGAATAGTATTAACTATTTCAATGCTTAATTAATTATAATTTCAAATTTATTTTGTCATCGAAAATAAATATTGGGGGGACAAAATTCAAAAGTTATAAGAGGCGCTCATGAACCAGCTACTGAATGTTCGCAAAAGAAATATTGCTAATTTTAATAGGTAATATAAACACTTAGCGCACAAAGATTTTAAAAAATTTGACATTTACGAAGAAGCCAGTATTTATTATAAACTAGATTCGCTAGAGCAAAGACGAAATCAAAAGGATATGCTGCTACTACAAGCAATTTTAACTGGTATGATGGATTGCCCCAGTTTGGTGTCAGCATTCTCTCTAAATGCCTCCTCGTTTAGATCGCGTAACCCCCACCTACTAGTTGTTCCAAAATGTAACGCAAACTATGCAAAAAGCTCTATAAGTGTACGTCTAGCACGAACATACAACAAATTATTTTCTCATTTAGACCTGTTTCACTTATCCAAAAAACAATTGTTTCACTTATCCAAGGAAACAAATAACACTATCTTACCGCCAAAATAAACACGCACACACACACAGCCACACGCTCACACACACACAAACACACACACACACAAACACACACACACAAACACATACACACAGAAACACATACACACAGAAACACACACACACGCATGCACAAACACACATACAAATACCCATACACTTGTGAATATTCTCTTGTCACAAACGTCAACAATTTTCTTTAGACCTACTTTCTTTTTGTTATCCACTTTGTTAAATATATTATATTAAACACTTTATATTGTAATCTTTGTGGCCATAGTCTTCATGAAATTTAAAAAACTGTACAAATATAATCTGTATACGCTGTTGATTACAAATAAATAAATAAATAAATAAAATATGCGACGTTGTAGTCGTACAGACGGATTTAAATACATAGTAAATTAATATATACTTTATTCAAGCTATAATTAATTAAATAAGCTTAAATTAAATTAAAAGTTCTGAAATCAACGGTTCAAAGTGTGTCTACTGAAACGAACCTGCAAGAAACTCAGTAGTTTCTTTAAACTAATTAATTTAGTTATGTACATAGAAGTAAAAAAGTAAAATTACAGCCTGAAAATGTCACAAATAAGATAAGTTAGTTATTTATTACTTAGCTTGATGTTGATGGCGGTCGTAATGGATGAACGTTACAACAAAAATATTATTTTACTTGACAACCATATAAACTTCGTACGGTACAATAAAACTGTATATTTTTATATGATATATGTGTATCTGAACAGTAGAGTACATTTTTAGGACAAGTTTGGAGCACATTCCACCACGGAGTTCCAATGGGGCAATTCCTTCACCGCCGCGAGTCCACAGTCGATCCAAAGTCGTACTTGCCCTAGCTTAAACCTGCAATCTTCGGTTAAGATATAGTAGCTCTTACGATAACTCGTCTAGTAGAGTACAACTATCTACTAAATAATTATAAAATTCTAAGCCAAGTACAGTTAGCAAGAAAACTAAAAAAATTAAATGGAACTCTTGCTTAACCACTTAAGGGTATATCATAGAAACTTGATGTTAATGTTACGCAATCGCTAAATCCCAGTGAAAGGTGAACAACATGTATTATGTCAGCTCGCCCTTCAAGAGAACAACCGTTTTACTACATAGTTTACGCAATAGATAATCTAAGAAAATTATGAAATTATAAAATACAAGATTGATTTGAAATCTATGTTGCATATTATTTATGCCAATGGTGCTTCGTTGGTCTAGTGGCTAGATTTAAGGCCGTTAAATATTAAATAAAAAAGTTATTGGGTTTTCCTGTCGAAGATTCTCAGTAGCAGCCCGGAGTCTGGAAGTTGGAATTGTGTATACTTTTGTACCACGGAAAGCACGTAAAGCCCTTGATCCTGTGCCTGAACTCTTCTCGGTCGTTTCAGATTCCCGTCCTATCGGATTATCGCCGGAAGGATTATCGGAAAACGCCGGCCCTGGTCTTTGATCAGGGTAGAGTCTCATTGTCTTTCAGCGTCTTTTGGTCGAGGCTTCCACTTCAGATAAATTTCATTTCTGTTAATGTGATATAAATAATAATTACCACATTTATAAAAATCAACAACGCTTATGTACTCCTGGAAATTGAATATAGTAAAGTAACGGCTTGTGAATGGCCCACTGCTGGACAGACTCGATTCTCCAATGCGCGTTTGTGACAGACATGTGCAGGTTTCCTCGCGATGTTTTTCTATACAGACGAAAATGAGATGAATTATGAATTACAAATACAAACATGAAAAGTCATTGGTGCCCATCTTTGAACCCGGAATCTCAACTAATCGGTATTTTTAGATCTGACTGGGAAATTCTTGTTAAGAGAATAATGCAATAAAGTAGTAAATTATTTGAATTGCCATGTAGAATTTGTTTGTTTATTATTTATGCAGTTTTTTGTATATAGATAAAAATGAATTTATTTTTAATTTATTTAAGTATTTATTTTTTATTTCTGTTGTGTCTTTACATTAGAATTAGCTTCATATTTGATACTGATAATGCTCAAGATTGTTAACCGAGTTCAACAGCTGCTGTTACCAATTCTATTTTAAGTCAAGAACAATTTTAAACTGTACTTTTAATTAACTTTATTGGTCATCGGTTAACCGAGCTTGTCTGCAATTGGTAATCTAAATTTAGCCAAAGAAATACCATCCTGGTATACTTACTTCAGTTTAGCTTCAAATTTTATTGGTGCTTAGAAATATTCGATAAATAATTAGAATTTTACTTTAATTTAGATTTAACATAACCAGGTTATATGTATTATAATGTATATAATCATTAAGGATGCTAAATGAAAAAAATATAGTTTTGTTATGAACAATACTAGTTAAATTTTCTACCTCCAAGTTGCTTAATAAGATCTGCTCGTTAAGTACATTTTGGGGTAAAGCTTCAGGTAGAGAAACTGTATTAATTCCGTCGTTCTTCGTAATACAGCTGTTTAGTCTATATGCAAACTTAGAACTCGTGATTCCGTTCTGGGGACCAATTCTATAAATTTATAAGAATGATGATACGTTCCCGATTCTATCTCGATCCAACTTCGACCAAATCACAACTGGATCGTTGTGTTCGATTGTTGTGAAACGATTACGTTTCGATTATTTTGTGATAAAGTGACAGTTGATTAGAAGAATTGGCTCCCTGGATGTTTTCAAGTAAGGCGAAATACTTACGTATGTTGATTATATTTACAGCAATTATATGTATTAAAGACTAAGAATATCTACAATGATATTTGTTATTATTAATCCACGGCTCAACTACTCAATAATACGGTAATAAAATGTAAATAAATAGAAATTGTAGTCAAATACGTGATATAATCTACTTCTATGCCAAATTTATTTTTGAATTCGTTCAACCGTTTGGGCACGGTGGTTTGACACACGTCCAAACGTAGAAATATTTACATTCATTTGATTCTTCAGATATTTTTCCTTAAATATAAAATAGGTATTGTTACAATTGCTTACAATTCTATATTACACTCAATAATTTACACTAATAAAATTTAATATTACACTCAGCTGTATGCTTTTTTTTTTTTTTTTATAGAATAGGAAGGTGGACGAGCATATGAGCCACCTGATGGTAAGTGGTCACCAAACGCCCTTAGACATTGGCATTGTAAGAAATGTCAACCATTGCTTATAGCCAATGCGCCACCAACCTTGGGAACTAAGATTTTATGTCCCTTGTGCCTGTAATTACACTGGCTCACTCACCCTTCAAACCGGAACACAACAATATCAAGTATTGCTGTTTTGCGGTAGAATATCTGATGAGTGGGTGGTACCTACCCAGACGGGCTTGCACAAAGCCCTACCACCAGTATGCTGCGGTATTTAGGCCTTTATCAAAATCAAAATATTCTATATTCAAATCGGGTCATACAAGCACTTATGAATCGTCATGTTACAGTTTAATGTAAACCAACCACCGGTTCGGAATGTAGATTCTACCGAGAATAACCGACAAGAAACTATGTAGTTCCACCAATTTTACACAGGTATGATAATTAAATACAATTAATTCATTTATTAACCTAAGTATAAAAATCAACGAATACTAGGTCCTCCTTTTATTATCATATATATAGACTTTTATTGAGTAATTCCATTTATTAAATCTTTCTCATTTTTTTTTTATTACATGAGATTTATTAATAGCCCAATTTTAAAGTAACATAAATTATTTAAAGATAACGAATATTCGGATAAATACTATTTAAAATTTTTACCTTATACATTTGTATAATATAAGCATTTGCTTGGGCATATCGCCAACAAATTTATCATTTTCGACTTGTTTAAATATATCTGAATTATTTTTGGTATTTCAAAATTCTTCTTATATATAAGCCAAAGTAATGGTTCTCATTGTAAAGTTTTCATTAAATAATACGGGGATTTGGGCCAATGTCAACGCTAGCACCTGAAAATAAGCACTATTATGTGGGAAAAATCAAACAATTGTGCTCCAAGGTTCGTTTGTTTGTTCATACACAACAATTAACCAGAATCTTAAAATTATTCGCCTCTAAACAGAGGCGAATAATTTTACATTCTACTATTTTTGTTTAAATTATTACAATCGAGTTAAATATTCCAATTGTTGTTTATATAATGAATTAAATAAAATTAAATATTCAAATTGTTGTTCATGGTTAATTCGTGAGATAATTCGCTGTGCAAAATTAACCTTAATAAACTTTATATTTTTTATTAGTTTTCGCCCGCGGTTTAGAAATGTCTGGTATAAAAAAGTAGCCTTTCCTTGGGCTTGTTGATACTAAATTTCATCAAAATCGGTTCAGTCGATTAGTAAAAGTGTAACAAATACTATTTCGTTTATGATATCAATATAGATATCTTGTTAGAAAAGACACTGTTTCTTTTGGAAAAATATTACTGTAAGTATCATCATCATCATCATCACCCTTTTCGCGTCCACTGCTGGACATAGGTCTCTCCAATGGCACGCCACTGAGCTCGATTTTCAGCTCTTAATGTGAAACTGTAAGTATATCTCTAGGTATTTTGTTTATTTATATTAGGAGAGCAGTCGTGTAAATGAACCGCTCGGTGATAATTGACAGCAGATTAGTAACTTATATTCCTTGTACGTTCAATCTTAATTGCTAAATCTGGAATACAGCAGTTTATATATTGCGGTAGAATATTTTATGACTGGACAATGGGTAACCTGTGCAAAGCCCAGCTGAAACTACTGTATAATTTGTCCTATAAAAAAACATAACTAGCAAGCATTGAAGGTCTTTCTACAGTAACGACTTATCGCTCCCTACTGTTTTAATTGAATTGTTTGCGTTCACAATAACAAATGAAAACGTCTACAGTTTGCTGATGCTGCTAATAATAAAATGCCATTCTTATTTACACCAATATGAACCGTAATGTGAACATGTACCGTTTGTAATTGCTTGTATTATTTATTTCACGATTCGACTGCGTGATATTAGGTACGGTGTACACCGCGTATCGGTTCACGAATAATACCGTTTTTCACATTATACGATTATAATTGACGTATCGAAAATGTTATGTAATGGAATAATTAAGATGTTTTATTTAAATTGAATATTAGATATTTTGTAATTTATGTGAAGGTTTGCTTTGTAAGAAAAATAGTTTTGGGTGATCTGATATTTTATTAAAATTTATCGTTTTCTGCTGTTTATGACCTCCAAGTTCATTCATTAGTTACTTTTCAAAAACACGTAGAACTTTGTCTTGAGATAATTAATATAATTCCGAACTTTATGTGTTATATATGAACGCAGGTGCGTTTTTTTTTAAGGTTAACAGTTTCTTCATTTATTCGCGTAAATTAAAATGATTTTCTTCGTTTTAAATGATACAAAGATTCAGAAATTTCTTATAAAATTGCCACCAAATATATTTTTTAGTTTTCATTTCTCATTATCATTTTCAAATATTTAAATATATAAGTGTTAAGTTATTATTACTACATATGTATTTTAGTAACAATTAGTATTATGCCATGTAGTTGCCCGCGGAGAACGTAACCATTTAAATCAGTAGGTGTCTTATGAGACAAGAAAATTTCTTTAAGCGTATCCAACTCAACACGTAACTCTCAACTGTGTTGCCCGAACCCGAAAGATTGGTTCCTCCAATATTACCCAATAAGAAAATAGTTCTACGGAGCGTCAGAAAGGCGGCCGGCAATAACAGTCTACCCATTATTTTTCATAGAGTTGAGTTATTTTTCACACACTAGTCTGAGTAGCGCATATTGATTGGTACGTCTTTTTGTTTACGGGAACATTATCGGTTTTTCTTTATATTTGTCGTGTCGACACCGTCTCGTCGACGTCTTATGTAAAAACTTATAACACCCATTTCCTGCATGCGTTGGTGAGTCAGTTCGCATTTTCATATGTCACCGAAGTTCACATTGATATTACGATTACGTTTTAGTTGAATATTCAGTTTTGCATCTGGTTCAACAATAACATGATTAATTAAAATCATTTATAATAGGGTATTGCACCCATTTTTAAAAAGTTTATCAATTAGATTCTATAATGCTAATAAACTACTAAAAACACAAAAGTACCATATAAATTTATATAAATTTTACATTTTCAAATTTTGCGTTAATTTTACATAAACGCTGGACGCAGTGGACGCCATATTGCTCTGTGGTCATAACGTCAGTTGAATGTGTTAACAAATGTTGCGTTGGTTATGAAAATTATAAAACTTAAAGCTATTAAGCTAAAAAGATATACGCCAATCACGACAGTTGAGACATTTTTATTGTAGACTCGTCACACGGCTGTGTGACGTAAAACGTGGCGGCTACTATTTCGTGGTGTTCAAAAACAGAATAAAAAAAAACTGAATATATTTAATTTAAAATAATATTTTTTTTTTATTTTATTGACTAAACCTAACATTTTCCGACTGTTTTTTGCCTAAGGCATCTCAATTATATATTTTTAGATTTCTATTATATGTATATAACCTAATTCATCATTTCTATAAGTTATTATATTACAGCTTACAGCACAATAACTTACGCCAAATTTGAAACTGTGTTATTATTCTGTTATTTTTAGATTAAAAGTTTCTCTAGTTAATCGAAATAAAGTTTCATTTTAAAATAAAAATTATTTTTGGAAATTTGAAAATGTATCATTTACATATACTATATACTAATATATAAAGTCGAAAAGTTTGTTTGAACGCGGGTCTTAAGATCTTAGAATTTTATAATAAGAACTCGTTCGATTTGAAAAAAATATTTTTGCGTTAGGATTAAAAAGTGAAACCATTTTATAAAAAAAAAAATACTAAAGAGTATTAAATACGGCGAACATCTTCATTTATTTCTCTTGAATTATCATGAACACGGAGAATAAATTTAATTGTTGTATAAATATGTATATTATGTAAATAAAATTAATTGTTTGAGACCGTTGAGTTTGTATCAGCGTTAGTTAAAAAGATGTCTATCTTATACATATATATTATATATATAAGCTATATATATATATATATATATAAAGGCAAAGACAAAATAGCACAGTACCTTTTTCTCTACTATCTGTCAATCAATAGTTACCAATTAAATATTTTGTATATTTGCTAGCTATTGTCGCTATAATGTTATCAATAAAAATGAAATACAGTAAGCCTGTTAATGTTCCACTAACTGGGCTAAGGCCTCGTCTCCATTTTGAGGAGATGGTTTGAAGCTTATTCCACCACGCTGCTCCAATGCGGGTTGGTAGAATACACATGTGGCAGAATTTCAATGAAATTAGACACATGCAGGTTTCCTCACGATGTTTTCCTTCACCATCAAACACGAGATGAATTATAAACACAAACTAAGCACATGAATATTCAGTGGTGCTTGACCGGATTTGAACCCACGATCACCGGTTAAGATTCACGCGTTCTAACCACTAGGCCATCTCGGCTTAAAATGAAATACGACTATAAAAAAATCGACTATAAAATAATGAGTCACTAGTATTATATATAAAAATAGTATAAATAATGTATGTTACATTTATTTTGCTGCAATAAAATGCATCAGACTATTAATATTAATATATTCGTCTCGACTAAATAACTAAACCGATCGTAATGTAATTTGACAAAGATATAGATTGAGATTAAGACCATATGAATTAAAATAACGTTAAAATTGTATAAGTTGTCGTAGGGAATAACTATGCCTTATGTATGTTTTGCAAATGTTAGTTTCATTTGATTATCTTGCTTGCTTGTATTCCTTAAATAAATTAGTTTATCTATCTAATAAATTTATCTTTAATATTTTCTCTTCACATTGTTTCGATGCTGTTCTTAACCAATATTTATGTAAGCTACATTTATTTACCACGAACTGCTTGTACCTATAACATAACTAACTGTTTGTTTTCATTGCTTTTAAAACACGAACACGGTAGTTCTAATTGATTGAAAATATATTTTTTTCAATAAAACATTTTAATACCTAGTAATATAATATCGTCTTTTTAATTTTTTTATTGTTTGAAACATTACATTCAAACACTTTTAGAAATAGCTATAGAAAATTGTAAGTTCAAGAGGGTCTGAAACAGTTAATGGTAACGCAATTGTATATAATTAGAATTTTAAAATATAACGCTAATTCATGTAACTTATATTGCACAAAAATAATTATTCAAATCTCATGTCTAGTTCCCGAGATAAGCGCAAATCTGCAAACTATTTAGATTCTGTAATCCGTAACAGCCTGTTAATGTCCCACTGCTGGGCTGATGGCCTCCTTTCCGTTTGTGAGGAGAAGGTGTGGAGCTTATTCCACCACGCTGCTCCAGTGTGGGCTGGTAGAATACACACGTGGCAGAATTTCAATGAAATAAGACACATGCAGGTTTCCTCACGATGTTTTCTTTCACAGTAAAGCACAAGATGAATTATAATCACAAATTAAGCACATGAAAATTCAGTGGTGCTTGCCCGGGTTTGAACCCACGATCATCGGTTAAGATTCACGCGTTCTTACCACTGGGCCATCTCGGTATATTTAGATTATATAGATATATTGCAAGGAACAAAAAAATATGAAATTAATAAATATTAGAATTATAATAAATAACAATTGTTATATAATTAAAAATGTTTATATATGCTGCGATAATAGGCAGAATAATCATACCTTTATGTATCTATTAGGTACCATTAGTTAATGCTAATAAACAACACACCGTTAAGCGTTATATAACGTTTCTATGTAAATTATTGGCATACTTTTTATATAAAACAGCGTAAACGTCGCTTCGAGGCTTTTCTGAGCGTCAACGTATAAGGAAGCGGAAGGGTTTATGGCCGATTAGTAGTGCGCTCGCGGCGAGCGGCCGAGACCGCAATAGTGATCGTTAAGCACAGGACTCACGACCCTAATATTGTTATATTAAATATCAAGAAGAAGCTTAAAAATATACAATAAAATATATTAAATAACATTAAACTAACACATTGTCTATTATAAAAATTTATAAACAAATGAACCTAATAAGTCTAGTGGTTAGCGCACCTGAATCTTCGCTGTACATTCGAGATTTATGTGCTTAATTTGTGTTTATAATTCATCATGTTTCGGCGCTGAGGGATAACATCGTGAGAAAACGTGCACGTGGCAGATGAAAACCTTACACATACGTGGGATACAAAATCAACCCATCTTGGAGCACGGTGGAATAAACTCCAAAGACATCTCTAATAGGACAAGCCTTATCCCAGCAATGGGACAACAACTTTACGTAAACAGAACAAGTTTTGCGGCAGAAAAGTTTTACTCGAATGTTACATTTAGAGTATACCTTATGAAGCTAAAAATATATGTGTACTCGACCTAATATCAACAAGTTTTGTTAACGCTGTTATATCAAACCAAAGCTACTTCATTGTGCCGGTATACTATAACTGGTTGCTATGTAAACAACTTTTGATATTACAATACGTAATAAGACTTTATTCAATACGAATCTCAAAAATTATGCTTATAATTTTGAAAATCGAATCGTTTCAATTAATTTACGTGGTTGGTAGATACTTGCCTTTCACGCCGAAGGTTGAAATGTCAGGACGGACATTTGTGTGCATGAACATGTCTGTTTGTCCTGAGTCTGGGTGTAATTATCTATATTTTTTTTTTATAGAATAGGAAGGTGGATGAGCATATGGGCCACCTGATGGTAAGTGGTTACCAAACGCCCTTAGATATTGGCATTGTAAGAAATGTCAACCATCGCTTACAGCCAATGCGCCACCAACCTTGGGAATAATAATAATAATAATTATATAAGTACGTATTTACAAAAGAAAAGTAGTATATGTAGTATATCAGTTGTCTAGTTTCCATAGCACAAGCTTTGTACAAGCTTAATTTGGGATCAGATGGCCGTGTGTAAATAATGTTCCAGGATATTATTATTATTATTATTTACAGTTATTATGTAAAAATCAAATAACGTGAATGAAATCAGTGTTTATTTTCAAAGTTATATATTACCATTTACCAATCTAATATATAATAAAGGATGTGGTGTTATTTGAGACTAATAGACCTCGACTGTGTTTGATCGAATCCTATAAAAGTTAGCATATGCATTTTTTTAATGGAGAAGATTATTTATACAGTATGCAGTTTGTTACAACTTGCCGCTAGATGGCGCTGCCGCACATGATTTCTATACCAATCGATCTTCCGGACTATATATACTGTTATATGAGCCGAGATGGTCCTGATGGGTAACTCGTCTGGGTATGTACCACCCAGATTTAAATTTTAAAACAGTATTACTTGGTATTGTTGTGTTTCGGTTTGAAGGGTGAAAGGGCCAATGTAACTACAGAAACAAGGAACAAAACATTTTATTTCCCAAGGTTGGTGGCGCATGGACGACGAATGGATGATTAATATTTCTTACAAGCCAATGCCTATGGGCGGTGATGATCATTTACCATCACGTGGCCGACATTTGCCTGTCCGCCTACCTATTCTATAAAAAAAAATAAGCCTCGGAAAGTGACACAGTGGGGCTTGAGCCTGAACTGTATTTGTTCGTGCCCGAATTCCTGTCCCATCGAATTAGGAGGGAAAGAAGGTACATTTGTGTTTGTACACAAGCTTGTGCACTATAATCCTGCGCAGTTCGCTAGTCATGAAATCGCTCAGGACATCATCATCAAGCTAAAAATAAGCCAATTAAATTATTTATTAATTGCAATATTCTAAACATTTTTATCGATATTCATACATCTGTTTACAATATGCTGAAGAACAAACGAAGTGTGAATAACGTAGAGTACATCCCTCGTTGAAACTCAAGGCGAGATTTATGGAGTACTTCAAAGTGATTCGTATTTATTTGCAAGTGTTAACAACAGACGCGGCCATCGCATTGAATAAACATAAGGCGACCAAGGCCTTTACATATATGTAGACGACGAACGGACGGATGGACGATGTTTTGTTAATAGATTAGTGTAGGCATAACGACCTGGGCACATCTAAGATAGCGGTCACTCGTGGTTTCATTCGAGAATGTGTTATCTATCCGGTTTTAAGCCGAGATGGCCTAGTAAGCCGAGATGGCCTAGTGGTTAGAACGCGTGAATCTTAACCGACGATCGTGGGTTCAAACCCCGGCAAGCACCACTGAATTTTCATGTGCTTAATTTGTGATTATAATTCATCTCGTCCTTGACGGTGAAGGAAAACATCGTGAAAAAACCTGCATGTGTCTAATTTCATTGAAATCATGCCACATGTGTATTCTACCAACCCGCATTGGATCAGCGTGGTGGAATAAGCTCGAAACCTTTTCCTCAAAAAGGAGCGGAGGCCTTAGCCCAGCATTGGGACATTCTCAGGCTATTACTATATCTGTTTTTAAAGTCAGTAATTTTGTGTATAAATTGATATATTATTTGTTATGTAACATGTATTAGAACTTTGGCGGTAAGATCGACTATCGAAGGATCGTAAGCCGTGACGGTTGACCGTCTCCCACCACTTACTTCATTGTGTGTTCGTATCACGCATACTAAATATTTTATCTGCCGGTAGTCCCGTAACGGCCACTTTTTTAAAAACTACATAGCAGCTACGGCCCTCTATTTGATATTTCAAGCATCGTCTCGTCTAATGTCTATACATTTTTTCTTAAACATTTGTATTATTGTAAAACAGGCTCCGAAAGCAATAGTACAGCGATCAAAATTGACAGTACAACTGCCCGAATTATTGCGTCATCGTTATTGTAACTATTCAACGCGCGTTTCACTTTCTAAGAGACGAATTTGTGTCACTATGCTTGTACAAAAAAGTCTTTTTAATGATTCGGAATATATTAACTTTCCAAAACAAATCATCTGTTATCTGATAGTCTGATATATCGTTCTTGTTATCAACATGTATATATAAATGAGTGATTGTATGTCTGTTTGACCAATTACCATAAAAGTTGGCACACACATATGTATTATGTATAATTTTCATGGAAAAGATTTTCATACAATCCTCTTTTTTTAAATCGCCGCTAGATGGCGCTGTAGCATAATGCAATTCTATATCGTTTTACGGACCGCCACAATAGTTGGTTTATATATAAAATTTATTTCGCAGAAAAAAGTCGAGAAAAATTTACCATAGTAAAAAGTATTTAGAAAAACGGTATTTAGGTGTTGTTAGGTGCAAATATAACTAAACGATTGTTATTCAGGTTGGCTTTATCTAGCGTTTTTACGTCGTCGTTTTACAAAATGAATTAAACGTAAAACTACACCCTAATATATGAATCATTACATAAATTCAACATTGACATTGGAATGAATAGTAGTAAAAAAAGAATTGCTTAAAGTCTTATTAGTAATTATATATTTATAATATGTCCATAAATATATTTTTACATTTTTTTTTTGTATATAATATATAATTGATCTTGTTTAATTGATACATTTATTTTATATATTTTTTTTTAATTTCTGTTTAGTCATTATTTATGTGCTTGCTGTGGTTTTTTTAATTGAAGAAGCACAAATATTTTAAAATATTATTCCACGATGTAATGTACTCGTAAGTGTGTATCCTTTGTTGGAGATCCTTAATAAATAAATAAATAAATAGTCTATTTTTTCCACAGTCTGGCAAATATGGTGAGGGGTACGTTGGCTCCTCCCGTGGTATGGCGGTTCACGTTCGCGCGAAGGGGCCGGATGGTGAAAACGACCACACAGGCTGCACTTGGCCCCTACTCTCCGTGGCAGCACCGACTGAACCGCTGCCCAGCGAACCTTGGATCGCGGTGATTCGCCGTGGAAGCTGTAACTTTGAGATTAAGGTACCCATATATTTAATTAATCTAACTGTTATGTTAGCTGTCTGTAAATTCTAAAGCTTGTAAAGATATTTGTATGAAATGGAATAGCATTCAGTGTATTTTTTTAGTTATATCATTAAGTAAAAATTATTTTATACCGAGTTATCGCTCTGCTCACCAGTCTAGTAATTCTATGCAGAGTTAATCAAGACGGAATTCAAGTGCTTAATTTGTAGAAGTATCTGTAATAATAATAGCTATTAATAGTTCATCTGTTGTCTATACGTAAAGTATAATGAAAATACAACCAATGGAAGGCCAAGTGCAAACAAAGCCAAGTTACCTTAACCGGGCTTGCAGTTTGAGCCAGCCCACGTACTGTGGGAGTGATGACGTTGTCTCAATAAGACTCTGCCGATCTGCTGGTATAATAATAATCAAGAGTGAACACTAGCTATCACGATGAACTTTTCTTACCTAAAGCCTTTGGTGATGCCACGATTTTACTCTGCTATCGAAAAATTCATATGAATTGACAAAAAAAATGTTTTTTTGGCAGCTTTTTTTTCATTTTAGGACATTTATTTCTGCGTTGGTAAAATGAGGTTGAATTATATGAGTTATATACAATTTTATATCTAAAACATTTCGAACGCTTTTCTGTATATGTAAAAAAAACCGACTTTAATTATTTGCCTTCAAATAGAAACCACTTATCAGATTATCAGAAAAAGTTATACGAATACTTATAACAAACAATGTATATATTATATATACAGACGAATTGAGAAACTTCTCATTTTCGAAGTCGCTTAAAAATCAAACATATTTTCTTGAAAAAAAAAAACAGTTTTATCGAATAACGGTGCTAACAAGCCTGTTTGTTCTGTGTAATAATATTATACGTATGTCACACATCTAGAATTATTTTATATTCCTACCCTTCGTTTACTTTGTAATAAACATTTGCTATTCGTATTTTATCAAATGCTTTCAAAGCATCTTTGCTAGTTCGATAATTATCAAACTTCAACTTATTATAGTAGCATTATCACATACGTTCTACCAACATAAAAATCCATTTAGCAACACCTATTGGATCCAATTTAACCTGATGGGTTACAGGTTTTTTTTAAACACATTTTTTTTATAAAAATCGGTCCAGCCTCTTTATACAGATAATAAATAAAACGAGTAATGTTGGTGTAAATTATATAGTAATGGAAGTTTTTTTTCTAGATAAACCTATCAAGATAGGTTAACATATTTTTCACGATAACGAATCGTGGAAAATACAAATATAAAAGATATGATTTTTTTTCATTGATACCTATTTAGTTATATTGTATTTATTTTATATAATTTATAATAGGTACTGGCAAAAGACTCACCTGATGGTAAGTGGTCACCATCGCCCATAGAGACTGGTGCTGTAAGAAATGTTAACCATTCCTTAAATCGCCCTAGCATCGTCTAGGGAACTAAAAAGTTACGTATCTTGTGTCTGTAATAACGCTGGCTCATTCGCCCTCCAAACGGGAACACGACAATAAAGCCTACTATCACATGAATTATTTTAAAATTAATTGAATATAGAATATGTAATTAAAATGTACACGAATCCAATAGTTGTTTACGTGTTTAATATAAATGATTTATATTCTATAAATAGTAATAATTGCATCTATTCATGATATTACTAATGGTTATACATAATTAATAGTATAATACCTACAAAAACAGAAATAATCAACTAGACCACGACAAATAACTTTTTACTATTCTTCAGAAATGTATTTTTTTTTTTATAGAATAGGAAGGTGGACGAGCATATGGGCCACCTGATGGTAAGTGGTCACCAAACGCTCTTAGACATTGGCATTGTAAGAAATGTCAACCATCGCTTATAGCCAATGCGCCACCAACCTTGGGAACTAAGATTTTATGTCCCTTGTGCCTGTAATTACACTGGCTCACTCACCCTTCAAACCGGAACACAACAATATCAAGTATTGCTGTTTTGCGGTAGAATATCTGATGAGTGGGTGGTACCTACCTGTAATTATACAGGCCCGGACTTAGAGATCCAAGGCCCTATCTTGACAATTTATATATGGCGGGGCCAGGCCAGATCCTAGCCTCTAGGCTAGTGCCTTGTAGACCCAGGCATAAATCTGGAGATGCAATTAAAATGTTACTATTAGTATTAGCTAAAAACAAAGTGGGCTGTCTTGGTATCCGTCAAGTCATTTATATAATCTATTTAAATGTTATCTATGTCATTAATTATTTCGTATGAAGTCGCCCTCGACTTCACTCGCATGCTGTGGGTAGTTCAGGTGTGAGGTATAAAAACGTAGCATATGTCCTTCGGGGTTCAGGCGTGCTTCATACCAAATTTCATCAAAATCGGTTTAGTGATTTAGCCGTGAAAGCGTAACAGACATACAGAGTTACTTTCGCGTTTATAATATTATTTCATATAAATCTCCACTGACTAAGTGCTCTTGTTTAACTCAATTGTTAGTTGTTTTTATTACATAACAATAAAACAACAACAATTATTGTTTCATTATATAAATGACCGCTATAAATACACTTTATATTAATTATTATCTACGCGTATTTGGCTATTAAAATTCGACATTATTCAATAATATGTAACGTCAAACTAAAAAAAAAATGTATTGTCTGTGGTATTTTTATAGAACATCGGTATCAGTATCCTTGTAACCTATACACCTGTGCCTTATTTCAATCGAGTAAGGAATAGTGATAAACAAACCTTAGATTTACATATTCCATGCGATATACAAACATTTCTTGTTCAAATCTTTATTTATAATATTTTTTTATAGTATAGGAAGGCGGACGAGCATATGGGCGACCTGATGGTAAGTGTTCACCAACGCCCATAGACATTGGCATTGTAAGAAATGTTAACCATCGCTTACATCACCAATGCGACACCAACCTTGGGAACTAAGATGTTATGTCACTTGTGCCTGTAATTACACTGGCTCACTCACCCTTCAAACCGGAATACAACAATAACAAGTACTGCTGTTTTGCGGTAGAATATCTGATGAGTACCTACCCAGTAGTAGTAGGCACCTACCCAGACGAGCGTGCACAAAGCTCTACCACCAGTAAAAATAAAATACAACATTATTTCACTGCACTTTTTATATCCACCTTATTTTACTTCCAAAGTTTTGAAAAAAACTTTGCCGACATTCAAGACGCTATTTTTTCGCGGATTCATAATATTAACAGCCTGTTAATGTCCCACTGCTGGGCTAAGGCCTCCTCTCCCTGTTGAGGAGAAGGTTTGGATCTCGACCAATTAAATAGCGTCAATTCAATGTCAAAGTTGTTTATTTGCCTTTACTTCTCTTGTGGTTGAAATAAGCTATACTTACTATACCAAGAAGGCATTTCGGTGACTAGTGTCCTGTGGAGAAGCAACGAAGGATAGTATTGATTGTTTTAAATGAAGTTGGATGCGCGAATTTGTCACTTGATGGTAAGTGGTAACCATCGCCCAAAACATTGGCGCTGTAAGAAATATTAACTTATATAGCTAATGCGCCATTAACCCTAACTGAGATGTTATTTCCGTTGCGCCTGTAGTTCACTAGCTCACTCAACCGGAGCACAACAATTTTGTATTGCAATTTGGTAGTAAATTATCTGTAGACTGGGCCCTAACCCAGACGGGCACAAGGCCCTATCCCTAAGTAAACCATCATAAAACAGTTGAAAATCAAATATGTTCAAGTACCTAATAAGTAATATAGACATTTACAATGTTAATTTTATACGTGCATAGATATGTCTTTGTAGAAATTTAGGTCATACCATATGCACGGCTGTATACATATTCTCATACATACAAGACATTCCGGGAATAACATGAAATCTATTTGTAGATTCAATTTCTCGTGACGCTAATGACATTTGCATGTAATTTCTGCAAATGTACAGTCGGCGTCATATATAAAGTAACAGATAAATATATATATGTTATCAATAGTATTCATACAGCCAAAGTCGTATAATTATTTGAATCATTCATTTTGCCGAAGCGCGAACATCGTCAAATATATCAGTTCATTCAAACCGTTATTCATATGGTAACAAGGAAAATGCTTGTGGTTTCTAAGCATCCAAAGTATTTAAAATATATGCAATACATTATGAAAACGAACCTTATCCCAATACTTTTTAAGTACACTTCCTATAGTTACATATTTATGACTTTTTGTGATATCACTAACAGCAGAAACTCGGGCAATTTAAAAAATGGTTACAGTTTATCTTTAATGTGTACTGAAGAATCCTCGATGTTTGGGACGCACCCTTCAATTTCAAAACTGTTTCATTAAAAGCATTGGACCTTTATTAAAAAGGAATAGAAAGTAAATTGATGTAAATTTATTTATGAGTACTTTGATTTCGTTAAAGTTAACGTACTGGACTTCTAAAGGATTTTAATATTATTTGAGTACAAAACCCTCACTACCCCCAGCTCACCCATCATAACTGGGGACTTTTAGTATGTTACTATTAGTATACTCGCGACGAGTACGTTGCAAAAAGTGCAAATCACGGAATTTCCATGAATAAAACAAATAATAAAAATTAAATTTGAATTTAACAAAACTAAATACTTAGATAAATAAAATCAAAAACGTGTAAATCCTTCCACAGCCACAATAACATCGCTAATCACTGACATGGATCGCAACACGTTATACAGAAACCGTCTCCTCGTAGACTCTCGTAGTTTCGACGTGTTGCCCTAAATTTTAAGTACTTCTCAATAATACTGTTATTCCATAGTTGAACCATTGGCGTGTAAGGCGTGGTTTAACTGCATTGCCAGTGAAATAAGCGAATCACCATTGGAAGCGCCCTGGCGATGAGATACATTTGCTCGTTTGCCATATCATGATAAAAAAAATATATAAATTCCCTATAAGCTGCTTAATACCAACATTTAATAACATGTCACCTCATACAGATAATATTTGAAATGATATTGGACATTGACAGCGTAGGTTGGCGATAATAACATTTTTTACCTATGTACATATATGTTATTTGTGATGATGTACGTTATTCAAAGATAATGGGTGTTTTTACAACCCTGACTATGTTTTAATAGCCATTACATTAAAACATGAAGTGATTTGAGATAAACGTCGATAAGATTTTAATAAATTAATGAAATTATATAAACTTTTCATGTAATTATACAGTTTTTGTTTTTTGTTCAAAATCGGACCCGAATTTCCTTATTGTTGATTTGGCCATCTAATATGTATTTGATTTATTCCTATGACCACCAATTGACTTAGTACTCTTATAGAAGATAATAAGTGTATTTATCTCCTAAAATAAAACTTACGTACCATTTAAGTAATGAATACTTGTGCTACAGAACACACTCAACAAAACGTAGATAGGATATTATTTGTATATTAATTTCATTCTTTTAAATTACTGGTGGTAGAGCTTTGTGCAAGCTCGTCTGGGTAGGTACCACCAACTCATCAGATATTCTACCGCAAAACAGCAGTACTTGGTATTGTTGTGTTCCGGTTTGAAGGGTGAGTGAGCCAGTGTAATTACAGGCACAAGGGATATAACATCTTAGTTCCCAAGGTTGGTGGCGCATTGGTGATGTAAGCGATGGTTAACATTTCTTACAATGCCAATGTCTAAGGGCGTTTGGTGACCACTTAGCATCAGGTGGCCCATATGCTCGTCCGCCTTCCTATTCTATAAAAAAAAAAAAAATATATTTTCGATCTATTATTTTGCATATTTTTGAATAGTACTTAAATTGTCGATAACGAAGATTGATTGCACGAGTTCAAGTATCAAGTTTTTTTAGAGGACATGAGAATGAAAATACTTTGTAAAACAACAAATTATATGTCTATTTTTGTAAGTAAAATAGCTGAGCCCGGTTTCGCTGTGGCTCATTGTGATATAAAATAAATTTGGAAGTAATTTCAGAGCAAACATATTTGCGCACAGCTGTGTCTTTGCTGTGGAATGAAAAAAAAAAAAGAATTTTTATTTTTTTTGTTTACAAAAAACGGGTAACCTATTATGTATAGGGAGCAAAATATACTTTATTCAAGTAGGCGTTTACAAGCCCTTTTAAGTCGTAATTTTTAAGTTGAATTAATGTAGTAGTAAAATAGTTACGTCAACTATTATATATAAACACAAATACAATTCTGTATATCCGGCACAAAAATTAACGAATACTTTATAAGCCTTTTAACGTCCTTTGATAGGAGCATATAAATAAGTAAATATATAAAGGTTAGGTCCGTAACAGCCTGTGAATATCCCACTGCTGGGCTAAAGGCCTCCTCTCCTCTTTTTTTGAGGAGAAGGTTTTGGAGCTTATTCCACCACGCTGCTCCAATGCGGGTTGGTGGAATACACATGTGGCAGAATTTCAGTGAAAGGTTAGGTCACTTAAACAAAAATACTAATTTTTGTCTTCTATGCCTTTAGGTTCAGAATGCTTGGCGGGCTAACGCTTCCGCTGTGCTCATTTACAACGATCGAGATACCACCGTACTAGAGAAGATGAAGCTATCCACTGACAACGGACGTAAGTACAGATAACATATACTAAATATTAATATCGTGGTCGAAATTAGAACATTACTTTTTTTTTTAATAAAATTTAACTGATTTTTTTAATTCTTAACTCCTAGTCTGAAATACTGATCACAGTCATATTGAGTAATTTAAATTTAATAATGTTGCCAGCTAAAAGTAATTATAAACAGTGTACAGTTTTTTATATTATATATGTATATGTTAAATAGTACATATCTGTAATATCGATATTGTCTTAGATATAATCTTTGATAAGTCAGACGTATAGTTAAATACGACTACGTATAAGGCAACATAAGTAATAAAATTATACAATATCGTTAATCGTAATTTCACATCCCGTAACTAACAACACAATACATAATACAAACCTTAGAGCGACCTCTTCCTCAGTCGTGCCTTTCTATAGTTAATCTTGATTAAACTTTCTAACTCGGCCCCTCACAACTGGTTATATTATAATTCTTCCAATAAATATTGCATAATTTTGAATATCAGAGGGGACATTATGTTAAATAACCATGTAAATCATTATTTAAACCTTTTTTTTAATGATGATAATATTATAAAAATATTAGATTATTTAAGTTAAATGAAAATTAAATGTGTAACGTCTATTATCGATACATTTTGAAGGTAAACTGGTATTAAAGTTTATAAGTAAGTCTGCTAGTTGTTAAATACAATTTAAAACTAACAAAATATATTGAATCAAAATGGTCACCGTGATTTAATGCTATTAATATTTATAAAAACATTTGATAAATGGCCATTATACAAGGTAGGCTAGGATAAGGATATAAATAAAACGCTTATATAGTAATACATATAACTTTGTATTCGGTTTAACGATTTCAGTAGCCATGATTTATTTTCGACATCTTTAACAATCTCCGTCATATTTCAACCAATTTCCGCAAAACCTTTATGAGTTATACATCTCAAACTTCCTCATGAATCACTTCGCCCAATGGTGTAGACTGTATGAGAACCCGTTTGGTAGTTTTGGAGTTTATCGCGTTCAGACAGACAGACAGAAAGACGCGACTTGAAAAGTCCCTCTTATATTATTATTTGTAGGGATTTAGGTCATGTTCTTAATCTTCTATTGTGAACCGATTAACTGCAAGCAAATATTCGAAATTAGTTTTTATTTTTTTATTAAGTCAAAAATCAATAGAGGACTCTATCAATAGGAGTTGAAACTTTTAAAAGCCTAAAGATTATATATATAAATTATATACTTCTATATAGTAATACTGAGCCGAGATGGCCCAGTGGTAAGAACATGTGAATCTTAACCGATGATCGTGGGTTCAAACCCGGGCAAGCACTACTGAATTTTCATGTGCTTAATTTGTGATTATAATTCATCTCGTGCTTTACGGTGAAGGAAAACATCGTGAGGAAACCTGCATGTGTCTAATTTCACTGAAATTCTGCCACATGTGTATTCCACCAACCCGCATTGGAGCAGCGTGGTGGAATAAGCCCTTTAGCCCAGCAGTGGGACATTCACAGACTGTTACGGTACGGTATATAGTAATACTATACTTAATGATTGCCACTGATATACAAATCTTATTAGTTATTATGCATACACGTAGTGGTCGGACACGTTCCTAATATTTTATTTATAGCTATTCATATTATGAATATCTGATTAAAATATTTACATATATATTTATAGAATAAAGATAATCGAAAAGTTGATTAACATATTTATTTATTTTTCCAGAGAGTTCGTGATAAGAGACAAGTAGTCATATAGAAAATATATTTTTTTAAAGTTTAGAAATTAAGTGTGATTGTGTAATTTGTATTATATTTATGTTTTTATTGAAATTCTTTGTATATGTCAACAATATTTCAAGGTCTATTTAAATGTAACGTTTGAATGAAACGATTTTGATGCAGTTTTATGACATTCACGCGTTTATTATGACGTGGCCAATTTCAGTGTTATTTTTTTAAATAATTGATTACTAAAATTAAATATCAAGCAAAACAACTAGTCGTGTTAGAATAATACAGTTATTTATTATTATGTATCATGGGACCAAATTAAAGCTATAATGTTTGTATGTCCGAACATTTTTTTTCTCGTTAATTTATATATGACACGATATATGTATTTAAGCAGGCTTCGGGCTATATCAAAGTCAAATTTTAGTACATTAGTTTTGTGGTGATGAGGAAACAAATAAGCCGTCAATAACATTCGCGTATATAATATTGTTATTAATACTTTGAACTACTTGCGAAGTATTACGTACTTTTTTTTTGTTTTGTTTTTTTTTTTTAATGCTGGAAAAACTCATTACTCGTTTCCCCCTCGGGAACAGTGCTCGCTCGTGTCCAAGGTGCCGAGTACGCCCAGAACATCGGTACCCTTTCCGTCTTAACGAGGAGCGCCACGGGATCGCTTGGCATGCTGCCGTGACGCTCTGAAAGTGTTAGTTACTTGTGTAACTTTATATGTAACTATAATATATAATAACCGGAAAATATGCCAATTTGTCGGAGAGAAAATTGTCAAATGTTGCCAAAACTTAACATATAAACCAAAACGTATAAGCTCAAAAGCTAACGAACTGACTTTAATACTATTTTTACTAATGGATAGAGTGAATTTCGAGGACCATAATATATGGAAGTTTTGGATTCTTTAAGGTTTTGTGTGAAATATAAATATAATTGTATATAATGTCTGATAAATATGAGATTTGTATATGAGCTATGTATTATTTAAAAAAACAATATTGAGGTTTAAAGTGAGAAGTCAGATTTTGTAGTAATATAAAAGAAGACTTATTTCCTGATAATGCTTAAATGTTAAAAATAATCGGAATTCGTGACCGCAAATAATAATATAATGATAATATCACTAGAAGTCATTGTCCTTACGTGCGTTGGTTTTCGATGAATATTAATTTGTTTTTTTTATATATAAGTTTTTTAACTGACCTTTGGACAGAAAAATACACTCGAGCTAGATTTTTTTTTATAGAATAGGAAGGCGGACGACCATATGGGCCACCTGATGGTAAGTGGTCACTAACGCCCTTAGACATTTGCATTTTAAGAAATGTTAACCATCGCTTACATCACCAATTCGCCACCAAACTTGGGAACTTAGATGTTATGCCCCTTGTGCCTGTAATTACACTGGCTCACTCACCCATCAAACCGGAACACAACAATACCAAGTACTGCTGTTTTGCGGTAGAATATCTACATCAATATCAATATCGGTAGATAGATCTATTTGATCTCAACAGAAGGTTCTTTAAATTCAGATCAACACTATGAAGTTGAAGCCCTGATCTGCTCTTTACTTGGTGGGCTTTGTGAAATTTCGTCTGGGTAGGTACTACCCACTCATTAGATATAAATCCGCAAAACAGCAGTACTTGGTATTGTTCTGTTCCTGTTTGAAGGGTAATTAAGCCAGTGTAACTACAGGCACGATGGACATAACATCTTCGTTCCCAAGGTTGGTGGCGCATTGGCGATGTAAGGGATGGTTAATATTTCTCATAATGCCAATGTTTATATTTAGGCGGTGATCACTATAATCTCGTGACCGACATTTTCCCGTACGCGTACTTATTTTATATAAAAAAAATCTCTTGTGAAGTATAGCTATCTTATCAGACTTACGGCCGAAATAAACATTATATTTACATTGTAATATTCGAAACTATCTCAACTATGTGACGATCGATCGATCCTCAATCTGTTTAATGTTCCAATAACGGAATTGAACTGGACACTTACTAAACTGAAGATATCTCTCAATCTTTTTTCACTCAAAAGTTATTTTTTGTATTGATATAGAAAATTAGTAATTATTTAAATAATACCTAATATAATACTACTGTACTGTATGGTGCTATGCAAGTAAGAGACATCATTACAAGATTACAGTGACAAATAGTAAATAGACACACAAGCACAAAACGTACACACACACGCATATTCACATACATATTTATTTTTTCTTCATTTTTCTTATATGTAAAAATGGTGTAAATCAATTTGTACAAGGATTAGGAAGGGTTAACCTGTGATACGGGTTTTGTAAAACTTACTGCCTCGTTGGTCTAGTGGCTTGATATAAGGCCACAGATCTGAAGGGCCTGGGTTCAATTCCCAGGTCGGGCCGATAAAAAGTTATTGGGTTTTTCTGTCAGAAAATTCTCAGTAACAGCCCGGAGTCTGGAAGTTGGAAGTGTGTACACTCCCGTGCCTCGGAAAGCAAGTAAAGCCATTGGTTCTCGCCTGAACTCTTTCCGGTCGTGTCGGATTGCCGTCCCATCGGATTATGAGAGTTAGGGAATAGAGAGTGCACCTGTGTTTGCGCACACACTTGTGCACTATAATATCTCCTGCGTAGTTGGCTAGTTTGGCTCTTGAGATTGGCCGCTGTGGCCGAAATCGGTCTAGAGGACATTATTATTATTATTATAAAACTTAATCTAATATTATGAACTGACGCATTATTTAATATAATAAATATAGTTAATTTAAAGCAAAGGTGCACAAAAACGTTTATTTTCCTTGTCTTAATCAACCGATTTATAAACGCTCATAAATTTTTATTTTATTATGTAAACTATTTTTTATTTACGATCAGACGTTAATAGATATCTTACTAAAAATATTTGTAGTATCGAACCGTCAGGTCTATTGATTGTGTGTACGTTTATTACATTTGAATATAATTGTCGATCTTAAAATAAAAAAGCGGTTAAATGGGAAGAAAGTGCATGGTGTGCGTACATACCTGTGATATCTCCTACGTAGAAGGCTTATCTCGAGATTGACTGCTTGTTAAAAACTCCGTGGGACGTTATATCAAGTAAGCTTGGTCAAGTCCGGACTTAAGAACTCAAGGTCCCTAGTCTTTTTGCTATTTGAGGCAGTCTATTCCGAAGCGGTTACAGCAAAATTATATTACTTTTGATTGGTGGGTCTCTTTAGGCCGGTGCGTTGTAGGCCTAGGCATAAATCAGGGGCTGAGTTTCGTGCAAATTACAGCAGTAGTAGTTTATATTGTATGAATTCAATACTATATTTTTGCCTACATTGATTTGCGAGATCGTTTGCACGCGCTCGTTGTATGCTCGTTTGTATGTATGCAATATGCATATATGTGTCAGTGTGTGAATGATGTATACCATTTATAATTTAAAAATGTCTGTGTTTTATTATATACAATCGAATGACACCTACAAAACAAGTGTAAAATGTTGCATATTACTGGTAATAATTTAACAGAATATAAAATTTATACTATCCACATAAAGTATAGTGTATAAACGGCTAGTGATTCGCACTGTTGAAAACCTATAAACAATTGTATGTCTGATTTGTAGCTTACCTTGGCAATGAAGCCGGGTCGTGAGGTCGATCACTTACACGGGTTAAGTAAATTAGTCACGCGAGTAGCACGTAGTAATACTGCTTTGATAATCAGTTGACTAGTGCAGTTAGCCAGATCGACAGTTAGAGATTTTTGTCTATTGCGATGACATTTGAAGTATGTGATGACCGTATGTGATGGGGGTAAGTTTTGGTGGTTTTTATAGAAAATATAACTTGATGATTAGGTTTTTAAGCAAGAAAGTTGTGTAGGTACTTACTAATCACATATTCTATCACTAAACAGCATCACTTAGTATCGTTGTTTGAGCCAGTGTAATTACAGGCACAAGGGTATTCTTAGTTCGCAAGGTTGCTGATGTATTGGAGAAGTATGAGATGCATAATACTTCCTACTTCCGATTCTTTGTGAGATGGTAACTTCACTAATTGTGAGGCCATTTGCAATATGTTTTTATAAATATATTTTGTTGTCAGTAATGTTTATTGACTTGTATGATTTGATATCAGTACTTAATAGGTGCTGATAGCGAAATTGTTCAAAAGAATAAATGTTAGTTTTATTTTCATTTATTATGATATAATATGTAGTAGTATGTATATAGTAATATAATAATATAAATACATGTATTTAAAAGGCGTATTTCAATACGTATATTGATTCTATTTACATTGCGTTTTTGTGATACGGTTGGATTCTGTGCCGTCGAGGTTAACGCGGAGTAAGATTAGAGGGGCTTAGATTATAGTCAGAGGAGGGGGGGGGTGCGCAATGAAAGGTAGGCAATCTCAGCGCTGTTTTATATAACATTGTAATTAACTTTCAAATAAATAACTTATTACTAATAATAATCATTGATTAGTAACTTGTATTGGCATTTGGATCTTGGCTTTATTAAGGCAGTACAAACCCTAAATATTCCTCTCAGCAGTCTCTTTTATACTGGCTTAAAAATAATAATAAAAGCAAAAAAGTTTATTCGGCGAATGTAACCAATAATAAAAAAAAGTACTTGTCCTAATGTTTTGGTAAAATTTTACTAATTTATATTTTTATTTCCTTGCAAAAATGAACAAGTAGATATTAATTGATCGTGTGATAGGTAACGGGAAAAAATATAGGACTCAAAATATTAATAAACAAGCCATTAGACCTGTTTGTTTTGTTTTGGAGTGTTCCCCTTTGTTTATATTTTAGGGCTCAGTCAGATCGAGCTCAGTGGCGTGCCACTGGAGCGGCCTATGTCCAGCAGTTGACGACGAGGGTTGATGATGTATGATGTATATTTAAGGGATTATAAAATCAACCAATATAACTGAGTTATTTTTGATATAACTTGTTATATTGGAACCAATTGAACTTAGCAAAGACATCAAGACATCAAGCTTTCTCATCTCACGAAATTAAATTTGTGCTTTTTTAATTTATTGTAAGTGTACATTATAAATGTTGCAATCGGCATGTTTTTTTTTCTTCATGAATCACTGCATCCATTGGTGAAAACCGTATGAAAATCTTAGTAGTTTTTGAGCTTATCACTTTAAGAAAGACAGACAGACGCGGCGCGGGACTTTATTTTATAATTTGTCATTATAATTCTATATTTAAAACGGCCTACAAGTACTCGGATAAAAACAAAGACACAGTACACTCTCTTCAATGAGTAGTTAATGGTATTCCCATCAAAATATCCATAGTAATATTAATAAACCGTTATCTGGACAATTAGCTGATATGTCTCAGGGACAAGTTAGAGTAGGAGATAACTCACGAAATAATCGTTTATGAAGCAATCGAACGCTTTGTAGAAATTCAAAATAAATTAGAATTACATTTGCGTATACGTGATCTAAAATCTTCAGATTAGTTTATACGACCTTAAGATAAGCTATCTAAGATTAAATATGATAATTATGCAAGAACGTTTCATTGTTTTATCGATGTTTTATCGCATGTTATGAAATGTAATAAAGATTCCGGTAATCTTAGATTGATTTGATAATTTGAATTAAATGAAAACAGTATATGACGTCATTGGTATCTTATTGTAAATTGAGGGCTTTGCGAATGAGGAAAGACCTTATAGCGAATTGCGCTAAAGGCGATACTTTACGTCATATTTATACCTAATAATTTGTTTACCGTTATTTATTTATTTGGGGTGAGCGTAGTGTGTTAACTGCAAATCAGTAGGATATAGTAGCGGCCAGCTTCTCATTTGGCAAACGAGTCTTCATGGGAATGCTTTGCGTTGTAGATAGCTTACCCGTCACCAACATATGGTGGTTAGGATTATCAGTTGGTCGATAGATGGAAAAACTTAAAAAAATCCTTCAAGCCCGGTTTTAAATATAGTACGAATCGTTAAGGTACATCAGGATCGCTTCTGAGTTACAAGGAACGATTCCGTTTGTCGTTCCTTTACAATCACATATAACACTTTGGAGCTTACGATTTGTTTTAGGGATGCTATTGAATTACCATCCGTAACCAAAACGAATAAACCTAGTAACCGGTGTTAAATAAAAAAACCAATGGGTTGAGATCTGATGTCTCTATTACACTCTGAGTGGAACAACCACCAAGTCATTTTGAATAAACATAAAATAGTTATTCTAATTTAATATATAATGTTTCTTTCAGGCAATATAAGCGCCGTGTTCACGTACAAGTGGAAGGGTGAAGAGATAACGCGGCTCGTGGACAACGGTACAAAGGTCATCATAGCAATCATCAAGGGACGCACTTTCACTCATATTAGCAGCAACATTAACAAGTTCGTATATACTTCTTTTTTTGTCTGTAAAGGTGTTTGAATTGCGATTATATTTCTTACTTATGTTTATATTCATTGTATGTAACATGAAAGTTTAAGGCACGTTTTATTTTGTTTTATTATAATGCAATAAATGGAAAGTCAAAATAAATTAAATTTCCTGTTTCCATTTATTTCACAAAAATATTCAAAAACTAGGCGATTTAATGTATCGACATATTTTATTTTAATATAGTATGTTATTATGAAATCCGTTTATTGGCTATGTGTTTGCACTTTTTAATTTCTTATATTATTTTAAAATATGATTTATTTTTAATCTGTATTTTAACAGCGTCCATGTTGTTGAAATCTATGTTATCTGTTGTTATGTTTCTTCATGTGTAGTTTGTTTGTTTATGCGTTTTTATATTGTTCATGCATCCTTTTTTTTCTTTTAACTCGCACCCTTTCGACGAGTCAGCGCGAACGAGACGGGTTCTATTTACGCGTATGTACAAGACAAAGATAGATAATAAAATGTATCATGACCAAAATGCTAGTATATATATTAAAGAATATAGTAGAAGATTAAAGCTAGTAATTGTTGTTTTAATATGTGCATGCCATAACGCTAGATATAATATTGGGTTGGACCCGTTGAATATGCGTGTGTATCAAGGTTTTTACTTTCAATTTTTACGAAAACTTTTAACATTAAGTCTATTTCTTAACGGGGATTTTAACACAACTCATGTGTGTCGCTTAGATTATAAATAATATTTCCTAAATAATTATACTACAATACAAAAGCATTGTAATGTCAATAACTTTTAAATAGATATATTTAAATAAACTTGCATAAGCAAGTAAATATTGCTATAAACTTTATTTAATATTTAAATAAAAATAGCCGACTATAATTTAGTTAGTTATTAATACTTAAAATATATAATTTACTTTATTTTATAATTAAAGTACGAATACTTATATTATATTTAAAATAAATTATATAATTAATTTATAATAATAATGTTTTCTTTAACGCCTTTATCAATGTTATTGTATTGTAATAAGTTAGGTTTGATCTTAAGATCAACCATTTTTTTTGCGGGGGGAAACGCGGTACGCGTACCCCAAGGGAACAGTAGGGGGGTATGTGGGGCTCGCCGGTGTCCAAGACGCCAAGTGCGCCCCGAACATCGGAATACCCACTAAAAAACCCAGCGGTACCCTTTCCGTCTTAGCGAAGATCGCCACGGGATCGCTTTCGCATGCTACCGTGATCAACCAACCAAACCAACCAAATGCTTCACTAATATATATTTATAATTTTATTACTAAAATATTATATTATAATTTGCAGGACGTCGGTTCTCTTCGTGTCAATATCGTTCATAGTTCTGATGGTCATCTCGCTGGCCTGGCTCGTGTTTTACTACATACAGCGCTTCAGATACATACATGCTAAGGACCGACTCTCGGTAGGTTTATTTCTAATGTAAATAATATTTTTATAATTAATTTTCATTTAACACATTTACAAATAAAAATAGATTTAATTTTACATTTTGTTTTATATAATATAGTTTACTATTATTTATTATACAATATTGTTTTATATAATTGTAGAACCAAGTGATGAATATGATAATTCGATTGTAATTGTTTTATATTTAATAATTATATTTACAGAAACGACTATGCTGCGCTGCAAAGAAAGCGTTGTCGAAAATACCTGTCAAGAGTTTGAAATCGGATGACAGGGTGAGTTAGTAAATATATTTATTATATACGAGTAAAGTAAAGAGGAGAGGAGGCCTTTAGCCCAGCAGTGGGACATTCACAGGCTGTTACGATACGAGTACTTATACTATAACAGCCTGTGAATGTCCCACTTCTGGGCTAAGGCCTCCTCTCCCTTTTTAAGGAGAAGGTTTTGGAGCTTATTCCACCATGCTGCTCCAATGCGGGTGGAATACACATGTGTGGTTTGAACCCACGATCATCGGTTTAGATTCTCGCATTCTAAGCACTAGGCCATCTCGGATTCGGATGTTTCACTGTATTCGGCATCAATTTTCACTTCAAATGATAATACACTTGTATATTATCACAGCGATCTGACCACACAAGTAAGTTGTTACGTGTAATCGACCCCTCGAGTATTCACATTTACATATGACAGCTGCGCGACAAATTCCCATTGCGATTGACGATTTCGTCTCTAGATAACTATTTACAGTACAGTAACAGCCTGTTAATGTCCCACTGCTGGGCTAACGCCTCCTCTCCATTTCGAGGAGAAGGTTTGGAGCTTATTCCACCACGCTGCTCCAATGCGGGTTGGTAGAATACACATGTGGCATAATTTCAATGAAATTAGACACATGCAGGTTTCCTCACGATGTTTTCCTTCACCGTCAAGCACGAGATGAATTATAAACACAAATTAAGCACATGAAAATTCAGCGGTGCTTGCCCGGGTTTGAACCCACGATCATCGGTTAAGATTCACGCGTTCTAACCACTAGGCCATATTTAAAACTATTTATATTATTTTTATTATATCCCGATTTTCATTTTTTTTCTTTGTCATACAATCCTGAGCTATGTATTCAAAATTTCAGCTCATGGAAGTAAGTTAAAAATCAATTACAACAAACCTTATATATTGGACGAAGCGATAAAACGTATGGTAATGTAAATGTATTCGATTTATCACGTGTCAAAAGATTCAAAATTGGAATGTGACATAGACAATCGTTTATTTTTACGATCGCTCTATGTTACATTGTCTTACGAACATAGATGATAAATTAATTGATTGGAGGAGTAAATAGGAAGTAGTAATTCTTTAAAAAAGGGAATTGCTTGATGATGATGTTCATGAAGCGTGCAATTCGAAATCGCTTCGACAATTGTCGGATGCTCTTCACCCAAGTAACTCTAACAAGTACCTATTCTGTTATTGTCAGCTCTGAGAGAATGCGTTCCTGCGTTCCTTGACAGATCGAATGGACAATGTAAAGACGAAATGGAGAACAATTTACGATTAAAAACCAATAATATAATTAAAAACTAAACTAAAAAAAATAAGACATATATTTTTATGGCAATTAAATTTGAAATAAAAAAGGAACAACATTATTTTAAAATCAAAACTGCGCTCTTACAATGTTATGTCGTTAGTTATGCAGCGGCAGTACTTTAATAGATACATGCACGTATATAGAAAATATTATTTATTTTTATTTTATTTTATAACGAAATATTACGTTCATACAAAATTGCAGTTTAATTTTAAATAATTACTTAAATTTATTTATATCTATAAAAAGCATTTGAGTAAATTGTTGAGTTTTTCTTTACCATTTATTCGAATATGGTATCCGATTTGTATCTCTATCTCATAGGCTTAAGGTTTATTTTGGCGTCATGTTGTTTTATATATTGATTAGATAATGTTGTTTTGTCTAGACCGAATTCAAATCTCTAACGACATACAACAAAGACTTATGTCAATAAATGATAAAAATATTAGGTCAATTGTTAGTGTTAGACATTATTTTGAATTGTTATTATTGTTCTATAAATATATTTACATATTATAATTGATAAACTTATTTATGGTAGAGCTTTGTGCAAACTCGTCTGGGTAGGTACCACCCACTCATCAGATATTCTATCGCAAAACAGCAGTACTTGGTATTGTTGTGTTCCGGTTTGAAGGGTGAGTGAGCCAGTGTTATTACTGGCACGGGATGTTGGTGATGTAAGCGATGGTTAACATTTCTTACAATGCCAATGTCTATGAGCGTTGGTGGCCACTTACCATCAGGTGGCCCATATGCTAGTCCGCTTTCCTATTCTATAAAAAAAAAGTTTTACATAAACGTTATATGTTTTTACATAAAAGGCAATGTTCAGACTCACATGATATCAATGGACAGCTTAAATTAATACATAGAGACCCAGAGAAGACCTTCGTTTCTTAATGTACAGCCTTATAAAGGCATGCGAAATTTTGATCAAACTTCAACTTCAATCAACCTCTTCAAATTATTATTTTTAGCACACTAATATATATAATAATACATAATAATATCCTAGGACATTATTCACACACGGCCATCTGATCCCAAACTAAGCAGAGCTTGTACTATGGAATCTAGACATGTGATATACTACGTATACTACTTTTCTTTTGTAAATACATACTTATATAGATAATTACACCTAACCACGCCAACCGGCCCGTCAACATAAACATGGTTATATACGATTTTGGGATTAAACGTTCGTATCGGGATGAATATGTAAATATATAAAGGTTATTGAACCTTTTTATAGATACCTAGATACTATTTACTCATTTATTATTGGAATAATGCAATATTCTTCATACAATGCCAATAGCTATTTATTACCTTTTAGAATTAAACTATCCGTTCGAGCGTTGTGGTTGTGTAACAACATGCTGATTGCATTGCATTGCATTGCATTGCAAAACGTATTGTATATTAAATGTATGTATTTTGTTATTTCAGGAAGTGCAGGGCGATGGCGAGTGCTGCGCGATATGTATAGAGCCTTACAAGGTGTCTGAGACTCTCCGCTCCCTGCCTTGTCGGTGAGTATCATAATTCCAGTGAAATATATATTTATTGAGGCAAGCCATCCCTCCCTCTGGCACACCGCTGATGATACAAAGCAAAATCGCCATGCTGGAGATGGACGTTCGCTGCGACCTTAGTCCAAGGGATTACATCGAGGCTATTATAAAAACAGCTTCACGGAAACTCGGAGTTCTGAACAAGGTGCGGCGTTTTTTCACGCCACAACAACTGTGCCTGTTATACAAAACACAGGTACGGTCTTGCGTTGAATATTGCTCGCACCTTTGGGATGGCTCCGCTAAGTACCTACTAGAGGCCTTGGACCGGTTGCAGCGACGTGCCGTACGCATTATTGGAGACGTAAAGGTCACAAACACCCTTGAACCTTTACAATTGCGTCGCGAGATAGCAGCACTGAGCGCTTTCTGTCGACTGTATCACGGCGAGTGCTCTGAGGAATTGTTCTCTCTAATTCCTGCTTCCCCCTTCCTTCTTAAGTCCACGCGAGCTGGTTCTCGATGTCACCGCCTAACTGTGACATCAATTCCATCGCGCACAAAGAAATTTGGCAACTCCTTTTTTTGTCGCACTACCAAAAAATGGAATTCCTTACCAGCTCACGTTTTCCCCTCCTCTTACAACCCGGGTTCCTTCAAACGAGGCGTGAAGAGGCATCTTGCGGGCCGGCAAGGCGGTGACGGCTAGTACAGAACATTCTTCCCGACTGTACTGGCCGTCGTCGCGTTTGGACTCTACTACCACTTACCATCAGGTGGAGTAGTAGAGTCATTTGCTATCCCGGACATTTAAAAAAAAAATAATAATAAAAAAGGTACTTAATTAGTACGGTCAGTTAAAACATTTATATTTTCAAATTATGTTCAATTAATAAGTTTATACTTTATGCAATATGGTAAGTGGTCACTATCCCCCATAGACATCGTTGCTATAAGGTATATTAAGTATACTCTACATTACCAACGCTCCACCAACCTTGGGAACTAAGATTTTATGTCCCTTATGTCTGTGCTGTGGCTCACTCACTCTTCAAACGTGAACATGACAATACCTTATATATAATATATATGATAATAAATATTGCCATGGACGACAGAATATGTGATGAATAAGTGGTTCCTACCTAGACGGGTTTGCACAAAGCCCTACTACCAAGTATTAAATATTAATATAATATAAATTTGTAATAAGTATACAAATTCACACTAATGTTCGTGATCTTTTCTTTCTAACCGCAAAGAAAGCAAGAGCGATACGAATGGCGTGCGAGTGAGGCGGGACGATATTTAAAAATATTTTATTTATTGGCTTAAATTGATTAAAATGTATAAAATACAACAATACTATATATTAATAATTTATTTCTACTTTATTTCCAGGCACGATTTCCACAAGAACTGCATCGACCCGTGGCTGTTGGAACATCGGACGTGTCCCATGTGTAAGATGGATATACTGAAGTACTACGGCTTTGTGGTGAGTTAAATTTTATGAGTCGAGTTGGCATAGTGGTTAGAACGCGTGAATCTTAACCAGCACCACTGAATTTTCATGTGCTTAATTTGTGTTTATAACTCATCTCGAGCTTGACGGTGATGGAAAACATCGTGAGGAAACCTGCATGTGTCTGATTTTATTGAAATTCTGCCACATGTGCATTCTACCAATCCGCACTGGAGCAGCGTGGTGCAATGAGCTCCAAACCTTGTCCTCAAAATGGAGAGGAGACCTTAGCCCAGCAGTGGGACATTAACAGGCTGTTACTGTATATTTTATGCATTGTTTTTTAAATTACATTGAAAATTTAATATCCTATACGACTTGCGCGACATCTACAGCTTATTTCAAGGTCAAAATGAGTACAGATAAAAAACCTAACATTTACAAATTATATGTAATTTGATTATAACTTTACTTTATCAGACGTTACGGCCCCGTGTTCTTACAATTTCTTATACAATGTTAAAAACAGATCCGTTGAAGTGAAATTTTTAATTATCTTGATTGTATATCTTTTTATTCGATTCGTTTTGCTACTTACCTGTATATATGTACGTCTGCACACGTCAGTTCACGGGCAGCCAGGAGAGCATCCTGCAGCTCGAGGCGGACGACCCGCGCGCCTCGCTCGGCCGACAGCCGCTCACGCTGGTACGTCTCACTCGCTCACTCGTGTCGCGAGCTTCACTGATATAACATTCGCTTGCATCACTTTCATTCATTTGGAAAAGTTACTTGGTGGGGGGGCTTTGGGCAAGCCCGGCTGGGAAAGTACCTCACACTCGTTGAATACTCTACCGCCAAATAGCAATTCAGTATTGTTGTGTTCAGGTCGGAAGGGTAAATAAAACAGTGAAACTTCAGCCACAAGGGACATAAAATCTTAGTTGCAAAGACTGCTGGCGCATTGGCGGTGTAAGGATTAGTTAATAATTCTGACAATATCAATTTCTTTGGGTTGGTGACCAAATACCACCATACAAGTGAATTTGCTCGTCCGCCTGCCTTTTGTTTAAAAAAAAATATATCAGATGTTTCCAGCCGGCCACCTGCCTCACCCTGCTGCAATGCCTGGCATGCCCGGGTGAGGCGGGCGGGCTGGCTGTGTCTGACCGCGTGTGGTGTTGCAGCTGTCGAGCGAGGATTCGTACTCGGAGGCGGGCAGCGCACGCAGCTCGCGCTCGGCCTCGCCCGACCACCTCGTGGGCGCCGCCGACCGACAACGGTACCTCCTACTTATAGCTTTTATTATTTGTGTTGATAGTCGTTCGTCGACGATTAAATATGAGAAACAGTATTGTATTTAAAAAACCATCAAATATTGTACCTTAAAAAAAACTTATGGCTATTTAAGTGATACGTAGGTCAGTTTTGGAAAATAGCATCCATTAATTAGCTCACTTACCTCTAAGGAATTAGAATTTCGAAATAAATTATAAAATGTATTTGGCGCTACCGAAAGTCAATCGTAAGTAATGTTTTGCGTGTACATTAATTAATAAGCAGTGTTGCTCGCAGGTCCTGCGAAGGCTCGCCCGCACACAGCGAGCGGCAGGTCGTCGACCCCGCCGGCGCAGAGCCCGCGCGAGGCTGAGCCTCCCTCCCCCCTCCCCGCCCCCGAGCGAGTGACCCCGAAGTGATGTGTTCATTAAAGAAATCACCACTCAAATACTCAAAAAGTAAAAAAAAAATGACTTCCAGTGATAGTATCGGTGGATGACGAGTGATATTTTTTTTATTATAATGAACTATGTATTTAGTTGTATGATCTAGTTTAGATCTAGGAAACACCGCGACTCCGCCTAGTCAACTTGTGTCCTTCGTAACGGTTACGTTTGTGCGCTTCTACATCGAGAAACATCTTATGTTAATGTTGTTATTAACAAAAAAAATCCCTTTGAGTGTTGCTATAATTAAATTAGATTGCTGCTAGAAAACATATCGTACGTTCATTTTGTAATAAGATTACGTATTTGAAAATAAATATCGCTATTAAATCTTGAAATACATACGAGTATGTTAGTTAAAATTATTATACATTAGAAATAAATTGAACCTCGAAGCGTACGAACGTAACAAACTAGCTGTACTTAAAGAAGTGTAATTAAATATTTAAGCCAAAATAGTTATAAATTTAAGGAGACTTCTTTTAGTGCAGTTTATATATTTGTTGTGCAGTTGTAATACGCCATTCGTGGATAGACGAGCCCTCGAAATTGTACTTAAAATATTTGGATGATCTCATTATTGTATCCTTAATTTTGTTTTTCAAAAATCATTACCTAGAATGTTTGTAATGTCGGTTGTGGCCCTCTTCTACTGATTCATTACTGTTAATGTCCGTCCAAGTTTGTAATACACTTTCTGTAGAGGTCTTGAGCTCCCAAATGAACTTTGTTGTTTTTTCCCCTCTATGTGATAACTAAGGATTTGATAATCAATATTTTACGTCGCTAGACATATTGTGTTTTAATTTAGGGCTTTCTCAACCATTTAAGTTGCTAGGAACAGCGGTAGAACTGTACTTTTATAATAATTTCGTGGCTCTAAGAGGTAGTTTATTAAATCTAGTCTGAAATGAACTACGAATTATATCGCTTTTGAGAACTATGTACCTAAATGTGCCTAAATATTCGGTTCTATTTACAATTATTAACCAAAGTCACAACTAATATCTAAAGCGATGTATTTCGTTCGAACATTATATATATTTAAGTATAAGCTAAGTGAGCATTTAAGTTATGAATTACGATACCATTTAAGGTACTTATTATAATAAAATCCATTGGATTTAATATTAACAAGGAGACTGGTATGTACTTTATGTAACTACAGATATCGCGTAAAAAATATATTTACATTCCTTTCTTAAAATGTTCTTAAATCGTACTCCCGAGTGTGGACAACTTGTGTTGAAATAAAAACCAATACAGTATTGAATAATAGCGTTTTATTGTAAGATATATAACCGCTACAACACTACGAGGCGTTTATTATTGCCTACATATGTATTAATGAGTAAAATACATATTTTCATAAGATATTAAAAATAACGACTTGCTTCATACATAGCAAGGGTGTAATCAATTAGCCTAAATTAACAATTTAATTCGTTTAAAACATTAATCTAAGGATTTTCTATTAACTTTTAACATTATTATTATTATAAGAAGCTTACTATTATCACAATTAATGGACTACATTCAATATTACAAGTGCAAAGATTTACATTTCAATGTATTACCTCGACCTCGAACAACATTCATAATTCAAAAACTATTTCAATATGACTTACGTCTAAACTCCTATCATTAAGATAAATTAGAGTGTACGATACCGTAATATATTTACAACGATTTAATATTTTCAACGTATTTGTCATTTATTTTATCGTTCAGACGATTTCCTTGATCCCCTGAGCGGCGCAGAGCTCCTTGAAGAAGAAATCGTCGAAGTTAAACTCCGATCATTTCTCCCAGAGGCCGCCTTCCTTCATCTTCGCTTGGAAGTATTTCTCTAAGGTGTTGGCGCATCTGTAAAGAGCATCTTAAGTTTTAGTATATCCAGTAACAATTCAATGTGATACATAATAGAGACACGATTAATTGCGATGGAGATAGCAGTCATTGCTGGTACTTTAATATGATTGCTGACTAAATCAACTCAAAACCACAAACAGCTTTTGTGGTTTAAATTGATTTGAGTTACCAATTATGTGTAAAAAAAAAACCAAGATAATTTTAAATAAAATAAAATTTTTGAATACATACATTTATACATTAAAGTCATTTTTACAACGATAATTTTTTTTTAATTTATATTCTGTTAAAATGTAATGCGAGTTCGTGCGCGGTGTCGCGTACCTGTAGTAGTCCGTGTCGGGCGAGTTGTAGAGGCGGCAGTTGGAGAAGATGCGCGCCATGTCCGCCGCGAACAGTCGCCGCGACGAGTAGTAGCGCGCCTTCAGCCGCTCGCCCACCGTGCGCAGGTCTGCACAGAGGTACACTAACAGTTGCTGGCCTCCTGGCCCGCTCATGAGTTTAAAAGCCAGACCGGACTAGTTATAGTCAATCGATCCGATCTATTCGGCCACAGCCGAGCCGGAATTGCGAACACACTCTATTGCTAACATCCTCGCTCAGGAGTTTAGAAGCCAGACCAGACTAGTAAAAGTAAAAGTGAATCGATCCGATCGGACAATGAGCCGGCTGTGGCCGAATTGCGAACAGAGATACAATACTGCCTACAAAAGTTTGTTTAATTTATAATAAAGGAGAACAACAGCACTTTTTATAATAAACATATATAAAATAAACATATATAAATATAAGCTATTTCTTTTAACGGTTATACTCCGAAAACGTGTATATATTTGTATGACTACAATATTAATATTTAGTAAGTATTAATTGACAAATTACTTACCCATTGGATATTTGATGTGATCATAGTAGTCAGGTACTTCAGTTTTATCGACAGGTTTTAAAAAGGGCCAAGCCGCGGCGTGGTTCTTAACCTGAAAAATTTATAAAAATTTAAAACATAAATCGGTAGTTTGAATTTATATAGTATATTTATACTTTCTTTTTTTTGTGTTATAAATCATTGTGTGTGAGTGCGTGTGTTTGTGTGTGTGCATGTGTGTTTGTGTGTGTACGAGTGTTACCGCGTGCAGCATGGCTCGCAGGGCGGCGGGGTCGGCGTAGTGTGTGTGTGTGTCTGTGTGGGTACGAGAGTGTTACCGCGTGCAGTACGGCTCGCAGGGCGGCGGGGTCGGCGTGGTGTGTGTGTGTGTGTGTGTGTGTGTGTGTGTGTGCGAGAGTGTTACCGCGTGCAGTACGGCTCGCAGGGCGGCGGGGTCGGCGTAGTGTGTGTGTGTGTGTGTGTGTGTGTGTGTGTGTGTGTGTGTGTATGTGTGTGTGTACGAGAGTGTTACCGCGTGCAGTACGGCTCGCAGGGCGGCGGGGTCGGCGTAGTGTGTGTGTGTGTGTGTGTGTGTGTATGTGTGTGTGTACGAGAGTGTTACCGCGTGCAGTACGGCTCGCAGGGCGGCGGGGTCGGCGTAGTGTGTGTGTGTGTGTGTGTGTGTGTGTGTGTGTGTGTGTGTACGAGAGTGTTACCGCGTGCAGTACGGCTCGCAGGGCGGCGGGGTCGGCGTAGTGTGTGTGTGTGTGTGTGTGTGTGTGTGTGTGTGTGTGTGTATGTGTGTGTGTATGTGTGTGTGTATGTGTGTGTGTACGAGAGTGTTACCGCGTGCAGTACGGCTCGCAGGGCGGCGGGGTCGGCGTAGTGTGTGTGTGTGTGTGTGTGTGTGTGTGTGTGTGTATGTGTGTGTGTACGAGAGTGTTACCGCGTGCAGTACGGCTCGCAGGGCGGCGGGGTCGGCGTAGTGTGTGTGTGTGTGTGTGTGTGTGTGTGTGTGTGTGTGTGTGTGTGTGTGTGTGTGTACGAGAGTGTTACCGCGTGCAGTACGGCTCGCAGGGCGGCGGGGTCGGCGTAGTGTGTGTGTGTGTGTGTGTGTGTGTGTGTGTGTGTGTATGTGTGTGTGTACGAGAGTGTTACCGCGTGCAGTACGGCTCGCAGGGCGGCGGGGTCGGCGTAGTGTGTGTGTGTGTGTGTATGTGTGTGTGTACGAGAGTGTTACCGCGTGCAGTACGGCTCGCAGGGCGGCGGGGTCGGCGTAGTGTGTGTGTGTGTGTGTGTGTGTGTGTGTGTGTGTGTATGTGTGTGTGTACGAGAGTGTTACCGCGTGCAGTACGGCTCGCAGGGCGGCGGGTTCGGCGTAGTGTGTGTGTGTGTGTGTGTGTGTGTGTGTGTGTGTGTGTGTGTGTGTGTGTATGTGTGTGTGTACGAGAGTGTTACCGCGTGCAGTACGGCTCGCAGGGCGGCGGGGTCGGCGTAGTGTGTGTGTGTGTGTGTGTGTGTGTGTGTGTGTGTGTGTATGTGTGTGTGTACGAGAGTGTTACCGCGTGCAGTACGGCTCGCAGGGCGGCGGGGTCGGCGTAGTGTGTGTGTGTGTGTGTGTGTGTGTGTGTGTGTGTGTATGTGTGTGTGTACGAGAGTGTTACCGCGTGCAGTACGGCTCGCAGGGCGGCGGGGTCGGCGTCGGTGTCGGCGGGTGTCCGCGTCGCGCGCACGTCACGCCACCCCGCCTCACGCACGCCAGGGATGCACTCCACTGGGATACTGCGCACCTGAAAATTGATAAGATAAAGATGGTTTGTTATTTCAACCAAGTGGTATAAATACTAGAGGGTAGCTTGAACATAATGTTTTTTGAGAGCCATTTCCAGCGTCACTTAAAAATCTCTGTTTGAACATATTTAGGAAGTCGATTTGAGCCATATACATCTAATTGTAACAACTTAAAAGTTTGTATAATTTTAAAGACAATACAACAATTTGGTACGATGTACCCGCTTTGATAAAGGAGATAGGATGCTAAAAGTAGCGAGTACAATTAATAACATTTGAGATGAATGGGTGGAGTTATAAGTTGGATATCTTCTAACATGTCGCTCGAATTCTGAATATTTTGATCTTTAAGCGGTCCTTAAACTATAGACCGTGAGATATCCCACGCCAAAAAGTTACATTAATTATATAAGTAATATTGTAACTACCTCGTTGGTCTAGTGGCTTGATGTAAGGCCGCAGACCTGGTTCAATTCCCAGGTCGGGCCAATAGTTATTTTTAAGTTGGAAGTGTGTACACTCTCGTGCATCGGAAAGCACGTAAAACCGTTGGTCCTGCGTCTGAACTCTTTCCGGTCGTGTCGGATTGCCGTCCCATCGGAATATGAGAGTTAGGGAATAGAGAGTGCACATGTGTTTGCGCACACACTTGTGCACTATAATATCTCCGGCGTAGTTGGCTAATCTCTCTTGAGATTGCCCGCCGTGGCCGAAATCGGTCTGGAGGACATTATTATTAATATTGTTGGTAATATTACAAATGTTAAGATTAAATGTTACAAAAAATATAGTTCAATTACCCCTTCTTTAAAACAACTTAATCCAGGGTGTATTTTTCGAACTTCTTTTTGCCGCATATCGATCAATTTCTTCACTATCTGAAAGAGGAGAGACAAAAGTATATTATATAATTTTTTACTTTATTTTAGGAGAGCAGACTAGCTGAATGTTTGACCGTAGATTAGCGGTTGGGGAGGGGGGGGGGTGATTGTTGCCCACTCAGATGACCATACAAAACCCCACAACCGGTACTATATATATATTATCATATAGGTAACAAGTCATATTTCCCATACCTCTTTCTGTCGTCGGATGACGGCTGTGAAATGTGTATAGACGATGCGCGGATTGAGCTCGCAGTGCATGAGAGTAGCGCCCTCGTAGTCCTTGATGTACCCGGAGAACATGGCACGGGGCAACTTAATGTCTTTGCTGAAGCCCTGCTTCTTGAAATAACCTAAATGAACAAAAACGATATCGTAAACCTTTTATACCGTCAAAATATCTACCTGTTTGACGTTATTCTATTAAGTGGGGGTAGCTCGGTGTTGTTATATAACAAAAAGCTTCTGTCGAATCTACTGCTCTATTAAAATCTAAATAAAAACATTCTACAGTAATACTCCCTAGAAATAATAATACAAAAATATTGTAAATATTTTTGCACATACATACATAGCTTAGTCAATGTACATAAATTCAAAGTCTTTCTTCAACAACACTTTTTAATGATTCCCAAAAATCTACAAAAATCTTTTTTTTTATAGCATATGGACCATCTGATGGTAAGTGGTCACCAACGCCCATAGACATTGGTACTGTAAGAAATATTGACCATCGCTTACATCGCCAATGCGCCACCAACCTTGGGAACTAAGATGTTATGTGCCTTGTTATTACACTACAACACCAAATACTGCTGTTTTGTGGTAGAAAATCTGATGAGTGGGTGGTACCTACCCAGACGAGCTTGCACGAAGCCCTATCACCAGTACTGTTATAATCAGAATAATTCTTAAGCATTTGAATGAATAAATATGAATGAAGGGATGTATAATAAAACTTACCTATAGCAAATTCATCAGCAAACGTAAGAAAATGCAGAATATTATTCCGGATGTGATAATCCTTCAGGTGGTTCATTAGATGTGTTCCGTATCCCTTCACTTGCTCGTTCGAGGTTACAGCACAGAATACTATTTCACTGAAACCCTAGAAATATAAACAAATATTTAACACTTTAAAATATAAAAACATATTTTCATAACAATTCAAGTCAAAATACTATATAAAAACAAATATACGTTTTGTTTATTTGTAATAATAGAAATGTCTAATTGATGTTACAAATTTTTTATTGAAACACTTTTTTGTCATGTTCATACTAATGTATGAACATGATATCAACTATTCGGTATTGATAATAGCAAGTAGCAAGCTAATGCTTCTCAACTACACTTCGAAGACAATCTTCTATATTAATAAATGAGGAGACAATATTTTGTAATGCTTAACTGAAAGAACTCCTAAACCAACGACGTAAAAAGAATCGTTTATTGAATATAGTAAGCTTTATAGGGCGATTTTTTTTAATTAGACATCATTTACAATAAAATATATTCATAACTTTTTCTTTCAATTATTTCAATCGCTCATCTCGAAAATGATAACAAGTAAGAAGCGTTTCAAGTTATTTATAATAGTGCAAATAATTAATTGTAAATGCATAAATATTTAAATTATTTTCAGTCAAAAATAAACTCACCTGTGAATGGAACGTTCGAAAACAAATGCCACCGATTGGTCTTCCTTCTTTGATCAGAGCCAGAGTTTTGTGTTTTCTGAAAAATTAAATAAATAATTATTCCAAGGTTATATTAAAATTAAAGTTAATTTTGTATAATCATGTTTAAAGATAACAAATATTTTACATTTATAATAAAAAAAATACATTTATTTATTTATGTTAATTAAGTACTTACGGATCAAATACTAATTGTGATATGTATTCCTTAGTCATTTCAGGTAATTGGTGAGAGAAAACATTATGAAGACCTGCGAATGAAAATAAGTACTCGTTTAGTAAGCCATTAAAAATTTGTTCAAAATTTATTCCAGTTCTTAGATTTTTTTCAATAGCAACCCTAAGTTTAAAAAGTTGGTCGTTTTACACTCTCGTTTCTCGGAAAGCATGTCGAGATTTTGATTCTGGTCTTTATCTCTTTCTCTGCTCGTGTCGAGGTCAGAAGAATGGAATGACTAGCGAACAGCGTGTTTGTCACATGCTAGTGGGCTCACAATGTCTTCCGTTATCGTCGAGCACGAGATAATTTCAGAGTACAGATTTAAAACACGAACTGATTTCGGGATTTCCACCCAGTTATATAGATCCATGTGTTCTATCCACTACATACTAATATGATTGTATGATACAAACACATACATTTAAAATTATTCGACCCAAATTAATTATAATCCAGGTTTCACACCGTGAGAAAATATCCATGGATTCCTAGCTCTATGTCAATTCCAATCTCTTAAATATTAAGGAGATAGAAGGAAACAACGTTGGAATTGTTAGTTTCACTCGCTTACCCTGATCTCATTTATTTAGCTCTCATGTGGCTTTGATATTATGACAAAAGTTTTTAATGGTATTGATGGATGCGTATTGATTTTATTTATTCATACTTTTGTGTAATAGCTGTTCTGGCTCTTCTACACTTATGCGTTAACATGGCTTGTGTCTATTCTTATAGGAAACATTATGTACTTGATCGTATATTATTGTCATTAATAAAAAATATATATTAATAAGTATTATACGCACCAATGAGCCACAGCATGGTCTGTTTATTGACCGGCCCAGTCAACGAGTTGCCGATGACGTGAAACTCAATGAGCTTTCGCTGTTCTTCCAACTTGGCCGCTTCATCTCTTGGCGCCTGCATTTGGAATAAGGCCTGTAAAATTATTACGAGTACATGAATAACAACAGCACATTCTGTTTTAAAAGAAATTTATATTTATTTTAACAAATAATAAGACAATAAACCATATCGTGGTGTTTACAAAAAACGAAAATATTTCGAAAAACAAAAAAAAACATACGAATTAACAAAACTATACTCCTGAATCAATATATTTAATTTTAAAGAAATTGTAAACTGCAATGGTTAAAATGTTTCTCTTCCTTACCTAATATTAACTTGCTATATTTTGTGTTGTATTAGGCAATCTCTGTAGAGATTATTGCGGAGATAAAAATTGACCAACATCGATAAGATAACCTTAGATAAAATAATTGAAAAATATTACGGAACAAATGTTTAGATGAATGATAGTATTTCGATAGAGATCGTAATGAGCCACTGTATATTTACGTATACATTCACGTTCTAATTATTTTAACTATAAAAAAAAATGTTTTTCATCATTCATAGCAAAGACATATAACTTCACTAGACGAACCTCATTGTATTTTAATATTTAGAAATTATCAACATAATTGTCCGACTTTTTGGTCGAATATATTGTAAGTCAATACAATACTTTACAATACTCATGTCGAGTCCGCACTTGTAGTGCGCGGCCTAGGCTGTACGTCAGTGCGTGTCTGCAGTACTCACGTCAGGTCCGCACATATAGTTGGGGTCGGAGATGGTGGCGACGATGTCGGCGACGGTTCGTTCGCTGACGTCTTCGGCTCCGTCGTCGAGCCTCCTCCGCTTGCCGCCCTGGTCACCACTTCGCTCGTTCGATCGTTTCAGACCTTCCTGTTTAATCGACCCTGAGGATGAAGAAATTGACTATATATATATATATATATATTTTTACTTTTAAGTCACACGTGATTTTTTATTCTGTACAATATATTAAATACGAAACAGTTTATGTGAAACGTACCCGATGAAAGCGAGACAGTAGTGAAACCATCCTTACTATCCCCGGACGCCGTGACTCGCTCGAATTCACCGGTGCGTCTTCCAGCTGGAGGAGAACATAAATACCAACATTTAAATCATGAACATGTTTACCGTTTTGTTAGCGATTTTAATACGTTTTGTAATTTTTTAGTAATTTTGTAATTTACTTACTGGTTTTATTATCTATGATAGCTTGTAAATGCACAGGTGGCATTTGCTTGAAGTCGGGATCCCAAATTGGCGAGTTAGCGCTGAATATTTCCTCCTCCAAAAGACCCAGGAAACGCGGGAAGTGGTTTAAAACTAGTACCTAAAAATTATTTAAATGATTAATTCCTAGAGTAATTGTTTGAATTTTACATGGTCCTTCGAGCCAGAATCAAATGATACAGATAGTCGGATGATGTAATAAATCTACACATTATACTCACTCTCTTCTCCGGTGGCATCCTATCTCTTTCGGAATGACATTTATCCATTAACTGTCGACAGACCGACTTGAAAACGGCTCTTAGTAAAGTCCGTCCGAATACTATCGATGTTTCATAATGCGGAAGAGAGTCGCAGAACGCTGGCACGTGGCAGAAAACTAACCATCTGATAATGACAAACATTTAATACATATAAGCATTCTTATTTTCATATTAATGTGTATGTATTTGTAATTAATTATTTTTTTTAACTTGTCAAGCAAATAAATATTAGAATTAAAATTTTTTATCTATGGGATTTAAATAAAATAAAAAATAATGGCTTTTAATTTCTTTTATACAAACAAGCAAATTATTTAATAAATAACAAAACAATATAAAAGTTTATTGTAAAGTATATTTAAATTACCTTGTATAATTAATTTGGTAAGCTGATATGTCTTCCGGGTTAGAAACTTGCTGTAGAAAAAATAATTGTTATATATTGTTAATTAAATAAAATAATTGTTATATATCTACTGATATTTACTATTTACATATTTGAATGGCAATATAAATTTACAACTAAGCCATTTTTAGTTTTTATTATTACAATACATCAATCCTACTTGAAATTTATTTCTTTATTATTATATAATGTATTGTTAATTAATATCCCAATATTGGGCAAAAGGCCTTGTTGGGCCATCAGGAGATACACTTGGGGCAGTATTTTGCCCAACACATATAAGAACACATTGTATGTCACACCGAGTCATATAGATTATTAACACAATTTGAAGCACATGAAAACTCTTTAGTTTTCTATGTTCTGGGTTATCTAGGTCTACATAATTAAAAATATATGAATCTTACCAGTTTTCTAACACTAGGCGTTTCAAAATTCCAATGATTGAAACAATGCAGAAACATCTTGGCTAGGTCGTACATGGTCTGCCACTCCCTCTGAGGTAGAGAGTTAAACTTGTATAGGACAAAGTTTGTGATCGCCTTTGCTATAGAGGGTCGCTCGAAGGGAGGCTGTCCTAGTGGTCCTTCGATGCGAGGCTGGCTTCGAGAGAGGATACATTTGCGTAGGAGCTGTAAAATATTATATGAATGATAAAACGCATACACACTGCCTATATCGTGTCCATATATGTATATAGTAAATTTAACGGTCTTTACTTATAAAAATTGCTTAGAAGGTGATTTTAAACAATTATTTATGTCTTCTTTCGAATGTCAAATCAATGATGACAAATAAAGATAAATCAGTGTTTAACTAAACTTCCACTATGAAAAGCCAAACATGTTGTAGTTTTTAAATATCATATAAATAGGTATGGGGGGGGGGCATTATCTTTTGCAGATACTATATATGTCCTTACTGATACCCTTTGTCTTTTATTTCTGTATTTCTGACTAAGTAAAGCGTAACAAACTAACTCGCTTTTGATTTTATAATATTAGTTAGGTTATAAACATTTGTTCACTCACCTTAAAGAGATAATAGTAAACCCGTTTTGTATCATGGTCATCTTCTCTGTGCATGGACATGAAAATATTTTCCACATCGACCACCGCCCCAAGAAGCCGATTCACCTCCGCGGCAGAGAGTGCTTCTAACTGAGTTACATGTTTTTCTGCAACATATGCCACATATTTGTTAAAAAAAAAAATTATCATCATATGCGTAGACTTTTACAAGCAGTTTTGAATTGTCATTTTTCAAGAATAATAATAAATTACCAGCTCGCATAGCTTTGAAATTATTTTTTTTTTTTTAGATAAAATAATCTGCATAAACTCGGTAGTCGTTTTCATATATTATAATGAATAATTAATGGTATATTGTTTAGATGTTGTATATCCTACATGAAAATCATAGAATACTAATTCGACAGCTGTTTTTTTTCCTTTATATAATTTAGTAAAAGTTACTGGTCATTTCTTTTTTTGTTCTTTATTTATATTTATATAAAGTACAAAAAAAAACAACTTAATAAATAAAAATTGGATAAAGATTAGAATTGTGATTTTGTAATACTTAATGTAAACATAACAATATCAAATGCAAGTCAATCAAAAGATCAATAGCTCAATTATTTTTGCACAAGGTTTGCAATTGCAAGGTTTGTATAGGATCTGTATGAAGGAAGCTTTATATTTAGTTGTCAACAAATAGGCTTCCTTGCATATTTTTTGCTTATTTATATATTTTGGTAATAGACTAATCATCCAAATATCTAAATCATTGAACTTATTAGTGTACTAGTATTACTCACCTAGAATATGGTTGCAGTTTCGACAAAGATCAGTGAAACTTGCTATCGGTTGATTGTCTGTGCGATTATTTGTTTTATTAGTTTGCTGTGGTAGCGGTGTTTTCCAACCAGTACAATTACAATCTGGTGTCTGAAATAAAAACAAATGCATATAATACAATGACAATATGATATGATACTTTAATTAATTTTTTTTTACTAGCTTATAGATTTTTCTTAAGCTCTCTTGGTGTAGTTTAGTAATTGTTTCGAAGAAAACAAAACGACCAGTGATATTGGTACAAATTCGATACTAAAATGAATAACTGAAATTTGTGTTAATTTTATTAATAATAAACATCTTTATCTTGTAGTATGTGATATAAGAACTAGTAACATCATATTCTCAAAGCAAAGGTTGATTCCCACAGGTATGATTCAGACATAGTTTACATTGGTTTATAGAACAGCCTATATTGCACTTATACTTCTAGTAAGGCTTCGCTTGTTAAATTAGGTTTTAAAACCCAAGTAAATAATAGTAATAGTAAATAATTGCAAGTAGATAATTGTTAAACTTTTTAGCATTTTATTCATAATATAATTATAATAAAAGATTACATTTTTAATGGCATATCACTGATTACTGTGATAGCATTTGTAATGCACTAGAAACATCTTTAAAGCAATTTAACGGGAACTGAAGGACCACTGTTAAGCGGTTTTAGTAATTTTTACAATATTGCAGCACTTCTCAAGGATTATCATCAACAACATAATCCTTTTAAATATTAATTTCTATTTCTATACTATTCATACAGAATACATTCTATGCTGCATATATTCTATGCACATTTAATTTTTTTAATACAGGACTACTGCCTCGTTGGTCTGGTGGCTTGATGTAAGGCCGCAGACTCGGAGGTCCTGGTTTCGATTCACAGGTCGGGCCATTAAAAAGTTATTGGGTTTTTCTGTCAGAAAATTCTCAGTAGCAGCCCGGAGGCTGGAAGTTGGAAGTGTGTTCACTCCCGTGCCTCGGAAAGCACGTAAAGCCGTTGGTCTTTCGCCTAAACTCTTTCCGGTCGTGTCGGATTGCCGTCCCATCGGATTATGAGAGTTAGGGAATACAGAGTGCACCTGTGTTTGCGCACATACTTGTGCACTATAATACCTCCTGCGTAGTTGGCTAATCTTTCTTAAGTTTAGCCACGGTGGCCGAAATCGCTCTGGAAGACATTATTATTACAAGAATACTATTCAATATATTCATACAAACATTTATGAATATCATCAGATCTGTGGTGAGTGTTCTAAATGTAAATCTTTAATCAAAATATAGTTCATTCATCAAATTATTTAATTATATATAAACATTGGTTTATAATAATAAAAAAACATGAATATACTCACTTGACAAGATGAGTAAATAGCTAGTTTAAGCAGTTTCTTTGCATGTGGCCAGTTATAGACTTGCTGTTTTCTCTGTTGGATACGTTGTAGGTTAGACTGCCTGGATGCTTGTCCTTCACTACTCGCTGGAGTTGCTGCATTGCTTGATGATGCATCATCGGCATTTGCACTAGAGGAGGCTAAAATTAAATATATACATTTAATGGAGTTTATTAGAGGTTGTTTATTGTTACCAGTATGGTAAATAGGCAAAGCTGATTGGTTTTTTATAGTTCTATCTATTTCAGAAGGAAAAAGAGTAATAATTATACATTTGGTTTTTAGCTTTGTAGTTTAAATTAGAATATGCAATTCTACTACAATAACTAACTCATAGGTGCAATTTCATTATAAAGGGTCTAAAAAAATCAAGTTTATTTGAAAAATAAACAGCGAAACAAACTTACATACTTATTTAAATAATATATTAGTAAGATACAGATGATACTATATTGACATAGAATGTCTTTAGCCAATTTAATCATTTTATTCATAATTTATAACGATATATTTGTTCCATACAATAATACTGGCTCCAGAGTGCAGAATGAGTGAAAACTTCAATTTCACAGTATTTTTTTAGAGTATTTGAATGTATGTACTTATATTATAAGTAAAAATATTTGTGTTTATTTAATGATTATCAATGAAATAAGTATCTTATTGATATAAAGAGTTGTGGCTATTTTTCACCCTTGTTGTTGGACAAACAAGGACATAACTATAAAAATCATATTAGATTGAGCGAGACAAAATATGATAAACAACAAAATTGATTGATTGGTTTTGTTTTAGTACCAGTTTTCTGCAACATCATCATTTTAGTTAAATCAAGTACCTGATTACCAAGACAGCTAAAGTTTATGGTTGATCCTTTATAAAGCTATTTAGAGTTATATGCACAAGGAATAACAGTATAATTTTCTTTCATGATACGCTGTCTAAAAATCTATGCATAAATAACATACAAATTTAATAATTCAAGATATATTTGTAGCAAATAAGATGTTAATTCAATATCTGATAAATATAATATGATCATATAAACTACATTTTTAAAGCATATGGAAATAATAGAAAGACAAATTTATTTAATGTAAAATAAATCACATGTTCACATTGTTAGTTGTATTATTTTTTGTCATTTTGTCATTTGACATCTAAAATTGTTTTGAGTTGCTTTTAGTTTTTAGCAGATGCTACTCTAAATCTAAGGCATATTCATTAGTTTAATATAAGTTTGTGTATTGAAGAATGCCATTTGTTATATATACAATTTTGAAACAAAACTAATAAATATTTACAATGATGACCGTGTGTAGGCATAGTAAACTTAATAGACTAAAGGTACACCTGTTTAGGACTTTATTACAAGTTTATCTTACTTAATTTGAAAAAGAAGCGAAAGAAGTATCATTCTATATTCAAAACATTCATGGATTAGATTTTAATATATGGTATTACCAATTAGATAAACATACTGTTTTAATTAAGTATGTTTATTTACCTTCGTGTGTTTGAGACGAATCAGCGTCGGTTCGTGTCATGGCTATGTCAGCAATATCTTCTCCAAGTTGAGAAGACATAATACTAATATAATTAACTATTTAAATACTTTCATCTAAGTACTAAATCAAAATATTCTTCCGATACAGACCATTATAAAATATTATATTTATTTTACACGAAAAATTGCTTAAAATGCATCCAGCTAATATAGACGCTAGTTTGGCAGTTTGTGACATATGACATTTACAAATGCCAATTGCCAAATAATACGTCAAACTTAATCATCAAGTACAGATGTAACAAATATAAGCAAATTACGAGCATGAACGAAATTAGTTCATAATAATAAATAAATAGTATCTATTATTTGGAAGAGAATAAAATGTTTAAAGTAAATATGAAGGATTGTTTTTAGTGGAGTATTTTATCTATTATGTTAAAAATATAATTTTGTCCCACACAAAATTAGAATAAAATTTCGTGAGTATTTTTGTTTAGCGTTTAATAAAACAATGTGTTTAGCTATGTGCAATTAATAAATTAAGCAAGAATCGAGTATTGTTTTTAATTCTAAAGCATTTATCTATAATTAGGAAGATGAGCTTATTTTTTTATGATCTCAAAAATCATATTTAAAATATAAAAAATACTAGCGAATTTTTTTTTACGATATCTGCAAAAATGATTTTTTTTCAAAATTTTAAAGTTACGAGTTCTTAAATTATTTTCTGGAGCGACCGATCGACGCGTGACATCACATCGCCCAACGTCGCTCGCTCGCCCATACAATTTCGCCCAAATTTTCGCGTTATTCTTGATTTTATTTATATTTCGGTTAGTATAAAAAAACTTTCATGTATTTATCATATAGCATACTAATTTAACAATTGGAACTCAGGAAAAATACTTTTTCTATATATATTATCAACATAGACAAGTAGATGATGATATATATAGATATTTTCGTAATGAGAATTTTAATATGAGTACCTTAGTAGTTAAATTTGTCGTATTTATAAGTTTTTAGTTTTAGGACCAAACATTTAATTTTTACAGGCTAGTTACAGGTATTCGTTTTATATAAACATAATTCAGAATTTCAGAATGTTCGTAATAACGGCCTTGATACGTTGAATACTGATAGTGTTGTCATAAGAGTTTGTATCGATGAAAAATGCATTTTAATGCTAATCTTAGGTTTCTTGTTCATCTTGAAGATGATTTGGGAACAACGCCGTATCGGCAATGATAGAAGTTGAAAAAATCATTAATGACTGTGACCCATGGAAATTGATTTTTACCATATTATGTTTCTTTGAAAGTCAAATACGTAGTCTAATATAGTACATATGATACAAATTTCATTTAAATAGGCTTATAAGGGGACAATTAAAGCTGCGAACCTACTCTGCTTTTTTTGTATTTTAATAACATGTGCAAATTAGCATCATTCAATGTAGGTAGCTGACAGCACAGTAGACGCCTTATATACCGGCCGCGCTAATATTTGTCGGGAACACGTCGATCTGTATAAACTTATGTCTGAAATAACAAGTTTTTAGTAACCAAGCCTGAGATCGGGGCCAACCAAACTTGGTACAACTCAACCCCAATACGATACAAGTTAGCGCGATAACTTCTAAAATGACACCTTTTGACCGCGATGACTTCTAAAATGACCATCTCCTCATTTTGAGAATACCGTCTCGCTACCAAATCTAGTATCACGACGTTAGGTTCCGCGGTCTATTGGAAGTTGAAGCCAAATTAGCCTCTAAAAGCTTTGTGTGCTCAACAAGGTAAGCCAGTACTTCCGTCAGCTCTTCGTCTAATTCTACAAGGCGAAAAGTCAGCCTCACATGGAGTACTGTCTAGATTACGAACCCATGCGCTGAATTTTATCACCAGACATCGCGTCTATATTCTAAATTCCATCCATACCATCTCGATGTCTGGAAATCCACTACTACAGCACTATTTTTAAAGCATTTCCTGCCATTTCTGCGGAACTATATTACCAGGCGACTTTTCCGAACCGTTATGACATAGAAACCTTCAAGAAAAGCCTAAGCCTACACATTCCTTTAAGGCCGACAACCGGAGTGCTTGCAGATGGCAAGCACTCCGGTGTTGCTGTCCTTGGTCAGTGCTCCTGCTTGTTTGCCCCCCTTTTACATAAAAAAGGGTTCTTCCAGTAACAGATTATTTCATTAAAAGTAGGCTCCTCACATCGCTATGAGCGCTACCAATGACACAGTATGTTTGCCTCCTTCACATTCGAGATTGTTAATTTTATTTACACTTTCATTAGAGGAAAATTTACAATAATATGCCGTGGCTATATATCTTAATTATCGCACCCCGAACTGTGTACGTAAAATTAAAATGTAAGAAATATATATTATCTTCTATCGAAAGCGGAAAGCACTAGTTTCTACATGAAGAATACGGACTTATTGCCGATCACAGTTATGATCAACTGCATTAACAAAATATTAAAATAAACAATAATAATAAGCTCGCTAAGATATTTCGAGTGATTTGTGGAAGAATCCGTAATCGTAAGATCGACATTCGGTAGATTATTTGTAAGTCTGCGTGAAAATACTGCTCTTATTTTAGAATAAGATAATATATTAATAATCGTTCTAATATTATTATAAGTAAAAGAACATATGTGGGTTGTCAAGTCACAAAGAAGGATAAAATAAATAAAAATTATCAACGCGCGGATCGCAAAAGAGTCGCCCGCAATAACGAACCGGCGATGTGACGTCACAGTCAAAACTCGGACGGAACAGAAATTATACGAGAGCCCAAATTGATTTGCTTATAAAAAAAAAGTTTACATGATATAATCATAACTTTTTCACACATGTTATTATAATAGTGTAAAGATTATTTTAGTACAAAAAAAAATATATTTTTTTTAATTTACATCTTCCTAATTATACAATATAACCAATTGGAACCTATATTCTTTTTGAGTTAATCATGGATACTTATGTAAAATGGTAAGAGGTGCGTTGTGCATTCGATTTTCCGAAATTCCTTATTCGACAAAAGAACATTCTTTTTTCGTCGTGACACTCTTGTCAGAGCGGTCGTGGTCGCCATGAAGTATTATGAATTATTCGGCGCAGATAATAATAGTAATAATTATAACCCCACCGACGTATCTTTACGTTGCCGACGTGGTGGGGCTTGTGCGCTTCAATGATTCTTAGGGCCATGCCAATAGAGCTACTCATGCTGGATTGGCCTAAGATGAGAAGACAGACCAAGAGAGATACAACCTAAGCCAAGGTGGAACAGCGTACGCCGACGGCTCCATGACTAAGGGGGTGCTTAGTCGTTAATATGCGAACTTTAGAGACAAGGGGACCTCTAATTCAATTTACCCTTATCACAGTGAATGCAGGGCTCTGCTGTGATTGACTTTTATGTCCCTAGCTACTCGTGGGAATAATATGATAACTAGGTCTAAAACTAAAAAATATATACAGACGAACGTGCCATCGTTAGAAGAAGAGTCCACGCAGACTTCTAATTCATCCTCCAAATCTTTATTCCCATCAATACCCTCTTCATCACCAATTTTGTTTGCATCTTCATCAAATTCATCATCAACCGCTGCTCAACTGGCGGATGTTGGACAGGTGACAAATTTTGTCAGTGAACCTGTGCCCACCACCAGTGGCCTAAAAAAACGTAAAAAATGGAGTATGGAAATGAATAAGTACATCCTACGTACCTACCTATATCTTACAAATTTAGAATCAGACACAAATTCATATCTTTCTTCATTACATATAAAATTTATAGATAAATATCCACATATGGAAGTAAGCAGACAGAGAAATGGTGACCAACGTAGAGCTTTTATACAAAAGAAATTATTATCGCAAGAAACCATTGATCAGATTTACGATGAAGTACACATTACAGAGCAAAGATTAGCGGATCAATGAAGGGCAATAATAAATAATAAGTATATTAAACAAGATAGATTAACACTGATTAAACAACAAGTAGCAGATGAATTACATTATACACACACAGTAACGGAAGATACAGATAATGAACATTTACAAACAACAGAACAAAGTAATATTACACACTACGATGCATTCAAATCTAATTCAGAAACAAACTCACAAGCTAGGAAAATGCAAAACGCTACAGTTACATGCACTGATTCCGTTACATCAACCCCTATCGATGAACAAAACATAGAGAGTATCACCCACGATCATGATATGGAGCACTTCAACAACACGCAATCAATGCTAAATACTACCTTAGAAGTAAACACAGAAATAGAGAACACATTCGTACATGCTCTAGAACATTTTCGTGATACTGAACCAACTAGCAGACCATACATTCCTAAACAAAGGACTTCTAAAAAGTTTTCATTAATAATGAAATACATAAATACGATGATACTGACAAAATTTGTAAACACTGATACTGATTTTATCACTCTACAGACAATAATTTACTGTGCCGCATTGACAGCAGCTAAATGTAATGGGGCAAGAATGACATTCTCAACACAAAACAATCATCAAAACAAATCCTACAGAGAACCTAGTTGGCAAAGAAGATTAGAAAATAAAATAAGGAAATTGCGAGTCAATATAGGCAAATTAACACAATTTATTAGAGGAAATAGAAACCGAAAAGTAGTAGCTGCAGTAGAACTCATAAAGACACAATATCAATCACACGCACAATATGAAAATACAAACACGCATATGGAACACTTCTTAGATACCTTAAAACAGAAACTCAATGCAGCAGCTAGTAGACTTAAGAGATATTTGACGTGTACTGCCCGTAAAATAGAAAACAAAACATTTGCTAACAATGAAAAAATCTTCTATAGAAATTTATTATCTAATTTCAAAGATAATGAGCAAAATGTAGAAATACCTCCCCCTGAAATATTTCGACAATTCTGGGCTAAGACATGGGAAAAACCCCATAGAACATAATGAACATGCAGACTGGGTTAACGAAACAACTACACATATTCCAGAGCTGGAGTTCAAATTCATACCAATAGAAACATTTATAGATGTCATCAAACGAATACACAATTGGAAATCCCCAGGCTCAGACAATATTCACAACTATTGGTACAAGAAATTTAGTTGCATACACTCATACATACATAAGTACTTAAATACATTTATTCAGTCACCACATTTACTACCGAAATATATAACACATGGAATCACATACTTAGTACCTAAAGATAAACATGATAACACATATCCAGACAAATACCGACCAAAAACTTGCTTACAAACCATATGTAATATTTTATCAGCTTGCATAAGTGAAGAAATATACAAACATATAACTAAACATAATATATTAGCCGAACAGTAAAAGGGGTGTAGAAAAAATAGCCAAGGTTGTAAGGAGCAGCTTACTTTTGATGCAATCATTTTAAATAGTGCGGTAAAATCAAAAACAGATATCCATACTATACTTATTGATTTATGATTATATGATTATATTATATGATTGATACTATGTTTATTGATTATCAAAAAGCCTTTGATTCAGTCCCGCATAGCTGGTTATTGTATGTCTTAAAATTGTATAAAATAAACCCAACCCTCATATCATTTCTTCAAAATTCGATGCAAAACTGGCAAACTGTATTAAAAATAAAACAATCGTCCATGAAATCTCTAACTACTGAACCAATCCGCATGCAACGAGGAATTTTTCAAGGAGGCGCTCTGAGCCCCCTCTGGTTTTGCTTGGCCTTAAATCCTCTTTCACTCTTGTTAAATAAAACCAATACAGGATTCACACTTTACGGTAATAACACCCAATATAACTTATCACACCTCATGTTTATGGACGGTATAAAACTTTACTCCACTGACAAAAACACGCTGCTGGAGTTAGCAAGCATTACGGAACAGTTCTTAAAAGATATTCATATGAAATTCGGAGTCGATAAGTGCAAAATTCTGTCAATCTCGAAAGAAAAAATCCTTAATAATAGCTACACAATCGAAACTGGTGAACAAATTGAACCAATGGATGAACAAAGCACATATAAATACCTTGGTTTTAAACAATCTAGGCAAATACTACAAACTACGACAAAACAAGAACTGCTTACAAAATTCTCGCACCGATTAAATCTCGTATTAACGACACACCTTAACTCTAAAAACACAATAAAAGCTATTAACACTTTTGCCATACCCTTACTTACGTACTCTTTCGGAATAATACAATGGTCAAAAAGTGACATAAAAAAATTGCAGCGAACTATAAACACTCACTTCACTAAATATAGGAAACATCATCCAAAATCTTGTATTCCAAGGCTCACACCACCACGCAAAGAAGGAGGAAGGGGATTTTTTTTATAGAATAGGAAGGCGGACGAGCATATGGGCCACCTGATGGTAAGTGGTCACCAACGCTCTTAGACATTGGCATTGTAAGAAATGTCAACCATCGTTTACATATCCAATGCGCCACCAACCTTGGGAACTAAGATTTTATGTCCCTTGTGCCTGTAATTACACTGGCTCACTCACCCTTCAAACCGGAACACAACAATATCAAGTATTGCTGTTTTGCGGTAGAATATCTGATGAGTGGGTGGTACCTACCCAGACGAGCTTGCACAAAGCCCTACCACCAGTAGTAGACATAGGATTAATAGACATACACAATTTACACAATAAGCAGATACTGTCACTCAGAGCATACTTCCATGATAAATCCGAACACTTACCTCTACATAGACACGCAACAGAAATAGACAAAAAGCTTACACCATTAAACCTACATGACAAAAACACTCAAGTAAATGAACATATCATAAGTACACAACAACAAATGTTGGCATGGGCTGAAAAAACACTGCATGGGAGGCACCGTGCCTATTTGAACCAACCTCACGTCGACAAAGAGAAGTCGAACGAATGGCTCAAACGAGGTGAACCGTTCCCTGAGACCGAAGGTTTTATGCTCGCCATTCAAGACCAAATAATAGCAACTCGTAACTATAGGAAGTACATAATGAAGGATCATAATCAACCTACTGACTTATGTAGACACTGTAACGCAGCCTCTGAAACTATTCAACACATAACGGGGGCTTGCAAATCTCTCGCACAGGCCGATTATAAGCATCGCCACGATCAAGTGGCTGCAATCATACACCAACATCTAGCATACAAAAATAAACTTATAACAGAAATGAATCCATATTACAAATATAAACCGGAAAGTGTATTAGACAACAGAAACCACAAAATCTACTGGAATAGAACAATAATAACTGACAAAACTATCTGTTATAATAGACCAGATATTACCGTTCATGATAAAATCAATAGAATCGTTTATCTTATCGATATAGCCGTTCCTAATTCACATAACATACAAACCACAATATCTGAAAAGTTAAATAAATATCAAGATCTCGCCATAGAAATTAAAACGCAATGGAAAGCACAAACAGTACACATAGTCCCAATAGTCCTATCATCCACAGGTATCGTGCCAAAATCCTTGACACAAAGTCTGAAACACCTTACAAATGCCATCATATGTCCTCCATATAATTCAAAAAGCCGTAATCCTTAACACCTGCCGTATCACCCGAAAGTTTATATCATCATCCACTTTATCATCAACGTTTTTAATTTAAGCAACACTCCTTAACGCTTGGCTGCAGCCCGCGTTTTAGGTTTAAACCCTTTGAAAGAAGAGAAACTTTAAAAGTTAAATAGAAATAATAATAATAATAATATTTTTATTTGGTCGGTTCAAGATTACATTACATTAAATTTAAGATTATATATATAATTATACCTTTAATTTTATAATCGTCTAATAGACGCAATAATATTATAATTATAATTGCATTACAGGCATAAGTATTTGTGCTTATCCATTTCAGCTCGAAAGTAAATGCTGGGTTAAAATGTAATCTTTAAGCATACTAGGAATTAAAGTTCATACTTTGATGATTACTGACTAGTTTGTACGTGATAAGCAATTTATTTTAGTTTTTTCAAAGTTAGTTCCATTCCAGTAGCTTAGTCATTCTCCAAATGGAAGGACTTCCAATGTCAATTATTTTATCAAATTTAGTTTCACAGATATAAGTTGATGAAAGTTTTTTATAAAGTCTCATTAGAACTTCACATCAATTTCCACAACGAGAACTTTTTTTCATACAAAGAAATAACTGTTATAAAACTCCGTAACTTTTTCACTCGATTTGGCTAATTTGTCTGAGCTAAATGTGGTTAAATTATACAAGCGATTATTATTGTTATTTGTATTGTTCTTTTAAATCAGATTTTAAATTATTGAAATAATAAGCAGCGTTTATATTTTTTTATTTAAATTTTATTGAAATATAATATAATAATTTTTTTTGTAATTAATTTTATATTAATAGGATTATACAAATAATAAAACATGTTATATTTATTGTTTTATTATTTCTAAAAATTACGATACATACTTTATGCTAACAACAATTATTTAACAAAAAATATCTTTATAATTCATTCAATAGTGTATATATTCTAAAACATATATGTAGTGACATACAGAAACATTGAACATTTACTGTATGAAGTAACAGTAGGTACAATAATAAAATATAATTAATATCCTACTGGATTGAGTTCAATAATAAATCGAGGCTAAACATATTATGTACTTTAACAATTAACATCGAGATCTTTGTATAACCTTACTTACTACTTACTCATGGCCAACTTTAACCCATAGGAGGCTCTGGGCACCTAAGAATCTCGGGGCCCCTGTAAAGACAAGAGTCGATACCAAGCAGAATCTTAAAAATATCTCATGATTGTCTTGAAAAATAACAAAATATTTGTATTTAGTTTACAAGTTTACGGCTTAATTAGTATGGTAATTAGATAATTCAATGTCATTGACACATTTCAACCCATTTTATGAATCGGGTATAATGCGTAGAATGAAACGGCGGCTGCAAATAATACTTATATTGAAGGCAGGTCTTCTTCTATCGTGGGGCCCTAGGCACTTGCCCAGAGTGCCCAATGAGAAGTGCCTGCTACTACTGAGATTCTAAATGACGAACAGACGCTTTTGCACGATTTTAAATAAATAATTATCAACTTTGTTTTAGAGATTTATACCCGTATAAATTATACGTCTATATATTTGCTACGTGGTGGTGAACAATCATCATTCCCATTAAATTTTGTCGTACAATCAAATTGTGCAGAGTGTAGCCCGATTCTTTAATAAATAAGAGTATTCTATTAATAATCATCCTCGAATGTACCGACCCAATTACTTGCTTTACTTAATTATATTTACCTTCTTATTAAAATAAACAATGAACGCAAACAGTGTAAATACATCTGAGCGAACCAATTGTTAAAACGTTAACGCAAATATTTGCCTCTGATTATTAACTAAAAACCGATTATCGTACGGAAACAAGTATTTGTATTTGCGGTATTGTCATATTAAGGTCCTCTACGCATTACCCTCAAAAATAAATATGAAGTACGGCCGTTATGGCTAGAGAGCTGGAGGTAATTTAGTTATCTGGTTTGCTCATGTTTCATGCCGATAGACGATTACGCTTAAAATTCATATTAATATAAATCGATTCTCCCCTTAATAATTAATACACAACACTGTGTTTTTTGAGTTAAAGCGCTTCAAATTTATAAAAAAGCGTATAAAATTATTTGTTCGTCATTGCGGGACATAGTTGTGAAATTGTTAAAAAAATAAGGTCTACTAAATTATTTTTTCTTTTTTCTTCTCTTTTCTGGCGTGTGGCGCAAAATATTCTGCCAATGTCACGTATAAAAAAGATGACACATACTAAATCATTTGCTGAGTTGTAGTAGATGCGTCTATTCGATTCGTAATTTGATATTTGACAATCGATGTCAATATAAAAAATCATATAGAAAGTTTGCTCTCTTGCTATCTACATGTTATTCATAATACATTTTGGAAGTACTTAGTAATATATAATAATATTTGTAATTAGTTACTGACAATAAGTAAAATATTAGACACCTATATTTATATTTTTTGTAGTTTATAATTTGTATAAAATATTTACATACTTATATTTAAAAACAATTAACGTACATTTATAATATTATGAAACATCAAAAAAACAAAGACATAATTAGTTTTTTAAAAAAGAATCAAGGTTATAGTATAATTAAAAAAAATTAAATCTTTATAAAAATTTGGAAATAATAAGACGTTAATAACGTTTTTTATTAATACGTTCTTTGGACTGTTATTTGACATTCAGGTGCAAAATAACAAGCCGATAAGTAAAAAGGCTACAGTGGATATTGTACAATAATTAATGCGAGAGTACGAAGTATCTAGTCAACCATAAATAACGTTAAAAACAATGTTAGGGAAACGCACGATGCGCTCTTGGTCTAGAACCGTAAATTATTAAAAAGTTACTGTATTTCTACAGTATTACTGTTATTTTGTATATTTTTATTATCACCATTTGGAAAATAGAAAATAGTTTTTTCGTCAATTTTTGTTTCGATAGAAAACGGAGAGTCGTCCTTCACAAAGTTTACTTTACTCGAAGGGATTTTAGGTTCTTGGTAGAGGCTGGACTTTGGTTTGACGTATGTAGACATAGTTGTTTCACGACGAGAATATTCGAAACTATTGCGATCAGCGCCATGTTTACAGAGGAGCGTCTCGTGGAATGCCATTCTGTATCTGTGAAAAATTATATATTTTTTAGTATTAAGTAGATAACATTAAAGTCGATAGGGTGGACATACTGTAGTTCTATATGAAATATTATACTTATGGATTGGTATTGGGTATGGTATACGGGTAATTCTATACGCTTAAGTAATTATTTAGAAAATTTAAGAATTAGTTTTGTTGCAATACGTGTATTAATGTAGCATATTAGATGAGTTGAACAAAGGAAGAGTCAAGGAAGAGAAGAGAGAAAAAATATTGTCTATGAAAATGTAACACAATATTGAGTTAAATATTATTAATAGTCGATTAATCTTGGTTAGTACACTTCAATCCTTTATTTTAGCCGCACTTTTAATATATAAAGAATATTAATTTACTTAATAAAAAATAACTTATCGTTGTGTTTTAATGTGAATGTACGTGACGTACTTAATTGACACTTTCGTACATATATATAATTCTTGCGTGTTATATAAGGATGATGTTCCCTGTTGCTTTAATGCGAATTAAGTGCTAAACCGTGCTATACTTTAATAATATTCAAGTTAACAAAAGTAAAAGTGAATAGGTACTTTGAAATTATTTAATGTACTTATAATTCTCAATTCGGTAGCATTGTCAGAATATCATTACAATAATTACATTTTTCACCGGGCTGAGACGCTAAAGCGCACTCAGTCTGAAATTACTATATAAGTGATCAATTGAATTTTTTTAATCAAATGAAATATTGGAATATCGCTCGTCTAATTATATTATTTCTTTAAACGCAGAAATAGGTAAGTAATGATAAAAAATTGATAGATTTTACTTTCTTTATTTATTTGTTAATATTTTTTTATTCAAAATGACTAAGGCAAAGGTAATTTTGGTTCAGCCATAATGTTAATTAAATTTTTCTTATAAATTGTTTATCACCATGTTGCTATTATATAGTTAGTTTCACGCCCAGGCACTATGAGTAGAATTTGTCATGAATATAATTGACAAAAACGAAATTGTTTTACTTTATATTCCTACTGAAAATTATAAGAATGCACTGTTATATATTATATTTTATATATGTCCAGGTACGACTCCTTGAAAATATGCAAATATTAATAAAAAGCTATTTTATGGTCTCACAAGAGAGAGTGAGAGTGAAAGAGAAAAATTAATTCTACGGTGATTGATAATTCGTTATGAGAATCAGGCCATAATTTGAAATCCTACTGTGATAATAGTTGCTGATTAAAAAAAACTAGTGCTAACGAAAACTAATTAAAACAAATGACGTCATTGGCATCTTAAGTACAAACTCACATAACATACAGTTATGATTTTACCTGTTGTATTTAATGAATGAACAACATTTAATAGCGTACAACATGAATTACATTGGTTTCTTTAAATACTTTTAGTTTAAAATTTATACGATAAGATCATTCATGAGAGAGTCAGAAAAGTATAATCAAAATAGATTTGAAAGTAATTCAATATACTGAACAGGGCGCCGGTAAATGAGTTAATAGTGACTAAATCAGTGCAGGCAGCGGCTGAACTTCCGTCGTATACAAACAACTAGATACAAATAAATGACGCCATTACTTTTTTCGCTTTGTAGTCAATGTAAATAAAACTTTAGATCCTGCAAACTGGGTGACGACTAAAGTTTGTATCCGTTTAACTTACCTTATTATTGGTTTGAGAGGAATAACGAGCAACCTTACTTTATAAATACGAATGTACCTAATATTATAGGTCAAATAATTTAATAATTCATCTCGCTATCTCCATAGTCTATTTTCACTGAAGTTCTGCACATGTGTATTTTACCACCCCGCATTGGAGCAGCGTGATGGAATAAGCTCGAAACCTTCTCCTCAAAAAGGAGAGGAGGGCTTAACCCAGCAGTGGGACTTTAACAAGTTGTTACTGAATACTGAATTTAAGAATATATTATGAATAATATGTATTATGAATAATATATTATGAATAATATATATATTATTCATAATACTAAAAACATTTAATCTACACATTTCTTGTAAATACGTAGGAGATGAACTCTTTTTAAGGTATGTTTTAAAATGATAAATAGCAGTTCAAATCAGTTCAAATTAAATCCTTTATTCAATACATACGCTCACTTACTAGTTGATTGTCAAATTAGAAACTACATAACTATCACCGGTTCAGAAACGAAATACACTGAATTAAGAAATAACAGCAAAACTGAGCGGGTTTTTCTCTCGCATAAATAATTCTTATCAACTAATACCTTACCGAGCGCTCATGACATTATAAAGTATCGGATTGACAGTCGCTGACACGTAGTACAAGGCACCAGCAACGTTGAAGAGGTGCTCGTTGATCACGTGGAACTGAGGGTGATCGTAGCCGTAGATGAAGAACAGGCGTTGTACGTGGAATGGGGTCCAGCATACGAAGAACGCTATTACTACTGCCACTGTTAGAGGAAAACAATAAGTATTAACTTTACATTATATTATACTGCTCGTTGGTGTAGTAGCTATATAGATCAGGCCGCAGATCCCGAGGTCCTGGGTTCAAGCCCCATGTCGGGCCATTATAATGTTGTTCGGTTTTTCTGTTAAAAGTTATCTGTAGCAGTCCGGAGTCTGAAAGATAGAAGTGTACATTCCCGTGCCTCGAAAATCACGTAAAGCCTGTTGCACGCAAGTAAAGCACGTTGGTCCTGCTCTTGAACTCTTTCCGTTCACACGAACGTCCGTGTGTACCGGTGTTTGAGGGCACGGGCACTTTAATATGTCCTGCGCAGTTGGCTTATCTCTTTATAGATTGGTCGACGTGACCGAAATCAATCAGGAGGACATCATCATCATCACATTTAGACCTCGTGATTAAATACTGATTGGAATCTTAGGTCCTAAGCTTGGTGGCGCATTGGCGATGTAATAATTAACATACCTTACAATGCCAATGTCTATGGGCGTTGGTAACCACTTACTATCAGGTGGCCCATTTGCTCTTCCGCCAACCTAATCTATGGAAAAAAGGGCTTTATGCAAGCCCGTCTGGGTAGGAACCATCCACTCATCAGATATTCTATCACAAAACAGCAGTACTTGGTATTGTGTTCTGGCTTAGACATAACATCTTAGTTCCTAAGATTGGTGGCGCATTGGCGATATAAGCGATTTTTAACATTTCTTACAATGCTAATGTCTATGTGCGTTGGTGACCACTTACCATCAGATGGCCCATATGCTCGTCCACCTACCAATTCAATAATAAAAAATAATAAAAATATTTTCAATGCAAGCACATTTAGGTTAGTTTTGTTTATTCAAACAAATGTATATTTTATTTTAGGAAACCTAAGCCTTACTATCAGCTGTGACTACTATTCGTAACAAACCACGAAGCAAAGGAAAGAAGTATATTAGTATAACTTAATTCTTGAACGGTAAATTGTATATTTGAACTCACCTTTTATAGGATTAGTGTGATAAAGTATAAAAGTCTAATACATTTATTAATGAAATTAAGTTTCTCTCATGTAATAAAGTATTCTTTGATCGCTAACTAATACTTAAGATAATAAAATACAACTTTTTCTTCATAGTTAGAAATCTCTATCCCATCTCTATATTATTAAGTGAATGGAATAAAAGTTATAAATTCATTGAGTACTTCGTTGGTATACAAAATCGAAATGCCAAATGAAACTTATAACTTTTGCAAACACAAAGGAAAATGTTTACCAAAACAATGTTTAGTAAGCCTTAAATATAAATATAACCTTTAAAAGATTAACCTTTTAAATATACCACTATCAGAAATCAAAGGAATTTTAAAGCAACAGTATGTTTTTTCACGAAGAAATTATATAATAACAATTTTATACAATAATATTTTTTAGAGATATACGTTACATATATTTATATAAATATTCAAATAAACGTATATGTATAATATGGCATTTAAGAAATATTACTCCTTACGTCTGGAGCGTCGATGCCGTAGGAACTAAAATATTATGTCTCTTGTGCCTCATAGTAGTACTGGCTCATTCACGTCCTAAATCATTGGAATCACTAATGATAATAGATACCTGTAATGTTCACACTTTAACTTACGGCGTAAGGTTTTTTATATATATGGGACATTATTCTCACACGGCCATCTGCTCTCAAATTAAGCAGAGCTTTTACTATGGAAACCAGACAACTGATATACTAGATATACTACTTTTTTTGTTGTAAATACATAAACCCACAACTTTCGGCGTGAAAGGCAAGTCTCTACCAACCACGCCAACCGGCTCAAATTTATTGGTAACAAACTACATAAAATATAATATATTTTATGTATCAGCTCGCTATGCACACACACCGTCTTCACTTCGCGCCAATTCCAATATATATTTTATTTTCCCGCGCTACGCGATATGTGTCATCCGAGGTGACAGATAACATATACTCATATTGTAAAATACTAATTAATATTTTATTGTAGATGTGTGTACATTACAACAAAGTCGTGACCTTTGTGAATAATGCGATCCAATATTTGTGATTGTCATGAACAGGAACGTTTTTAATCATAAAGTCATTAATCAAAATATTGGTTGATATAACAGACTTCAATTGGAATCAATCAAGTTAGTTCATTACATCGTCAAAGTCAAATCAAGTTTTTCGGCAGAGTTTATTATACGCGTCCAAAAATCTCGTAATCCAACAATTAAATGAACGTGCCAAAAAAAGGTGTTCACGTGGTTTGTGTTTTAGCAATATATACTAAATTATTCAAATCAAGAATCCTCTTTTTCAGTCAAGTTATAGGCAATATTAATTAAAAACTAAGACAAAACATTAGTTAAAACATTATTATAATTAATAATAAATAAGTAAATCGTTTTATTTCAAGAATTATAGGCACAAGGGACATAACATCTTAAGTCCCAAGGTTGGTGGCGCATTGACGATGTAAGCAATGGTTAACATTAATGTTTATGGGCGTTGGTGGCCATTTACCATCAGGTGGCCCATATGCTCGTCCGCCTAGTTATACTATATAAAAAATATTATTCAACCTAATTAAAATAAAATAAAACTAAAAAATAAATTAAAATTCTTCTTGTAATGAAAGTATTATAGTAAGAACACAATATGGTCCACAATAAACACAAATTACAACTCTTTCAACTTTCGGACGTGATTGAAAAAAACTACCATTTATTCTTTTATAATTCATCACCATTGCTTATATTATTATGTTTTATAATTTTTACTGTATGTATTATGATATATGCATATGAAGATTATAATAAATAATGTATGTAAAATATTTTCAGAGATAGTTCTAGGGTAATGAAATTCATAGAATTCCGAAGCCGACGAAGCGTTATCTTTAATCTTTTTGACATGTAAGGTGAATAATGCATTTTCCTTATATAATTTTGAAGACTATCAAATAAAAAAATCCTAATTTTAGTAAATCTAAATAAATAAATAATAATAAAAGAAAATCGTATGCATATGTAGAAACTTGGTGTGTAAATTATTTTTAATTTTAATTTTTAGATATTTCTCGTTAATGTTTTTAACAAATGTAATTGAGAGATGTACCTTCACAATATTGTTTAATATATATTATAACTCAACTAACTTTAACATAGCAAGGAGCTATTTACAAATACAACATATAAAAAAAACTGTGTAGAATAATGGGGCCTTATTCCATTCAAAAAAATCTTGCGGAATTCTTTGACTAACGATAAGTAAAAGTCAATTGTGTTGTATGCGTGTATCAAAGCTTCAGTCCAGCACAAAGCTTTGAATAAATCACAGAATAGTCAAATAATATAAGATATATTGTGATTTTTGCAAGCGTCAATTACTCTAAAATTTCCATTCCTTCGCACCACTTATTCAGGGACCCTTAGTACAACAGTAGTTATTATTTACTATGAACAATATATTAACATTATTATTAAATTGAATGTGTAGGGTAGATTTACAATACCTTATCCATTTTTTTTAAAACACAAGTACGGATATAAGTATTTAATTATTGGGATTGCTATTGTTTCCTTTTTTAGAAAGACGTTATCATTTTATAATATAAAAAAATAGGAATCAAACAATTACCTAAATGTTCTGTACGTAATGATTTTGATAAGTAGTAGAAGTTCATTAAAAAATGATATAGACACGCTTGAAACATAAATGAAAATTTTAAATAATATTATTCAACGCGTACCTATGTAATATTTATAGCCGTAAAATTACTTTTGAACGCCTACATAGGTTTACTCATATTTACGTTATTCGTTTCTATAATTCATAAACCCAGGCAAGATTTTAAAATAGAAAAAAATATATATTAAAAATAATACAGATAGATTTTTATTTTTATTTTATACCAATTAATTACTGAACAAAATAAAAGTACTACACACGTACAACATTTCGTTCGGTGACTCCTTCGTTTCGTTATTAGTATTGCTTCTATAAACACATTATAGAATATATATATACAGGAGATAAGTTTTGAGCATATATTCTCAAATTTTTTTATCAAAATGTAATTAATATATTTTATTAATATCGAATATACTAATAAATTGATGTCGAAACGTGCATACTACTTTTTATTTTGTGCTATAATTAAATATCGGGGATAAAAAATCTGAATGGTATTTAATGTATATGTATTAAAATGTATGGCTTGAATTACTGGTGGTAGGGCTTTGTGCAAGCTCGTCTGGGTAGGTACCACCCACTCATCAGATATTCTACCGCTAAACAGCAATACTTGATATTGCTGTGTTCCGGTTTGAAGGGCGAGTGAGCCAGTGTAATTACAGGCACATAAAATCTTAGTTCCCAAGGTTGGTGGCGAATTGGCTATAAGCGATGGTTGACATTTCTTACAATGCCAATGTCTAAGGGCGTTTGGTGACCACTTACCATCAGGTGGCCCATATGCTCGTCCACCTTCCTATTCTATAAAAAAAAAAAAAAAAATTGAAAATACTGTCAAAAGCTTGTAACCTGATCGTATAATAAATTAAAGATGTATTATTCTAATGAAAAAAGAAAACTACTTTGATATTGAATTGACGTGATACATTCGAGATCATGAATAATGTGTGAAACATTAGGGAGTCATGAAAAAAATTTCGTTATGAATGTCGGCAAAGTTGTTGTAGGAACTTTGGAAGTAAAATTAAAATGGATATAAATAGTTGAATAGAATTGTGTGATGTCATACATAAAGATATATTAATCAAGAACTGTTTGTAGTGCATAATATGGCAGAGCTAGTAGCAAATCGCGTGGAATCGCTACCGGCATATGGTCTGCCTGCTCAGCTATGCACCTGGATTGCCAGCTTCCTACACAAGCGTAGCCTTCGTATTTTAGTAGATGGTTGCGCTTCACAATTCTATGTAGTGAATGCTGGGGTCCCCCAGGGATCTGTGCTATCTCCCACACTCTTTCTTTTGCATATCAATGATATGCTCTCCCTTGGGAACATACATTGCTATGCAGATGATAGTACAGTGCATGGTGGATACCACGGACGCGCAGTGGCTGGGCGGGCGGAAACTGAGGAGAGGCGGGAGAATCTTGTCATTGAACTCGATAGGACGTTAGATCTCATCGCCAAATGGGGCTCTGATAATCTTGTTGAGTTTAATGCCAAGAAAACACAGGTATGCGCTCTCACGGCGAAAAAGTCAACATTTTCCCCTCTTCCCTCCCTCTGTGGTACTCCGCTGGTGATGCAAAGCAAAATCACCATGCTGGGGATTGACGTTCGCTGCGACCTTAGTCCAAGGGATTACATCGAGGCTGTTATAAAAACAGCTTCACGGAAACTCGGAGTTCTGAACAAGGTGCGGCGCTTTTTCACGCCACAACAACTGTGCCTGCTGTACAAAACACAGGTACGGTCTTGCGTGGAATATTGCTCGCACCTTTGGGATGGCTCCGCTAAGTACCTACTTGAGGCCTTGGACCGGTTGCAGCGACGTGCCGTACGCATTATTGGCGACGTAAAGGTCACAAACACCCTTGAACCTTTACAATTGCGTCGTGAGATAGCAGCACTGAGCGCTTTCTATCGACTGTATCACGGCGAGTGCTCTGAGGAATTATTCTCTCTAATTCCTTCTTCCCCCTTCCTTCTTAAGTCCACGCGAGCTGGTTCTCGATGTCACCGCCTAACTGTGACATCAATTCCATCGCGAACAAAGAAATTTGGCAACTCCTTTCTTTGTCGCACTTCCAAAAAATGGAATTCCTTACCAGCTCACGTATTCCCCTCCTCTTACAACCCGGGTTCCTTCAAACGAGGCGTGAAGAGGCATCTTGCGGGCCGGCAAGGCGAAGGCGGCTAGTGCAGAACGTTTTTCCCGTCTGTACTGGCCGTCGTCGCGTTTGGACTCTACTACCACTTACCATCAGGTGGAGTAGAGTCATTTGCCCTCCCGGCGATATAAAAAAAAAAAAAAAGGAATAGGTATATAATGTTTGTTTATCTTTAATTCTTCTTCGTTTGTAATAGGCTGGAATAGAATATAGGATCTTTCGAAGTTGTAAAGATCAATAACAGATATTTCTATGTTTCATAAAAACATGAAATCCGTTTAACTAAAAATTTTTGGTAAAAATTGTGTCAAATAACTTGTATAATAAATATTTAGGACATAAAGTAATAAATGAACGGTGAAGATCAGTACTCTCTGATCTCTGATTTTCTTAATACTGGATTTTTTTTTATTTTTACTTGGAATAATGGACTAAGTAATCAAAAACATCGTATATTATTATTAATATCGTAACAGCCTGTAAATGTCTGCTGGGCTAAGGCCTCCTGTCCCTTTTTTTGAGGAGAAGGTTTATAGCTTATTCCACCACGCTGCTTCAATGCGGGTTGATGAAATACACATCCAGTGAAATTGGACACATGCAGGTTTCCTCACGATAGTTTCCTTCATCGTAAAACACGAGATGAATTATAATTATAAATTAAGCACATGAAAATTCAATAGTGCTTGCCTAGGTTTGAACTCACGATCATCGGTTAAGATTCACGCGTTCTTACCACTGGGCCATCTTGGCTGTTATTACTAATAGTCGAATATTATTCTGTAATTCATTATATTTATTAATAACTGAATTAATACAAAGTTAAGGTAAAGTATCTGCTAAATTAACAAATATATAGAATAAACACACACCATTGTATTATTTTAATGGTCGATTTTTCTTAATATGATTCACATTTTGAAATATATTGGACAATTTAAAGCTTTTGTAAATATCTATTCGCATATAAATCACTTGAATTACACTTACAAAGTGAAAAGCAATATTAACCTCAATACGGTGAATTTGTTATTTGATACTCAACAAAGTTTTAAAAGTATCATTCAACTGAAAATACATTTTAAGAAATAAGTTGCTTATAAATAAATATGTATTCATTATATATACCTCTTTATCAATAGGCAAAGAAAAAGCAGGTCATTTTCTCCTCCGTTAGTGAAGTGGTATTCTTTTTTTTTTGTTGGTATAATTAGTGTTGCCTAATAAAAACTTAACGTGCAATGTTTGTATGAATTTTGACCACTGAGCGAACAATAATAAAAATAAATGTATTTTTGTTTGTCTTTCATAATATTCTTTACTGTTAATGCGATCGAGTTGAAATTTTGTATCGTTGATATTTAAGAGAGAGTTTTTGTTTCGGTGACTGCCTCGTTGATCAAGTAGCTAGATATAAGGCCGCAGACCCCGACCGGGCGCTGGGTTCAAATCCCAGGACAACGCGCAACAAAACGCACCTGCAAGCCCTCGGGTGTTGCAGATGTCCATGGGTGGTGGTAGTCACTTTCCATCAGGTGAACCTTCTGTTCGTTTGAAAAAAGTTATTGAGTTTTTTCAGCCGGAAATTCTCAGTTGTGCTCGGAGCACGTAAGCACGTAAAACCGTTGGTCCTGCGCCTGAACTGTTTTCAGTCGTCGGATTGTCCTCGGATTATTAGAATTGAGGAATAGAGAGTGCACGTGTGTTTGCGCACACACTTGTGCACTATAATATGTCCTGCACAGTAGGCTAATCTCTCTTGAGATTGGCCGACGTGACCGAAATCGATCCGGAGGACATTATTATTATTAGAGGATTTCTATCATAACACCATCACAATTGCCACACGGTGGCCCACGGTGGCCCAAAATTCGGATCTGATGATTATGCTTTTAAGAAATTGTACACGGAATATATCAGAGAGGAAAAAAGAAGAAAATATTTCAGATTTTAGATACCCTTTTAAATAATTTAATGATGATCGGTTGAGTAGCCAAGTCATGAAAGCGTAACAAACAAATAAACAAACTTACTTTTGTATTTATAATATAAGTTAGGATGTTTAAAACAATTTTTACTTACCAAGCATCCGAACAACCGCCTTTCTTGACTTCGCCTGTCTCGATTCACCGTGCACATGGTCTTTGAACAGCCCTTGCTTTGCATTAGAGCTTACTCGGGATGACCTTGTGAGATAATTTTTTTTTTATTTATTTATTTGGATCTACAACAGTTGCACATAACACACATTCAAAACACTTTTTACGTTAACTCAAAACTAACTATGCACAACCAATTACAGGAGAACACACCATTCCCAAGAGTTCCCATTATTAATTTAATTCCCATTATTTCAACAAAATATACAAATAAAAAAAATAGAAATAAAAAACAGAAACAAAAGGCAGTACTACTAATTGAATTTTAAAACAAATTAACATTTTATACTAAATTACGTTTTATAATACCTTTTTCGATTTATAATATTATTTATTTATTTATTTATTTATTTATTTATTTGTAAAAATATATATATGTAATGTTTACGTCTATTCAGTGGTAATGCCGAGTTTTTTTTAAATATTTTTATCAAAGTCTTGATGTATTATTAAGTCATGATCAAAGCTTGTCATGCTCAGTATACACAAGACATTAAGGCATGTATTCCAAGTAAAAAGCAATCTAAGATTGTTTGGAACTTATAATGCAAATATTAAATGACACTCTTGAAAGTTCTTAACTTTTACATATGATTGTTGGAGTCATTTGCCTTCCCGGCAAAAAAAAAATTTTTTTTATAGAATAGGAAGGTGGACGAGCATATGGGCCACCTGATGGTAAGTGGTCATCAAACGCCCTTAGACATTGGCATTGTAAGAAATGTCAACCATCGCTTATAGCCAATGCGCCACCAACCTTGGGAACTAAGATTTTATGTCCCTTGTGCCTGTAATTACACTGGCTCACTCACCCTTCAAACCGGAACACAACAATATCAAGTACTGCTGTTTTGCGGTAGAATATCTGATGAGTGGGTGGTACCTACCCAGACGAGCTTGCACAAAGCCCTACCACCAGTAATTAAACATAAGATAAAAATAAAGAGATAAAAATAATGAATTAGGCTGTTTTGAACAAAATGCCATTTTTAGTATAATGGATTATATTATTTTGCCACATTCCAGCTCAATAGATTGTGCTGCTGCTGCTTAAAATTCAGCTGGTTTAAAATTCAGTTAGAAGTATTGATCCTCTTTAGTATGAACTAAGATGTTAATAGGTCGCCAAAACGTACAAGATATCAGCAGGCCTTACATTTTATTAAAATACGTAGTTTTTATACTATTTTTATTAATGTTTCAAAATAAAGTTTTTTTTTTATAAATTATAATTTGAGTATTATCCCTTCTTATTGCCGTGTGGTGACGGCGACGAATATCACCACCCCATCTCATCCCGTGGGGGGCGTAGAAGTCGACCCGAGGGAATATACACCAGAGAACGGGCAGCAGCGTCTCTCTGAGTACTATGACTAACTTACTGCGATCGCCAACCCGTCTGCCAAGCGTGGCGATTATGGCATATCCCCTCATGATTCGCGCAACTAAACCACGGCCCCTAGTCCCCGGCAGCCCTGCTATTCCTAGCCTTGGTAACAGCTGTGGTAACGGCGGGGCAGGGGGTGCTAAGAATCCCCGGCAGATTTCGTGTTACCAACACCGACGACCTCTGGCCCTGGCAACATATAACACGCGTACACTGCGGACCGACGAGAAGATCATCGAACTGGAGGAAGAATTGAGCAGGTTACACTGGGATATCGTCGGATTATCCGAAGTCCGAAGACAGGGGGAGGATACGATGATCCTGAAATCCGGTAACCTTCTCTATTTCCGAGAGGGCGATCAACTGTCTCAAGGTGGTGTCGGGTTCATAGTCCACAAGTACCTCGTTAACAACGTTGTGAAAATCGAGAGTGTGTCGGCTAGGGTGGCGTACCTTATACTCAGAATCACCAAGCGGTATTCTTTGAAGGTCATACAGGTATACGCGCCGACTTCGACACACTCCGACGATGAGGTTGAGGTCATGTATGAGGATTTATCTAAAGCCATACATACCAACAAGACTCATTTCACTGTTGTAATGGGGGACTTCAACGCGAAGCTGGGCAAACGATTCGGTGATGAGTTAAAGGTGGGACCTCATGGAATTGGAGACCGCAACACTCGGGGCCAGATGTTGGCCGACTTTATGGAGAAGGAGGGACTCTTTATGATGAACTCCTTTTTCAAGAAGCCAGGTCAGCGTAAATGGACCTGGGTGAGCCCTGATGGGAAAACCAAGAATGAGATAGACTTCATCTTGTCGACGAGAAGACAAATATTTAATGACGTCTCCGTGATCAATGCAGTCAAAACTGGGAGCGATCACAGACTCGTAAGATGCTCGTTAAATATCAATGTTAAACTCCAGAGGTCCCGACTGATGAAGTCTACGCTCCGACCATCACCTCTTCAAATCCGAAATCCCGAAGCCTTTCAGCTCGAACTCCAAAACCGATTCGATTGCCTAGCAGACTGCGAGGAAGTGGACACATACAACGACAGGCTTGTGGAAACTGTCCGTACGGCTGGGTCTAAGACCTTCAAGACCAGCCGTACAAAAGGAACCAAAAAGATCTCTGCCTCTACCCTACGGCTTATGGAGGAAAGACGGAAAATGATTCTGACGTCCCCAGCTGATGCTGCCGGCTATCGGCTGATCAACAGACGGATTTCAAAGTCTCTAACTCGCGACACTCGCCAATTTAATACAATGCGCATTAAAGAGGCCATCGAGCGGAACAAAGGCTCTAAAGTGTTCGCCAGAGATCTGTCTGTTGGTCAGAGTCAACTGACAAGGCTGAAAACTGAGGATGGCAGAATAGTCACGTCAAGATCTGAGCTGTTGGAAGAGGTTGAGAAGTTCTACGGTCAGCTGTACACGACAGCTCAATCACCTGTCAGTAGTCATGCTGCAGATCCCAGAGCAAGACTAACCCGACACTACACTGAAGATTTTCAGGACGTCAGTCTTTTCGAGATTAGAATGGCTCTCGGACAACTCAAAAACAACAAGGCACCTGGTGATGATGGTATTACAGCCGAGCTTCTGAAGGCGGGTGGTACACCGATCCTCAGGGCTCTTCAGAGGCTTTTTAACTCCGTCATTGCCAAAGGTCAAACGCCAAAAGCATGGCACAGAGGTGTGGTGGTACTTTTCTTTAAGAAGGGTGATAAAACCCTTCTGAAGAATTACAGGCCCATCTCACTGCTGAGTCATGTTTACAAGTTGTTTTCGAGAGTCATTACGAATCGTCTCGAGCAAAGACTTGACGACTTCCAGCCACCCGAACAAGCCGGATTCCGGAAAGGCTTTAGCACCATAGACCACATACATACGCTGCGGCAAGTTATACAGAAGACTGAGGAGTATAACCAGCCACTTTGCTTAGCGTTTGTGGACTATGAGAAAGCCTTTGATTCGATCGAAACCTGGGCCGTGCTGAATTCTCTTCAAAGGTGCCAAATTGATTATCGGTATATCAGGGTGTTAAAGTGCTTGTACGAGAACGCCACCATGTCGATCCGACTCCAGGATCAGAACTCAAAACCTATCCAACTGCAGAGAGGTGTAAGACAGGGAGACGTGATATCTCCGAAACTGTTTACCGCTGCATTGGAAGATGTTTTCAAGCTTCTGGACTGGAACGGACTTGGCATCAATATTAACGGCGAGTACATCACTCATCTTCGATTTGCCGATGACATTGTAATTATGGCTGAGACCTTGGAAGACCTCGGCACTATGCTCGATGACCTCAGCAGGGTTTCCCAACAAGTGGGTCTAAAAATGAACATGGACAAGACGAAAATCATGTCGAACATCCATGTTGCACCCACTCAAGTCAAGGTTGGAAATTCTGCACTCGAAGTTGTAGACAACTATGTCTACCTAGGTCAGACCATCCAACTAGGTAGGTCCAACTTCGAGAAAGAGGTCAATCGTCGAATTCAACTCGGCTGGGCAGCGTTCGGGAAGCTACACGATATCTTCTCATCCCAAATACCGCAGTGTCTCAAGTCGAAAGTCTTCGACCAGTGTGTGTTGCCAGTGATGACTTATGGATCAGAGACGTGGTCGCTCACAATGGGCCTCATAAGAAGGCTCAAGGTCACTCAAAGGGCAATGGAGAGGGCTATGCTCGGAGTTTCTCTGCGAGATCGAATCAGAAATGATGAAATCCGCAGGCGAACCAAAGTAACCGACATAGCCCGAAGAATTGCTAAATTGAAGTGGCAGTGGGCGGGGCACATTGCTCGCAGAACCGACGGCCGCTGGGGCAGAAAGGTTCTCGAGTGGCGACCACGAACCGGAAGACGCAGCGTGGGCAGGCCCCCTACAAGGTGGACCGACGACTTAGAACGAGTCGCGGGAAGCCGTTGGATGCGGGCAGCGCAAGATCGGCTAACGTGGAAATCCTTGGGGGAGGCCTTTGTCCAGCAGTGGACGTCTTTCGGCTGGTGATGATGATGATGATGATGATGATTATCCCTTCGATTTCATTTCTTAAGATATCTCTGAAATTAATAAGTGTGTTGTTTATTATATAAAAATAATATCAGAAAAATCATAGTTAATACATGTCCTTGTTGCAAATGTGCTTAACTTAAGTCCAAAGATTCGTATAAATCTTTAAAATGATTAATTTAATTTGTTCAATACATTTAAATAATAAGTAACAAATATACGTTAACAATATACATACCGGATATGTATTCCCATAGTTAAATATAAACAAAGTATGAGAACAGCTGGCACGAAGAAGAAGAAGATGCTACTGATCTCCAGGAGAGGAGACGACGCTGTCAGGGTGCAGAAGGCAGAATTCAGGGACAAGTTGCCGGAATCTAGAAAAAAGAGAACTTTATAAATGGGCGATTATATTCGTAACAATGATTATATAGTTTGATTATTATAGGTTAAAGTTCAAATGTACAATGCTTATACCATGCAAATTAATTTCCTAAGCCTGAATCCTTGAACACTTTAAAGCTTGTTTCAGACTATCGACATTCGTGTGTGTGAAAGCAAATGTATAGCCTATTCCAATTTCAAAGCTAAACAAATTTTAGATTCACAAATTCCACTCGATTAGTTAATAGCTCTGCTTTATTTTGCACTACAAGCATTTCTTGATCTTATCTTTATTTATAATACAACGCTTTTTAAGTTCTCGAACAATAATTACGCATCAATCCGAGGACGAAGTTGTTTATTTGTCATCCTGTTTATGGGGCTCACGCATGTTTGTGACGTGTTTTCCGCTGGGTTGGTAATTGCTTCCGGCTTGCAAACTGTTAACGTTAACCTAGCGTGAACGTAAGTGAATATTAAAACGTCTATGATGGTCATTCCCGTAAAAGCTGTTAAAGATTTCGAGTGTATAAAGATAAGTTTTTCACGATGACTTTGCGGCAAAAGTTGATAGCTTGAGTTTATACCGTGATTAACACAAACCCTGAACCCGCTTGACATTGTCGTCAACATTAAACTCATATCTTAATTCCTATGGTCACCACTTACAATTTGGTGGCTCATTTGCCTGTCCGCCTATCTATTTTATATATAAAACAATTAATAATAATAAGTAATACATGTTTCTGAAAGCTATAAAGAATAATTGCTTTATTTTATTATTGGCTTGCATTTGCATAAACAACATTATTACCGGAAAACCCTTCGAAATTTGAATCACGTAGTCATAATACATATAAATGTTGTTGAGTGCAGAATTATGTAAAGTGGTAATAGAATTGGGTTACTTTACGATTATTATAACATATTAAATGGGAACTTATTATAGGAATACGTCGTTTCTGATTTCAACGAATAAATAACCAATAGTAATGCTAGCTGCTCGTCCTGACTTGTTTCGGGGTAAATAACAATTGTATTTGTTTATTTTTTAATTAAAAAAAAAAACTGATAATTTATCTCAACACCATTATTAGTGTGTATCATAATATAAAATGAGACTCATTAAATAAATAAAAATACATCAAACTCCAACCGTCGTCCACATTCTAATATCACATCATGCTGGGACCCTTGCTCGCGAAGCAGTAATGCTTAACACGAGCGTATCAGTCAGTATTTGATGTTTCGATTCGCTATTCTACTAAATTGTTCCCATGTAGTTCGCTATCAAATGTTTCAATAAAGAATAAACCGAAATCTATTGGATTCTTTATTGGTTCGTGGCTCTAGTTTTAAATAGTGTTCGTTTTATTATTGATAAAGTTTATTTTGTAGAATTACTAAGTAACTATTAATGTTATTTGTTTGACCTATATATTCACGTTATTTTTATAGAATAATAGATATAAGGTTCATTAAACTTCTATGCATGTATATTGCTCAATCTTCACTTTGACTGAATGAATTTCATTTGCTTTCGTCGTTAATTCATTTTGGTTTTGTGGTTGTCGATAAACAAAACAGACAGATTCTTACAACGTTTACTGTTTCATAATATTGTTAATATTGATTTTGTGTTAATGTTATTATGTTATTTAAATGTAGTTTTTAAAAACGCATTCGAAATGTTTCAAAGAATTAGTAGTTATTGAGGCATATGTGATTAATGGAGTCTTGTTACGTTGTACAGTATTTCTATATCTGAATACCATGAACAAATTTGCAACTATAACAAGTAATCTAATTAGCTGTTGACTAGGAATTTTAACAGTGGATATTAAGTTTACTTTTTGTTTCATGCAGTTAAACCTTCAGAAAGATACCTGGCTCCCATGGATTCTTACCCGCTAAAACCACTGCGATGGCCATCTTCGGCACGGATCTCGGAAAGGTATCTATCCCCCCCCCTCAGGATAATAAGTTTACTTAGTACAACAAAACATATTTTAGTGTAGGTATCACTCGTTCCGTCACGGCATGCGAAAGCGTTCCCGTGGCGCTCCTCGTTAAGACGGAAAGGGTATTGCTGGTTTTTTAGTGGGTATTCCGATCTACGGGGCGCACTCGGCGCCCTGGACACCGGCGAGCCCCTCATACCCCGCCACTGTTCCCGTGGGGGAAAAGCGTAACGCGTTATTCCAGCGTTAAAAAAAATAAATCACTCGTTTCCACCTTCGCACGCATGTGTTAGGTACCTTATTTCCTTTTCTGTACCTCTAACAACCAGTATGCAAAACTTCATGAGGATTGGTTAAATAGCTAAGACGTGAAAGCGTAAAAACAAACTTTTGCATTTATACTACCTTTAAGTTATTCAGTCGTAAATTGAATGTTAGCTTATTCGCATCGTAATAAATATTAATTTGGCAATCCCGAAGAGAATTTTTCGAGATAATAATATACTTGAATTAAAATGGAATGAACCATAAAAATAAGCTTGTAAACAAAAAGTTATACCCGAATATACATAAGAATACCAACATTATCAGACGAATTGAGAACCTTCTACTTTTATTACACAAATATATTTGTTTGTTAAAATATATTTGTTTGTTTATATTATATTTTTACCTATATTATTGTAGGCTTGAATATTATGAATAGGTTAATATTTTTATTTTTTATTCTATGTTGTTGAGCTGCCAGGAAACGTTTATATTTCACAGACTCGTAGGTCTGCAATCTTTGTGCAGATGCTAGATCGAGAAGTCTTAGATTTATCTTATTACGAGCTAACCCACTCGCTAAAGTTTTTTAATTTTAAAAAATAAAGTTCATAAGGACCTATTCCCTGTTATATTTATATCCGCTTTGAAAATATTTAATCCGAGAATGCGAAGCCTCTACAGATTACAGATGTAGGCATACTTCAAGGCTGTAGGAATTGGTAAGGAATATGTCAAACCTGTCAAAAGCAATCCCTAAATTGTCTAAGGGAAATCTTAATGTCTTTGATAATTTGGTAGGTAGTGACGTGGTAGTGCCTTATTATTATTATTCAATCGACTTCTGAATTAATATTTATTACGTGTTCAAATCATCGAGCCAAGGTAGTTCAATGGTTCACGCACGTGATTTGTAACCAAAGATCCAGAGATTGATCAAATCCGTACAAGCATCACCGTAACGGTCTGTGCTTAATTGGTGCTGAAACATCGTCACCTGCGGGTTTCTAACATGTTCGAAAATTTACCGCTTATGTATTGGAGCAGTGTGATAGAATAAGCTCCAAAAGCTTTATCTTAGTGGAGGTTATTACTTTACTATTTACTCTTAGAGAAGCGGGTAGACTAGTTGACTTATATTAACCAACAAACACACTTTTAAATTTAAGTAAAAAATACCTTTAACTAATATTTTCGACATAATATATCGAATTAATTTGATAAATTAGACAAAAATGTTTTATAAATGAGATGTAGGACTATTTTAAATAATAATAAATACTTTTTATAATCAAAATTCTATTGATTCCATTGGGTTGCCAACAATTCAAAACAATACGTTCTTACAATAACAAAAGAACTTACGAAGAAAGAAAGCTGTAAGTTACGTTTGCATGTAAGTGAAACTAATATTTAAAATAAAATACAACCTTTTCTTAAGCTTAGAGCGTAACGAACAAGTTACCGCTTTGTAGTTACCCTTAATACTCCTTAAAGTTACCATCCCGTCTCGGAAACGATACCATTATGCTTAAATACTGCCTAAGAGAACAGTAAATTTATTTAAACGAAGGACTTCCTTATGTATGTGTTATTGTTATGTGTAATAAAATAGATACCTTAGCAATATTATCTTTACGAGAAATTTCGTTGTGAGTAAGCAAAAATGGCAAACTATTATTATTGGTAATATAAGATATGATAAAGAACACCACAGTTAGTTTCAAAACATTCCATTTCGCTTCAACGACCTAATATTCTTTACCAATGGTATTTTTAAACCAATTACAAATAAAAATTAAAAAAGCACTCCAACTCGATTAAATTTTTTGATAGACTGTTTTATTTCATAGCTCCTGATAGTTAATTAGAACGGTAAATGGCAATCAAAATTAGTAATATTAATTGTTTATATGAATGAAAGAACATTTTATGGTACCTAATTACAAAACTATTGTATGCATGAAAGTAATTTAATGTTTAAAAGAATAGTTCCCATTATCTGCGGTACATTGGTGGTGTAAAAAAGGTAGAAGTCTGCGTTCAATTATTAAAAATAAAAAAAAGTTTTAACTGAATTCTATATTAAATAATATTTCAATTTTAGATGTAAGAATAAATTAACTCTTATATTCTTTATTAATTCATTAATTTTCATTTTATCCGAATGGAAATAATTATAGGATTAATTTTCCATGTGTTATCTTTTTTTCGAAGAAAGTTTATTAAATAAAAAAAAAGTTAAATATAAAAATAGTTATTTAAATATTAGTGCGAGTAATTAAAATTATATTACCTAAATGTTGTACTCTAATTTTTAAAATTTTTGAGATTGATCAGAAATAGCTATTCGGTCCATTACCCAACGAAACAATTCACATCGAAGTTGACTAAAAACCTTTCAACACCTTGATAGAAACTATGACATGCGAATTGAATTAACGACAACATATTCCTACAACGCGAAGTTTCTTGAATGTTTGCCAAGTTATGCGTAATGGTTGAAAACTTCTGACGCATGGATAGCTGGTGGAAAGTTACATGGTATGCCCGAGTTATTCGAAACACAATGTCACGATAAATGACTAATTTTACGTCATATATTACGTCCGTTTTACGATTTAATTAGGCAGTAGGTACATCATTTATTTGAGTATTAGGTATTTTAATACTTGTAGTACCGCCTTCATGTATTTCAGATTAGCCTATAGGTAGTTTAGAATAAAATCCGTCTTGTGTACTAATTGCAATATTCTGTTCAATTGAGTTTTTTTTTAATTAATAAAAATAAATAAATTAACGTTGCTTACGATTTTACGGTGTTGCTTTGTATCTCATAGTAAGCTTTCTTAGAATATTTTTATATTATTATGTTACTAAACCTTTTCATTTCAAATATTACACTTTGATTGACTTCGATCGTTGAAACACAGATCAAAATATTTCATATTTTGAATCCGTATTAGATATCTAGTACCTGACTAGACTTCAGGGCTGTTATTTGGATCGTACTCTACCTAACTGTAGGTACATAAAATATTTAATAAAGTTGAAAGTAACTAATTGAGATAAGAACTATAATATATACAATTCTATTCTCATAATTGATTGAAACTCGTATTCCGTAATTTATTTAATTTAATTATCTTTAAAATGAAGTGATCGCGAATGGGTTTATATATTTTCATGTGTACTAGTAATGCAGTTTATTCGTGGTAGTAATTTAACCATATTGATTCCTTACTAAGTAACGGTCGTTGGGTCGGTATATTTTATCTTTTATATTTGTTGTATTTTATCTGTATGTCGACGACAAAAAGTCGTGCAAAGGTAAACAATAACATGTTCACTAATAAAGCCGCGATTGTTAATAATGGTGACGCAATTTTTTTATTATATTAGATAATTCTAATATAGAACAATAAAAAAATATGTTTTTTAATATGTTTTGGCAAATGGGCAACCTGATGATAAATGGTCACTGCCTTATTAACTGCCACAGAAATTAGCATTGTAAAAATATTAAGCATCGGTCTTACGTTTCTTTTGGCTTTTTAAACAGGCTCACTCAACCTTCAAACCGGAACACAACGACATTGGCAGTAGAATACGTTGTGAGTTTGAACAGTTTACACAAAGCTCAGACAAAGAATGTGTTATTAGAATATAAACAGCAAGCAGGATTTGATTCAATAAAAAATAAGGAAAAAAATGTATGTTTGACGAAAAAGGACGAATTGAATGATAAGAGCCGAGATAGCCCAGTGGTAAGAACATGTGAATCTTAACCGATGATCGTGGGTTCAAACCCGGGCAAGCACCACTGAATTTTCATGTGCTGAATTTGTGTTTATAATTCATCTCGTGCTTTACGGTGAAGGAAAACATCGTGAGGAAACCTGCATGTGTCTAATTTCACTGAAATTCTGCCACATGTGTATTCCACCAACCCGCATTGGAGCAGCGTGGTGGAATAAGCTCCAAACCTTCTCTTCAAAAAGAGGAGAGGAGGCCTTTAGCCCAGCAGTGGGACATTCACAGGCTGTTACGTACGAATGATAGGGGAGCGATGTTTGCCGTGACACAGCATTTATTAGAAGAGCGAACACAAAATGACAAAAACCAATATCACATAGACTGAAATTACAATTTCAGAATAAATAATATGATGAAAGCTACAATTGATGTAATCAATTTCACTTATGTCTGAGATGATCACTACTAATAATACAAATTGTTATGGGCGTGGCTAGAAACGGGCATGAAAGAAATAAACGAGACACACATTTTAATTTATTTCCATGAATGAAAAATGAACTAGTAATAGCATTGTGTGACGCATTATTGCTCTCTCAATAGGATACCAACTATTTAATTTGAATATCATCATGCCTTCATATTGTTTAAATCAAAGTCATCTATTTTGTTTTATATACATATATCAAATTATATTGACCTCAAAATGCTGACATAATGCACGCACGCTTTGTACAGTTATTTTTATGTTCGTACCCTTATTTATCTGTCTAATTATTTTTTAACAGCGTGTCCAGGTTTTTCGCATTGCAGCTTACTGGTGGTAGGGCTTTGTGCAAGCTCGTCTGGGTAGGTACCTCTCACTCATCAGATATGCTACCGCAAAACAGCAGTATTTGGTATTGTTGTGTTCCGGTTTGAAGGGTGAATAAGCCAGTGTTATTACAGGCACAAGGGACATAACATCTTAGTTCCCAAGGTTGTTGGCGCATTGGCGATGTAAACGATGGTTAACATGTCTTACTTAACTTCTCAACCGATCATCATAAAGTTTTACATACACGTGTCAACTGTACATAAAAGATATTATAAATACGAAACAAAAACATGATTTTTATTCATGATAAAAGTTAAGATGTATTTTGAGTAAATTAACTGAAATGTGACCTTTACTGGCATGCGCCGCATTAACCAATAGAGTTCTATGTATTACGATATAAGCGTTTTATGTACATCCTTGCGAAGCCGGGCGGGTAGCTGGTTGTGTATAATTATATTTGCATATGTTTTTCTCTTTACGTCATTACCTGTTTCGTATTTCAAACGAAGAAATATATATATATTTTTGTAAATATGTTACAAACTTTAAGTACCTAATTTATTGATGCGAAATTTCATTATTCAATTCATGTTTAGAATTTTGAATGTATTATTGTTCAATATTTAGTAAACTTAAAGAAAGTTACTACAGTTACATAACTATGCAAATACCTTTCTTGTTCTTTTAAAATTCTAAATATTACGAACATTTATTATCTTTTTTTTTTCATCTAAACTTTCTGTTTATGCAAAGGTTTACGGATCGTAGGTATGAATAACAAAGATGGAATCATTCTAAGATTCGATTTGAAAATGGAATTTCATTTCAAAATAACTCCTGGATTATACTAAGTAACAGTAATAATGAAAGCCCTAATAAATGCCTAAGCGAAGGGCTTTGTTATCGAATAACAGGATTAAGAGTTTAATTTACCGCGCTTCACTTCAGTTAGGTTCTTAAAACTCACTAAAATAATCACGTTTTGAATATATATTTGTATTTTAAATGAATGTTTATTTATATATATATAAAAGTTAAAAAATATAAACTTAATTAATTCCATTATACTATACGTATATACAACTAGACAGTGTGGGAAAATCTTAATACATAACTTTGCAAATAGAGACTAACACTTAATTTATTATTAGGATTATTTTACATCCGATGAGAAAACGACACTCCTATGGGATCTCTTGTCTGCTTGTCCGTCCGTCAGTTTAGTGTCACCTAACCGAGTAAGGTTAACCTTTTGGTACTGTTTTATTATCTAAAATCCAGCTTTATATAATAATGTACCTTGTATCCTTTTCTTCTCCTTTTCTTTCTTTTTAATTTCATGATGAACGGTTGATTAGTTAAGACGTTAAAATGTAACAAACAAACGATTAAATAAATAAACAAATTCACTTTCATATTTTAAATATTATTAAGGTAAACTCTTATTATTACTCGTTCATATTTCAACGGGTCGTAGCAATTGTGATGCAAACTCCGTAGTCTTACGTTTCACTGATTATATACACAGCGCTGTTACCTTTTTTTTTTAACGCGTTACGGGAACAGTGGGGGGGGGGGGGGGAAGTGGGGCTCGCCGGTGTCCAAGGCGCCGAGTGCGCCCCGAACATCGGAATACCCACTAAAAAACCAGCGGTACCCTTTCCGTCTTAATGCCTTAAAAGGAGCGCCACGGGATCGCTTTCGCATGCTAACGTAACGCTCTAAGCGCTGTTACCAGCTGCAGCTTAATACATTACACTTATGTAGCACTTAGGTAGCACTTTATAATATTTTGCAACAGTAAGAATTCAAAGGAGATACTGAGTATTATATTATACTCACTAGAGGGTCCCAACCTTTATTTGCTATGTACAACTTGATAGAGAATAAACTATTTTTTCATTTTTTTTTCATAAACTGAGACAGTGCGTAAGAAATAATTAATAGACTGAGAGGATCGACGCATAGTCGCGTATCGGCGTGTTGATTACGATAGTCTTCTTTATACATATTATGTACGCTTCAAGTTCAAATTGAGTGAAATTAACCACAATTAATTTATATTATATTATTAACAGTTTTAAGTATAAATTAGAATAATATACTATATTGTGTAGTTAGGTACTTGTGGTAAATAAAAAAATGTAGCTCATTTTCATCTACCTAGAATAAAATAAAGCCCGATTTTAATATGGACTTAACATGTATATGCTGTTATTTAAGATTTATTTATGCCTTATTTCACACATGTAATTAACAGGTGACATAATAGCAGTAGATAAAATAATAATAAATAAAACAAACGATGCACAAAGGCGGTAAGACCGCCTTAAGAGATAACGATCTCTCACATGTAATCTTTGGTAAAAGAATCAAGAACCTTTACTTTCAGAAACCTTTCTTAGTTATAAACACAATATACATAAATTAAAAATCTGACATGTACAATAAATTATATACATACAATACTAATAGTATTACTTTTTTGTATATTATTTTATATTAATTTTCGATGTTCTCGTATAAGTATATATATTAATGTAATAGTACAAATAATAAGTGTAACTAAGGACATCTTATATAATCTGGATTTCGTAAGTAAGACAGATAATTAATGAGCCAAGATGACCCAACAGATTAATAAAAAATCTCGGTATACAGCTCCGTTTTTAAGGACTTTATTTATTTTTGCAATTCATTGCATGTTCTATGGGAAGAATTATTATAAAGGAATATAATATTTCTTCATTAACCCGCAATGGCATACCGTAGTTGACTTCAACTTTATTTTGCTATATATCGAAAATATATTTCATATTTGCTATATATTTAGGTAAAAGATTAGGTGTGCCTCTAAACGAAAAATATAATATACATTTTTAAATGGAAAATTTCGAAGGTAATTATGATGTGCCATATAAATATACATAGTAAGTGGGTTATAGGATTAGCAAATGATAATAGGGCTCTAATTATACTGCTGTTCCTTCAACTTCCGTTTTGTTTATAATCATGAAAACTAGATCACACATTACTTGAATAATAACACAGTGATTTATGTAGATAATCATAACATATTTTGAAATGTTTAGAAAGCTATCTCATTTTTTATTAATATAATGAAAAACAATTTTCTTGTGTGAGCGAAAACATATTCCATTGAATTTTATATTTTCCATTTTGGTCCAATACCTTTTACCAACTGTCTGGAATGATTCCACGTTCATATAATTTTTGTTCTTTGCTGGCAAAAAACTGGTTGAACGGTCGAATTCGGTAAATTGAATCTCTCAGTTATCTTATGAGTTGTTATTTGCCGACTTGTATCTGGAATGCCAGTTTCACCTGACATCCCAGAATGCATCCATGGTGCATCTTGAACATTAAAAATTCCGGGTCGAAAATATCCAAACCATATGACACTGGCGTTCTGTCACAATATTTTCCCTATATATATCGGATATTTTTTTCTACGATGACATAATTATCTGTTCGATAGTAAAATATGTAAAAATTGCCATAATTTCTGCTTTTTACTTTCTATATTTGAAAGGGTAAAAATATACTTAATAGCAAAAAGCATGGAGTATGGGTAGTACCATAGGCTAAGTAGTAGCACGTGGCTTCGCCCGCAAGTGGGGGGAAGTACTAGGTATCCTATTTTATTTCTGTACTTCTGACATTGTGTCCGCAATTTCACGATGATCGGTTGAGTTAGTTAAACCGTGAAAGCGTAACAAAAAACAATCTCATTTACATTTATATTATATAAGTTAGTAACAAGTTACTCGCAATAAGCATATCAAGCAGTTATAATTACGTAAATAGTCAGAAAGTTTCATAAAACCTAATTTCAGGCTAGCCAATATAAAGCGATCCCGTGGCGCCCCTCGTTAAGATGGAAAGGGTACCGCTGGTTTTTTATTGGATATTCCGATGTTCGGGGCGCACTCGGCGCCTCGGACACCGGCGAGCCCCACATAGCCCCCCTACTATTTCCGTGGGGGAAACGCATAATGCGTTTTTCCAGCGTGAAAAAAAGGCCAGCCAACATTAATCTATGTTGGCTGGCCTTTTTTAAAATAAATTAAGAAATCTCTTAATTTAAAAAAATTACAAAAATAAAAGACATTATCATCATAAAATATGCAGTTGTAAATTAAAGTTTCTTACTTGGAGGGTAGTCTCGATAGCTGATGTCACTGTAGAGAGCAAAGGGTGAAGCGCTGATGAAGGCCAGCATCCACAGGACCACGATTATGCGAGACGCCCGCGTGAGACCGGCCATCGCATAAAGATGTAGAGGATGACATATAGCCAAATATCGTTCCAGGGAGAAAGCTGATATTGTCAGAACTGATACGTATGTTGCCCTATAGAAAAATAAGGCAATATTACTATTTGTTATAAATATTATATTAAGGTTATTATTATCTATATGTATTTTATATAAGAAAGCATCGATTAAAGAGTAGAGTGTCACAGATACATATATGTATTGTATATAAACATTTTAATTTAAAAAAGAGCAAATTTAAAAGTATGTATTTAAAATACGATAAACTAGTTTTTGTCCGAGGGTTTGACAGCATATTTAGGTGTTAGGTATAAAAAATGCTAGCTTATTTCCTTCTTGGGGGTTCAAGCTTGCGTGACCAAATTTAAAATCGGTTCAGTGGTTTAACCGTGATAGCGTGATAGACAGATGACAGAGTTACTAGTACATGTCAAATCTAGCTTCATCTCGAAACGGCTCCAAATATTTATTCTATCACTGCCCATCAACTAAAAATAGTTATCAATGCAATATTATGATCTAAATTAATTAGATTATTTTAGAGATCATAAAGACAAAATGGCGAAGCCTTGATTCGACGTATTTGCCTAAAGCATATATCATAAAATCTGACGTGACTTTAAGTTAGAATTTGCAATATATTTGAGAATTATTCCTAGTCGTAGTAGTCACAACGATCATAACATGAATATAAAACTCAAATAGTAAATACATTTCAAACTTCAAAGAGACCGCATTACGTTTCAAAGAAGTAATAATTTTAATATATTCGGGCCAATCAAAAAGCATCTACTTATCTATTTTTATATAATATTGTTAATGTCTAACAAACATATACAGTGACAAAATGTATAAGCTTTAAGCAAGTTTAATGTATTTTCATGAAAGAATATTACCGATTTCATCCAATATTTATTTTCGGTTTGTATTTTATTAAGTTAATTTCAAAGCTCTTTCCATTTATTGACAGACTTTGTAATGTCAACGACAGTGGATAGCCGTTTTGATCCACAATACATTATAAATGGATCTTTACCAACGAAATGATTGCTATAATTTTACGGTTTATTCGAAAAAAAAGGTAGGTTTATCGAATTTTCGTAATAAAATATCATTTTTTCAATTGTGGTCTAGTCGAACGTTTAATGTATATTTTTATTCTTATTTATTCTTAGAAATATTTCAAAACTATAAAGAGATCAAAAATTGTCTCTGATCTCATCTCGATATCTTTCATAAGGTCAGTTAACTCAGTGACAACTAATATGTTAATAGTATATAAGTATAAACAAAGAATAAAGCCTAATAATAACAACATTACATTTATTAATAATACAAAGACATATCAGATACCAGACAAATACCTATGTATATGGGTGGGTGAATGGCTTACAAATAATAATTCCCTAATCTTTTTTTTTGTATATAGATACTTTATTTTCATATTCAACGTCGCCTTTTAACATGGGACATATCCGTTTTTTATGATATTTGGCTCTGCATATCAAGAGGTTGTTTCAATGTGCATCACCCGGTCATAATAACTGTGCAGCCATGGTCCATGACGTCATATTGGTGTACTGGTACGGTGTGAAAAACAAACATCACTAGAAAAATTATGTAACTATTTTTTTTGTTTGAAGTAATTAATAAGTGATGGTAAAAAGGCGAGGGAGAGGCGATGAAGGGGGTAGAGACAATAGCATTATTCCAGCAAGTTGCATAGATATTCTGATTGTGTGGTAGTAAAAGCGTAAGAGTTCAGATTAAACGTTTTTATTTTTATGCGTTTTCACCTTTTTCAACATAATACTATATTGTGATCAAGTATTCATATTTCTTTGATCGAATTGAATTCAAATGGTTAAATTAATAGATTCAAATAGTTCAATTTTGAATGACCAACATTTATTGCTCAATATGAACATTTAAAATTTTATCAACGAAATTTAAAATGAACTTATGAACATGACATATGACATTCGAATTGAAGCCCTGAAAATCGATTCGATTTTCAGGGCTTCAATTCGAAAGTCTGCTCGGAAGTTTCAAATCGTTTTCGATCATGATTGCGGATTTAAATAAAATAATGTCATTCACAGTAATATAAATTAATGTGTATTCTGCCAACCCGCATTGGAGCAGCGTGGTGGAATAAGCTCTACCTTCTCCTTAAGAAGGGAGAGGAGGCCTTAGCCCAGCAGTGGGACATTCACGAGCTGCTATTTTATATATATAATCGTATCACACAAACATAATTTTAACAGCAAATATTTGGGGTGCAGGTCGTTTTTAAGCCTCAATACAAACTTACCAAAATTGGTAAAATAATTTCATTAGGAGCAGTGATTTATTAAGAAAATTTCCTTTCCAAATCGTTTTCGATCATGATTGCGATTTTAGTATCTCGTTATTATGGACAGTAAAATGACAATGTGAACTATTCTATATACGCTAATGTAAAAAAATATATTTGGTTTATTTATTTGTCACTCGTTTCAAAAAGATGTAAGTGGTTCGCAAATATATCAAGAAGGGTTTATTCCATTTTCGTGACGTTTCAAAGGATGGAACTCAAATAGTCCCTTTAGGATTTGTGCATTATCCTACGCCCTATATTTTACCCTTTCAAGTAAAGATTTCAGTTAGTCATTATTGAAGTATTTGTTCGGTTTAACCCTTTTTTACATCAGAATGTATTGATATTACCTTCCAACAGAGACGTAAGCTAATTCAATAGATCATTATGAAAACAAGTTACGGCTCTATCGCTAAGTAAACATTTTAATTGGTGGTAGGGCTTTTTGTAAGCTCGTCTTTGTAGGTACCACCCTTTCATCATATATTTTACCACCAAGCAGCAATACTTACTATTGTTGTGTTTCGATTTGAACGGTGTGTGTATCAGTATAATTAGAGGTACAAGGGACACATCTTAATTATCAATTAAATATCAACATTGGTCATGTAAGGGATGGTTAATATCTCTTACAATGCGTGGTGGTGACCACTTATCATAAGGTGGTCCACTTGCTTGTCTGCCACTTCAAACCATAAAAAAAAAATCGAATTTATATATCAGCAAAATATTTATCATGACATATTTTTTCATTGCATTATGATCATAATGATTGTGTAGAGAAATATCTCTCTCTTGCTAGTTTTTGTTATTAGAAAAATATGGTCTGAAAGAAATTGTAAGATTATATAATAATTATTAACTACTTACGCTTCCGATATGAATGCTCGAAGTTTGCAGAAAACTAAGCCCAGGCTGTAAGGATATTGGTGCCAATACACTGCAAGATCATTTGGTAGGCCTGGAGAAATACAAAAACATTATTATAATGATATTGGTGGTATTGATGATAGTGGGGTAAGACCGGCTCGTACGCCGTGCCCGCAAACGGCATGACACTCTCTTATACCGCCAAGCATCATGTGTGCGTAGCGCGAATCCTATATTTCGTTGCTCTATATTATTATAATAATATAAAAAAAATATTCTTACTAACGGCACTCAGTATTTTTATTTATTGATCTCACTATGTCCTTTTAGTTTTTTTAAAATTATTAATTATTTCAATAACCATTAACTTCCCGGCATATAATGAACATCCGGCATCGACTATCGGCCACTTATTTTAATAGTGTGGTTTTATCACGGTATGCTACGGTAAGTTGACGCTGCAGAATAATAATTACTTTATTAAGTACTAGCTTTTTTTTAACCCACGATCTTACCCGCGTTTTTGTATTTTGTGGAATAATAAAAATCCTAAGTCGATAAAATAACGGAAGCTAAACAAAGCTTTTTATCCTATCCCAAGATTCCGAAATGCCTAGCACTGGTCCTGACCAGCGACAGTTTAAAATGCATTTACTTTGCCTTTTATTAGAAGCTTATAGTTAACTACAATTTAAAGTATTTGTGAATTGTTTTTTTCTGGAATTCCCTTTTGATCCAAGCGATTAAACCCAAAAAATCTAATGGCTAATGGCTAACTAATAAAGACGCAAGTCCTGAGGTTTCAGGTTCACATCCAAGTTCGGGCCAATATAAAGTTAATAGATGTTTTGGTTGAAAAACTCTCAATAGTAGTGAGTCTGGAATGTGTTTACACTCCCGTGCCTCGGAAAGCACGTAAAGCCGTTGGTCCTGCGCCTAAATTTTTCTGGTCCTATTGAATTATGAGTGACAATGCATCTGTGATTGCACATACTTATGCAATATAATATATCCTTGCACAGTCCGTTATTTTAGCCACCGTGGACAAAATCAGTAGTTTTTTGTAAACGGATCACTTAGTATAAAAGTATGTCTTGGTGTTTAATAATTTATTTTATATTTATTTTATTTATTATATAGATATTTCAAATTGAAATTTTGAAATTTTAAGATTTGAAATTCGTATGATTCTGTTTTAAAAATAAAATGCATAAAGAAAAATAATAATAAATAATTGAATATTAATAAAATAAAAATATTATAATATAATGTATGTACTTACTAGAAGCCATTTTAATTATAGTTTACCTTAATTAATTTACTTATATATTTTATATAACGATTAATTTAAGTGTACATTGTTTGACAAGACTTAGAAAAGCTTTTTTCATACACCCAATTCATTTCGTATTTACTTCTATAATACTCAAAAAAACATTTAAAACAGGTAATATAAAATATAATAATCAAATTTTAAATAAAATAATGTCATTCACAGTAATATAAATTAATGTGTATTCTGCCAACCCGCATTGGAGCAGCGTGGTGGAATAAGCTCTACCTTCTCCTTAAGAAGGGAGAGGAGGCCTTAGCCCAGCAGTGGGACATTCACGAGCTGCTATTTTATATATATAATCGTATCACACAAACATAATTTTAACAGCAAATATTTGGGGTGCAGGTCGTTTTTAAGCCTCAATACAAACTTACCAAAATTGGTAAAATAATTTCATTAGGAGCAGTGATTTATTAAGAAAATTTCCTTTCGGTAATGAAATAGACAAAATGTGACATTATTAATTTCGAAGTCGAGTTTTTCATTAAGTTATTTATATTATTTCATTAGCATGGTTTTAATTACTTTTATATAGTCTAGATTTCACAAACTCTTTAAGAATTTGGAAAATGGTAATTATGCTGTGATTTGTAGTGTATTTTAATGAAAACAAATTCTTTAAGCCTCAATTTCTTTAGACTAACATTTAATTTTTAACTTAAAAATAATAACAAAATTTTGATGCATTTATTTATTGTTTTATAATTACTGTTAGGACTAAAAACATATTAACATGACATGACATTCACTGGTGGTAGGGTTTTATGCAAGCCCGTGTGTGTGTATATACCACCCACTCATCAGATATTCTACCGCAAAACAGCAGTACTTGTTATTGTTGTGTTCCAGTTTGAAGGGTGAGTGAGCCAGTGTAATTACAGGCACAAGGGACATAACATCTTAGTTCCCAAGGTTGGTGGTGCATTGGCGATGTAAGTGATGGCTAACATTTCTTACAATGTCAATGTCTATGGGCGTTGGTGACCACTTACCATCAGGTGGTTCATATGCTCGTCCGCCAACATATAATATATAAAAAAAACATTAATAATCATATTTTTTAAATCTTTCGAGTTTAGCATTTTTTTAGTCTCGTGTATAGGTACGTATCGTATTAATACTCCTGGGAAAGTTTGTTACAGTAAACCTTTGAACAATGAAACAACTTTTACATATAGACTTGACAACATAAGTTTTATAACGTACGGACAGATTGATTTACTCAAGATCAATTAAACTATTATTCAATCGAATTAAAATATTATATCAATTCTATTTTTTAATTTTTTACGATAATTATGTCGACTGCCTCGTTGCTTGGAACTGGCAAAATAATATTTTTTTGCACACTACATAAAAGTTACAGAGAAATTAATCAAGCATAATAACATAAGTAACAAGTCGAAATAATAAGTTTTGGGGTATTACGCTTCACTCGCTGTAAACCCTATTTCGAAACCTTTCTGAATATATATTGCTCATAACGTTGTAAAACTTATACATTTACGAATAATGAACTTTACTGATGATTACTTGAATGACTTTGTTTTTAGCTCTTTACAGTAAGTCGCATGTTTTAAGGTGTAATTTTCGTTTATACATAAACCGATTATTACTAGCTACCCATATGTACCCAATGTATAAAAAAGACTCCTTATCAAAATCAAAATAAAATCGAAATTCTTTATTCAACATAGAAGCATTACACTTACTTATTGATTGTCAAGTTAGAAACTACCACCGATTCGGAAAAAATATATCCTAAGAGGAACCGGCGAAAGAAAGTTTTGTTTACATGTTTTCAGTATAAACAAATAGCCATGAGGCGATCGTTATATTCATAAGTTGTGTTATCCTTAGCTTATTAATTGTTTAGTAACCTTTTGCACACAAGTTTTTTTACCAATTTTTATAAAACTGAAGCATTTTGAACACTATCTAGGATCCTGTTATAAAACCGTATGTATGTACTGTGTCTATGTAGTCGAGTAACAGGAGAGATTAGTTTGATTAACGATTAGTATCTTTAACTTAACTAAAACCTACGCGGCCTTATGCTAGTTGTAATATAAATATAATAAGCTATCATTTTTCATTTATTTTAAAATATTAGAAACAAAAAAAAATGTACATCTTATTAAAAGTTGAGAATCCTATAAATAATTATTAAAAACTCACTAAAATACTCGTAGTAAGCTACTTGTATTTTTCCTTAAATTCATATTCGATATTATATTTATCTATATCGACTAAAATGAGATTTTCTTCTTTCTTGTAAATATGAAATAAATATTATACCTACACATCATATACCCCTTTATGAGAACATTATACCTACATTTCTTTTTTATAACTAAGTCTGGTTTTAGACACAAAATTCTTAAGATAAAAACCAACTATGGAGTATAGTTGCTTGAATAAAATCATTTGGCCCACCCAACTACCATGCATTTATGAGATAACAATTTACTGACAAAAGAAACGGCGTTTGAAAATATGGTCGGTAGTTTTTTTTTTTTATAGAATAGGAAGGTGGACGAGCATATGGGCCACCTGATGGTAAGTGGTCAACAAACGCCCTTAGACATTGGCATTCTAAGAAATGTCAACCATCGCTTATAGCCAATGCGCCACCAACCTTGGGAACTAAGATGTTATGTCCCTTGTGCCTGTAATTACACTGGCTCACTCACCCTTCAAACCGGAACACAACAATATCAAGTATTGCTGTTTTGCGGTAGAATATCTGATGAGTGGGTGGTACCTACCCAGACGAGCTTGCACAAAGCCCTACCACCAGTACACCACCAGTTAGTAATAACTAACCACCAGTTGCATATTGACGTAGTAAGGACAGATTTATGTTCAGTGTAATAGTGTCTTTTTTTTCCTGGGACATTATTCACACACGGCCATCTAATCCCAAACTAAGCAGAGCTTGTAATATGTAAACCAGATAACTGATGGACTACTGACTACTTTTTTTTTGTAAATACCTACTTATATATATAATTATACCACTTAGAACAAATATGTCCATTTGTGCACACAAATGTCTGTCCTGGGTGGGAATCGAACCCACAACCTTCGGCGTGAAAAGCAAGTATCTACCAATCACGCCAACCGGCCCGTCACATCGTGTCTATGAGCGAAGATGACCACTGACTATTAGTTATTACTAATTTAAAGTATACCAAACATTTTAACACGTGTATCGCGATCGTCTTTTAAGAAGATCGTGGATTGCACTCTAATTCGCATTGGAACTGATGAATAAGCTATGAGATGAGGATAAAATAAATAATAAATGTCCCACCAAGTTTCTTCCTTCGGTTCTTCCCAAGCCTGAGGTATTTATTTCCGAACCGGTGGCAGATTTTTTATAATCAATAAGCAAGTGTAACGCTTCTATAATGAATAAAGGTTTTTGACTCATGACTTTGACTTTGAAACACTGACCTAAATAGGAGGGGAATCTGACCAGCAGGGAGGGTGAAATATCCTATATTCTATTTCACGACTTATTTGACTTATGAATTTTTCTTTATAACCATTTCTCGGTTTAATGGTAATTGTGTGAGGAACATAGTGAAATATCTATTTGAGCTAAAACCATAATGAAATCTTATTTATTTACTACTAATATCTATATTGAAAACCAATACCTTCAATCTATTAAATAGTCAATACATATTATTGTAATATTAAATGGTCAGGAAGGAAATACAAGTTATAAGAGTAATAGTTATTGCGAGACACTTATTGGAAAGCTTACACAATAAAACTATTAACTGGACTGTTCTGTTCCGTTGATTTAACGATTAGTCATCCTTGTGAACGGTAATAGTTTCATAGAAATTTAATTAGCGTGAATCTGTATTAAAGTGCTGTCTGAAAAGTGGCTACGTAACTCAATTTACAAATGCGGATTTTAGAATTGAAAAGTCTATGACAATCGTGAAAACTTAAGTCCACTTCAAGATCGAACGCGCTTACGACTTTATCGGAAATCTTTTCACGATTTTCAATTTTTCGTACCTTTGCCGAGGTATAGCAATAACTACCTCTTTAACAATATATACATATATTTGTACCTCTTTAACAAATAGTTATGTGATTTCAACTATTTATTATTGTTGGCACACTTTACTTTTAAATTATCATAGTTTTCTACTGGTGGTAGAACTTTGTGCAAGCTCGTCTGGGTAGGTACCATCCACTCATCAGATATTCTACCGCAAAACAGCAGTACTTGGTATTGTTGTGTTCTAGTTTTAAGGGTGAGTGAGCCAGTGTAATTACAGGCACAGGGAACACAACAATATCAAGTATTGCTGTTTTGCGGTAGAATATCTTAGTTCCCAAGGTTGGTGGCGCATTGGCGATGGTTAACATTTCTTACAATGCCAATGTCTAAAGGCGTTGGTGACCACTTATCATCAGCCTTCTTATTCTATTTAAAAAAATATATCAATCTTAAACTTAGAAATTTTATCTTGAATATAAATTTCGGCCGTGGAGGATTTTTTAATTCATTGTATTCATTAGTCATTTGGCGGTACCAAATGTATTGCTGGTGTTCGTAAGTCTGTTATAGACCGAACTTGTTAGTTTTTAACATTAGAAGGGAATTCATTGCCGGCGCTGCATTATTCAAAACACGATAAAACTATTGGAATTTATATTGGAAAAGACAACGAGGGAAAAGTAACATTGCTTGCAATGTTTATGGACATTGTTTATCATTTAATATTAAATAAGTATAAGTTTTACGTTAACCCTATAATAGAACCCAATATAAATATTGCTATTCGAAGGACACCTATGACTAATTGTCATAACTTCTAAATGTTTTCGAAAAAATTCTGATACTCTGATCTGATAGCAGTGGGATCATCTTCTCCGATATTCATATGGCGATATTTATCATTATTTCACTGGCCAGTATTATATATATAAAGTATTTAATCCATATAGATTCGCTATTGTGTGTTCGCCAATATGATACATTATTAACTTACGTACATAAATGTAACCAACAGATCAAGATAATTTATGATTTCTTAGAAAATATCGTAAAAAGAGAGATATTATATTATTTGAAATATGGCGATCAGAAATACACTTTTTTTTATCGTCCCTTGTTCTTCGTTTTGAATTGGTAATAATTCCTTTTGCCAAGTCAATAGATATACATCTAGTCTAACGGAAACGCATCAATGCCGTAGAAGGGCAGTGTAACAAGCCTATTTAAACTACTTGCAATTAGTGATTAATCAATCAACAGCCAATCGTTGTCCACTGCTGAACATAGGCCTCTCCCAAGGTGCGCCAAAGCTCCCTGTCCTCCGCCTTCCGCATCCAGTTGGTGCCCGCCACCTTCTTAAGGTCGTCGGTCCACCTGGCTGGAGGGCGCCCTACGCTGCGCTTGCCGATTCGCGGTCTCCACTCTAGGACTCGTCTGCTCCAACGGCCATCGGTCCTACGACATACGTGACCAGCCCACTGCCACTTCAGCCTGCTAATTTTGCAAGCTATGTCGGTGACTCCGGTTCTTTTCCGGATAATCTCATTTCTGATCTTATCCTTCAAAGATACTCCGAGCATAGCTCGCTCCATAGCACGCTGAGCGACTTTGAATTTGTGGACTAGTCCCGCAGTTAGTGTCCACGTTTCGGCACCGTATGTCATGGCAGGTAAGACGCATTGGTTGAAGACTTTCGTCTTCAAACATTGCGGTATAGACGACTTGAGGACTTGACGAAGGTTGCCAAATGCTGCCCATCCCAAGCGAATTCTTCGATCGGCTTCCTTCTCGAAGTTGTTCCTGCCGACTTGTATTATCTGTCCTAGGTAGGTATATTCACTAACAACTTCGAGAGGTTTCCCCTCGACGTATATCGGTCCCGGCACGACATGCCTATTGAACATGACCTTGGTCTTGTCCAAGTTCATACCGAGACCGACACACCGGGAAGACTCGCCTAGGCTACGCAGCATTTCGGTGAGTTGTTCCAGCGACTCTGCTATGATGACGATATCGTCGGCAAATCGAAGGTGTGAGATGTACTCGCCGTTTACATTGACTCCATACATAGTCCAATCCAGCGTTTTGAAAACGTCTTCCAACGCGTTGGTGAACAGTTTCGGGGATATTACATCCCCCTGTCTCACCCCTCTGCGCAGTTGGATCGCCTTCGTCTTACAGTCCTGGATGTGGACAGTCATTGTAGCGGCGTTGTACAGACATCTCAGTACCTTGATATATCTCCAATCGATATGACATCTCTGCAATGAGTCGAGCACTGCCCAGGTTTCGATGGAGTCGAAGGCTTTCTCGTAGTCCACGAATGCCATACACAGCGGCTGATTGTACTCTTCGGTCTTCTGCACAATCTGCCGAACAGTATGGATGTGGTCCACGGTGCTGTAGCCTGATCGAAAGCCGGCTTGCTCTGGGGGCTGGAACTCGTCAAGTCGTCTGGCGAGACGGTTCGTGACGACTCTTGAGAACAGCTTATACACGTGACTCAGGAGGGAGATTGGTCTGTAGTTTTTCAAGAGGGTTTTATCACCTTTCTTGAAAAACAGTACCACCTCACTCCCGCTCCACGTTTCCGGGGTCTTGCCATGTTGGATGACGGAATTAAAGAGGCTTGCTAGCTCTTTCAGGACCGGAGTCCCGCCTGCCTTAAGCAACTCTGTTGTGATTCCGTCATCTCCCGGAGCTTTGTTGTTTTTAAGCTGTTCTAGAGCCGCCCTAATCTCTCCTTGGTCAACGACCGGGAGCTCCTCGGAGTAATGGCGCATAAGAGGGGCGCGCTGGTCTTCAATACTGATTCCCACGGGTTTATCCGATCTTGAAGAGAACAACTGCCCATAAAATCTCTCTACTTCTCCGATAATCTCAGGCCTAGAGGTAACGACCCCACCATTTTCAGTTTTAAGTTTTGTCAGACGCGGCCTCCCAAACTTGCGAGCGAACACTTTCGATCCCCGATTTTGCTCAATCGCAGCCTTGATGGCACGGGTATTGGAGCGTCGGAGATCGCGTCGCGTCAGCGTTTTTATTGTTCGGTTTAAGACCTTATCTGACAAAAACGATGGTAGTTCTCGTCGTTTTCTCATGAGCTCGAGTGTCTCAGCAGAGAGTTTTGGTGCGTTGTCTCTTCTCTGTGGCGGAAAACGCTTGCGGGATGTGTTTTGCAGTATTTTGACCAGCGTGTCGGTTCTCTCATCAATGCTGCTTATGGTTTCCATCGCGGTGAATTGATTTTGAAGTTCCATTTGAAACTTTTCGGAGCCTTGAGCAGCTTGGAGCATGGTAGGTCGGAGAGTAGACCTCATCATTCTCGATCTTTCGGCTTTTAAGTTGATATTTAGAGTGCCTCGAACCAAGCGGTGATCACTTCCGGTATTAAACCTGTTGATCACTGAAACATCTCTAAATATGTGCCTTTTATTCGAAATGATAAAGTCTATCTCGTTCCTTGTCACGTTATCGGGGCTTCGCCAGGTCCACCTCCTCTGAGGCTTTTTTTGAAAGAAAGAATTCATCAAAAAAAGCCCCTGCGCTTCGAGAAAGTTTACCAGCATTTGCCCCCTGTGATTTCTGCAGCCCAAGCCGTAAGGTCCGACTTTCGATTCACCGCTATCTTGTACTCCCACTTTAGCATTAAAGTCTCCCATAACAACATTGTAGTGGGCCCTCGAGGTGTCGTTGAGGGCCTTTGCGATGTCCTCGTACATCGCTTCGACCACATCATCAGAGTATGTCGAAGTTGGCGCATATACCTGTACAACCTTCAGGGAGTACCTGTCGGAAAGTTTTAGGACAAGGTACGCTACCCGGTTCGACACACTACTGATTTCCACAATGCTGCTAATGAGATCCTTTTTGACTAGAAAACCGACACCACCCTGGGAGAGGTTATCACCTTCGCGGAAGTAGAGTAAGTTACCGGACTCTAGAGTTATCGTGTCCTCCCCCTGTCTTCGGACTTCAGATAACCCCAGTATATGCCAGTTTATATGACTTAACTCTACTTCTAATTCGGCGAGGTGATGGTCCAGCCTCATCGAGCGTCCATTATACGTTGCCATTTTCAGTCGTTTTATACGGTAGCCTGCCGTGAACCGGTGATTCTTAGCACCCCCTGCCCTGCCGATACCGCGACCGCTACCTTGGTCGGGCCTAGCGGGCTTGCCGGTAACTGGGGGCCTTTTTTTGGGCGCATCTGCCATTAAGGGAGGGGTTTGCCCATACTCGCCGCGCTGGGCAGGCGTGTTGGCGAGCGCAGTAGGGGGTAAGATGTTTATGGGAGGGGGGACGCTGCTGCCCATCCCCCCTTTTCCCCGTCCCTCAGTCGCCTCTTACGACACCCACGGGATGAGATTGAGGGAGTACTATTCTAAGCCGGTACTCCACGGCAGTGATTAAGGGGATTGATAAATATTTATATTTATAGTATATGTTTCATTTTCTCATATTTAATTGATTTTGTTATAATTTATAAATAAGTATTTCATATAATATAATAAACAATTTTAACAAATTAAAAATTGTATTTCATAAATTAAAAAACTCTCGAAATAATAAATTAATAACTTTGAAAACATAGTTCCAATGTTCTTAGGTCCACATATAGATTTAATAATATGTAAACGCATATTGATGCAGCAGATTAAACCATTCTTTATAACGTTAACTTAAATTGTCGAAAATAGTCAACCGAGAAACCGATACAATGATTTAGCACTTTATTCCTTCATTTATATAAGTATGTAATGATCTTAATTTTCTCTGTAAGCCGTTGGTGGGATATCATTGTTGGATACAAGGAAATTTTTGCTGGATGATTATATTAATCTGAATGTAATTAGTATCAAGGGAAGTCTTTCTTTAAAAAGATGCTTAACATTTCAAATTCACATGTGTTATTAAAAATCGTTTGAATATAATGTTAATTAAAATTCAATGTTTTAAGTCATTTTCAATAGCAAAGTATTTACGAATCCAGATTTTTATTAGACAACAGACCATTTCAAAAGATGGAGGAAACCACTAAAAACGTAACGACACCACAGAAAAAGTTAGTACTTTGGTTGATATTTACAGGATTAAAATGTTGAAAACTTTTTAAAAATGCCTTTAAAAGATTCTCTTTTTGAATTTAATATACTACGTGACAAAAATATAAAAATGTATTATCAAAATAAAATGCAATATCGTGACTGTTTGGGAGTTGTAGAGATGTTAAAAAAAATATTAAAAATATTTTTACGATGTAAAATTTAAAGGCAGACAGCAGTAAGTTTTTAGACATACTTGTTAATTATAGAGACATATCACTGAAAGTTAAATCATTAGCTAATCATTTTATTAGATTTTTTACTATGGTTTTAGTGTCAATCCATATTTTCGTCTCGAGTGGCGAGCGTTGACCACCATCATGAATAACGCGTTCATGCGATTTTCTCATAAATGATGCGTCATAAGAAAACTGCGTCGTTTCTTACATATATAAAAATCAAATATTTTTTATTCCATTAGACTTTTATAGGTACTTATGAATCGTCAAGTGCTACCATTTCATAATGTGAATTCTACCCAGAAGAACCGACAAGAAACTTAGTAGTTATTCTTTTTTTCTTTACAAATATACACATTTGTATCAATTACATACACTTAGTTTCTTCACGAGATCCATCAAACATTCAATCCACGCATTTTTGTCATACTCAGTACAGTTACAGTTTTGACATGACAGTTTTCCTTTTTACCCCCTCCCAAGCGTTTAGTGCTTCACCTCCGTGGTCCGTAACGTGATATTAGTAATAAATAAAAATAATAGTCTTTAATATTCTTCAATAATTCGGCTATCAAATGATTTTATTTTTCAAATTTCTTTCGTAGTTTCAGTAATACGCAAGTTCAAAAAACAAACTCATCGTTTTATTATATTAATATAGATTATACATATATGCAAGTACGCATCATAATTACGTATAAGCGTATATATGTCATAAAACTATATTATATATCTTGGTCATACCTTGTAAACTTGTACCATTTTTGTGAATAGGATACCACAACATTATAAGATATCGACAATTGAAAGTCGTCAGTTGTTGAAAAAAAAAGCTATTTGCGAAAAATACTTATCGTAATTAAACCATCAATGCTGGGTCATGCCTGGCCTTAAATTTAACGCTGTTTCATTCCTTATCGCGTTCAGTTTTTCGTCTAATTGGTTGGCAATTTAAGGAAACATTTGAACCCGTAGTAATATGAAAATAAATGGTCGCAGATTCAAATAAATAATATAATTGTGAACATAGTGCTTTTTGGGGTTGTACGATCGTTAACAAAAGAAGTTTATCAACTAAATTTTCATTATGTACATCGTTGGAAGATGAATGAACGTTCTAACAAAAGTGCTTGTTATGTCTTTTACGTATGTTTTTTTTTTTTTTTTTTTTTATAGTAAAGGAAGGCGGACGAGCATATGGGCCACCTGATGGTAAGTGGTCACCAACGCTCTTAGACATTGGCATTGTAAGAAATGTCAACCATCGCTTACATATCCAATGCGCCACCAACCTTGGGAACTAAGATTTTATGTCCCTTGTGCCTGTAATTACACTGGCTCACTCACCCTTCAAACCGGAACACAACAATATCAAGTATTGCTGTTTTGCGGTAGAATATCTGATGAGTGGGTGGTACCTACCCAGACGAGCTTGCACAAAGCCCTACCACCAGTAATGTATAAAATAGTGTTCAGTGCAGCTCCAACTTATTACACCAATTAGAAAAGTCCAATACTAATTTATTTTTAAGTTCTTCCGACTTCAATTAAAACAAAGTGAAAAAATGTACTAAAATAAAAGATTATCTTGGTGCCACTAGTGAAATACTTATCGTGGAGGAGTTCTGGTGGCCAACTGTGGTCCTCTTCACCAAATGATACTTTCTAAATGCAAATGCTTGACTTGTGGATGAAAACCAAAATCGCTATATGTATGCCTACAATATTTGAGGAGTTTTCTTAATTCCTTATGGACTGAATAATCAGAACTGGACTTTTGATAATAATAAGATTAACCTGCAAATATATCCTTCTAAAGAAAAAAGGCGCTATGAAGTAACAAATAAATAAACAATCGAATTGAGAACCTCTTTTTTGTATAACTTTTTAACAAGGTTCCGTGGATCGAGAATTATATAATGTATATTTGTGTATACATATTGTAAGACTATAAACATTATTAACTTAAAAGATTTGTAAATATTTATAATTGTATAAAATTCTCCCAGTTATTGAGTTATAAAATATTTAATTACAGATTTGTATTAATGTGATAGATACTTCTTGGTTTGAAGTCTACAAAAATAAATTTATAAAAATGATATTGTTAGTTGTTATACGATAAATTATTTTGACAGGCTGTTTGGCGTGGTTGGTAGATACTTGCCTTTCACGCCGAAGGTTGTGGGTTCGATTCCCACGCAGGACAGACATTTGTGTGCATGAACATATCTGTTTGTACCGAGTCTGGGTATAATTATCTATATATTAATTATGTATTTAACAAAAAAAAATAGTATATCAGTTGTCTGGTTTCCATAGTACAAGCTCTGCTTAGTTTGGGATCAGATGGCCGTGTGTGCATAATGTTCCAGGATATTATTATTATTATATTATTAATTGCTCGTTTTTTTAAATAGAAGTATAATCATTGTAAGCTTCTTGAAAATTATTTAAAGTTCTCGTAAGTATAATTGTAAGTATTAGCATTCTGTTGTTACATTTTCATCTCTCGTACTTCACATCTGTTGCTAAGTGCCTCTTAGAGATCGTTTCCAACAAATAGGATATGCACTTTATAGCTTGAAATATTGTGAATACTCGTCTAGATACTTTAGCATTTAGATGACGTGTTTTATCCATTATTTGTATTGGAATTTTGCTAGCATTTACTTTTATGTCAGTAGAATAATAAACATTTTTATCATACACATTTCAACACCTAATGTTATTAGAGCACGTGAATCTTAACCGAAGATTGCAGGTTCAAACCCAGGCAAGCACCACTGAGGTTTCATGTAAACGTAATTTTTGATTACTTTTCATTCTCGCCCCTGGTGGTGAAAAAATACCTGTTTGTATAGGATGATATTCTGCCACGATTGTATTCATCAACCCTCATTGAGAGGCTCCTTAAGAGAAGGCCTTTGCCTAGCAGTAGGACTTTTATGGCGGTTACTTAATTTTTTTTGACTTTTCCATGTCTCTAAATGAAATAGGAACCTTATTTTTTACTTTATTGAAGTTACAGGCAGGGTTAGTTTATTCGGTCGTGTTGTGTGTCCCATTGTGTGTACAAAGGATTGAAAATAATTATGTTTTATATATTTTATAATTACTATTATATTTTATTTGTGGAAATTTAGTTGTTATTTTTGTGATTTTTGTTATATTATGTGTTTACTCATAGGATCATCGTGTTTTGTTATTAGATAAACAATACCTAAACAGATAGCTTCATTTATCTTGCCAATTGATTTGTTTCTCGACTCGATAAGATTTATTATGTTCCTATCAAAAAAGGTGATTGTAGACATAAAGGACCAAATTTAGACTCTGCGGCCTATTTAGCTCGCAAATAACATTTCGCAGTGAACGAAAACAACCAGCTGATCGGGAATGTCTATGTTCGGAAGATATTAAACTCATACGCAGCGAATTAACCCGCATTACAACACTGCTGGAAACATATGTTGCGACTAATTCGCAAATGATGGTTCAATTGAATGAATCTATTGGAACAATAAAAACAGAAATTTCTAATCTAAAGCTTTCTCATACCGAAATAAAAAAATCATTTGACAATAACATAGCTAAAATCAGCTCCGAAATACAGGATATAAAACCGTGAACTTCAAGAATTTCAGTAGAACACATAAATGTAAAATTTTAATTCACTCAATTATAAACAAAATTAAATATTGATAAGAAAAAAATAGAATCACTAGAAACCAACATGCAGGAAATAAAAGTGAGCCCGATTCCCATGATTCAGAATAATGACATATATACAAACGAAAAATTGATTCGCGAAGTACAAGAAAATAGAAAGAAGAGAGAAAATAATATAATTATTATGGGAGTTGCTGAAAGTTACTCCAGTAACACGAAATAGAGAAATTTTCAGGATGAGGCTGAAGTACTTAAAATACTGAAGAAGATAGTTACAGACATACCAAAACCGAGAAATATTTTTCGTATTGGTAGGTATAATTCAGGAAAAGCTCATAAAATTAAAGTCTGCTTTGAAAAGCTACAGACAGCATTGTCAGTTCTTAAGAGCCGTAATCTATTAAATCACTCTCAGTCTTCTATCGGATACATTTCGGAGAATGTGCTCAGCAATTACACGAACTGATTCCTCCCGCCCCCTTTTACTATCGAACGGCCAGGCAAACGCAACCAAAGCGCCATAAGTACACAGTGGAAATTCCCCGCCTACGTACGAAGCGCTTTGAATCCACATTCATCATTCGCACTGCGAAGCTATGGAATGCTTTGCCTGAGTCCGTATTTACTGATAGGTACAATGTTGGTCTCTTTAAATCCAGAGTAAACAGGTTTCTTATAGGCAAGCGTGCTACATCTTAGACCGTGTCGATGCTTAACATCAGGCAAGTCAACGGTCAAACGCTGGCCTATTATTAGTAAAAAATAAATAAATAAATAAATTGCCTAACAATTTAAAAATATTTTCTGATCAAACTCCCACGGAACATAAATTCTACACACTTTTAAAAAATGAGCAAACGTATATCCAAGGGCGAAACCGATATAACAATTAAATTCGTGAACGGTACACCGGCTATCGTCAAAACTCCTACAAAAAACTCCAATCAACAATAATAAATATAAATGCAACTGACACTAAAAATTACCAAATAGTAAATGATTATCGAGAATTGCGCACTGCACAGTCGCGTTTCTCCTTCTTATACTTAAATACCCGCAGTATTAAGAAAAAAAGCAAACTAGACGAATTAAAATACATTTTAAAATCCATACCAACGACCATTCATATCATCCCTCTCTATGAAAGTTGAATAGCATCCGAAGATCAAGCGACACAGCTACAGATAGAAAACTATACACATAATTTTAGGACAGACATTAGGGAAGGTGGAGTATCGGCTTACGTACATAATGGTATACAGCACAGACTAATAAATTCAATTTACCAAGGTGGAAACAACTACCTATGGGTACACATTGAACAATGCACCGTAGATGTTGGGTTAGTTTGGTGATACAAACTTTTAACAATTTCTTAAAGACTATGACAGCCAACTACAACAACGAAGAAGATCGATAGTATTTGGTGATTTTAATATCAACCAAATGGAGAATAACAAACGAATAACCGAATATAAACAAATAATACAAGAATCAGGACATAGGCCGCTGAACAAAATTCATAAATCACATTGCACAAGATACTCTAGTACAAAAAAACAATTATAGACCACGTAAGTACAAATATAAACACGATTAATTTCACCGTTGCTATTATTAACTCATCATTATCAGATCACAAAAACATATATGTTCAATTGAATAAATCCAAAACTCCAAAAAAATACGAACCACTTATGAAGATATAGATTACACAAAGTTGTACAGCTCCTTAGAATCCTCGCAATTGATTAACTGAATCGAGAACTATGCAGAACTTGAAACTATAATAAAACAACATGTTATTGACTGTAAAGAAACAAAGACCAAAATTCTAAACAACATAACGACGGAATAAGTCAAAGGAACTTTTTATGGACGCAATATAAAAACAATCCTGACAATGAGTATATAAAAATAAATTCTATTCAAAGAGAACTGAAGTAGCTAAGTTGATACAAAGTACAAAAGATTCATACTATTTTAAATTATTTACAAACAACGCAAAGAATCCAAAAAATATCTGGACCTTAGTTAACAAATTATGTATTAATAAAACAAGTCAAGGTTGTGCTCCCTCTAAAATAATGGTAGAATCAAAAATAATTTCTGATCCAAACGATATTTGTAACGTTTTTAACAAACATTTCGCAACAATAGGTTCCCTCTTAGCAAAAAGAATACCAACACATCGGGTGTAGGATGTTGTGGAATCCTACACCCGATTAATACAATCAATGAACATCTTGAACTTCTAACATTCAAACCGTGTAGTTCCGGTGAGATTGAAAGACTGATAGGGGATCTAGATTCGAATGTAAGTAGTGGTATAGATAAGGTTAGCACAAAAGTATTAAAATGTTTATGTAATTTAATATCAAAATGTCTGGCACACTGTTTTAACAAGCTTATGTCTGAAGTAATATTCCCAGACTCATTAAAGATTGCAAAAATAACACCTATACACAAATCTGGATCTTTAACAGACCCAAAAAACTATCATCAAATATTTGTGCTACCCGTTCTTTCAAAATTTTTAGAAAAGTTAATTCACAACCGCCTTATAACGTATTTGGACTCTTTTGATTTCATCTCTGAACGACAATACGGTTTTAGAGCTAGGAGTAACACGACTGCTGCAACTGTAGATCTAGTAACAAAAATAAGACAGAACCTAGATAAAAAGAACATAGCTCTGGGCGTATTTATCGACTTAAAAAAAGCCTTTGACGCCGTAAATCATAAACTCTTACTACATAAACTTCAAAACATAGGTATCAAAGGTGCTGTACTTGAAATGTTAAAATCGTACCTAACAAACAGATTGCAGATCGTCAAATTTGGTGACATACGAAGTAGTGCTTTGCCTGTCACCTGTGGAGTCCCACAGGGCTTAATTTTGGGACTACTTCTATTTTTAATTTATGTAAACTATATTATAATTTTGAAACTATGTGGTTATCTAACTTTGTACGCAGATGACACCTGTTTATTTTATTTCGGTAGCAACATAAATGACATAGTTTCTCAAGCTCAACATGATCTAGATGTTCTGCATAAATGGTTGAATCATAATCTCTTAACTATTAATGCTTCCAAAACTTGTTACATTGTATATAAAACTAAAAATAAAATGATTCCACCGTATGATCCATTAACTGTTGACATTTTCCGATCGGGCAGAAAACCTGTGAAAAATATTTAAGTTTACAAATAGACAATTACTTAACTTTTAAATATCAAATAGACTACATAAATAAAAAACTTTCTTCTTTAATTGGGTCGTAAACAAATATTTCAAAATGCATACCTAAAAAAATAAAGTATAACATCTACAATTCTCTAGTAAAATCGCATTTATTGTATTTAGTAGAAATATGAGGTAATACTGGAAAAACAAAACTGCAACTACAAAGAAAACAAAATAAAATAATTAAAATACTTTTTGCGATATCCACACTTGACATCAACAACTACACTTTACAAGGAAACAAACATTGTGAATCTACGACAACTTTATGTATATAATTCTTGTATTCTTATTAGAAATATTATTATTAATCGATACATCCAAATTTGACGTTTATAAAACAAAGCAGTAAACGTAGCACCCGTAGACCAAACTTATTAGTTCTCACAAAAATTAGAACCAAATTTGCAAAAAAAATATTACTTTCGATGGAGCACAACTTTGTAACAAATTACCATCTTATATAAAAAATGTAAACTCAGTTAACGGGGTTAAGTCTCAACTCTCAAAATATATTTTAGGGAATACCCACTTTTATAGCGATTAAAATATATATATTCTATTCCGTTAACTAAGTACATACTTACATGGCGAATCTTTTTATTGTTACATTTATCATACTGTTCTCATGTAAGTGAATCTGTCTTTTTGAGGATAAATTCTTTAAACCTAAAAACCTATCAAAAATTAGGTTATTGTAGACAAAGGATCAAAATTTCGACACTGCGGCCTGTTTATTTTGATATATAGAGGCAAACGAACCATAGTATATGATTTTGACGAAGATCTTCGATAAATTCGGGGCCTGGATAGGTGAAGGACAACGGGTTAGGATTCTTACTCCCTAATCGCATGGTTCGTCATCAGGGTGAGGAGAGTCCGCGAGGTCTTTTTTACATAACGCATCAGCTGCCCGAATTTCGTATTCCGTTCGTTCGTCATTATATAAACTACATTTAGTTTATAAGTTTCGAAGTCGAGGAGAAATGTTTAGTTTACTGAATTTTATCGCTTAAAATAAGAGAAAATATCGACGTCTCAATTTTATGTACTTGATGTGAATTGTAATATAAAATAATAAATTGAACTTAAAATGTATAAAAATAAATTTCATTGTCATCAGATCTGAATGGGTTATCAGTTCCTACTATGACATTACTGTGTGGTTCGTGTGATAATCATGTGCAAATCTGTTCTAGGTTAGGTTTCCAAGGTGAAAATGTATATATAACTAGTCAGTAACTAGTGCAGAAAATATGTTTTCAGTACCCCTGACTAGTACCAAAAATCTGCACACGTAGGCGATGCCACGGGCGGACACTAAAAAAATGTTTTCAAAATTGGTATGACTTCGTGAGATGTAATTAAAAACACTTTTACATTTATTCGAGATGTGATATAAATATAACTTCAAGCATTTTTTATTTATTACATTTAAAAAGAAATAATTTTATATTTTTTTGCTTCATTCTGTGGAACAAAGCGTAAGTACGATGAACTGCAATTTTGTACTGTCTTAGTTTTAAGCCTTACTAACAGTTTAAGTTAAATGTAAATTCAATAACCCTGATGATGGTTGAAATAATTTTTTTTCTTGTGTATTACAAGTAACTGTTATACACCGATCCCCAACTTAGAAGCGTCACGACACAGGTTTATTAGTTTTCCGACAGCAAAATTATTTCAAAGAATTTATTGCTTTTGTGAACTTTCTAATGTTGATATGAGACTTTTATTAACTTTTTAATGTCATTCTTACCTAATGTAACGTCATGCCACATAACGCCATGCTACATATGGCCCCATGCCGAGACGAAACAAGCCAAGTCAAGGCAACCCAAGCCATGCCATACCACGACAGTTAAAGCCGGAACTGTCCGCCAAGCCCGCCTTTAACCATTCTGGCATTACATTCGAGTGACAACAGAACTTAATAGCCGATCGGCTCATTTCGGAACTTCATTCGTTTTTATCGTAGTCATCCTGAATTTTTTTTATCTCCCAAAAGGGGAATGCAGTTACTATGGCAACATTATACGCACACATTGACAAACTATCTATGTCTCGATTGCGGTTTCACGGCCCCTTGGTCTATTTGTTTCTCTGTCTACGGTTTTTATACAAAAATGTTGCAATGGCAACTGAATAACGGACGAAATTATGTGTCCATGACAACGGAAAATAACAGTTGTGAATTGGAAAAGTATTAAGATATAAATATACATTCGATTATTCATATATTGTTATTATGATTACCTTCCCGTTTCACTAGTATTATAGAATAAAGTGAGTTTCTTGGATAGAAGACGTAGATATTAAACAAAGATCACGGGAACAAATCCGACCAAGCACCTCTAAGTTTACATGTGTTTTCTTTGTGCTTATTTTCATCTCGTGAGTCATAAATCAGGTGAAATTTCTGTCACATTTATAACCAATTCTTAGTGTAGAAGGAATTTGAAATAAACTCGAAACCGTCTCATTAAGAACATAGAAAGCATTTTTAAATATTGTGTTTCTTGCCGGTTTTTATCGGTAGAATCTATATTCCGAAACGGTGGTAGCTACATTTATTACAATATTGAATTACGATTCAAAAGTACCTGAATTGTTCCACTTGAATAAAGAATAATTTGATTTGATTTGCGACTATAAAGTATGCTTAGGCTTCTATGTATCGTAATAAGAAAACACTAGAAATCGTATTTCTAGTTATTGCTATTACATGTGCAGTAATCCAGTCTTCCTTGAGACTGGCCACCGTGGCAGAAATCAGCCAGGATATCTGTCTCATCCAGTCTTTAAAATTATATGGAATGTTGAAATTAATGTCCTATTTAACAAAATCTAATATATAAAAATCTCGTGTCACGGTATTCGTGGTCGAACTCCTCCGAAACGGCTCGACCGATATTTATGAAATTCGTTATGTATATTTGGGAGGTATGAGAATCGATTGTAAAGTATATTTCATACCGCTAGGTGTTAAGGTGTCCCTGTCCAGAATTTTTTTTTCTAATGTTTTGACATTTTTTTAATTTTGTATTTTATTTGGATTTAGCGTCAAAAAATACATATCACCCCAAATTTTCACCCTTCTAACCTATCAAGACATTTTTAATCACATTTAAAAATTTGCAAAATATTTAACGATTTATTTAATTGATAAGAAATATAAACGTGTTTTATTATATTGAAAAGGTTGATAAAATACTAAAAGATCAAATATATTATCGGTATACCGTTTTTATCAGTAAATAAAACAGTTTGGTCTATTTGTGTGTGCGTTACAGTGAAAAATGACAGCAAATCGCAAGGGGGCCCATTTGGCCCGTCGAACTAATAAATCATCAAGCATGCGTAATAATAGAGCAGAAAACCAGACGAACAAATCCAACCAAAGGAATGTCACTAAACCGAAATTGTAGCAAGTGTAAATAATGCAATCTTGAAAAATAATTTAATAAATCATGTAATTTAATTCAAGTTTACATACATTACATACATTACTGGTGGTAGGGCTTTGTGCAAGCTCGCCTGGGTAGGTACCACCCACTCATCAGATATTCTACCGCAAAACAGCAATACTTGATATTGTTGTGTTCCGGTTTGAAGGGTGAGTGAGCCAGTGTAATTACAACCACGAGGGACATAAAATCTTAGTTCCCAAGGTTGGTGGCGCATTGGCTATGTAAGCGATGGTTGACATTTCTTACAATGTCTAAGGGCGTTTGGTGATCACTTACCATCAGGTGGCCCATATGCTCGTCCGCCTTCCTATTCTATAAAAAAAATCAATAAAGACATGATGCGAGTGTTTACTATTGACAGTATAATCAGATAAATGATAGTATAATCATATGCTCAGCGTCAAAAAACTATAGAAAAAAAAAACAAAATCAATGACCGTTATTTATCAAGCTATTATAACAATATTTAATTTATAATAGACTGTTTTGATTGTTTGAAACTTCTAAAGACATTTTTGATGTTTAATTTATTGTTTAAATTACTTTGATAAGATCATTATTCTGAATCAAATTTAATTATTTAATGCAATAAGTAAAACTTAATTTCATTTGAATTTTGTTAGCAGCGCCACCTTTGAATAGACTATGTTTGTTTATATAGTTTGTGTGAAATAAATCATCTGGAGTTGTGTAAAATATTATATATTTCAAAGAATATTTAGCAGTAATTAATTTTTTTTTGTTTTAATAGAAAATGTTACCTGCTAATAATAGAATCGATTGAACGGATATGGCTGAGGGTGACTATTTACCAATATTATAAAGGAAACAAATAACGGACCACTTTATTCAAAAGTTCTGTCTCATAATGTGGGACGAACGTACGATGAGCCTAAGAAATAATAAATAAACGCATGAAAAAATTCGCAGGGTGGTGCTTTTTGCATATACGTATAATGATAATCAATAAGTCGCAGGGCCAAACGATGTCTATTTGTGGCTTAGATTTAAGCACACCATGTTTATCACACGGACAAACCATCGAGCTTATTTGTGTTGGCTAAAGACGGACTGAAATTAATTAACTGCTTTAAGATAAAAATATATTACTTTTTCACTTTACATTTAACTTTTAATCAAACAATGGACATACCATTACATTAATGAAATACATTGAATTGAGAAAATGAATGGTTGGTGTTTTTTTGTTTTTATCGGCGGTTGTCGTCTACAGCGCTCCTTTCCTTTTTCTGTCAGAGATCCCGACACTTACAATAAATTCGTAACTTTTTATTTAAAATCCTAAATATTCAGTAAATATAATTTATATGGCAGAACAACGTTTGCCGGGTCAGCTAGTTACTTATATAGAAACTTTATTTTTTTTTTTTTTTTTATAGAATAGGAAGGCGGACGAGCATATGGGCCACCTGATGGTAAGTGGTCACCAACGCTCATAGACATTAGCATTGTAAGAAATGTCAACCATCGCTTACATATCCAATGCGCCACCAACCTTGGGAACTAAGATTTTATGTCCCTTGTGCCTGTAATTACACTGGCTCACTCACCCTTCAAACCGGAACACAACAATATCAAGTATTGCTGTTTTGCGGTAGAATATCTGATGAGTGGGTGGTACCTACCCAGACGAGCTTGCACAAAGCCCTACCACCAGTACACAAAGCCCTACCACCAGTAAATAGAAATTAACTAAGCTGTGCAGTCCTATTTGTAAACATTTAGGCCAAGCAGAAATTCATGAAGGCGGTACAACATTAAAAGCAACTATATAATAAATTACACGATTAAAATTAATATTAATGTAATTATATAATGGAATGAACATTTTGCAACAATAATTAATTAAATCATAAATTCAATCGCGACAAATCAATTCAATAAAAAGATATATTTTATTAACATACATAGAATATAATTTAACTAAAAATGTTGTAATTAAATCTGGGAAAATTATAAATTAGATCAATATCATAATGAAAATTAAATTTGCTTTAAGACCTTATAATAATGCTTATATCCAATTAATAATATTAACATCAGTGAGTCGAGGTCCTCTGGGATAGGACACATTAATTTGCTCTTCCAATTTAATCATATTACGTAACATCATATATAATAGGTACTTGTCAGATAAACTAATTTGACGTTAAACTGACTGATCATTATTCGGTGATAGCTGATGACAAAATATTTGGCCAATGAGCGATCAGTATTTAATTATATTAATTGATCTGAGCTAATGAGCTGTCTAAGCTAGAAATAGAGAATGCACCTGTGTTTTGCGCACACACTTGTGTACTATAATAAGTCCTGCGCAGTTGGCTAATCTCTCTCGAGATTGGCCGCCGTGGCCGAAATCGGTCTGGAGGACCTTATATTGTTCATCTGACATTGTTATTCATTTCAGACACAAACGGATAGTCTATTTACTCTTCAATTATCGAAAATGTTGTATATTAGTAATGTTGTTGTTATTATTGTTGTTATTGTAAATAGGTGTAATATTTAATCAATTAGTTGTGCAAGACTTTGAATACTAAAATAGAAATATTTAACTATTTCGACAAACTACGATTACATCATACAATAAGAGCTTTTAAGCTATACAGGCTTAGATTACACGGGTTTCATGTTGCGTGTAGAGTTTGTATTGTAAATTGTAATAAACACACAATATGTTTGTATCCACAGTGTTGAAGCACAGGTGGCAATTTATACAGTAACAGCCTGTTAATGTCCCACTGCTGGGCTAAGGCCTCCACGCTGCTCCAATGCGGGTTGGTACATTCTTAACCAATTCGCAAGCAATGATCGGTGCGTCTATTGCGAGTTTTTAACTTATTCGATAGCGTTGACCTTAACTGCAATTTGTATACAATGAAAACAGCGCCATCTAGTGACAATAATCAGAATTCTATACATTTGAATTCGTGGCAAACATCGGAGTGGCAAACATCGAGTGTATTAAACACTAATAGAATCTTATCTATTACTTTCATGTTTTTAATTCTAAATAAATATACATACATTAAAAAACTGTAAATAATTAGCCTTTATGATTAGCCTTTATGCGTACAATGTAACGCATGTCAAGCATCTGCGTTTCTTCGAGAAACAGGAACTTTGACAGGGGTCGAATAAATTAACCATTTGTATGTACAGAACAACAATTTAATACCACGGGATGCTGTTTTCATACAATTTTTTTAAATAAAGAATTTATCATGTCTTTGTCGAATATCTTTTAATATTTTCTCTCTAATCAACATTTCAGAAATGCCGAGATGGCTCAGTGGTAAGAGCTCGTGAATCTTAACCAATGATCTTGGTGCCAAACCCGGGCAAGCACCACTGAATTTTCATGTGCTTAATTTCTGATCATAATTCATCTCGTGCTTTACGGTGAAGGAAAACCACGTGAGGAAACATGCATGTGTCTAATTTAACTGAAATTCTACCACTGTGTATTCTACCAACCCGCATTGAGCAGCGTGGTGGAATAAGCTCCAAACCTTCTCCTCCAAAAGGGAGAGGAGGCCTTAGCCCAGCATTGGGACATTCAAAGGCTGTTACGAGTACATTTCAGAAAGTCAAATTGATTTTGACGACGCCGTTTAATAAACCGTACTGTTAATTAAATAATTTTGACCAGACTTTCAGAAATTGAACTATAAAATCGTTGATAAGGGTTGGAACGCACACAAGCCTCTATTTTAGTTTGAACAAGTTTTCTCTTAGAACTATTGTAGCCGTTGTTTTCTAAATTTCCAAACCCGTATAATGTTTTTTTTTTGTTACCGATGCTATAATTAAAATAATTATTACAAATTATATGTTTGTTCCGTTTGCAGTTGATACTCTTGGACCTTGGAGTAAGAGTGCAAAAACTTTCATCAAAAATATTACACTCCTCATTGCCTCTACTGGTGTGTGGTTCATTTTTCACCCAGAGAGTCGGAATTGCGATTCAAATGGGAAATACTGCTAGCATTCTTGCCACCATTCCACACAGTTACTATTTGTATAATACCCGTCTTTATTGACGGGTATTATACAAATCGTAAAGTAATCGTATTGCACATCGACCATTGAAAAGTGACAAATTTTATTTTAGGCTTTTAATGTGAATAAATATTATATTGCAATTACAAATTAATTATAATAACAATAATAATATCCTGGGACATTTCAAATTAAGCTTGTACAGGCCTTATGGAAATCAGACAACTTATATACTACATATAGTATTTTTCTTTTGTAAATACATACTTATATAGATAATTACAACCAGACTCAGGACAAACAGACATGTTCATGCACACAAATAGCTGTCCTGGACGGGAATCGAACCCACAACCTTCTGCGTGGAAGGCAAGCATCCACCAGCCACGCCAACCGGCTCGTAAATTATTATTAAACAAACGACAATTAGGGCGAATAAAAAAAATACTGCATAAAGCAACACAGCAGTTATCTTGAGAGATCGTGGCAATGTAAATAACTATAAATGTAAACTAAAAACAATAATATTATATAATATGATTAAACATGTTTCAAAATTATAACCATTACGTATTTGATTTTATAAGGACTAAATTTATTTAAGCCGATAAATATCGCGTACGACGAAGAGAAAACGTTTGTGTACAATACTGTCGAATATTGTAGGAAATGTTAAAATATTTTCTTGCATTTTGTTTACATTGGTTTTTATGTTTCTATCACTCTGACCTCTGGGATACCTCTTGGATGTTTGCTACACTTGAGACATATGACATATTAACTGGCATTTTATAATGCTTTGCTTAGCAACACTGAATACTCAATAGAAAGTTTCAGAACCAATCCTTAAGGGTAAAGTTGAGCACAAGTTATCTTCAAATTGTCTATTAACTCGTCTGCCTTTCTAAAATGTAATGAAGAGAGAGACAAAAGTAAATATATCAGTTTTGTTTATATTTACGATTGATTACAGCGACTTCTTATAAAAAGTTAAATTACTTTGATTCAAATGCCCGTTTCAATCAAATAAGTAACAAACACACGCAATTATTTATACGCCGAAGTTTAATTATAACCCTTGTAATATTAAAAAGTGAATCGAGCGCAAACATCATTTAATTTGCACATAAATAGTGTGTAATAAAATCATATTACAACCTATTAAATAATAAACTATTTTATTGAGACACCTTAAAAACGAGTGCTTACTATAAAGTCTACAAAACAGAAATATTGGTTAGAAAAAATACAAATATGCGATATAGGTCTGTTGGTTACTGTTGTTTGTCTATTACGAAATTTATGTACTAACCATCGAAACTGATACACATACTGTCCAGATGTAAAATCCTAGTAAAACTGTATTAACTAAAATAGATCAAACCATTTCAATTGTTTATGGGACGCCATTGTGTTGTATTGTTGGGCCATTTTTTTTTATTGGCCCAACACGGAGTTTAATGCTAAAACGAATCTCGGGATCTCTTATAAGCTAGGTACTAAGCCAACAAGGCAATCTATAATCAATACGAAACAAGATTGACTCAACTGTATTTATTTATAAGCGTAAATAAAAAAAAAAACAACTTTTTCTTAGAGGCTGACTTAGCCACTAATTTACTTATAGAGATTGGATTACTGAGATCCAGATTTTGCACCAGGAAAATTATGTATTTATCATGTATAAATGTGTTTAGTTTGGCAGCGTTCACTTACGAAGCAACAAAAAATTTCTCTCCGACAATGTTATATACTAAGTTATGTCTCCAAATATAATGTAATATGTTTACATACTTTACTGTCTTAGTTGATCCTGAAACTTCATATAATTACACGAAAGCAACCATAGTTACGACATTAATAGTTTTTACGTGAATTTGAAAACAAAAAATACAATGACACCCAATAAAGTATGTTTTTTTTCTGTACTAATAATGCCTGCACACTATGTACTTTAAAGGAGGATTAATATACTACTTATAAAAAAAAAGCATAGATAAAAATAAAGTTTCGTAATTATACTCTAACTCGTTTACATTGATAGATATTATAAAATATAGTTTAAGAAAATAAAACAAAATGCATTAAAGCACTAAAATATCAAAACATTTACCACCATTTACTTGATGGGGCTGTGTGCGCCAGCTCATTTCCTTAAATACCAACCGCTCATCAAATATTTCACCGTCAAACAGCAATGCTTACAATAAGGTGGTCCATTTTCCAATTTCACTACGTATTTGATATTTAAAAAAAAGTGAAAATGATCTTTAATTAGTTTTCGATCGCTTACTTTTTGTCAGGTGTCCTTTCTAGGTTCAAGATCATCTTTATTCTAAATTTATTCAAAATCAGTTTAGTAGCTTAGCAAAGTCGTAACAAACTTTAACTCGTTACTGGTGGTAGGGCTTTGTGCAAGCCCGTCTGGGTAGGTACCACCCACTCATCAGATATTCTACCGCAAAACAGCAATACTTGATATTGTTGTGTTCCGGTTTGAAGGGTGAGTGAGCCAGTGTAATTACAGGCACAAGGGACATAAAATCTTAGTTCCCAAGGTTGGTGGCGCATTGGCTATAAGCGATGGTTGACATTTCTTAGAATGCCAATGTCTAAGGGCGTTTGGTGACCACTTACCATTAGGTGGCCCATATGCTCGTCCACCTTCCTATTCTATAAAAAAAAAAAAAGAAGAAAAAACTAAAATAGACTAAAATAACAAATTAAAATAGTTTAAATTATACTCTATATATTATTATTTTTTTATATTTTCCGGTCGAGTGGAATATAGTTTACCATAATCCACCCGGCGGTATCGTAGGACTAAGGGAATTTATGATAAGCACATTCATCGATCGATCACATAAGCGTATTAACCACGCGTAGCGGAAAACTAATCAACCAACATAAGCATTCTTAAGAAGGGTGAGCGTCAGGCAACAGCCGTCCGTAGCCAGAACTTTTTCTGTGGAATTTCGACCTGTATACTCTTAATAAATGCGATAACGGCAAGCAAATGTTGAAATTTGAATGAAGAATAAAATATTCGCCTTCAATGGTAATTAACTTTTTTATGTAAGAGGGGGTAAACCGGCATTAGACTCACCTGGAAAGTAACTATCACCGCCGCAAGTAACATCACCATGGACATCTGCAACACTGGACAGCTTGCAGGTGCATTGGCGGTTTACACATAATTCTTATTTTAATTTTAATACTATTTTATTAAAAGGTGAATAACAATCTATAACCGTCCACTGAGAAATAGCGTCTTATAGGTATGGAACTCACATGAACGCGCTGATCCATTGCGGCTTGGTGGTTTATTCACTTTATTTACGGTTAAAATAGTTTAAAAAAAATTAAAAGTAGTATGTATGTATATTTATTTATACGTATATCTGTATTTCTTTAATAAGCAGTAGCCACAATCGTGGCTCTGCCTGTGGATGTTTGCTTGAGATAACAAGTTTTTTATTAGGTAGTCGTAAAAACTCTTTCAAATTAACTCTAATTACCCAACTTTTATGAATTTATTAAGCCAAACGGACCATATAATATTATTTTTTCTATAAATGTTCCTGCTGTTTAAGTTAATATACATAGGTCATTTAACAATTTTAAATTTGGCTTTATCAAACCCTTTGAGGTAGGAACCATACACTCATTACATATTCTATCGCCAAATAGCAATACCGAGTATTGTTTCTTTTCGGTTAGAAGGGTGAATGAGCTAGTGTAACTACATAGATATAATATTTGCATGCCCAAGGTTTTCTCTCGTTGGCGATGTAAAGTATGGTTAATAGTCTTTATCATTGTAACATCAGTTGGCCCACCTACCAGTACGCTTACAATTAAAAAGAAAATTTAGAAAACATACTATTATCATATAAAGACATTAAACAATGTTTTGTAGGTTTACTAAGCTTTACTAAACAGTAAAAAGTCAAAATGTATTAAATTCAGTACTCCCAACGTGAAATTTGTAAAAACGAATGTACTTTTAAATGGGGAAGCTTTAAATGCTGTAGAAGCAACAGAATTTCTTGGTATCACCATAGATTCTAAGCTTCAATGGGGCCCTCATATTAATAAATTGGCAAAAAGACTCGGCTCTGCAGCTTTCGCAGTAAAAAAAATTAGAATGTTGAGTGATGTAGATACGGCTCGCCTAGTGTATTTTAGTTATTTCCACAGTATAATGTCTTATGGCATTCTACTCTGGGGTAATGCAGCCGATATTAATACGATTTTTGTACTGCAAAAGAGGGCTATTCGTGCAATTTATAACCTGGGCCCTAAAGATTCACTTAGATGTAAATTTAAAGAAATTAAAATAATGACTGTCGCTTCTCAATATATATTTGATAATGTTATGTATGTACGAAAAAACATAAAAGATTTTCCAAAATATTGTGACGTACATACTGTTAACACCAGGAACAAGTATAAACTTACAACCATTATTACCAGATTACACAGGGTTAGTAAGTCTTTTATGGGACAATGTATACGCTTTTACAACAGGATCCCAGAAAACGTTCAAAAATATTAAATTGTGAAATTTAAAAGAATCGTTAAGGAACGTTTGTGTGCTAAAGGATATTACACATGACTTTTTAAATGATTGCACACCCTGGGGATGAAACGATCGCCTCCAGGTTATCTCAAATTAAAAAAAGGTATATATAATTTGGCTAGTGTTGTATATGTATTGCACTTCTTGTAAAGAAATGAGATATAAAAAAAACCCGCTGAGTTTCTTTCGCCGATTCTTCTCAGGTCTGAGGTATTTATTTCCGAACCGGTGGTAGATTTATGACAATCAATAAAAAATTGTAACACTTCTATATTGAATAAAGATTTTTGACTTTGACTTTGACTAATATAATTTAAATCTTAACCATATGTATTTATCTAAACTCATAGTATAAATGCGAAAGTAACTCTTATAAATAAGTCTGTCTTTCTGTAACGGTTTACAGCTAAACTATTTATTTGGTATTTTCAGTAGGTTAGAAATGTTAGTCACCAGTTCCAATCTTTGCATCAAAACCGTGCCACTTGCGATATGTCATATATTGTTTTATTTCTACATATTTAAACACTTCTGAGGTGAGTTGATACATAAATTACATTCAATAGTCAATATGTTACGTGGCTCGATATTTATTTTTATCAATTTGTTCATATTTTATTCAAAAACTGAACATAGACTGTCAATGTACTGGGTGACCTGGGTCGAATCCTAATGTGATTCGAATTGCTTAAAAGCTTTGTTTCATTAATTTAAATATAGTTCTTGCTTTCTAATATTATTTTATTGCTAATTAAGCAATAATTTTCCATATTCTGACACTTTAAAAGTTAACTTTAATAACCTCAATTGTCTAGGTTATTACTTGGTTTTATTAACTTTTTTTTCTTTGTACTTGTGTCTAGGGCATTCTTAGGATCTTCTTAGTGTTCGTGTCAGATATGTAATAAGTTGTTTTGTTCACAGGGAGTGTTTATTTTTCTATAATTTTATATATACTTTGTATAATGCATTACAAAGTAATATAATATTTTTCGGTGGACTCAACCGAGGAATTATTGCTGATTTAGAGCTGTTGGAGGCTCTGCTGTTTTATGGAGGAGAGGCTGCTTGTCCGGTGGCCTGCTGTTGCTGCTGGTGCTTTTTGCTGCTTCGCACTGTTTTTATTTATTTACTCGCTCATTGTGACAATGCGTTCAGGGTTTACAATATCCTGTTTATCTATTTAAATCTATCACTTAATTTTAACCGATGCCAACTCACTTACAGCTTACTCACTTATAATATTTTATTGTATTAATGTTAACTTAATTGACCAGATACTGTCAACGGCCCACCCCCTGATTTTTATGTTGTAAATTTTATAAATAAAATTTTATAATCTTTATGACAAGTTTTAATAATGTGACAGTCTTGGTGGAACGAACCCCATACACACGAGAACCCCATGACAGTGTATACGAAACTTCGATAAACTATACCATTAGTAGTATTGAAGATATGAAATAAATGATATTTATAATTTACAATACATAGGAAAAATACAGGTAATTAATTAACCTGTACTATAAAACCGTTTACAATGTTCACATTCCTCTGTGAGAGACTGGTCCATACTAGTTATAACTATTTTACAGATTACCAGGCTCCCACTCACACGGACCGGTTCAGGTGTACTGGTAGGGCTTTGTGCAAGCTCGTCTGGGAAGGTACCACCCACTCATCAGATATTCTACCGCAAAACAGCTGTACTTAGTAGTGTTCTGTTTCGGTTCGAAGGGTTAGTTCCCAAGGTTGGTGGCGCATTGGCGATGTAAGCGATGGTTAACATTTCTTACAATGCCAATGTCTATGGGCGTTGGTGACTCAAGTAATTTAGTTGTAATTTCTAGAATAAAGTGCTGTCTATTTATATTTTCAATGAACTATTTATATTCATGTTAACGTTATATTTATGTGTTCATTATCCCATTCTTTGTAGTTTTTACGTGATAATATTTCAAGTGTGGCAAGCCTGAACCACGCTATCAATATTTAATCTGTACCTATTGCTATATACACATATCTTCTGTACCAATTAACAGAGCTAAATTGCTATTCTTTCGACTTAATTTTGCCAGAGAGAATTAAGTATTAAGATAATGTTTTCTGGGTCAATAAAAGCCTAATAGACGTAATAACAATTAATTAGTTATTCCGTCGATTGTTGAGTAAAATAAAATGTTTTTCATACGCATATGTATTATTGATTAAAAACATGAAATGTGCGTCATAGAAAAGTATCACGAAGTACTCTTCAATTTTCACATTTTTTCTCGTAATTCTTTACGTTATTGAGATAAATAATGTAGGTATAATCCTATTTGAAGTAATATTATAAATACGAAATTGAGTTTGTTTGTTACGTTGCTGATATCTTAATTACTCAACCGATTACCTTGAAATTTCTCATGTTATAAGGGATACGGGAAAAGACACAGGAGTACCTGCACAACTGCCGTCCTCCAGATGCTTGCGGGCGTAGTCTTGGGCGGAACAAATTAATTATATTTAGATATAAACAAGCGCAGACATTGGCGTTTTTTTGTAAATCCCTTTCCATAACTTTAATATAAAGCATATTCAAGATTTGCCGCTTATTTCATTTTCTTTTCACAATAGATATCATTCGCATGTCAAGAGTACTTGAAACATAATATGTTTGCGTCTAAAATCGTAGTCGAGAATACTACGAAAAAATTGTTATTGCCTTTTATAAAAATCTAATTAAAATGAACACTCTTCGGAATAATTTGTACAGCATAGACAACAAGAAACAATCATGCGTAAGCGATTCCGTGATCCCCCACAATAGACGCTTTGAGTACCGCTGGTATTTTAATGGGTATTCTGGTGCACTCAGCGCCGCTGAGTCCCACTTACCCCTCCACTTCATGTGGGGGAAACGCGTCAATGTGTTTTTCTAGCGAGAAAGATAAGGATTAAGAAAAAAATCGAAATTAAATATACATTGCAGATAGAATCAGCATAGAAATAAGATCGCGTATCCGCGATATATAAGAAGGCTAAGGACGCGCGAGTGAAATATGAAATTTTGGTCTTATTATACGTCATCTTAAGTAGAGTATACTCTAGTTATGCTACTCAGACGTGAGAAATCTTCCTCGCACATTTATTATTTATACAGTTTAGCTGTTTGCAGTTTCACCCGTTATCAATTTGGATTATACAATATATAAACATGCTTGATTACATGTTATAAAGAGAAAGCTAAGTGATTTAATTGAATACTTCCGCATAAAATTTTTGTGGTCATACGACCACAAAATTTCTGTATCCTCCTTCAATAAACGACTTATTATTTTATGCATCAATAATTTCTCCTTAAAATAATTTGCGTTTTAAACAAACTGTCCGACTATTAACTGATCGATATTGACATTAAATCGCTAAAAGAAACAATCCCAATAACTTATATTATCAATATTATATACAGTAGTATTATTTACATATCAATTACATTGGTCAATATTTTAATATTTATACAGTTATAGTCACGTGGTATTCTTACCTATAAATTTAAATCCTATTTTTTGTATCTGTATTCATATACGATCTTACGTATAAAAAAAAACAATCGAAAATTGATATTATTCGTATATCGTATCGATATATGTTTAGTTTGATAACTCATTTTCACTGGTGGTAGAGATTTGTGCAAGCTCGTCTGGGTAGGTACCACCCACTTATCAGATATTCTACCGCAAACAGCAATACTTGGTATTGTTGTGTTCCGGTTTGAAGGGTGAGTGAGCCAGTGTAATTACAGGCACAAGGGACATAACATCTTAGTTCCCAAGGTTGGTGGCGCATTGGTGATGTAAGCGATGGTTAACATTTCTTACAATGCCAATGTCTAAGGGCGTTTGGTGACCACTTACCATCAGGTGGCCCATATGCTCGTCCGCCTTCCTATTCTATAAAAAAAACATGATATCGTAGCATATCTAAATAACGTTCCTTTGTCATTTTTCAAATCTACTTTTTGCAATTTGTATACACTTAGTAGCAATTTGTCGTCCAATATGTACCGTCGATTGAGATACAAATATAAAATTCTAGTTACACACATAATATCATCAGTAAACAACATCATAAATCATAAATCGTAAACAACATCTAGGTGTGGTTATTTAAACAATGTTGTGTCTTATTCTTTCGAATGTCTAAACAGTGATGAAAGAAAGAGAGAAAACAATTTTAAACTAATTATTTTAATTTAGTTAAGTAAAAATAACTTAGTAATTTATATTAAAACGTTTATTCATCGAATACAAGCATTTATTATGAACTATTCAAATAATTTTCCTATAAAAACTTGAAAGCTAATTCCATCAATTCATCAGGCTATTTGATTTAATATAACAATTTTTCCTAAAGCTAAAATGGTAAAAATAAAACTATATATATATATATGATATATATATATATATAAAGTTTTATTTTTACATTACATATATATATATATATATATATATATATATATGTGTATATATATATGGTTTTATTTTCATTATGCATAAATCACCGTTCTTTGTAAGGACTATTTTAGTCAATCGAGACAGATTATAAACATTTGATTTATTTTACAATAAAACGCATATAGTTTTCATAGTTTATAATTTTTAGTTTCGGTTGGTATTGTGTGTTTATAATTTAACCCAAATTGGCCCATAATAAAAACAATTACAATCTGGATATATTTATTATAAACTCACGTTCTATTATTATTCGGTAGCATATATAATAATTTTATTGATAATAAAATCTAGTAAGTTGATAGAATAAACAAGGCTATATGGGTTTTTAAATGTTTGCAGTAATCCTAAACAGCAAATATTACAAATTTAGTAACTTACTCTTTATTGTACACGCAACATTATAAACAAAGATAATATACAACAAAAAACTAGTCTTTTTTAATTATAAAAATAGGAATTAGACCAAAAAGCGATCTCGTGGAGTCAACGTTCGAGTATTAAATGAAATATATATAAAATAAATACTTACATGGTGAATAATCATAATACAGTAAGTTGTAAATACTTTTAAAATGTTTTTCGATAAAATTGCATGTAAACTCACGTGAATTATGTATCGCTAAATAACAATAATAATGTTTTCAAATGATATTTAAATTAAACAATATTTGAGGCAATCTTTCTGTACAAAAAGCAATTACACATGTACACTTCCGAGGGACAGATGTGATTGGTTTTGATATATTTTGTTCACTCATTCATTCAATATAATTCGAGTAACTCATTGCTTACTTACGAAGCCTAAACTAATGAAGTTACTAATAAAATTAACGAACAAATAACAATTACTCTCAAAAGCTCTATTTATAAAGTATTTCTACTTGTACGTTCGAAGTAATAACGAGTTATTGGTTTTGCTAATTAAGCCTGATGAAGGTAAGATTCTTATTTAATATCATCAGATTGTTTTTGATAACTTTGAGATGAGAAAACATAACGAAAGAGGAAGTCGTTCGTTTTATTTTATGTTAAGCACAAAGTTTCATATTCCGTAAAGTCAGTAACGCTTTACCGGGGTATGATATTCCTGTCTGTAGTAAAATTTCGCAAGTATTGACCTTTACAATTAAGAAAAAAAAATATTATCCTTAAAATCATTAATGAATAATTCACATTAATACAAAATAATAAAGATATTAAAAAACGTTGAAGTTATCTGACAGGATATATATAGTATATTTGGTTGTGTTTTATGAACACGCTAATTAATTGGTAAAAAAGAGCAACTAAAGAGTTTCTTGTCGGTTCTTTTCGGATAATTCTGAAACGTCATATAATAGGTCATTTTTTATTTTATGTATAAATAGCCGTTCCATCGTTGCTCCGTAGGTTATAGCGAGATGTTATATAGCTTATAACCTTTCTCAATAAATGTATTATTTTAGCCCAAAAGTTTTTTTTTTCAATTAAATTAACAGGTATTAAACTAAGATAAACACGTTCGACTTTTACTGATGGTAGGGCTTTATGCAAGCTGGACTACTATCAGTTGGCCCATATACTCGTCCGCCTATCTATACTACAAAAAAAAACTATATAAATACTTTCTTTATAATATAAATACACGTATACCATGTAAAATTAAATCGCTGTACACGTCGTCTGGGTCGTTTTTCGTTTTCCATTCGAATGGAAATTTGTTACAGCAAGCCTTTTTATTGGCCAACATTGAAACATTTTTTACATTGTCCTTGACGATTTCACGACCTATGTTTTAGCGTACGGACAGTTTGACTTACTCAAGATCAATGAAACTATTATAAATCAATCTATCCATTTTTTAATCCTATAATAAAATACATAAATGTTGACAGCCCCTTAGTTTAGAGGCTAGATAAGGCCGCAGATCTTGGGTTCAAATGCCAAGGCAGGCTGATAAAATTTATTGATTCTTTTTGTCGTATATTCACAGTAGCAACCAAGAGACCGGAAGACGAATGTGCACTTGTCCCTCTGAAAGTAATTGGTCCTGCGTTTGAACTCTTTCCGGACGTTTCGAACTGCCGTCCTATAGGATTATGAGAGTGAGTGAATAGAGAGAACTGTATTTGCGCACACACTTGTGTACTATATAATATGTCCTGCTTACTTGACTAATCTCACTTGAAATTGGCCGCTGTGGCAGATGGCAGATTCCAGTTACTTGGAAAAATAAACTTCAAACCAAAGACAGCGGAGAAAGATTTATGGGCTCTTAGTTGAATGATTTAAATATACCTCATCATCATTCAGCCAGTAGCAGTCCCCTGATAACGAGCGCCCTTCGATACCACCGAAAAAAACTCGTTTGATAAATACCATTGAATCGGTAAATCAGAACTTTTGATCTTGAGGTCAAGCAATTTGTCGGTTGAGAACGATTTATTAAGGAATTAATGTTAATATTTTTTTTGAAAAATGTTTACGATTAGATAGATATATTATTACGTTAATTAACGAGGAGCTGGAGGATATGAGAGCTGGTTGATTTAGTTCTATTTGAGCAAAAATCTAGACCTGAATAAGTTTAATGAAAATAGTTTGACACCCAGTTTATTGGCCTAAAACAAGCTATTCCCTTGCAAACTTGATATGCAAAGTGAGCTCTTTAAGCCGTATCTTAGTTTGTTTGTTGATAGGAGTCATTTTTCTTTAAAAGTCTATAGTAAAATCTTGGTATCAAAATATATTAATGCTGCACTATATTTTAAGTAAAGTCAAGTAACTTTAGAACCGTGATGACCTAGATGGATTAAAGAATCTTAAAATCTCAGCCGATGGTCGATGTCGGAACTTATATTTGTCGATAAAGTCGAAACTTATATGTTACGGATGACAATCTGCCACGTGTACTACAAACTCAAAAAGGAGAAAGAAAATTAGACCAGCAATGTGATATTTAAAGTCTGTTACTTTACTTTTATTTTACTTTAAGTATCATTAAACTAAGACCAATGGTTATGATAACCAAATGACAACCAACCCTGCTCTTCCAACACAGAAAATATATCAAACATTCTTTTTGATATACAAAAACGGACTTTAACAAAGCGAGGAAATCGCATGGCACGATGATTGTTCCATATTTTTAAGGATATCGTTGCTTAAATTTTATTTATAGTATAGGAAGGCGGCGAGCATATAGGCCACCTGATGGTAAGTGGTCACCAACGCCCATAGACATTGGCATTGTAAGAAATGTTAACCATCGCTTATATCGCCAATGCGCCACCAACCTTGGGAACTAAGATGTTATGTCCCTTGTGCCTGTAATTACACTGGCTCACTCACCCTTAAAACCGGAACACAATAATACCAAGTACTGCTGTTTTGCGGTAGAATATCTGATGAGTGGTTGGTACCTACTCAGACGGGCTTACACAAAGCTCTACCACCAGTAAAATACTTAGTTTAAAACTACTAAGTACTGTATTATATTTTGACGTGGTTTTATTTATTACGTCTACACATTTGTAATTCATTCGACATTATTGTAAATCATTAATTCTTTCAAAATTCGATAACACGCGTTATCAAAAATAAATATTATAGTCATTTTAAAAATAATTACATAAATGCTTTACTCACCCACATTCAAACTTTACAGGTCCTGCTAAGCAATGTTACTGATTACGTTATTATCAGTAATACTTATCATTCCATACAAACAAATATGTGTCAGTGGCGAATTAACGCATTTCGTAAAAGAAAATCCTTTTCCATGTGCTGGACTAGCTTTTTGTCTTATTTCAGCATGCTCGGTTTAGTGGTTCAGCCGTAATAAGGTAAACAGACTGTGTTCCATTCGCATTTATAATGTTATCATAAGTATGAGAATTTATGTCAAATACTTTTGTATAGTCGGTATACAAAGATCAACAAATGACCTTCATCCTATAAGAACGAAGTCGATAAACTCATCGATATGACTTCTGTTGATCTTTGCTTCACAGAGAGTCGCACAAATAGAAATATAATGTAGTAAATAGGCGCTCAAAGTATTTTATATCTTGTTTACCCCCATCAACAATATTATAAAGTTTTATAGCATTTAGTAAGAAAAACAAATGTTATCCAATAAGGTTAAATTGTTTTTTTAATAGTATTATAATAGCTTTTCTAGAAAAATATTCTAGAAGAAATGTAGTCAATAATCACGTTTGAAACACGTAACGCTGTCAGAACTTGGGTATAACATGTCACCGTTTGAATTTTTATTTGTTCCATCTATTTAATAAAATTTTAAAAAGTTATTGGAATTTTCTGCCGTAAAATTCTCAGTAGCAGCCGTGCCCGTAGTCTGGTGCTTACACTCCCGTGCCTCGAAAAGCACGTGAACTCTGTGCTTGAACTCTTTCCAGTCGTGGGGAATTTTCCGTCTGTCGTGTGGGTATCCGTATGAGAATGGGGGAAAAGAGAGTGACACTTGTGCACAATATGTCCTGCGCAGTTGGCTAGTCTCCCTTGTGAGTGGCCACCGTGACCGAAATTGGTCTAGAGGACATTAATTGTAATTCAAATCTCAAAAATTAAATACTCGTAGATCACAGGCTGTGTAAGCCAATTTCTCTATTACCATGACACCTTTGTCAACTGATGAATTAGAATAATTTTCCCGACTTCTATTTTTCTGACAGATGTTTTAAAATAAATAGATTGATGAATACTTGTTTTTGCTTTACAGTATTAACGATAAAGATAATTACTATTATCTTGTTTTTTTTGTACTTTGACGTATAGTATCTTATGGCGTATTTAGATATATTGTATTATTAGTGATTGCAACCCAAAGGTTACGTTTGGGGCGGCACGGTCAGCACAGTAGTATGGACAAGTTATCCCGTGACGTCCCCCGACCAGACGAAGTGGGTACCGCTGGTTTTTACTGGGTATTACGGCGCCTAAAACCGCGTAAAAAAGGGTGTTATAAGTTTAACGTGTGTAGCTGTGTGTTTGTTCTGCTTAAGCCCTGATGTGATTCTGAAGATCTATGCAGGCGCTTAAAGATCATTACCTTATTTCTTACTTGAAAAGTGGCTTACCAACTTTCACAGGTCCGATTGATTTGAAATTGCTGTCCCCGCGACAACGGTTAAAACTTAAAATATAACTAGGTATTTAGAATAAAATTTATAGGCCAATAAACAAGTTTATTTTTTTATTTTTTTGAGGTTATTTATTTTTTAATTTACAATACAGTAGGAGATACAATAGAGACTTTTTTTTTATAGAATAGGAAGGTTACTTCCTTCTACATGTATGTATGTATATGTATTTATTATGTATATATGTATATGTATTCCTTATATATGTATATATATGACTCTCATTGGTGCTTGAATCTAATATTTCGAGTAAAATCGAAGATCTTGCGAGAAACAATCTATTTATATGAAGACCTATATAAAAAAAATATAATAATTTATATTAAAAAATATTAATAATTATACAAATTAATAATTTTTAAATATGTAAAATGTATACGGATCGAATAATTTTATTTCGATGTAAGGTAATTAATAATTTCATATGACAATGCTGTCGGTAATGAATGAAACAAATTTTCTTCCTCTGATTATGCTTATAAATTTATAATAAAAATAGTGTGTTAATAATTCTACTTTAATAAATTTACTTAGCTTAGATACACATTACAGTTTATTTACATATTTATCATATTAAAATTACGTAAATAATTAAAACATGAATTACTATTGTGCTTGCATATTAAGAAAACAGTAACTCGATGTCTTTTCTTTTTCTTTTTTTTTATAGAATAGGAAGGCGGACGAACATATGGGCCACCTGATGGTAAGTGGTCACCAACGCCCATAGACATTGGCATTGTAAGAAATGTTAACCATCGCTTACATCACCAATGCGCCACCAACCTTGGGAACTAAGATGTTATGTCCCTTGTGCCTGTAATTACACTGGCTCCCTCACCCTTCAAACCGGAACACAACAATACCAAGTACTGCTGTTTTGCGGTAGAATATCTGATGAGTGGGTGGTACCTACCCAGACGAGCTTGCACAAAGCCCTACCACCAGTGAGAACATAGTACATAGAGAACATAGAGAGTCTAACATAAATACAAACAACAAACAAAATTCAATCAATTCAATCAAAAACAAATCAAAGTTTTATAACAAATGTCTGTCTAGTTGTAAAAAATTAAGTCTTATAAATAAATAACAAAGAAAACTAGTAAATTCTTTTAAAAATATAAAAACTAAAAGTATGCATTAAATATGAATTTTAAACAGAGTAAATAAAATCTAAGTGATCCTTGCCGGAGTTTGAAACCGCAATCGTCGGTTAATATTCACGCGTCCTAACCTACTTACCGCCAAGGCAGCTAAATACTAAATATAGATAGATGCAAAAACATTATTATTTTGTAGAAATCACATTAAAAATAGTACATTTATTTTGTTCACATCCATGTTTTAAAAACACGAGTAACGAAAGTGTGTAATTTTGACATTTTATAACGAGTTATAAAGGTGGTCTAAACATGGCTATAGTACGAGTTTTTTTTACTTGTTTGAAATCGTTGACGTTACGTCGATAAGTACGGTATATGGTGAAGTCATTAGAGTAATTTTGTGGAACTAACACTAGGCACACTGCAAGTCATTTCCGTTTATTTCAAGGGACATATGAGATACCGTTTTTAGCCAATTTGTATTGTATTGTAATGAGAGCTCCGATGTATACATAATGTATACTTGATATCTTCATGATTTTGATCAAGGCGGACCGGCTATTATCAAAGCGCAAAGCGTATGACCAACGGATTTATGTGACACTTAAATTATGCTGCTGCTGAGAATTTTGTGTCAACAAAATCAAATTACTTCTTATTGAAATTTAAAATATTGAAAGAAAGGATCTTGAGATCTACAAGCTTATTAACAAGTATATTAAATAAAAAAGCAGTTACAAAAAACGAGAAGAGAGAGGTTTATACATAATTTAAATGCATTACGACATGGTATGTAAGAGCGTATCCTACATTTAATCCCAGGCAATGAATTGCTATCAGAAATCTCCATAAAGCTATGAGACCATTTCCAAAGTTCGCGCGTCCATTTTGTCATCATCACTATAATTGTTCCCTCGAGTCGCTGACGATTGTGCCGGTTAGACTAATGGGCATAGTAACTCTCTCCGTTCTGCAATGGACTGTTACCAAAAATACCAGCGGAGGGTTATTCACGTAGACAATTTTATCAATTTGATCTTTGCTGAAAGTATGTTTTAATCAAGTCATTCGATGAGCAGTCTGATAGAAAAATATAAGCTAGTATAACTGGATAACCAAATAAATTTTAATACCTTTTTCTTTTTTTTAATGTACATTGGTATCTACCAGGGACTTCCGCAGGGGACATTATAAATCAATTCATGCCACGTTTCTTTCTATATTTAAATAGATTACTTGCTTTTGTCCATAGTTCATTTTAAGCTTAAAATCTTAATTTACAATTTAAATGGGGACATAATTTTCTGTGATTTATCGTCGTTCGTCTAACTTTGGTCCATCTGTCATCTTTATATTTGTAAGTGCTTAAATCTTATAACTAAATAACAATCAACTTACTTATTATTATATCAGTAATATTATTATTTCAGTACTTTATTAATATTTATTACGAGCGTAATATTGTGTAATCTACTTCCAAGATCAAATTAATTTTACATTTGTACCGACGCATATATACGTCTCTATATTTATATTATAATAGCTAACCCCGATAGACTTTGTCAAGACAGTGTATAAATAATATCAATAGTAATGGCGGTCTGTTGAACGGTATACAGCTTAAATAAAGTGGATCGTATAAAAAACCTTTTCCAACATAAAATTATACATATATGTATGTGTCAATTTTTATGGTGAGCTGTCAAACAGTTTCGAAGTCTATTTATATCAGATACCAACATCAATAAGATATTCGTGTTGTTTGCATTTGAAACACATAGACCTTGGTGTAAAAAAAAAATGTCATATAGCGACCCCTGGTGACACAAGAGTTCGTTCATTTTTCGCAAGGAATTTGCGATTTTACGGGAAAATGCTGATAGCATTCTTGACATCATTACACGTAGTCCTGAATTACAGTAGTAATTTTTTATTTTTACCTGTATATATTGAATATATAATAAAAATATATAATTATCTTACGACAACATTATCTATTATCACTTCTTAACAAATATTTAAATTTGTCATTTCATTCGTATAAAGATAAAGCTTATTATTTATTTATTTTTCTTCAGATCAATCCAAAAAACATTATACGGGAGTTAATATATTATTCTTTAATTATTTATTTTCCTTTTAATACAAAAAGCACACGGTCGTTATCAGTTACGGTTAATATTCAATTCTCAAATTTCATCCCGCATGGAATAAATCTTTTCATATTTATTTCATTTGCTTATCGAAAGCCTTTTCCGTTTCAATGTTATGTTTTAAAATTTTATGGAGTGAAGTTAATTTTTTTATAAAGATTATATTTTTTTCATATAGAATAGGTAGGCGGACTAGCACATGGCCCACTTGATGGTAAGTGATCACCAACGCCCATAGACATTGGCATTGTAAAAAATATTAACCATCTTACCAATGCGCCACCAACCATGAGAACTAAACTTTTGCAAGCTCGTCTGGGTAGGTACCACCCACTCATCAGATATTCTACCGCAAAACAGCAATACTTGATATTGTTGTGTTCCGGTTTGAAGGGTGAGTGAGCCAGTGTAATTACAGGCACAAGGGACATAAAATCTTAGTTCCCAAGGTTGGTGGCGCATTGGATATGTAAGCGATGGTTGACATTTCTTACAATGCTAATGTCTAAGAGCGTTGGTGACCACTTACCATCAGGTGGCCCATATGCTCGTCCGCCTTCCTATTCTATAAAAAAAAAAAAAAACTAAGGAGTTATCCCTATAGACCTTTGTGCACTGTTACACTGGCTCATTCACTCTTCAACCCGGAACACAACAATAACTAAGTACTGCTGTTTTGCTAAAGAATATATGAGTGAGCGGTACCTACCCAGACGAGCTTGTACAAAGCCCTACCACCAGTTAAAAACTGGTCCTTAAGTTTTTGTTTTTTATTACTATTAGTTCTGATACCTAAAAGAATCCCCCTTAAAGATTTATGTATAAGTTTTCTATTGTTTATATTTTAATATGTATGATAATTATCTTGAATGAAATGTTTACATTTGGCAAAGTCTGCGGTCGATGAAAATTGATTACAATGTTTCTGTCTGTAGGTTCAACAGACATTTTGTTATTTCACAACGCTTATATAAACATATTACAAGTTATATACATAACGACTACAATACAGTATCTAATAATGAACGTCGAATTCTTCCTTTGTATATATTTAGATTATAAAAATCAAAGGGGATTATGTTTCGTTTCACAAATTGAGTTTTAAGCTTCAAGGAGGATCATGGAAAAATAAGTCTTATTTTTCGTGAAAACTTTTCATATAATTATGACAACGAAAATGAGCAGAAGGAAAAAGATTTTTTTTTTTTCTACGAAAGGATTGTCAATATTATTTTATAGAATATTTAACAAAATACGAACTCCTAATAATCTGCCCTTAAAATTAAGTTAAAGTCATTTTTAAAGTAGATCTTGCAAGTACTTTTGACCTTTTAAAAGTCGCTCCCTTTAACCTCGAATTAAGTCACTGATGCCTCACGAGAGCTGAATCAATTTGAGTGTTTAACTTAAGACAACACATGGTTTCGAGAGCTTACCAAGAGTAATTTATGTAACACACAGTAACAGCGTGTGAATGTCCCACGGCTGGGCTAAGGCCTCCTCTCTCGTTTAAGGAGAAGTTTTGGAGCTTATTTCACCACGCTACTCCAATGCGGGTTGGTGGAATACATACGTGGCAGAATTTCAGTGATATTCAACACATGCAGGTTTCCTCGCGATGTTTCCTTCACCGTCAAGCACGAGATTAATTATAATATCAAATTAAGGACATGAAAATTCAGTGGTGCTTGCCCGGGTTTGAACCCACAATCATCGGTTAAGATTCACGCGTTCTTACCACTGAGTCATCTCGGCTTCTTTTTATAATTTGTAATTTATGTGCAAGCGATCTATTGTTCTCCGGAGCCGTTAACGTATATGAGGAGAAATTAACATTAAGAGGACAGATTTCAGTTTGCGCACAAAAACTAGCAATGGTATATATGTACTCCTTTGCTTAAAATTATAACATTATTTTTTAATATTAATTTTATTTTAGTTGCCGTCTCAACAATGAATTATTTGTAAAGATTTGATTGGTTTATGATTATTAATGTGATAATATTTTGTTTAAATAAATAAATAAAGTATTGTGCAACTGTATGTCTTCCTAAAAATAAATAAATAAATTCTTATTAAATATCATTAACCCCAAGCTCTGCCCTTAAACAGGGTTATTCGGTCGAGTACAAATTGCCAAATATCTCGATTATCGGGTAATAAGCTGATACGTGACCCTCCACTAACATTAAACAATAAAGGACCACATTTGCGTCGTACATAGATAAATATATTTTTTTAAATACTCACCAAACAAGAGCAGCAATAAGTCACTTACAGCCAAACTGAATAAATAATAGTTGGTCGCGGTGTGTAGCCCCGGATTTCGCACAATTACGACACATACACACACGTTACCTACCACCCCTGTCAAAAATATAACCACGAGTACTACACTAAGCGGCACGATTTCGTTTAATGGTAATCTACGCGAACCCATCAACCACCATAACATTTCCTCTTCACTACAATCAAAGTATGTTAAATTATTACATCTGTTGTAAAAGTCTTCGTATGTCTCATTTAAACGGAGATATGATTCCGATTCCATAGCTTCCAAATTTAAAAGTTCATAAATGAATCTTTTATTAATCAAACCAGGCAAAACTCTAAAAAAAGAAATCCAAGTATCACAATACCACACAACTGACTATAAGAGCAAATACGAAATTTAAAAATAGTTTTTAAATTAAGTTTTTAATACATTTTTTACAAATATGTACTCGGTTCATGGAAGCTTAAGGGTTAAACTATCAAACAGACAATGATTTTTTATCATAAATAAATAAAAAGTAAAACTATTTTAATTCAAATTATTTAACTGGATTAATTTTATTTATTTTGAAACTTTAACTGGCCAAACATTATAGTTTAAAAATCGAATCGTACTAGTTTCCAATAAATTTATGGATACGTCTATCTTGTGCGAGATTCCCGCGCACACTGATGGAATATGGATAGGATCGGAAAAACATGGAAGGCTGCAAGGAACATAGATAGAATTTTCTCTTGATTGCTTTTACCCTATATTAATAAATTTAAAATTTAAAGCTTGTAAAATGAAACAAGTGTTTTGGACTATAATATATAAAAGTAATGTTTTAACATAAAATAAAATACCGGAAAATAGAATTAATTTGCCCTATGGTAGTGTCGCACAGCTTTGGCGGAAAAGCATTTTCGATAATGTGTCACTCATTCAATGCGATAATCCCCAAATCTGTGCTGTAAGAATAATGTTAAATAGTATATCGGTACTAACTGTGAGTGTGTATATGCCAACGGATGAAGCCAATAACTTAATAGATTTTATGGACTGTCGTGGTTCAGTAGATAGTAGTGTTTATTTTATTTTTATGCGTCTTGTTACTTAAGCCGAGATGGCCCTGTGGTAAGAACGCGTGAATCTTAACCGATGATCGTGGGTTCAAACCCGGGCAAGCACCACTGAATTTTCATGTGCTTAATTTGTGATTATAATTCATCTCGTGCTTTACGGTGAAGGAAAACATCGTGAGGAAACCTGCATGTGTCTAATTTCATTGAAGTTCTGCCACATGTGAATTCTACCAACCCGCATTGGAGCAGCGTGGTGGAATAAGCTCCAAACCTTCTCCTCAAAAAGAGGAGAGGAGGCCTTTAGCCCAGCAGTGGGATATTCACAGGCTGTTACGGTTACTTGAATAAATAAATTATTGTTATTATTATTTAACGAATTTAAAAACGTCATTGAATCACAAATTAAAAATAAATCTTTTTGATATAGATGATCGGATTTAAGGTCGGGTTCCAACGCAGGATTGATCAGGAATAATAATTGTGAATACTGTTGAAACCAATTTGTTGTAAATTTGATATAATTTAAAAGAGCAACTAAACGAGGTTCTGATCGCTGTGACGATTCACGCTTGATTGTAAAGCTTACTTGAATAAAATACATTTGATTTGATTTAAAAATTCTCATTCTAAATTCTAAAATGTATATTTTTTATATTTTAAATAAAGTTTGATTGGTATATTATATACTTTATTTTAATATTCCAAACATAACAAATGTTTGGAATATTAAAATAAAGTATATAATTATATGCATATATGACTATACCATCTAAATTGTAATCAACGAGTTGTTCGTATTTATATACCCACTATGGCTAATTAAAATTATTTATGATAAAGCATTTAAATACTTGGAAGTGAAATGAAAGTAAAGTACTTATATATTAAGAAATTTTCGTATGTTAAGAAAATAAATTGGGGATATGATATCCCCACGTTCAAACCGCTCAGAAAAGCTTTCAATCTAAATGGGAATTTGTTTCTTAAAGACATATGTTGTAATATACGACTCGTATTTTTGGTACAAATTGAAGTTATTAATAGAAATGTGTTTAGTTTAAGTTATCTTTAAATTCAGCTTCATGCGTTTACATTTTTTTTATTATTTGTTTTTCTTTCTCCACCGACTTGCGTTGTTGCTTTTTGTTTTTTTTTTCTTTTCGTATATATTACACATTAATATTATATGGCTCCGATAAATTATATTAATGTAATTATATGTGTGTAATGTCACTTTCTGTAAGGCTTTTTAACGTATAATATTACGAATAAACACATTATAAACAGTACTAAAAAGCTGAGTTCGGGAGAATGACTTTTAAGAGTAAAAAATCTACGATTTTAGCAATACTTTTCAATTATATTCAATTAGATTAATATCTCCAAAATTGGCTAGCATTGTGAAATGGTTTTCTCACAATTTGATTAATATTCACACAGACGGATTCATATAAAGGGGCTATACACATAAACAGCAAATAAGAGACATCGCGTTGCGACGACATGACAGGACTTACATAGTCGCTCATATAAGCAATATGACGTCACACGTTATTATAGAAGATACTCCTTATGTTCTGTGTAAAAATTATTTTAATTCCCCATTTTAACAGTCAGTTGAAGTTCTACAACTTTATTTACATTTTAAAAGTAAAGACTTTTTTCTTTATGTTGCTGTTTTCTTTTATATTGCTGGCAATATAGTCATGAATGTGACTGCCTCGTTGGTCTGGTGATTATCTATAACGCTGAAGATCTCCAGGTCCTGAGTTCTAAGTCTGGATTGGGCTAATAAAAAGTTGTTGGGTTTTTCTGTCAATAAATTTTTAATAGCAGCTCGAGGTTTGGTTGTTTGCAGTGTTTACACTCCCATGCCTCGGAAATCATGTAAAGCCGTTGATTGCGCGTCTGAACTCTCCGGTCGTGTCGGATTAGCGTCCCAAAGGATTTATTTATTTATTTGTAATAGCACACATAGAAAGCATTGAAAAAAATAATTTATAAAACAATAATAGTATATCAAATATGCATGTCAATTACAAATATGCATAGCACTTCCAGATTCAATCTTATCAAATTCAAATTAAAAGTAACAAAAAATCATCAGTAATATTGTAAAATGTCAAAATTAAGAAATAAATAATGTCATTTTTATAATAAAATATCAATGGATCATTGAATAAGGGAATAGAGATTGCACCTGTGTTTGCACGCACACTCGAGCGCTGTAACGTCTCCTGCGAAGCTTTTTTTTTTTACTATTAATACTAAAGCTTACTTCTTCGTTCAGAATGTCCATCTGGCCTAAATTAGTCAAGATATGAATTTTCAGTTTGTAAATAAAACAATAAATATTTATTAAATTGATGTGTTTATACTTCCTTGCAGTATTTAAATAAATATTTTCCATAAAGAATAATTGAACTATTTGAGATTACAATTACGTGAAAAAACACATGACGCCGAGACGATTGCGGACGTATGTGAATTAATTTATTTCTTTGTTAAATTAGTGAAAACTTAAATGGTGTTTATTTTATTTTTTTAATTGCATATTATTTGTGCGGTAAGCAAAGTAAAATAAAATATTTTTTTCCTTATAACGCTATATGAGAAATATGCATTATGATGATATATGATCCATGGTAGACAGGTCCAGACAATATGTCAACGGTCACGATCGATGATCGAAAGCATGGCAACGCGACGTCGCAACGCAAATCTTTTATGTGAACAAGTCCTAAGAAAATGTGCGTTAATTAATTGTACACTTTATCAGTTTCATAATCAGACTCCTTTTATCTCTCCTTAAGATGGTTGATACAAAATTAATTCATTACGCGATTTAATTGTAGCTAATTATCTTAATAAAGATTTTATTACGATATTTTCTTTTTCCAATGATTGAATTAGATTCGGGAGAGTGGAATAGCCTTTCCTAGCCTATGTCCTAGCGTTTGTTGTTGAAGGGCGTCCCCTTGACAAAGGCTAGGATCTAAGAGGATATAAGAGCTGATGAGCTATTTTGTATTAATCACGTGCATATATCTATATTATCAACACTTTGTGCCTAAACAAGACCAGGACCAAGTCACAAGCAGAAAACTATTACTTTAGGTTGTGATAGAGTTTTGTGCTAGCTCATCTGGTTAGGTACTACCCACTCATCAGATATTCTACTGCAAAACAGCAGTGCTTGGTATTTTTGTATTCCAGTTTAAGGGTTAAGTGAGCCAGTGTAATTACAGACACAAGGGATATATGTTATCATCTTAATTTCCAAGAATGCCAGCATTGGTGATGTAAGCGATAGTTAACATTTCATACAATGTCAATGTCTATGGGCGTAGGTGACCACTTACAATCAGGTGGCCCATTTGCTGGTTCGCCTACCTATTTCATTAAGACAAAATGTAAAGTTTTATTTACAGTATATAAAACCTATACTATATAAAAAAGTGGTCAGATTGACGTGCCGTTACTGAGTTCAGAGAAAATTGTTGAGAATAAGCCCAATTCAAACCAATTTAAAAAATGAACAAGTAACGGACGAGACCAATACTTCTGAGCTAGCTTTTAAAATCTTTTTTTTTTTCAATTCATAGTAAAAACCAATTTAATTTGAAAACAAGCTATTTCCGCTTCGTTCACGTTACCTTTGATATGGAAATGCAGTTACTCAACTGTCTCTTGGGAACTTGTTAATCACCAGGTTACACATACTCTACATATCGATCTCAATAAAATACCACGTTTTCTACGTGTATTGTGAATACTTTGATATTGTTCGTTGATATGCGTAATATCAACGAACAATATCAAAGATTAGAGTATTTTTCTATAGTAGCGCCCACAACCGGTCACATTTTCTTGCGTCTTTCAAACTAAGAATCCAAATATAGATCCTTTCCACATCTTACGTTTGTTATAACTCCACAAACTGAATGGATAACTCACTATCGTATAGACTGGTCTGTTAAGTCGTAGTTATATGTATTGTATGAACTTGGATGTTCAATAAGAATATTCAATGTCTAAGATCTAAATCTATGTTGTTTACATATAACTCAAGATCCTTTTGTTATTTACACGAGTGCTGAATATATAGCACGGATCGATGAAATATTGATGGAAACTATAAAAGAAAATGATGTTCTTCAACGCTGTCGCAAATATAATTGTATTACAACATCTAACAGTTGATTGTACAAATCATTGTACTGTACAGATTGTTCCCGAGATTCACGCGTTCATTCACAAAGTTCTTCAGCTTCAAAATGTTAGTATAGAGACAATAATGAACAATAATGAATTCCTATTTACTATGTAAAATTATACGTTGTTGTAAAACAAATAATATATAAATAATTATGTTTTATTCAAATGATAAAGTCCGAATACTAGGCCTTAATGGTGGTAATGTTAAAATAGTGAAAATGTTTTGAATGGCGTTTTATAGAAGCCATGGAATTATATAACGCACGGGCAGCAATTTTATATAGCGATAAAACAATACTTATGTATAAAAATACGATAGATTATGTATAAAGCAAAAATGAATATATAAAGACAAAGTCAATAATAATGAGGCGACTAAGTGTTCATGAATTTTAAATAATAAGCTGATAAATGACGATAGCATTTTTGGTAGAATTTCACATGGTCATGTACAATAGCTATTTTTATTTAAAATAAATAAGCCGATAGTTTGACCTAGGCACCCTGGGTTGAATTAATACCGATTGTTTATTAGAACCGCGTGATTGTCTTTGGAATACCATAATTTAACTGCCAATTATTTTAATACTACTCATGACAGAACTTTTGTGTAAAAAATCATAAAATTACGATAATCTAAGGTAGTTGTTCACAAGTTCAATCAGGTCTTTTGGGTATCCCCATAATATATCTCGGCTCTAAATTGAACATCAAATTTTATGTAATCGAAAGATTACGTTACATAGAACCTACCTACTACGAACAGCGTGGATGTAATTTCACAAGCGAAGCGAAAAACTACTGCGGAGGTTTTTTACTTTACAACCGTAGATAGGTTGTAACCTAAGATATGCATTATATTGAAATGCGTGTCTTGTACTTGCAATTTCATTTCCTACACCAGCACACAGCAATACAAAGTAGCCCTGTTTAGAGGTAAATTTACTGATGGTTCATACTTTAGTGTCATTATCATCATCAGCCCGTGTTCATCCATTGGTGAGCCACTCCTAGTGCACGCTGTTTATGCTATCTTAAGCTATTATTTTCATTTTATGGAATAACAAAACAAAACATATAAATATTGACACTACATATTGGATTAGTGCAAGAAATTAATACGACATGATTATGTTTTATCATTCCCTAGACGAAGAGAAAATGTGTTTTCAATCGTTAATAATGCGTTTTCTTTAAACGATTGCAGTTCATAGTCGTCCGTATGGAAAACACGCGTGTTTGCTTAATTACGTAACTAAGCGGACATTTGTGTGAACCACATATAAAATATAATATCTGAAGGATGAACAGAAAAACTGATAACACGCTTATATAAGTATGTAAAAAGAAACTGCCTGTAAATATCTTACTGGGCTTAGGGTCCTTTCCTCTTGAGAAGATTTTATTGGACCTTATTCCACTACGCTGTTTCGGCAAAATTTATTACCTCATTCATTTTCGGTTCGAATGAGAGAGTGTGCAGCAAAAGCACTCTCTCTTGGACTTTAATACATCTTGACCAATCGGCTAGTTTCACTTGAGAATGGCCGCCGAAATCGATCAAGAGGATATTATCAACAACAGATTCCTCATCATTCGGGAGCTTCCGGATCATTTGCTCCTCTTTCTTCCTATTAAAAATAAAATTCCAACGAATATACGGTGTGAAAATTACAATGTTCTTATAAATAATAATATATTTTGATAACGTAATCTTTTTTTAAATAAATAAATTATTATATTTTGAACGTATACTAATTCCTGACTGCTCAAGTTTGCATGGAACTATATAATAATTTAACAATATTACAGTGTCATTAAAATGTATCCTATTAGTACAATCAGCTTAACAAACTAACTCGTTATCAAACAAAAACAGAATATTAAATACGTTATTTATATAAAGGATTAATATATCATACTACCTAAAGCCGCGGTTACTATTAAAATATTAAGGGCATGGGACACTGAACGAACTGGTAATTTAACATAAATAAATCGTCACCAATAAATAATAACGGAACCAATTCGCGGAATCATGCTGACTTTCCGATGTAATCACCCTAGGTTCCTCGGAACCCAAAAATAACATTGCCAAGCGTGTTAATCGACCTGATTGTGAGTGGAAGGTACTAGTCAGCATGGTCTCCTTTTGGCTGTGACTCTGCAGCGTACTCACACACATAATGAAATTTAATTTTGCTTAAACTGGATTTCATATAATGTATAAAATTAATAGAGTGCAAATAAAATGACACGAGATCAGCTTTATTTTGAAATATTTTCTATACGTATATATATACAAGACACGTATATACAGAGCATTAAAAACCATATAACTTTAGTGTGTAATTAACTCATGCTCAAATTAAGCAGCGTAATGCACGTACACATACCAAAAGCTGCGGTCTATAGTTAAAAGCGGCCGTTTGATGGACGTACTTAAAACATTTATAAACGACTAATAATGATTATTTCGTTAATCGTGTCAAATTACGTTACTAATTAGTTTTACTTATCCTACGTACATACGATACACACACACACTAATTATATAATTTATTCGTTTCGTCAGTAAAAACAAGTTCGAAACTCACCACAGAATACATTCGTGAAATTTCAGAAAGTGATATGCGACATTACTCGTAATAATAATAACATTTCAAGAATACACACTTCAAAATAATATATCACCTATGTCAACATCTCACGGGTGAGTAATGAATTGAGTTAAAGAATAACACTCCTGTTATGATGTTGTGCGTGAATCATAACCGATGATCGTGGATTCAAGCCCGGGCAAGCACCACTGAATTTTCATGAGCTTAATTTGTGATTATAATTGCATCTCGTGCTTTACGGTGAAGGAAAACATCGTGAGGAAACCTGCATGTGTCTAATTTCACTGCAAATCTGCCACATGTGTATTCCACCAAACCGCATTGGAGCAGCGTGATGAATAAGCTCCAAACCTTCTCCTCAAAAAAAAAGAGAGGAAGTCTTTAGCCAAGCAGTGGGACATTCACAGGCTGTTACGGATTACGGATATGATGTAGTACGAATGTACGGATATGAGTGTTCTCGATATTTTTATTTATGTATACATTTTTATGGCCTACAATAATGGCTAAAAACCATATCACTTGTTAAGGTTTGGGAGCTTATAGTATTATGTGGCAACAATACAGTGTCATGGATATGCATGTTCTAGAATTTCAGCCAACTCATGCAGATTTTTTTATTATTTTTTGTTTCACCCCCGGGCTAGATGAATAATTCCTGCAGTGTTGCTTACCCGAATTGAAAACAGTGATATTTGGTATAAATTTTTAAAGAGATATACTCTTACAAAAAACACTTTACTATATTTAGATATAAATCCGGCTACCACGAAGTTTTCATGTGACTAATTTGTGCTTATAATTCATCTCAGGTTCAGCCAAGGAAAACATTCAGTAAGGAAACTCTACGTGTCTGTCACATGTGTATACATACATGGATATACTTGTGGCAGATTTTCAAACCGAACCGCAATGGTGCAGCTTAGTGTAATAATCTCCTAACCTTCTCAAGGTAAAAAGGCCTTAGCATAGCAGTTAGGTATTCAGAAGCACTCACGTATTAATCTAATTTTAATTTAAAAAGTTAGAAATGTACTTTATTCCACAGTAAAAATGTAATTAAACATAAATGCGTACAAATTTTCAAAGTTCTCTTAGAGCGAATAAGTTTTAATGACGGAAAATTTGAATTTATATATTTTTTGAAAAATATATCAGCCATGGAAAAATAACATTAAATTTAATTTAATTAATTTTGACATGAAAATTTTGATTTTGTGCTAATTTGTTAAAATATAATACTAATAAAAAGCGAAGTTAAGAAACACCTATGTGTATGTCGGCGTCGAATATTAAAGTTCTTACTAAGTTTTATACTAGGGTCACCTAAGGAATACCACCCGCTAATACCAATTCTACAACATGTTTCGGTTCGTCGATAGATAGATATTGCGATCACCGCAATAAATGCAACACGACGGGTTACAATTTAGGTGTAGTACTCACAGCTTTACATGTTTTCCGAGGTACGTAAGTGTGAATACTGCCAAAAATTTACGTAATGATTGTCGAAAGATCTTTTTTAAAACGATATGTTTACAGAATAAGACGTTTGTCATGAATAATTTTTGAAATGCTTTTTTTTAAATTGTTTTGTTTGAAAATACTTTTTTACCAAATATAACTACATATTATTTATAATATATAAAAATCTATTATATTTAGTTATTAGATATTTTATATTGTGTTATTATTTTACATTCATTATTTGTTATGTTACTTGATTTAACTAATATCAATATTTCCACGATCCTATTTGTTTTATTCGTATAGTTAAGATACTAGAACGAAGAATACTCGAATAAGAATACTCGAGGATATATCTATAGGCGTATTAACACATCGAACTTACTGTATATGCTGTGCTATGGTAAAGTATGGTTGTATACAATAAAGTTTATAAAATCTATCAAGATATGGTTCACATGCACTATGTCACAATGTAAGTAGAGCAATTATTTACTGTATAATATTAGGTCCTTACATATGAAATTGGCATTTTGTACGGGAGGAATATAAAGTTTTTTTTTTGTAAAATATATTTAATTAATCAAAGTATGCACCGTTGTTATCTATGCACTTTTGCCATCTCATAGGTAGTTCATTGATTCCTTTACTAAAAAAACCATGGAGGCGAGAATCAATAAACTCTTTGAAGGCGGTTTGGACTGCCGTATCGGAGTTGAATTTTTTCCCTTGTAAAAAGTTGTACAAATTCCGGAAAAAATAGTAATCTGTTGGAGCAAGGTCCTCCCCGTACGGCGGATGTCGCAGACATTCCAATTGTAGCTCATCTAACTTAGTGGTTCTTTGTTGTGCAATCTGTGGCCTTACGTTGTCGTGAATCAGCAGTGGCCTAGAGCGATTGACCAATCTCGGTTGTTTAGCAGCTAGTTCTTCTTTCATAGTTTGCAGTTGCTGACAAAAGATATCTGCCGTAATCGTTTGGCCAGATTTTAGAAAGCTGTAGTGAATGACACCGGCGCTAGTCCACCAAACACTCACGGGTAACTTTTTCTGAGTCAATTTTCATTTAGGGCGGGATTTAGCTGGGTCTCCAGGATTCAGCCATTGCGACAAGCGCTTTCGATTATCGTATAATATCCACTTTTCATCATAAGTAATAATTCGATTTAAAATCCCTTCATTATTGTGTCGGTTGAGCAAAGTAACATAACAGTCGACGCGTGTTTGCAAGCTCGATTCACTCAATTCATGAGGTACCCATCGTTCAAGTTTTTTTACTTTCCCGATTTGCTTCAAGTGGATTAATACAGTATTATCACTCACTCCGAAGCCTGCAGCTATCTCTGAAGTGCTTTGGATCCGCTTCCGCAAAAGCCTTTAATTCTTCATTTTCCACTTTGGTCTCCGGCCGTCCATGGAGTTGTTTCTGAAGGTCGAAATTTCCAGAACGAAAACGTTAAAACCAAAAACGTACCATGCTTTCTTTTGCGACACCAGCGCCGTACACATCATTAATTCTTCGAGCTGTTTCTGCAGCGCTGGTGCCACGGTAGAACTCATACTCGTAAATATACCGTATATATTTTAAGTTTTCCATTGTGCGGTAATAAGCGACGCCAAAGAAAAAAATAATGAGGAAAAAATCAAATGAATGACTCTTTTCAAAACTCAAATGTACCAGCTAAATGAATTTATAAATTTGAATTTGGAATTCTTAACCAAAGGGGAGATATTTCAGATCAAAGTCAGTACGACAAAACGCTAATTTCATATGTAAGGACCTAATATTTGAAGCAAGTCTCTAGGGTTGCTAAATTCCATTAGTCTTGACTATCGACCTGCCTAGCACATTTGCATTATGTGTCCATAGACTATTTCGCATGTAATAAACATGTGAATATTCTTCTTGACTGCCTCGTTGGTCTAGTGGTTAGTTATAAGGCCGCAGATCCCGAGGTCTTGGGCTCTACTCCAGGTTCAGAGCTAAGCCAGAGCAAGACAGTGAGTATGGAGAGTGCATCTGTGTTTACGCACACGCATTTGCACTATAACATGTCCTGTGCAGTTGGCTAATCTCTCTTAAGCCAACGTGGCCGAAATCGATCAGGAGGACATCATTATCATTCTTTTTAAAATATGTACTATTAAACTAAATAGTTATCATCGTATTATATATGTTAATATATTGATTACCAAATATTGATTTCGAACAAAAAATTCACGCCTAATATAACTAATGTGACGAAAGTTATCCAAATTTCTCGGGCAAGTCGAAAAATTTCAGAGAAAAGATCAAGGTTATTTCTCATGACAAAGTGAGTAATTTGTGGCTACTGAGATAGGAAAGCTGATATGTCCGACATAAGATATGTTAATCTCAACAAACGTGAAGCTAGTTTCGAATTCAAATAGCAAAGTTACGTCGTTGTTCTGACAAATATCGCGTCCGCTATTCGAAAAGCTTTCTTTATATTTCTCTTGCCCCTCAAACTTGAGTGTCGATATATAAAATGTTTTATTTACTTATTTTTTTTTACTTTTTCCGACTTCTCCGAAAATTCAACTTCGTACGACTAAAATTAAGAATATTTTCCAAACATTTGGCATTAACTCTGAGATAACAGAGGTCAAAATTGCAAAGTATTGTAATTACTGGTGGTAGGGCTTTGTGCAAGCCCGTCTGGGTAGGTACCACCCACTCATCAGATATTCTACCGCAAAACAGCAATACTTGATATTGTTGTGTTCCGGTTTGAAGGGTGAGTGAGCCAGTGTAATTACAGGCACAAGGGACATAAAATCTTAGTTCCCAAGGTTGGTGGCGCATTGGCTATAAGCGATGGTTGACATTTCTTACAATGCCAATGTCTAAGGGCATTTGGTGACCACTTACCATCAGGTGGCCCATATGCTCGTCCACCTTCCTATTCTATAAAAAAAAAATATATATATCAATTGGTTAAGTTCTGTGCTTGTTCTGTAGCTTTCTTCATAGGCAAAGGGTATCATAATGTAAAATATAATATATATATATATATATATATATATCAATATAATTATAAGCATACATTCTATAAAATAAAAAAATATAAATATAGGCTTAAAGTCAAGATTACTCTGTGAACAATTGCTTAAGGCGTCCTTTTGTCGTATAATGGCAGCTTTTTTTTACATTAGTTTATACCTAATATATACATTGTATCTTCTACATACCTTAACAAATAATATGTAATAAAATATTGACACTAAAAACCAAACAAGCCAAGCTCCTTCAGTCTCACCGTTCACAAAAATAGTAAAATTTATAAAAAATAACATGTGCACTAACAAAAAATATATAAAAAGCAGTCAGTAGAAAACTGCCACACATATGGCATACATAACAACAAATTTCAGTAGGCTTAGACGATTTAACTCCAACATTATTATGTTGGAGTTAATATAAACAATGAACATACCACGAACTGGTAGTAACTTAAAATATAATATAATTTTGCAAAATTTGGACAGAATGCTCTAATAACTCGAATATCGCGGTGTAAAAAACACAGTAAAACTGGACTGGTTGACGGGCTTTAGTTTAAAAATTAGTCTTTTTAAAACTTAATTAGTGTCTACTTTTTTTTTCTATTTTTGATTTTTTATTTATATATTTCTTATTTCTGTTTTTTATTTTTATTCGTATACCTCTTTTCGTAATTGTTGTTGGGAATAGTGTGTTCTGTAATTGGTGTTACAAATTCGTATTAAGTAAATGAAAAACATGTTTATCTTATATAATAAATTTTATTTCCAGTTACATTTCAATTTTTTCTTTACCTAATATTTAATAACAAAGAGACGAAACCCTAGTGGCCTGGAAGGTCACGTTCAGAACATTTCCTTCGTAAGCTTTCCATCATCATACTTTTATTGTGAGAGTCGATTTGTTTGTCTGGTTTTTCTAATACTTATAATCGTAAAATAACATTGGTATGAAACATTCGCAATCATTTTTGTTCTCATGTCAAGTATAGAAAAAAAATTAAGGATCTTTTTAATGTGTAACATCACATCCGTAGACGAAGTATACTAATACACGTACTGTGGAATACGAGTAGTATGGCAAACTTATAATGCTGTATATGAGGTTCAAACGCCGGTTCGAGCCATTAAAAAGTTATTGGTTTTTCCTATCAAGTTCAGTCGCAGTCTGGTCAAGCTTGAAAGTTGTCAGTGTAATAGCCGTGGGAAATACGTACAGCTTGTTGAGGTTGAATGAAATTTTTGCAATTTTACACTAAATTTCATGCTCTCGATTATGTAAATTCATTTTATGTGAAGGCGAACTACAAATTTAAATGTACTCATGTGACGACGTGGTTGTTAAATAGAGATAAAGAGGTAAGATGAGATTATTAAAGTATTCTCGGATTTCTTAGATACAAAAACCTCTAACATTAAGGGTACATTCTGGGATAAATTCCTAAGGGATATTGAAGAAACTTGATCAGTTCTAACAGTATCCATACTACAATATCCATTTTATTATAACTACTAGTATAATAAAAAACTCCTAATAGTAGTTCATACTAACGGAACGATAAAAAAAACACCAAATAGGTAACAAGTTTGCCGCAGACAAGTCTAAAACAGATCTTCTAACAAGCTATATTACTTTGTTGTTTGTTAAGCTGTAGTGATTGTTATTTTGCAAATTGAAGAATGAGTGATTTTATGGAGACAAAAGGGTTTAATTAAATCTATTGGTGGGAGAGAAGGTGAGCTTGACCATGGGTACCACGAACTCAACATTTTTTACATCGCCCGAAACATATGTTTCAGATTTAAAAGTGAGTGAGATGATGTATTTACTGTACTACATAGGAAAGGGATTTAATATCTTAGATCTCGTGGGTGGCACGCGTGGATGGTGTCATACCACGGCCACATACCATCAAGAGAAGCATTCGATTTTCTGGAATAATATAAAAAAATATAGAAAAAAGAGACCTTAGATGCTATTATTCATGTTTGGTATACGTATATCAATTATTATTTAAGAGCAAAAGCGACTACCAACTCAGAGTTGATTCATTTGCATATTTCTGTTTCTACTATTTTAACGAAAAAAAATAACCATCACCATAACCATCACCAGCTTGTCACGCTTGCATTGAGTAAAATAAATAAAAACATAGGGTTTCGTTAAAAGAATAAACATATTTCTCTTGTCTTTTATATTACTATAATAATAGATATATAGCAACGAAGTATAAATCGTCGGTCCACCTTGCCACAGGGAATCAATAATACAATAAGTTTGCCTAAGCGTGGTCTCCACTCTAACACTTACGATTTAAAAAAGGTAGCAGGTACGGGATGGATGCGGACTGCCCAAGATTGGGATGGTTAGTGTTCTATTGGGCAGGCTTTCGTCCCGCAGTGGACGGCACAAGGCTGAAAAAAAGAAGTATATAGTATACGCCACGCCACCTTCATGACAGCATAAAAGAGCGTCATGCTGTTTGCCGTCGCGTCATACAGTCCAAGACCGTGGACACATGTCTACAGTGCGGCACCAGCCACTGTGTAACGGCACGACGCCGCTACCGAGAGACGGCGCAGCTTCGTACCGCACCGTAGACCTGTGTCCACGGCCTTACCACTATTATATATTGATATTTGATATTTGACATCAATTAGATACATATTCTAACGTATATATAATAAAAAATAGCATATCGTAAACTTCATTATTAAAATAATATGATTTATTACGCTATGCTATATGTACGTAACATATGTATAAAACAAAGTTCGCTTTAAAGTTACATTAAACGAAGCGCTTCGCCTGAAGTTACGTAGAGTTAATATCGCTCAAAGCAAATAAAACATGCCGCACATATTAATGACAAACACCACTCTTTTCAGCGTTTTCGAGGTCTGTCTATTGTTTTTGTTTTGTTATCCAATGTTCCATGGACCTTAATGTTAACATTTTTTTTTAGCTTATGAAGAATATAATCTACTGAAATAACGGTCATAAACATAACCACCCTGGATACTGGCCAGTGGAAGTATGAATGTTATCTGATTCAATATTTATCGCTGGAATTTAAATTTAGCTTCGTTTGTTTTGTATTGTTCACATCAAACGAAACATTTTTATAGGATCCGTGAATGGCTCAATGTTAAGGTAACGCCTTCGATCCTCTTAAATATATTTCTTGGGGCTTATTCGATCAAGCTTCTCGATATTGGTGGATACACGTGTCGCAGAATTTCATCCGTCACAAGCAGGTTTTCTCATGATATTTTCCTTCACAGTACCACGCGATGAAATACCTAAGAACGCAAATTAAGCCTAGCAAACTAACCTAAGCAAGTTGTGTCTCTGCTCACAATAATAATAACTATAAGTACGTAATTAACGTTAAGCAATGTATGAAAATTTTGATATGGTTGTGTTCCGGTTTGAAGGGTGAGGAGCCAGTGTAATTACAGGCACATAAAATCTTAATTCACAAGGTTGGTGGCGCATTGGATATGTAAGCGATGGTTGACATTTCTTACAATGCCAGTGTCTAAGGGCGTTGGTGACCACTTACCATCAGGTGGCCCATATGCTCGTCCGCCTTCCTATTCTATAAAAAAAAATGAAATACGATGTGACCCACTTTAATTACACCATATTTCGATTCTGTTAGTAAAATCCTCAAACTGGTGGTAGCTTCACGTTTAATTAATCTGGTGACTCGATGTTAGGGTTTGATTGGAATACGTAAGGACTGGCCCGCCATTATTAAGTCAAATTATTAACCATCCCTTACATTGCTAATATGTTACCGACCTTGAGAGCTGAATTGTTAATGTCCCTTGTGTCTATATTTAAACTGGCTCACTCACCCTTCAGATCAGAACACTACAATATTAAGTATTGTTATTTGGCCGTGGAATATGTGATGAGTGAATGATAACTGGTACCCTGGATGGTGACCGGCTTGTTCTGAACCCTACACCACAAAGTAAAGTTTATACTTTATTTTGATGCGAGTTAATTTTGATTGTTTTAAATGAAGAACGGAGAATGCTCCAAAATGGGATAATATGTAACATATTGTATCTGGGGAGGCAAAGGTCAGTTGCTTGGCAGATTAAGATCTCACTTACTTTGATACTACCATAATTAGAAAGAAGATTAAGAATGATTTATGTTACATCACAAGACGAAATCTAAACGTATTTTTTTAATTTCGTTTAGATTTCGTCTTGTGTGCTTTTCAAAAAAATATTCGCGTCGTCCGCGTCGTAGGGAGGTGTTAACTCTATGTCCTTTTCTTACAACGTATGCAAAATTTCGTGATTATTGGTTGAGTGGTTAAGAGGTTAAAGCGTAACAAACAAACGAACGAAGGAACGAACAAACTAGAACATCTTTTCACATTTGTAATCTTATTAAGGATTATTTTTTTAATAATTAAATTGTAAGCCGTTATTTACACATTTTATTTTTTCTATAATATTCATACCCGTGCCTTTAATGTATTTTTCTTATATTTGGTTTTACGATATTTTAATGTGCCTATTATTTATTGTATACTGTTTTCAGTTAAAAAACTCCTAGTTTTGTATAACCTTATTGTAATAGTGTAAGAATAAATCTAAAAGATTTAAGGAAACATGCGGTGCTGCAAAGCGTGTGTAAATTTGCAAGATACACAACACGTTTTGTTACACACGAAGAATCATGATATTCCCGCGTCAGCTGCAGGCTTTGTGCTGCAATTCTTACAAACGTTTTAGTTTAGGTCATTACTAGCTTCCGGTCCCGACTTTTGACAGGTAAAATTGAATGAATCGTATTGTGTTTAATCATAACATAAATATTATATATAGTACTACAAAAACACGTGATAAAAGATGTATTTATAGTGATAATCTAATTGATTTTCATGCCTATTTTTCACGACTTTAAAAAAGGGGAAGGGTCAATTCAACAGAATAAATATTTAATTATGCATTGATGTACGCGAATTTTATGTTTCTATTTAATTTTAGTTCCGTATAACTCTAGGGGTTTATTATTCTCATGCGTTTATTTCATACTTTAATATCTTTTAAACTGCTCCAAATTGCAAAGTGTACTTGGCAAATAGAACATTCAGATGTTATAAGAGAATGCTTTATTATTTAGATAAAGAATAATCTTGTATAAGAAATTTAAAAAAACTGTTTATTAAGCGTCCTGTACGCTTGAGAAAATTATTATTTTTATTTACTGCCTGATTTATCCATACAAGATAGGTCTATCAATGTATACTAAAACGCTCAAAAAGAATTATACAACAGAAATGTTTTACATTTATGAGAGATCAACTGTAAACTGATCCAACAACTGAATTGTTTTCAAAACAATTACTCAAAGTCGGTAATAGCGCTATACAAATAAATCCAGAAACACGAAAATTCACTTACCGATCTAGTTTGCGGCTTGTATTTAGAAATCGAATGCTTCTCTCATGAACAATAACAGGTCACAAGCTCCAATATAAGTAAATCGTCTTATATTTATATTTATGTAGTAAAATGACAAACAAAAATAAAGTCCATCCGTTCATCCATCCACAGCAAAGACAAGCAAGGATAGTGTAAAATTGAATGATTTTCGTTTGTTCAGTGAATGCATTCGTACTTTCCTTAGAATACTTTTAGTTACTTCCCTATTTATATCAAATAGTCCAAGTCTAAAGATAAAAGTCTAGTGAAAAAATAAGCAGGGCTTGTGTTTTATGCATATATATTATTGTATGCCGATTTCAGCCACGGCGGCCAATCTCAAGACAGCCAACTGCGCAGGACATATTAATGTGCACAAGTATGTGCGCAAACATATGTGCACTCTCTATTCTCTAACTCTCCTTATCCGATGGGACGGCTTTTCGAGCTGTCCGAGGCACGGGAGTGTACTCCAGACTCCGGGCTGTTACTGAGAATTTTCGACAAAACATTCAATAACTGTTTATTGGCCTCGGGGATTGCAGTCTTATATCTAGCCACTAACTACACCAACGAGGTAGTCACGCGCTGTGGACATCATTTTTAAGCATTCGACATAATGAAATTTACATTTAAAGGTCAAAGTTTAGTACAATATTTCTATATATGTATATCGTTTTAAAATTAAATAATTGTGATGCAAAGTTGAACACACTTATTATTTATAATTTTTTTATTTTGAAACACGTATTTTTTAGTATGTTATAGGTAAGCAGACGGGCAAATGGCGATATTAGAAATATTAAACATTATTTACTATGCCAATACGCTACCAACCTTGCGAAGATGTTGTGTCCCTTGTGCCTGTACTTACACTCACTCACTAACCCTTCAAACCGGAACGAAAAAAACTAAGTATTGCCGTTAAGCGGCAGAATATCTGAGAAGGTGGTACTTACCCCGATGGGCTTGCAAAAAGCCTACTGACTAGACTTTAAATGTAATTAATACATTTAACTTGGATTCCAAATAATTACAAATAACATCAAGAGTACGAAATAATAACACAATTGTTGTTATTATGGAAGGATAAATTAGTAGAAAAGGTAGTCAAGTAGGTTTAATTAATTATTAAAATACATATTTCCCACCGTCTAAACTAAAATGTTATATTCCCACGAATTTATTTAGAATATAAAGCCGGACGACGCCCATAGACATTGGCATTGTAAGAAATGTTAACCATCGCTTACATCACCAATGCGCCACCAACCTTGGGAACTAAGATGTTATATCCCCTGCGCTCGTAATTACACTGGCTCACTCACCCCTCAAACACGGACAACAATACCAAGTAATGCTGTTTTGCGGAAGAATATCTGATGAGTGGGTAGTATCTACCCAGACGAGCTTGCACAAAGCTCTACCACCAGTAATATTATTCTGTATTCTGAATATATACATATATGTATGTCATTTACCCGTTATTTTCAATGTCATGCTGCCCATTTCTAGAACACTACTAATATTACAAAAAAAACTTGACGTACACGAAATAATAAATATGAATAAACTCGATGTGAATAAACCCGATACTCCTAAGGAGCAGAGGTAATCACAATCATATATCTCTTTTTATATATCAGTTCGTTTTACATTGTGTCATTAAAGTAGAAAAAGGGCAATTTTCATTATATTGAAACACTAGACTTCAGTCTAGCTTTCTATATTAAGTATATTTCTTTACTCGAGATATCTAGTTCAACTATCTCGTAGTTAATTAATTAAAAGATTTAATATCTCAAAATTGGTGTAAATCAGGTGTATCCTAAATCAGTACATAGTAATGTTTTACTTTTTATAATGGTAATGTTGCAAGTGACTGCTTCGTTGGTCTAGTTGGACATATAAGACCGCAGACCCTGAGGTTCTGCGTTCAAAACCTGGGTCGGGCCAGTAAAAATATTAATTTTATTGATGAAAAAAATAGGTTGTTTCTTCTTCCGGCCATGTTGGATTTGTCGTCCCATCGGATTGTGAAAGAAAGAGAATATACAGCATGTCAGCACAAATCATAAAAAGATACTGGTTTGACTCTTAACGAAGCAAAGTGCGCGATTGGCCGGCAGATGGCTTGGCACTAACGGAACGTCAGGTCCGGCGCAAGTCGATAGCGGGCAGTTCTCTGTCGACACGCGTTTTTTTTTTTTTTTTTTTATAGAATAGGAAGGCGGACGAGCATATGGGCCACCTGATGGTAAGTGGTCACCAACGCTCTTAGACATTAGCATTGTAAGAAATGTCAACCATCGCTTACATATCCAATGCGCCACCAACCTTGGGAACTAAGATTTTATGTCCCTTGTGCCTGTAATTACACTGGCTCACTCACCCTTCAAACCGGAACACAACAATACCAAGTATTGCTGTTTTGCGGTAGAATATCTGATGAGTGGGTGGTACCTACCCAGACGAGCTTGCATAAAGCCCTACCACCAGTGATACCGTTTAATGCCCACGCATTTATACGACGGAACATTTGCTTCTCTTGCTCTAAATCTAAGTTATCTAATCGAAGATTGTAATTTATTATTACAAATTCACAAACCTCGACCATCATAAGTCGAATGTAATACTATGTCTAATGCGAAAGATAACGGTAATTTTGGGTATATACCGAAAAGTACAATTGAATATTGTATTATGAACACTCTTGTGCCTTATGATGTCTCCTGCGCAAATGACTACTGTTTGAAAATGGCCGCTGTGGCCAAAACTTGATTATGGGGACGTTGTATTTATGTCCTTAAGAACTAGTAAATTAAATATATTTATTAAATTAAATAATACAATCATTATTATAATCATTTGATTATGTCACACAAAGGCTTTCCAACAGGAAATACCAAAAATTATGGGCAATAAAATTAATTACAACACTAAGGCTTGTACAGTCTTAAATGTATATTATCTTTCTTATATGTTCAAACATGTACTCTGAGATCTTTATGCTTAGAATATATGAAATCTTGTATTGCATTATTCTTAAATTGCTATCATTAATTTAATTATAATTATTACTAAATATTTGGGACGCAAATTTTCTCTTAGTCTAACCAGACTTAAGTTGTATACGTTGTCACGAACGATATTTTATTGGACGATATTTTATATATATACAGCCTATTTTAGAAATAATAATTTTAGGTCGGCTGGGATTTCAATATTTATTTCATTGAGGTTCATCATAAAGCTAAGGTATAAGGTTGGTGCGGGTATTAAGGCCTACCTAAGGGAGATTTGAAATAAATCAAAAACTGTTAATCGAAATCAACTAATTTTAATGTTTAATAAAGTTGTAGATCAACTACTACAAATAAACAAATAAAAAAGCAATTTCTGCCGTAAACAAAAACAAAATTTAACATTTTTAAAAACCTTGTTAGTAGCCCTTATTATACTACGGTAGGATCATAAGGCCTACAATTTTAACATACATTAAATAATCAAAATATACTTGGTACTTTGGTAAATGAGATCAATAATAATAGGATACACTAATTATAGTTAAAGCCTTGAGAATAATGGAAAAAAATCTTTGGTTAACAGCCATCGGGGCACTTAAAACCATCTGTATCAGCTGGTGACAAGCCGAAGCACTTCTCATGTTACCACTCATAATGGCAAATAATTTTCAGACCACGATGCTCGTTTGGGAGGCATCGTTATTGTAGTTACTAAAAGAAATAATAAAACAATTAGCACGCAGTTATAATTTAATATTCTACACACAAGGCTATCTGATCCCAAACTAAGCAGAGCTCGCACTATGGAAATCAGACAACTGATATGCTACATATACTAATTTTTTTTTTAAATACATACTTATATAGATAAATACCACCAGACTCAAGGCAAACAGACATGTTCATGCACACTAATGTTTACCCTGGGTGGGAGTCGAACCCACGACCAGCGGCGCGAAAGGCAAGATCTACAAACCACGCCAACCGGCTCGTCAAATTTATAATTACTTGTTTACATTTCTAAAATTCTGAAAAACAAATGACATAAACTGTTAAAACAGACAAATGTTCGTACAAAAAAGGAGGTACGCTGATACAGTGTATAAATAAAGATTAAATAAATCATTATTAGAACCATGATACATTTTTTAAACATCAAGTTCATAGAACCAACCATACCAACCAAGAATAAAAGAAAACTAAAGGGTAAATATTTATAATATAAGTATAATATTTAAAAAAAATACTTACGATTGAGTCAGACGAATTCTTATTATTTGAGTCGCGCAACTACTCCTCACGATGAATAACGTAACATTGGTGGCAGAGGGCAAGCGAACACGTAGCGACAAGTTTGAAGCGACATCTATGAGAGTTAACTACCCACAAAGGACTTCGAGCGAATACGATCACTTTAAATACCATTTTTGTTATTTAGGCCTTATTACCCAACCTACTACTATACACGCAATAACAGTATACATTAATATGAAATAACAATAATTTATAATATATCACTATGTAACATTTCTTTTTATATTTTTAATTCTGTTTACTCATTATTTTATGTGGTAGATGTGGTCTCCTATAATTGAAGGAGTACATATATTTAAAACATACCAACTAATGTACTCGTAATTGTGTATCTCTTTGTTGGAGATCCTTAATAAATAAATAAATAAATATTCCGTGATGTAAGCAGTCACATTATGCGCGTTTTCGATGGCCATGCACCAAATAGCTTTGCAGAAAGAGACTTGGGTAGTCTCTTTCTGTTGTTAATGTTACACAAACTGATGAAAAGATATTGAAGTGAGACGAGATGCTAATAATTTCGTTCCTCTAATTATTTCTAAACATTTGTTCTAAACAGCATTCATAGATACAGGGGCCAGCGTATCTGTGACTTACTCTATCTACTGTCGATATAGATAATTAACATATCCAGATTCATGAATTGATGAAAGTGCAGTAAATGGAAGAATTGTTTGTACAAATATCACGAATTAAATTTTCGAATTTTTAAATTTATCAAGTGCGTTTATTTTTCTTCAATTAAAATATATTTTTAATAATTAAACTATGACTGAGAGGATACTGTTCTATTTGATTTCGTTGCATTCTGACGGTAGTTTTTTCTGGTATTTTCCTTATAAAAACATAAACGTCGGTACGGTGCGACACAGAATAAAAAGCTCCGTAATATTCTCATAGTAAAAAATTACAAAAGTAATTAAATGAGTGTGTCTGTGTGCTTATAATTGACCGATGCCTAAGTGTTATTGTATTGATACATAAATATACATATAATAACTCTAATATTATATAATAACTGTTAACACTTGTGGGCTTTATGAAATGAAAAACAGTCAAATTATTACACTTAATTTATAATAGACAGCGTAACGTGGTGCCAGGAATTCTTAACACGAATGTGCTCCTATGGCGTGTCCTACCCACTTTATACAAAAATAATCGGAAGTCAGTTTATGAACTAATAAATTATGGTTTACAACGTAATTTAATAATATGATGATTAACGAAATTATTAATAATAAATTATAGACATAATAAGTTATAGGTAAATAAATCACAGAGATAAATATCATTGGGAGTAGTTATTATATGCCACAACAGCTGGGCGCCTATGTGGTACTTGTTAACATTCGGCCATCCTGTATAGGCCGCGTCCCGCGGCCCGTCTTCTATTCTCCACCTGCCAGCCCGTAGTCCTGAAAACAATTGTAAAGCAGTAACTTGTTTTTTTTTTAAATGTAGGCTCTAAAATATGGACAAATGTAAAGCTCAATCACACAGTGGTTATTACAAATAGACTTGATCACAGCAGTCTCTATAAATAAAGACTTGATCACACAGCTGTCCTTATTTATACAGACTTGATCACACAGCTGTCCTTATTTACACAGACTTGATCACACAGCTGTCCTTATTTATACAGACTTGATCACACAGCTGTCCTTATTTACACAGACTTGATTACACAGTTGTCCTTATTTATACAGACTTGATCACACAGCCGTCCTTATTTACACAGACTTGATCAGTTGGTTTGTTTAGTAGAGTCTATTACACACAAACCACCATAGAAGAGTGAGGGAATGACTTGATGGGCACATCTCTTCTGAATCATTTGCATATTACAAGAAAATTAATAAAACACCATTTAAATAGTCTTAAAGTAAACAAAAGACTCAGATGACATCCTACCTATATTCCTGAAGAGATGTGCTAATCAATTAAGCCCTCCGTTATGCTTGATATTTAACAAGAGTCTGCAAACAGGAACATTTCCCTTGAAATGGAAAGTTGCAAAGGTTGTGCCAATCCACAAATCCGGTGATATAAATAAAATTGAAAATTATAGGCCAATATCTATTTTACCAGTAATTGCCAAAACTTTCGAAGCTTTGGTTCTTCCGCACCTTACTTTTTACTTTAAGCAACACCAAAACAATAATCAACACGGTTTTGTAAACGACAAACACTAATCTGGTGGCATATATAGACCGTATTATGATGTTAATGGACGATCAAATACAAGATAAAAAAACTACCCACTTATGGAATAGTTGGATCTTTACACGATTGGCTTAAATCGTATTTAAACGATCGTACTCAATACGTTGCTGTAAGTGGTTTTCGATCTATCTCTTACAAAGTCAGTTCTGGGGTTCCACAAGGGTCGCATCTGGGTCCATGGGCTTTTCAATGTTTTCATAAGGGATGTAACCAATACAATTAAGCATAGTGAAGTTTTCCTTTTTGCAGATGATTTGAAACTTATTAAACCAATTAAAAGTAATTTTGACTCTGTACAACTTCAAGAAGATTTAAACGCTTTACATAAGTGATGTGAAATGAACAAAGTGATAATGAATCCCGAAAAATGTTTTCACATAAAGTTCACCCGCAATATAAAAAACATCCCATCAGATTATTGCTCTCAGGGATGTATTTTAAAAGAAGTTACACAAATTCGGGATCTGGGCATCATTTTAGATTCAAAGCTAACTTTTTTGCCGCATTTAGATAGCATCATCAGCAAAAGCTTCAAGAAATTTGGGTTTCTTAATAAGAAAGGCCAAAATATTTAAATACACGTCAACAAAAAAAAAATGTTACACAATATATACGTGCGAAGCATCCTAGAATATTGTAGTAAAGTATGGTCACCATATTATAACGTGAATCAACTAAAAATTGAGAAAATACAAAAAAGATTTTTGCGTCATTTAACTTTTTCAAGTGAAGGTTCTAAACAAAATTATAACTACAAATACCAATTAACATTTTATAACATGTACAGCCTTTCAAATCGTAGAATTCTCTTGGATCTTTTGTTCTTGTACAAAATTGTCAGAAATAAAATTGATTGCCCTCAAATTCTCAGGGGAATAAATTTCAATGTTCCTAGGAAAGTATGTCCACGTTATCCAAAAAGTTTATTTTACATTTGACCATCTTAGATGGTCTTAAGTAACTAAAACAGGACAAAATGCACCTCTTGTAAGATTAAGTAAAACGTATAATAAAACCTCAATGTCACTTGACATATTTGAGGACTCCATTAATAAATACAAAAAAAATCTGGAGTTATTATTAGAATTCTAATTATAAAAAACATATGTTGCAAGCATGTTAGTTAAGGAATTAATGAAAAAATTTATTTAAAGTTATTATTATTATTCAACTTAAATTTTGAAATTTGTAATTACTATTTATTATTTTCTTATTTAAATTATTTTATTATACATTTTTAATGTGATTAATGAAATGAGTGCACTCGTTAATTATACTATTTACAGCTTTATTTTCAATGTTATTAATTATTATTATTTATTTATTTTTATTATTTTTTTTTCTATAGAAATGTGGTAACAATTTTTAGTAATTTAGTATTATAAAAAATATTGCTTATGTTATAATCTGTTTATACTGTACCTTAATATGCATGTTGTGGCCGTCTTTAAAAGTCGCACATTTTATGTAAGTTGAATGTGTTTGTTTTTTTTTTATTACATGTAAAAGTGTGGTGACTGCTGATGGTCTTTAATAAAATAAAATAAAATAAAATAAAAAAAGTATAAATCATTCGATTAAGGAAAAAAGATTCTACAGAAAGTTTGTTTTCTTGCGAGATTTCGGCAACTAACTAACAGCACAGGACACATTAAAGGGCACAAGTGCGTGCACCAACAAAGGTGCACTCTCTGTTCCCTCACTCTCATAATCTCTGATGGCAGGAGAAATATGACATGAAAAATTAAAAAAAAAAGTGATAAGACTTTAAATATGATTCCAAGAGGAGTTACCAGGAAATACCGATAAAGTAGCAGCTAATTATATTATAAGTAGTAATTATAAAAGAAATACATACTAAATTAGGGAAACCTTACTTATATTCGAATTAAAACAAAACAAAGTAACTAAATTACCCAAAAAGGAATTTTCCATTTAAAATATTTTGAAAAGGCTTAAGCTCCGTTCTAGATACAATTCTGTAATAAAATGAATAATCTAATCAAACTCGCATTTCATTTCAATTTATGCTAACGAGCTATATTCTAGTTGAATGAAGGGATTTCAAAATTATCTAATACTTTTGTATTTGTATACGTGTATATTGTATATTGTGTATTTTGTTTTTGTATACGCTTAACGTGCAATGTTTAACTTCGTTGGTTTTGGGAGTTACCCAAAATAGTAACATTTTATACTAAGTTTTATGCAAACATGTTACAAATAATTCATTTTAAGGTAGCAGATACATATATCTGCATTTTCGGTAGCTACATTTTTAATTTCCACAACACTGATAAATATAATTTACCGCACTTTCAAATTACATTCTCCAAAACTTAAATCGGTCTTATTCCATTTAACATCTAACGCTTGAAAATATATTTCTAAGATTCGACACAAAATTATTTCAAAAAGGAAACTTACACCTATACGAAAATGGGATGCGATAAGGTGAACGCAACCATTTTATCAGACAGATGTGCCTATTTTTTTCAAAAACCTCTTTTAATATTAGCATTTGTTCGTCTTGTTAATGTGAATGTAGACAAGATGAAAGTTAAATATTTTACATTCGCAATAGGAAATTATTGTATTGTATAGTAATCTTTAATATTCTTTAATCCGACCAGGATTACATAAAAAAAGTATCTTTTTTATAATATCATAATCATAGCTTTTTTTGACGGATTCTTAAATATTATTTTAAATCTTATGCTATTATCTTATATTTACAGTTTTAATCCAAATAGAACTCAGATTATGATAGTTTATGGTTTTGTGATGGACATAAACAATATCATATTGCAATACCATTTTATTAAGATTATTAAGGTATAACCTTAAAAAATGGTTAATAGATAAAAAATAACCTTATAAATGAATATTTATAATATAAGAATGTATTAAATGAATGAATAATTACTTAATTTAAAAGTTGGTAGTAGGTTTTCTACCAACCCGCATTGGAGCAGCGTGGTAGAATAAGCTCCAAACCTTCTCCTCAAAAGGGAGAGGAGGCCTTAGCCCAGCAGTGGGACATTAACAGGCTGTTACTGTTACTGTAGTAGGTTTTTATAGCTGGAGACAATTAAATATGTTTTTTTATATGTATTTAATTTTTATGTAATATAATAATAAATATAATTTTTAAACATGTATTATATTTGTGTTTTTTTTTTCTATCAATAATGTTTGTTTTCTGCTATTATTTTTTACTATAAAAATGTGATGTAATATCATAATTTAGAGGTAGATTTTGTAAAATTGTTATTAATCTAAAATCTGTTTAAATTTTTATTATTTTTGGATGCCCAAGATTAATAAATAAGGTCAAAACATAATATTATATGCGTGAGATGTGTCGCGTTGCAAGCGAACACGCATTTTACGTAATTCATTATGCCAGGCATTATGCCAGATATGACATTCGCATACCGTCTTATGGTTGTTGTGGCAGGATTTTAACCATTGTAACATGAACATAAAAATGAACCTACAACTTTGCAAATAAATAATTGAATTTGAATACCGCAGTGGGTAAGGGAAATTGTTGATCTAGTCGCTTTTCGTAAAAATGCGTAACCAAAATCATAATTTGTTCAAGAAGATTTGGTATTGAGGATAACAGAAAGTGAAATGACAGTTTTGAAGTTGAAATATGTTACAAAAAATAAATGGTAATTTTATTGTATTTATTTGTCACACATTAAACCTTAATAAAACAAAATTAAATAACATATTGTTTAATTAAATATAACACCTCTTATTGCCCCACTGGTAACAGACTATTTCAATTTTCGCCCAGACGATCACAATTGCGATTCAAAGGGGACACACTGCTAGCATTCTTGCCGCCATTCCACACGGTCATGATGTGTACAGTAACTATTTTTTTTAAATTTATAGAAATAAAATGTACACTAATAAGATTTCAATGTACAATTTATTAATTATATCATTTGTCCACTTTCCGATAACTTTAGTTTAAGATATTTAAAGATCTTTATTTTCCATAAAATACAACTTTGAGCTACGCGTAAGAATCCATGTATTGTATCTTATTATAGTGTGCGTGTGTGTACGTAAGCGCTTATATGTACACACGAGTACACAATAATAACATACAATACACACAAGCCCTTAGCAACAAGTCTCAGTCGCGTGAACGACCGATGTGAATGATCTATAATATGTTTACTAACTACAGACTAATAAGAACACGATTATATTACATAAGCGGGCACGTAAGTGGCCATATTTTTCAGATGAATTCCTCACGCAACATTAAACATATACATTTTAAGTAAATAACTGTAATAAGTTATATATAATACTAAACTGGGCGGTTTCTTTTTTAATTCATAAATATTTAATGGCTCTGATAATTATATATATATAGAATAAAAAGCTTTTTTGTTATTTTAAAAACTAGCGTGCATTTCGCAATTTCTCGTAAAATCGTTTTTTTTAGATATTATCAATTTATCAGAAAAGTATAAAAAACGTTTAATACATTTATTACCTTAAATACTTTTTAAATTTATTACATCATTGTGTAGACATAACTACATCTTTCTTTTATCCAGATAAATAAAAAATGCCACAAATGCAATGGTCACCATACTCCAAGACGCTAGTCTAGACTTGACTATTTTTATGTTGAATTCAACCTGCATCATATCAGATACCAGCAGACATTTTCGATTACTACGATTATTTCTCATTTTTCCGCCCACATTAAATTTCACAATAGCCATAGAATAGTATCTATAAAACACATTAATAATTTGTACCTCATACTATGTATCTACCTAAATTAAAAAGTTACATTTCGTGTTTTCATATGGAACAGACTCAATAAATATATTATTAAGTCCCTAAGTCATACTGCCTTCATACTCCCTTCGTAAAATAAAATTTGTATGGGATTATGTTATCGCAGACTTGAAGATTTTTAAAATTATTCTCGGCTATGAGCGTATACTTGGTAAAAAACATTCTATACGTCGTTAAACCCTTGTATAATCCAATCTTGCATTTTCTGCATTGAACCTGCCCACTTCGACATGAAGGTTTATGAACTTCCTTGAAGCTGAAATAGTATATTTTATTAATATGTAAACATTGGCAAGGACAAGATAACGTCATCGGATAAGGCACTTGTATATACAGCAGCCTCGTCAAAAATTGTCCTCAAACCAAATATGATAAATTATCTTAATTAAGAGCAAAGTTGCTAATCTTTAACTTGATTTTGCAGAAAGTGAATCCAGTTCATAGTGAAAAATGAAATATTGTATGTATAACTACATTATAACTTAAAGGGTCTATCAATGATTATAAACATTAAATAATTATTTTTTATCGATTTGTTTATTGAGACCAAAGCTGGAAGATTGATTGAATAGGGCTGACATTATAAAATATATATTATAATGTATGTATGTGGTTGATCGCTTCACATTGTCTTTTCATATTCCAATATTTATCACTGCGACTGCGCTCTCCAAATTAAAAGTTATACTGTTTCGCTACCGTAACTTCATAGCAATCCTGAAGACGAGATTCGTGAGGAATCCCTTACTTGCCAACCAAATTCATTGGTATGATGAAAATCTTTTCCATTATGCTTTTATCCCACGTTGCAAATATTTAATGTGTCTCTACTAAAGGTATTGGGTAAATAAGTTTTCTTTTTACCCTAAAATCTTAAAAATGTATCTATTCATATAAGGTTTTCTCAGTCTGATATGGTCCACAGATCGTCAACGACTTTTCATCATTTATATCACCACTTCTCCCTGTAACATCCTATGAAGGTCTGGTTCGAATATATAGAATATACAGGCACAAGGGACATAACATCTTAGTTCCCAAGGTTGGTGGCGCATTGGTGATGTAAGCGATGGTTAACATTTCTTACATGCCAATGTCTATGGGCGTTGGTGACCACTTACCATCAGGTGGCCGGCCCATATGCTCGTCCGCCTTCCTATTCTATAAAAAAATATATATCTGAAACAAGTGAATATTACGAGACGATGGTAAAATAATGAGATTATTTGACGTCTGTTACGTTGCCCTCCATAGTTAATTAGTAAGCCAACATTATATATTAAGAAAAACATTTTCTTATTGCTTATATAAAAATAGTGTAACAAAATATATATCAATTATAGGCTAACTTAACATTCAAATATATATTTTTTTCTATTTTTAGAATTTATTAACTAAAACATTAATTCAATTGAATAGGTATGTGTAAGAGGTATTTTTTTAATTCATAAAAGGTGTTATAAATTACTAACAAATATGAATAAGATTATTATATCTATAAATTCGAGTACCTACTATCAATACACACAAGTCTCTTGGACGAATCTAGTCTGATTTTGTTGTTAGCATAAAAAAAGACAAGCCTGTAGGCTGTCGGGTTCAGATCTTTCCACGTGGACTTGATCAATAATTTGTACGATTAATGATATGCAACATTTCTCTAAGTGATTCCGGAAAAGAATGTCTAAAATATTATCCTAGATTGATCCGTTTCAATTCAATTTAAACAATAAATAATAACTTTGTTTCGTAATTGACAACACCATTTTACCTATAAATACATCTTAGTAGTGAAATTAATAGATTTTTTCACAACAAAATCTGTTAAAGAATGAAAAGTAATTTTAGATCTCGCTATAGTGTGTTTATGAAAATTATAATGTATTTCATTCATTTTCTACATAGCCGAACACAACCTGAAACTGACACCTGAATCTTATTGATACGAAAATGTTTTTAAAAAGATTGATGAAAACGTATTAAAATTAATTTAATATGATAAATTTATTTAAATAATAAAATATAAATTATAAATGTTATAATTGAATGATAAATTTAAAAAAATAGTTTTATTTAAGGTAAAGTAATATCTTTGTGGACGAAGTGCAAAAAGCTATTTTATATATAGAATATACAAATATATTCTACGCTTACCCGAGAACCTTTATTAACATGAATAAACAAATCACTTTACTTTACTTTACTTTACTAAACTAGTTTACTTTACTTTTTTTTTAAACTACTTTACTTTTTTAAACTACTTTACTGTTTTGTCGTTAATTATATTCGAAAAACATTTTCCAATTTACAAAATTTACACAAATATTGCCGCGAGCTTTCGAAAAAATGATGTTGGCGCGCGAATTTGCGACGTGAATTTTGTCGTCGCTGATTGGTCGAAATGATAATTTAATAAAAAAGAGAGGGAGACAAATATATATCAATTGCTATGGATAAAAAAGAGCTAGGTATATGTTTCTTTAGTGTAGTGTAAAACAAAAATATTTGAACTATGATATAACGTTCAAGCGCATACTTTACTTCGATATATTAGGTTCATTCGCGATTTAATGTAGCAGCTCGTTTGAAAGGAAGACCTGCTGTACTCAACCTGCGGCCCGCCGGCCTTTTGTGGTTGACCCACTTGATGTCACTTTATTTTGAACTATTTTAAATTTTAAAGGTTTTCATTTACAATTAAATAATTTGAATTAAACAACTGCCTGTGGTCCCGGATACTGCAAAGTGATTGAAATTTCATGAAATGATAAAAAAAAATGTTAAAAATATACGCGATAAATCCGTTTATAGTTGTTTAATTTAATTTGTAACAATCCCTAAACCTAAGAAATCAAAGTAACTCACCCTTTCTATTAAATAAAATAATTTATGTAAAACTGGATTTCTTTGGTTTGATATGTCGCCAATGCGTCACCAACTGTAGTTAATATCACAGTTTTAATAATTTCATGAAACATTTCATTTCATTAATTTGTAAACGTACGAATTTAAAAGAAAAGTGATATAAAAATAATATATAAATTAAATGTTAAATCTTTTATATAAAAAATGTAGAGTTGTCATAGTTACAAAGAAATGTGAATGTTAAAAGATAGTTCATTGACTTACATTTTTTACTCTTTCGTAGATCAATAAATTCAGAGAATTAGATTAAGTTGGCTTGTCCATTACTTATTACCTGTTCGTTTAAACAATTTGTATCATTTTGTATATACTTTGTAAATATATATGTAAATATATATATTTACAAAATATATACAAAATGAATTTTATTACATTTATTGGAAAAATATAAGAAATATTGACTTAATACTTTTATTAAAATCTGGTTTATAAATTATTATTATAAAAATGATATTAGTGATACGCCTGACTGTATTTCGCGCTGCCTCCCGCCAAAGTGTATTACTTTTTAAAACCAAGCTGACGTACGAAGACATATCAAAATCAAATCCTAGTATTTTCAACAAGCAAGTCGGTCCACACGTGAGTAGACAAATCACAACAAGCTGTTTACAGGTCTAGACATAATACCACGAGGTCTAATATGTATTCACATGAGACTAGACATAACACCATAAGGTCTAGGTCGGTAGGTATTCATATAAGGCTAGACATAACATAACAAGGTCTAGTATGCATTCACACAAGACTAGACATAACATAACAAGGTATAGTATGCATTCATGCAAGACTAGACATAACATAACAAGGTCTAGTATGCATTCACACAAGACTAGACATAACACAACAAGGTCTAGTATGCATTCATGCAAGACTAGACATAACATAACAAGGTCTAGTAGATATTTACACAAGACTAGACATAACACAACAAGGTCTAGTATATATCCACACAAGACTAGACATAGCACAACAAGGTCTAGTATATATCCACACAAGACTAGACATAACACAACATGGTCTAGTAGATATTCACAGAAGACTAGACATAACACAACAAGGTCTAGTATATATCCACACAAGACTAGACATAACACAACAAGGTCTAGTATGTATCAAGCACAAACAATTACTTACTCGCAAAGAATGCAGCACATTCGTCAGGTGTCCATTCTCCTCTCCAAGGCACCATATACTGAGCAGCAGCATAAGTCAGCTTACCATAGTCCCCAGCCACAAGCTGTAACTCATCACGTCCACTCTCAAGAAGTCTCGTCACCTTATAAGAGCCATGCATTCCGGGATCCAATTTTCCCTTAGATTGAACATGCTTAAACAAATACTAAGTCATTGATCTGGAATACGCGAGGCAATTGACGTTCTTTATTGACGTTTTGTTGCTTACCCGTAATAATTGGCGATATGTTACACCCGGCTTTTTAGTTTTTATTTAAATGATAATTTATACGGTCTATAATATACAGGCGCATCAGTTTTTAAACGATTGTGCATGCTATCCGTAGTAACAGTTGAAGTAGCAGATCCAAAAATCATAAATTTTGAAAATTATTTTAAAATTTCTCTGTCTTTTATAATCTTTACCAACTAATACAGTTTTGATAGAATGATCATTCGCTTTTACAATTGAAACTTTTGCAGGGGCAGGAAATATTTTGAAATATTTTGTACGCACGATCTACCTCATCAAACCAAGAATCAATATTGTGTACATTAGGATCAAAATTTGACACATAATTGTCGCGAGAACAACTAGTCTTTAAAGAATGAATAGCCTCAACAATCTTTGTAGCAGTATCACTTGTCGTATTATTATTTTCGACATTAGAATTCGATGATGCCAGTACCGATCTATCTACTAACACATTAAGTCGAGCAATAATTGTTTGTAACGACTCACGTAATTCCGAGTTATTAAAAATACTTCTAGATCGCGAACTGTTGGTAGAACGACTACGAGAACGATAACGATGTTTTGAAACGTTATTATCCTTAGATCGGCTATGCTTTCGCTTCCCCATAATAACTAATTAAATTTATCACAAAACAAAAACGCAAACTACAAACTATAAAAAAGTAATAATAATATGAACATAAAGAAAAGATTAACCAGAATTCAACAAAAGAAGAAATGAGTTTGTACCCCACTTCTAATATAAACAAAACAAAATGAATTTTATTACATTTATTGGAAAAATATAAGAACTATTGACTTAATACTTTTATTCAAATCTGGTTTATAAATTATTATTATAAAAATGATATTAGTGATACGCCTGACTGTATATCGCGCTGCCTCCCGCCAAAAGTGTATTACTTTTTAAAACCAACCTGACAGCTTGACGTATGACGTTCAGAAAGATTGACTTATTCTGCTTATAATATATATATAATATGTACGAATACCATTTTATTTCAATATTTCACAGAACATATTAAAACATTTCTATAATAGGCTTAACGCTTTTAAATGAATATTAAACAAGGTTTTGTTCATGTTTTTTTCGTTTTAATTTAACTAATAAAATTTTCTTAAGGTTAAAATTTCTCTCAATTTTATATAAGAATTTTGGGATTTTATATTGTCAAATATTTTCTATGATAATAGTAAATATTGAGGTTAATAATATTTATAGTACGCTCCAACCTCTCTCTAATATAGTTTACACAAAGTCTTTCCAGTAATATGAAGTTCTCTTGACCGGATTCCTACCTCAGAGGACAATCTCAACGATAAACAAACTCAATTTTATATTATCATTCAATTCACAGATTTCCTAACTTTTTAAACATTTATTTTTGCGCGATTTTTTTTTTCTTTATATTTAAGAATCAAATAATATATTTTTAGAAAAATATTTTTAATCAACATTTACAATGTACATTTTTAAGCACAACTGAAGCGAAAATTTTATTGGTATAATCTGTGATTTATCTAAAGCCTTAAATGTTAGGCCGTAAAAAAAAAACTAAGAAGCAAGACGTTGCTTTATAAAGTGGCTGGAGATATTTTGCTCTTTATCACAACATATACAACATACAAGTCTATGGTATTATTAACAAGTCTATGGCTTTATTGAAACTAAAAAAAAATGTTCAATTTTGGATAAGTATCAGACAAATATAAATGTCAGAACTGGTGTAGCTTTACCCTTAAGAGCCACTTGAATAAAGAATTATTTAAGTTGATTAGCTTATATTTTCCAAATTATGTAAAATCATTGAAACATAATCTAAATATGGATAATATTTTTTTTATATAACTAGCAATAATTGCGTCTTTGCTCACGTGACTGCGACTACGACAAAAATCTTTATAAACTTCCATCCGGCGCATTGTTAAAAATACAATATTAATCATGACGTCATGCGCTTCGACGGAAAGCAACGGGCCCATCTTCACTACAGTACTGGCATGACTAATTAATGTAATTGTTTTTGATTTTGGTTCTCCTTAATTTGATTTGTTTATAATAAGTAGATTAACAAAAACAAGAAATAATAAAAGTAAATCGGTTTTTATAAGAAAAATATATAGCGAGTCACATTTGAAATCAACAAATTCATTCAAATCATCTACAAACATAGTTTTCCGGTTCGTTACATATAGGGACAGTTAAAAAGTTTTTATTAGGCAAAATATGGAAATTATTATACTGAATAAACTTTTTCTTATATCCATATCCTTTGATAAATCAAAGTTGAGATGTTTTCAATATATTTATAAATATGTCGAGTATCATTAAAAGTATATTTCATATGTCAACAGATAAAATAAGTTTACACAATGTTACAATTTTTTTTTAATTTATATCTTCGAAAATATAAATGTGAGTATTGAAAGTCCTTAGATACGTATTAGTGATGTTAAAGTCGAATGAACGATTAAGAGCATTCATCTGTCACTAAGAGTTCGGTAGATGTCATAATTGACAAAATATAAGAAACTAGTTTTCGCCCGCGGTTTTACTCGCGCGGTAGGGTGAGGGGAGCAGGTATTGGGCAAAAATGTAGCCTATGTCCTTTTCTGGGGTTCAAGTTTGCTCAATAGCAAATTTAATCAAAATCGGTAAAGTGGTTTAGCCGTGACAGATAAGATAAGATAAGCGTGACAGACAGAGTTAATTTCGCATTTATAATATTAGTTTTAATGAAAGTGCAGCAACTTCTTATTATTACTTTTTTACTTAACAATATTGCGCAGTACACAGTTTCTGCCATCAAAGGAATCTCAGGGAACCAGACACCCTGCGAGTTTCCAGGAAACTTGCTGATTTATTTAAAATTAATATTGTTTAATTTTTATGTTTTATATTCATTACATGATTGACATCCAATTCTGTCACATGTATTCATTTTAGTTTTAGTGAATTTAATTTTTAAATACATTTTTTTTAAAGTATTTTAAAAGATAATGGCAGGAGGAACGAACACAAATTACATTCCAATCTAAAACCCATTCTCACCTTACTCGAAACCTTTGACCTTGAATTGGCATGACGTCATTGGTCGACGTCTATAATAATCTATGGTATTAATTACGAGTTGTAAAAAAATGCGTTTGGAACTTGGAAGTAATATTTGTTAATTCAAGTATGAAGTAACATAATGTAGTTGTAAGTGGAACAACGTAAAGTAAATAAAGATATATCATTAAAAGTATTCGTAAAAGTCAAGTCGTTGTTAATTATTAATTTTGTGAAAATTCATCCATTTTCATTTCAAAGTAAATCTCTTTATTACACAAACGATCATACAAGGTGTAAACTAAACTAAATAAAAATAAAATAGTGCACGAAGACACTTAAGGTTTTAAGGTTTAAGACATTTATTTCTTAAAAAAAGAACAAAGTCCACTTCAACTTAGGAAATAACATTAAATATATAACTATACCATAACTTATAAGTCTACATTTTGTGTCAGTAAATAATTTTTTAATCTTTTTTTGAATATATTAATTGAATTTGCATTTATAACATCTTTTGGTAATGAGTTGTAAAACTGTGCTCCTTCAAATAATATAGTTTTTGTGCCATAGTTCGGAATTTGGGTAATTCGATTTTATGTCGGTTTGAGTAAGAATGGGTTTTAGATTGGAATGTAATTTGTGAATGTATGGTGTTTGTAACTATTTTACGAATTAATACGCATGTTTTGTATTTATAAATTTGTTTTATTGATAAGATTTTTGTTGTGCTATGAATATTTTTCGTAGGAGTGCAATAGTTCATATTATACAGGACTTTTAGCAGTTTATTTTGGAATAATTGGAGATTTTTGATGTGGATTTCAGCGGCACCACCCCAGATTTCAATAAGGTATTCTAAAATCGGTTTTACCATAGTATTGTAGATAATAGGTCGTATTTTAGGTGGAATACAACGCGCTCATCTTCTAAGAGCACAGGTAAGTGAAGCAATTTTTTGTTTTATTGAGTCAATATGAGGACGCCAAGTCAAATATTTATCTAAAACTAATCCTAAATATTTTTCAGCGTCGGCTTGTTTAATTACCTGGTCATTAAGTATTAAATCGCTATAGGGTTGTATAAATTTATTTTTCGCACAGAAAATCATGTAAGAAGTTTTTGAAACATTTATTGTCAGTAAATTGTATTTAAGCCATTCATTTAATATGTTTAAGTCACGTTGTGCTGCTTCTATTAGAGTTTGAATGGTTTTGCCAAAATAAAATAAACATGTGTCATCAGCGTATAGTGACACTTCACCGGATAGTGAGAGATAATTAATATCATTTATATACATTATAAAAAGCAAAGGCCCAAGTATGGATCCTTGCGGTATTCCACATGTGATTCGTGCTTGACCACTTTGAAAGTTACTAATTTTTACTAGTTGTTGCCGATTTGTTAGGTAGGAAGCTATTAATTCATGAGCTGGTCCGTTTATTCCAATTTTTTTAATTTTTTGCAATAATAAAGTATGTGAAACTGTGTCGAATGCTTTTTTTAGATCAATAAATATACTTAATGCAAGATTTTTATCATTATATATACTTATCACAATAAGAGATAATTCGTGGCAATTGTGTTGCCACCTGTACAATTATGATACGACTTTAATAATGAACCTTCAATGTACCAACCCTTAACAGAAATTAGCAACCGTTACCATAATAATGGGAAGCTTCCATAAATTAACAGTTAAGTAACATTTTATATATATATATATATATATATATATATATATATATATATATATATATATATATATATATATATATATATATATTTGCCTCCACCTGATGGTAAGTGGTAGTAGAACCAAACGCGACGACGGCCAATACAGTATTTACTCATTCAATATAATTATTAATATTCTCTATTTTAATGAAAGCCATCGAAATGTACATATCGCAAAATGGAATTCTAATATTTTAGCAAAGTTTTAATATTTACAAAATTTCCTTTTAATTAATTCGAGAAGATTCACGAAGACAGTTATTGATGAGAGTTCTGATGCAAGTGACATCTTCATTTATTTTATTTGAAAAGCTACAAAATTGTATTTACATGGGGAACCCCTCAAAAGGAATACAGACATACGACAATGACTGCAATCATATTAGATATCTCTTTATATGCTATCTCATTTCCATGTTATTTGGGTAGGTACCACCCATTCATCACATTTTTACCGCCAAGCAGTAATACTTAGTACTGTGATGTTTCGGTTTGAAGGATAAGTTAACCAGCGTAATTCAGGCACCGAAGACATAACTTCTTAGTTCCCAAGGTTGATGGCGCATTGACGATGTAAAGGATGGTTAATATTTCTTACAATGCCAACGTCTACGGATGGCGGTGGTCCTTACCATCAGGTGGCCCACTTGCCAGTCTGCCTACCTAATACAATAAAAAATGCTACACCTAATGCTTATACTAAAATAATAAAACATACAAATTTGGCCGTTGTTGTGCTTATCAGGTGGCCCATATGCTCGTAATAACCTAACCATACTATAAAGTTAAATATTTTGTCTAACCAAATCTGTGCGAGTCATTCTGTATAATGACTTACACATTCTGTATAAATTTAATGAAATTTAATATTTATTGTAGAAGAAATCTTTCTGTTAGCGATATTACCGCCTTTTGTACGTGGCATTAATTAAATTATTATTTATTCATATCTATTCATTTGGCGTACAATAGCAAATTCTATTCTTTTCAGATTATATTCAAATTTAAAGGAAAAATGAAATCCACTTAGATATTAGCTAAATCTTTAACTCGTTCGCTTTGACATTATATATATATTTGCAATAAAAAAGACGTTCACAAGTCAAAAACATATGTAACTAGAAATTAGCTACCTAAATGTTTGTTATTTTTTTAATTTCGTTCAATTACTCTTAAATTCATTTAGTGCTTTACCCCTACCACGCACAAAGTTAATCATAATAAAATGTATTATGAATGCTATAATATATATAAGTAAGCCGCCTAACTGTGACATCAATACCATCGCGGACGAAGAAATTTGGCAACTCTTTTATTTGTTGCACCACTAAAAAACGGAATCCCCTCCTCTTACAACCTGGGTTCCTTCAAACTAGGCGTGAAAAGGTATATTGCGGACCAGCAAGGCGGGGGCGGCTAGTGCAGGACATTATTTCCGACTGCACTGGCCGTCGTCGCGTTTGGACTCCACTACCACTTACCATCATCATGGACTCATTTGCTTTCCCGGTATATAAAAAAAAATGTATTTGTAACCATGGGTATATTTTATTTAATATGGATATTACTTTGAGTGACAATGAGCTTCGGGATGTTTTTAATAAATTACTTATTTTATTAAAATACGGATTTTTTGCATTATAAACAATACTTTAATTGTATTTAATTAACATACCTATATAATTTAATTGTCGGTGTAGTCGAATCGATATTCCAAAGCGGTGGTATAAAACACAAAGATAATTTATTTCAGTAACTTAACGTTTTAGGCAGGAGTCTAATATTCTTATTGCCAATGTCTATGGGCAGTGGTGACTGCTTAAATCTTCCTACATATGGTGGTAGGGCTTTGTGCAAGCTCGTCTGGGTAGGTACCACCCACTCATCAGATATTCTACCGCAAAACAGCAATACTTGATATTGTTGTGTTCCGGTTTGAAGGGTGAGTGAGCCAGTGTAATTACAGGCACAAGGGACATAAAATCTTAGTTCCCAAGGTTGGTGGCGCATTGGCTATAAGCGATGGTTGACATTTCTTAGAATGCCAATGTCTAAGGGCGTTTGGTGACCACTTACCATCAGGTGGCCCATATGCTCGTCCACCTTCCTATTCTATAAAAAAAAAAAAAAAAAAAAAAAAAAAAAAAAAAAAAAAAAAAAAAAAAAAAAAAAAAAAAAAATATACTTGTTTATACAAATACCTTATTAGGTATAAATCTGTTTAGTGGTTGAGCCGTGAAAGTGTAAGCGTAATCTAGTATTTGTAGATTATATGAGTTCATAAACAATATATATGGCTATTTATAAAACTTACGAATATATTTTCAACTGAAATACGAGTAACACTATATAAATAAAATCAACACCAACTATAATCCCATTCCACGTGGATGTATTTTTTCAACTGTTCTGGATTTCCATTCTCGTAACAGATTTATGAAAATGCTTTCATTTCCATGTAGGCACGTAGTACAAATAAAATTGTTGAATAATGGTTGAAATAAAAATGAAATTGAATTGTATTTTCGATGTTTTGGTTATTATAGATTGTTTATGAATTATTATCCTTTACAACGCAAATATACTTTACAAAGTTTATCGTCTTACAAGAAAGTTTAACGATATGTCATTTGATTTAAATCAACATTACTGCAAAACAGCACTAGTATTGTTTTGTTGCGACTTAAAAGGTGACTGAGCCATTGAAATTACAGGCACAAGGAACATAACTTCTTTGTTTACAGAGTAGGTGGCGTAATGGCGATGTGAGAAATGGTTAACATTTCTTTCAGGTGAATATGGGCGGTGGTAACAACAGATAAGTAATTTATAATAAAAAACCACGCTTTTAGGCCAATAGATATCTGACTCTATGCCGTGGCCAGTCAATCTATCACCTGGTGCTTAAATCCTAATCTTAATGTAATACTTAATCCTCTTTTCATTGATCAACTTCTCATAAAACAAAATACTAAAATAAAAACAATTTGAACTTTGTAAGAGTTCTTTATATGGGTGATAAATCTTTAAATGGGTGATATCAATTAAATTTTCATTTAACACATCGGGAACGAGCGCTATTCTTAACGACTAAAGCTCAAATAAAAACAAAATAGGGTCACCAGATAGAAAGTGACTACCACCACCCTTTGACACCTACAATATTTGCTTGCACGTGCGTTACCGCCATTTAAGGAATAACTATTTAATTTCATACAGCTTGTATGAAAATTGAATATAAAATTTGAAAATGAATAAACTTTTCAAATGTAAAGTTTTGTTTGAGTAGAAAACTCGGTCGAAAGTAACTCGAACGACGCACTTTTATATCATGAGAACTTATAGTTATCCAATTGCTATAGACGATCATTTGAATTTTGTATATTTACTTAGATTAGATATGTCAACTTAATATATGATATATTTATCCGGATGAATGTTAGAACGTGCCAAACTTATACATCATTATCACAATTTTTTTTAACATATTTTATGTACATCTCAAATAAAATCAATAGTAGAGTCATATAAGATGGGAAAGAAAAAAAACGGTTTTTTTCTTTTGTAAGCTACGAACTAATACGAAACGCTACCAAATAATCATTGTTTTAAAATGTTATATGTTTTCTAATAAAATTATATAGAATATCGAGATATTCATGCGTAAAAATGTATTTTTGTAAAAATACGTTTTTTTCGTTCTAAACAATATTAGATATTATTAGAAAAGTTATAGCGCAAATAATTCTCTATAAATTTAATCGTATGCGATAAACCGTTTTTTGGTATGGTATTAGATATGTTAAAGCAATCTCCAGGAATGTAGTTCTTAAAGCAATAGTGGTTTATTCAAAAACAAATTATTATTTACTAATAAATTACATTTATAAATGTTATGCGTAGATTAAAATATTGGTTTAATTACATTTATTAATATTTTAAAGGTTAAAGTATGTCTGTCGTATGTCCTTCTCTCATACAGCTACGTAGCCACTGATTGACGTCATTTTTAGCATGGAAATACTTTATGGACCGAAGAGTAACGTAGGTACTGGTACTGGTACTGAGTTAGTTCCGAGGTATTAACACGAAATCCTTAATTAATAATAATAATAAATTTAAAGACATACTTTTTTAGAGAAAAGTTACAATGACTAGGTTCTTTTAAGTGACATACAATTTTGAGTGCACAGGATAATGAAACACTAAATTCAATTACTAGTCTAGACATAGTTACTCTTCGAATACTTTATTTGAATGTTTATTTTACATTAGATATATTATTTTATATAAAACTCATACAAAAGTCAGTACAAGAAACAGTGGATTCTCCAAGATAAACATAAATTAGGTAACCGAGGAACAGGCATTGTAAAATACAAATAGTATGATTTGATTATCCTTTAATATGTAAATGAGTATGAAATGTGACGAAAAGTATTTTATTGAGCTGACAGTATAATATAAGTGTCAAACAGAATTCGAGAAACACGCATTGCGTCTGTGAATAATTTGAAAACGTCGAATTAGATTTTATTTCTACGTTCGCTTTATACAACTTTATAATTACTAATTTACAAAGCTTTATTTATAATAGTGTAGCTTTTAAGAGCTTCTTCAAAAGTCTTTCTTTGTTTGTGAAGGAGGAACTTTTGTTTCTAGATTCAAGCAAAATCTTCACTCAATTAAATATTCTAAAATGTGTAATTTTAATGTCCTTTTATTATATGCTAGAAAAATAATTATTACCAACTGAGCAGAAGATTTAATAGTAGTCGTTAAAAGATGCTACGGGCTCTCTCAGGCTCGGGAGTGTAATGACAAACTAGAATAATATCAATTCCGGTATTTTAATAAGCCTATTTAATATGTATATACATATATATTATATGGATGAGGTTATAGACAATTTAGAACTTTTTAATGATTTGATAAATTCCTAACATAAGGGTGCAGACCTCGAGGTCCTGAATAAAATCCAGTGCATCCACTGCGTCCAAAATTTTTCCTCAAGATTCTCAATGTAGTCCACACTAAATTGGCTTATTAAAATACCGGAATTGATATCATTCTTTAAAAATAGGGACGGAGAGAATGCTTGCTGTAGTAGGTATAATACAATAGGTAATTATAAACATTTAAATCTACGCCTCGCAATGAAACTGCTACTAAATTATTACGGTGCCAATGCAAATTCAAAAATAATAAAAAAATTAAATAAAATGCAATAAATTCTGAAGTATTCCTTTCGGTTAACTGATATAGTATAGTTTTAGGGTATTAATGATATGGTAAATCGTAGGTATATATGTCACTTTTTATTGTTGTTGTTTTAAATTTTATAACTTATTTTAATTATTTGTAACACTGTAACCTCTTGGCATTATGACTTTATACCTTTTCATAATTTGTGCAAAAAAAAACGTCATAGACAATTTTTGCAAACTCTTGTTTTCTTTTCTAAGTACCGGTTAACAGTTAACGTGGTTTCACTACACCTGATGACATTAGGTCAATAACGACGTACTAAGTTAAAATCGAAGTTTGAAACGCTCTCTGGATGGCAGGCGTTTGGGTCAAAGTTTTGTGTCAGTTTGAAAGTCAGATGAAAGAGCATCACTTTATTTATGTAGATATATATGTTACATATTTTTATGCATATAATATTTATTATTTTATAACACTTTTACACTATATTAATTTAATTTTGTATATGCATATTAACATTGTGTATAACGTTAGACAGTGTTATTGAGTAGAAATCAAACGATTGATGGGAGAAGTTTGCGTTGAGCGCAAAACAAATCGACAATTACTAAAAGGTAAATGAGCAATTAATTCATGTGATGGTAAGTGGCAATCTTAGGCCATAAAAACTGGCTTCGCAACGTCTATAAACCACCCCTCAAGACTAAGATTTTTTTATATGGAATAGGTAGGCGGACGAGCAAATGAGCCACCTGATGGTAAGTAGTCACTAACGCACATTGGTATTGTAGGAAATGTTAACCATCGCTTACAACGCCAATGCGCCACCAACCTTGGGAACTAAGATGTTATGTTTGCCTTTAATTACACTTGCTCACTCACCCTTCAAACCGGAACACAACAATACCAAAAGTACTGCTGTTTTACGGTAGAATATCTATATCTGCTGAGTATCATGAGGTATCATCCATACCTACCCAGACGAGCTTGCTCAAAGCCCTACCACCAGCAAAGTAGAGTAATGTTATATTTATTGTATCTATAATTACACCGGCTCGCTTATCCATTATATTATAAATTTATTAGAGTCCAGCTATACAAATAATTTATATGTAGTGTTATAAATATAAAATCCATCGTGGACGTAATAAGACCTATTGTTACATGAAACAAAAGACTAACCTGCTACAGACTGAAACTTAATAATCCTTTTACGTTATCTGAGATTGATTTATTTATAGATATTGTTAGGTTAATGATCCTTTTTTTTAACCACGGGAACAGTGGGGGGGGGGGGGATGTGGGACTCGCCGGTGTCCAAGGCGCCGAGTGCGCCCCGAACATCGGAATACCTACTAAAAAACCAGCGGTACTCTTTCCGTCTTAACGAGGAACGCCACGGGATTGCTTTCGCATGCTACAGTGGCTAGGTTAATGATCCTGGATACTTCAAACTATTCGTTTTACGAATATTATCCCAACGTAAAATGAACCTATTTAAACTTCCGTAATAAGTGAACTAGGGCACCACGTTAAATATTTAAAACTAATTATTTAGTGACTAAGAACCCAGGATTGATTACATAACAATTCTATAAATAAAAATATTATTATTTTATCATATTCAATAAATAAAATATTTATTTTATTTAAGACTAAGCAAACATAATGCCAATTTTTTTACTAAACAAATTACATTTTCAATAAAGTCCTTTTATGTACTTGATGGCTCCGATATTTTTTTATTATTGTTAAAATTGTAAGATAAAAATGATATAAATTTATTCAATTTAGTGATTAATTTTATATGATATATATATATATATATATATATATATATAATATATATAATATATATAATATATATATCAATATATATAATATATATATATATATATATATATATATATATATATATATATATATCATATAAAATATATATTAAGATATTTTACTTTAACAGTCCCTATCCTAAATATTTATTATTTCCCTATACAATATTTAAGTAAAAGAAATGATTGCAATCTCATATCGCATACCAAAGACACACATTCAAAAGGATGATGATACTAAAAGAGCTGTAGCAAAGTTTTGTTTTTTTTTAAATGTTGGATACTATCTGGCAACAGTTTGTAGTGGCTTTGATGTGAAAATTACTTCTAGTAAGTGTTATTAATTGTGATCAAATCACGATGACTAAAATATATCAACAATCGACGAATCATGATATCAAAATATCGATCGAAACTCTATGGTTCAAAAAGGGTGTGGACGATACAGCGTGTAAATATTCCACTGTTGGGTAAATGTCTTATATCCTAAGAAAATTTGCAGCTCCATGTAGCTTTAATACGAGTTGGTCAAACAGTGTTTGAGCAAATTCGTGTTGTTGTTCGGGCGCCGAGTGCGCCACGAGCGCAAACTACCGTACGCGGGTTAAGCCCTGACTGGAGTTGCCAGTTATAATATATACTATTGTTTAATTAATTAATCGAAATGACTAAAACCTATTTTATGGAACAATATATAATTTATACTAGCAGCTTACTTACAGGTAAATCTTTTTAACGAGTGAAATAAACAACATTTGTAAGTAAAACCATATATTTTTTTAGTCACGTGGTATTTCTAAAAAAAGTTAATCGAAATATAGAGTATAAAGATAATGAGAGGTATATTTCTGTGTGAAAAGTGTCCCTTAACAAGTATCAAATTTAGATGGCGCTGCTGGAGCTAGAAGGTGAAATTTTGAAAGGCGCTATTTTCAAATTATCCTGTTTATCATAATTTATAAATCTCAATTCATAAAAACATAAATGATAATACTCTACAACTATAGTAGCGCCATTCTAGCAATTAATTTTTAACCCTTATTTCATACATTTCGGTAGGCAATACGTTCGTTCATACGTTTATGGATGTACCCATATAAGATGTTTCTTGCATCTGCACTCCATACTATTTTCAATTCTTAGCACAGACTGACAAGCCTAGTGCTCGTAAACATGTATGCAAGGGCAAATACATACACACAAAAATATGACTGTTCGATGGTCATCCTTGTAGATTGTACCGTTGGAATTTGTTTTAATAATGTTACTAATAAATTATAAGCAAAAAATTATAAACTTGTGATCTAAGTGCGTATATGCACAGATTAATTTTAATGATATATTCATTTCAATTATAATCGAATATCAATAATATTAATATTTTTGAAGTTCATAATTAATTGCGGTTTTCCATCTATTGTGAAAAAAATAAAAAAAACGTTATTTACAAAACTCTGAGCCCTTGAACGAGACTAGGTAAAGTCAATAAAAAAAATATAATAAAAAAATAAAAAAATGTAATAGGTAACAAAATATTATATTTAGTATTCATAGACTGGAGAACGCTCCAAGGATTATTTGACATGGTACCGCTGTCTTATTTCCGCCACCACAACCTTGTTCTTAATTTCATTCACGCTTCACGATACTAATGTCACGTACATTCTTTAGGCGCACATTAAGGTTGTGGAATGATCTTCCGCCTGAGGTTTTTCCGAAGCATTATAATGAGTTTTCTAAAATTATGTATAGTTTCTTCGAGACCGGTAATGCATCAGCAACTGATCTTATATTACAGATGTTTGCCCATTTGTCTATAAAAACCAGCGCCAAAAGGTGTGCAATATTTCTGTTCAATCGGTTGTTGAGTGGAACTGGTTAAGGATTCAGTTAAGGGATCACCTACACGTACTAATAGGTAACTGTGTTAAATAAAACTTTGTAATTATTTAATTTTAATAAAAGTTGCAAAAATAATAATTATTGCGTACTTTGTTTAAGAGTAATAATTAATTAATTTAATACTTTTTCTGTATATATAATTGTTTTGTTTTATGATTTCACTGATTTATTTTTTTTTCCTTTTAAATTTACTTTTATACAGTTTTATTTTTGACAATTTTATGTAATAACTTAATCTCTGTCTAGTTATTTTAATATTTTTGTCGTTGTTAACAGTATTATGTAATTACCTATAATCAACAAATATGTATATTTAATGTCTACGTCTAATTTTATTATTATTACTTATTGTTCAAATAAAATACTCAAAATTTTTATCATGAAAAATATATTTTGTACGTTATTAAAAACCCTTTTACTTTATTGACAAGTATCTGTATAATATTTTTTTTTTTGCATGGAGCGAATATTCTTATTTTAAGATGTTCTTAGTTTTATTCCATTGAGCAAAATATCGTAAATAAAACAACTAATGGAGTTTAAGAGCAAATTAATTTTAATTCCAAACAATATGTGGTAACAAATACAATAACAAAATATTAGATAGAACAAAGCATTTTATAAATGGCACAACTTAATCCTAACTAAAATAACATTACAAATCATAAACATCGTTAATGATGTGCAATAAATTCTCATTAATATTTATATGAACAATATAATTTCTTTGCCAAAGTCATTAAAAAAAAAACATTGTCTTTGAATGCGAAAATAATGCAATGCTAATATAGAGACAATTTGTTTAAAAAAAGAAACTAAAATAAACAGTTATTTTGACGACAACATGTTCTGTAGTTTACTCATAATATTTTTGAAACAATTATTAGCACGCCGATCACAGACAATCTCATGCTGTAATATGTTTAACTCTAACACAGATAATCAATCAAATAATTAACTTAAAAAGTTAGTAGATTTGTCAAACATTTATATAACTTAATATTCGTTTCAATATTACCGTATAAGATTGCACACGACCGGCTTTAAAAGATAGATGTTATATTAATACAAGAAATATTAAACAAAGCTTTGTTACAATACAAAAATATATATAATATTTTGAAATGCGTAAACAACTGATTAATTTTTTTTTTGTTAGTTTTATGAAATTAACTAAAACCTTTGGCATATTGAAAAATATGTTTAATAATTGCATTCAAACGAAACGTCGTTTTTTATTCTAATTGTAACTTAAAGATTAAAAGGTAGAAAACAAATAAAAATCACTTATCGAAAGCTTCCAACAATTCCTGCGCTAATTATTGAAATTATAATATATAATACAAGTTAATAAGTAAATATAAAACCCTACAAAATTAAGAATAAGAAATATTTAATATAACGGAGATGTGACGCGACCAAAGACTATTAAACTGGTAATTAGAAAAACAAATGAAATCCATTCACTCGATACAAAATAAAAAATTAAAAACCAAACGATTCATTCTATCACTCATGATACATTCAATTCTTTATAGAACATTTAAAATTAGTATATAAATGAATATAAGTTTGAAACATGCAAATAATCCTTATTATTGTCAAAGTAAATGCTAAGAAAATCATATTGATTAATTATAATTATAAATCGAATTAATTTTGATATAGTTATATATATATTACACATAAATAATAAAAAATATATAATAATTAAAATTTATTTTACCAAAAGCAGATTAAATTAAAAAAAAGAAGTTGAAATATTAAACAAATTATCTGATATCCGATTAAATTTGTATTCGAAAATGATAAAGGCATAGATTTTTTTGTTGAAATAATCCCATTTAAATAAAATATTTGCTAAGTTTATTATATAAGTTATACAAGTTTTAATTTCCGGACTCACTAGCATCGTTCTATTCCTAAAATCATTATATTAGAATTAACGTTATCATTAGTACGTTTTATAACCCTGGTTAATAAGCGAAATTTTGTATTTGTACAAATTCTTATGCCGCTTCGGCTATTTTTTTTTTTTTCGTTTTATACTAAAAGTATCACATACACTACTTCTTATTAAAACGCTATGTTGTCGTTTGTTACATTTATAAAAAAAAAAAATTATTATTATTTTATAAAAACTATAATACTATTTATACTACAACACTATTTTTGTTGTCCTGTCAATTTTTTTATTAACTTAACAATATATTTACACACATTATAGTCTATTAATTATTTTTTTTTTTTTTTTAAATATGATTTTATATAAAAACCTCTACCAAGTAACACGGGTAATAAAATAATATGACAGAAAACAGAAGGAGGTTAATCATTTCAACGTATGCCAATTTTACCAATTACTTAAACTGTATAAATTCTTCTTTCATACAATTACTATCTTATTATAAATAAAAATAAAATAAAAATAACCTATATTATAATATATTTAAAATAATAATAATTTATATAATATAACAGACAAATAATTTTTTTTTTTATCTATAGTATCTGAGTTTATATTTGAGTTTCACGTTTCATGACCGAACTTTCCAGAAAACGATATGATCATTGTATATAGAGATAATTAAAAAATTATGATCACAGACTAAAACTGTAATTTATAGTGACATACAAAGAGAAGTAGTTAAACTTAGTGAGTCATAATATTAAAACATAAAATATACAAGACAGCTGAATTATATCTTTAAGAGGTTCAAGAATATATTACATTATAAATGTTAATTTTATTTAAAATACAGACTTAAAAACGACTAAATTTTGATAAAATTCAATTGTTTATCTGTATATTCAGAAAACAGATTTATTTTTTAAATTTAAAATAAAAATCTATAAGAATTTAATAAATGTACAAGTTCTTATGCCGTTTCGACTAAATTAAATATAATATCTTAATACTTCATGAAATATTGCAATCCGTACGCGTTCAGATTTTTTTTAATGTACTTCATATTATAAATAATACGTTTAACGTCATTTCTAATCATGATTTTCAAAGATCATCATCTGTTTAATAATTTATATTACTGATAATATGTTTTGATATCAGCAGACAAACATTTCTCCATTCTTCTACTAATAGCCTTGGCATTAAATTTTTCTCGACTTATGTCATTATAACATTCAATATTAATGATGACTTTTTTTAACGATTTTTTTCAATATCCCCATATATTTTCTAAAGGATTGCTTTCAGGGCGGTGAAGACCGTTCTGTTTAGAGGGGTTTATTTTTTGCAGAATCAGTTCATATAACCGATTCTTAAGCACGTTCGATGAATGTTCAATATTTCAAAATGTCATCCAAGGAACTTCTTCATTTATGATGTTTTAAATTGTAGGCGTTCCTGACTCATATTCTGAAGAATGACATTTGCTTTCCGATAGCACCCTTTTCATGGAAAACAATAAAATTCCAGTTGATTTAGCAACTAATTGAGCCGGAGATATAATACTGCTTTTTTTTATATGCCCGGAAGGCAAATGACTCCACCTGATGGTAAGTAGTAGTAGAGTCCAAACGCGACGACGGCCAGTACAGTCGGGAAGAATGTTCTGCACTAGTCGCCACCGCCTTGCCGGCCCGCAAGAAACGCGCCTCGCACGCCTCACGCCTCGTTTGAAGAAACCCGGGTTGTAAGTGGAGGGGAACACGTGAGCTTGTAAAGAATTCCATTTTTTGGAAGTGCAACATAGAAAGGAGTTGCCAAATTTCTTTGTGCGCGTTGGAATTGATGTCACAGTTAGGCGGTAACATAAAGAACCAGCACGCGTAGACTTATGAAGGAAGGCGGAAGTAATTAGAGAGAATAATTCCTCAGATCACTCGCCGTGATACAGTCGATAGAAAGCGCTCAGCGCTGCTATCTCTCGACGCTATTATAAAGGCTAATATAAAGGCTCGAGGGTGTTTGTAACCTTTACGTCGCCAATAAAGCAAACCGCAAGTCGCTGCAACCGATCCAGGGCCTCCAATAAGTACTTAGCGGAGCCATCCCAAAGGTTGAGCAATATTCTTGGGTTGAATCTGCATTTGTTCGTTAGCGCCTAAATCCACAAAATTTTTACACGTAATTTTCTACTGCGTTATTTTAGATTTATTGTTGTACAAAAGGATTGGAAATGCTAATCACTTGATATAGTAACAGCATTTAAAAAATACTCGAGAAACTTCGATATCTGAGAAAGTTCCTTCCCATTCTCATAGCGCGCGGATTATACAAGTAACCAAACTACAACGCTAAATTACAACTAAAACACTCTCGTGTTGTTCTATCACATTTATTATTAACTTTTGTTATTTCCTTTAATATATTTTGACTGAATTTTTAAGAACCAAACGAACAAATATTTTTTATCGAAGTCTTGTAATAATGAAGTTATGATAACTGCAAAGGTATTCACAATACTTGGGTTGTTTATTAAATTATTAAGATGAAACGTGAGACAAAATAAAATATTACACATAATTCATTACATGATTCATTAAATGTTACTTTTAATTAAATATTTCTTACTCAATTGATTTTATTTTATTAAAAGATCGCCAATTAATAAAAATATGTGATAGACAACAGAAGAATGTTAATCCTTAATATTGTTCCGTTTGAGATTTTTTCTTGTTTCCTTAATACCTAACTTACCTATAAAAACTATATTAAAAAAAATACAGTAGTTAAATACAAAAATAAAATTATATTATTTAAAAAACAAATTAGAAAAAAATAATATAATTTGTTAGAAGCAAAAAAACATGTATTTTATTATAAGTCATAGCTGAGTTTTACCACCACTTTACTTATGTTGTTAAAATATAGCTAGAACTCATAATAAATATATTTACAAATAGCAGTACGTAAATTGATTGAATAACTTCATAAAAAGGCAAGATATGTTTTTACAACATTAAAAAAATTATAAAATCTATATTAAATGAATTGTATCGAAGTTATCGAAGAATACAGATAACAAAAATAATGTCACAGATAATATAATTCACATTAGAAAGCACGATTTACAAAATTATCACAATTTTTATATAAAATAATAAATGACAAATCGAAGCGGGTTCCAGAGCGTCCAGTAATAATTAAACTTAATTTATATAAAATTCCAAAATGTTTAAAATTTCCCAAGAGCATCAAATTTATTAAAAATTTTAATCTTGCATGAGTAAAAACAATTTATACTAATATTATAAAGAGGTAAAGTGTGTGAGGTTGTAGGGGGTAATCTCTGGATCTCAAAGACCTTACCACCAATATAATATAACATAAAAAATGTATTAATTATAATTATCACTAAACATCTTCCAATTCCCAGTTCAATTTGTCAATTATATTTTAATACAATTACAACTATCTGTACAACTAACATTTTATTGGTGTGATGAGGATTTTCAATTTTATACGTTTAATATATAATCATAATAACATTTACTCTATTTTATATGTATATATGATTTTTATATAATATATAAATGTGTAAGGCATAATTAGGAGAATCTATCAATAACATAATTTGCCTTTGAATATTTTGATATGATAGTGCGCCTTTTTGCAGCTATGAGATGCGACTACTCTCCGCACTGCGGATTGAATATTATCTGTGTGTGGTTCGAACGTCATTACATCACTAAGTAATTCTGGTGTAATCTATGCTTATAACATTTTTTGTCCTGGCTGACTTTCGACGCAGAGCCAAACTACAGCGTAGAACGTATAAATTGGAATAAAGGTTTATTTTGATAACATAAACATCAAAAAAATGCACCCATTTTCCCACCTTGAAGGTAAGGTAGGTAAGTTTTGCATTAATTTTGTACGAAGTCGAGACGAGTTGAAGTAACAGCCAGTGACATCAATAATAGTATCTTCGTCCAGGATTGAAGCTTATTCCAATGAAACTGGTAGACTAATGACAGAATTTTAGCATCATAGATTTTTGGTAAAATTTAACTTTAAGAGGTGTGGGGGGCCAATTAGACTTTGTATAAATGAAAAACGCGCTAGTCAATTGATAAAATACAAGCAACTAGGTGATTGAACAGTGTTCGTTATATTACATTATTACGACGGATTAACATTATAAATATGCATCTTTAAATTTTACGATTAAACCTATGTTATACTAGTCTAATTAATTAAAACTAATGTGAGAGACGCACATCCTCTATATGTACATTGGAAGGGTCAGGTCACATGTTTAACCTCTACCTAATTTTTTTATATAGTTGACCATTTTTTTTTATCCCTCTATAACCTAACTTAACTCCTAATTGAGGTGGATTTCATTTTGGTTGTAGTAGTTATTTTGAGGCCTAATACTTTATTGCATTTTCTTATAGAATATACAAAAAAATGCAATATAATAATAGATAATTTTTTTGAATATTTTTTTTTTTAATTTTATACAAATCGATGTATTAAAAGAACCGCAATTATATCGAATATTTTCAACTTAATGGAAACGAAGTGGATTATCCCACGAAAATAAACTTCCGTATGCTAAAATATTTAATGATTAACAAAATAACGATCACGAAGACGATAATTTAATTCTATTAAAATCATCATAATTATCTTAAATGGTAAACCGAATACTCCTAATTCTGTAACCATATATCATAATGAATTGAAAAATTTAGAATTTTTACATATATTATCCCATGGAAGACAACTTGGATACCATTATAATAATGTTAAATACTTTATAAGTTTTGTTAACATAATCGCTAAATACGGCTTTAAGCTTCTTACGTCTGTTATAAAGATTATTTGTTCGCTTCATAATTCTAAATTAATTATAAAAACTAAATATTTAAAATCATATAATTAATACGAGGCGGATTGCCGACAACAATATAACCAAATCGAAATAAACGAAAAATAAATGTTAATATCACGACTATTATCCACGTAAAACAACGTATTTAACAAACTGTTCACAAAAACGAATACATACTCGTATATTGAAGAAAGTAAATTAAAAACGTTAAACAAAATATGAATGATAATTCTAAAGGGCGTAAGGCTTAAGTAAGAATTAAGAAATATACAACAAATGCATCACAGTCTAAAGTTGAAACTAAAAAGGCATTTTAAATGTAATATTAAATTTTAACAAAATTAAATATGAAACGAAAATATTGCGTTAGTCGTGCTCAAAACAAAACTGGTACACTCACCCAAAAGGAAAAATATGCGCCCGGGTATTACAAACCAAAAAAAAAATCGTGGGTGAGCGGGTGGTACCTCCCCAGTCGGGCCCGCACAAGACCCTACCACCTGGAATAACTGTTATTTTTTTAAATATCAACAAATTTTAATAATACTATTAATAATGTTCTATTTATGAATGATACATAGATAAAATTTATCCTGTCATATATTCGTTTTTGTAAACAGTATTTTGTACTTTAAAATTAACATTAAAAACTAATAATTGAACGAAGGAAGTACAAATCAAAACAATCAACTAAATCTAAAATGCAAATGAATAAATTAAAGTAATAATAATTCTATGTTTAAAAAAACAAAAGCGACTTACAGTAAAATTCGAGCCCGTAAAAAAATTCATCCCCTATTTCTTCACCCGGGTGTACAAAAACAAACAAAAATGAATATTCATAAACGACCGAGTCCTAAGGTAACAAACGAAAAAAAAAAAAAAAAATACAACCGAACTGATAATCTGATCTATTTTTTTAAAGTCGATTAAAAAATGAAATCAAAGCGAAAGTAACTTGTACATCGTTATGGAACAATCTCGACGAAATCACACATTTTTAGATAAATTATAAAGATAAATATATGTTGCCGCTATGAATAAATCAATCCGAATGACATTATTTTTTTTTTACATTTTAAAAGAATATTATTACGGCAACACTTTTAATGCAAACAGGTACTCTTAACTGTTAGAAAACTAACGATAATCTAACGAGGTATCAATTATAATATATACTCGTAATTAGTTTAATATGATTTAATTATTAAAAATAATAAGAATCATTAATATCGAACTGACTTACTTACTAGTTTCAAGTAGTTTAAATTTAAAAATTTAAAAACACTAAATAAAGAACTACACCTAACTGTTAAGAAAACGCGATATGGAGAAAAATAAACATAAAAGACTATTTACCTTGTTAGTAACTTAACATTTGCATCTAAAATAGTTTGACGATAATATTATATGAAATTTATCAAAAAATTTACAAAAAAAAAATACGATATTTTTAATAAAATCAATTGCGAAAATCTTTTTTTTTTGTATTTTTTTTTTATTATTTAATATAAAAATTATATTTACATAAACAAAGTGCCTTTATTATAATATTATATAGTAATATAGACATATGCACCTAGATACTATATTTGCGTTTTACGACCGTAAGTTAAAATGAAATAATAGTTATCCTACATTTTTTTTTTCCTTAAATCTATTTTAAGTACTAAAAAATATGAATTGGTGCGATTTAAAATTCCTAAAACAGAGATACGATTATCGTTAAATATTCAATACAATACTACATTAGAATAAAACTACATCGAACTATTTATTTTGAAATGACTGTATTTTTTAATTAAAATAAATTTTAGTGCAATTTTTTTTTTAAATCACACCAATGCTACTTAACCAAAGGCTATGTTTTATCACTCCGTTGACGAGTATATTTTAAAAGACGAACTATTCAAATAAAAAAAAGACGTAAATAAGGAAGTAGCTTACATTACACATCATACGTACATCACAAACTCACTCATATTTAACATCATACATCAACTACATTTTTCACAGCATTCAAGTTGTAAGCACACGTGGTTTTGCCAGTATCATATTTATAAGTGCACATATTTTTAATCTGTTTGTAATGTCATTGTCATAATTGTTGAGAAGCTTTCATTAGTGATTTTTTTTTAATAAAAATTAACGAACTATACAAATAAAATTATTCAATTTTGTGTTGTAACATCTTTGATCTTTTTATATCTCAAACAAAACTTAAAAAAGTTTTCGACAAATTCAGAGACAAATATAAAATTGATATTTGTAAATAAATAACCATTTTTTGACATTTCAAACAATATCTTTGTTTAAAATATTACATAAAATATTATATAAAATTATACATGTAATTCCATTTACATCCATATTCATGTTTAACAGAAATATAATCAGTTATAATTAAATTATTTAATATTTAAAATCATTTATTATAATGAAGTATACGGTTTCTAATAGAATTAAGTGTCATGGAAGAATTCTCATCTAGAATAAATACGTTTAATTCTACAAAAAAGATCGAAATTACGAATTACGAAATGCGTAAACACTGGAACAGATAATAAAACATATTTAAATTTGAGAATTCTACCAGTGAATCTAGTGTAATATTAAAAATTACACTTTCAATAATATTATCGTTGTTATCGAAACCGTATACAAACTGAATATTTATGTATTTATTTAAAAATAAACAAATTTCCAAGCATTAACCAATTTAAATCTTGGATAATAAAAATTTGTAGACATAAACACTTTAATATTTAATATATTTTATATGTAGAGTGAAAAAAATATAATTGAAATATTTAGGCAGAAGGAAGTTAGATCCAATACGTTAGGTTTTTATAAAAAAAATAATTACAAACATTTTTAAATTCATCTTTAAAACGTACGGTACGAGTTTTAATATTAAATGTCAATTTAAAATGACATAATTTTATATGTAAAAAAAAAAAACAGCTATAAATTTTCTTTTCCTCTAGGGATATTTAAAATTGGTTAAACCAAATATGAACATTGATACCAAAACTATTAATATATAAGTGTATTATACTAAAGCCTTTTTTGTATAACTATGAATACATATATAAAACTACTCGAAATGTATACTACGTATATATGTATAATATATTTATTAAAAATAATGAAATTTTGAATTTCAGTTTTTGTTAAATTTGAAATGGTATAGTTAAAAATATTAATATCTATTTAAATTCATGCAAGAATACCAGCCAACAGTCTTCCATATAACAATAAATTATAAAAAAAGTGATTACTTTAAAAAACAAAATCTTCTATAATGTCCAGATTGTTGAAGAATTTTCATTTTACGTACAAGATACAAATAGAAGAGAAATAGTAAAAGTTACCTCTGAAGGGGCTGTATACTTAAAAAGGCTTGTTTTCCTCTTGTTTAACTACCCCCATTTCCTGAAGCAGCATCTCTATACCGTCCGGCATACGCCCTTGGTCGATTTCGAGATTCCATTTGTAATACTGAAATTATATAAAAAAATACCGTAGACGTAAATAGCTAAAGGAAATTAATATTATATCGCACAGCTCAAAGGCGCGTTTGTACGATAAACGCGAAGAGGCGCGTTTGTACGATCATCGCATTAAAAATCATACTGTTCGTTTGTCTGCCTGATGATGCAAAAACCAGTCGACAGCTTTCGATTAAACTTTGTACGATAACAGTTTATATCCAAGAGATTAATGTAAATAAATCTTAGTAATAATATTTATACTTACTTTTACGAAAAATTATCCTTTACAAGCAAAGGATAATTTTTCGCATTCAAATTACCCACTAGCTCGAAAATGTTCTCGGTAACCATAAAAGAAGCTATAAAGACTTGATGTGCGAGTGGCAATTTTTAATTCAAAAGAATTAACATTTGCAACAATGAAAGTTTTTAAATATTTTCATTTTGAAGTTAATTGAAGAAGAAACGAAATTTAAAAACGCATATTTATTTTCCAGCAAATATTTCAACCACCCATACAAGAACCCGAAGACCGTAGACTAGAAGACTCTTTTCGGCTTCCGATACAGGATTTCTCAAGATAGAAATCAATGCCGAAAACGAGAAAAGTCTTGAATACACTTGTAAAATCTAAAATAATAGAACTAGCTTGTGCTGAAGTGCACTCGCTTCCTTAAATTGGCCAAGGAATTTAAATCACGGAGATAACTAGATCATTACTACCTAATTACTCTCAATTGTGCTACATTATTTTAAATATACGTTAAAGATACTAATGAATACAAATGTTTAAGTAGAATTTTTTTGTATATAAAATCAGTATTTAACCTTATCAAGTTCCTTCCTCAGCGCAAGCACTGATCTCTCGCGATCGGCAACCAACTCTTCCAAATACTGGTAGCGGAGCTTCTTGCGCGCACGACACTCACGCGCCGACTGCCTGCTACGTTCTGAAATTATTGAATTTTTTTTTATTATAGAATAAAAAGACGGACGAGCATATGGGCCACCTGATGGTAAGTGGTCACCAACGCCCAGAGACATTGGCATTGTAAGAAATGTTAACCATCGCTTACATCACCAATGCGCCACCAACCTTGGGAACTAATTAATTACTCTGGCTCACTCACCCTTCAAACCGGAACACAACAATACCAAGTACTGCTGTTATGCGGTAGAATATCTGATGAGTTGGTGGTACCTACCCAGATGAGCTTGCACAAAGCTCTACCACCAGTAATTGATAACTTTTGTTTTTAAAATAAAATAAATAGTATCAACGGTCACTTAAGAGTTTGTCATTTGGACAATTTTGATTTCTGATTGTCAGAATGCGAAGAAGAGTTTTTATAATATTGTATGTATTTAAAAGGAAATTGTTATGTTATTATGCGGGGAAGATCTGTTAGGCCATTGTTTTACAAAAGAGTACTAGTTGTTCTGAAACACATCATAATATAATTTAAGCATATGGTTAAGACACTTTTAAGACACTTTTTTTAACTTCCATGTAACATAAAACAAAAAAAAAATGTTTTTGTCAAATATGTTTCCATGTCAAGAAACTGAGAAATAATACACATCTTAAGATTTGAATAAAAAATTAAATCTTAATTGAGAACTATTAAGATTACATTTTTTAAAAAATCAATATAATATAAGCGCGCAAAACCGAGCGCACCGGTACCGACCGGACCCAGCGACATGACGAAGCTTTGTATCATTGGCGCGCGTCCGTTGAACGTAAATATGTTTTTCAAATGTACTATGACTACCGCAACTTAATCCGGTTTTAATTCGCTAATTAATAAATTTACACCTGCATAAAAAAATATTGTCAATAATTAGCGTAAGCTGTATTATAATAATAATAATAATAATAAAATAACTTTATTCACCAAAAAGAAACAAAGACAATATTAAGGTACAAAACCATAAAATAAAGAGTTAACAATGTTATATTTGATAATTTTGTGAAAGGTCGTAGTCTCAGCTAGGCTGCTTTTCAGTCTACGCCTTGTACATATGCTGCCAAAACAAACGTTACATTCAGTGCAGTAAAAGGTAATAGAAGATAAAATTACTTAAATAATAAACTTATTAATACAATTTCATAGCACGCCCAATAGGCTAAAATAAAATAAAAACATGCAAGCATTACTAAAACAGAAAGGGGGAGAATAATCAAGCATATTATTAATGAAACTTGTAATTACAAGCTTTTATTTAACTTTTATTGCCAGTTAGTATTGCGGTTTATTTAGGTCAAATCTTGAAATACGGATTACGAGCACTTCCTCTTGATTTTAAATTAACATGTTGTTTATACGTACGATTTCAAACGAAAGAACTCATTGTTTAACAGATTTTGTATTAAAGCTTTGACAAAACAGATTTAGTAAGTTGAACGATTTCAGTTGTTGTTTTTGTGTGATATTTCGATAATGATTAAAGATGATCATCTAATCTGAAACAGATGTATCTAATAATCTTGAAACGTATTCTAATATAAGTTTAAAACCTTTTTTTTTTTAATTTAATTACAATTTTTATATGGAACTTTTATATATTTTTCCATATACAAGTTCATCCAAAGTTCCATATAAATATACATAAACAGCACCGATACTTAAACGACTAGTGGGACGTGAAATAGTTAGTACCTACGACCTACTACACTATGACAATAATGTAGGTCACGTGACAAATATAACTTATAACACGAGGCTCTTAACCGAAGTTTACGCGTGCGAACACGGACAAGCACCATTGAATTTACACGTAATTTTTTGCTTATAATTCATTACAAAATGTATATGTGTATAATCTCCAAGCCTTATCCTCTAAAGTAGAGGCTTTAGTCCAGCAGTGTGATATTTACAGGCTTTTAGTCCTGTACAATATAATTCAACGCATATTCTATAAAAAAGCTTTTTAAATAACGAATACAAAAGAAAGTTTCTTGTTAAATTTTTCTTTAGTCATTATTATTTATATTCAAAAATATTTATGGGTTTCCTTCGTTTCGAAATACAATGTAAGGTAAGGCTTCTTATGCTATTGTTGTTACAGTTCAAGTTTCGAAATTGTTTTCAATTGTTATTAATTTCAAAACAAAAAATACCTTTTCGTGAATAGTTACATAAACACAACTTCAGTACAAAATTTGGGGGGGGGGACATTACCCGTGTTAGGTACCCTATGATCTTTTCAGTACCCCTGACAACGTGTATGCAGAAGTTCGCTAATATCACCATAGCCCATATACATTAGCGCTGTACGATATATTAACCATTCCTTACATCACCAATGCGCCACCAACCTTGGAAACTAAGACGTTGTGTCGCTTGTGCCTGTTACACTGGCTCACTCACCCTTCGAACTGGGACGCAACTATGCTAAGTATTGCTGTTTGCCGATAGAATATGTGATAAGTGGGTGGAACCTACCCAGACGGGCTTGCACAAATTGGGATATAGACCCAGGTAGGACAACGTCTGCCAGAATTTGCTAACATAATTTCAAAAAATCTTTAGATATTACAGTCCAGACAGTTGATGCAAACAAAAGTGCACTCTCTATACCCTCAATGCGAAAATACAATAAGACGGCTAACCGTCAAAATCGAAGAGAGACCAGGCGCTGAACTAACAGCTTTACGTGCTACACTGACTCAGGACTGTTACTGAGATTCATTCCAAGGGATTGGGCTCAGTTGGCCATGAGACCAACGAATGGTTATATTATAAATATCAACTGGCTAACCGACCGATAATCCCGACTTCGCCCTAATATAACTCAAGTGTAACCCATGACATGTTTTAAAAAGTAGTTTCCGAGTGTAGAGTTTTTTGGATTATTTTATTGTATGTTAATTTTGTAAATATTTGAAATGGTAATATGTTTTTCTAGATGTCATTACGATGAGCTCACAAATTTTCCAATTTGTCAAGCAGTCCGAACCAAAAATAACCAGTAATATATCCGCAATTAGTCCTTCCTTTAGATAAAACAAAAAGCAATCCAAATACAGCTCGTAAATTCAAATCCTTGAAGTAGTTCTTAGAGCAAGTATTCAATAGATCGACACTCACCCAGTTTAGCCTTCATGTCCTGCTTGTCGAGTTGCGCCTTTCTGCCGGGTCTGCGGCCGCGCTTGCCACTCTCCCTCCTCTCACCCCCCTCCGCACCGGACGCGCCTGTTGACCCGTACACCCCGCCCAGGGATTCCTGTTGAACGATTGTTTTGAACATAACTACGTCGATAAATATCAACCATAAAAAAATATTGAAATAATTATCAAATTGGTTCTGAATGTAATTAATTATTTATATATTATAGCTAGATACTTTTGGTTAGATAAAAAAAAAATTAAAAACGAAGTACGTTTTGAAAATTATAATCAAAAAAATTATGTATTATAGTGCAGTCATTAAAAAGGTGTAACGTGTTAAAATATTGAAGAAAGAATATTCCCTATTCACTAAATGTGTGTTCAGTAAAGTGCGGTAATTATACATTTGGGAAAACAACTTAGGTACATACATTATATACAAAAATATCATATCATGAGAGAAATACAAATATATAAATATCTACATACCATTATTAAAGGAAGGTTAATGAGCAAAACTTGTAACTTTAAACGTAAAAAATTATTTAGGATTCTTCGTCACAATTTTTTTAAACGTATTATGTCAAAACCGTTCAAGTGCGTTCGACGAGCTATTAACAGTTTCGCTTTGACAAACTATAAATAGATTTGTACATTGTTACAAAAGATTGCCAAGCTGTTTTTAATACCATCTTCATATAATTATATATTGAGCATTTGAAATTATAAAATGGACGATGACTTCATTTGATCATATTTTAAAAAAACATAGTCAGTTTAGTGTGACAGACGTGTGTCTAAAAAAAAACTGTAACGGATATATACATTGATATCCTGCCCAATTTTGTATCCAACCCGCATTGAAGCGGAGACCTTTGCCCAACGGTCGGATATTTATAAGCTATTACTTTTATTTAAATGCTTTCACAGTTAGACATTTAAACCTAATTAACGAGCCATATTAAAAATGTTTACAATTTAACTTTGCTAAAAACAGACTGAAATTTATGTAAATGATAGCAATGGGCATTATATTAATGAAGTGAAGAATGCTAATATTATAAACAAATCTGCCAAACATGACAAATTTTATAAAAAAAATATCTTTGGCGAAAATTTAATCGAATTACGAATATTGGACACCTTTTTGGCGCTGGTGACACTACAATTTAGAATTCTAAATTCAAAAGATGCACACTTCAGACAAATCGGTTGGCTGGAAAAGATACAAAATAAATTAGCAAAATTTCCACACGTACTAAAAAGTTTAAATATAAACTTGTAAAATAACTAGACCTCGAAAGCAAACAAATGCGACCAGCTCATCTTAATGTTTCAGAAAATAATCTCCACAACAGAATTTAATGAGTCAGATCGTAACAGACTTGTAAACTTGATAAAGACTAAGCAAACTTTACGAGCTAATAAAACATGCTAGATAAGTAATAGCAAGACGCAGGTCGATGGCACCGATGCATCGGACCTCGTATGCTAAATGACAATCGCTCTGTTAATATTATAAAAGAAAGTTTAAGTAGTAACCAATTGAACTCGTTTTGTTTTGCATTAGAGAAAAGGCAATTACTTTTATATGATTTACAATTTCTTATGCTGCTTACACATACTCGCCAATAATCAACTGGATCTGTGTCCTAAAATCGAAAATGAAGCCAATATTAGGACATATACATAATATGCACCGCACAATATATATATACCCCCTGTTTTCTATTCATAACCAATATTTTTCATATTTTAATGTATTAAGTGATCCAAGGTCGTACGACCTTAGTCATTAGAAAATAATTAATAGTATTAAAAAGAAAAATAAAAATATTTACTACCATTATATAACTAATAGCATGGCTTTGCTGCTCCCTCTGCCTAATACTGTGCTTTAAGGACGCATCTCGTTTGCGCATGATATACTGTCACGCGCAAACGAGATAAGAAGAAGAAACGGGTCGCATATGCGCACAAACACAAACTCTAATTTCAGGGCGGAGTCTAGTACTCGCTCCCCCACCCGATGACGCTGTTAAAGCCAGTAGGGCGAACAACAAATACACATACGCAAACATAGCCGATGCACTAACGGGAGCCGCCAATATAAATTCACTTGATAGGATGTTAAAGAACGCACAACGCGTTGTTTACATTGCACTCGATCTCTCGAGAACAATGTAGGTGGGTCTTCTGAATATAATTGACATATTGGTCACACGTGTAAAATATTAGACAAAACGCTTTAAAATTAATTTGAGTTACATATTAACCGCTTACTTAAAACCGTAATAAAATTTATATTTTTTTTACCGCAAAACAGCAGTACTTGTGTATCGTTGTGTTCCGGTTTGAAGGGTGAGTCTAATTACAGGCACAAAGGACATAACATCTTCCCAAGGTTGGTGGCGCATTGGCGATATAAGCGATGGTTAACATTTCTTTCAATGCCAATGGCTATGGGCGGTGACCACTTACCATACCATCAGGCCCATTTGCTCACCTACCTATTCAATAAAAAAAAAACATAATAAAAATAAACATCCACGTATCGAGTTTGACGTATTTACTTAGCTCTCGGATAAAATATGTTTAGAGGCTATCCTTGGCATGGCATGAACAAGTATTTCGTGACTGGCATGTAATCATCACGTTTCGTTTATTAAAAACCGCAGAGCTATAGAAATTTATTGGTATGACAGCCGTTATAGCAAATATCAACAATACAAAATGTTGCAACTATGCTTTTCTTACAATAAGATAAGGTTTATTTGCACAAGTATTTTTAATAGCAGAATAGCTGTTAAGATGAATCTATAATAAACTTACAGTACAGTAACAGCATGTGAATGTCCCAATGATGGGCTGAGGCCTTCACTCCCTTTTTGAGGAGAAGGTTTGGAGCTTATTCCACCACGCTGCTCCAATGCGGGTTGGTGGAATACACATGTGGCAGAATTTCAGTGAAATTCGACACATGAAGGTTTCCTCACGATGCTTTTCTTCACCGTCAAGCACGAGATGAATTATAATAACAAATTAAGTACATGAAAATTCAGTGGTGCTAGCCCGGGTTTGAACCAACGATCATCGGTTAAGATTCACGCGTTCTTAACACTGGGCCATCTCGGCTTTTAAACTTAAATACCTAAATTGACCCATTTCACAACTTGCACATGTCATTTTTCATGATATGTTTAATAACAATATATATAATAAATAACAAATACTAAAAAATAAATTATACAAAATGCAAATACAATAGGTCATAGACTTAGAACTACAATTCTTCTAGACTTTATAACAGTATTGTAATGCTGAATACAGTTCTTAATTACTTAGGGTGCCTAATCTATTAAAAGTCAGGACTTCATTGTTGATGATGTATTTTTATTCGATTTAGGCCGCGATGCATAATCACAAGGGTTCTCTGCGCAGGACATAATATTGCAAAAATGTGTGCACAAGCTGTCCTATTATCTTACTCTAATTATCCGATGAGACGAAAACTCGACAATATCGGAAAGAGTTCAAGAGCAGGACTAAACGGCTTATCATGCTTTCCGAAGCACGGGAGTTTTAACATATCTAACTTCCAAACCGCAGTCTGCTAAAGAGTAATTCTCGACCGAAAAATCCAATAACTTTTTATTGGCACCCTCTGAGATTTGAACCAGATATACAGTCATATAAGTAAGCTATTAAACCAATGATTTTAAACCGCATGATCACGCAGTCATCACAATAGGTTACTTCTAGAAGTGGACATTTGAGATAAGTCAGGATAGATAATGCCACGTATTACGCACTCTGTCAACCGTGAAATTTAAGTAGTAATATCAGCGTTACTATTAAAAAAACCTGCATTAAACATACGTTTACTGGAAACCAAGGTAAAACATAAAGGTTACAGTAATCAATCTACATGTACCCAGATCCACTCCAATGACGCACACATATGCGCTTATATGTTGTACTTTTTTTTTAAACTGCGTAGTCACTGATTGAATGAAATACATTAATCTAGATAAATATGTATTTATAAATGTAATAAATTGCACAATGATTATTTGTAAAATTCTCGTTATTGCCAAAAAAATGCGTTTCGACTAGTGAATTTGAAAATTAATTTCAATAACAGATTTTAAAAACAAAAAATATTTTTGTCTTTTTTTTGTATGGAAAACGCCAAAGTACAAATACATATAGAGCCATAGCTAGATGTATATCTTTCAATGGCATCGCGTGAAAGTATCAATGACGACACGTTTTAGACATTGAACATAAATAATAACTGCGTAGATTCATTTAGAAGAAGTAATACTTCATATAAGCCATGAATGAATGAGATCAAGTTTCCATTTACAAATTTTTCTTTAAAAGATTTTGAATCGAATTAAAAAAAAGAAAACAAATATAATATTACTATTCAATCTTCGCGAACGTAATTTCGAATTTAAAACGATAAATACGTTTCAAAATAATTATAAAATTATAATTATGATTAGCAACAAACCAAATAGTGTTGTGTTCAATTTTAAATGGCAAATATTCTTTAGCAATTGTCAGGTACTAGTTTTTGTCCACCGCTTCGCCCGCATGTGGGAGAAGGGAGGTTTTAGGTACTCTCCTTTTCAATAGTGCTCACGACGTCCATGCAAAAATTCATAATGATCGGCTGTGATGAAGACGTGATTTAAACACACTTTCGCATTTATTTACTAAGTAATTTGATATTTAATAAATAACACACATACCCTGTCTCAAAATGCACAATCGCTTTACATATATAAATAAAACGCAAAAGCTTTGCAATATACATTATCAAATCAATGTAATACAAAATTTCACGAGAAATAAAAACCACTACCACGGAACAACAAAAAAAAATTTGAAAAAAATAGACGTTCAATGTAATGGTCCAGGCAAATTCGTCAAAAGTCTAAGTGTTCCAATGGAGAAAATCAAAAATGTATTAAGAATTAAAGTACAGACTCACCATAAATTAGATTCGACTAACGGTCGTGCGACGCATTAAATCATAAAGGTACTGCGTTCGAACGATGGAACCTTCGAGCGCAATTGCAAGTGAGTTATTGATTTTAGGAAACTAGGGCGGGGCTCCAGACAAAAAAAAATGCACAGATGCAAGAGCCCGATGAACTATCATTTACTGGAAACACCGGCGCGCGCAGGTCTATTTTGTACCTAGGTATCCTGGGTCAAGTACTGTCGTCATCACATGCGTTACATCATATTTTATGATACATTTAAATTTTTTAAATCTTTCAGTTAAATTTGATTAAGTATGTTAAGTTTTTCCATTGTAAGAGTTAATATTTATACAATAAATATATTAAATATATAAGTTTCGCATTTCATTTTAATTATTACACACGTTCCTACCTATGTACGCATCCGGTAAAATTGTAATTGCACTTATCATAAAAATATATACGTTGTTGCGATATGTAATTATTTTAATAACGAATGTACTTTTATTGAGCGGATCGGGCATGTAGTGCGCAATTCCAATAACACACCATGAATAAAGAAAATATGTTAGTGCATTAGTATTTTCAGCATAGTATTACGATTAACTGAAAATTTATGAATCACTGGCGACCACGCGTTGGTCTTTGGTTAGTTTATTTTTATTTTATAGTGACATTATAATATTTACCGGAGATACAATACTTCATATTATATTTGTTTTTTTTTTTTATATTTATATACAAATACATTTATATCAAGTAATTCGTACGGTTCTCTAACGCTTTCGAAAGATATTTATGAGTTTGATTCTTTTTTTTAACTTTTCCTATATTTTGCATTTTGCATTTTACACACTTATATACTAGTTATAAACATAAACATTATAAATATATGCGCAGGAAAAAACCTAACAAAGTTGTAAAGATAACTTATTGATAGCCGTGGATATTTCACAATAGTCTGTCTGGTCAGTGATAATATTGTTATTAAAATTGCATACAACAATGTTGCTCATAATAAACATTTCAACAAGTACGCAGTTCGTTGTTTCTCAGTTAGCAACAAAAGGCCGGCGATACCAACCAAACTGCGTCGTTAGCTCGCGTCAACCGACGATTTTATGCGGCGTAGTAACTGTCAATGCATAACCTAAAATATACAATAATCGACTATATTTTAAGCTGTATACACGATACCTTATAATACCGGTCGTATCAAATCACTATTATAAAGACTTTTTCACATAGGAATCTTATAAGAAATCGAATATAACTTACTATTTGTCGGAATAACCGGGCGCCGTGACCGCTTCTGAGACTGCCTCAACACACACTGACGGAACGCTACGTAGAGCGAGCGACCGCGCGCATTTAAATTAAATTCTTTTTTTTTTTTTTTTAACTTTTGGAGTGATGGCGTAGCGAAACGCAGTTTTACAATGCATGCAGTACACGAATGGTTTAAACTTCAAATGTGAGAACGCACAACGAGAACAAGTGTGGTGTCGCAACAGCGTATTGTACTCCTCCCCACCTTGAGTTAATGTGACCTTATCGTTTGGCTGCACTCAGTAACGGCTATTGCATTTTAGAAGTACGATTATGTATGGCAATTGGGGAATTTACGATTTATTCAAAAATATTAAAACACTCGTTTTTGAGTTTACTTAATTGCTACACTAAATTTAATAAATAATATTAATATGAATGACAAATATCAATATCTTGGGACCCTTCCTTGTTCGTACACACACGGAGTTAAACTAAATTTTTAATCACCCCTTACTGTACAGCCAATAAAATCATAGAATCATTTAATCTATGTATTTAAAAATAACGATATCATCATTCATACAACAAATTACTATCCCAAAACAAGATACGACTATTATTTAATAATAATATAATAATAATAATAATAATAAATTTATTTATTCTCTCCCATAGACAATAATGTTTACATTTTTTTTATAATATATATAAATACAGTTATATGTGGGAGACAGGAGCCCAAACTAGGTTGCCCTGTGCTAAGGGTCTCCCCCTATTGAGTAAGGAACTATTTGTTTTTGATATATTTATTAGGATTTAATGGTTATATATATTTTAGTTTAATTTTATATAAGTGAGTAATTTACCTAAATATTATTCTTCATATTTATATTCTATATAAGTCTATTATTGAACCACCTACCTGCCTTCTATTTAAAGGTCTCCCTATCGATTTGTCTGGAAGAAATTTCTATTTAGCCATAAGACCGCTCCTTCTACTAAAATATTGTTATTAAATTTTTTTTTATAGAATACTTTTTGTTTCTAACTAATAGCAACAAAGATTAATAAGTTCGGAGCATTTTTCTGCAATATTATCTTATGGTGTACAATATGATATCAATAAAAAAAAAACTTGGTAAGTGGTCACCGCCGCTTACAGACATGTAAGAAATATTAACCATTCCTTACATCGCCAATGCGCCTCCAACCTTAGGAACTAAGATGTTACGTTCTTTGTGCCTGTAATTATACTGGCTCACTCACCCGGTGTGGCGTTCAAACCGGAACACAACAATACAGTAGTATTGTACAGTTACAGTTTAGCGACAGAAGATATGATGAGTAGTTATCTACCCAGACGGGATTGCACAAAGCCCCAAGTAAAGTTATTTTCTTCTCTCGCTTTCTTGTTTTTTTTTTACATGTATTGTCAAAATTTTACAATACATATATAAAGAGTTACTTAATTCAATTACCCATTACTAATAATGTCGGCTCCGTTATTATTGTTTATTCTACAAAAACGTGTTACGATCAAATAAATCTATTTTGTCAGTGATAATAATGTTTAGCGTCACAGGTCGAGCAATATGCGTTTAATAAAGTCACCGACTTTCGACACATCTGCATCTGTATGCCGTGTTTGGACATGCTCAAAACTGGCATGCTTTTTATTCTAAAGCAGAAACAAAACAAACCTGTTTGGATGACTTCCCAGAGCGGAATTCCTTCCTTTAATTTTTTTATCAAAATTTACCTTTAATATTGAAGCTATCGTATCAATTCATATTGATTTCAATTAAACTATATAAATATTACTAAACTCTTAAACAAAAATATTCTTTAAGAAGCATTCTCGGAAATAGACACCGAAATTTAACTGCAAGTATGCTTTAGCACAAGCTTAAATTGTTTTATTTTTATTTTATTAAATAGGAAGCCAACGCTGTATACAATTTTGTTTCTTATTCTAGAGTAAATAACTTAAACTTAACTTAAATATAAAAAATACATACCTTACTTATAGGCTAACTTAACATGCATAGAAAAAAAAGATAATACATTCTTTGAAAGTAAACTTAAAAAAAGCTAAATTACGTTAGCAAAAAAAAAGGAACTATTTCTAAAGACAAAACATGCAAAAGTATAACAAAAATAAGAATAAAACGTTATTATAAGAACGGCTAATTAAATTAATTATTGTAAATAAACAAATTTATGAACTTACTATGACATACATATAATGAGGTTAAAATGACTGTTGTCTTGGTAGAAATCATGCTCAAATGTACTGATTGTGATTTGTTCTGAGCATATTAACTTCCCATTTTAAAAACCTTAGCGACAATATTCATATACTCTTAAAGCTGACTGTTACTATAGAAAACTTTTATTCATATTTTATAAAAATATTATCAAATGTTCATTATGATATCTACATTTGGTCCCAAATTTCTCGAAATGCTGACTTAAAAATACTAAACGTTCTAGTAAAAAATTGTATTTCTAACAATCTTGTATAAGCAAGTAAACAAGTAAACACAAATCTAATCTAATTATATACCTACTGAATAATAATAACATATATTACATAGAATGTTTCACAACAATACAAATGGCTCGTGCGCGGAATGCCAGAAGGGAGTAACTATGACAATATCCTCAGTATCCTAGTAACAGCTAGAGGGAGATGAAAGGAAAAACACAATGCGCTCACTGCAAATAAACGGGTTAGGGCTTACGAATGATAATTACGAAAGGTGAAGTATAGCAATTAATTTGTTTCCACTTTTGTTGTTGTTTGTTTCAATTTTAACGGTTTCTCTTTTTATTTTATTGTTTAATTCAAATAAACTTTTCTTATTGTTTCTTTTTTGTTTTAAATAACAATTAAGTCCTGACGTCAAAATTACAATAATCCTTACTGCTATAATATATAAATTATATTAATTCCACTTCTAGTTTAGAAATGAGTATGCTATTGACAGTGGTGATGGGACTCTGTTGACACTATAATTTCGTGACCATTGGTTAAGAGTTTATATTTCATACCTAATTTAATACCGACAGATCAACCTCTGAATGTATAAAAAACTTTTCATTTTTTTTAGCATCAGTAGTGCTTCCCCATCCCATCTATGAAACTTATGCTAAGATGCAGATATCCCAACGCCCGGAGCTTAAAAGATAGGGCGTAACCCTGGGGCCGTAGATGCGTGAGGTAGAGGCCTCGCGTGTCCTATTTCAGACGGCTCTGAGGAGGACGGAAGCCGGAATGGCCGCACGCTGACGTACGCACTAGGGAGGAGTGGGGGCGATTACCTTCGCCCCCTGAGGAGAGCTCCGCCGAGCTACGGGCGGAGCACAGCACGGGAGAGACCGCGGATGCGTTATGTCAACACGATCCCGCAGTCTCTCCGATCCGTGCCGAGGACGGCCATCGAAGTGGTTTTAATGGGTAAGAATCCCGCATAACCCAGTTACCCCCCCTCCCCACGGGAGCTGGGTACGTTTCTGAAGGTTTCCACTGCGTGCAAAAAAAACAAAAAAAAAAGATGCAGATATATCTCAGTCTGTCAGGATCGAACTTACGAATTCCGCCTCTCTAGTTCTTTTATAGCCCCATGCTGGGTAAAAACCTTGTCATCTAAGCTAAACTAAAAAATAACACATAAAAATCTTAACTGCGCTGGCCCGAGTAGATCGATATAATATTTAATTAAAATATACTTATTTCATATATAGAACTATTTCTACAAAAGCTCATATGAGTTCGAGCTATCAACAATTTATCTTTTCAAAGAGTATTCCAATTACAATCAAGGTTCTCTAACAATTATTTAATTCGTAATATGTACAATATTTTTAAAGTAAGAAAAAATATTGTACATATTATGAATTAAATAATTGAAAAAATATAATTGGGACTTGCATATAAATAGTTTTCTATTTAACAAAAACTAAGTAAAAAAGACACCAAAAAATAAGTCGCATATCGTCAAACAGTTATGCGTAGTAAATTATGTTAAAACACATATTGCGCAGATGCGAGGTCATACCTGAAAGCCAATAAGATATTTTCAAGATACAAAAAACCTACATTGTTCGTTTTAAAATTCATCGTTCAAAATATTTCCTTCGTCGTTGACATGTTTATTTGCAATTGAAATATTACGATTCATGGCAATGGCAAAAAATTTACATCTCTGAATATTTCATATAAATGGTAACATTGTTGTGAGCAAATGTATAGTTATACTAATATTATAAAGCTGTTAGTTTGTATGTTTGAACACTTTGATCTCAGTAAATAATTGAAATAATATTTTGCGCTAGTAAGCGCAGTTATTGCGGGTGGTAGGTACGAGATAATTCAGTAGTTAAAACGTGTAAATCGTATCTGTAAACTCGGGCAGGCAACACTGAATTTTCATATGCTTAATTTGTGTTACTAATTCGTCAAAACATCGTGAAGAAACCATTGAAGCAGCATGGTGGAATGAGCTTCAAGCCTTCTCCTCGAAAAAACAGAGTAAGCCCATGCAATGTGACATTCACAGTTTAATACTTTAAACTATATAACTTTACGCTACGATCCAATTGAAAAGTAACCCAGAAACGTCAATAATTCTGACAAACTGTGTCGGTATGATGTCAGTTTCAGTACTCGATGCCTTACAAAGTGTAAACGATGAAATATTCATAGTTTTGGCAACCACGCTTCATATATGTGCATTTGGGACTACATCAGATGATCAATCACCAACATTCTAGAAATAACAACTACAAAAGCTGGATACTTATGTAATAAAAATATGAGTATTCTTATATACTGGGTTAAATAAAGTAAAGCTATATTTTACAGCTTCTAATTTTATAGAAAGCTCAAGTCCACTCAGGTATTGGAGCTATCGACGGGACAACTCTGACATCAAACATCAGATTACAACTCAACTAGATTAAACGCAGAGCTGAGTACTAAGCGTATTGCAGGATACCATCCACATTTGTTGAAAATCCGATCAATACAAAGCGCTTCGCCAACAACTTCTTCATGTTCAGAAGTTGTGAAATTATATGCCAGCAAGTGGGCTGACTTGTCTATTTCCGAGTCCTAACAATACGTTTACCTTTAAGACTGGAGCGAATCGTCATGTAATAGGTTTGCTCGCTCTAATATAGATATGCCTTAACTCCCTGGACAAGATGAGAACTTCGTTTTAGAATAAAAAAATATTAAAAGATTATGCTACACTTTTTTAAATAATTTATTAAAATATTTCCAAGTGCTTTTAAAAAAAAAAGGAAAATATAAAAATTTTGTTAAAATATAGTTTTATAAATTTAGCACCGTTTATTGTTGCATTTAAATTTCCTTTATTTATTATTAAAACCATTATTTTGACTACCATAAACAAACATGTCCATTAAACGTACGTCTCCAAAGAGCAACAAAGATTATAACTACGTCACTGAAGTACCTTAGTTAATATTTATAGCATTAACAAGGGGCAAAGGTTAATCTATTATCTCGAATGCTACAACTTCTTGACAAATAAGTGATTCAAAATAGAGTGATCTCGTTTAGGCTACCAACACAAAAATACAATAGGAATGGAAGAAACGTCGTAATGTCGCGCACATGATCTCGAAATGTAATCAGCTCGATTTCTAAACGAGGTACTCGAGAAATGTATGAAAAACTTAAGACCCATTTACACTTGTAACTTTGAATGTTCGTCATGGAGGAATCATTATAGTTTGTATTTGGCTTAGATATATATGATGTTTTTTTAACTATCGACTATTTCACCTAACGGCGCGTGCTATTCATGCAATATTATGAACCGACAAGACATCAGACAGATGCAAATGCATCAGCGCTAAAAGTTTCAAAAAGTAAACTACATAAATAGAAATCATGTAAAAAATATACTCTGGATTAGTTCAATCTACGTGATTAATTTTGAAAAGTAATAAATTACATACATTGTAAATGCCGCTTATTAAAAAATATGTAATAATAAGAATAGTAGAAAAAGCATTCTATTTCCGGTAGAGATTTTGTGAAGGCTCTTCTAGAAAGCCCGCCCACTCATTACTTATTCTATTAATATTATTCTGCCAAATATGAATACTTTGTATTACTACGTTCCGTTTGACAGTGAGTCAATATAATGAACGGCAAAGATCTTAGACCCTATGATCGTACACGTGTCATTGATAGTTAAAAAAATAATAAACACTTCTAATATTATTCTAATTTCTAAAGGAATTCTGAGACCACTTTTTATGAAGACAACTTGAACATTTGCTTGTTAATTTTAATATCTTTAATTAAATAAAAAAATTCACATTTAGATGAACTCCGAAAGTAATACGTTAATTAAAGTAAGCTTGTATTTGTTACATGAAAAAACTCGATCCATATAAACATGTATGTAGCACATACCAGCACAGGCAAAAATCTTATACCATACACTATCTATGTAAGTCAAACATAAGAGTTGTGTATGCGGAGTGCGCACATACATGGACTAGCATCGGCGGTCATACTCGGTGAGAATGTTTGTCTGTACCAGTACATGATTGTAGTATTTGAGTGAGTCAGACATCAGCACTATGAATAATGAAAATCAAATTAAATTAAAGCGATATAAGATTCTCTTCAATTTGATTGATCGCAAATACGTATATGAATGTCAGCCAGATGCCTACCAGTATATATGAACACTAATGTCAGTGTTGCCACGCTACGTACTAGACACACTCCTTGCTAATAAACACTTCTTTTCCCAATAAAGGTGACGTCGATTTTAAAGAAAAATAGAGGCACCAGGCGATTAGATCTAGAGAAAATTTCTATATAAATTTATCATGTGTCAAAATTATAAGAATCCATTCATCCATCCCAACGAATAAGAGGTAAAAACAACCAACTTTGCTTGTATAGTAGAGTTTTGTTTTCAATAAATTACCAAAACAAGGAAAATAAAAGATAGATATCCATAGATCAGACTTTTTTTTTTAATTTTTAAGTTTTTATAAATAATAAGTGTTTTCATAAATAATCAACAATTTCTAAATCTATTATAATTCTCTTTAATCAAAGACCATTAGGAAAAAGTTATAAAAGATCCCAAAAAGATTTTAATTATGTTAAAAATTACACTTACCCTTAAGTTCTACCCTTCCCTTACAAATTAAGTCGCTTTGTTAATTCGATAACTGTCAGAAGGTTGATATTATTATATGGACATAAATTTTAAACTCATTAATATGAATCAGATAACTTTAATAATATAAAACAACTATGTAGAGTAAGATAATACTTCTCGCTAATACCATTTAGTCGAAAGATATTTTTGCTATTGTAATAATTAATTATTTTTTAAATTAAAAAAAAAAAACTTAGATTCAATAAGCTCATCATTTTATAAGTATAAATAAACATATTAAAATATCAATTAAATACTTACAATATCAGCAAACAAACTCAATATTTATTCCAATACTATTATATTATAGCAGAAAGGTTATTTTACCTCTTTTTAAAAATAAATACACATAAATATTGAATATTAAAAAAAAAATTACTAAATGCTAAAAGAAGTACTAATATATCTACAGAGACATCTAGTGTGAACAAGATAAATTATTTCCTTTAACAAAACAAACCAAAAACGCCATCTATGTTTAAATTGGTAATTTTAATACTAGCGAAATATAGGGAACAAAAAATTTAGAAAAAATATTAAAATACTTATGTAAATACCTACTTTGAATGATAACGGCTATCAAAAAAAAAATTTTTGCATTATTAATAATAATCAGAACATTGAAAAAAGAACATTTAAAATTTCTTAACAACTGTATTTCTTCAATTTAGTATGATTGATTCTATACATATCTCAAATCATACCGAATCAAAGTCTTAGCCACTGAAAAACAGGAACATGTACAATTTAAAAAAAAAAGAAAAACTATCAATATTGTATAATATTTGTATATCTTTGCAGTATTCTTATATTGTATACTCATCTAAATATACATGTTTTATTTTTTATCCATATATCTATTTATCATGGTATAACTTGTAGACACATACCGTCACAAGACTGTTTCCTCTCACCTAAGGTTACCTATCTTCTGGGCATATCATATTCTCAGTTACTCATCTCTAGGACATGTCATTACTCGCCCAATCAATTTTATTGCTCTTCCTTTTTCTATTCATCTACATTCATACTAAACACATGTACCATGGTGTACTAGTGTGTAGTTTATTGGTTATATTAAAAAAACAATTTAGTAACAGGACTCATAAAAATATTGTTTCATTGCAGTGAAAAGTACTAAGCATATTGTAAAATGTATTATGAATTTCTATTGATAATTAAAACGGAAGAAATATTTATTTCATTGTGTTGATATAAGCTGATAAAAATATATTTTGCATTGATAAAATTGGTTGAAAAATGATTGTGTTATCATTTTAAATATTAGAATATCAAAACTTATAATCAATTTGTAAAAATACCTGAGTAATCATTTTTAATAACGTTGATGAAAATCTTAAATCTTATTGTGCAATACTACTAAACAGAATAATTACAGAAATGTCGGACGGAAATATGATTGAACAAGGAAATGGTGTCAAAACCACATGAATAAGGAGTTGATTTCGATAACGTAATATTTGATAACGTGTACATTAAGTCACGTTACGCATTCAATTATTTTAATCTTTAATATAATTTTGGTTAAAAATATACAATAATAAACACATTTACAAAACTCTAAACAACATTGACAAAGGAAATTCGAACTTACATTGTGTGATTCCTCTTCTAAAACAGCCATGGTTTCAAAATCAATATTCATCGTATTATATGTATAACTTAAACTTGTTGACCCGAAAACAAAACTTCTAAGAATACTAAATAAATAAGAAAACAGAAAATATATCAAAATATTAACATCCAACAAATGTATTGTTTACAAACTGGCAAGGTCATTTGACATATTTTGGTAACATACGTCATATGACGTCATAATGTTATTATTCTTATACGGTTTAATTATTAGTGCTTAAATGTATTTAAAAAACAAAATTTTAACAATATACAAGATATATATAAAAACTAAAACGCTTTATAAAATGACTTTTTATATAAATATTTTACATGTTTACATGTCGCTTGTGTTTTTTAACTTCATTATGCTGATACAGTACGAGTATTCGATCATACACCATAGATTATACGTATAAATTAAAAGCGAAGTTATATAATCTACATCGCAAGGAAAAATGTTGCTGCCTCAAATAAAGGCAACGTCAATTTTTTTCAACCTCACGAAATATCTTTCTGTGATAACTCGGTAGTTTTATGTTTTGTGACCGTGCGATGTGGCCTTAGGATATAGATAAATCCTTTTTTTAACCAATTTTATTTTAGGATGTGTATAGAGTGTGGTATAGCAGCGGTGTTACTGTATTTTTGCAAAAAATTTATGCATTAACTTCAGTGTCATTTAGATATCACGATGCGTATCGGTTTTGTGTTATACTGGTGCGTATTTTCTTTTCATCTGTGTAAAGCGGATGATGGGGAGAGGACAGAATCTAGGGAGGGTGGGCGAAGGCCGCAGTGGGGGCCCATGGTGCGAAGTGGTTCATTTATTAGCGATTCAGCAAATGCAGCGTCAAATGAAATCAGTAAGTATTTCAGACAGTTTGTTGGCTCATGTAACCTGTTGGCTTCCCTAATTCAAATCACTAGCATCGAAGCCAAGAACATTAAGCGATGCTTTATTTAAATGATACCATTATCAAAATTAAATAACAATTAAGGCTATAACAATGACCTTAAAACTAGTAGTTACCTTAACTGGAAATACGAGAACCTTCTGGCCGTGTTCCATAAATAAAAATAATAAATATTCTTTACAACACCTGTTCATAAATATAGAAACTGTTTATTAATAGAATAAATTTAATAAATTATTTCGAATGACAGATTCCTTATTGATGTTCATTTTCAATTATAATTTATATTAAGTATATTTTTAATATACTTTACATAAATATCACATCAATTACAATCTTACAATACCTAATGGCATTTTAGTACACTCTTGTTAATGAGTGAACTCTAAATATAAGTAACAGATGTGTTTGCTTGTCTATGAGCGTGGGAAAAAACTGATAAATCATATCCTGTTGCTACTAAAAAGCCATTATTTAAACAATATTTAATTAGTTTTCTAAGTTCTCTTCGAAACTGATTATATTTTAGACTATCTTACCATAATTAAAATAATTTACCTTCATATGAGATATGTATATATATATATATATATATATATATATATTTTAATTTATATAAAAAGTATTTTTAGTGCTTTAACAACATAACAAATTGAATATACATAATCAAAATATTTAATAAACTGAGAGTTTATTAAATGGCAATGAAATTAATATATAAAAAAATATATATTAATAATTGTATATGACTTTTGTAATTTCTCATACTTAATTATTAATATGTCTTATATTACATGATAAAGTTAAATCTATTTTAAATAATCATAATTAAATTTATAGTAATTGTGACATATATTACAAAGATTAAAACATAAGTAGCAGATTATAATAATGTATATAAACAATATGCAATATATACAACAAATTTATATATTTCACTAATAATTTGTTATTATAATTTCCTTGACATTATCAATTATTAACCTTCTCCTCAAAAAGGGAGAGGAGGCCTTAGCCCAGCAGTGGGACATTTACAGGCTGTTACTTACTTACTTACTATCAAGGAAATAACCGATAAATAATAAATTATTCATGTTTTGTGTTTCCTACAAAATGGTTTCCCTAAAATTTATCATAAAACAAGGTTAGTCTGAATTTTCCTTAATTTAAGGAAGATCTTCAAATTGAAACCTTGCAAGATAAAAAAATAATGAGACCTTGTACAATAATTGGTAGTTTGTAACCCAAAAGAATCAAAACAAATTCATTTATCAATTGTTTCAATGACCAACAATTCATAACAGACTCTTGCAGTTTCTAATTTGGATAAATTGTTTTCTTATGATATATATTTATCAATATTATATGAGTTTTAATATTTTCAATACTAAAGACGATGATATTTTTACATTTTTTTAGCAAGACATTTTTAATAAGTCTTCATGTATGAAGTTTTATATGCATAAATATCATTTCGGCATGCATTCAGCTTTCATGTTTTTCTATTTTGAATGCTCATAAGTGTAGCACTCTATATTACGTATTAATGGAAGCTGATGACCATATGAATATACATATATACTATATATGGTTGCTTAAACCAGTGAATGCATGAGAATGGATGCTAAAGCATGCAAAATCAATCTCTTGTGTGTTTAGATTAACAAACCACAAAGAATTATTGCATCCTTTAGTAGTTGAAAGTGTTTTATAGACACATATCATAATGTTTTATTTACAATGTGTATAAGTTTGTCCAAAAACTATATTGATGCTGGTAGATCTAATTAATTTTTTGCAATTTCCTTATCAAAAGAACTATTTTGTTTGTCCAACATATCTAATGGTTTTGTATTCATAATTTCAAACAGTTTGTTTGTACTGTTTAATAACTTTTATTTAGAAAATAACTAGGTAATAAATTAACTCGATTTACATCAACTCTAGGTAAGAACAAAAATATATTATGTCTGATTGTAATCAAAATGTATAAATACTGTACATAATATATAAATACAATGAGCTATAAATAAAATAAGTAAATTAGTATACACCGAATAATTGTTATTTATTTTTCCTGTAGATTTTCTACACAACAAGCATGGCCTTTAGTTCAACATTATATTTTTGTATTTGTAAAAATCAGCAGTCTGAAAATACATCCTGTTATAAGGGACCTGGAAAAAATCCATTTTTATAATAGTTAGGTGGATTAGGATATGGGCTACAAGATGATAAGAGGATATCTCTGCTCATGATGATTCTGGGGGACGAGACAAAGTGTCCGACAATAAGTGTCAAAGCGGTTTCGAACTTCGCTTTCGTTTAAATTATTCAATTCAATACGTCAATTGTTGATCATGTGACAGATCAAATGTGTTGCATACATTTTGGCTTTTTTCCTTTAGGTCCGCTGATCCGATTTTAATAAAATTTGCTATGGATATAGCCTTAGAGAAAGGAAGGATAAAAAAATATATATTTCTGATAGGCGAAATTTCAAATAATTTCATTTGTTCTAAGTCACGAGATAATTAATTAATAAGAATCTCGTGGTAAAGTATTCTGGTTTGTATTGTCCTGTGTGAACGACCCTGAGTGCTTCGCATTACGTTATTGTGAGATCAAAATACACAAGCATAAAACAGTGGTATTTAACGGTGATTTATATGAAGCGTATCAGATTGTGGACTCGATATCCACATAAGTTTTGTTAATGTAGTATAAAACGGCGATTATATAATTTTGTTTCGTTAAGCCCATATTTTGAGAAAGATTAAAGAAGAAGAACTCTGGCGAAACCGAGCGAAACGGTTAATTTTTTTATAATTCGAAGCAATCTTATATTGAAGTTTCTTAGTACGGGTTAAAATTCTATTGAATAAACGATAATAGCATGTAAAAAGCATTGTAACTAAGCCAGATGTTTCAATGATTTACACATCTGGTAAAAATAACGTCAAAAGTACTTTTATAGACGAATATCATTAAAGATTTTTTGTATAAGTGTACTTACGTCACGCTTTTTTATGAGACCAGATGAAGCTACTAGGAATATTTAAAAAAACGTTAATAAATTAGACTATGATACTTTTAACCATGTTCACAATCATATCGGTATGGAAATGTAATGCATCTATTAAGTAACGAAAATTTATTTATAAAGCTATTAAGTAAAAATTAAATTTATTAAAGATAACAAGATAATAAATTAGTTAATATTGAATTGGTTTAGTTTTTTTTTAATCACACTAATATAAAGCTATGGTTATTTCGTAAAATGCCGCAATGACAACAACCTACGTTTTACCTGAACACAGATAATAATTATAATTCTGTTTGACATAAAAACACTTCAGTTATTTATATATAATTATTTTGTTTCACGCAATAACCACAACACCTGCCAATTATAGAGCCCGCTAATGGCGCTGAGGGGGTCCAGTGAGCCAGTGTAATTACAGGCACAAGGGACGTAACATCTTAGTTCCCAAAGTTGGTGGCGCATTGGTGATGTAAGCGATGGTTAACATTTCTTACAATGCCAATGTCTATGGGCGTTGGTGACCACTTACCATCAGGTGGCCCATGTGCTCGTCCGCCTTCCTATTCTATATAAAAAAAAATAGTTCTAGTGCTAGCGATGGTTATTTGCTCGTCTGCCTTTGTAACATAAATTAATAAATTAAAATAATTAAATAACTTAAACGTGAGTTAGTATGTATTATGATGCTTGACAGCTTAGAGTCAGTAACTCTTTTGTGGGGCAATGTACATACCTAAATGGTTTTACAAAAGGATCACAGAAAGCTTTCAAACTGCCTCTATTGCTAAATTTAAAGAAAATTATAAAGGAACATATATGTGCAAAATGTTATAAAATAAGTGAATTCAAGAATAGGATTTCCTTATCGTATAAAATTGTTAATAATTATAAAAATAGACAATAAACCTAGTCAGTTTATTCCGTCTGTTCTTCTCTCAGGTTAGCAGTGGGGCCGGCAAGGCGGGGACGGCTAGTACAGAACATTCTTCCCGACTGTACTGGCCGTCGTCGCGTTTGGACTCTACTACCACTTACCATCAGGTGGAGTAGAGTCATTTGCCATCCCGGCGCATATAAAAAAAAGTGGTATTCATTCACTTCACTTCTTATTACTCACCCGTGAAATGTGGACAACCTATTTATGGTGATATACTATTTTGATGCATATATTTTTGAAATGTTATGATTATAATGGTCAATGAAGCATATATAGTCTGACATTGTAGGACCGTTTTTTACAGTGAGTTTCGAGTTTGTTCTTACAGAATAGCCAAGTCACTTTCTTTTCCTAACGGGTGATAGGTTCTTATTTTGACTATCAATGAGTAATAAAGCTTCTACATTGAATAAATGAATATGAAGTTGTGATTTCTAGCGACAAATAAAACAATCAAATGTTCAGTGCAGTCATGTGTTAATATTTGTACATTCGATCTGTAATCACGTGGTTATGTTCAAGATGTATTCTAAAATAGTCGGTATGAAATCTGTGTGCCATTGATCTTGTCATATCGTGACTCACGCCGTCTGCCGTCTACCGAAACTACATATGTGACGTGTCACTCGGATAACTTATCTTTCTTAATTATAATTTTATTATTATAGAATCAAAGTGTGATAATTAAGTTTGCGTTAGTGTTAAGTCGTGTTTATTTATTTATCTTTTTTTTTATAATCATAGTCTATGTATTTGCCTGCGTATTTTAATTTAAGCCTTTTATCTTGACTTGAGGATCTATACGAGAATATTTGTTGGTGTGTAAAAATAAATTTAATTAATATTAAAAAACGTGGCTACACTTTTTTTTTCATTGAATTTGATGGTTTTTGAAAGAAATGATAATTATAGAAGAACAATAGATGCTGATAATGTCATATAAAATAAGTCTTTTAACATCCCACAGCTGGACAAAAGCCTGTTCTCTTTTGGTACTACTATCCACTAATGTATTCTATAGCCAAACAGGAGTACTGTGTCGTTATTTGTGCTGTGTTCTAGTTTGAGTGTGTGAGTCAGTTTAATTACAAGCACACTGAACAATATCTTAGTTCTGAGGATAATGGTAAAGGTTAACGAATGGTTAACATTGTTTCTAATGTACACCTAACCTGAAAGCCTATATGACAGACTGCCTTCATATATAAAAATAAATATATAGATGGTAATTGTAATAATTCCGTATAAAAAAAATGGTGTTTATTGTATTTTTTAAATTGTCTCTTAAGTCATTTTTTTATTAAACTTTCAAATGATAGAACCATAAATTATAGAGAATTGTAACTCTATACAAAAACCAATTCCGTTTATAAATAATTCTTCGTAGAATGTTTGATCAACTACAAAGCGTTGTTTGTTCTTGTAATCTAGTTTCAGATGATATTTACACCGGGTTTATATTATCATAACAGTGTTTTGAGGATAACAAGTAACCTCATTTCGATTTGTTTGAAATGTTTATTACATTTTTAATGTTAACGTACTTTTTAGTTTTGAAACCCTGGTTTTCGCGTGCATTTTTTTAAGTAAATCGAAGACGAAATAACCTTTATTCAAGTGGACTTATGAGTACTTTGGAGTTCGAAGGATGATCGTTTAATGACGTTGCGTTTTTAATCAGGTAAACAGTCCACTCATTTTATTTGGTTGAACTGCCTCACTGTTCTACCTCACACTATCGACTCGAGCTTATTTTTTTTGTATACCCAGACAAATAGATATGGCCGTACTCATATATTATTTTTTTGCGGATGAAGCCGCAACTTGTAGCGCCATTAACTAGACAGCTCAATAATAACTATATTTAAATCTAAATCTAAAACCTATGACACTAAACAAACCAGTATACATAACACTTATCTATTATAGATAAAACACTCGAAAACCGTATAGTTAACTTTATCCATTTCAGTTATTTGACAGTGAACGATTTTTAAATCGCTAGATATTTTTTATCAGAAGAATAAAATTTATATTTTGACAAATTTTCTATACGAAACTTATAAAAGAAATTCGTCAAATAAAAGTTGACTGACGATTAAAAAATCTGGTCCTAGTTATTACATCGAGGAAACCATTCGTTTTGCTAATAAGAGATGGGAGATTATCTAATTTATGTTTACAATTATTTATTGAAACAGAAATAAATACAAGATCTATCATCATCATATATTTAACGTACTATCCGTTATTAGAAGCCAACTGATCCATATACGGCAAACGAAATGGTAGCGTCTGAATTACGCCTCGTAGACAATTTTACTATACGTAAGCAAAACGAATAGTTTTTTTAATGTACGTAAAATACATACTATATGATACCTTGACCTTTTACTTTGACAACACGATTTATAATTTTTTTATGGATTTGAAAACATATTTACACAATTAATTTAATTTATGATCCATATCATAATAATATCAATATCATATTATCTACGCCATCGACACGTTGTCAATGTTAATCGCCAATAAATAGCAAATGGCCGCACACCTTGAGTTTGATCAATAGCAATACATTTTATTGTCGAGGAAGTGGTTTAAAAGGCGTCTACGATTTGTCATACACGTAAACAGAGAAGCTTGGCACGCGGCTCGGACGTACGGGCCATTGTTTCTATGGCTAAATTAGTCACTACCTACTGCACTACATTAATGTTCTCACGCGATCGGCGATCGTCATATGAATTCTGTGCTATACAAACTAATCTAAGCAATTCGGTGCGCGTGCGCAGACAATTAAGACAATCCGTATCAGAATTGCGCCTTGCTTGATTCAATGTATGCGTTGCTAAGACTACAAATTGTATTGATTTACTTTTTTTTAGTGTTGTATACATAGATATGCATACACAATTGCCTCGTTAGCTAGCCTATATTGCAGATTCCGAAATTCCGGGTTCGAATCTAGCCAGTAGAAATTCCATTTACCGTTTCTGACAAGCTATTCTCAGTCCCAGGCTGGATTTAGGAGGGTAGTAGTGGTTCCCTCGGAAAACTCAAAAACCCGGGCCTGATCTCTCTCCTGTTGGGTTGGATAACTTATCGGACGAGAATGAGGGAATAGGAATAAAAAAAATTACGTATTTGCGTACACATTTTTACACTATAATATATCCTGCGCAGATGGTCTTATTTTTTAGTTGTAAGTAAATACAACATACGAAGAAGTATTTTAAATTAGACATTTTACTGTTTAATTATTTTTAAAACATTTCCAGTAAACGATTCTTTTTAATTGATGGTCCCGTGCGCTCGTAAATTTCATTTATTTCACGTGCTATTTTTAAGAACAAACAAATATTCACTCGGTTTCGAAACCATTAATAGAACTGATTACTTTTGCTTTTTCCTTCATTTAACAAAGTACTAACTATTTTTATCAACTACGTTCGTATTGTCTTCGATTATCCATAATACCGCAATGAATTATCTTTCAAGCAAGATCAAGAAATATATAATTATAATGTAAAGCTATCTATATAATATGTTTTAGTAATATGTATTACGAACAGAATTTAAATTATATTATATCAAAAATTTCATAAAATTTTCATTTAATATTTTGAAATACAATAACGGCAAATTTTATCTTTAATGATAACAGCTTTTGAAAACATCGTAACTAAACAATATCCGTTTAGGAAACTGGTTTGAAGCCTAATCAGCTAACCTCCGTTGAGGATATATTGTATATGTATTTGAATATCTATCACGAGTCATCTAGAATTGGCTTCGAGAAGTTTCCATCATAACATTAAGCAAATTAAGCAAATTGTTGTACTAAAAATGTAAACCTACAATCAATTTGCATAAATTGAAATACATAAGGAACCTGAACCAGAGACTAACTAAATACTGTTTTTTTTTAAATTACTCTTTAAAATTATTTTCATCAATTAAAAATTACTTTTTAATTTATTCAAATACTGAATGTTATAAAAATAAGCTATTTGATTGCCTTGTTTTATTTTAACATAAAAAAACGTACAGTGATAAAAAATATATTTTGAAGATGGTAAGTAATAAGAAAGTCGAGATGGCCCAGTGGTAAGAACGCGTGAATCTTAACCGATGAACGTGGGTTCAAACCCGGGCAAGCACCTCTGAATTTTCATGTGCTTAATTTCTGTTTATAATTCATCTCGTGCTTGACGGTGAAGGAAAACATCGTGAGGAAACCTGCATGTGTCTAATTTCATTGAAATTCTGCCACATGTGTATTCTACCAACCCGCATTGGAGCAGCGTGGTGGAATAAGCTCCAAACCTTCTTCTCAAAAAGGGAGAGGAGGCCTTAGCTCAGCAGTGGGACATTTACAGGCTGTTACTTTGTTACTTAAGTAATCATCCGGTCTTATTTTTTTATGAATGTTTATCATTAGTTGTGTCAAATATGTTCAGTTATGTCTAATTACTTATTATACATATATTATATTTAGTATATAGAGTACAATTTTGTCCACAAAAAAAAATAATGCCTAAATAACTTCGATAAAAATAGGCGATTAATAACCAAATACGATATCAGTAAGCATAAAAAAAACTATATTGTTTTATATATTTAGTTTAAAAAAGTTCAATAAAGTTTGATTCGTATAACAAAAAACATTTAAATACTAATATAATAGAACATTGAATCCTATACACACATACGTAAAAATGGATATTACTATATCGGTTTGAGAATATACTTTGAAAACGTGTAACTGAATACCGTAACAGTTGGCACATGTATATGGAAAAAGTTTTTATACGATACGATTTGTTGTATTTCGCCGCTAGATGGCGCATCAAATCGCTTCAAAAAGCTGCAGAACATCAAATATACAGTTTAATCGAACGCTATGAGAATTTGTATATACATATGTACAGGCGGGACAGGGTCTGTCAGGTTTTCTAATGTATATATAAAGAGCGAGAATCGATTAATTTAATGTGACGAGTCACGAGTGACGATGCATGTCGGTGTCATCCCCAAACAACGCTAGACCTCTGAGGTCATTAAATCGTATATTGCTTTATCCTTATACAAAACCGTGTTGATACTAATTGTTGCTTTATTACGTAGATTAAACGTTTGAAGTACATACTTAATAATATAAAGTGAATTTTTATCTTGAAAGTATTCTTGTAGCCTTTTTACAGTACACAGTGTTGTAGTTGTTACCGGATATATACTACATTTTGGATGGAATTTCATATTTATTTAATTGAAATAAACTAGTGAGATGTCATACATTCTAAGTCAAAATCATAATATTTTTTTTATACAAGTAGGATCTCATAAGCACTTTTGAATCGTCATTTTACAATTTTAGCCTTAGAGGGGATGTGACAGTCGCTCCGGGTTCTACTTGACACGGAGGTTGTCCATTGCCGTGCAGCGCGAAAATGCGGCCTGCATTATGGGCAGATTTGCGTCGGGTGGGAATCGGGAGGGACTATTTTAAATTTGACTTAAATAATTAAAAAAAAATTGACATCTTTATACTTAAGATCATGATATAATTTATTTTCGGATATTTAAAATTAATAAACAATAATTTATGACATGTAAAAAAAAATAATATAATTCCGGAACATAGATTCTACCTTGAATCTAGATGAACCAACAAGAAACTCAGTAGATACCTACTTTTTTTAACAATAAATAAATTTTACATGTAATAATCATATACAAAATATATTTATATATTCTGTATGAATATCAAGAAGTACTCACCCCGAAAGATTTATACGTTTTGAAGGGAAATTTTGTTTATAATTCATCTCGTGCTTGACGGTGAAGGAAAACATCGTGAGGAAACCTGCATGTGTCTGATTTCATTGAAATTCTGCCACATGTGTATTCTACCAAACCGCATTGGTGGTGGAATAAGCTCCAAACCTCCTCAAAAAAGGGAGAGGAGGCCTTAGCCCAGCAGTGGGACATTAACAGGCTGTTACTGTACTGTACTGTTACTCACCCCGAACTTTTCTATCGTTTATATAATCCCGTACGGTATAATAAATTTATTTATTAACAAAAAATAACAGAGTTTTAAATTCTCTTATTTGTAAATGTAAAGTTTTGAATTGAATTGAATACAAAAATATATTATTACTTTGTCTTAGTCAATCTCTAGATATGGACACATATTTACAAGGGAAAAATCTGACATGGTTTCCAACACTGACAACACACACTGTTATACATATATGGATTTACACATAAATTACTTAGACCGTTAAATCTATCAATAGGTAACAGAATAAAAAAAATATGTCTAAGATAGAGCGATTATTTATGTCTTACACACTTGCATTTCATATGAGGCCATGTAAAAAGTAATAGCTATAATAAGACAAAGGACAATAAAAACAAACAATGAGTCCATTTTGACGTGTCATTTATTAGCTTATTAATTATTATCTTTTATTTTTCACGCATTGGGAACCTTCAGCAGAGTTTCTTGGTCCCTGGGGGGAGAACCGGGCTATGTAGGTTTTTTACACACTAAAACTACTGCGATGGCAGTCTTCGCCACTGATCGGAAAATTTGCGGTCGATATGTCATATCGGCGGATGCGTCAGCATCCGCGGCCAACTCACGTGCTTTGCTTCACTTGTGGCTCGGCGAAGCTCTCCTCAGGAGGCGAAGGTGATTTCCCGCCTTCCCCCTCTCCCCGCACTTATCGCTAGTGCTTACGGTGGCAGCACACGGGCATCCTGACCGTCGTCTTCAATTGGTCTCTACTATAAAGTTCCTCATCATGCTAAATTAAGCTTTAATTTTTTAATTTAATTAGCTTTGTCGTCAGGAATCGAGTTATGGGTGAAGATGAATGGACAATATAAAATGTATTATAACATGTCTCACTTATACATATCATATATCAGACACTACCAATAAACCTTTATCATAAGTGGTAATGGTACGTCTACTTAAAAACTATCCAGTGGTATAACAATGATTATTATTGAATATTATCACCATCATTACTATTGTTCGCTTTGTTATTAATTTAATATATCATTGCAAACATGGACTATGTTCTTTCAGAGTACTCATGCTGTATGTATCTGTATGTAAGGCTATCGATGTGATGCTTAATTATTTACGGCGTTACCCACAAATGTTTTTCAGGGTATCGTTTCTAGCTGTGTCTATGGACAACTGTCAACCAGCTTGAAAATTATTATTTTTTTATAAAAAAAAAATAAACCAATATATAACTCATAAAATTCTTTCGGGTACGATTGTTTGAGTGATAAAAGACGATACACAAACTTGAAGAAGAAACTTTGTACGTCTTTTTATGGAAATTACGCGCAAGATTTAGAAGAACGGCACGATGTTTCTAATATTGAATTAAAAATGTAGGTAGTTGACGGTCAAATAGAAAAAAAATGCAATAATTATATTATAACAGAGATGAAAGAGGTACTCGAACAAAAATTATTAATAACTTAAAATTTAATGAATTATAGTCGAACTAGTTTCCTCCCGCGGCTTTACCCACATTGTAGGAGGGGAGGGGGCTACGTCCTTCCTTAACGTTCAAGCGTGCTTCATGCTCAATATCATCCAAATCGGTCTGAACCGATTTGTTTACCCGTAAAAGCCTGACAGGCAGACAGATTGTTACTTTCGCATTTATAATATTAGTATACATTTCGAGCATTGCACGAACACTATTTATTTATTTATTAATTAGGTGTGACTGCTCTTTAGTAAGTCTCGTGTACTTGCTTTATCATTCTCAATTCAAAAGTTTTCATCATACCATGTTACCATTAATTGATCTCAATTAATGTAAAGTTAAATAGTATAGGACGTTTCGATGTCGCATTCTATTGTCTTACATTTTGATTCAACCATTCGTACTTGTAATATAAACTAGCTGCATTAGTGGTTTCATGTGGTTTCAGTCGCGTTTACGTTACCAAATACTCCGCATCTTTCGTATCGTAATGTTACATAGTTGTTTTAAAAAAAAAGTATATACCGAGTTTCTTTCCGATTCTTCTTTATAGAATCTACATATACTTAAGTAAAATTCTATTTGAACTCATAACCTTTCTCGATAAATGGGTTATTTTTTTAATTTAGACTGATAGCGTTAAAATAAACAAATTTTTCAGTTAATGTTATATGACATACAGTATACATGTACATATGTTTAAATATAGCTACATGATATGTGTAATTTTAACAAACGTATGTAATTTAATTTTTTCCCGTGTTGATTCTATGAGTAGAATATGCATTTTAAACCGATGGCAGCGAAACGGTAATGAAAACGAACGGTTTATAGGAAATTGATTATAATTTTTATCGTCTTATGTTATAAGCGGTTAGTGGATTTCTAATTAAAAACAAAAATAATAACCTTCATATAATATTGAACTATATACAAATTCATCGTATAGTCAAGATAAATCGTTTTAGACAAAGTTTTATAATATTTGTTTATTAATATACCACTGTAAAACTAAATTGTCTATTTTTTCGAGCATTACACGTTATATTTAACGTAATCTAGGCTAAGCATTACACGTTAAACACTAGACTGATTTTGAAATAGCCAGGAGACGCGATCGTTTCATTCCCAAGGTGTTCTATTGACCATGAACTCACCAATTCTTATAAAACAATTGGCGAGGTAACCTTTTGCACAAAAACGTTCTTTTAAATTTAGTATCACATGCATTTTAACGCTTTCTAGGATCTTGTAAAACCCTGCTGTTAGGCCCTACCCGGGATTTGAACTCGATTACAGGATTTCCAGCCGTATAACAGATATGACATAACTTCACATAGTAATTTTGTTATACCTGTGATTCAGATAACTCTAATCAGAGTTTGTTATTCAAGAGCCATGTACAAACATTATTTAACCGCACCAATAGTATTCACCTTATATTGAAATTCTGTTGTCAAGCTATTAGAATCGAAATGTTTAAAGCTAATAAAGCGCTCTTTCCTCAAAAATTATAATTGAGGAAAAATCAAAGTTAATGTTTAGTACGTGTATTGTTTTACAAAATCCAAAAAATGTTTCTGGTTGCTGTTCTGCTCTTCAGGGTCGTAGTGGGAAATGATAAAGCCCAAGGGTTAAATAGAATGGCTTTTCAACGTAAGATAAAGGATTAGAAGTTCTTGAAATTAACAGGTAATTCAAATTTATTGGCTTTATAATATAAGTAAACATAACATCATATCCTAAGATATCCTTTCTTCGTAATAACTAAATAACTTCTTATCTTGGTATAAGATATTTTATTTATCTAATATTTGTATCAGCATCAATTATGTATGTGCAGTAATAACCACAATCATATCGACGACGGAACGATTAGAACTCAATACATTAAGTTCGTCGTCAACCAATCATCATCCGCTGGTCCATAGTCCTCTCCCAACATCCGCCAAAGCTGGAGTGAGATACACTACACGCAGTCAGATGACACGCTTACGGAAATAAAACCACTAATCAGAAGAGATATTCTGTATGAACAAACTTGAAATTGACTATAATAACTATAACATGTCAATAATATCACGTCATAAGCCGAGATGGTCCAGTGCGTGAATCTTAACCGATGATCGTGGGTTCAAACCCGGGCAAATACCACTGGATTTTCATGTGCTTAATTTGTGATTATAATTCATCTCATGCTTTACGGTTAAGGAAAACATCGTGAGGAAACTTGCATGTGTCTAATTTCACTGAAATTCTGCCACATGTGCATTCCACCAATCCGCATTGGAGCAGCGTGGTGGAATAAGCTTCAATTTCTTCTTCTCAAAAAGGGAGAGTAGGCCTTCCTTAAAAAAATTAGCCCAGCTGTGGGACATTTACAGGCTGTTACTAAGACTACTAATATCACGTATCAAAATAGCATTTCATACTAAGTCGGTTTTCAACAATTCACGATTGAGATACGAAGTGAATTCTTACCGACTAGCACTGCAGACAGCTGTTGTTATCAGAAAAACATTTGTCGTCGAGACGACTTTGTAATGAAATATTGTGGTCTACTGAAATAGTTGTTGAATTAGTATCTCTCTTTGTAACTGTATGTAATTCTTAATAAAGTACACAACAGTGTATCCGTTTTTGTTGATAACTTATAAAAATCAAAGAAATTGTATGTTTACAACACAAATGTTGGTGATTTATCTTCTATGAAGACGCAGTTTCAAAATGTGTTACGTCAATGAAAGACACGTTCGCACGTTCAGTTGATGCTAAGAAACACGTCCAAATGAAAAATGTTATCGTGGCGAAGTATTTATTCATTAATAAGAATATATATAAATTGGGTTATGTTATACGTTACAATACATTAATTAAACGAAAACGTTTTTGTAAACATAATAATCAATGTACTAAAACGAATAAAATTTAGTATACTTATTTAGGACTTGGTACTACGGCTTGTGAAAATATGCATGAGGCGTTCACGTAATCAACCCCGCATCGGAGCATCGTGTTGGAGTGAGCTCTAAACAATCTCGTCCAAAAGGAGAGAAAGCTCTAGCCCAACAGTGGGACATTTTCAGGCCATTAATTTACTTTTTACCTATCTTATTGGCAATTTCTTTTTAAAGAATAGTCAACGTTAGTCGAGAAATATTTTATATAACGTAGAAAACGCGATTTTTGTTTTTATTACTAACATATGTTATGTAAAAATAAATGATGTCGCGATTGTGAAGCCTTAACGAATATTAAACATATAATAAAATTTTATTTAGAAAAAAAATTCAGCGAAAATAATTATTTTGAAACACTGTGATATATTTCATGGATCGTAAAATTTTACATATAATTTAAGCTTTTTTATAGATAGATGAAACTGAATCGTGTTCCATACTTGGCTTCGTACGCGTCCTAAATTTGTTCATCAGAATCTTATTAGCGTATAAGAATTGAATCATTCAAGCGGCTTGCCAAAACATTCTGTACATACTTTACATTGTCATAGGAATTGATTTGTTTACATTTTTCAATTGGAGATCATATAAATAATTTTAGTTTAAAATTGTGTTTAATCATTTACTTATATATATAGAGCTGGTTTAGCACCGATGTTATTAATTTTCACCTTCATTTTTCCATTTTCAATAGAGCGAAAACGACCCTTTTGGCAGATATTAGTGAAAACTTAGGTAAATGACGGTATGATCCCAAAGTTATTAGTCCATTATTAAATTGGCAGGTGTCAAAATCGAAAATAGTCGGTTAGTTTCTCGAAGATTCGACACATATAATATAAGAAGTCTTCAACTTTCTTAAATTAGTAAAAAAATATCTTTTTTTAAAAAAAACCTGTAAGATAATTTCCTATTGATGACATTTAATATTTCTAATAAAATAATAATTTAATACAGTCCCGACTTCATAAGAGTTAAACAAAGATTTTACCTCGTGACATTTTGTTACCAATACGAAGAATGAGGATGGAGTTAAGTATTATACGTTTTGTTGTAATGAGAGAAAAAATATCACTGCGCCACCTACCTACACGGTTCAACCATAGCAAAGAACAATCTAGTTAACCCATAAGTACAAAAAAAAATATTTCATCAAAATCGATCAAGCCGTTGTTGGGATTTCGAACACGCACACCGGGATTTTATATACAAATAGATTCTTTTAAGAAACGTCTATAAACGGTTTTAGCAAATATTTAAGTAGGATTTTATAAGAATTTTTTTTAGTAATAATACGCTCGGAATCTGACCGTGGAATTGTTTCAATGTAAATAATTTAAGCGGCAATTCGCTTCGGGCCGACCCCAGCGTGAATAATAGCCTGATAACAGTCCGAGTCGATCACTTTCGTTACGATATTCTCCTTTATCGTCGAAAGCCTTATGAATCATAATTATTAATTTATCATTGTAAATTATATTTCGACTGAGAGATAACCGTAACAAATAACATCGTTTATAAAACTAATACCTAGTATTTGATGTATCTTTATCTAATCGTTATCTTGTTGTAAAGTAAAAAAAGCCTCTAAGGCCTCCTCTCCTATTTTGAGGAGAAATTTTGGAGCTTATTTCACCACGCTGCTCCAATGCGGGTTGGTGGCATATGGCAGAATTTCAGTGCAATTAGACACATGCAGGTTACCTCATGATGTTCCTTCACCGTAAAGCACGAGATGAATTATAAACACAAATTAAGCACATGAAAATTGAACCCATGGTCATCGGTTAAGATTCACGCGTTCTAAGCACTGGGTCGTCTCGGCTAAGTAAAAATAAAGTAACAACTTATTAATGTCTCACTGTTGCGCAATCAATCTCCTTTCAAGCGGAAGGTTTTAGACCCGTATTCCATCACGCTGCTTCAATGTAGATTGGTGGATACACATGTGGCAGATTCCTGGCTCTAGGTGCACTCTAAAAAACTGTTACTTTTTACTTTAAATTTATAAATTTATTCAATCAATAGTTCGTGTGAAATTATCTAGAAACTTCAGTTACCGAAAGGCACACACTTTCAAGGTTTTATTATTCATTAATGCCATTATAAACATAGTTGGTAGACCTATGTTTATGTACTAATACCGCCTACCTGATCCCAGTTATCAAATGAAGATATAAGTAGATAACGGTGTTATGTCACATGTTTTATACTTTTTGAATTTGTTCCATCAATGAATATATTAAGTAACATATTATCTTACGTTTTAAAACTTAAAAAGCTAATCGTAATGGATAATTGGCTTATGTACACGAATAAGTTATCGAATCAAGATACGTAAAACTTACCATTGCTTGAAATCATCTTCATAAAACCTTGTCTTCAAATATCCTAACCCAAAGGTTGTATGAAGAAACCTATAGTATTTAGGTACTAGCACAACCTTTTGTACAGCATTTCTTATTTCTATATCTCTTTATTTAGTCAATAATTGAAGAGTATTTTAATTTTTTTTATATATAAATTATTTTATATTATATATTATTCCTACGTACGAAGCGCTTTGAGTCTACATTCATCATTCGCACTGCGAAACTTTGGAATGCTTTGCCCGAGTTCGTATTTCCCGATAGGTACAATGTTGGTGTCTTCAAATCCAGAGTAAACAGGTTTCTTATAAGCAAGCGTGCTACATCTTAGACCGTGTCGATGCTTAACATCAGACAAGTCAACGGTCAAACGCTGGCCTATTAATAGGTAAAAAAAAAAAAAATTGTATTCAAGCAACGTATAAATTGCTTGTTCGAATGTTAGTCGTATCAATAAAAACTTTCTCATTTTAATTACCGTATTATCTTTATATAGATCGTTTTATTGTATGACCTTTTGCGTGCATTTATTTTTAGGAATATACAACATAAATAAGTTTGTTTAAATTATTTATATTACTAATAATTTAATCTTAGAATTGTTTCTTGAAAAGATAAATAAAATAAGGAAGAGAATGAAATTCTAGTATAGGATAGGACATGAATATTCCACGAAATTATTGACTTATTTCCATATATAACACTCCGTCACGTATCCGGCGAATTTATAATATGAGTAGTATTTAAGAAATAAATAATGAGCTCAATGTAAAACGTTTTATTATTCAGACACGAATGAATGCCAATACACCATTTAAAATTTTTAAATATCATACATTATTATTATTACAAAAGATAACTGTAAATTTGATTAATGACCTTTTTTTAAAAAATAAAGTTTAAAATAGATTGATTAGTCGGTTGTACTTACAGTGGAAGAATTTCATTGAAATTAGACACAATCAGGTTTCCTCGCGATGTTACCTCTCACTGCACAAGATGAATACAGGGTTACAGGGTAATATGTCACGATCCTTTTAAAGGGTTATAGTTCAGGACAATAGCTATCAAATGACCCCCAAAATGCTTATGCAAAAGTGTATCGTTTTCGAGTTATTAATTTTTTAATATTTTTTTTATTTAAAGGATGTTTAAGATTCTAATCTAAAATTCAATAAAAAAAAATCAACGTATTTTCCCTATTTTTTTTTGGTTGACTTTATCGGTTAAGATTGACGTTCTAAGCACTGGGCCATCTCGGCTTTCAATAAGACAAATAGGTATTGTAGTACAATTAGTACACAACATTCGTACTAAGACATAGGGCTAAGTGTACGTAATTACTACCCAGTAATTAATCTAATGCAAAAAACCACTGTTCTTCGTTTTCATTTAGTTTAAACAGACTAAGCTTTATATCCTTTTGAAATTTAAATGATAAACAAAAATCACAATTAATACATTAAGATTCTATCTGTATCTTTTAAATTTCGTTACTATGGATTAGAGACCCAGGGACCGAATTCTACTAATATACATCGATTACGATACGTTCCCGATTCAATTCCGATCCGACTTTGAATAATCTGTATTTATTCGAATCGCAACCGAACCGATAATATGTTAACAACAATGTCAAAATCCAACTTAATTGTTAACTTTGATGGCAATAGTCGATAATTAAATCAAAGAAAAGGAAAACGGATAAATGCTTCGATTCGATTGCGATAAAGTGACAATTTGTTAGTAGAATTTGTCCCCAGGCTAGACGATTTATATAATAAAAAAAAATCCCAAGTATGTCATATTAACGAAGTAAAGATAATGCTTTAAAAATTCCAGTGTCTATAAACAGAAGGATCGCCTGACTTAATACCTTATAAGCTAGGCAACATTTTAGTATAGACATATAATAATAATTATTATTAGACATATAATTTATTATTCCATAAGATTCATAAATAAACAAACGCGGGGGTCGCGTCGTCTTGACTGATAGCTCTTATCAGACAGTGAAGGTTATGATAATTTATGTTTTATTGGCAAATACTGGTGATATATGAAATTGTAATATGTATTTATGAAAAATCAACTTAAAAAATATTATAAATAAAAAAAGAACGTGATAATGTTTCATCTTTTAATGAAATTTCAGTCATTTTTAAAGCTTTCAATCGATTTAGATTTATAGTAAATGATTTAAATGGAACTTTTCTACTTTTTTAATATAGGTATATAATAAAATAGCAGGAGTAATTTTACCTTTACGTAATTATATTATCTATGCAAATAACACACACACCACTCACATACATTATTTCTAAAACCCTGACCTACATTACTTACGTCAAATAAACAGCCAGCACACTTTAAATAATAATAAAATTAATAAAATGTAGTTCAATAATTATTATCGTCGGCCTTTTTTTATACGCGTTTTTAACGGGTGTTTCGTTAAACACTGTTTTTTCTCACCGTTGATTTGACATTCGAAAGAACATTAGGTTTATTCTGTAAGAACAAACTCGAAGTTCACTGCAGGAAACGGTCGTGAAATGTCAGAAAGTGATATGCGACATTGAGCATAATATTTATAACATTTCAAGAACACGACATAAAAATAGTATATCACCATAAATCGGTTGTCAACATTTCACAGGTCAATGAATAAGTTCTTACAGAATAGCAGACACGACTTTGTTTAAATAATCGCCCGTTACACGACATTCATAAAAAGATACGTTATTATGTATAGATTTATGTTTAAAAAGATGGCCCAGTGGTAAGAGCGCGTGAATCTTAACCGATAATCGTGGGTTCAAACCCGGGCCAGCATCACTGAATTTTCATGTGCTTTATTTTTGATTATAATTCGTCTCGTACTTGGCGGTGAAGGAAAACATCGTGAGGAAACCTGCATGTATCTAATTTTACTAAAATTCTGCCACATGTGTATTCTACCAACCCGAATTGAAGCAGCGTGGTGGAATAAGCTCCAAACCTTCACCTCAAAAGGGAGAGGAGGCCTTAGCCCAGTAGTGGGACATTAACAGGCTGTTACTATACTAAATATATTTAAATGGAATGATTAAATATGACGCATAATATATAAGTAATTAATGGTATTCCAAGAAAATTCACATTTAATGTAACAAATATTTCGATGGTGAGCATACAGTACATTAAATAACATTTCTGCTTACCTTATAAGCACATATTACAATTGCTCGTTACGTTAGGATGGATCGCCTAATACTCTTGAGCTATGCGTATATTTCGATACATAAAATGATCTCCCATTTGGATATATTTTTCATTTTTGCATACGGGTTTCTTTCACACAGTAGGTTAGTACTAAGGAAGAATTTTTCAAATATAATTTGGAAAAAAGGTTTAAGGAAATTGTTATTTAGCAATTCCGAATTAGGACGCGAACAAAGACGCGGATAAAGCGCTATTGTTAATATATAGTATCGTATCATTGATGTTATTCTCATACCTGAGTTCGTTTTTCCCTCCCGATTTCAACGGAGTCCTAAGCCGAGGTCCGGTCTCACAGGAGGCACCCTTAGGACGCCCGTCTCTCTTGAGCCCAGTGTGGCTCCCAACATCCGGCTGAGTTTAACTCGCCCATCCCGCCCGGTGACGCTGTAGAGGCCAGTAAGGTCAACAGTACTAGACAATCAGAAAAAAAAAAAAAAAAAATGAGTTCGTTCATAGTATTGTTCGTGCACAGTATATCTATAAAAGTTATTTCAGAAATATAGAAAACGAAACGCTATCCCCAGATCTAGCAAAACATTTATATGGAAAAATATATTATATTAAACCGAAAACTAACTAATAACCTTTCAACCTAATGAAACTTTACACTAAATCGTTTATATATTGCATATTATATCATAAATCATATATCTTTTAACCTTAGATATAAAATCTTATTTGTATTTAAACTCTAGAATAGTTTTTTTATTTATTTATTTATTAATGATTAAGTTGTGAATTGGCGAAAATTGATGAGTATACCCTTATATGGATGACCGATATGTATTGATATTAATGAGATATTATTGGGTTTTTCTGTCAGAAAATTCTCGCATGCAGTCGTTGGTCCTGCGCCTGAACTCTTTCCGGTCGTGTCCGATTGCCGTCCCATCGGATTATGAGAGTTAGGGAACAGAGAATCCACCTGTGTTTGCGCACACACTTGTGCACTATAATATCTCCTGCGTAGTTGGCTAATCTCTCTTGAGATTGGCCGCCGTGGTCTAAATCGGTCTGGAGGACATTATTATTATGTATTGATATAAAACTACATACCTACGTCCTCTAATGTAAACACTTAATATGTTCGATGATTAGTAGTAAATGATTATTAATCATTTTATTGACACAATTTGTGTTTGTTATCAATATTTTTATAGAATACGAAAAACTTCTATATGTAATTAAGAATCATCAAAATACAATAAACGCCTTAATGACTGAATTGAAGTTACGTAAAATGGAAATTCACCGTTCATTAAAGATTTTACTTAATACCTTTTTATATACTATATAATATAATTGTAACTGGTGCGAGGAGAATGCGTATTCCACGATACAAAATATATTTAATTGTTGGTATATTCTAGAAATAGACGGTTTATAAGGTTTAATCTAAGTTTATATTAATTTAAATATATAGATTACATACAGACACAGATAAAGATGAAGCAAAACTTTTTAGATTGTAATTTTTTTTTTAAATAATAGGTAAGTGGACGGGCAAATGGTATATATCATGACCACTTTAGATATTGGCGCAGTAAGAAATATTAACCGTACATTACCAAGGCACCATCAACCTTAGGAACTAAGACGTTATGTCCCTTGTGTCTGTAGTTACTCTGGCTCACTCAACCTTCGAACCGGAACGCAACAATACCAAGTTGCTGTTTAGCGGTAGAATATATGATTTTGAGAGTTTGTACAAAGCTCTACCACTAAATAAATAACGATACAAATAAAATATCACTTAATATACAAAATAATTCGTAAATTTAAAAAATATAATTAATTCTATAACTTAGCCTCGCTGCACTCGGACCACGCCGAAGCTTTAAGCCTTAAGGTATAACTTTTCCTGTGCCTAATATATTATAGTAGATAAATGGTACTAAGTATAAAATATATATTAATAATATCCTGGGACATTATTCACACACGGCCATCTGATCCCAAACTAAGCAGAGCTTGTACTATGGAAACTAGACAACTGATATACTACACATACTACTTTTCTTTTGTAAATACATACTTATATAGATAATTACACCTTGACTCAGGACAAACATACATGTTCATGCATACAAATGTATGTCCTGTGTGGGAATCGAATCCATAACCTTCTGCGTGAAAGGCATCTACCAACCACGCCAACCGGCCCAACGTATATAATTGTTATTATATAACAATATAGTAGGTAGTATATAATTGTTATTATATTCGAAATAGAATCAGTTCACTGCGGTTAATCTAAATACATATACATTTAAATTTCGAATATCAAGAAATAGTGATTAATTGTAAATACAATAGTAATTAATTTTAATTACAAGTTATAGATTATCGAAACTCGACTTACACTATTAAAAATTAATTACTATTCATCGATATATTTACATTAAAAATAAACTTGGGCAAACATTGAAATTTAAAACAACAACTGTTAGAATAAAGTTTTCACCAATTAAATTTTATTTATCACTGATTCTTTAAATAGCGATCTATCTTTGTTCTAAGTCATAACATGAACATCTGGCCAACAATATCGTTATTATCATATCGTACTTATTTGATCCAATACGCAAGTGAACAGCCTTTTTTGTATCTGTACAAAAAGTTGTTAATTACACCGTTGTGAGCGATGCTTTATGACGTCACAGTTCAATTGTATAACCATGAATACTGTTTATGAAAAAATGTTCTCAAGTTAAAGGTTGGCCTGGGTTTAAACCAGCAATTTTCCGTTAACATTGACATGCTCTAGCCTAGGACATGCTCGGCTCAACAAGTTACCACGAATAGAAAAAGTTTTATTTCTTAACTAGTTTCCGCTCGTGACTTGGCTCGAGGCTAGCCGCGTGTAAGAGGAAATGTCAAATGTCAGATACCCTCTCTATCCTTTTCCGTACCACATACAACGCGTATACAAAATTTCATTATAATCGGTTGAATATTTAAAACGTATAAGCGTTACAAACAAAAAAAATAAACACATTCTCATTTATGGATAGCATTAAAAAAAGATTGACCTATTAATTAATATATAATTTACTGACATAACTTCCTGTATAGTACAATATGTGTGTACTACAATATATCGTTTGTTTATTTCCAGTACTGGTCGAAGCGTGCAACAATGAACCATCGTGTCTCCAAGACCACGCTGGACTGGAGGCTATCACTCAGCTGCATAGACAGCTAGATGATGACGCGAATGGCAATGTCGACTTAAGTGAAAGTGACGATGTAAGTATTATATTATGTTACTAATTACAATTCGTCTGTCTCCTTGGTCCAGTCAATAATTTATAAAACCGAATATCCGAAGTCCTAGCATCAAATCTCGGGCCGGGTCGTAAAAGTAATTGCGTTTTTTGTTCTCTGAAAAATATAAATGAATATAATAAAAGGAAACCATTCGGTTTTCTATATCAGTATTTGTATTTACCAATGTAATTTTATGTGCTTGCTGTGGTCTCCTTTAATAGAAGAAGCACACATATTTTAAAATATTATTCCACGATAATGTACTCGTAAGTGTGTATCATTTGTTGGAGATCCATTCCATAAATAAATAAATAAATAAATAATGCCATCCCTTAGTATAAAAAACACGATATATTTTAGCTCTGTTTCATATTTATTAATTAAATAAATATATATTGTTTTTTTTTCGTTAATCGAAAATACGATTATGACTCAGTATTGTCTGTATTTCGAACACGATTCATTTCGTGTTTAACACCAATATAATACATACATTTTGACGATATTTGATATGTAGAATATCATTTCCTGCTATAATATATACCGTAGAACGAAAATCAAAAACCGGTTATGTTTGAAATAATCCGGATAAATGTTAACCTAATGTATTTCCGTTATATTATTATAAATTTTATATTTACCTGTTTCTTCCAGTTCCTCCGCGAGGAGTTACAATATGACAGCGGCTATGAAAAGCGGCAACGTGCCTTCCACCATAACGATGACATGCATATCTCGGTTAAGGAGCTTTGGGAGGCATGGTTGCGGTCAGAGGTGAGGTACTAGTGATACATTTCTTTTGTCTGTGGATATATGTTCGATCTTATGATTTATATAGAAACAATAATTATTAACTTTAAATAATTTACAAGTTAATCCGAAAAGTGACAATAATCGTTGTTTATTTCATTAATTTAAAAATGCCCACGCTACAATTGGTCTAATGGATTATCATGTAATAAATACCATAATGTGTTGAATTTGTTAAGAGAGTCATAACGCGTTTCGAACGCTATCTGATTGACAAAGTGCATTCGAATATTATTGTCGATATTGATATTGATATTGTATGTTTGACGAGCCGGTTGGCGTGGTTGGTAGATACTTGCCTTTCACGCCGAAAGTTGTGGTTTCGATTCCCACCCAGGACAGACATTTGTGTGCAGGAACATGTCTGTTTGTCCTGAGTCAAGGTGTAATTATCTATATAAGTATGTATTTACAAAAGAAAAGTGGTATATGTAGTATATGAGTTGTCTGGTTTCCATAGCACAAGCTTTGTACAAGCTTAATTTGGGATCAGATGGCCGTGTGTGAAAAATGTCCCAGGATATTATTATTATTGTCGAAACGATCTCGAACTTCGCTTCGTCTTAATGAATCAAACACATCATTTGTTGATTACATCAGAAATCTAATACATACGGTAACTTCCATTTAATAATGTTCTACAAACTAAATCGACAACCGCTTTGTGACTTTGTGTCCGCTGATGCAAAAACACGACCAACTAATAATAGACGATACTAACTTGACAATGGGCGCGTTGGCATTGTGGATGTTTCTTATAAACAGCCTTAATTATAAACGTTTGGCGTGAAATTAGTTTAACAATGCTGTCTTCTTCTTTCGAATGACAAATCAATAATGAAAGAAAGAGATAAATCAGTGTTTAACTAAACGGGTACTAAGCAACGTTTATCAAGTAAGGCAGAACTTGAAAGATTAAGTTAAGTTAAGAAAGATTAATAATTGTAAGTCTGACGTATTGACTGGGGCACCGGTGGAACAGGGTTAGTGAGAAAGTGTTAGTTACACTTTCAGGCACAAGGGCATCTTAGTCCCCAAGGTTAGTGGCGCATTGGCGATTTAAGGAATGGTAGTAATATTTCTCACAGCGCCATTGTCTATAGGCAGTAGTGACTAACCATCAGGTGGTCCATTCGCCCGTCCTACTTAGGACATAAAAAAATACCTTTGTATGTAGTGCCGATACGTGCCGAAGTAGCTATGTCGGCTAAGTACCTTCTTCTCACTATTGATTTCTTATGTTATAATATTTATTTAAAGGTGCACAATTGGACGGTGGAACAGACAGTGGAATGGCTCTCCGAGTCAGTTGACCTGCCGCAGTACAAGACATTGTTCCATCAACACCGCGTCACGGGAGCCACTCTTCCAAGGTAAAACTGACATTATGCAATGACACAAATAGTAACCGACATTTGAAAGAAAAAAATTCTAAAAATAAACCCGACATAAAATTCTAAAATAATATTTTTTATCTGTCATATTTTATGGCTGTATGTTAGTTATCTCATCACGACTAAAACGCTGAACTGATCATAATGAAACTTGACATTAAGATGACTCGAAATTGGTATAAAGGCATATACATATAAATGATGTATATTATCGGTTGGTGTGCTCAGTGAAACAACGTGAACAATCCATCTCCGTATATATAGGATAAAGGCCTTTTCCCAAATGTGGGAAATTCTCGGTAAAAAAATAATAATAGCATAGTTGGCAGACAAGCATATGAGCTGATTGTAAGTGGTCACCATCGCCCATAGACATTGGCATTATAAAAAATGTTAACCATCGCTTACATCACCAATGGGTCACCAACCGTAGGAACGAAAATGTTATGTCCGTTGTGCCTGTAATTCCACTGGCTCAATCACTTTTCAAAACGGAACACAACAATACCATGTACTGCTGTTTTGCGGTAGAATATCTGATGAGTGGGTGGTCCCTACCTAGACGACCTTGCACAAAGACCTACCAGTAAAGTAGTATGCATTTTAACAAAGATGTAGATACTCAATTGTTAAAATGCTCAAGAAAGGAGTGTTATATTTTCAGAGTTCATGTATGTATATACATACATATAATCAGATAAATATAATGAGAAGAAACTCATATGAAGAAACTCATATGAGTTTCTTCATTCCACCTTCACTTTTATTTGTCTGGACAGATTTAGATATATCGTGAAAATCCTGACATCATCCCGAGTGACATTGTATATAAATTCATTCAGGTCTGGAGTGTTCTTATATTACTGCTTTAAAATCAATCACTTTTTAATTAATAAAACTGTTGTCTTAGATTGGCAGTGAATAACATGCAGTATTTAAGCAACGTGCTAGGAATTAAAGATCCGATTCACAAGCAGAAACTTGCTTTGAAAGCTATGGACGTTGTGCTTTTTGGACCCCCTAAAGGTGAGTTCGTTTTGGACCAATAATAGTATTAGATTAATTTAAATTATTTTGAATTTATAAATCAACCGTAGTCGCCTGTTAATGTCCCACTGCTGGGCTAAGGCCTCTTCTCCCTTTGGAGGAGAAGGTTTGAGCTTATTCCACCACGCTGCTCCAATGCGGGTTGGACAATACACGTGGCATAATTTCAATGAAATTATACACATGCAGGTTTCCTCACGATGTTTTCCTTCACCGTCAAGTATGAGATGAATTATAAACACAAATTAAGCGCATGAAAATTCAGTGATGCTTTCGTTCTAACCACTAGGATAATAATTAATCATAATTTAAAAAGTTAAGAGAAGATATAATGTAGGAGACGCGGGGGTCGTTAGTGTCATATAGCTGATATAACATTTATCTGCTTCGTTGGTCTAGTGGTCTGGACACAATGCCGCAGATTCCGAAGTCCTTTGTTCAAATTCCAGTACGGGCTAATAAAAAAGTTATTAGATTTTTCTGACGAAAATTCTCATTAGCAGCCCGGAATCTGGAAGTTGAAAGTGTGTACAATTCCGTGCTTCGGGAGGCACGTTGAAACGTTAGTCCAACGCCTGAACTCGGAGGACTAACGGTCGTATCGGATTATGAGATAGTCGAGTGGGTTCGGTCCTGTATCAAGTCTGATATGCCGTTTCCTTCCCCTCTTTTCTAATGACAGGATAAATGGGTTATCTCATGGTAATTGGTCACCACTGCCATAAACATTAATACTGTTAGAAATATTAACCAATACTTTCATTGCCAATGCGCCACCAACCTTGGAAACTAAGATGTTATGTCCCTAGTGCCTTATTCACTAGTAATTCCACCCTATAAACTAAAACACAACAATAATAAGTATTGCTGTTTTGCGGTAGAATATCTGATGAGTGGGGGGGTGGTGCCTACCGAGACGGTCTTCCACAAAGCCGAAATACGCAGACGAAGCCGCGGGCGAAAACTAGTTACATATTGATATTTGTCGTCAAACCCCGTTTTGTCATAATTATTTATTAGACAATTTATTTAACTTTTTAACACGTTATAACGAAGTCCGACATCAGTTTTAGAAAAATACTAAAAGAACATAAATATAAATTTTATGTTAAAGTTAATTATTAACATACTTTTTCTAGATCATTTATAATAAAACATAATTCTAATTAAATGATGTATTGGATATTTATTAATTCTTTATTGCACACAATTTCCAAACATATAATAACAAGAAGTACATTTAGTATGCAAAGGCGGCGTTATCACTTACAGTGATCTCTTCAAGGCAACCTCTGTAAAGAGAAATATTTATGTTTTTTTTTTGCCAGGATTATTAATCAGGCATAATGTGCGAACAACAAATACTTAAAATTTATTGAAAGCTTATGAACTTAATACAAATATGTAATATACTAACATACATACATACATATATTTTTTTTTTATATGCCCCGGGATGGCAAATGACTCTTCTCCACCTGATGGTAAGTGGTAGTAGAGTCCAAACGCGACGACGGCCAGTACAGTCGGGAAGAATGTTCTGTACTAGCCGTCCCCGCCTTGCCGGCCCGCAAGATGCCTCTTCAAGCCTCGTTTGAAGGAACCCGGGTTGTAAGAGGAGGGGAACACGTGAGCTGGTAAGGAATTCCATTTTTTGGTAGTGCGACAAAGAAAGGAGTTGCCAAATTTCTTTGTGCGCGATGGAATTGATGTCACAGTTAGGCGGTGACATCGAGAACCAGCTCGCGTGGACTTAAGAAGGAAGGGGGAAGCAGGAATTAGAGAGAATAATTCCTCAGAGCACTCGCCGTGATACAGTCGACAGAAAGCGCTCAGTGCTGCTATCTCGCGACGCAATTGTAAAGGTTCAAGGTCGTTTGTGACCTTTACGTCGCCAATAATGCGCACGGCACGTCGCTGCAACCGGTCCAAGGCCTCCAGTAGGTACTTAGCGGAGCCATCCCAAAGGTGCGAGCAATATTCAACGCAAGACCGTACCTGTGTTTTGTATAACAGGCACAGTTGTTGTGGCGTGAAAAAACGCCGTACCTTGTTCAGAACTCCGAGTTTTCGTGAAGCTGTTTTTATAATAGCCTCGATGTAATCCCTTGGACTAAGGTCGCAGCGAACGTCCATCCCCAGCATGGCGATTTTGCTTTGTATCATCAGCGGTGTGCCACAGAGGGAGGGATGAGGGTAAAATGGTGACTTATTCGCTGTGAGAGCGCACACCTGTGTTTTCTTGACATTAAACTCAACAAGATTATCAGAACCCCATTTGGCGATGAGCTCTGATGTCCTATCGAGTTCAATAACAAGATTCTCCCGCCTCTCCTCAGTTTCCGCCCGCCCAGCCACTGCGCGTCCGTGGTATCCACCATGCACTGTACTATCATCTGCATAGCAATGTATGTTCCCAAGAGAGAGCATATCATTGATATGCAAAAGAAAGCATGTTGTATTATTATTTATTTCTTATATAAGTTTCTCATATAAACTTATATAAGAAATAAATAATAATACAACATGCTATAGTTATATTGATGAATAATAATTATGCAAACGACTCTTAAAGATATGTACGGATTCAGCTTGACGATTTCTCGAGGCAGGAAAATCCATAGTTTGACTGCTTTCACCGTAGAGGAATTGCTGTATATTTTAGTACAACTTATTGTCTTGCTCAGAGCGCAAATTGATTGGTGTATGAGAGCCAAGGAAGGTAAACCGCTCTTTTGGGTAGGTTGGAGTTTGAGGATGGTAGAGTATGGTATAAAGCAAAGAAAGGACATGCATATTTCGACGCGACCGTATTGGCAGCCACTTTAGTTTTTTACGATGCTGGGTAATATGATCATATTTACGTAACCCAAATATGAAGCGAACACACATGTCCTGTAAGCACTCTAGTTTATTTAGCAGTTCCTCAGAAATATCTAAATAGACCGAGTCGGCATAGTCCAATAGGGGTTATAGCAAAGAGTTGGCTAAAGCGAGTTTGGTTTTATACGGCAAAAACTTTATCCAGCGTCTAAGAGAGCCAATGGAGGCGAAAATTTTTCGACTCACCGCTGCTACTTGAGGAACCCAAGAGAGCGACTTATCTATTATTAGCCTCAAATTTTTAATCGTTGGGAGTAGTGAAAGCGCAGTGCCATTAAGAATGATGGGAGGGATTCGGAACTGATTAATTTTGCGCCATTGCTGGGAGCTGCCGATAATAGCCGCCTGCGATTTTCATATGAACGACACCATACTGCAATTTTTTCGACTTCGGAATTTAATGTTTGGATAGCATTAGCGAGATTGTTAATTGGTGTATTTACGTATAACTGTAGATCATCGGCATAAAGATGATAATAACAGGAAAGAAGTGATGAGACAGAATTAATAAAAATAGAAAATAGCAACGGTGACAGAACGCCACCTTGCGGTACCCCAGATTGAAGAAAACAAGAAGAACATAACATATTGTCAAAACTTACGTACTGTTGCCTATCACATAGGTATGAACGAAACCAGTCCACGGTACCAGGTGATAAATTAAGCGCACGCAACATTGCTAAAAGTAAATCATGGTCGACATTATTAAACGCGTTACTTAAGTCAAGAAGAACAATGATTGTAATGAGCTTATTGTCTATAGCAAATCGAATGTCATCGCATATTTTGATAAGCGCAGTAATTGTGCTATGTCCATTACGAAAACCTGACTGAAGTGGGTTAAGGAAATTATTACTGTTTAGATGTATATTAAGTTGAGAATAGACAATACGTTCAAGGACTGTGGATAAGAAAGGCAGGATGGAAATTGGACGAAAATGTAAATTGATAGAAGGATTGGAGGTTTTCGGGATAGGCCTTATAATACTTTTGGAGCTTTAGAGTTTTTGAAGTAGTGGATATATTTATTTTATTGAGAAATAGTAATAATTATGACTGCCTCGTTGGTCTAGTGGATATAACGCCGCAGACCCCGAGGTCCTGGGTTCGTATCCCAGGTCGGGCCAATAAAAAGTAAAAAAGAAAAACTTAGTAACAGTCCGGAGTTTGCAAGTTGGAAGGATGTACATTCCCATGCCTCGGAAAGCACGTAAAGCCGTTGGTCCTGCTCTTGAACTCTTTCCGGTCGTGTCGGATTGCCGTCCTATCGTATTATGCGAATAGAGAGTACACCTGTGTTTGCGTACACACTTGTGCACTACAATATGCCCTGCGCGGTTGACTGAACTCTCTTGAGATTGGTCGCCGTGGCCGAAATCAGTTTGGAGGACATTATTATTTAATTCATACAAAGCATAGTAAACAAAAATTATAATACAAAATCATAATTGCTTATTGATTAATGAGTCGCTCACGCACGTAAGCGCACGCACGTGTGTATGCGATACGCGCACACACGCACTTTATGGATATTAGAATATTATGATGTTATTTAAAGTTAAGTACCTATTTTTATCATTAGTATTAGGAAATTGTTGACATTTTTGTCAAATTTATCACATACATGTTTCATAAATTTTTTCAAGCTCTATTAATTAATATTTATTAGCTACCCGCCCTGACTTCGTACGTGTAGGATAAGGATTTATAGACAATTTATACCTGGTAATACATAGGTGTATGAATGGTTTACGCGCACAGCAGTTAAACTCATGTATAGTAAAAAGCATGTTTTTTCGACCACTTCAACAATATTTATCATCTTTCAGCCAATTTACACAAAACTCTCACACACAAAACGAATACCTTAACCTTGTTTATGAATTACTATGTCCATTGGTGAAAACCGTATGAAAATCCGTCCAGTAGTTCATACAGACGCGGCGGGGAGTCTATGTTTTATATTATGTAGTGATTATATTATAGTTTTAAAGTTATATTCTTCAAAAAACACTGAATTTTAATGAAACACAACGCGATCATAGCTCTAACTCCTAAGTATCCTTATAGAATCCTTGCTAGTCGGAAAATAAAGGAGTTCTCTATTCAAACGTACTCGAAAGTATATATTACGCCGACCTGTCATTACTAATTTTAACAATCATTATTAAAAACAATAGCATAACATCATCGTCTAAAAATAAACGAAAAAAAAAAATGTTCGTGTGCGCTAAAAAAACTGTCAGGTAATGCGAATATCATTCAGTTAATAATTTTGTAGCTTTTGAGTATATGAAGTTGTGGGTGAGTTATGTTCTAAGTACTGGCAATGTTATTAAATCATACTTCATAGGGTCGCCATAATTACGCTTATTAGTGGATATTATTTCTATTAAAAATAACGGGTTTATTTTGATACGATTTTCTCATTTTATACGTGCCAGATTGGTGTTAAGGCTTTGTTTGGTGGTAGGGCTTTGTGCAAGCTCATCTGGGTAGGTACCACCCACTCATCAGATATTCTACCGCAAAACAGCAGTACTCGGTATTATTGTGTTCCGGTTCAAAGGGTGAGTGAGCCAGTGTAATTACAGGCACAAGGGACATAACATCTTAGTTTCCAATGTTGGTGGCGCATTGGTGATGTAAGCGATGGTTAACATTTCTTACATTGCCAATGTCTATAGGCGTCGGTGACCACTTACCATCAGGTGGCCCATATGCTCGTCCGCCTTCCTATTCTATATAAAAAAAGATAGTATCACAAAAAACGTGGGCAAAATATATTTCTTACAGTATCTACACTTATCGCTATGGTTCATTGGCTATGTATCGTGAGTTAGATAACATATGCTTTTAACATAAAAAATACTCTCAAGTCATATATCACGGTTGTGTTTGTGCTTTTCTAAACAGTGATATTCAACGCCAGAAACTTGTATCTAAAAAAAATACTGTCGTTAAAAAGGATTTGTAATTAAATATACTTAAAACTTTTGATTATATTTAGAATGCTCTTTTACGTAAGATCAAATAAAAATTAAAATATAGGCTTTTAAAATATTTTTTTGCTATCCAAAACATTGTGTTTTTTAATGGAACCCTATTCCATATTTATTCATTAATCAGTCAATGCAGTGGAGTAACACTCAAACCCAGAACTAATTGTATTCGATGATGCATCGTATATTTCTATAACTACTTACTGGTTTTTAATCAAGTTTTTAAAATATTAACAATTCGTTGAACTTACGGCTATCACCTATCAACATAATAATTAATTTTACTAAAATACTCGGTTACGGATTGACTTAAAACATATAATTATGCGATGTTATTACGAAACCCTTAATCCCAGGTCAACTATAAGTTTATAAGTTTCAATATAATGAAGTAGACGTGAACGCATAATTTCACACAAAAACTAGCATTATATATATTAACTCCCAAAATTTAAATTTTAATCTTTATTATTAAACCATATCAAAGCCTTTTTCCTTTGATAATAATCATATATTTCGATTATTTTTATTTTCTATGTATAATTGTATAGAACTGTAGAGAATCAAATCTAGAATACAGTTCAATTTCATCGTCACATGCCGTAATCGCAGTGTGGAGCTAAACTATCTAATTAAAACCAATTAAACGCTGAGTTCCGCCATACGTGACTCATTGCTACACAAAAGTTATGTTATTGTATTAAGTTTTAATTTCTGAAACATTTATATCATAAATCTAGTAAAAAATAACTGAAAGTGGGTGTGACTGTTTCGGGAAAAGCGAATATTGAATCGTTGTGATATTGGAATAATTTTATACCACTGAAATTTGATGAGTTACTCGAGGGTTTTTTAAAAGAAAGCTTTTCTAGTATCGTGACTTGACACGTACTGTTTATCGTGTATAATGTTTAAATTCTAACTATTCTAAAATTTTAAGAGTTAAAACATATGTATATTAACAAAATCAGTTGAGGTGTCCGGGTCCTAAATTGCAACGTGCATAGTACATGCATATATATACATATATACAAACAATATATGCGTTTTGTAGAAAAAAATACTTTTGATTTTAATAAACAAATCGTACAATACATTATTTAATACGTTGTGTTATAAATTGATCTACATTATCATGTTGAAAGATTTTAAATTCTTTGATAAAACGCTCCAGTTCTTTATTTGAAATTTATTTCTTTTTAGCATTATGCTAAATACTTATGCTACTATTAAACTATGATGGCGACCCCGTAACCTCTTTCCTGGCAAATTATTAATGATAGTTAACAGTATCACCACTCAATGCATCGATTCGATGTCATTCGTGTGATGTTATTCGAGTCCTACAAATGGCACAAATCGTAGCGTCTCTAGTCTTACATCACGGCATTCAAGTATCATTTGTCTCATTCAATACCAAGTTTTGTCGGATGTCGATTGTGGTTATAATTTTGTTTTGATTTTATTTGACATTATTTTTTTTTTACTTCAATTTTCGTGATCGCAGTGAGAATAACCTTGTGACTAATAGTGATGAGATAAATGGTGCTTGGTGCAACAATAGCTTTGCGTGCTGCTTCTTTCATTGACTTTTTGATCAGCGGACGATATGGTGACTTGACGGATGAAGGTTTAATTGGACTGGATTATTTATTAACGCCACACGCTAACTAAGATAATTTATTATTAATTAAAACACTATTATTTATTGAAATATTTATACATTTAACAACTGTTTGTATTATAGATGTAGCTAACGAGATCAGATCGCGAGTTTAAGTTGTATATTTATTGTACATGTATCATGATCTTGTGGTTCTAGGTTCGAATCCCTCGTCCCGATGGATCCCGTTTTAAAGTAACGCATTATTAACGGTGAAAAATTTTTATATTTCTTACAGTGCAAAATTTACACTCCCATATTCTACCGTCAAATAACAATACTTTGTATTGTTGTGTACCGATTTGAAGGGTGAATGAGCTCGTGTAACTACATGCACAAGGGACATAACATCTTAGTTCCCAAGGTTGGTGGCGCATTGGTGATGTAAGGAATGCTTAATATTTCTTACGGCGCTATGGGAGGTGGTGACCACTTACCATTAGAGAAAGTCTGCCCATCTGTCTACCTATATTATAAAGAAAGAAAGAAAAAAAAAGGTTTATGAGTGAAGGTAATCACTTAAGGCCAAATGGCATATTTATTCGTTTGCCTAAAATTATTTAACACTAAATTTACATAATGTAATACCTGATTTTATAAATGATTAGTTTTGATATCATAAATAACTGATTTATTTATTTTATTGAATAGGTCGGCGGACGAGTATATATGCCACCTGATGGTAAGTGGTCACCAACGCCCAATAGATATTGGCACTGTATTTGTAGATGTAATAAATATATTATATGCACATATAAGTATATATATTATTCACTGACTGCCTCGTTGGTCTAGTGGCTTGATATAAGGCCGTAAACCCAGAGGTCCTGGATTCAATTCCCAGGTCGGGCCAGTAAAAAGTTATTGGGTTTTTCTGTCAGAAAATTCTCAGTAGCAGCCCGGAGTCTGGAAGTTGGAAGTGTGTACACTCCCGTGCCTCGGAAAGCACATAAAGCCTTTTTGGTCTTGCGCCTGAACTCTTTCCGGATTATAAAAGTTAGGGAATAGAGAGTGCACCTGTGTTTGCGCACACACTTGTGCACTATAATATATACTGCGCAGTTGGCTAATCTCTCTTGAGATTGGCCGCCGTGGACAAAATCGGTCTGGAGGACATTATATTATTCAGTTGTTTAAATGAGTTGAGAAATATTTATTTCTATTTTGCTTAGCGTTAAAACTGTCGGACTAATAGAATCGAAACGCCATTTATTTATTTTAAAAAGCGATACACATTGTATTTTTATGCGAATCAAATTAAAATTGTCTTTTACAAGAACACTAAAAAAATTAGTTATAATATAATAGCGAATTGAATTAATTGAACATGTGCGAATTTTGGCAAGTAAATATGAAAAGAACTGATTGTCTCAGTCTCACACCTTAAGCCTCCTTAAGGTTGTAGGCGTAACTTAATCAATATCATGCATTGAAAGCTGAAGTCAAGATGGACCAATGGCTATGACACATTTATCTCTTTATTTGTATTTTGGCGTGTACGGTTGGCGTAAAAGCCGAGATGCCCTAGTGGTTAGAACGCGTGAATCTTAACTGATGATCGTGGGTTCAAACCCGGGCAAGCACCACTGAATTTTCATGTGCTTAATTTGTGTTTATAATTCATCTCGTGCTTGACGGTGAAGGAAAACATCGTGAGGAAACCTGCATGTGTCTAATTTCATTGAAATTCTGCCACATGTGTATTCTACCAACCCGCATTGGAGCAGCGTGGTGGAATAAGCTCCAAACCTTCTCCTTAAAAGGAAGAGGAGGCCTTAGCCCAGCAGTGGGACATTAACAGGCTGTTACTCTTACTCTTACGGTTGGCGTGGTTGGTAGACACTTGCCTTTCATGCCGAAGGTTGTGGGTTCGATTCCTACCCGGGACAGACATTTGTGTGCATGAACATGTCTGTTTATCCTGAGTCTGGGTGTAATTATTTATATAAAAATGTATTTACGAAAGAAAAGTTGTATATGTAGTATATCAGTTGTCAGGTTTCCATAGTACAAGCTCTGCTTAGTTTGGTATCTGATCTGTGAATAATGTCCCAGGATATTATTTATTTATTATCTCGTGCTCTTCATTGAAGGAAAACATCGCGTAGAAATTTGTATGTTTCGAATATAGTTCTGGCACATGTGCCAGGGTTGTGAAATAAGCTCCTTAAAGAGTAGGGAAGGCCTTTAGGCTCTGGCAGATTTACAGGCTGTTTATTTACTTCTGTTAATAGATCAAAAATTTTAGTTGCGCGGACCTCTAAATAACATGAAAATTTCGCGACCTTGTATTATTCATTATCGTATCCACTTCTAGCACAGCTCAATAACACATCAAAAATGAGATCATCACACATCATCACATTTAAGAAATAATTATATATGCATTAGTAAGAGAAGATGTACGAAGGATTATAGTTAAAATATCCATCTTTATCAGACAACACAGTACACAGGACATAGCACTAGCGGTTATATAATATTAATAATAATAATAATAATAATGTCCTCCAGACCGATTTCGGCCACGGCGGCCAATCTCAAGAGAGATTAGCCAACTACGCAGGAGATATTATAGTGCACAAGTGTGTGCGCAAACACAGGTGCACTCTCTATTCCCTAACTCTCATAATCCGATGGGACGGCAATCCGACACGACCGGAAAGAGTTCAGGCGCAGGACCAACGGCTTTACGTGCTTTCCGAGGCACGGGAGTGTACACACTTCCAACTTCCCCACTCCGGGCTGCTACTGAGAATTTTCTGACAGAAAAACCTAATAACTTTTTATTGGCCCGACCTGGGAATTGAACCCAGGACCTCCGGGTCTGCGGCCTTATATCAAGCCACTAGACCAATGAGGCAGTCATTAGTACAATATTAGTATGTACATAATAATAAAAAAATTCTAGTATGTAGGTACATGTGTACTGATGTATGTAGCAACAATTTTGTTTTAATAGGCTACTGAATGGTCATACAAATGTTATAATAATAATAAAAAATATTTATACTATTTTATAGAATTTCAACTTTAATGCAAACGTACGAAGTTCCATTATTATCTTTAATATATACATTAAAACAAAAGTAAATAATGAAATCGTGCGAACTTGTTACATCTTATTTAAAGATGGCGTTTTTCTAAAAGCGTTTATGAAGTCTTAATATTTGAGACTATATTGTATTTTCCTGCTTCTATTATAGTGTTTTCCTTGAGATTATGGATTTTATTCGCTATAAATTGTCATTCAAATTATTATTGAAGTAATTAAACGTCGACTTTATATTATTTATTATGATTAACTGAACATTTCGCTGTTATGATGAATTGTAGAGTCTTTGTTGCTTTCTAACCGACATACATTTCTGATTAGTTTTAAATCCTATGCGATGCTATTTGTGTTTTAAGTTTATTGGTTTAAGGGCTTAGTGCGGCTATTCTATAAGAACGAACTCGTAACTCACCGCGGAAAAAGGTCGTGAAATGCCAGAAAGTGATATGCGAATGTTAAGTAATACGGCTAGAGATTCTTAGATTTCGGATTTAAATCGAGTTTAATCTGTCGAAAAAAACAACCCTCTCGATTAGCAGTATTACTCTCCTGTATTGTAAATCATATAGCTCCCTTACACTACATCTATCCCAGATCATTATGGATTCTTGTCCTGACTTTTCGCTCACACTTTTAACTGCACTTCAATATTTTGGATAAAATTCGTTCCGAACATTATTATTACAAATGTCTCTTAGCTATACTTGATGAAATGTTCAAGTTTGAATATCGTTAGCCTTATCATATGGTTACATATTTTAATTTTTAAGTTTCGAATTTATTTTTATTAGACAATGCATAAAGAAAATAATTTAATGTTAAGTGAATTAATATCGAGACATTATTTACGCCAACAGATGTACATAATATAATTTTTTTAGTACTTTCAGTTTCAACACTTATTCATTTTACTGCCCATAAACTAGATCATTACGTACGTGATCTGTGGAAAACCCACCTTTAAAATTTAAATACATTTGTAAAAACTGCAACATCATATCGGTTAAAAAAATTGATATTTTTTTTTCAATCATTTTCGTTCGGCTTATAATAATTGCGAGGCTCGGAAAGCGAAAAGTAATTCATTGATGGTTTTATTCTAAGATAACATTTTCCTCAAAAGGAGAGGAGGTTTTAGCTCATCAATGGGACATTTATAAGCTGTTAATTTTAATACGTTATTTTTTTTTATAGAATAGGAAGGTGGACGAGCATATAGGCCACCTGATGGTCAGTGGTCACCAAACGCCCTTAGACATTGGCATTGTAAGAAATGTCAACCATAGCTTACATAGCCAATGCGCCACCAACCTTGGGAACTAAGATTTTATGTCCCTTGTGCCTGTAATTACACTGGCTCACTCACCCTTCAAAACGGAACACAACAATATCAAGTATAGCTGTTTTGCGGTAGAATATCTGATGACTGGGTGGTACCTACCCAGACGAGCTTGCACAAAGCCCTACCACTAGTTAAAAGACGCTGCATTGGTTACGGTTAGAACTTCAGCCATACTAAACTTCATCTCGATCAATTAAGATTATTATTGGAAACGTTTTATTTATTTGTTAACATAAATTTAATTGCATGTTACAAATAACTTAACGGCATCTACGCCTTATCTGCCTTTTGTCAATCTTTATGCTCAGCAGATATTCAAGACGGCTGCTAATACTTAAAGATAAATTTACAAAAATTACACTCATAATTGTATACAAGCAAGAAAAATAGTCTATGACAAAATAAAATACATTGTATTCATTACAAATCACGTAGAAAAATCTAACCTACAATTGTCTTGTTTTTTTAATATGTAAGATGAATCGGAAAGGTAAATATTTAATTTGTAAATTGCTTGAAGTTTTATGTTATATGTACGTATAATATAAAATACATTGTAATGTACATTGCATTCTATATTATGTGAACATCGGTTTAATTAATTTATGGTTAATATGTGTGTTGTATTCCTTTCATGTGTGAGTGTACAATGAAAGAGTATTTGTAAGTCAAGGTTTGGCTTATAAAGTTTTATGTTTGATTGTATAACAAAAACTGACTAGGAAAATAGGGAAAATGATTATTTAACGCGAGTCGTGCCACGTGATTTCAGCGGCGAATTATAATTAATAGTGTTCGTCCGGTGATCGAAATATGATTATAATCATTATTGAAAATATAATTAATGATCAAATCGTTGAAATTTTGAGGTGAGGTGAAAAAATATAATAATTATTTGCATGTTGCGACCACTCATCGTGTATGTTTTTGTATATTGATTGGTTTTGTAGTGTTTTTGAGTTAGGCTTTACGTAAAAACGTCTTCTCGTTTATTGTAGAAAATAATCATATTGAATTTAAAGTGTAACCATACTTTTTCCTTAGAGATGGAGGTGAAAAAAAAATATTGGATACTAATGGAGTTTTTATATCTATAACAGATTATATATATATATATATATATATATATATAATGTTAATGATATTCAGTTATGAATTAACTTGGGATCATGATATTATCAATTAACATTATCCTTAGTTGTCTAAGTATGATTTATACACGTATACTACTAACCACTCTAGCCTAGTGGTTAGCTTATAAACGTACAGATCTTGAGGTTCAGGATTAAAATTCCGGTGCGGGTTTATATGAATTTATTTGTCTGCCAAGAAATTCTCAGAAGCAGCCCTAAGTTAACGTTTGTAGTGCTACAATATCGTGCCTCGAAAAGCACGTAAAACTATATGGCTGATATTTATTCGGTCCTTTTACCCGGAGTAATGTACATACGCTTCTACTTCTATAATGTCTCCTATGCAGATGGCTGGTCTTCAATATAGCAGATTTATAAAAGGCCGAAATTCGGTCAGAAGAACATTATAAGTATACTGAACTAATAAACAATACAATCAAATGAAACATACACGTCACAATCTACATTTTTATTTAAAAAAAAATCCTATAAATTACACCTTGTCGCTAGAAGGCAGTCGATGGAAAGACTGGTTACTCGCATCTCTACTGCTGGGCGCTGTAGTAGGCGGCTGGGCGGCGGTTCGTGCTGGCCGCGCAAGCCGCCATCAAGTACAACGTATGCTGCGTGATATGGAACAGCTGAGGAAAGCGGAGATGGCTCTCGATGATATGCAGAAGGAACTCGAGAAAGCTAGATTGGAACAGGTAAGCGATCGAAGATGAAATTGCAATATGAATAAGAAAACAAGTGAATTAATTTCGATATACCTAAATTAAAAAGACGAGGGTAAATGTAAGTAATCTTGGAGCAACATCAAACCGTGGTACCTAGAAATCAATACATATTATTATAATACCGATTGATTTGCATCGGAAATTTTATTTAAATAACGATAAACGTTTGGAAGTTTAGCACGCACTAAATTATAATTTCATAAAATCAACAGGATCGAGATTACTTTTATAAAAAATAAATTGTAATTAAACATTGTTACCAATTTGTAATTTAATTTCAGGAAAACGTGACAACTGAGAAGAAAAATCTAGAGAAGAAATTACGAGAAGCTGGTGACACGCCGCTTTTGAATTCTGCCTCGTCGGACCTCGAAGTGACACAACTGAAAGCTGAAATAGAAGTAAGCTAGTTTATTGCTTCATTTGGTAAGAGCTTTGTTCAAGCTCGTCTGGGTAGGTACCAACCACTCATCAGATATTCTACCGCAAAACAGCAGTACTTAGTATTGTTGTGTTCCGGTTTGAAGGGTGAGTGAGCCAGTGTTATTACAGGCACAAGGGACATAACACCTTAGTTCCCAAGGTTGGTGGCGCATTGGCGATGTAAGCGATAGTTAACATTTCCTACAGTGCCAATGTCTATGAGCGTTGGTGACCACTTACCATCAGGTGGCCCATATGCTCGTCCGCCTTCCTATTCTATAAATAAATAAATAATACTTTTTAATTAAAAAGCCCGTCTGTGTAGGTACCGTCAAACAGTTATATTTAGTATTATTGTTTTCCGGTTTGAATGTAAGTGAGGATGGGTAATAATTTTTACAGTGTCAATTACTTTAGACTGTGGTGACCACTTACTATCAGGTGGCCCGTTTGCCAGCCTGTCTATTTTAAAAATATATATATGCAAAAGTCTATTTTTTAAATAATCAACTCGATTTTTTCCTACGAATTCGTAGATGCTTAGAGGTGAACTGCGTCGAGCCGAAGGAGAACTTGAAGACAGATGCTGGGCTCCTCCTCCAGGACTCCAGCAATGGCTGCAACTGACTCACGAGGTGGAAAACAGGTCATACTTAAGAAAGAAACAACAGGCGGATCTTCAATTACAACAAGCAAGGGAAGCGGTATGTCCATGAAGACTTAAGTTTTTAATAGAAAATCAAAATAATATGCAAAGTAAACAGCTTGTGAATGTCCTATTGTTGGGTTAAGGCCTCTCCTTTTAAGGAGGTGTGGAACTTATTGCTGCGCTGCTCCTATAGGGGGTGATACATTTGTGGCAGATTTTCTTTGGACACACTTCCTTACGACGTTATCCTTCACCGCCGAGCATTAAGTGAATTATAAACACAAATTAAGCCCATGACACTTTAGTGGTGGCCTGGGTTTGTCCCGCAATCTTCGTTTGATTTGACGAGCCGGTTGGCGTGGTTGGTAGATACTTGCCTTTTCACGCCGAAGGTTGTGGGTTCGATTCTCACCCAGGACAGACATTTGTGTGAATGAACATGTCTGTTTGTCCTGAGTCTGGGTGTAATTATCTATATAATCATGTATTTACAATAGAAAAGTAGTATATGTAGTATATCAGTTATCTGGTTTCCACAGTACAAGCTCTGCTTAGTTTGGGATCAGATGGCCGTGTGTGAAAAATGTCCCAGGATATTATTATTATTACTCGTTTACACGTGTTCTAACCCATTCATTGGAGCAGAGTGGGCATATCGGTTTCTAAGATTAGAAAAGCTAAGGATTAAAGCCTCCGTAACAGCCTGTGAATGTCCCACTGCTGGGCTAAAGGCCTTCTCTCCTCTTTTTGAGGAGAAGGTTTGGAGCTTATTCCACCACGCTGCTCCAATGCGGGTTGGTAGAATTCACATGTGGCAGAATTTCAGTGAAATTAGACACTTGCAGGTTTCCTCACGATGTTTTCCTTCACCGTAAAGCACGAGATGAATTATAATCACAAATTAAGCACATGAAAATTCAGTGGTGCTTGCCCGGGTTTGAACCCACGATCATCGGTTAAGATTCACGCGTTCTTACCACAGGGCCATCTCGGCTATTAAAGCCTCATTAGTCTCTTATTCTTACTATTTTGTCGTGTTTCAGTGTGAGAAATTACGTAAAAAGCGGTCGAGTTTGGTTGGCGCGTTCGTTTCCACACACGGCAAGTCGATAGACGACGTGGACCGGTCCATCGTGGAGGCGCGCACCGCACTCAACGAGGTCACCCAGGAGCTGCAGGTACTACTAGCCGATACTATATATCAGTACAAAAATATTGGTATTTAAAACCGATTGTGTACATGATGCACACAATCTTATTTCATGGACATGTTCTCGAGATCTACTGATCCGATTTCTTGGTCATCCAAGCGGCTACGCGAAGTTTTTTAACTTTAACATTAAATGTAAATAAACATTTGATGACGAAAATAAAGTAATTTAGTAAAAAAATTAATTTTTAAATTCTACGATCGTTTTGGAGTTCACTTTGCGTATTAATATACTATAAATTTTGATATTGCATCTGTGATTAAGAATTTTTCAATCGCAAAGGTTCTACTTGATTAAATCTAATATTTCTAAATTGTTTCTCTGTGCAACTTCAACTAGAGCGTTACGGAATTGACGTGGGTAAGAGTGTTGAAAACCATGAAGTTAGTATACTTTGTTTAATTGATTTGTGTGTATCGCATCGTGTGTACTGTTGAAGGTAAAACGGCACTTTCAAAATGACTACGTGATTGTTTGAAAGGCAAGCACGAAACATCTAGAACATGATGATTGTTTTATATTTCTTTTATGACGCTGAATTACTGCTACCACTTAAATTTGGATAGAATTCGGTACTATAAAAGAAACAATGAAACAAGGCGACGACAGACAAGGAAGCAAGATGACATTGATCAAGATATTATTATGTATTCTTATAGTTATGGACTATTTATTATTTTGCACAATATATAATTAACTTAGGCGATAAATATCTAAACAATGAATTGTCAATCATCAACCACATCAAGTTAGCTGTCGATTTAAATACTCAATTCAACAGTAATAAATACAATACTAGATATTAAAATGAAACAACGAAAATCCAGATGTTTAATAAGAAATGCCCCTCTCAAGGTTTCGTTTGGGCCCAATATACTTTCCTGTTTATGCAATAGACAGTATTATTGAAAAAAGTGATGATGTTTGTATTAATTTAATAAATACAGTGCAACCTTAATATAAAGAGCCTCAATATAACGATTAAACTCGATTTAACAAATTCTTCGGAATCCCCTAGAACTGCCCGTAATAGCCAATACACAATATACCTGTCCATTACGAATACATTTGTCAGAAACCTCTTTATAACGAATTTTCATCCATTTCATAATATAAATAGTAAGAGTAGTTACATCTATTTAATTAATTTTGTCAACTTATAACCTTTATATAAAGTATCAAAATTCCTAAATAATTCATATTTTGATTTGTTTGTTGTCAACTGACACTGACACTTATCAGATATTCTACCGTAAAACAGCAATACTTGATATTGTTGTGTTCCGGTTTAAAGGGTGAGTGAGCCAGTGTAATTACAGGCACAAGGGACATAAAATCTTAGTTCCCAAGGTTGGTGGCGCATTGGCTATAAGCGATGGTTGACATTTCTTACAATGCCAATGTCTAAGGGCGTTTGGTGACCACTTAGCATCAGGTGGCCCATATGCTCGTCCACCTTCCTATTCTTTAAAAAAATAAATAAATAAAATAAAAAAAAAGTAATGTAAACACTTTTGTTTATTCCTATTGTTAGTTTGACAGTTAAAATGGCGGGAGAAATAATAAATAATTTTTTTCCATCAAGTTTTTTTACCTTGTTATTACGAATCGTTGAATAGCCTAACCTCTATATAACAAACCTCATTGTAACGATTGGATTTACTTGGTATAACGAAGATTTACTAATTCCCTTCAATTTTGTTATACCGAGGTTGCACTGTATGATTATATTTCACTCTCAAACGTTATTAGTGCATGATAGTTTAAATTTTTTATACTCGATTCGATTCGTTATTAAGTATACTAAACAATGATTTATGAATTAATTTTAGGAACGAATGCATCGGTGGAAACAAATCGAGCGACTGTGTGGCTTCAACATAATCAACAATAACGGCTTACAGTTCCTAGAGAGCACTTTGTACAGGACAGCTAATGGACGACAGGGAAGAGGTTCGTTGACAATATTTCATTCCTCAGACTCTTTTTCAATGCTAGTATCAAACGATATCGTTTGAGGTCGAGCTCCTTAATAATAATGGAGAAAATAGTTGCCTTCTCTATCATGATTACACTTTACTTTTAATTTTTTTAATTTATAGAGTTTTTCAGTAATTGTCTGCGGTATTCATAATTACTAGGTCGCTGATTGGTTAAAATTCGACCGTCACAATTCATCGTTTATTACAATTAAACTTGATATTGCTTATATAATTTTTATTTTCGAGACATTTAAAAATACGGACGATATTAAGTATAGGCAATTATAAAATCCAAAAAATGTCAAAAAATATATTCGAAATTGACAGCATGAACGTATACATTTAATTATTTTTATATTATGTATTTGTACCATAAATAATATACACATTTTAGCTTTCTGCACTCCTTCTCTATAATTATAAACATTAACTTTGCCAGACCCCCACACTCCTCCGTGCGCGAAATATGCTTGAAAAGAGTTACAAAGTTTTCACTTGTCATATTAATATATGCCCCCATGACGTCAATAAACTCATATTGTCTATGGCCATATCCGAGCCCTTCACCATAAAGACTGTAAAATAATGCCTAACCAACGAATCTCAGTCAATATCTATATTTAAAAATAAACTTAAATATTATTATATATAAATTTGATTATATGTATTTATATATGTATCTTATTTAATTATGTATTTGTAATTTATTATTATTTTATATTATTATTATAATATGTTATAATTATTATATTGTGTTATTATTTTACACCCATTCTGTGTTACGTTGCTTTATTTTTTTTTTGTTGCCTAAATTTGCACTTCCCTTTTCCTTTAATCGTAATCGTTTTTGTCACAAAGGTTGCTTGGAATAGATTTTTGTTCCGATTAGGCCATTTTTGCACGCTTTTGACCTGCTTTAGATCCTGTGCTATGGTGATATATTGTGTTTGTGTGCAGTACAGTCAATATATAAATAAATATTCTTTTAACGATTGTCTAATACAATAAACTTTCTAAAAATTTTCAGTCCGTATGAGCAGTTCCCAGGACGACTTGAGTGTAGGCGACGACACGTCTCTTTGCGGCTCAGGTAAGCTCGAAGACGGTTCTGTGTGCCACGACCACATCGACTAAGGCTTTTATGATGATGCTGTATTGTATATGTACGCACGATCATACTGGACAACGGTATACTTCTGGCAAACTCATATATAATATCACGTTTGCTAAAGAAAATATAAAAAAAAAATTTATATAAACTGGTTTTCTTTTGGGTTTTTCTTTGTAGAATAAAGTTCATTTCAAATCAAATGTAAAACGAGTCTTCCAGATATACGTTGGATTTTTTAAATTAAAAAAAAAAATGTCTACATTCTATGTTTGTATAGTGCTTAAACGCTTCTGAAGTGTGTCCGTATTTTTTCTGTAGTAACTATAGTTACGGTCATCAAAGTCAGTGACGGTATTATTATAATTCAAAATAATGACACCTGATACTTCATATGATGGGATACTTCATCGAACTCAAACGCCTTGCTTATGTGCTATTATCGTTTTTTATAATAATTGGTGATATTACAGCCAATTATGCTTTCAGAATATTTTATTTGTTCGTATCGCCTACCGTTTCTAATACTACGCTGCTCAGGTCTCCTGAAATATTATTAGCATCAGGTCCCGAGAAATCTCTATCTTCCACTGTCCAAATAATACAGCACTAAATTGCTTAACAGCATCAGCTGTAAATTAAACATTGGGGTTCATACGCGCAAAACCATAAGAATGTCGGCTCAGCTTAATTGTGCTTGATGTTGAGGATAAAATGGGGTATTTCATTATTGTATAGAGATTGTATCTATCGTGTCTCGTTTTAAGGTTTCAAACGTGAATTAATTATTTTTTTATTTAAACTTAGAATCTCATATCAAATGAACGCATTATTTTATTTTTTTTATAATATAATGATTTATGTGTAGGAAGGGGAAGTCGAATGTAACATATTTTCAATGAAAACAATGGGACCGAGAGACAGAGACAAGAGCGAGACAGATGTAGAAACACGATTTTACGTAACGTACTAAATGGATGACCCAAAAAGAAAAACAACTATATTACCAAAAAAAAAAAAAAAACTAATATTTAATGGATCAATTTACACCCAAATATATATTATTTAAATGCTTGCTGTTTTTTAAATATGTTAAGTATCGTTGTGCGTACAAATCAAAATGTTTTTAAAGCATCACAAATTATATTTACAAAATTATTAATGAATATTAGATATATTGTTATAATACTTCACGCGTGCATAATGTATAGAATGCTGAAGTGAAAGCGTTGATTTTATAAAATCAATCGACTGTAAACACTTTGTTATTTCATATTATTAGTAGCCATAATGTGTTGACTTTAACTTGTTTTATCATTAGAGTTTTTATAGCCTTCATTTCTTTTTACAGATAATTTTTGTAACTTTTTTTTTTTTCTAAATTATAATTTAGTATGCGATCAGAGATATTAGAAAGCATTCAAGTTAAACACATCAGTTGTGCTATAGAATATAGTGTACTTAAATTATATAATACTTAAATATAACAAATTAATTTATAAAAAAATGAAAAATATGAGGCTGAAAAATTAAAAAAAAAAATATTGGTAAGTTAAAATTATCCGTACCACGTAATGTAAACAAAAGACAAATCTTATCTACCATTTACAATTTAATTGGTTTAGTTTCGTATTTTTTTAATGATATAAAGCTCAAAATGTGTGACCAATATCTAACTATATTGAGTAGCTATATTAGCTCAAGTAGAAATACCATATATTATATGTATATTATAAATATATTATATTTATAAAGATTTTCTAACATAAGATAATCGATATTTACGACTATTTTATAACTTTTAACTTAACAAATGTGATTTCATTATGAATAAAATGAAAATACTAATTTCTTAATCGTTCTCTGATTAGTTTTTATTCTAAGAAAAAATACCTGTATCATTCTTGTTTCATGACTTATTTTTTTTAATCTTCAAATTCTTGCTTAATTAAAAAAAAATGACATAAGGAATGTACTTGACAGCTGTATGTTTTCTGTGCGTTTTTGTAAATTGATACAATTCTATCATTTTAGTAAGGCTTAAGATTATAAGTCCTAAGGAACATGCATGATAAGAACTAATAAAAAGTAAAAATTTAAAAAAGTGTAGTGACAGCACACGTGACAGAACTGAAACTTTTTTGCGTCAGGAAAGTTTCAGAAATGTAATCTCTTTTTTGACTGGATTGAATTTTATGTGCCAAAAATGTAGACAATGTATTTTTGGATGCTTTTACATTTTTTTCTTATGCTGACTGTACAAAGCCTTAGTCAAAACTTCCTATAAGCAGACTTAGTGCTGAAACATCATTTTTCTAAGTTTTATATGTAACTAAAGTTATAAATTAATATTTTCAACCAACCCAAACACTTTAGAACATTTCTGTCTAATCTAATAACATTTTGTTTATTTGAAAAAATTACATTTTAAGTAGAACGCTTCAATCGAATTATATACTACAAATAAATCTCAAAAGTTTTTTTTTTTTTTATTGTAATGCATTAGAATATAATATTTATTTTGTTACCATAGATATATTTATATTGTTTGTATGATTTCATTACTATGAATAAATGATTTATCAAATTTCATGTTATCACAATCCGTAGGAAGCTTTCAGGCCCTTTAGTAATGCACATGAACTCATGTGACGGTAAAAAAGCATGTATGAAATAGTCCTTAGTTTTTTTTTTTTAATCTACATTCAGTTTTGGGTGTGGGTTTCTTTAGCTTTATGCATGTTATCTGTAGTTGCATCTTTACTATATTATGATAAAAAAATAATATCATTGCTTGCTTCATTCTCATTTGTGCTGTAAAATCATTACATTTTAATTTAAAAAAAAATATTAAGTATTTTCTAAGAGAATTCCATATTTTAATAAGTAAAACGCAGCATACCCGATTAAAATTTAGTTATAAATATTAACATACCCAGATAAGTTTACACTTTTTAAGTTGCCAGTAAATATAAAAATACTAAAATTATAATATTAATATTCAAATTTTTTTTTCTTACCATAACTATACTTGTTTTAGTAAATATTGTAAGGAAACACTAGTTATGCTTTTGATAAAAAAATGTTTAGTAATTAAATAATTAATGAATGTTCTATCCGAAATTGCAATAACTGACATTTTAAATAACACTACAAGTTTTCTATTTACTACTTTACTGGTGGAAGAGCTTTGTGCAAGCTCGTCTGGGTAGGTACCACCCACTCACCAGATATTCTACCGCAAAACAGCAGTACTCGGTATTGTTGCGTTCCGGTTTGAAGGGTGAGTGAGCCAGGGTAATTACAGGCACAAGGGACATAACATCTTAGTTCCCAAGGTTGGTGGCGCATTGGTGATGTAAGCTATGGTTAACATTTCTTACAATGCCAATGTCTATGAGCGTTGATGACCATTTACCATCAGGTGGCCCATATGCTCGTCCGCCTTCCTAATCTATAAAAAAAATCTTTTAGTAGTTTAGATCAAATTTTAAACCAGTTCCACTTAACCACATAAATTGAATTTTTGCACACACTTATTATTGGTGACAATACAATAAAATTAATAGAATAAATTAAACTTATTAAATATATGTATAACAAATCGGTAATTTATAACTCATCATGTACATAACATAATATATAATAAATATTTCATTACATAACGGGGTAATTATACTTATTATGTTTTAGCAAATTTATCTTTGCACGTTTGAAAGCTTTTGACGATTGTGATTTTGTTTTATTTTTGCCCTTTCCGGCTTTTTAGTATTGCAAGTTCCTTTGAAATGGCAACATTTTAATTTAAAGGTAAGAATTTGTTGTATTATATGGTATCAGAGTCAGCATTCTTAGTATTATCGGGGCTAATTTATTTCATACATGCTTTTAATACTGGTGTATATGAAGATTATTTTAATACATCACACCCTTACATTGTATAGCGTTTTGTATATTTAAACAAGGCGTTGTCTTCTTCATTCGAATGTCAATAAACTAATGATAGAAAGAGATATATCTATGTTTAACTAATCACTCGCTATACATGGTGTTCGTTACCGCATTACACATAATTAGATATAATCATGTTAGGTTTTTATTTGAAGTTATATTTTTAATTTTATTTATGCATGAACATTAGTAATAAATAGTTTCAGTTGGTATGAGAATGGTTAGTATTTTTGTTCGAATACTGTTTATACAGATTTATCAATAATATAACACATCAAAGGTTTACATTATCAATATGAACGTAAGTATAATATTTATATAATGTAAATTTGTAGTGACGGAGAACTTTGGCTGGCGAGAGGATTCGTCTGGCAGTGAAGAACCTGATGCACCGCATTATCCGTTAGATCTAAGACTCGCCGAAGCCAGGCGAGTACTTTTATATCTCTAAATATTTATATAAAACATTTAAAAAAATTTGCTGAAATCTCTGAAGCTGAAGGTTTTAGTTAAATTTATAGAGACCTAATTTTATATAAATACTTCAAGACTTTGTCTATTTTTAAATACTAGGTATGTGCACTTAATTATTGTATTAATAAAATTGCTTTTTTAATAAATAAATTAAAAAAACAGCTTTTAAACAATCAGCAACTTCATGTTATCCAATTTGATAAGTGCCAATATCTATCTATTAATATATCAAAAAATGTATGTAATGTAGACCAGGGAATTATTGCATAATATGATCCTCCTTGTGAGAAATGGTCCGCGCTATCCATACATATCCAGAGTGGTTCGCTTTATCCGCTGTAAAATAAAAATCGAGGTAAAATTGTAGCTTACTTCACTTTAGCTTTTTTTTTATAGAAAAGGAAGGCGGACGAGAATGGGCCAACTGGTGGTAAGTGGTCACCACCGTTCATAGACATTGCTATTGTTAGAAATACCATAATATGATAGCGATAAATAACGATGCAATACCATAGTATAACCAGTGCATACATCGCCAATGCGCCACCAACCTAGAGAAAAAGTAACGTCTCTTGTGTCTGTAGTTACACTGACTCACTCACCCTTAAAACTGGAATAATATTTACTACTGCCGTTTTGAGGAGTGGATGGTACCTACCCAGACGAGCTTGCACAAAGCCCTACCACCAACTAGTAGTAGCCAAATTAATTTTCTACTTATGTATCATACAAAAAATTACGATTGTTTTGATTATTTAATTACAGGCTACAATTAGAAGAAAGGTTAGCCCAAGAGGCAAGAGAGAAAAGACAAGACGAGAGGAGAGCGATCGACGAACGCACGAGGAGCTCGTACAACGACGTCAGGAAGAGTCCCACCGAAGAGCGCAGACGAGACCCCGTGCACTTTATACTGGGAGGGGACAAGTGAGTGAAATGTTCATTAGAGTTGGCCGTATATCGTCTAACATAGTAGGGGGGACATGACTCGATCTGGACAATAATCTTAATTTCAGTTTTCAAAAATGTCATACTCATAAGATGAAGTTCATAATAACCGCACGTATTGTTATATTTGTTTGGACGTTACGAAGCCATAAACATACAAACTTGGGGCCGCACCCACTAACACCCTCGCCAACCGAGCCCGGGCGGGAGGGTGCAGAGACGAGTACCCATTCGAGCACGTTGCAGCGTGAACTGGACGGGCGAGGAGCTGCCGCGCGCCGCGCACTCGCAGTCGCAGCCGCAGCTGCGCGCCGCCGCCCGCGCGCCGCAGCCGCCGCCGCGCCGCGCGCCGCCCGCCGCCGCCGCCGCCGCCGCCGCCGCCGCCGCCGCGCTGCAGCGCTCGCGCAGCACCGACGTGGGGCCCGGGCCCGCGCGCTCCCCGCCCGCGCCCGACGAGGAGTCCACGGACTCCTCGCTCGTGGACGACGACGGCGTGCCCAAGCCGCGCCGGCGCCGGATACACCTCCCGTTCGGCAAGAAGGCGAAGACCCCCGCGTGACCGCCCCGTGTCTCCCCGTTCGTTGACCGAGTGAGCGACCTCGATGGCCTCTGTCCCTCTGGTATTATTTCGTGATTCGTTTCGCACGTTTGCCGTTCGGTGTTAGTTGAATTGCACGTATTTATTTCTTATTATCGTGTCGTATAGTGTTTTACTCCTTCGAATGATTCCATATTATCGTTTTCAAAATCCTCATGTATCTTATCTACACTTATAAATCTTTCGTGTCGTCGCTTGTAATCGACTAGTTTGCCGATGTGTGATATTTCGAGCTATTTTATATATATAAGAGCCGTAGCGAACGACGTTGAATATGAATCGGTCGTAACGATTTCATTTCGTCACCTTTAGTTTTTGGAATGTTTTATGGAGTTTTATTTATAATTTAATTTGTAGCTTTTATTTAGATAATTTTACATTCTATTCAATATTTTTACTCCTCGTTTTATATAAATGCAATATAAATTGTGCTTAATATTTTGTTTTAAATTTCATTTAGATGTTTTCAAATATGTTTTTTTTTTAAGAATGAAAAAGCAATATTTTGCTTATATTATACCATTACACTTAAATAGTAAAACTCCTATTATAGAATAAGTTAAAATTAAGGTTAGAAATTATTATCCTGAAAGGCTATTAAGTGAAAATTTTACAAAATAATATTATACTTTTAATAATATTGACTAAAAGTTAAATTTGTATTTTATAAAAGTTTTGTTAATTGGATATTGAATTTAGATGAGAATTATTATACATTTGAATCTATTTGAATTGCTAAATTCTCGAATAAGTATTCGAACAATGTGAATATTCAATGCGAAGTATAGTTTACACAATTCAGTATAGATCATTTTATATATCATTATATTATATATGTCTCAAAAAATATTGGTTGTGTTTAAACATGAAAATTATTATATCATGTGTCGTAATATTTTTTTATTCATTGTGTAATATATTATATTAAACATTTAACTACATCGCATCATTCCCTGTTGTTTATGTAGTATGATAGCGATATAATTGCCCTATAGATATAATATAGAGTATTTTTTAAGGCAATTTGGTGCTAAATGAATATTTTCAGACTGAAAATCATAAATGGATAAAGTTGGATAATATTCGTTATTTATGGTACAATAAATTTTATGTGGATTTTACTAGTTTCTGGTGGATTTCTTATACTTATACCGTCAGATGTTAATCAATAAGTATTCAGGAGTATTCATAGACAAGGAGAATGGTTTGAGCAATAGTCTTACAAAAATGGCCACATCTAGAAAGAGACTTTCGCTATAGAAATAAGAATAGCAGATATTCGCTACACGATCGCTTTGTCTCTCTCACACATTTCCATCAGTATTGACTTTACAAGTGTCCATAGAACGCCGGGTACATTTTCACTGTCTATGAGATTACAATCTCCGTATGTCAACCTTTATCAATAACGTATGTAATTGTACTTAATAATCATTTTATTATATAATGCCCGGTTTACATTATTCCAGTCCAGCGATCTAGTCCAGTACTGGATTGCTTACTGGAAAAATGTAAACCGGCACTTGAATGAACTCAGTCCAACTGGAATGGATTCATAACATAGATAAGGATGCATAACACCATGAGTGACTTGATTTACGCGAGTACAAAATTACATCTCGACTCGTTTTATGTTCAAGATATTAGATAACTTTATAGTAATTTTTTTTTTTCATTGAAATTGTTAGTTATATAAATGTCACAAATCTGCGAAACTGTTGCAGTATTATTGACAATGTTGATGACATACAGTGCCGGTTTTAGGCATATTATGAGTGTGTGCGAATATTCAAAATACTGGGCTGGTCCCAGTAGACCTTGGAGAAACAGTTTTCATTAAAGTTGAAGTGAGATTCTATATATTTTTAATATCTAATTTAGCGCATTATATTCTCTAGAGCCGGCACTGTGCTTATACTTCCTTTACGGTTACGTAAAAAAAGAATGTCAATTTATTATGTATTGTTGCTTTTACGGCCCATAAGGATGATGGTATAAACCAGAGGTCTTCAAAATACGACCCATAATAGCCCACGCCGGCGAGAAATACCGATCCAGTCTGCTATAATAGGCTGGAGATTTTCTTTGTCGATGAGAAATTTGTGATGAAATAGTCTGTCTTTCAGACTAAGTGGAGGAGTCAGTTCGTCCCTGATTAAAATGTTTGGAGATCATTGGTATAAACGAACCTCAGATCTGACAAGTTTTGTAACAAAAAGACAAATCGTGATAAATACGTTGTTACTTAAAAATAAAATTTATCCTAAAATCTTGTTTATTATTATAAATTAGTCCTTTGCCTATTTATTTATTTTTTCCTAAAAATATACCTATACTTAATCTCAAGACTTAGTATGAGTGTAAAGCCATTGTCCATAGCCTAAAACTGTTTAATTCTAGTTGATTTTTACTATTTTAACTATTTATGTAGTTAATCTAGTCTCTATTTCATGTAATAACCTTTTAACCCCTAGCAGGGCTATTACGTGAGATAACCAATTGTCGATGAAGTGCAGTGTCCTAAAAGAGAAACGGCACTAAAGTAATTTCTTTAATCAGAGTAGTTTATCAAAGCACTGAAAATGAATGTAAGTTTTTGACGTACTACGTAGTCTCTAATTTAAATATTTTTAATTATTACGTTTTCTTGGATAAAATATAGTACGTATATAAGTACTTTCCGACAACAATTTGTTTCGAGTGCTTTGCTATGACATATTAACACGCTTCGGAATTAATTTAAGTCACCCCTGTGTGAAAAATACTTCCGGCAAAAAAGGAATATATTTTTAAAGGGTTTACAAATGTTCAATATAATAAAATAATAAATATGTGTTGAACTTTTTATTTCAAGAATTTACAAAACTGTCAATTCAAAAACGTCTTATATATAAGTACCTATTAATCGAAACGTTTTGGTTAAATGCTTAGAACAAAGATTTTTCATTTTAAAATGTGATGCAATCTAATCGACAAATACTGTCAATGACACATTTGAATTCATCTTTTCATATTCACTACACTCAAACGCATTTCCTTAGTAAAATATGTCAAGTGCTTATGAAAGGTTAATGTCGTGGATGTCGGCGACACTTCTGGTGAGCGATCTGCTCTGGCAACTCCAAGCGGAGGTGCTTGTTCTGCAAGCAAGTATATTACCGCTCAAAAGTATTTGGCCACCTGCATTTTCTTTAAGTTACAAACGATACATTTTAAAGAAATTATTTATTAGGTTTTAATTGTTTGTATAACACCGCAAAATACTTATCCACAATAAAATCGTAAACAGTTTATTGTTATTTGTCGACTCCTGGTCATAAAACCAAAATAGTGTTATTGTCGGAATTTCTTTGAAGTTATTCTTTAAAGTCGTAGTTTTGATATAATTTAGTTATTGAGTAATAAACGTAACTAAAATAGAGAGTAACTACTACAAATATATTTTACCTTAGTTATCTGATGTTATTTGACCATAAAACACGCTCTCCATAGTCCAGTACTTGTCTTATAATATTTTTTTATTATATATATTATTTTTCACTTTATTTATTGAAGAAAATGGGTAAAACTAAGGAATATTCAAGAGAGATCAGGGCCTAATAATCGGCTTTCATATAGCAGGTAAAAGTAATCGTGAGATTTCAAGACTGCAGAAGATACCAAGGTAAACTGTTGACCACATTGTGATGAAATTTGCGACTGAAGAAACAGTTTGCAACAAACGTCGTTCAGGCAGACCGAGAGCCACAACTTCCAATTAAGATTTGAGTTCAGTTATTAATAGCAAACGGAATAGACGATTAACGGCACCAGAAATAGCAGCACAGTATAATGTGGATCGTGATAAACCAGTCATTGTATCCACAGTCAAAAGAAGACTCCATGACGCAGGAATCAAGGGATACATTGCGGTCTCAAAACCACTTCTTAAAACTATTAACAAAAAGAAAAGAATTAATTCGGCTAGAGAACACAAGAATTGGACATTAGCAGATTGGGAAAAGGTCCTCTGGACGGACGAATCAAAATTTGAAATTTTTGGATCCAAACGAAGAGTTTTCGTACGGCAGCAGTTAAACGAAAGGGTAAATGATGCTTGTACTGTGGCTTCAGTTAAACACGGCGGTGGGTCTGTGATGGTTTGGGGGTGTTTTGGTGGCTCCGCCGTTGAAAATCTTGTGTGAATACAAGGAATCTTAAAAAAAAGACTGTTACAAAATTATATTGGAGAATAGCGCAGTGCCTTGTGGAACCCATTTAATTGGTCCGGGATTTATATTTCAACAGGATAATGATCCGAAATACACGTCAAGATTATGCCATGCCAGGATTTTTTAAAAGGAAAAGAACAAGAACAGGTGTTGAAACTCATGATATGGCCTCCACAGTCCCCAGACTTAAGCCCGATAGAACTATTGTGGGATCAGCTAGATAGACAGGTGCGGAAACGTCCTACATCACAGGAAGACTTGTGGTGAAAACTGCAAGACGAATGGCAGAAGATAACTGAGACAACATTGCAAAAATTAGTAGCTAGATTGCTGAAGCTTTGAGAGGCTGTCATTAGCAATAAAGGTAGACACATAGATGAGTCCAAAATTTAAAAACTTTATTATTATTATGTTTGAAAATGGCTCATAAATAGTTAAAATTATTATGAGGTAGTTTCATTTAATCAGACTTTTACAAAGTGTATTTTACTAGGCGACCAAATACTATTGAGCGGTAGTGTAGGTACAAAGAATATATACAATATGTATAAAAAAGTATAAGTATTTTTTATTGTTAACTTTTTTTTTTTCAGCCTTTTGCTGTCCACTGCTGGACGAAAGCCTCCCCCATAGAACGCCAACCATCCCGATCTTGGGCAGTCCGCATCCATCCCGAACCTGCCACCTTTTTTAAATCGTCGGCCCATCTTGTCACAGGGCGTATTACACTACGTTTGCCTAAGCGTGGTCTCCACTCCAACACGTGTCGGCTCCATCGGCCATCAATGCGCCTGGAGACATGACCAGCCCACTTCCACTTCAGCGAGCTAATTCTAAGCGCGATGTCGGTGACTTTAGTTCTCTGGCGAATGTCCTCATTTCGGATTCTATCTGCCTGAGAAACCCCAAGCATCGCGCGTTCCATTGCTCGCTGAGCGACCTTAAATTGGTGGACCAGTTCTACGGTAAGTGTCCACGTTTCGGCACCGTAAGTCATTATAGGTAGGACGCACTGATTGAAGACCCTGGTCTGATGCGACTGTGGGATCGACGATTCAAAAATATGACGTAACCTCCCGAATGCCGCCCAGCCCAAACGTATTCTTCTTTTAGCCTCCTTCTCAAAGTTGTGCCGGCCAAGTTGTATAGTTTGGCCCAGGTAGATATATTCCTGCACAACTTCAAGTGGAGAGCCATTTACGACCACTGGTCTCGGGGATACATGACGGTTTGCCATAATTTTGGTCTTTTCAATGTTCATCCCGAGACCTACTTGTCTTGAAGAATCGCTCAGGCTATTTAGCACCTCTTCCAAATCCTGCAGAGTCTCCGCCATGATGACAATGTCGTCGGCAAATCGCAGATGTGTAATGTGTTGGCCATTTATATTAATGCCGCGTCCGTTCCAATCGAGCGTCTTGAAGACGTCCTCCAATGCATTGGTAAAGAGTTTCGGTGATATTACATCTCCCTGTCTTACCCCGCGATGCAATTGGATTGGTCTTGTGCTCTGATCTTGTACTTGGACGGTCATGGTTGCGGCTTCGTACAAACACTTCACCACCTGGACATACCGACAGTCAATTAGGCATCTCTGCATGGATTCCAGAACAGCCCAGGTCTCGATGGTATCGAAGGCTTTTTCGTAGTCCACAAACGCTAGGCATAGAGGCTGATTATATTCCTCGGTCTTCTGTATTATTTGCCTTAGTGTATGTGGTCTACGGTACTGAAGCCTTTTCGAAACCCAGCCTGTTCCACGGGTTGGAAGTCATCGAATTTTCGGGCAAGACGATTCGTGATTACCCTCTAAAACAATTTGTAAACATGGCTTAAAAGTGAAATGGGGCGGTAGTTTTTCAGAAGATATTTATCGCCCTTCTTGAAAAACAGCACCACCACACTTCTGCTCCATTCTTCGGTGTTATACCATTGTGGAGGACGGAATTAAAGATGTTAGCCAGCTCTCTCAGAACTGGTGTGCCTCCTGCTTTGAGAAGCTCTGAAGTAATTCCGTCATCTCCTGGAGCCTTGTTGTTTCCAAGTTGCCCGAGAGCAATCCTAATCTCGCCCAAATCGATGTCGGGAAGATCGTCTGATAGATGGCGTGTTAGTCTGGCTCGTGGGTTCATCCGCACTGTGGGACTCAGGTGGAGGTACTCGTGATGAGTATAAATCGCCATAGTACTTTTCGACTTCAGCTAGAATCTCTGGTTTTGAGATGACGGTTGTGCCTTGAATGGTTCTGAGTTTTTTTTTTATTTATTACTTTTAGTTTTATATTATGTTTTACTTTTTACCTATCGAGACTTATTTTGTTTTGAGTCGGGGTTTTAAGTATGTTTTTTTTTCAAACAGCTTATTTTGTAATACAGAAATTGAATCCTTCCATTTGATACCCCAATCGGATATGTTTACTATCCTTTATTCATCCCCATTTCCACCATAACTATTAAACGGCTCAATCAATTTTCTTCAAACAGCCTATAACACTCTCGGCTAAGAAATCATTCAAACAAAAGCAACTAAATAAAAATCGGTTCATCTGTTCGAGAGCTACGATCTCATGTAGACAGAGAGGTACACACACAACAAATTTTTTAAACTTATAACACCCCTCGTTTTGTAATAATGTAAGTCACTTCAAATAGAAAATTGACACACTTAGATTAATGGTGGTTTTACAATCACTGGAAAATTTTGGTAGACAATAGTTGTAAAATCTCAGTGTAAATAAGGGGGTCTGAATTCTTATTTCTGACCTATTTAATAAAAGACAATTTTAAAACTAAATTTATTTTTAAAAAAGTTGTGTACAAATATCCTAATGTGTAGCTGGTATATGCGATAACTCAACGCTTCTTAAAACTGCTTTTCAATCACTTCTTTGCACCATACTGTGCTTTTTTATTTGCAACTTACAATATTTCGACATAAAAATTATTATGGTTAACTAGTATACAGTCTTAAAGACAGTTAAACTTTATGACAGGTGTTTACACGATTTACAGCAAATTCAGTTAGTTACGTCACAATTGTTTCGCTAACATTATTTGAAACCAAAATTGGTGATTTAAATAATAAAATTCATTTGGATTAAATACTGTCAGTGATTTGATAATTAGCGGTTTCACCATGATCGCATTTTTAAATAAGATATTAAACAGGCGGATACATTTAAACGGTGAATAACGATATCATCAACGAGAAGGAATGTTAAATTCTTCATTTTATTAAAATCGAGCGCAACAAACTTGCAAATTTATTAAAAGTACGCATGTCATGGTCGCAGACCGACATACAAACCTAGTTAAAAAAAAATTGCAGAAATTATACTTTTAAACAATTTAGTTCAAAAGGTAGGAAAATAACAATGTTAACATACTGGCCTTGAAACAGCTCAAAATAATCGGTGCGTTTTAACTAAGGTAGATTCAATATCTACAGACTTCAAACGTAACAACAATACAGTACTTTTCCAAACTTGATAAATAACCGTCATATTTAGCGAAGGTTATCGTAGCGACGAACTTAACAGACGAACCAGCACCGACATTCTCAACGGGTATATATTGCCTGTGCCGGTGTCCGTCTGTACGTATCTCTGGCGTCTGACGATACTTTGTTAGTATACAGCCTCATACACCAATAATATTATGAACGAGAATCAAACAAATTAGTTTGAGATTACAAGTGATCGGAGTGATCTTAAATACGTCTCGTAGATATGAATACTAATGTTTTCGCCGCCTGCCACGCGTGCCCGTAGTAACGAATCGACCCGCAGTCGTAGTCCCGTATTATTTAGCTATAGCACCAAGATGCGGTTTCAGAACGGAAATGCTAGTGCCAGTAGGCAGCGGCCGGCTACTGCTGCTTGCACTCGGCGGGCGTGTCGTGCTGCCCCTTCTTGGCGCGCCTCCCCGGCGCGGGCTCCTCGTCCTCGCTCTCTTCCGTCGAACATTCCTCGTCCTCCTGATCATAGAGTTCAAAATCAATTCCGAGCAAACATACCGTTCGCTAAGTCACCTAATTACGTAAATTCTGCAACCATCTGCTCGCCGTCGTTTACCGAAAATTAAATCGCATGCAAGAAAGGAGTAAAATAAAACACATGGATAAAAAGCTTACAATTTTAATGTCATCGGTACGACATCATGCCAAAAACATAAAAGCCATAAACCATATTATGTAAAAACTAGCTCGAGCTGCTATGACGTGTAATTATGCTCATTTCGATAGAAAAGTTACATAAATAAAAAATATACATCTATATTCCGACCTAACTATTGTTTAGTCATTAATACATCTCCAAGAGAAAGATCACAGTTTGCAATGTTCTAGTGATGATAAAAATGCAGTTTGGCACTAGAGAGATTCAGAAAGATGCACCGATCGAACAGCCACTGCGGGACAAACCGCCACGCATGGAATGACAATTTAAATTTCATTTAGTAGGAAACATCGATTAGCCTTAGAGAATATAATATCACATGAAATTTAAAAGTACACAAACGAATACGTAAAATTCGTAAACAAAAATACACACTATTACAATAATTAATGTATAATAATAAATAAAAAACGAGAATTGTATAACTATTCTAGAAATGCAATATAGGTTTTCGTTAACATGTAACCGTTATCATGCATTACAATTAAGGCACCATTACTCTTCTCGCTTCAGATAAGACAAAATATAGCGCTCTTTGAGCTCATTTACATAACAATTCGCGTCTAAAACATATTTATCTACTTCTAGGGATAAACCATGCATAAACGTAACAAAAATGCGAGAAGTAAATCTTAATTAAAGTCTAGCGCTCAAATACTAACAATTTATATACGAATATCCAAAAGAAATCGGAATGCTTACGGGAAATAACTCTAGAATTTCTAATTCACATCAAATTGACTTAATATTGACATGTAAATGGTCAGATGAAAGAATCCTAAAGCAGATTTCCCGAAGCATTCCATCTAGAGTATTAACTTATCGACCTGCGAGATATAATTTAGATTATTTTTGGTACAATAAGTTTTTGATATGGGACAGATATGATCGCGCCGAAGGCAAAAGCCACACTCGATTGTGCATAAAGAGTCGTCGAACGGTCTAAGGTCGAACAACCGCTATCCGCAGTTTGTTCGAACCTAGCGCGTTTAGTGGCTAGTTGCTAGAACGCTAGTAAACGCTAATGGTGGGCGGATAGGATGTTGCATCAATCTTCCGCGTCAGAAACCTCCTCGGTACCCGAATCCTCGTCAGAGTACGAATCCTCCTGAAAACAAATATACCGCTTTTGGTCGAGCCGCCAACAATCTAACCAGACGGAGATAGTGGTATTTGTGTGTGTGAAATTTAAAAGCTAATTAAAACCGTTCGTCCAAATGTAGCTCAAACTAGTTAAAGTTTTATATAATTAAATCAATTCAAACTTTTGTATTCGACCTTATTAAAAATTAACTCGTCAGATAATAATAATTTTAAATTTACATGTAAATATAGCTGTTAATTAAAACTATAACATCATATGTATTCTATTATATGTATATTACCAAGATTGAGCTACTCTTGGTATGATTTGTAAATTAAATTCAAACCAAAAATATACTGTACCTTCGTCTGATTTTTGATGTGAAGGCTGGTCTAATGTTAAGAGGCACTAAAAACTCTACCATGCACATAAATTAAGCATATGGCTACCAGATGGCTGTAGAATTTGTTTGTTTCATTTCATGCATATGAATATTAGCCGAAGAAGCTAATTTATATTATTCATATTAATTTTAATGTAAAGCAAGTTTATTATAGTGTTAAGTTTTTTGAAGAAACAATAAATAGAAGAAATTTATAACAGTTTTAATCATAAACTTGCTGTACAGCACTTTTATAATAAATTATTATTCGTATGTGTGCACAGGATAAGAATGTACATTAGAGGTTCGAAGTTTACAACGTATTGATTACTAATTCTAAAACCTTTTTAAGATGATGTTGATGTTTTTTTATCATGCAAGTAGGATGATGATATCATATCATAACAATTTAAATTAAAGTGTTATCCTGTGCACAGTAGTAGTGACGTCTGAACCCACCTCCTCCTCGTAGTCGTCGTCGTCGTCCTCGTCGAGTCCCTCGCCCGTGTACAGCAGCACGGCGCGCGACACGACGCGCTCGCGGATGTAGTGACCCACTTCGAAGTCGGCCGTTAGCAATGCCTGCAGGGAGCATAGCGGATTAAGCATCATTTAATATTAATTATATAACTTTACCAAGTAGAAACTTATTAAATAAAAATTATCAGTGTATAGGTAATAGAAGAATAAAGAACAAGAACAAAATTTAGTAAAAAAACTATGGTTTACCTGTGTATCTGAAGCTAAGGTGGAGTTGGGGTCATCTGGCATCAAGGGTGGGGAGAAGAAGTTGAAGAAAGAGTCAGCTTGAACCGACTTGGTGACTGTACGTACTGAGCCTCGGGACTTGTGTTTTTGCTTCTTCTTTATCGTCTTTACTGTTACATTTTTGCCCTTCTTCCAGTTGATTTCACAACCCTATGTTAAGAATAATTAGTTGAAAAAGAGATGTTTTTTATACTTAATAAGAAACATATTTGTAGTATAACAGAATTTTTTTTTTAATTACCTTGCATGAATAAATTTCTGGACCTTCAAATTCCAAAGGACTCTCCTCATCTGGCTTACATTTCATGGAGTACTCCTTTGTGAGAATTGTGTTTGTGAAGTAATCATTGGGTGCAAAGTGGAACTCGAGGGTGAAACCAATAGGACCTTCATGCATTTTCACTGTACAAATAAAATCTTTTATGACTATTTTTGTTTCTCTTAGCATAAATTGTTCAAAAACAGTAATTTTAAAATATCATTTTTAAACAATATCATTTGAAAAGTTTAATTACATATTTATATAATTTAGTTTTTTTTTTTTAAATAATAGACCATACCTTTAATATCCTGAATGCATTTAATAATTGGCTCATCATGGTCTTGCATCATTTCACACAGCATGGAAACATTTTTAAATATGTTGTACCAAAAGTCTGGGATGCCCTTTACGTTGGGGTCCATGGGTGGCCTGCAAGATATCGAACTAGTTACAAAGAGATTTAAATAAAAAAATATTCTTTCACTTGCATAATTTTGCCTCAGTTGGTGATGCATGTTAGAGAAATCACTCATGATTTTTCAGTAATTGGTGTAAGTGTGTCATCATAACAAATTATTAACATTAACTTAATACAACTTCAATTGCATAAATGTTAAATTATAAATGAAGGTTAATGTAAACTCAAAACTACTAACTCGGCTAATTTGTTTTCTTCTTTCTTCTCGTCACTATCAGCAATAGCAGCATTTTGAACACTACGAGCTAATTCCTCTTCTTCAGTTTCGTCGCGCCAAGGGTTTAGACACTCTTCATCAGTTGGCTCGTAAGAACCATTTACTATTTGAGCTCGCTGAAAAAATTAAATTAGATTTTAATTCGAAATATAACATTAAAGGCAGTAAACAATCCAAGAAACTATCAATTTTTAGTTTGTATTAATTTCCTTACCTTTTCAAACAGTGGTTTATACATTTTCTCATATTTACACTCAAGCGCATGCACCTCTGAGTAGAACTTGGCTTCAATGTCTACAAACTCTTTCTGCAAGGACCGAAGTGCGCGGATTCGCCGACGCACATTGGGAGGTAATGAAGCCATCGCTTCAGCATGGATGCGGTTGGTGATAGCAACTAGCATCTCATTTCTAGTAATGCCACTGTTCAAGAAAATAATAATTATTTAGTTTTAATTTTGCTTCAAATTTCAGTTATATGATGTAAGTTAATCTAATACAACGTTAAACCTTAAGCTAAAGATTAGCAAGTGGCCTATTTTCATTTATTACAAATTAAATACTCATATCTTTTAATATGGTACCATATTGAAAACCTACTGAATGAACCTAAAAATCTTATAGATTGCACTGGTTAGGCCTAATCCTGTAAAGTTAAATTTAAAAGTGTAAATTTAGGTAGTTCAAACATAGGTTAATTTATCGCATGGCCCAGTTCCATGACGAGTGATGAATCTATCACAATTTAACGCAAGTATATTTTGGTCACAAGATTAAATTTTACGATGATGTTCCGAAACGCGACTCGTGACTTTGAAATAATGTATATATAGAAAACCGGTTTTAATATACCTTTTAGAACACCGATCGATATTAACTATACAGATATGTTCGAGTTAAAAATAAAAATTTAAAGAATTTCAGTGTCCGCGGATAACGCAAAAACTGAATTAAATTCTAAGTCATTTTTCTCCAAGTGAAAACTCATCTTACAATACAGAGCAAAAGAAAAAAAACGTCGTTAATATGTAAACCACCGTAGGGCGTATATACGAACTCAAAATTATGTTTACCCTATATTGTAATAATTTATATTCACAATATTGTAATTAATAAATACAATGAAATATTTATAGTTTACTTTCTTTAACTGGTTTGTAAAGCGTTTTTATGCTCCAATTGTTTTGTATCTCACTGAAGTCAAATAAATACTAGTCTCTATTTTTATTTGATGTATAATATCAATGTTTTCAATCGAAATGACATTTTTATAATAAGCGAAACATTTTATGATATTACACTTTTTTGCAAGTTTTTTTTTTCAAATTAATAAATATATTAATTTTTGAAACATATTCCATTTACCAATTGATTTTATAAATAAATCACTTATATATTTGACACGATTAACCACTTTAATGCATATAATAATTTATAATCAATCATTTGTCGTATATTTCCTGTAAATTAGCTGAGCAAAAAGGGTCATGGATATATCTTTCAGTTTTCTTATAATCGCGGTTTTACCATCTTAGATCACGCGTCTTTCGAATCGAAACAATACAAAGTATTCGTATTAAGTACTCAAGACGAGCCTGCAGGACGCCTTTCAACTAACCAACTCATCTACATTTCCTGTTTAGAGACTGCAACCTGGCCAATAATTGCCCTTGAGCTTTCCATCTGTTACATTTTATTTTCAAGCTCCAGATTTTTATTCAGATATATTAAACAAATATGGCATTTGAATGCTAAATTAGCTATGCAGCTGAATTGAAAAGAAAGTACGGAAATAATTTCGAAATGTTCAACTTTTTATTGTCAAAGATATATTTACATCTTTTAATGCAGTCGTACTATTTCTATCTAAAAAATATTTATGTTATTTCCACCGTAAATCAAAGCAGTAGAGTATTCTTTTTAGCATAAACAATTACAAATGTGAGCACAAATTAACCCTATTTTTGCATTGTGATCGATATTTTAGAAAACTTAAGGAATTACATCGATCTTTTACAACATGCAGCACTACGAACGATTCCAAAGGCATTCAGACACGCATGCCGTCTGTTGCCGACCAAGTAGAGCATGAAATGACTCATGGGTTCGATGACCCGTAATCTCAATCGATCATTACTTTTTACACCCAATTCAAATATCGAGACGTTTTTGTGTACCTTTACTAGACAATCTAAAATGGTGTATGCAGCTTTTTATATCACTGATTGGTTTAAATTTTGTAATAGCTAAAAATAAAAATAATCTTCAAGTTTAATGTGGATTTTCATTTCAAAAATATAGGAATGGAATTACTGTGAAAACTTAAATTAAATATGATTTGGACGTATATATATATACGAGATATATAGATTATTGGCTTATATAAAAAAAACTTTTCGGTATAACCGTTACTTTGGATTTATTTTTAAAAATAAAATTAAAAATTTTAAATTTACCCAACGATATTGTTCGTTGCAATAAATTACATAATATAAGTAATAAGTACCTTATTTAAAAAATACTTAAAATGTGATATCATTTTACTTAAATAAAAGAAGAATAAACAGTTATTCAATAAGGAAGTCTAGGTCTTATTATCTAAATTATAGGTAATTTATCTTTTTAAAATAGTCCAGAATAATTATCCCATTTGTCACGTGGTATTGAAATGAAACCTATGTTTCGTAGCGAATGGTTTACAGTTGTATTATGGTTAAGTTATGAATCGTAATACATGATATATGTTAATATATAGTATATTATTTTTTTGGATTTAACTGAAATACTAATAATTGTAATAATAATAATAATAATAAAAAAAGCCGAGATGGCCTAGTGGTTAGAACGCGTGAATCTTAACCGATGATCGTGGGTTCAAACCCGGGCAAGCACCACTGAATTTTCATGTGCTTAATTTGTGTTTATAATTCATCTCGTGCTTTACGGTGAAGGAAAACATCGTGAGGAAACGTGCATGTGTCTAATTTCATTGAAATTCTGCCACATGTGTATTCTACCAACCCGCATTGGAGCAGCGTGGTGGAATAAGCTCCAAACCTTCTCCTCAAAAGGGAGAGGAGGCCTTAGCCCAGCAGTGGGACATTAACAGGCTGTTACTGTACTGTACTGTACTAATAATTGTTGTCAACTATTTCATTAAGTTACTTGTGGGATTATTGATGACGAGCGCGTGATTGCAAATAATCTTGTCGAATAATAAGCTCTTTAAAAACTACAACCTAAATGTGTTTAAATAAGGCTATTGTTGTAAAATTAAAATTATACTCAGTAAATTAATTAACTCCTTATAAAGTTTTTATTTGTTTAAACATAAGGTTTACATATTAAATTCTAGCAGTTCCTCAATTATAAATGGGCTCAAGTAGACCTTGTTTCGAATGTTGAATGGAATGAGATTTTATAGTTGGATGAATCACCATGACTCACAATTGAGATCTTCTGAGAGAATCGTTTTGATACGGATAAAATTACCAACTCAGTTACTATGTTAACAAGTAAATATTTTATGTAATTGAATTAACCTCGAGAATAAAAATAAAATGAGTTATATACATAATAGATACGTAGTAATACTATCGCAAACACTGCTAATAAGAGTATAATACTTTTATTAAAAAGGACAAAACTTTTTTTTAAAAGGACATAAACCTTAAATTAATTTAAATTAATAAAATTTGATTATTTAACTGTACAAGTATTACGTTGATTACTAAGTGTACAAAATATAAAAAATTCAAAATTCGAACACCAACACGTGCTATATATTTTTAATTGATTCAATGCTAAGATATCTATTTTTACTCTTGTTAACATGTTGATTGAACAAACTGGGTTGCTTACCTTTTCAACAAGTGCGCTGCTAATTCACCACCAGCAATTTCCTCCTCATCACCGGTCTCAACCTCTGAAGTAGCATCACCGGCACGTTCCACGGAACCCATGTTTAATCTAAAAAAAAACGACAATTTGTTTGATCAAAGATCTTCGCGCCACGTTGTCTTCTACCAAGATTCACGTTATTATAAACTTATTTCATATATATTACATTAAATAAGTAATTTGAAGCCTTTTAATAATATAAATTATCACTTCATTAACGTACTTCAAGATTTTTTATATAAAACATAATGCGCAGTTCTCCTTCGGTTGCCGACCACATGGTCACCTAATCAATTTATGAATATCTAGTTTGTTGAACTTCGAAATATTAAAAAAAATATAGCTACTGCAGTTTAGTAACAAAATTATCATGTAACAAAAGGCACTATCACTTATTATAAGAAAATTTTACATTTTTACAACTTACCTTCTAGCCGACAAGACTTGTGAGAAAAGAAAGATGGCGCCGTTAAACTCAGTCAAGGAATGATGAGCGATCGGCGAATGAAAATGAAGAGCGTTAACGCATTATGGTATTATATTAGTTACGTTTCCGGAAGTATATTGCCATTATCAAAAAACGTCGGTCATGTGCACAGAAGTGATTTGTTTTTAAAAAACAGAAATATAATCATTTTTAATACTACTATTAAAGTATTTAAAATGTTTTTTTTTTAAATAATTATTTATCAATTAAAAAACAATAATATTGGTGTAATGTTTAATCTGAATAAGCTTCTTAGTTAAATCTATTTTGAACTTCACTTCAAATCCAAGATCAACATAATATAATATAAATATTTAATATTCATAGAAATGTTCAGTTTTTTTTAATTAAATTTAAATCATTTAAAAAGATTATTCGAAGGATAAGAAATAAATAAATAACAATTATTAAATTTCAAATAAAATATGTTGCTTGATTTTGAAACACCGGTAAGCAAAATATATTAATGTAACAATAATAATAATTAATGTGTCATCTATCAGTGGCTTTATTTTTATAAGTTACATGTTCTTCCAGTTTTGAGATTCCTTGTTTTCTATAAACTGTTAAATTATAGATAAATTTATTAACTTAAGAAATATTTACAATATGGTCTTTTTACAAATACAAATTAAAAATTATATCCTGTACGCCTGGAATGATAGGAAGAATACTAGTAGCATTTTTCATTAAATTGTAATTCCTATTTTCTAGACAAAATTAATGATTGCGTTTGACTGATTATTGAATAATTTATATTACTTAAGTAGAAAATAACAAAGAATGTACATTGAAAAAATGAATCTTAATAAGAAACAAGAGAATTAAAAAAAGTTTTGGTATGGTTTAAGAGATATTAAAAAATAAAATTTATTTCCTATATTTGATAATCTGTTACCAGACGTAATTCGATAATCTGTCAACTACAAATATTAAGATTGTCAAAACATTTTAACGCTGCTGATACTGTTTAGTTTTGAGTTGTTTACAGCAGCTTTACTAATTCTTATTGAGTGTGTAAAATAGGAATATGTTTTTGTTTGGTATATAATGCAAAATAATTTAAAATGCCACCAACTGTTCAAACTAATGAGGCGGAGCGCGAGAAGCGTCCTCAGAGGACAGGCGAAAGGAGGTTAGTTGTTTTTATGGAATTAAATTATATTTGACTTTTTAATGTTTATTCATTGTTTAATTAATTTTAGGTCGGAACTTGTAACGCGTGTAAAATATTGCAATACCCTCCCCGACATACCATTCGATCTGAAGTTTATTACATACCCATTTCCATCGACGAGGTTCATTCAGTATAATCCGACGTCTCTAGAGAAGAATTACAGATATGAAGTATTAACGGAACATGATCTTGGTGTTCATATTGACTTGATAAATAGAGATATTTACCAAGGCGACGGCAATGCACAGTTAGATCCAGCAGATGAGAAGCTTCTCGAAGATGACGTACTTACGCCTCAAGATTCAAAGCGATCTCGTCATCATGCTAAAAGCGTGTCATGGTTGCGTCGATCAGAGTATATATCTACTGAGCAAACTAGATTTCAACCACAATCTATGGAAAAGGTACTACCAGCTGTCACTATGGTCCTTACTCTGGCATTCACAAATTGTGTTTATTGAGTATTAAATATTATATTACAGTAGTATAATAAGTCTGTGATATAAATAATCTTCTCTCATTTATAGGTTGAAGCCAAAGTGGGTTACAATGTCAAGAAAATATTTAGTGAAGAGACATTGTACATGGACCGAGACAGTCAAATTAAAGCTATTGAAAAGACCTTTGAAGATAATAAGAAGCCAATTGAAAAGCATTACAGTAAACCTGGTGTGACACCAGTGGAGGTTATGCCTGTGTTTCCTGACTTTGATATGTGGAAGTACCCTTGTGCCCAGGTTATATTTGATTCAGATCCTGCACCAGCTGACAAGAATATTGCTGGACAGATTGAAGCTATGTCTCAAGCTATGATTAGGTAAGTAGTTTATAAAAAAGAAAGAAAGCATCTTATATTTACTTCCTGAATTCTTGCATTTCGCAAGAAATCTTGAAACTGTCAATAAAATGAGCATTTTTGAATTTTTAATACTTTTTTATAAAAAAATAAGTAAAGTAAGAGCCTGTCAATGCTGCACCTAGGTTTAAAGACAATGTTTCAAGCTTATATGAATTTTCAATTTAGAATTTAATCTGACACATGCAAGGTTCTTAAAATTTTATTTTTTTATATTAATAATTTTTTGTGGGTTTTTAATGGTAATCATAATATACAATTAAAGAATACATTTATATTATTATACTATATATATTGATAGATTTACTAAATATAAAATTATGTTCATTTTGAAAAAACATCCTGATTTTTCTTATTATAATCATTTGTGCAATAGTTAAAATGACAGTAATTTCATCATTCAGGCATTTTACACATATATTTTATTTTACACTTTAAGCAAATTACAAAAAATACTTTTATTTCTCTTCAGGGGTGTGATGGATGAAAGTGGTGAACAGTTTGTTGCTTATTGTCTACCCACGGAAGACACCATTCAGAAGCGAAGACGCGATATTACAGAGAATATTCCTTACTTGGACGGTGATACTTATGAATATAAAATGGCTAGGGAATACAACTGGAATGTCAAAAGTAAAGCCTCGAAAGGCTATGAGGAGAACTACTTTTTGGTAAGAAAGAAATGTGTTGGCTTAATCTATTATTTTTAAATGAATACTTATATTACTGGTGGTAGGGCTTTGTGCAAGCTCGTCTGGGTAGGTACCACCCACTCATCAGATATTCTACCGCAAAACAGCAATACTTGATATTGTTGTGTTCCGGTTTGAAGGGTGAGTGAGCCAGTGTAATTACAGGCACAAGGGACATAAAATCTTAGTTCCCAAGGTTGGTGGCGCATTGGATATGTAAGCGATGGTTGACATTTCTTACAATGCCAATGTCTAAGAGCGTTGGTGACCACTTACCATCAGGTGGCCCATATGCTCGTCCGCCTTCCTATTCTATAAAAAAAAAAAATATACCTGAGAAATGTATTATGTAGTGATTTTGATTAGTCCATTCATATAATTAATTGTATTCACATTCAATTTGGTATAATACTTAAACATAATTAAATATTGTTAAATTATAAAAGCCATTTTATAAATGTTTTTATGTATGATCCATAACTTTTTGGAATCAGATACATTGGATGCTTTGAGAAACCTTGAAAAATATGATGGTAACATATTGCATTGATAAAATGTTTGATATATATATATACATTTTACTTTTAGGTTGTACGCAACCATTGTATATATTATAATGAACTGGAGACGCGCGTGCGGCTGTCGAAACGACGAGCCCGCGCTGGTGCAGCAGCGCAAGCGTTGACTCGACTTGTCGTTACCCATAGACCCCTGAGTGCTCCTGAGCACCGTATGCTACGTTTGAGAGAGAAACAGCTTGAACCCCCACAGGTTACTTTTATATTATTTTATTATATATTTTGACATCCTAATAAGATTGTATATATATTTTTGAAACATGTTTTAATATTTAAGTTAGATTATTTTAAAATGCATGTTCAGAGAATTGGAAAATTTAGAAAATTAATGTCCCACTGCTGGGCTAAGGCCTCCTTTTGAGGAGAAGGTTTGGAGCTTATTCCACCACGCTGCTCCAATGTGGGTTGGTAGAATACACATGTGGCAGGATTTCAATGAAATTAGACATATGCAGGTTTCCTCACGATCATCGGTTAAGATTCACGCGTTCAAACCACTGGGCCATCTCGGCTTTTTTTTTAGATTAGATTCAGATAGACAAACTGCTTTATAATATTAGTATAGATTGTACAAATCGGTAATTGACTTTTAGGAAGATGATGAAGAGGAGGAAGAAGAAGATGAGGAAGAAGAAGAAGAGAAACAAGACCGAAATGAAAAAGAGAGGTCTGTATTTAAACATAATTTTATTATAAATTTAAAAATTAGTTTATTGTAAGTTAATGAAGTAAGTAAGTTTGATGAAATCAATAATAATTAAACTTATAAAATATAAACTGACTTAAACAATTGGCCTTTAATGTTTAATACCTATTGAAAAAGTTTACAATTACATATATATATATTGACAAACGTTTTGAAGTAGTTTAATAAATTATACTTTTAGTTACTATGATTTTGTTTTAAATTTTTTCAAATAAAATACATATGTTCAGTTATTTTCGGATATTAGGTTAACTATGTAAAGTTTTCTTATATAGCTTCTTTTTTCATTTACAAAAATATAATACAATTATTTCAGATCAAGGTCTCGCTCGAAGTCAGTATCAAAATCACCCCAAGAGTCGGAGAAATCGAAGGGGTCAAACAGATCGGTCTCCAGAGGCCGATCGAAGAGCAAGTCGAGGAGTCGCTCTCGATCAGGTTCTGGGTCTAGGAAGTCGAGATCCAGATCTGGGTCTGCGCATTCTGCTTCTGGGAGGTATGATTACGTGACAACATTTTATTTTTATCATATTATTTAAGAAATCGAATATTTATATACTATCATTTCACTTTTGTTCAGATCCGGTTCAGGCCGGTCTCGATCCGGTTCACGGGCCTCGTCCCGTGCCAGCTCTAAGAGTAAAGGTTCGCGCGCCAGCTCCACCAGCAGACGAGGCTCGAGAGCCAGTTCTAAGGCTAGCAATAAGGTAGAGTTTATATATATTTAGTATTAGCCATGATGTTTTCTTTAAGATACTACCTACCTATACATCTGATGCAGAAAGACGAGAGTGTTACAAGTTTAAAGTGTCTATCTGTGTGTGTGTGTGTGTGTGTGTGTGTGTGTGTGTGTCTGTGGCATCGTAGCTCCTAAATGGATGAACCGATTTTGATTTAGTTTTTTTTTTATATAATTACACTACGATTTTTTATTACAGGGTTCGAAAGCCTCATCGAAGGCCAGTTCCCGTGCTTCGTCACGAGCTAGCAGAAGGTCTTCCCGTGCATCTTCCAGGGCATCATCAAAGGGTTCAGGTTCTAAGGCATCTTCTAGGGCCAGTTCGAGAAAGAATTCTGCATCTGGTAGCGGCTCCGAACGATCTAGAAGTCGTTCTGCCAGTGGTTCGAGACAAGTAAGATGTCCTTAATTTTTACAAATTAAGTGACTGTTAACTGTTAATTGGGGAAAACTGAATGTCGCAATCAAATTAAATTACCAGCACTTGTGTTCGAATTTGTTTTTTTCACTGTTTTGTATTCTCATGTCTTTGTGATATATATATATTTACTTTAGAATAGGAAGGCTGACGATGGTAAGTGGTCACCAATGCCCATAGACATTGGCATTGTAAGAAATGATAACCATCGCTTACATCACCAATGCGCCACCAACCTTGGGAACTAAGATGTTATGTCCCTGGTGCCTGTAATTACACTGGCTCACTCACCTTCCAAACCGCAACACAACAATACCAAGTACTGCTGTTTTGCGGTAGAATATCTAATGAGTGGGTGGTACCCAGACGGGTTTGCACAAAGCATAAGTATGTTCACTATTTATCTGAATACAATGCGCCAGAATGTTTCTTGAAGCGCCTAGCAGCAGTGTTTATCCACCAACCGGTACATATGTATATGAGAGGGTCGGACATGCGTTTTATCATTAAAATATTTTGAAAAATGTAAATAATTTTTACACATGAATATGTTTTGTTTGATTTACATAGTTTTCTATAAATAAAACATATCTACCTATATTTCTACATAACTTTCAATAATCTTGAAACTAAATAGGTAATATTTTTTTCATTATTTTTACAAAATTTTAAAACAAAATAAATTTCAGGGTTCCCGTAGCGGATCGGCTTCGAGCGCGTCTTCACGACACAGCGGCTCTGATTAAATTACCTGATAAATATAATGTGTTACTGACTCCAATAAAACATTTATGATAACATAACTATTTTTATTATGTAGTTATTTATTTGTAACATTTTAGACACGAAAATATATTCTTTTGCATTATATTGTAACAGCCTATGCATGTCCCACCGTTGGGCTAACGCTTTACCCTTTAAGAAGGTTTGGAGCTTATTCTACCTTGTTGCTCCAATGCGGGTTGATGGATACACATGAGGCAGAATTTTTATTTAAATTTTTTCATGTTTTCCTCACAATATTTTCCTTGACCACTGAACACGACATGAATTATTATAAACATATTAAGCACAGGAAAATTCAGTTGTCTGCATTTGAACCTGCGACCTCGATTGAGATTCAAGCGTGCTAACCACTGGGTCATTTAGTCTTATAACAATTATCTACCAGAATATATCATCAACGGGTTACATTTTGTCCTATTATTGACCATTTATATTTTATGTAGCTCTACATTTTATTTATTTTGTAAAAGGACGACTCGTAACTTATAATGAGGTTAAAATATCTTTCACAATTTATGTTTTATTGTGAATAAATTGTTAACTGTTAACTTTGGTATATTGTTGTTAATGTTAGGAATATTTTGATAATTATTCCATTAGGATATGAATATAAAAATATGGGACTATCCCACTGCTGGGCAAATGTATTCGTTAAGGTTTAGAGCTGTTTCAGTGTTGGTTGCATGCTCGTTTCCCACGATCTCTCTTCACCGCCGAGCTGGACAATAATCTCAACACAAATTAACAAGAAAACTAGTTGGTGGTTTCCAAGACCAAAACTGCAGTCTTCAGAAAAGATACACGAATTCTATTCATTACACCTCGACACAGAATCAATTAATCTTATTTTTTGCTCTATTTAAATAAAATTAATTATCTCCTCCGATGTTGTATATATTTTTATAATAAAATTGAGACAAGTTATTTAACAAGGTATATAAAAAAAAATCAAGCAAAGCTTTATTCGTTTTATTTGCACTATTCATCTAGAATACATCACATTTTTATAAATGTTTGTTGCGCCATAAAATTCTCAAACAAAATTGTAATATTATACGACTCCATGTTCTTATTTAATAAGTAAAACATTGCTTTTTATACTCATGCTTGATTGGTTAATTATGTTTTTATTATTAATTTAAAGCAGAGGTCTTTTTCTGTCTGTTTTCATAAAAAAAATTGGCGTCGAAATTAATAGTAATAATGTTAATAATAATAAGAAATAATGCTATTATATCATATTGTAATGGCAGAAGGAATAAGGGCAAACAAATTTAAGATTAACATATTCCATGCGATTTGATAATAGATCTGCTTTATTATACTGCGAACATTAATTATTGAATAATATATCTTTATTTATAATACTACACTACACTATGTCATTGATTAGTTATATAAATCCACTTGAATTTTATTTCTAATGTTCCGATTATAACTTTACCGACATTCACAACGCCATTTTTACGCCAATCCATAAAGAATACCATAGATTATATAATATTGGAGATCTCGACCAATTATGTCATTTCATTTTCAAGGTCAAAGTTGTTTATTTATCTTCACTTTGAGTTTGGAATAGGCTATAGATCTACGCCCTGAGAATCACACCATATGCTGAGTAATTTTGGAATTTTTAAAAATTCTGCTCCAAAATGTTAAACTTATTTTAGATAAAGGGAGTACTAAACTTATGTTATTACAATATTCATTAGATTTAATATATCTATTATATATAGTATTGCAGCAAATTTATCATATTGCAATAAAAACATTTCATTGACAAAAGCATTACAATAATAATCAGACACTGCAAATTAAATGCAATAAGACATTAGGAATAATTTTTATACGTCAATGTATATTTCATTTAAATAAAGAAAAATAACTTTATTTAGTACATAATATATAGTTGGCTATAAATATTCTACGTTTAAAATTTGATTTTGTTTTAAAATGTGATAACGCTTTAGGTACCTCTTATTTTTAAATTTAGAATATTGATATAATTTTTTTATTAAAATTCTAATAGACCAGCGCTGCTGGCTATTATACCCTGAGCTTGGCCGCTCAATATATTTTTTTTAATTAAAATATTGGCGATACAATAATGACTGAGTAAAAAAGGTTTAATAAAATATGCTCGCATTGATTTAAATTAGTGATTTTCTTAAATATCAAGTTTAGTTTTTTTTTAAATTATTTTACCGTTTTTTGATTATTTTCATATGCTTTATATTACTGTTAGTTAATATGATTGGTTGTTGGAAGTTTTTATTATCTTATTACGTCACTATGACTGCAGGCCATTGCATATTTCACATAAAATAATATTATTTTGTTTTTATATGATACATAATAATGCAATTGAAGACAATGATTTATTTGATAACAATTCTGAATTTTAATACAACCCAACGAATTACTTTGTGTTGAAATACATTTTTTACTAAGCTTAATATATCGGCATTAATAACAAATTGTCAAATTATAAACTATTTCTTAATTTTACTAGATTTTAAATGTTTTGTCAAAATATATTTATCGAACGAAAATTCTATCGCAGTAATATAAAAAAAATTGTAATCACGTTTTTTTATTTACAAAATTATGAGTTTCATTGCAAATGCATTTAAAAATATATTGACAGTTAATTGGAAAGTATTAATTAGTAAAAGACATTTATATTAATAATTATAAAATTGTAGTTCATATACTCGTATCGGCAAACTACACGGCCGACACTTCCTCTTCGTCACCGCTCTCAACTCTTGTGTGTGTGTGTGCGTGACGCGTATATAATACTTTGTTGCTATGAGCATGTGTTTTATAATAATATGATATAGAATGGTTTTTTTTAACGTATTATATATTCTTTCCAAATCCATAAATTTCAATGTTTTACATCTGCCGGACGAGCCGTGACAATTTTTTTTTTTATTTAAGATTTTCAAGATGTCATATTATTGTGTTAAGTGACCACACATTACAATATAAATAATTAATTAGTGCAATAAGCTTACAAAGTGAAAATAAAAAAAAAGATAAAATTGTAATTAATTATTTCCTTCAGTATTTGACACACGATGTTGACAGTGACATTTGGAAACAGATTCAAAATCCTAATTCTTACTTAACTCCTCCTCAATAATGTCGAGGTAATGTTGTGTGAATACAGCTTTATTGTGCATCACGCAACGAAGCAGAGTACCAGCGACTGACGTCAGTTCCTTGGCAAAGGCAGACAAGCCGGCAGGTATCTGACGAGAGCCACCCGCGCATACTAATATCATCTTTAAGAATTCATGGAGTCTTTGATCTGTGGATAAAATATATACTTATGTTATGTCTGTGGTAATACTATCCATTTAGGTACCACTCAATGACAGGTTATATTATTACAGTCAAACAGCAATACCTTGTTATTGCATCACACTATTATCATCATCCTCACCTGAACGGAGTACAAAGTATTGCTGCATGGTAGAAAAACTGGTAAGGGTAAAGCCCACCCAGGCCTGGTACAAAATTCCACCATTGTTAAAAATATTATTGTATGCATAGTGTGTTAGGATTAATAAGATAAACTTATATATTATATTTTGACTGACATTGTTGACGTTGTTTGGTGATTGTAAATATAAGAATATATGTACTCACGAACAATCTGTCTGACTCTGTGTTCAGGATCTCGAAGCGATAAAATCTGACTCCTGACTAGTTCCTTTGTATCACTCGATAATGGATCCTGGCCGAGATCTTCAATGAGTTGTTCCGTTACCATTATTACTTCTTCAGCTATCGATGGAAGCACGGCTTTAAGTTCACTGCAAATAAAATAAAATAGGTTTTATCTTTTTTTTATGAAATAGCCAGGCGGACTAGCAAATGGACCACCTCATGGTAAGTGGTTAGCACTGCCCATAGACGTTGGCGATGTAAGGAATATTAACCATTCCGTTCAATCTTGGGAACTAAGATGTTATATCCCTTTAGACCGTTGCTTCACTGACTTACTCACTCATTCTTTCAACCGGAACACAATATTAAATATTGTTGTTTGGGGATAGAATATGTTATGAGTGGGTAGTACCTATCCCTCTGGTTAGGCTTGCACAAAGCCCTAGCACAAAGTGTTTAATTATGCAAATACGACAGAGATTGATTGTTATGGTCGAGATAACAATATGTCGTCATTAAAGTTTAATAAATAAAATGTCACTTACGTGTCATTGCTGGTGGTGTCGAGAATAATAATAAGTTTTTCTTTGAGGCTTTGTTTATGCTGAGGATGGGAGTCTCCGCTACACGAGGGGCTTACCAACAATAAGGACGCGGCGCAAATAAGTCGGTACTTTTGGACACCGAGTTCTGTGAATCGAGGCTTGTCAAGTGTCACCGTCTACAAAGATAATTTTCTCATATTAGATGATTATTAAAAAAAGTTTTTTTTTTTTTTTTTATAAAATAGGCGGAAAAGAAAATGGGCCAAATGATTGTAAATAGTCTATCTGTCTATAGACATTGGCACTGTAAAAAATATTAACCTATTCATTCCTTACATTGCCAATGCGACACCAGTCAAACCCTTATGTCCCTTGTGCCTGTAATTGTACTGGCTCAATTATCCTTCAAAGAGGATCACAACAGTATGAAATATTGCTGCTGGGAGATAGAATATCTGATGAGCGAGTGGTACCTAAGCAAGCTTGTACAAAGCCCTACCGCCAATTATAAGTTATTTTTTAGATGGAAGTTTTCTTTAAATTTAATCTTGTACAATTCTGCTTGAAGGCTTGTAGCAACCTACTTATATATAAACTTTTATTTGATTACCATTAATTTGTTAAGGAGCATGATATATACTTTGGTTACTTAAATATTTTCTTATAACAAGTATTACTCCTGTCTTATAAAAGTATTGTAAAATAGTTCATTTCACCTCAGGGTAGTTTTGTGATTCATCCCAATCCAGCAGTTCTAGATATGCTTTCGCTAATGTTTGTGCTGTGACGTTTCTTATTATATTGGCATCAGTTACAGGCAAGCTTAGGTCAGACTTGTCAACGTGCCTCAGCAACCATTCTCTGGTATATTGCAAGCCATCTAAAATTTAAAAAATAAATAATGTAGGCTTGTTTTGCTTTATTTTATTTATTATTAAAATTTTATTTTTATCGGTTCTCTCAAATAGGACACATTCTTAAGTCTAAGCAACTAGATTAGCGAGGCAGTTCAGAAATATGTCTACGGTGAATGTATAATTAATGATATATGTCTTTCTTTTGTATTTTATTAAAAATGTCACCACTAGACAAGGTCATCGACACTGTATGAAATATTATCCATCTTTTCCATAGCGGCCAACCTTGGGTTATGTCTCTTGTGCCTATAGATACAGTGACTCACTCACCCTTCAAACTGGATCACAACAACAATAAGTATTACTGTTTGGCGGTAAAATATCTGATAAGTGGGTCGTACCTACCAAGACGGACTTGCTCGAAGACATACTATCAAATATTGTAATAAGGTCTCTTATTGTTTACCTTCTGCCAGTTGTAACATTTCGTCGAATTTTGCCCTCTCGTACTGCACACTCTCTTGTTGCACGTGAGGACGTATCATTGCTATCAGAGTGTTCGCTAAATCTAGCTTCAGCACTTCCAGAGTTTCAAGAATGGCTCGAAATATGTCAACCTGAAATGATGTTGTGAGAACACATTTATTATACTTATTTATTTTAAAATAATAATCGCCTGCGTGTTAGGGGCTTTGGGGTTAAAGCTTGCTTCATACCAAATTTTATCAAAATCGGTTCAATGGTTTAGCCTTGAAACCGTAACAGACACGCATTTAAAAGTGTAAATATTTTGACAAGAATTATACTATACCCACACATTTGACAGATGTGTGTGTATATGAGCAGAGTTACTATGTGGTATAGACTTGGACGGCTTGGTTTTAGATGGGTATAAAAAAAAAAAACAAAAGAGAGAAAACACACGTGGTGTGTGATGGTGTAGATTTAGATTTTAACAAAAAAGCTACATTTTTTTAATAATTCTAAACACTCAATATCTAAAATATATAATTTAATCTGAGACAGTTTTACGTTTATTATTAAACATATCATTTTTTATTGATAATTTCAAACCGTAAATAAGGGTGAATAAACTTTTAACATTTAAGCGCGTGACAGCAACCCGCCTTATTGAGTAAAACAACTACTTTATGAATCAGAGAATGATGTATTTGGTAATTGCTCGTTAAATATGACCGAATGTGGGAAGCTTATTCATGTATTTACTATAATCTATATACCACATATAAGACCTCTTTATATATTATTAAAGATAAAGCACAAACATCAAATTAACAAAAAAAACTATCTAAAGCATTCCAGGACTTTCAATACTCATGAAAAAAAAAACATTTAAAACGTTCCAGCGGCTTATGAGGAGTCTAGTGACATGTATATAAGAAATAATAATAAAGTATTTTCATCAACGATCAAAAAATGTTTATAGTTTATCGGCTTTATTTATACTGATTAGTTAAACAATGCTGAGTTTTCTTTCTAATTTCAAATCAACGCCATCGCTCAACAACGTTTGTAAATAAGGTCGTAAAAATTTTGTTTAAGAGGAGGCAAAAACAAATTTTAATAATAATAATTAATTTAAGATTCAAATGATATATTTGTACTTTAAAAGTACAAATCACAGTATAAATACTATTGCGATGTACAAAAGTTGCACTTTTTTAGTCGCCATTTTGTTCACCTTAACAACGTCCGCCTAAGCGAAATTGCACGATGATACTACGCCCTAGCGAATATCGATTGTTAAGCCGACTTCTACGTGAAGGGTTGTTACTTATAATAGAAATTAAAGAATAAAATTAAAAAAGAATTATGATTTGAATGTACTAAGTTTTATAAAACAAATAATCTATGGATATTATATATTATATGTATGCGATTCAATTTCGATTTCGTTTAAAAAAATATTAATACGTTTCTGTAGAATTAGTAATTATATTTAATGGATAACAAAATAAATATTTTTAAATAAAATGAGATAACTGCATTTTTAATATCACTTTTTTGATATTAATGCTACGTGTGAATCCCAAGGACGTGACAGCCCTAACAATCTTACATTGCGGCGGCGCGTGGAGCTGTAGTTGTTAACCTTATTATACCTTTATATGAAGAGCCGGATACCTGGGTTTATTTAAAGTACTTGTAAATGGAAACAATAATATGACTAGTCTTTGTCTTTTAAATTTATTTTTATTTTTTTGTTTCAAAGTAAGATTTTCATAATTATGTGGTTAACTTCTATATACATAAAACAATAATATAAAATGAACTTACAGTGTCACTTAGCTTAGTTATGTTTTGGATCATTTCATCTCTGGCTGGAGCGGCTAACTTGGCCATCAAATCTATCACAAAATTGGCATACTTCTGGAAGTCAAGGCTGTTGTTGTCGGCTTGTTGTTTAATAAAATCTGTATCTAATACTTCCTCAATCATATCCTTAATACGAGTGTGACGAGGAAGCAAGATAGAGAAAAGACCCTGGAATATAATTATGAACAACTTTGGTATTGTTTCCGTTTCATGTTTATATTTGAATGTTTTTTAGATGATTAGGTCATTTAAATGTTCTTTTAAAATCAAATATTAGCTAATTAACAAAGAAATGTACAATAATTATTTGACACTATAAATGCTGTGCGTCTCAATAAAGTATTATACGTACGTATAAAAAATGAGTCCAGGTACAATATTGTCTTCCGACACATTTTATCTCCCATTTTACATACCCCAATTAAAATATTACTCTACTCTTAATAAATATGAAATGTTTATTTAACAAAGAACCACTTTAATAAGTACTTAATGTATCCATTGATGACCTTGTATTGGAGTGGTTTTAACATTTAGCATTTAACTTTTTAATATAACAAATAATATCTTTTGAATTATATGACTCAAACTTAATTTGCTAAAAGTTTGTAAAGTAAAATAAAAGTACTTTTTTTTAGAAATACAGAATTTAAGAAATTTATACTTATGCATTTTTACTTAGCTAATGTAACGATGGGCACAAGATACAAAATCTTGGTTACTACAGTGGTTGATGCATTGATAATGTAGGAGATAATATCTCTTAGTGCCAATACAATGGATGATGGATTATCATTTACAACTATGAGTTACTTTTTTTTTTAATTCAAAAAAGCCACAATCTCTACTTTCTACGAAGCAAACACAGATATATATTTATTTTGAACAGCTTTCTTTATTATTTTTTAATTAATTTATTAAAATCTTATTAATTCTTCTACCTCATAATTATAAAAAATAGAAATTAATATTTCTAGTTATATATTTTTGTATTTATTAAATTAGCTATTATGTCATCAGGTGTTATTTGATTTGATCAGCTTTTCCAAAAATTTGAGGCATACCACAAATTCTGTATACATTATAATTTATACAGATTTTTTATACGGGGAATTCTTATTATTTATTTATTTTTAATTTACCTGCTTCACATCTTCAAGTAACACAAGGGCCTGTTTATGTTCAGGTGGATCCGAGTTTATTTGTTCTCTTAAAATATCAAAATATGCTTTGTGCATTGTTTCTTTTACTAACTTTTGATAACTGCAAGAAAGTTTTGCATTCATATATATAAGTTTGTAGTTCTAGACATAATTGTATTGAATTGAATATTTTAATAAAATCAATCAACTATTTAATATATTTATGTTATACCTATTATCGGGAGGCTCAAACGGTTCTAGCTTAAAGTCCTGATCAACAGCTATTTCATGAGCTAAAGCCATGTTCTGCATACCATGAGCTGCTTTCATAATATCTTCCAGAGTGACGAAGTTGGGTGGTGAGGCACTTGTGATTGTTGACCCTTTCACTCTGAACTGTAGTGGTTCATTTGCAAAATAGCTACGGCTACTACAATGATATAATTATTTTATTAAATAATATTGATATATATGAAATAATATGATTTGTATACCTTCCTCATATGTATATTAATTTAAAATCTGAAATGCATATGGCTTAAGGGTCAGTATCATTATGACTATTTTTATGTTATTTTAATAAGAAATATTTGAATTCTTTACTTTAGCACATCTTCAGCAAACAATTTAAGTGTCCTATGATTTGATATAAGAATGAAATTTACACAAAAGCTTAATAACCTTGATCCTGTAGACATTGGTTGCGTAGGAGTTCTGACGATTTTCTTTTCTTTGTCATCTTGGGATTCAGAAACACTGGGCTTCTCGCGGTCACTCATAATGAAATCTTAATGCACACTAATTCAAGAACTTAAGGTTAACCTTTTCAACCCATATAAGGCGGAGTACTTTAAGACCAGACGTCAAAATCTTGTATCTTGTAAAATAATCACCTTGAATCAAAATATAACCCTACTTTTAAAACAAAGTGTTGCGATGCGTATCTTGTGTTGTCTTTTTTTCTAAATATATATATTATAGACTTCATTAAGTCTTTACCACAATTGAAATGATACTTAAATTCAATATTTATAGTATATTTCCTTTTGTTTGTTGTACCAAACTGTTTTTATTCACTTGTCAATTTAGTAGCCGTCAATTTTCATTTGTCATTACTAAGCTAAATTGCCATTGTAAATCTAGTTATGTAATAATTTATTTTTTTAGTCAGTAAAAAAATAGTTTACAAAGTTTAATAGAAAGGTTTTTTAAAAATACTGAAATTGTTATTGTATGCTTTGATGTCATAAATAACAATAAACAATAGAATAAAACCACATAGAGTGAAGACAAATAATTTCAAAGATATAAAAGAAAAATCTTTTTTTTTAATTATTTGAATTATAGATATAAAATATTAAAATTATTAGAAAGCAGCGGTAGTCTAGTGTGAAGATTGTTGCACTGCAACGCAATAGTTCACCACGGCACACACCACTGACTTTTCGAAGCTATGTTCTTATTTATTTGGGTTTTTTCGCTGTCTTTGACGATGAAAGAATACACGTATAATAAGATGTACGTAAGCAAACCTCCAGGTCTGAGAGTTACCACCTTCTATCTTGGCTAGCGTGGTAGACTATTGCCTAACTTTTCTCATACTGAGAAGGGGCCCGTAGCCAGATGTGCTAAAAATTATACTATATTTGTATATTTTTACTAAACATTTATATCATTTGGCAATAATTAAGAGGAATATTACAAAATTACTTTTTTCAAAATTAGTTTGCTAATATTTATTTATTTTACTTAACTTAAAAAAAAGATCTATTAGATATACATGACGTACAAGTAGGTAGTCACACTATACATACAGTTCAGGCTCTACGTTTGGTGCTCAAAAATTCGGCGTAGGGCCAAAAGCGCTCGCACCATGTTGAATTATTGAAATAGTTGTTTTTTAAAATAATTAAGGAATTTTTATTCTATATGAAGTAATGTTAATTTGGGTAAAAAAATTCTTAATAATAATTATGTATACTTAAAGAATATATTTACATATATAACATAATTAAATCTTTCCCAATAGGTTTAAGGATTCATTTACAGCCATTTCGGTGAGTTTTAGTAGTTTTATAATTTGAATTTGATTTTTTTAGTGTGAGTTATAGTTAATTCATACAAATATCAAAATGTTCAGGCCACTATTTAAAATAAAGTACTATATTTTTTCTATTCAAATTACAATTATCAGTACTGTAGTTCAATCTACGAACTCAAAAAGTGCATTCGCCCGTCTTACGGAAAACTTGATATTAGAATTTTGACTTTCTGTTAATAGCTAAGCACAAATTAAGAAAATTGAGGCCGCTATGATCTATACTAATAACTGTTCTCCATTTTTTCAATAAGATTTAAAAACGTCAAAGTCTTTTTGTTTCTAAGAATACGAACACCTAAGTTGACCGTTTAATGAAAAAACGAGTATTGAATTGTAATAGCGCTCTTAACAGCAAACATGGTATAATTGAAGCATACATTTCTGGTAATGTCAATTAAAGTTAAAACATTAACAAAAAAAGTTTTGTAATTATTTATAGTGAAGTAATATGCGACTTTTTAAGTGGGCTAAGTAAGTAGTGCTTTTAAGTCTTGTATACATGAAAATGTTGCTGTCAAGTGTTCTGTGGTCAACACTTTCTTAGGGAAATCAGTTAAAAGTAATTGCAAAATGTTGAAAACTTATTTTTGAATAATATACTTATCAAATATAAAACAAAATGAGTATTCTACTATTTTGAGATTCGTGATTCATGGTCTCTCTTGCGAAGCGTAACCACGAATTATAAACTTATGAATATTAACATAATAATTTGTTTCAAAGCAATGACAAAACTCTTAAATAGACAACAAATCAACCTCATGGCAAATGCAGATTCGTTACGGCCCTTAAGGTCACCATTTATCTCACTCCACTCCGAAAAATCTGTACACTGCGATTTATAAACATCTTATATAGCACACCGCCATCTGTGGACTAATATTCGCAATATATGGTATTTTTTATATCTTAAAATGTATGTCTATCTGAATTAGACAAATGGTTTTGATCAAAAAAGACTAAACGGTAACTTGGAGTATTTACTACTGTTCCTTATATATATATATATATATATATATATATATATATATACTTTTTGCATTTGTAATTTTTAGCCGTTTCAAAGATTAACCCGGACAAACAGAGGTACACAAAAAAATCCTCTTTTGTGTTTGGAAACTTGCAATTAGCAGTAGGCAGATATTATAAAATCATAGACAGACACTTTAATTTTATTTATTTGTATAGACTATAAATTCCATTACTATACTTTTTGGAAGTAACCTCTCTTCTTACATTTATTGTTTCTTCTTTCTGAACATAAGATAACGTATATAATAAATGTTAAAATTTAATGAAAAAAAAAATCACATAAATTAACAAAAACGACTACACGCAATTAAACTCAGGCCCCGGCGAGATTCGAACTCGCGATCTCCTGTTTACTAGACAGGCGCTTTAACCAACTAAGCCACGGCGCCGATGGACTTCCACATCGAATATAATCTATATGTACTTTATTCAAGTTGACACTTATAAGTACGTTTGCATTGTCATATTACAGGATTAAATTGAATATAAAGTTACCACTGGTTCGGACTGTAGACGGCGAATAAGCGACTGAAAACTTAATAGAACTTACTCTTTTTGTTACTTCTCTTATGTTATTTATTGTTAAGTATGTTTGATTACTCGTAGTACCTAAATTTAATTGATTAAAAGTAGTGATTGTCTATAGAATCATCATCATCATAATTATAATCGTCATTTTAATACTACGGATTATGTTCGTATTTTAAAATTAGCAGAAAGTTAACAGATATTAAAACTCATTGAATAAACACAAACATAAAATCTTAATATAATTATATTTGTAAATAATTTTACTTTCTGCACAATTACATTCGTAACAAAAAATAAACATTTTTCAAAGCATCTATCAAAATGATTTCTGTGTAAACGAGGGTGTCCTTTATAGAAGGACGCGAACGGACAAGTCTTGTCCTCACCCACATCACGGACACAATACAGTGTTGCGTGTTGGAAAAAATCACGTCAAATCGTTGTGACAAATGAAATTGGATTTTTCTTTTTGAATGAAATTATACAAATGGCATGTTGATATATTAAATCTTTTTGAGTATATATCGTATATACATATACTATTTATTTTTCATCTATTATCATTTTTCTTGTATAAATAATATACAAATATACATTTTAATAAAATAAGGAGGACTGGCAAATGTATGTATGGCAAGGGTATGGTAAATGGTCACCATCGCCCATACACTGACGCTCAAGTCATATTAACCATTCCCTACACCGTCAATGTTATTTTCCTGCCTGCCTGGTGCCAGGCACCACTACACTGGCTCACTCATCCTTCAAATCAAAACACAACAATACTAAGTATTGCTGTTTGGCGGTAGAATATGTGATGGGTGTGTGTAAAAATATATAATATTTGATATGGTTTTTACTAATTGTATAGGGTTTTTTCCTGTCTGTAATCTTAGTAGTAAATGAGTTCAAAAAGTCTGCAAAAAAATTATCTAAAAATGCTATTAATAGATTTAGAGATACCTGTAAACGGTTACTTTAGTATAATTTATTTGTATTACGAAACAAAAATTGTCTTCTTTACTTTTTAAATTTGGACCAGGAGATTGAAACATTTTATATAATATTAAAATTAACGCGTGGTAACAATGTTGGTGGAGTGATATATAATTTTTATTATAGATTATATAATTAGATATAATAATTTTTAAAAGAAAATCATGAGATGAACACTTAGATGTCGGGATTTATAATTATTATACAATTTCGACGGCTTCTTTAGTCTTGTGGCTAATACTTGTTAATATTGCCAGTTTCCAGACTCCAGTGCCGTGCTTCAGAGAGCACCTATATCTGCTCATGTTGGATTGTCCTCCCATCGGATTATAAGAGTGAGAGATAATTTATCTATAATTTCGCGCAAAATCGCGCAAAATCTGACGGGCCGGTTGGCGTGGTTGGTAGATACTTGCCTTTCACTCCGAAAGCTGTGGGTTCGATCCCCACCAAGGACAGATATTTGTGTGCATGAACATGTCTGTTTGTCCTTAGTCTGGGTGTAATTATCTATATAAGTATGTGTTTACAAAAGAAAAGTATTATATCAGTTGTCTGGTTTCCATAGTACAAGCTCTGCTTAGTTTGGGATCAGATAGTCGTGTGTGAATAATGTCCCAGAATATTATTATTATTATTATTATTATAATTGGCTAGTATCTCTTAAAACTGCCGCAGTGGCCCAAATCAGCATTTAAGGCAGCTGTGCAGCAGTGTGATCACCCAAATAAAAGGGTTTTTTAATAGGCCATATAAATACATACAAATTGAATACTCACAAAATGTACGGTTTTAGAGATACACATATATAATATATCTATTTTATCTTGTGTTATAATATGATTATAAAAAATACAGAAAATTATATTGGTACGAAATCTAAAGATATTTGTCAATGTAGTGTATCTACTTGATGAATTATGTAGAAATAGGATGACGAAATCGATTTTGAGAAGCACGAAGGAAACAAATATGGGGACACAACAATTGTTTGGTTCGCAAGAATCTCTTCAGCAAAATATTTATTTAAAACCGTGTCTCCAACTCGTACACATTAATCGGAAACAGTGATCGCAGTCGTTAACTATATTTTTAAATAAACACACAATATGGTCCGAATATTAAAATACGCCAAAGGTCACGTTGTGCTCTTTATAATAGTCACATATTTAGCTATTCTGAAATCATATAGAAAGGTACCAATTATAAGAATCGATCGTTTTCTGCCAGATATGAGAAATATTTTACTTTGGACGAAAATACATGGTTTAGAAGGCGAAGGTCAAAAATATTTTATAGATCAAAAGTGTGCATTTATCAACTGTTATTTTACTACAAACAAAAGTCTATTCGGTGATTTGAGGTATTTCGATGTGATTTTGTTCAATTTACAAGATGTTAGTGAAGGTGCGTATAGCTTGCCTGAATTACGAAGTGCGTCTCAGAAATACATTTTTGTGGCGAACGATTCATCTGATAACTTTCCTGTGTGCAATCCAGTCTTTGATGTTTTTTTTAATTGGACTTGGACTTATAGGTAAGATCTTTTCCATTTTTTATGTTTCTTAACAGTGTTATATCCTTTTTTTGTTATTAATTTATAAAAAAAATATTTATAAGGTTTATTTTTATGTTGTGCAATTAGTATTAATATATTACAGAAATATAAATAACATAATTTAATTCTAGTTGCCTATAATGTTTAAATAAATATCAATTGTTATATATACTATATAGAAATAATAAATAGTGTTTTGTCTGCAGATTCGATTCTACAATATCATATCGTTTCATCACTATTTACAACACATACTATGAAGAACTCGGCAGCCATTTCCAATGGAACTACAACATGAAACCAATAGAACCGTCATTAAAATCTCAATTCGTAACTAAAAGTAAAGCAGCTGTGATCTTTTTAGACAAATGTAAGAGTAGAAGCAAGAGAGAAAATTTGATAAAAGATCTTCAGATTGATTTAGCGATGTATAACCTTGACGTTGATGTATTTGGTTCGTGTGGTCCAAAACAGTGTAAGAGAAAAACAATGAACCCTTGTTTCTGGAGGTTAAGAAAGACTTACTTCTTCTATCTTGCATTCGAAGACTCTTTTGATTACGATTATATAACCGATATTGTGTTGTATGCTTATAATAACAACGCAGTACCGATTGTTTATGGTGGAGCTAGGTATGAAAGGTGAGTTAATTCTTATATATAATCGTGTTGATTAAGAGTTCGCGAAGTCTCAATGACTCGGGCTAGGGTTATTATATTGAAACTGAAGCTGCAGACAAAGTTGCAATCAATGAAAATGAAAGTGACTATCATTTTGACAACCTTTTTTATTTTAATTCGTTTGTTTATCCATTATAAATTCTGTATGAGATTTGATATAGAGTTCGAAAATAATGTTTTTGTAAATTTTTGGCGAATGCATCTTATCTATGTCAGCATCACCCACGTTATTTTTATACTAAGTTTTGTTTAAATTATCAACTTACGATGATTTCTGACAATATCTGTGATTGTTACATACATCAGATGCTCTCTTTTTGATCTTTACGTATATCTATATGTTTAATATATGTAATGTTGATGTTAAGGTAACAAATAAATCCTAACTTAATTTATCACCAACTTTATTCCTTCATTCAAAAAAAACATTAATTTAACCGAAATCGATGAGCAATCATTGATAAAATCTGGTAAAATAATAGCAACCAGATCTTTAGTTAGCTTAATTTCATTTAAAGTAAAAACCATACATTAATATTAAATTTCAATAAAAGTGTATTATTTTCAGCTATCTTCCCCCAGGTTCTTATATAAACGCTCTAAACACGAGCACAATGGCTTTAGCGACTTCTATGCATGATATTATTAAGAATAAAGAGAAATATTACGATTTTTTCCGTTGGAAAAACCACTATACCATCAGCAAATCGCCCGTATTAAACGCGTGTGCCTTGTGCGAAATTTTGAACAGTCCAGCGCGTCTTGTTCAAAATGTTGTTAATTCAAAGTTCAGAGTATGGTGGAATCGTTTATATGAATCACGATGTAAAATTGATTTATTTAAATATTTATTACTGTAAAAAAAATATATGTATTAATGCCACAGATATATCTAAGATTATTATAAAATAAAGTTATGATCATTTTTATATTACCTATTTATCTTCTTAAGGCCCAACCAAATTAGCCTCAGCTTATCTACCAATGTTCTTCTACAATAAATATGTTGTGCCACTGTGGATAAGGCACAACGGAGAACTAAAAAAAAATATTTGCGAACAACATATAAGAACATTGTGTCACCAGGACTTTCTTATGCTGATTGAGATACCAGCTCTTTGTAAAGTCCTTGTATAAATATATTGAGCTTTAGGAAGATATATGTATATATATATATATATATATGTCTTTTATTGTTTTCGTATCGCCTTCATGCCTAAATATTATCTGGTAAAGAATGTTTATTATCATGTTAATTAATTAGGCCTTAAGTGTACCTTTTGTATCAACTGAATCGATTGTTTCGTATATATACTTTAAATATTTTCGTGAACATGCAATTGTTTACTTATTGGAAAACAAGTTTAACTCTAAGTGATAACATAACTCAAATAATCATATGTCATGAAATATACTTATTACCTTATCAAAATATTATTTTACAACAGTATTGCTTGTTAACATAACGGTTATATATTTAACAACTCTCAAATTTCCGTTATCAGAATCCCGTTCAATCCACAAACAAGGATTAAAAGTTTAAATTATTTGATCAGATTAACGTATGGCGTAACAACGTTTTCGCTGGACATTGTGGACATTTTGGGTCCTTTGTAATTAAACTTTAAAGCCCCGTTTGCCATTTATTGTTGTTAAATATTTACAAAACAGTCTTTGTGTATGCTTTTGATACTGTATCAATTTGATTGGTTTGTCAATTTTATTATTAATATCTTTTTGTGATACACATTTCCGCGCCGTGAATTTGTGTGGCGTTCCAGTTTGTTTTTTAAATTATATCTTCACAGATATTTATGTCCGTGTCATTATTCGAGTGTTTTTTGTGTCTCATTTCGCTCCGTCAAATAATTTTATGGAATATACACGTGAAAAATAGTGTGAAACATGTACATATATTTAAAAATACATTAATCATAATCTATTTTAATTTATACAAATATTATAAATGCAAAATTTACTCTGTTTGTCTGTTACGCTGTCACGACAAAACTATTGAACCGATTTTGATGAATTTGGTATGAAGCAATCTTAAACCTCTTTTTATAACTAAAATCTCTTCCTAATATGCGGGTGAAGCCGCGAAAAGTAGCATCATTTTATACTTTAAAAATAGTTTATATATAACATACAACAATTTATTTCATAAATAATATATAGATATATATATTTTATACGTATTTATAAAAAAATATAGACGTCTAATTTATTTTCTGAATAAATCGTTTTTTTTCGCTATGTACAGTAAATACAATGAAGGCTTTCCTGAAGGAAGCGCTTAATTACTATGCTAAGTGTGCTTTGTCCCATAAGTCTAGTTTTTGCCGGATTTCGGGGACAATCTAAATTTCTAATCATCCACGCCTTTATCGTGTAAATGCTCTAATAGTAGTTTTTGTCATCGTATCCCTAATACCTTTATCAACTGTTATATGTAAGTTATCATTTTCTTCTTCTTAATATTCTGTAAAGATTATTCTAGAATTGTAATAATTGCTACTTGTTCACTTGGTGGTGCTTTGTTTAGGCCTGTTTGGGTAGGTACCTCTGGCCTATCAAATGTTTGTGCGTATCTTGTTTTTTTCTTGTTTGTATGGTAAGTGAGCCAGTGAAGCATCAGGAATTTAACATCTTAGTTCTCAAGGTTGGTGGCGCATTGGCGATGGAATAGTAAAAATAGGGGAAGTTGAGTCTGACATATCAACGCACAGCCCAAACTGCTGGGCCTATAAAATTTACAAACAGGTTTCTTTCACACAGTAGGTTAGCACTAAGGATTGATAAACCCTAAGGTATAAAGGGGATGAAAGTTTGTTTAAACATCATTCATTTTTGAAAAATGAAGTGTTGAAATTGGTATTTAGCAACCCTGAATTATGACGCGAGCAAAACTGTGGGTGAAGCTCTAGTTATTTATACATACGTGGAAGCTTTTTTTTATTTATGTTTGTGTATCAATTATAGATTGTTTGTTTTCGAAATAAATAAAATGTTTTGATTTATGCAATATATATATTTTCCACTGTTTATCTAGTACAGTTATATTATAAAATTAAAGTATTTTTTTCGGATTCATTACTGGAAAAAAAACCGTACAAACATATAACTGTTCTATAATATAAGTGTGATGATTACTATTTAGAAAATCAGGAAGGTTATTTATGACATAATTATTTATTTTCGACCTTTAAAACCATTAATAGAACTAAGAATAGAAGAAAGAGTAATTATTTATAATTATAGAATTTTGTAATTATCTACTTATATGGTTTGATTCTTGTAATGACGTTCTCCTAACTGATTTCGGAAATTTCAAGGAAGACTAGCAAACTGCACAAGTCAAATTATAGTGCACAAGTGTGTGCGCGAACATAGGTGCACTCTCTATTCCCTCACCCTCATAATCCGATAGGACAGTACATCCGATACGACCGGAAAAAGTTCAAGCGCAGGACCAGCAGCTTCACGTGCATTCCGAGGCATAAGAGTGTACACTTCCATCTTCGATACTTTGGGCTACTACGGAGAATCTTTCGGCAGAAAAACCAATATCTTCTTATAGGAACGACCTGGGGTTCGAATTCAGGAGTTTGGGATCCGCAGTCTTATATTTAGCCACTTGACCCACGAGGCAGAATAAATTAATTCAGCACATTTTGTACGTAAATAAATCGGGTCGTTTGCTTATAAAAAGGATCAATAAAAAATTTACACTTATTTAACGAGTACAACAGCCTGAGGGCAACACAAATGGATGAGTACTTTATCTTTCAACCTTATCCATTAAAAAAAACACAATTAAAAATAATGATATGTACTGGTAGAGAAATATATAATTTTCAGTAAAAAAAGTATCTAAAACGAAAAGATTATAAAAAAAATGTTTGCCCTTGTCATTAGCTAAAAATTAAATGGATAAGTAAATATAAATAAAAAAATATTATCATATAAGAAGGGAATATCTACTACATAGTACAGAAAAAAAAGTTTTGTAATTTTCCATCTCAAAAAAAAACCACGGCTTCAAATTAAAATGTACCCTTAATATTTCCCGTCAAAGCAAAAGTATCAAACTATGTAGAGGCGAGACGTCTTGTGAAAATGTTTAATGGCACCGGCTGTTTACCTTCGAATACAGTTTCCAGAAAGTTCAGTTGGAAAATTAGTTTCCGAGACTCTTAGATACCTCTGGGTTAGACCAGATACTGCTTTATTATTCATAGATAAATTAACGATACATATTGATACATAACTTTTCTTGTTTCTAAACGTAGATTGTATTTTTAAACGTTATCTAATTGTATACTAATAACGATTCACAAATAAATTAATTCCTTTGCATGCTGTACAAGTTCTCTTTTTGAAATGTATTTAATTGTAATATCTATAAAAAAGTTACATTTACAAGACTTAGAACGAAGTTTATGGGTTTAGTTATATGTTGTAAGTCCAAAATAACTAATAAATATTTCTTATACATACAGACAAAAAAATAAAAAATATTTAATACTTTCGTTTTAAATATATGTTTACTGAATTTAACATATAATAAGTGTATTTATTTTAGTGAGACCGAACTTTATTTAAGGTAAGGTAATATAGTCCTGTTAATAAAGACATAAAAGGGGGCTTCTATTACAAAAGGTAGGAGAGTTAAAATTCGGTAGATTAATTTACTTTAGTATAATTTTAAGTTTTTAACGAAAACACTATTGATATGCGTATATTGTCAGTTTAAAATGAACGGTATCAACATCACGATTTGTTACTTTATTCAATAAATAATTCAAAATTGAAAAAGAGTATAAATTATTCATTGAAATAAATATTTTTTAATATATTTTAATCCTTTTTAATATTATAAATTCCTAAGTGTGTTTTTTTTTGTTTGTTTGTTACTCTTTCACTTCTTAATTACGCAACCGATCATCATGAAATTTAACACGTTGTCAGGGAACAGAAAAAGACATATGCATTCCTATTACCCCCTCTCCCTACTGTCACGCGATCGAAAACTAATCTCCAATTATTTTATAAATATTACCAAATGATACGTAACTAACAAAATATTAACAGAGAGAAAATAAATCAAATGAACTTATAAACTGAAGATGGCAAGGCAGCTGAGGTAAATTTTCCCAGTTTAAAATGGAATAGTCTGGAAAAAGTAATCCACTTTACCAACAGCAAGTACGTTTGCGTAGGTAAATTAGTTGCTAGTTCTGCCTGTGAAGTTAGATTGCCTTGACTTCCTTTAATTTTTGTCTACAGGCTATTTGCTTTTATTTGGTTTACGAGATGTTTGTTAGCAAATAAGTAAAATATAATATACACTACCTTATTAATAGCTAAGTTATTTTATTATATATCTAAAACCTATTATATTATTGAAATATATATTCATTGTGTTCATTGAGCCGTGATTGCCGAGTGACGATTGGACGTGAATTTTAACATAAGATTTAGGCTTCAAGCCCGCGTAAAGACTTTTCGTGTGTCAATTTGGAATAAGTTTCAAACAAAAAAATATCTATAAATGTGCCACTACTGGTCAAAGTGTTCCTCTCCTCTCCATTAGACCACCAGGTTGCTCCGTAGAAGACACTTGCAGGTAGACACGATATTTCTACATTTAAATATTAGATAAATAATAATAAGTGTACATATATCTGCTAGATATTTTGGACGAAATCATTTTTGAAAAAGAAAATAATTATAAATAAGCTTCACTTTAAGTCGGGATTGTTAATTCTAAAAAGTATGCATTTTTAACAATATAAGTGTATTACGAAGAGCATCAAGAGGATTTGGCGTCAGTGAAATAGCCAAGAGCCATGAAGGGTCAGTAAAGCACACTCATCGCTTTCGAATTGAGTTGTGGAAAAGCAAACTTACTTCACCTATATACATACATATGTATTATAGTTTAAATGCCTCGTTGAACTAGTGGCTACCTTATAAGTTTGCAGATTTGAAGTACCGGTTTCACCTACTGGCTCGGTAGACTCAAAAGTTATTCTATCACCTCGAAGTTTAGAACCTGGCGGTGTATACTCTCCCCTGCGTCAAATATCAGCTAAAACCGTGGAGCAACCCTCTTGATTTATTTCTGATCGTTTCACCATAATTTTAACTTATATACAATTGTGATAATTCTGTAGATCTGTCAGACTTTTTGAATAAATAAATGCTTTTATTATTAATACGTAATAAGAAAAATATATATAAAGAAATGTAGTAGATCACCAGCCTGAAGCGCTTTTTAAAGCTATTTGTATTACTACATTAATTTAAATTTTAGCTATGTCTGCTTAATTTATATCTTTGCTTTTTCAACAAGGAAAGTAATTACAGTCTAATAAGATTTTTTATTCGCTAAAGTTATATTAGGTTAAATGAGCCAGTGTAATTAAAATAACAGACGCAAATAAAAAGTATTTATTCAAATTATAAAATTCATTATTCAAGTTTTACAAACATTTTTATCGTTACTTGAAATTGTAAATATCTACGGTTTTCGTATTTTCTTTAGTATTTATTATCGAAATTGAGGAATTGAGGAACTTATATTAGTTCATTTTCTGTTCCATAAATCTGGTTTGGGATCTATATTTCCCATGATAATTATACAATTAATTTTTAAATTAAATTAGTCTACATTTGGACACACTGTAAATTAACGAACAAAACAGCTTAGGTACTTTTTTAAAATAAAATATTTCAACAATTCGTGTATAACTGTAGCAGTAGGATAAATAGGATAATAGAGTATATTCATAGTTGTAGTAGCATCAATATAATCGTAGTATTTTATATATTTTATTTTATATTTTATTGTTTCAGTCACCGATGTAAATGTTCTCATTCATATTTTTAATTTGGAACAAATGTATAGAACTAAGGAAGAATGCGGGTGAGATAAAACGACAAAAAAGCGATACTAATATTGATGCAGTTACCTGTAATCCAGAATTGGCTAGCCCAGTCGCCTATATGTACTTATTATATATACAATAAGTAAAAAATAAAAATAAAACATTTTAATCTAATTCCGTTTTTCTTTAACCTATAATAATCTATAAAAGAAGTCATCCGAGCTTTTAGTTTCTTTATATTCTTTATTGTATTTATATTTCAGAATGGTTTTGTCTCGGATTTAATACTTCACTGTTCAGTATTCAGCGGACGACGGTGATTTTCCAATGAACGGGCGCGTGCGAATGCAAAGACGCGATGTCTTCATTGTGGTGGCGTTATTCTGGATGGAGTCGTTTATCGAAATAAATATTTACGTAGAAATGATTTGACTTGACAAGTTACTAAATTTTCTTCTTGTTGGGCTTCTTTTTGCCAGCCCATCAGTACAACCTACTCATCACATATTCTACCGCCAAACAGTAACACTTTGTACTGTTGTGTTCTGGTTTGAAGTGTGAGTGAGATGAAACTACAGGCACAAGGGACGTAACATCATAGTTCTCGAGGTTGATAGCGCATTGGAGCTTACGGGGTCAGGTGTTCAGCTTATCATAAATTGGCCCAATTGCCAGTCCGCCTACCTATTTAAAAAAAAAACAAACCCGTTTGTAAAAATTTTCTGCACTACATACTGTTAATATACATATGTTATTTAAACACTTCAACTAAAATGTTTACATAGCTAGTTTTTGTCAGCGGCTTCGTCTGCGTGTTAGGGTTTTACGTGTTATGTATAAAAAAGTAACCTATGTACTTCCTTGAGTTCAAGCTTGCTTTATACCAAATTTAATTAAAATCGGTCCAATAGTTTAGCCATTAAAGCGTTATAGACAGAATCACTGAGTTACTTTCGCTTTTAGAATATTAATAAATATGATTTTGTTAATCAAATAACATAGAAATATATATTTAAAAAGTAAATGTTTTGGGCTTTAAGTAGAATGGTTTTTTTTTTAACTTTTAAGTAATAATATATTACATAAAATTTCTTTTTGTCTAGAATTCTCCAGCAATTCTACTCAATATTCAATCTGATTGCAATTAACACTATAAGCAAATATCTTTTGAAAGTGCAAACTATTAACAACTACGCAAGATATAGTTTAACGTGCTCTTCAAAGTACTTGCCAACCAACTCGAGCAAACAAATATTTGCATATCAAATATTTTGAATGGGAATCTAAAACACAATCCGATGACCAAATTTATCACTATTATGTTTATTAAAAAACTATTCATACCAAAATTTACTTTTTTTACATTCCTTCCAGAATAGTCCTCCCGTGTGGAGGGGAGTTCTCGCTAATGAGATTCTTTGGCTCGCGGTTTGCATTTCAGATCAGATTTGCGCTGCCTCGGAACACTGTACTACTGAACTCATTCCCTAATAATGAGATTTCAGTTGGGTGCTCACCTTTGAAGAACTTCTACATTATTCTACATCATTTGTGTGTATTTAAAACTTAGCAATATTTTTGTCAAATGATTTTACAGAAAATATTACTTTCATTTAACATATGCTTACAAAATTAATATATAGTTTGGAGTTTCCTTGATCACTACAACAGCGTTGTAAAAAAGACGCGCCAATTTAAAACCGCCATTTTGTTGGTTGTCAAAAACGTAAAGTAATTAATAAATTTTTGGCGCTATCTCTGATTTGTTAAAAGTGTGTTATTTGAATTTTTAAGAGTAATTGTGTGAGTAATTTACATTTCCAATTCCCGGTTTTTAGAAAATCTGTATATATATTGTTTGACGACGTAAGGAGAACAACTATGAAATTTGTTTTTTTATTTATTTTCTCTTTCATATAAGGTGGAAGGATAAGTAAGGCGGTTTGGCAAACGGGTCATCTGATGGTTAGCGGCACTATAATTAATAATTATTTTTGTGATATTTTCTGTACAACATGGTATATCATAAAATCATGACGATTTCAACGATCGCGTGGCGCTGGATTTCATATATTTAGTAAAAGCTATCTTTAGTAAAAAAGTTGAAATAAAAAGCGTTAATTTTATAATTATTTAGAAATAGAGAAAAATCTATAAAGAAATTTTACTAATGCTATTAACTATCTATCACTATCACATCGCAATATGGTGACAAAAAAGTAACATCTCATATCAGATGAACAAATGTATTCAAGGGGCCCATTTGAGATTCAGTCCCACGCATGTGTCATAGACAGTGGCCCTCCTGGGACGAGGTAGACGGGCAAAAACTGAATATTGGAGATATGCTCACATTATTGCCGCGCGGGCCCAAGATTTGGGACGACACGAATTCCGTATTTATTGTTAGACGAGAAAAAATTATGTTTAAAAGTAAAGTGAACAAACAAATATCATTGATTCATTAAAGAAGATAGCTCAGGAAATGGGCTATAAGCGTATATACTAAACATAGTAAGTCAGTAATGAATATTGGAACTGGTGTCTAAGAGTTTTAAAATATTATGTCCCTTGTCCCAGGAATTAGACTGACTCACTCACCAATTAAAACAGAAGACAGTTATAGAAAATATTGCTTTTCGATGGTAGAATAACTGGTACCACAGATTAACCTGCACAAAGTGATACATATTGCTGTACATATTTAGTGTTTTTTTTATTTTTTTTTGATATATTTCATACATGGAAATTAAACGAGTTTAGCATTTGCTTTTATTTATTACCATTAGCAATGTTCGAGGGAATAGACATCATAATTGACAATGCGCTTTCAACAACGGTGAATTTGTTATGCTAGTCATGTTTGTTATTACACTGGCTCAATTCAGTTTGGTTCAACGGTACAATCAAATTCGAGAGTAAATTATACGTATCCAAATAATTGTCATTAGTAAAAGCTGCACATAACATAAGGGTTATTTCTAAATAATTTCTTATGAAATATTCAAGTTTTACTAATCATTTGAAATTATATTTAAGATAATTTAAATAGTATTTCTCTATCGCGATAAAAGTAAAATCTATAACAATGGAAACTCAGTCCCAAGAGCCTAATACATAATGGATAACAGCCAGGCTAGTTTCAATAAAGGATTTTTTGCATACTCCTTACATTCTGTTATATTGTAACATCGTTTTCCTTTAAATTTATTCCCTTTTTCTATGACTTTTTAACGATATTCATAGCATAAAAGTCTAAACAGCTATTTTTTTATTCGAAACATTTTTATCGCGTTAATTTGTTTGCGCTACGTAATACATTTATGTTATGAAAGCTGAATCTTTTTATTATATTGTAGGTAGGCGGACGGGCAAATGTGCCACCTGATGTAAAGTGGTCACCACTGCCTATAGACATTGGTGATGTAGGAAGTACTGACCATACCTTAAATCGCCAATGCGCCAACAACCTTTCTTTTTTTTTTCACCTGATGGTAAGTGGTCACCAAACGCCCTTAGACATTGGCATTGTATGAAATGTTAACCATCGCTTACATCACCAATGCGCCACCAATCTTGGGAACTAAGATGTTATGTCCCTTGTGCTTGTAATTACACTGGCTCACTCACCCTTCAAACCGGAACACAAAAATACCAAGTACTGCTGTTTTGCGGTAGAATATCTGATGAGTCCTTCCAAGTAAAATTTACAATATTGTTATATAATATACTAAATATAAAACTCATTATCATATTACCTATTTCGCTACTATCCAGTGTCGATATATATCTAATTTTTAGAAGTATTTAATATAGATTTTGCTTGACACATATTTCATAGATATTGACTTTTGAAATTGAATCAACAACACCTGATACCACAACACAACAACAACCAAAGATATGTTACTTGCATTTTAACATTCACATCATTGATTGAAAAAAAAATGACTCGTGTGAATGCAGTGTTCATGTGTCAAAGTGTTGTCAAATAATGACATTAACAGATGAGAAAAAAAAGAGCGAATAATAATCTTAAAAAAAAAAAACATTTATTTTAAATTTCTATATACTCATTTATATTCTAAATTTTAAACATTGAATACATTCTGCATGATGGTGGCACAGGCAGCGACTTACATTTAAATTTGTAAATAAATAAATTTATTTTTCCAAATGATATCTTTCTCTGCAGTTGAAAAACTTAGGAGTATAGGGCAAAAACCTGTATTAAGAATATAACACCTCGTATTGACTCTACTGGTGACAGGAGCCCTCCTGGTTCATTTTCGGAATAAAGATTCAACAGGATTGAAGATAATGCTGCTAGCATTCTTGCTACCATTCCACACAGTCATGATTTGTACAGTAGCTATTTTTAATTTGCGTTAATGTTAATATTTCTTATGTAATTTTAACTTATATAATAAAGATTTATTTTAAATGCGATTGAAATAATTTATATGGATATTTATAAAAAGTAAAAGCATTTATCACTGGATCGTATACTTAACCAACGCGGATGGGTGACCACGCGAGCGTCCACGATCTATCTTCATCTCGACTCGATTCCGCGAGCGACGTGTCCATTGTTGGAACGTGATGTATTGCCTGTTCTGTGCGTTTGAAATAATCATTTGTTTTTTGATTGTTGTGCTTCGAACGTCATAATTGCTAAACAATTGTAAAAATAAATGTATATATTTTAATATATGCTTGAATTTGCATTAAAATAAATGAGCGATAATTAATTAATTTGAATGGTACAAATATAAATAATTTGTTATCGGAAAGTATAGTTAAGTGTTCCAAGTTATGCCTTACGTCTGTATGTATATGTGTAATAAGATCAGATCAATAATTATTGATGTCAGTGTTAAACATGTCTATTAAATTGTTCATCACTATAGATGACTGAAAAGATTACATATGTTTTTAGAAAAGCATGTCACCATATCGTATCGTCTGAAACAACGCTTAATGTATACGGATTGACGAATAGTCTTCGTGTAATGGGGGGATTGAGTGATCACCCTCCAATCTGACAAGTTAGTTCATGTGATGGATGGTATACGTCGCTGAGCGGTAATACGTGGCCGATTCATTATTGATTGACTTTTTGTATGGATGTATTATTATATACTGTTAATTATGGTATAAATAGTGTAAGCATAGTATTAAACGTGTTCTATGTATCTAATAGTAAAGTTATTTGACTACCTCGTTGGTCTAGTGGCTTGATGTAAGGCTGCAGACCCGGAGGTCCTGGGTTCAATTCCCAGGTCGAGCCAAAATAAAAGTTATTTCTGTCAGAAAATTATCAGTAGCAGCTCGGAGTCTGGAAGTTGGAAGTGTGTACACTCCTGTGCCTCGTACGCACGTAAAGTCGTTGGTCCTGCGTTTGAACTCTTTCCGGTCTTGTCGGATTGGTGTCCCATCGGATTATGAGAGTAAGGGAATAGAGAGTGCACCTGTGTTTGCGCACACACATGTGCAATATAATATCTCCTGTGCAGTTGGATTATCTCTCTTGAGATTGGCCACCGTGGCCGAAATCGGTCTGGAGGACATTATTAGTAAAGTTATAATGTATGACGGTATAAGTTTCACTAACAATTAGTTGTTGTGTTTTTTCTCAAGTTTTTCTTATAGATTTAATTAAGACTTATTTATTGCAATCAAAATGTCAGTAGTATATCCAAATCTAGTTCCGTATATTTTTAATGGGCTAATGGCCTAATCGGTGTGACGACATCATCTATCATAAGATTTATAAAATAACCTTTGTCTAATATTTAATGAACAATTTGATTTAAAACTTTTTCAAAGATAGAACGGAATTGCGTTCATCATTTTTGAAAAGAGAAACGGATTCCATTATTCATGGTAAATTTATTAAAAAAATATTACAACAAATGCTTAAAAGCTTAAAAATGCGTTCCTTTAAAAGGAATTTTTAATTATTGAATAACTGAAACTACGCTTCGCAATATCGAATATTTTTGAATAGAAAAGGAATCTTTGAATGTCTATCAACTAGAATTATAAAGTTAGAAATATTTTTATATCTTTTAAACTATTATGATCCTTGTTTAATAATAATAATTTTTATTTTAGAGAAATATAAAGTAAAAAATTGAAAAATACTGGCCCTGATTGAAGCATCATGTAGGTAAAACTACACTATATTATTTTGAAACTATTCTCGGTAACGATGTGATGTGTGGCACGCTAATACTTTACTTAAAGAATTTCAAAGCACTCAGAGCATCCCCTCGGGAACTCAGTATTAGAATCACTTGTGCGGAACCTTAATGTTGCAGTAGAAATATTATAATATCATTTGAACAACGTCAGCCTTACGTCAGGACTGTGCTGCGCGACGCGTCAAAGTGCAAATATGTTTGCGCAAACTTTTGTACACTGTCACACATCTTCTGTCAATTTTAGTCTTAACGGCCTTTTGTTTATTTGAAATATTAAACAAATAAAAGCCGTTTGTTAAAAATCTGCGGATAAACAGATGTTATTAATTAATTAACTGTATTCTGGGAATTCATTGGTGAATTTTAAATATTTGAAGCGATTTTGGATATTATGTGTTAAGAAAAAGAAACAATAACAAAAATATCAAAAAACTAACATCATATTTAAAGTAAACAAAAAAATAATATAATCAGAATGGTGTGAAATAGTTTCGCGTTGTTTACAAAGAGAATCCGACTCAATTTTTACCTGTTTGACATACAACACCGGTACATTCCTTACGTAAATGGAGCTCAATTTGTTCATATCCTTGCTTGAAGGTATGCAATAACGCTATCGTTATGCCAGCTACACTGCTATAGTATTGCCATGTTATAATTTTCCCACATAGTTGCCCTGCGTTATTGGAAACTATTAAAATGTTTTTGTTATTATATATTGAATCACGTAACTTAGACGTTTGGAAGTTTTATCGTTTGCGATGTGTATGGTTTATATTTTAATTTTTTTTAGATTTAATACAATTTCATTTTAAGAATATTGCTTTTATTTGTTATCGGCATTAAGTGCAATTAATTACTGATTGTTTTAAAATAAACCTATATGATGTAAAAAAAAAACAAAAAAGAAAACGAATGTTTACCAAAAGAAGCTAATGTTTGTTAGAAAACAAAGCTTTCTTATTTCATAATATATAATAACATATAATATTATAATCCAATTAGTATTTAGCCAAGCGTTCTATCTATCTATCCGTTCATACGATGTGCTAATACGATGTGTATTCGCACACAATTTCGAATATATATATATATATATATATATATTATGTATATGCCATACTTATCGTTTATTTGTTCCCTTGTCCTTAAATTAAACTACAATACCATAAGCTCTTCTAATTGTGTGTATAGTAAATTTATAATAATAACAATATTAATAAACAATATTAACTTAAGCATGGTCTACCACATTAAGTATGCTAACAGTACGGTTAGCAATTTTTCCTCATAAAACATAAATTCTGGTATAAGTTTGAATGATCTTACTGTACTTTGATCTAATTTTATCGTCAAACTTTTGCTATGATCGCGTACTCATTTCGGCGCTCAGAAGAAATTTGATTATAAAAAGGTAAATAAATCTTAGTTCATTTCTTAAGCCTTCTGAAGTCCGTCATCTATATTTATTTGTTGTTGTTGTTTGTCTATATATGGAGGGAATTGTTTAGTTTTATTGATTTTCAGGAGATATATTGGTATATGTAATTTGTAGTTGCAATAGTTACATATATAGTACATGTTTGACAAATATTATATTGTGTTTTTTAAATAAAAATGTATTTAAAGTTTTTCTTCATTAAGTAACATTATAATTATTTTCTAACTTAATAGCCTATATTGTGGTATTCTTTATGTTAACTTCGATTGTATTTATTAGAATTTGTTGTAAAAAAGATTTTATTAAATTTTACATTAATTTACGTGTGGTGACGGCGACGAATATCACCACCCCATCTCATCCTGTGGGGGGCGTAGAAGTCGACCCGAGGGAATATACACCAGAGTACGGGCAGCAGCGTCTCTCTGAGTACTATGACTAACTTACTGCGATCGCCAACCCGTCTGCCAAGCGTGGCGATTATGGCATATCCCCTCAATGATTCGCGCAACTAAACCACGGCCCCTAGTCCCTGGCAGCCCTGCTATTCCTAGCCTTGGTAACAGCTGTGGTAAAGGCGGGTCAGGGGGTGCTAAGAATCCCTGGCAGATTTCGTGTTACCAACACCGACGACCTCTGGCCCTGGCAACATATAACACGCGTACACTGCGGACCGACGATCATCGAACTGGAGGAAAAACTGAGTAGGTTAAACTGGGATATCGTCGGATTATCCGAAGTCCGAAGACAGGGGGAGGATACGATGGTCCTGAAATCCGGTAACCTACTCTATTTCCGAGAGGGCGATCAACTGTCTCAAGGTGGTGTCGGGTTCATAGTCCACAAGTCCCTCGTTAACAATGTTGTGAAAATCGAGAGCGTGTCGACTAGGGTGGCGTACCTTCTACTCAGAATCACCAAGCGGTATTCTTTGAAGGTCTTACAGGTATACGCGCCGATTTCGACACACTCCGACGATGAGGTAGAGGTCATGTATGAGGATTTATCTAAAGCCATACATACCAATAAGACTAATTTCACTGTTGTAATGGGGGACTTTAACGCGAAGCTGGGCAAACGATTCGGTGATGAGTTAAAGGTGGGACCACATGGAATTGGAGACCGCAACCCTCGGGGCCAGATGTTGGCCGACTTTATGGAGAAGGAAGGAAGAAGCCAGGTCAATGTAAATGGACCTGGGTGAGCCCTGATGGGAAAACCAAGAATGAGATAGATTTCATCTTGTCGACAAGAAGACAAATATTGCAGTCAAAACCGGGAGCGATCACAGACTATTAAGAGGCTCATTAAATATCAATGTTAAACTCCAGAGGTCAAAGATGTTTTCAAGCTTCGGGACGGGAACGGACTTGGCATCAATATCAACGGCGAGTACATCACTCATCTTCAATTTGCCGATGACATTGTAATTATGGCTGAGACCTTGGAAGACCTCGGCACTATGTTCGATGACCCTGCTGAGGTTTCCCAACAAGTGGGTCTAAAAATGAACATGGACAAGACGAAAATTATGTCGAACATCCATGTTGCACCCACTCAAGTCAGGGATGGAAATTCTGCACTCGAAGTTGTAGCCAACTATGTCTACCTAGGTCAGACCATCCAACTAGGTAGGTCCAACTTCGAGAAATAGGTCAATCGTCGAATTCAATTCGGCTGGGCAGCGTTCGGGAAGCTACACGATATGTTCTCATCCCAAATACCGCAGTGTCTCAAGTCGAAAGTCTTCGACCAGTGTGTGTTGCCAGTGATGACTTATGGATCAGAGACGTAGTCACTCACAATGGGCCTCATAAGAAGGCTCAAGGTCACTCAAAGGGCAATGGCCTCTCCATTGCCCTTTCTATGCTCGGAGTTTCTCTGCGAGATCGAATCAGAAATGATGAAATCCGCAGGCGAACCATACTAACCAACATAGCCCGAAGAATTGCTAAATTGAAGTGGCAATGTGTCCACATTGCTCGCAGAACCGACGGCCGCTGGGGCAGAAAGGTTCTCGAGTGGCGACCACGAACCGGAAGACGCAGCGTGGGCAGGCCCCCTACAAGGTGGACCGACGACTTAGAACGAGTCGCGGGAAGCCGTTGGATGCGGGCAGCGCAAGATCGGCCAACGTGGAAATCCTTGGGGGAGGCCGTTGTCCAGCAGTGGACGTCTTTCGGCTGATATGATGATGATGATGATTACATCAAACATCAATATCATATTTATAACACGTCAATTATTCTTCTAAATATCTAATATATCCGTATAATAAAGTTAGAATAACACAAACTTTATAATGTATTATTTTATTTAGATATTGGGGATAATGGATTTCCTAATAGGTACAAGAAAGTCGGTTATAACAACACTTGATAAAGAACAAATAGCCACTTCATAGCATGAATCAGGAGATTCAGTCTGTTAATAGCTTTTGTTCGATGCGATACAAACCTCAACTACTGTCCGTTTGATCTTTGATGGAATTACTTCGAGAATGTCTGCATAAAGTCCAAGCTATTTCTAACTTTGACGTCACAAACTAGCCCTTAAAATTGCTTATATGTGATTCTAAATTTGAAACTGGGCGCTATCGATAATATTACCATGTATTGGTTATATATTTGAGCCTTTGGTCATGGTTTTGTTCAAAATAAATCGCTCTTAAAATGAGTGTACAATATTATTATGTACTTTTTCTTAGTTCATATTTTACAACTATCAAATATATAACATAAAATAGCTCATAAATGTAAAATTGATAAAAATACATCTACTAAAAAGGTCGATCTAGTACAGAATACCACATGTCCCAAGCCTATAGATGCATCATGAAAAATGGTCAAATAATAATAATTTTATTTAGTTTACAAAATAACAAGTAACATTTTTTGTGATCAATTAGATAATGCGAAAACTGGTACTTGCAATAGGAAAACCTGTTCAACAAGACATAGGGCCTCCACTCCTATTACATGAACATTGATATGTTATTTCATTTCAACTAGTCATCTAATTAAATTTCTCAAAAACCATAAAAAAAAACAAAAAGTAAATGTATAAAACTGAGAAATATGAAATAATAAAATAATAAATCGTAATAATTAAAACAGAACAAATAGTGTATTATGTCCGATAATAATGAATTTCTACAATACTAAATATTCCAAAAGGCTTTCAGAACATTTGTATAAATTCCCTTGTATATATTATAATATTACAAAGATTGCATATATTCGAAATTAATACCGGTTTTGTTAATCCGAGACGGCAGTTATCACATTTATATCTGAATCGAAGATTGTGGGTACTAACCTATTCCAAAGGGTCACTGCTGCCCATAGACATGGACACTGCAAGAAATATGAGTAATCCCTTACTGTCGATGTTGTTTTCTGCCGGTAGAATGTATGGTATCTGTATTAAAATTGACTTTATAAGGTTTGTTTCACACATACTAAACAGGTAAATAAAATCTTGTAAAAATTCAAGCACAAGCAATCTGAAAGCACGAATCTCGCTCTATAATTTATACGGGCGATACGAAAACTCAAAACAGATGCTGTCGCTGTGTACTTGTAAACAGTTCGCAAAGTTTAGAGGTTTTGACATGGAAATAGAGTCGTCCGTCCCGATGCAAATTACTGAATAATCCGCTTATTGAAATGCCATGACAATGAGAGTCTGTTGTTGATATCTGCGCTCACGTCCGCCGTGTAACGATACCGCTTCGAATTTTATATCTCTAAGTTAGCGGAAGCAATAATAAATTTTAATTTTTAATAGAAATGTTAATAGAAATTTTTAAGAACAGGATGTTGAATGTATATATTTTATCGAATTAAACAGTTGGCATAGTAATATTCTTATATACTGGGACACTGGAGTTTTAGTCAAGTTTTTAATTTATCCAGTTTCGTGAGTCTGTGAAAGTAGCTATGTTCTTTAATTTTTTTTTGTTTAATTTTCGGATTCCCGAACAGAGGCTAAATTCGGAAAGGATTTTAATATGAGATGAAACACTTTGTCTTAATAGTGAAGCTCTAAAGTCAGCCAAATCCTATCGAGTTAAGTTTTCAGAGCGATTTTAAAAAATAAAAAGCCAGGAGATTTCCCAAAGTTTTGCGGGGGATTTTCAGTCGGTGCCTAACTTCTATCCTGAGAGAGGCTTAGCGGGAAAGTTTGAGAACGTTTTGAAAACTGAACTTTATTCAATACGTAGACCGTTTTCAGCTAGACTGTTAGATGCTCGCATGTCTAATACAGTTCGAGATCAAAAGTTTTTAAATATTGACCATGTTCTTTTTTTAATATACTATATATTCCATTTTTCTGCATATTTAATTTTTATAACTTTCTTATTGACGATTACTTCGAATAACATTAATAAATAATAATGAATAATCTTCAGTCATTCCATTATCAATCAAAATGTTCATCAAAAGCAAAACTAACTCTTTCACAAAATAATTTCACAATTTCAATAGGTTTTTACGTGTCTGTCTTCAAAAGGGGTTGACATATAGTTCCACAACCACAGTAAAAACATCGAAAAAAGAATCGTCCCTTTCAAAATCTTTTTCAACTTTTTTCGTCTCGTTCTGAGTCTGTTCTGTGACAGACGTTATCTGCCCCATTCCGTTTTATTGGCGAACGGAACGTGTCATATTGCATTGAAGTTACTGTTCACTAAATTTAAGGAAGAGTGTCTCTATTCACAAACGCTGACAAAACATATACCTATATATATATTTTAAATATATAATAACTATTGGTTAAAATATTTAAAATATTTTTATAAATATTAGTTTAGTGTATATTGATAACAGATAAGGAATTAAAATCGATTCACTTTTTTATTTGAAATATTTATTATATATTGGGTAAGTAAATTACTTATAATTGGTCTTGGTTTTTGTTTGATTAGATCTATGTTGCTAATTACAAATGTATATAATATATATAGTCTGGTGTTGTTAATGTCTGTTGTCTACTTGTCTTGCTTATGTTTACATAATATTGTTTTACGCTATTGTAGTTTAGCTTTACTAATTGACGCTAATGTCAAACACATCGTAATTCATATTTCATTAAACAATTTGTAAGCACCACTAGTTTAAAAATATCTAGATTCAGATTTAAATCGTGAACGACGAACCATCTCCATTGATTTTTTCGATTGATTGATTTAATTTTTTTTGTTTATAAATTTGTGTTTTTAATTTATCTCGTGCTTGACGGTGAAGGAAAAGATCGTGAGGGCACCTGCATGTGTCCGATTTTATTGAAATTCTGCCACATGTGTATATAGAGGACGCCTTGGCCCAGCAGTGGGTTATTAACAGGCTGTTACTGTTACTGATTCAATTTATGATATCACGAGTCAACCATTTTAGGTTATAGATACATATATACATATATAGAAAAGATAAACTATCGAAAACCGTTTCTATGAATTTAACAAATAGAAGCCATGATTATAAGTGAACAGGCTAGCTATAATGATTCTAAGGATACATCCTAGTGTCAAACATACAAATAATCAGACGGAGCAATAAAAGTAATAAAAAGATCCACTCTATGTTTTTTTCAAAATTTAATAGATTTTGATATATCGATATATGATCGACCTGCTTCATATTTTTACCCTACGTGACAGTGACGACATTCTGTTATTGTTAGCACAATAGCCGTTACACAGGATTAGTGTTAGTATATATTATATTGGTATTAGTAACTGCCTCGTTGGTCTAGTGTCTAGATATAAGGCCGCTGTCCTGGAGGTCCTGGGTTCAATTCCCAGGTCGGACCCATAAATAGTTATTGGGTTTTTCTGTTAGAAAATTCTCAGTAGCAGCCCGTGGTGTGGAAGTTAAAAGTACGTACACTCCCGTGCCTAGGAAAGCACGTAAAGCAATTGGTCCTGCGCCTGAACTCTTTCCGGTCGGATTGCCGTGATCGCATTATGAGATAGCTCTCATGTGTTTGCGCACTTGTGCACTATAATATCTCCTGCGCAGTTAGCTAATCTCTGTTGAGATTGGTCGTCGTGGTTGAAATCGGTCTTATTGGTAATAGCAAATCGACTAAGCCGCAGGAGATTAAAATCACAAATACCACGATTTCGTCTTTTGCCGTCCTGCGACAGGATGCATGCGGCGGGTGACTAAAATCGACCGTAAAAATGTGTAACCGGTTTTCCCAATATTTTCGAAAATGACTTATTCGCTTGCAGTATGTGTAACAGTATAATAGTTGTGCTTTATGAGACGATTTCCTACGCGACTTGCCGCACGGTCTATATAACGTCAAATGGCTTCGTTTAATCCAACACGACAATTCAATTATTGAATTAATCATTTTGTAAAAAATATATAGTAAAGTTGGGGATTTATATTAAGTTATATATGTTGTAAAAATATCATTCCTAACATTTTTCTCGATCGAAAATAATCACAATGATACCTCGAAATTTTATATAAAAACCGTATTCAATTAATACTTCACCGTATACCGTATTCAATTAATACCATATAATTGTAAGTCCACTCTTTGGTACAGAATTCTTAGAATCTGTCTATTAATAATTGTTAATGAAATTTGTTTTTATGTACTGTCAGTTCATGTAATGTCAACTCGAATATTTTTGTAATGTGTTTCCTTTAGACCTTCGTGTGCTGCTATCTGGTGGTGGTATACTGGTGGTAGGGCTTTGTGCAAGCTCGTCTGGGTAGGTACCACCCACTCATCAGATATTCTACCGCAAAACAGCAATACTTGATATTGTTGTGTTCCGGTTTGAAGGGTGAGTGAGCCAGTGTAATTACAGGCACAAGGGACATAAAATCTTAGTTCCCAAGGTTGGTGGCGCATTGGATATGTAAGCGATGGTTGACATTTCTTACAATGCCAATGTCTAAGAGCGTTGGTGACCACTTACCATCAGGTGGCCCATATGCTCGTCCACCTTCCTATTCTATAAAAAAAAAAAAAAAATATCTGGTCATTCCGCTTTTGTTGCGAACGAAAAGCGAAACTTGTCATTTTCTATTGAATTTATGTTCTTGCTCAGTGAAATCTCTCGTTCAATCTGATTTATTTCAAGTTTTCAGTGTTAAATATTCTTACAAATGAAATATTTTATATGAAAATATACAAAAAAGCCTAACTTGTAACTGTTTTTTGCAGTTGCTAGATAATGCACTTTCTGTGAAATACAAAAATATAGGTAATTATTAAAAAATATTTACAATCTAGTTTCTATTTAATCGATTTATTAAATACTTATCTGACTGAATCTTACTGAATCGTATTGTAACGAGAACCAGAAATGTACAAAAAATAAGGATAATCAGTTACGTGCGTATAATTTAAATAAAACCTCTTTATTAACTTTTAAAAATACTTGTGATATAAAAAAGAAAAAGTTAATTTGATATTAATACCACTAAATTATTTCTATTAATTTATAAGACAGCATATCTTCACACTCAATACGGTCAAACGATCATGTTTGCGAGTACTGTTAGGCAATTACAATAATTCAAGGGACAACGCCTGACCTATCTCTCTGAATCCATTAGCTATTACTCTTACAGGGTTGTCAGCGAAAGGCATAAACTATTTTGATGAAGTCATATTTTGTTATTAATGAACTGTATAATTTAATTTGGAATATGATTATCGTTTGTTAGAAAAAGCGTAGTAGTAGAAATAACCTGTTAATGTCCCACTGCTGGGCTAAGGCCTCCTCTCCCTTTTGAGGAGAAGGTTTGGAGCTTTTTCCACCACGCTGCTCCACTGCGGTTTGGTAGAATACACATATGGCAGAATTTCAATTAAATTTGACACATGCAGGTTTCCTCACGTTGTTTTCCTTCACCGTCAAGCACGAGATGAATTATAAACACAAATTAAGCATATAAAAATTCAGTGGTGCTTGGCCGGTTGAACCCACGATCATTGGTTAAGATTCACGCGTTTTAAGCACTAGGCCATCTCGGCTCGGCGGAAAAAGCATTATATTACATAACTTCTTTAAAATCAGAACTATGACACGTAAAACAGAACAATTAAAATGTTCCACCTTCGCGTTACAATTTATTTTTATGTAATAGTGAAAACCTATAAATATCCCACTACTGGACAGAGAATTGACGTGAGAAAATGTTTGGAGCTTAATCCGCCACGCTGCTACAATACGGATTGTTAGATATATGTGTAGTAGAAATCCGCAGGCAGAAATACATGTAGGATTCCTCAGGATGTTTGCCTTGATCTCCGAGCATGAGATAAATTATAAACATAAATTAATACATGCAAAACTCAATGGTTACTCGGGTTTGAACCCTTAGTCTCGTTCCGTGATTCACGTGTTCTAGCCAATGGGACATCTCAAGATTTTTTTGTATTTAACTTTAATTATTTAAGGATTTAAAACGTTTAGTTTGGAGTAGGTGGCAACCCTATCTGGTTGTGATTCAAACGTCCTTTATGGTGACGAATGTTTGTCGCGGCATAGTTCTCTATTGATTGTTTGTGCGAACATATCACATTGGGCATTTATCACCATACAGCTTTCAACAAGACTTACAACAACAATTATATTATACATTTAAATCACTTATGCTAAATAGAAAGTGTAATATAAAAAAATTTAAGCGCCTTTAATTTCCTATTATATTATATGACGATCGACTGCCTCGTTGGTCTAGTGGCTTGATGTCCTGGTCCTGCTCCTGGAACCGGAGGTCCTGGGTTCAATTTCCAGGCCATGCCAGTAAAAAGTTATTGGGTTTTCTGTCAGAAAATTCTCAGTAGCAGTCCGGAGTCTGGAAGTTGGAAGAGTGTTCACTCCTGTGCCTCGAAAAGCACGTAAAGCCGTTGGTCCTGCGCCTGAACTCTTTCCGGTCGTATCGGATTGCCGTCCCATCGGATTATGAGAGTTAGGCAATAGAGGTGCACCTGTGTTTGCACACACACTTGTGCACTATAATATCTCCTGTGTAGTTGGCTAATCTCTATTGAGATTGGCCGCCGTGGCCGAAATCGGTCTGGAGGACCTTATATATCTTTCGAATGGGTTTAGAGTCATACATATAAAATCATGACAGCTGAAAGATATGGCTTATTTGGACATTGGTCATATTATATAATATCCGTAATTATCATATTTTTTTTTACCTTCACAAACATTCGCGTCCGTGTGTTTTTGTGTATTATTTTATACATAGTGTCTTATTCTGTTATTTTAAAATTGATAGCTAAATAGCATTCAGATAATTTTATCGAACTTAAGATTTGTTATATGTTCATTATACATTAAAATAGAAGAGTTGGCTCGAGACTTCTTGACGGCTCAATAAATATTTGTAGTATAATTTAAGCAAATAAAAAGTTAGTACATTCAGACGTTGCCAATTGCCATCTGAAGATCGTTTAATACGGAAATACTTTTTCCGATAAAAATGTAATACTATATATACTCTCCCGACCGATTTCGGCCACGGCGACCGCTTCAACTCCCTGCATGGTATCGTTCATGTGCTCGCATGTGGCTTATGTAGCCAATCTTCTTACTGATCATTCTCGCGCATAGCGGGCATGTGAGCACTCCATTGATATAATTGTAGTTGATTGCCGAGGGTGGTCGGGCTTTCAACTGGTCGCGTCTGGCATCAAGCTCAGCGATGCGACTCACTTCAGTCCCGTCATTGTTCCCTGTTGGCGGCCTGCTGCTCCCACTGCGCGGTTTTTGTATTGCACCTTTTCATGTGCCGCTTAAGCACATCTTTGTATCTAAGGAGTTGTCCGCCATGCTTACGCTTGCCTTCCTTAAGTTCGCCATAAAAGATGCGCTTAGCGACACGCTGATCCGCCATCCTTGATACGTGACCACACCAACGAAGTTGTCGCCGCATAAGGTAAGCTTCAATGCCACCTACATTAGCTCTTCGCAGCACTTCTGAATTCCTCACAAGATTTTGCGTAGACATTTAAGGTGGAAGCGGTTTAATGTGCGAATATGATGTCGGTACACGGTCCAGGTTTCGGCAGAGTATAGAATATTAGGAAGCACGACCGCCATATATACAGAAATTTTGGTAGCCAGTTTTAGGTCATGTGAGCGGAAGACTTTGGTATTCAGTTTGCCGAATGCCGCGGCTGCAGCACCGATCCTGCTGTTGATTTCGGCATCTAATTCGCACTTGAATGTAACAGTTCTCCCCAAGTAACGAAACTGATCGACCTGCTTTAGTACGTCATCTCCAAGTTTGATGACCAGTGTTTCACGGCCGTGGATATCCAAAGACATTACTTCTGTCTTTTTGACACTGATCTTTCGGCCAAACTTGCGGCAGGACACATGAAACTCGGACATGAGCTTTTGCAGGCCGTCTGGGGATTCTGCCACAAAACATAAGTCATCCGCATATGTGATCTCAGATTTATGGGGGTACATGTGAATGTACCCCGGTCATATCGGAAGCCAAACTGGGTTTCAGGCAGAATCTTTTCCGAAAGTTCTGTAAGGCGGTTTGAAAGAATTTTGGCGAGGACTTTTCCGGGGACCGATAATAGTGAAATAACGCGGAAGGAGTTGCAGTCAGAACGGTCCCCCTTTCCCTTATACAGTGCCTTGATGATAGATACTTTGAACGTATCAGGGACTTGTTCTTTTTCCCAAATATGGGTAAAAAGTTCCCATAGATCTGAATGCAACTTATCACCAACGTATTTGAGTAGTTCTCCTGGTATAAAGTCTATGCCAACCGCGGAAGTTAAAGTGTTCTGCCCAACGCCTGAGTACTTCCTCCCTACTTTTAAGAAGCCCATTGCCAGATGCTGGACGAAGTGGCACTTTTCTCAAGCGGGATGTACCGAGAAACTTTCGAACCTCACTGTAGAACTCTCCTAGCTTATTAGTGTCAGCAAGCCACTGCACTTGACGCGCTTTGTCCCGCCACCACTTGTCCTTAATCTCTCGAGATAGCTTTCGCAGCTCCACGTCACCTTGCTTGATCCCCAATACGCCTTGGCCTGGCTGTGTTCTGCTACGCACTTGTTTACAAGTGCGTCTTTTAAGACGCCGATGCTTGTCAATTGCCTTAGTAAGGACTCCGTTATTCTCATCATACCAGTCCTCGTTCTTGCGGACTTTTAGACCCATAGTAGCAGTGGCAGTATCCAATATTTGAGAAGACAGGGAACCCCAATCAGCTTCAACATCACCGGTTCTTTCATTTGATATAAGTGCGCTGGTCAAGCCTTCAGCATATTTCTTCCTAGTTTCGAAATCTTGTAGCCTCTCGACATCCAAAGATGCAGGTTTCGCTCTTTCGGATCTTCGGGAACGAAGAAGACGGAGATTTAGCTCAGCGACTACAAGCCGGTGGTCGGTCCAACAGTAGGCACCGCGCATGACGTGGGTGATTTGGACTTCGGAGATATCTTTTTGGCGCACGATAGCGTAATCAATCAAATGCCAGTGTTTGGATGTTGGATGCATCCATGTAGTTTTGTGCTTGGCTGGAAGTCTGAACATTGTGTTCGTGATCGCTAGGTTTAATTGTGCACATAAGCTGAGCAGCAGTTGACCGTTGATGTTCATATTGCCAACTCCGTGTCTTCCCAAGACTTTAGGCCAGGCGTCGTAATCCCGTCCAACATGCATTGAAATCCCCCAAGACCAGTATCCTCTCTTTGGGGCGTATGCTTTCGATGCACTGGGTCAAATCGTCGTAAAACTTACCCTTTATGATATCAGATTTATCCAGCGTTGGAGCATAGACACTGATGACATTCAGGTAGTTGTCATATTCAAGATGGAGGCGCAGTGTGGTGATGCGGTCCGAGATGTGCACTGGACACTCTTGTAATTGATTAATGAGCTGGTTCTTAACTGCAAATCCTACGCCCGACCTTCGCGGTTCCGAGGTAGCAAGTCCCTTCCAAAAGAAGGTATACCCGCCAACATGTTCTACCAGCTCCCCTTCTTCGGCTAGATGTGTTTAGCTGAGTCCACATCCACATTGTAGCGTCGAAGTTCTCGAGCTAAGACGGCAGTTTTCCGTTCCGGGCAAGCATTGTCATCACGGTCAATGAGTGTTCGCACGTTCCACGCGCCGAATGTTAGTGTAGGTGTTTTTATTTTTTGTTTTCTGTAACGTCGACCACGAAATTGAATGATGCGAAGGTAGCCGTGGTTACTACCCTCAAAAAAAATGACTGGAAAGAGCTTTTGTTTAGGGCACCTTTTCTAGCCCACTCCCCAGCTGAGCGGGGAATAATAATGCCTCTCTAAATAGGGCTGCTTTGTCACTCCAGGTGCTGCCGGGTTTACTCTGTCTCCCCTATGCAGAGCAAAAGCGACCACGGTGTTACACACCCCCAGAGCCGCCCATGTGCAGGCTTCAGACAAAGCCCGGATTGCATCAAACTGGACCTCTCTACCTTGACCCATCACCACAGGACTTTATCGATATCAGAGTCCATATACGGAAGCAGTCAGTTACGCAGGAGATATTTCAGTGCACAAGTGTACGGGCAAAACGCAGGTGCACAACCTCGTCGTCCCCTTCCTTGATCCAGTGGAACGGGAAACCGCTACGACTGGAGGAAGGATTCGATGATGTGTCTGGCCGACAGTATCTGTGCGCCTTCTGCTGTCGCCCTAGGCCGTTCACCTTGCCTAGCTACCTCGCCAGTTCCATCAAGCCCGATTGCATATTTGCGTTAGGCTGCCTTCCCCGCCGAGGTAAACTTTATGCATTAAACGGGAAGGATCCGCTTGTAGGTCCACCATACTGGCAAACCACAAATAAATATTCCTAAAGCGCCAATATATATGGGCTGTGGTGATCACTTCTCATCAACCAGCATTTTCCGTCTACCAATTTTATAAAAAAAAACTATCGTTAACAATACGTATTTATATAACAGTATTTATCTTATTATTTTTGTTTAAAATCTTTATAAATGTAATATAAAATAATAATTCTACTTACAATCACTCTTGGGTGGCTTAAAGGAATCTCTTGTTGAGCTTTTCTTTGTAACACGGCCAAAAAATGTTTCTAAAATAATTTTGTATCATGAATAATAATAATATTAGTATACGCCTAATTATTTCTTTATGTAATTACAAGGTTTAAATCTTTTAATACATTATGCCTTACTCTTGCTTATTGATTGTGAAAAATTCCGGATCGAAAAGAAATACCTACGAAAAGAACCGGCAAAAGAAACAACGCTCATTCAATTCAGTGTTTATATTATTTTTTCTCATTGATATTTTAGTTTACAATACACGAATAATTTTTACTTACAATGGCTTGAAGGCGTAGTTTTATTTATTAATGTGTCATTAAATAAAAATTCGTTAGTTTTATAGTAAACATTAGTCTGCAAGTGTTCCCAAAATCCGGTATCCTGTTTTAAAAGGGTACCCCGATAATTTTATACATACATTTATCTAGATTGTATACGTACTTGATACATTTAATCTTATATATATTCATATTCATATTCAAGTATAGTTAATCGAATTAAGTGTGGCAGTGATTCAACAAATACGCAAAGTACCACGGAAATCACTTAGCATATGACAAATAGTGCTAGAGTGACACGCTTTTAGGAAACATATTCATACTCTTTGAAAAATGGAATGTGAATGTTATAAGAAAATTGTATTTTTAATATTACCGTGATGCGAATTTGTTTCGACATATTGTTCGGCTTTTAGACGTGTGTTTGATGTTTATTTTGTAATTCAATTATTGTTAGTGCATTGAATGATGGAGATCGATCTTCTGTCAGAACGATTGAAGTAAAAAAATGCGGTTGTTATTATAAGACCAAAAAAACATTATCCTGATATTATTATTTATCTATGCTCTCTTAAAGTTTTTATATAAAATGACGTGATGTTTTTCAATAAGAATTATAATATAAAAAAAATATCTATTCTAATTTTTTTAAAGCTGTGTGATATATAAAAAAGCCGAGATGGCCCAGTGGTTAGAACGCGTGAATCTTAACCGATGATCGTGGCTTCAAACCCGGGCAAGCACCACTAAATTTTCATGTGCTTAATTTGTGATTATATTCATCTCGTGCTTGTCGGTGAAGGAAAACATCGTGAGGAAACCTGCATGTTTCTAATTTCATTTGAAATTATGCCACATGTGTATTCTACCAACCCACATTGGAGCAGCGTGGTGGAATAAGCTCCAAACCTTCTCCTCAAAAGGGAGAGGAGGCCTTAGCCCAACACTGGGACATTAACAGGCTGTTACCGTTACCGTGTGATATGAAATACACACACATACATATACATGAGAACATACTAACCAGTTAAATAAAACTTTGTAAAAAAAGGATAATTTACGATATTTTTAAAAATATTACGATGCAACTTCATTTTAAGAGAAACATTTTGTATTGACCTTTAGTTAAAAGGTTTTCTATTCGGATAAGTTTATACACATTAAGAAATAGTATCAAAACCTTATCGTAGCGTTGCTTTAGGACCGCTTTCTAATGTATTAAGCGTAACCGAACACCGATACATTTAATAGATAAGTCAAATAGAGTTTATATCTTCATATATTTTCGTTAAGCTTTATCATTAAATAACGAAAATCGTTCTAATTTATTATTATATTAATCACAATGATATTTTAATACTTTATTTTGTATATATAAATCTTATTCAATAGAATTATAGCAGGGATAGCCCAGAGATCACGTGAATCTTAACCGTAGGTCACATGTTCAAATCGGAGCAAGGATCAAACATTAGTTAAGTGCTTATAGTGTATTCACGGGTGCAGTGAAGTTCTTACAGAATAGCCCTGCTGTTTTGTATAAAATTTTAAGTGACTTTATTAGAACGTCAAGGATTTACTTTCCGAAAACTGTAAAACCGGATCCATCCCCGAAATTAGATAAATAATGAGTTACAAACTTAGTTCTATTAGTTCGGGCCCCTATCGGGTGACCGGCTAACCAGCCAACTTCCAAATAAATCGTATTTGTTTATTTTCTTTTGTGTTAAACTTTCTCTGTTGCTTTAGGCTGTGCATACATAGGGGTTGATTTTTTAACAAACTTTTGGAAGTTTTCATAAAAGTATTTTTTTTTGTGTTGTGAACTATCCATTATTTTCATGTCGATTTTGTTCATGTTTTTTCATATTATTTTTTCTGTTTATATATTGTGTATTATATATAATAAGTTATGCCTATAAAAAGCTTTTTTTAATTATTTTATTTTTAGTTAAGTTTTAAAGATGTAAAGAAAAAACTTAAAATAGTGTCCTCATGAGCGAATTTTAGCCTCGACTAACTATTTTTTTTTATGTAAGAGGGGCAAACTTACAGGCAGCTCACCTGATGGAAAGTGACTACCACCGTCCATGGACATCTGCAATACCCGAGGGGTTGCAGTTGCGTTGCCGGCCTTTAAGGAGTACGCTCTTTTCTTGAAGGTTTGTATGTCATTTCGGTTCGGATTCTACAGTGTGGTTGTGCGAGGCAGGAAATGGCTTAAAAATCGCGCTGTTGTGGATTTCCAGACATCGAGGTGGTAAGGATGACATTTAGATTTAAATATCTAGCAGTATATTCGATCAGAGGGTGATCTGAAGCAATCGTGGCATTATTTACTTTCCGAGGCACGAGAATGTAACAGAATCAACTTCCTAACTTTGAAAGTTAGAATCTTGGGATTTACAGCCTTAAAAATGTTTTTAGGTTGCTTGTATGAACCACTACAGGACCAACAAAACAGTTAAAATTACAAAACAAAAAATATATATCACTTTAGTCACTATCACATATCTGCAAGAGAATGAAATAAGGCAGTAATAAAGAAATATTAAAATTCTTATTCTTTTGTTTATAGGCGAATGCTATTCCATTTTCCTTGTATTTTTTTATAGTAAAGGAAGGCGAACGAGCATATGGGCCACCTGATGGTAAGTGGTCACCAACGCCCATAGACATTGGCATTGTAAGAAATGTTAACCATCGCTTACATCACCAATGCGCCACCAACCTTGGGAACTAAGATGTTATGTCCCTTGTGTCTGTAATTACACTGGCTCACTCACCCTTCAAACCGGAACACAACAATACCAAGTACTGCTGTTTTGCGGTAGAATATCTGATGAGTGGGTGGTACCTACCCAGACGAGCTTGTACAAAGCTCTACCACCAGTATTTTTATGTGGTTTATTTTCTTCACACACAATTAAATTGTCATGGGACGCCTCATTCATTACAAGTCTGGTGGGTTTTGCGAGAATGTTATACAATCTGTATTATAAGTAATATTATAAAATATCTTTATCAGACTTGGTAATATTGGATGCATATTTGTAGAATGATTTTTCCAATAGTTAAGGAGCTGGCGCTTCGCCAGATGCCGATTGCTCCGTTTTCAAATAATTTCTGAAGCGATAAATGTCGTATTATGAAGTGAACTTGTTTTACTTCTTGATAAAAAAAAATACCAAAATTTTCGATTATAACATTTTTATTTAAATAGCTTAAAACCGCAAAAATATGATGTTTATATTATATAGTTTTGTATAATAAAAAGGTTTTCAAAAGGTTGACATTTCTGAAGTCACTAGCCAAATTATTGGCGAGCACTGTAACTGCATCAACAAGGAAAAGCATTTTAGTTCTCAAGGTTATTAATGCATTGACGATGCATTAATAACCTTGATCCGATCGTCAGCCTACCAGAAATCAGGTTTATCATACCAATATTATGAGGTAAGTTTTGCTTGTTCGGTTGTTTCTTACGCGAAGTCACGGTATTAGCTAGTCTGTAATATAATAACGAAAACAAACGATATAATAACCGACTATAATATCCGACTAAGCTGATATCTAATTATAATATCCTCCGCGTAAATCCCACGTAATAGATTCGCATTGCAATTAGAAGTGCGAAGCCGAGCTTGCCAAACCAAGTTTTTGACTTGATTATGCGGGAACGAACCAAACTTTCTTACAGGATTACCTTGATATATTCGTCAAGAAACATCAATTAAGATTTGAATTTAATTGGAAAATATTCTTATTTCGATTTGTTTTTTTTACGAATATAATAACGTTCTGTAAATTATAAGCAATGTAAAAAAAATACAAAGAATAAAAACATGGAATATTTTAATAAACATTCTCTTCGCATATATACTTATATAGATTAAATATATAGTATAGGTTGTAAATTGGCTGCATTCGGAAACCACAGATAAACCAAAACACAAATCTCGAAAATAAATGAAAATAAAATTGCTGTTGTGCATTGGTGCTGTAAGGAATATTAACCATTCCTTGCTCTGGCTCCCTATCTTTTATACCGGAATACAATAATACTACGTATTGCTGTTTGACGGCAGAATATGTGATTACCCAGACGGGCTAGCCCTACCACCAAAATAAAGCTTATCCCCTACAATATTTAATTATTTATTATTTATTTATTTAGTATTTTTAATTATTGGTACTTTTTGGTTTTATTTACTGTCTTAGTTTATATTTTAAACCGCTAAAAAACAACCAATTGATCTATCGATGTAACGGTACACGATCGAGAGCAGGCACAGGACCAACTATACTGGTGGTAGGGCTTTGTGCAAGCTCGTCTGGGTAGGTACCACCCACTCATCAGATATTCTACCGCAAAACAGCAGTACTTGATATTGTTGTGTTCCGGTTTGAAGGGTAAGTGAGCCAGTGTAATTACAGGCATAAGGGACATAAAATCTTAGTTCCCAAGGTTGGTGGCGCATTGGCTATAAGCGATGGTTGACATTTCTTACAATGCCAATGTCTAAGGGCGTTTGGTGACCACTTACGATCAGGTGGCCAATATGCTCGTCCACCTTCCTATTCTATAAAAAAAAAAAACGGCTTTCTGGGCTTTGCAAATCGCATAAAATTTATTGGGGTTTCAACCTAGAACCACAAGATTTGCAGCCTATGGCGAGCTACTTAACCAACATTCTAGTCAATAAAAAATAACAACATATTCTTTACTTGCTTATATTAATGCAAATTACTTCCGATATTAATCTATTTTTAATTTGGAATACAGCATTTTTTTTAAATTTAAATATTATTTCATATTAATATCGAGATCCGCGAATTATTTATCTTAATAACTGAAATTCCCTTTGGGTTAATTATCTCTGAACAAAACAACACGATCACTGTGGATTATTGTACACCGAGTATCTTAATTACACGTAATATTTTAATTACAAAAGGTCGGGAGAGTTGGGATTTGTTTTAATAATTACGAACAATAATAAGAGATTTACAGAATATTAAAATTTAACACTCATTTTATTTCGCCGTTTAAATAATAGAAGCATTTGAATTTTCCCTTGGATATTCGATAAAATAAATTATATTATATAAAGTGTATCTCAAAGACCGAAATAGGATAATTGTTTATGTGTTTTATAAATATAAAAAAAAATTATATAATCAAATAAAGTTAAAAATTTTAATCTGTAACTACTGAATGAAGCCGAGATGGCCTAGTGGTTAGAACGCGTGAATTTTAACCGATGATTGTGGATTCAACCGGGCAAGCATCACTGAATTTTTATGTGCTTAATTTGTATTTATAATTCATCTCGTGCTTGACGGTGAAGGAAAACATCGTGAGGTCACCTGCATGTGTCTAATTTCATTGAAATTTTGCCATATGTGTATTCTACCAAACCGCAATGGAGCAACGTGGTGGAAGAAGCTCTAAACCTTCTCCTCAAAAGGGAGAGGAGGCCTTAGCCCAGCAGTGGGACATTAACAGGTTGTTACTGTTACTGTTAAAACATTTAAATGTATGCCTTTCCTTCTGTGTTTTTATTTATAAAATTTGTAATGCGTTTTTTGTTTTTTATTTTAATTTTACAATGAATGAATAAAAATGGGTGCATGAATAAACATATTTATGTAGTAGAACATGTATATTATTAAAACACTTAAATTAAAATATGAATGTCTGGACAGATTTGGATATATTGGATTGTGTATCCCGAGTGACATTAAGTATATTTTAACGTTACGCTGCCGTGGAATACAAAGCTTTGAGGTTTAACGGAAGAGTAATTACTAACAGTGGTAGATAGACCACCAGACCTTAACAATTGGACTTGTAAAAACTCATATCATAATATAAGTATACATTTTTTTTATTTACTTAAAATATGGATTTTAATATGAATTAAAGATTTTAATATATTTGTGTACCCAAACAAAGCGTGACGAAGACGCTAAGCGTCTCTACGCCAAATTAATTGTACATACCTTCAAGTCACCGCAATCATGAAACCAGCGGTTAATACAGAACAGTGAAACCGTTAAATATTCTTGTTTATAAACTAACAATTGATTGCGTAAATGAATTATTTTCTATTTCATCAAACATATTATATGATGCCAGCTATGATATTCTAACTATGATAAACTAACGAGTAGTTTGGTGGCTATCTTGTAGGAAATGTACATTAGAAGTCCCGGATTAATATTCCGGTTTAGACCAATACATGTTATAGGACTTTTCTGCCCGTAAATTCTCTTATTTAGAAAATAAGTGGTGTCATATCCTTTGGAATTTGAAACCGCGATCTCATAATCTGCATCCATACAAAGTAGCCAATACGTTAAATTATATTGTAACGTATATAGACTTAATAAATTTAAATATATAATATAACGCCTATAATTGTGATATACAACATAATATCATCCATTGCATTGAATAAATCATATGAAGCTGCGTTAGTACAAAATATAATAGATTTTCCTGCGAATAATATTACATGCTTCGGTCTTGCATATGAATGTTTGTTATACTTGATCGCCTTTAAGAATATTATGCTTCGCGAATTTGTCACCTCTGGGAGCGTAATTTTAACATTATTATTAGTTTTACCTAACAATTAATTTCTATTTTTATCGAAGTGTAACATGATACTTTATGTAAGAATTATTTAGATTGAGCACTTGAGTATATAAGAATTAAAATTTAAAATATATATTGTATATATTATCTATAGTGGAACTACTGGATTTGAAAACATTTTGTTGCATATGATTGTCGAATTCTCGAGAAAGGTTGCAGGCTAACATCATGCTACGGCCCGCTGGGGAGGAGTAGGAATGTTTAATGCGGGTGAAACCGTGTGGACCTACTCAATTATATTTTTGTGATTCCATCCCGACTTCGTACGGGTAAATTTTTGGCATTTTTTAACAATGTTATATAAGCAAATATCATAACACAGTTGGTACCGAGTCAGGCTATCCTTATCTTAATACGTCTTATTGCATGTCACGCGACTTTTTTCTCATGCGTTTATCGAAATATCTCTAAGCCTATTGGTCTAAATCTGAAAGTGTAAATGAATAATGTTTATAGAGTATTTATTTTGATGAGTGTTAATAGGTACTGTTTGATACTTTTTTTCCATTTTCATAAAAAATACTCTGTTCTCTGTTCAATAAAGTGTCCAAATAAATAAATTGTAAAAAAAAAGCAAATCCCGCAAGACGTTGTTCTAAAACTTGTTGTCATTTTGTGTAAAAACCTTCTTAATAAAAACGTTCATGTGTAGAAACACGCATATATGTTCACAGTGTATACCAACAATATCCATAAATTATATATATATATATATATATATATATATATATAAGATAAGATTGATAAATGCTGTCGTTAACTTTTCAGTAGACATTTTAAAGATTTACAAATATTTAATGCAAAGTTTTCGTGTATTATTTATACGTTTCGTGGCGTTTCTTGGAAACCGCCCGACCGACAATTTTCTTTCCTATCATAATCACAACGTGGAGAGTTTCCAATAGTGAGCTATATCGCAAAAATTATGCAACATATATAAACTATGTATCCTTACAGTAACAGCCTGTGAATGTCCCACTGCTGGGCTAAGGCCTCTTCTCCCTTTTGAGGAGAAGGTTTGGAGCTTATTCCACCATGCTGCTCCAATGCGGGTTGCTGGAAGGTTGTATCCTTAAACAAAAATAATATGAAAGATTCATAGCAGCAGCAATTTACATTTTAAGTAAGCTAAGTTTATTTTGAAGTGGAACGAGAACGATAAACGGCATTCCAGTTTTAAATTTAGATTCAAATGTTATTGAATTAATTGTGTGTACGTTACTCCCCTCCCGATTTCAACGGCGTCCTAAGCCGAGGTCCGGCCTCACAGGAGGCACCCTTAGGACGTCCGTCCCGCCCGGTGACGCTGTAGAGGCCAGTAGGGCCAACAGCAATACACAGTCCGAAAAAAAAGGATATAACAGGTGAATAGGGCACAAATGCCAACTACAAAAGAGATTCTGGACTATTACCTTATAATGGAGATTTATGATAGATACGATTTCATTGACAATCTAGCCGAACACCATCCAAACCGGTCTACGAATCCATAATACCAGTACAATAAATATAAATATTTCGCAGTCAATAAAATTTTATTGTGATGCTGGTTACAAATAAAAACATGCAGGCAAATAATAAAGAATAAATTAATTAAATAATAGAATAATAATTAAAAGATACAACAAAGGTGCGGACTACACGACTGTGGAGACAAAGAGAAATGATAAAAAAGGTGTTATTTAATGAATTTTGATTTAAATTATTTAATTCCAAGCGGATCCAACGGCACTGAATCTGGATGGAAAACCACTTGAGGAAGTCAGGCACTTTAAATATCTTGGCAGTAACATTTGATCTGACAACACCTTGGCTTCGGAAATTTCATCACGCATTGCCTACGCCGCCGCCAATTTCAGAAGGCTCATTGATCGTGACACGTGTCGTAGGGTTTTTAAAACCAAATTTGGTTTAGCAAGCCACATTAGGGCTCATGTTAGAAATAATAATTAATTTCTAGGATCGCCGTCATCGAAATCGACGAGGAGGACTATATAAATATATATCTATGTTTGATTATAAAATCTATATTCCTTTGTTATTTGCTATTTTCTCAAGTTGAACACTTTGCAACGAACAATGAACTGTTGGAAAACTAAATGTGAAAAGTTGGCGCCGGAAAACATTCCGAGCCATTTGGCATTACGACACGATCAGATATTCGTTGATGTTGTTTTATCCTCTAATAGTTGTATTATTCTTAAATGTTTTCTTTTCTTAATATTATAAGGCTTATCAATATATAAGCGTGTTGATTAAAATTTTAAGTAAAGTAAATTAATCGCCTGCAAATGTACCGCTGTTAGGCTAAGGTCTCTTCTCCTTTGGATGAAGCTTTGAGCTTAATGAACCTCACTGCCAGATTAGTTGGGGATGATGGGGATGACATGTGGCACAATTTTTAGATATATGCAGGTTTCCTGAGATTGTTTCCTTCACTGTCGATTGCGAAATGAATTATAAACGCATATTATGTTTTAAATTTAATAATAACTATGACATATGTCCTTCCTTGAGGTTTAAGCTGGCTTCGGTTTAGCCATGTAAGCTTAACAGATAAAATGAGTTACTTTCATATTTATTATATTATTATACATCACTTTCTGAACTAGGGTAAGCTTGTATGTGTAGCCTTCAGCATTAACGCGGACTTCACAGAAATTTGTTGTAATATTGTCGTGGCAAAAATGATAGCTTGTATACATTTACAAAAAGGCAGTTGACAATAATAAAAGCACAAATATGTATTACTACTCCATAGCATTTTCTGTACATATTTACTTATACATAATTAATTATAAGCTCAAAGTATCTAAGTTATATATACGGTCATCTTCTTTTCGGTAGTTTTCTTCTACTCTTAAAACAAGAAGGATGTATATTTTCAATACGATTGATTTGTTACTTAAAATAAAATATTAGTGAATTTTACTTTGATTTTGAACAATTGGAAATATTTTTCTAGTTTAGTTTGTATGCAATCCTCGTTGATCTAGTTAAAAGGAAAAGTTATTCGGTTTGTCTGTTTAACGAAAACACCTAAAGCCGTTTCTCCTGCGCCAGATCTTTCTCCAGTCGTGCAGGATAGTCGTCTCAATATACTATGAAAGTGTGGATATATAGAGCATATCCGTACACAGCCCTGGATTCATACCTAGACCTACAACTACTAGGCTTATGGGCAAATTAAAAATTAACATTTTTTTACTGTAACCGCTTCCGGATAGGGGGGTTCAAATGCAAGAGTAACTAGAGGCCTTAGATCTCTAAGTATGTACACGTCTACACGTACAAGCAATTACTCTTTGAAATCGACTACCTTAACCGAAACACAATATATTTTTTTTAATTTTTAGTTGAATGGGTTGAATAATAAACTTTTTCATAATTAGCTGTTCGATGTAGGATTACAGTCATTAAAAAAAAGAAAATCATTTTACTGAACTGAATTTCGAAAAAGTATGATATAAAAATAATTTCATTTATAAAATATTTTTCTTTTCAATACATTTTGCATAGCTATCAGTTTTTCCTACCCAAATGTAAATTAAATGATAAATAGATTTCCGCACGAATGCGCTCGGCGGGAAACCGAAAAAAAACGGCCAATCGGCCATTAAATCGGAATGTATTTTGTTGGTATTGTTTGCTGTGATTTAAAATATTTATATCTTTTTGTACCAATTAAACGAATTCTTGATCTCGTTTTAGATATGTTTTCATTTTTATAAAGCCGAATGAAACTTGTTTTAGGGAGATATTTTATATTTATTAAGTATAAATGGTATGTTTTATATACTTTTGATTTTTTTTCTAGCAATTAATTCATTAATTTCCGATTAAATTTCCTTATAAAATCATTGCTTGTATAATAATCTTATATAAAATAAGTCATAACATTAAATAATACATTAGAGAATATTATATAAAATTTAATCTAATTAGTTAAAGTAAAATTTTATTAATGAATTACGATTCATAACAATATACATATTTCAACAATATAAGTGATAAAATTCCATCGTTTACGTTACAAGTAATATTTTATAGCGTTAAGGAATTCGATAATAATTGGAATACCGTAAACCCGCACCCATATCAACGTAAAGTGTCAACGAAATATAATCCACGAATTGAATGTTTTTATTCTCAAACACCTGGTGCCCACGTGTAGAACCGTCACTTGTCTTTATTTATACTTGAACATATTTTTTCTTATTTCGCACCTTATCAACGTAAAAAATTAACATTTTATAATTAGTTATTAATAACATATTTTATAATTACAATTTATTTTTAAAATGTAATTTAATTTATACAATTACTCAAATATTTATTATACAAATATCTAAAAAAATACGACTATTATATGATTATAGGATACTAATATACGATAACATTAAATAGTCTAAAACAATTCAAATGCAGGTAATACATTTTTACGGATTTTTTTAAATATATAAATTTTAATTTCAACTAATATTATAAATGCAAAATGAGTTTTTTTGTTTGCTTGTTTGTTGCTCTTTCACCTCTTGACTACTTCGATCATCATGTAATTTTGCATACACATTTTTGGTTTTAATGTAGATATAAATTCCGATTAAGTTGAGTTTGTGCAGTTGTTATTAACACTTGCGTGGAGTTTTCTGACATAGAAGTATTAACGTAGATGGCGCGGGAGTCGTATTCTACAATTGTTTTCACAAAAAGTTAAATAGTCATCACAATCCATGCAGGGCATTAGCAAGTTCTTTATTCACAGCGTTGCTTGTTCTTAACTGTCATTACGACGTCACTTATTATTTGAAGAAAAAAATCAAGTTATCTTTTTCTTATGATTGGCTTTACGCGAAAATTGTATTGAACAAAAAATGTCTATCTTCTCACGGTCTATAACTTTTGTCAGAATTTTTTTTCTCTAAGATCAATATTTATTGCAAGAAATGTGAAAAAAAATAGTTATTTTTATAGATTTAACCTTGAGATAGAAATTTGCGGGTATTTTGCTTACATATTCATTATTAGTGCTTTAATATTTAGAACAATCGGAGTTATTGTCTTTTCGAAAGTTTATCCGTGATATGTACCAAAGTTACACAAATCCTATAGACAGGACTCGTAACAATCAACCCAATCTTTAAAACTTATCTTAGAACTTGCACGGATTTGAATCAGTATTCATTGGATTAAATCTACTTGGTCTAACAACTGCCTTCTCGACTCCTGATGACGATATATTAATTTTCAAATTCTAGATCCAAGCGTTTAGCCTTAAGCCAAATTTCTTAAAAAAATGTATACATTCCCTGGGAGGGTTTTTGCAACGTGCATAGGTAGAGGAAAGTATTGGGTCGTTCGGCTAGAACACGAAAGAGGCGGACCGACGACTAGATGACTCAGTTACTTCTGAGCCGAAAGCGATCCACTTCAAACGCGTTTTTAATAAATAAACCTATACGTAATGTATAGCTGTTCGTATCGGAAAATAAAAATCTTGTAACGCAGGCTTACATTAAATGAAAACCAATGTAGTTAGTTGTAAGCACCATAGAGTGTACAGGTACATATATTTAATAAAAGTAAAATTATAGGAATTGCATACACAATAAATAAATTAATAAGGCTTCAGAGTGGCTCTTAGGATTTCTAAAATTGCAAGAGAGAATTATAATTATTAGTAACAAAGCAGTAGATTTATTTTTTAAATTTAATTTCGGAACATTTGTCCTACACAAGTGCGTCAGTCCTTCATTGTACCTTTTACATTTTTACAACATCAATTATTTATTGCTTTTTGATAAAAATCAAAGAGCATTCTGATAAAGTATCTAATAGGATGCTTTTAACCAACCCAACATTGAACAAACATACTTTTAAATTATTTAATAGTAATCTTTCGGATTCTGTGTCTTGTAAAAAAGAGAAAATGTTTTTTTTTTAAACAACAACCATCAAAAAATTTCACCAAATATTTATTAATCTAATAATTAAAATACCATATCACTTCGCTAACAAATCTAATATTTGATTACATGTACTATCCCTAAATTACGTCCATCACCTGGTCGGACCTGAGTGCCACTCAACAATGTCTTTTATACTGAATTCGGTAAGACATAATTTAGAAATGATCATTAAGTAATACGCGTAACATACATAGTTACTTTACATAATTTTTATCACAGTATCTAATAAAATAATTTTAAAGTTAAGCTTTATATGCCCTGAACTATTTAACATTACGAGTTTTATGTTAGCGGCGAATTTCTTATCAGATGAAATGCTAGTACACAGACGGTGTTAAGAATATTTTAATACAGTGAGATATTTAGAGAACATATTAAAGTTTTAATTACTTTACAGTATGTTATCTGCTTTTGACGACACGGGTTTGGTTCAAATGGGCTATTGCGGTATCTAGGATAAGCAAGTCGTGCTTATGAAAAATTATTGAAGAAATATTTTTTTATCGAATTTTGAATTAAAGTTTGACTGGAAGCGAAGGATTGAGCTGTGTGTTGTTCACAAGACACAAATGCCGTGTCTGAAATCGTCTAAAATCTTTGCAGGCGCAGGACCAACTAATTACATAAATGCATATAGATATAAAATAATATATATAAATACGTTGCGTTAGTTACAAACTTGTGTCAATTACATAATTGTGTTCTGGATATAAGGGTAAGTGAGCCAGTGTAACTTTAGGAACAAGGGATATAACATCTTAGTTCCAATGTCGGTGGAGCATTGGCGATGTAAGGAATAGTCAATATTTCTAACAGTGTCGATGTCTATGAATGGTGGTAACCACCAAGTGGCTCATTTGACCGTCCACCTAGCTATGCTTTAAAAAATACGATTTTAATATTCTTAGCTACGGGTAGTAACGTTTAAATATACATTTTATTGTATTCAAATTTCACTCTAATAACGACCAAAGAGGTTTCATAACAACAATTATATATTTACCCGAAAATTATATATTTACATATATTGGCGTAATATTAATGCTAAGCGAATATACAAGTTTTAAAACATTTTCCGATAAGTAACATCGTAATGTATTTTATTATACATATATCATAGTCCGTACGCACAGAAAGCGGAGGAAAAGTAACTAATTAACAAGTTGGAGCGAGCCGAGAGATTTCGTTAGTCGAACAGCAATTTTTGCCAACTTCATCTGAACTAGTTATTTATATAAGGGATCACGTAATGCCATTAGGCTTAAGGAACTCCCGCCATTTAATGAGTGAGTTAGTGAACTATTGTAGGGCATACGAGTAACCGTTGTTATATATGGTAACGTGTTAGTTTTGTGATTAAATCGAACAGGGGCTGAAACATCTTCCGTTTATGATGTAAATTGACAATTATCAAGTTTGGAAGGTTGTATCCGCGCTCTTCAAAGATTTCTGGAAATCATTTATCCCTTAAATCATATTAGGATCAAGATACATCATATACATATATAGTACATAGCCATAATAAGCTGTACAGTTTCTATATCCTATCCGAATGTGTATTTGGTCTGGTATTAATAAAACGTATAAATTCCTTCTAATTTCTTATTATTATTAGTTAATGTGTGTCATATTGAATAAACTAATTATGTATTAAATAGCCTTAACAGTTGCGTCTTCATCTGCGAAAAGCTTAAGAAAATGTTTCTGTATTTTCTTTCAAGATGACACATTTATATAAAAGTGGTCGTTTTAAAACTAATTAGTTTCTACTTTCTGTTTCTGTTTTTTTAATACCTTTTGTTTATTTTTTATTTGTAATAATACCTGTGTATGTCGTGTTTCGGTTTAAACGTTGAGTAAGTCAGTGTAACTACAGTCAAAAAGGAACTAATACCCAATAATAAAGGAAATAGTACCCAAGGTTGGTGGAGTATCTTAAAGTGCCGATGTCTATGGGTGGTGGTGACCAATTACAATCAGGTGACCCATTTGCCTGTTTAAAAAAATGTATTAAATGTAATTGTAATCGTTTGAGAATAAAACACAGAAAAAAGTTGTACTCCTGTTTATAAATACTACATATAATAGAAAGTTATGCGACAAGCGCTTCGAGTTAAGAAAACTGAAAATTTCACGTAAATTCTCAAAAGAATTGAGAACGGCTGTTTGTTTTCGAGACACGGTATAGTGTACTTAACTTATGATTTTCCTCGTCTCTCGTATTTCTGTTAGAATTATTGTGGATACGTATATTTCAATTTATACGAAGCCACTTAACGTTATCTGCATTAAATTCTTGGTAAGACGCAATGTCAATTTAAAGAAGAAAAACAAAGTTTGGAAAAAAAAGTTATATAATTTAATTCGAAGTAAAGCCGTGTTGACGAGATATAACATGATTCTTCAAATGAAAATGGTCACCGTTGACGATTAGGAATTTTCTCATATTAACAATAAAGTGTATTAAATGCAGAATGATAAAAATGATACACTTGCAAAATATTAGCTTTCGCCCACGTGATAGGAGGCGGGCGGATGTTAGGGCCTATATCCTTCCTTTGGTTTCAAGTTTGCTTCACACCAAATCCATCAAAATGGTTCAGTGGTTTGGTCGTAGTAACGTAAAAGACAGACAGAATTACTTTCTACATTTATAATATTAGTATAGATAATGTACTCCTACGTATTTAAATATTTAAATATTGTAGCTTTTGTTGTTGTTTTGTTGTTGATTGAATAAATACATTTAAAATTTTCAAGATATTCACTGCAGGCCACGTTATTTATGTTTCCGCCTTGAATGTTTATATAAAAAGAAAACAGATTTGTAAATGTTATGTAACATTGCAATTATTTTTAAATATTAAAAATATTACATAATTAAATTATGATAAACTTGCTTTAAATTAAATAGTTATCAAAATAAAACTATTACCATCAGCGTTTGAGGTATAATACTAAACACAAGTGTGTACGCAAATAATGGTGCAATCTTTATTTCCTCACTCTTATAAGTCGATGTCGATCCGACATGACCGGAAAGAGTTCAGGCGTAGGACTAACGGCTTACGTGCTTTACGAGGAACGGGAGTTTCTTTAAAAGATTTGAAGTACATGTCATTTATTATCTTTTTTTTTGATGTAAAATGAATTGTATCTAAGGAGTGAACACAATATATAAACACTGCTGAAATCCATTTTGAAATAAATAATGTTACCATTATGTTTATAATGGACCCACTAAAATATATGGGTATTTTTTGAACTTTTTTTGTTTTTTTTTTTTTTATAGAATAGGAAGGCGGACGCGCATATGGGCCACCTGATGGTAAGTGGTGACCAACGCTCATAGACATTGGCATTGTAAGAAATGTTAACCATCGCTTAAATCACCAATGCGCCACCAACCTTGGGAACTAAGATGTTATGTCCCCTGTGCCTGTAATTAAGCTGGCTCACTTACCCTTCAAACCGGAACACAACAATACCAAGTACTGCTGTTTTGCGGTAGAATATCTGATGAGTGGGTGGTACCTACCCACACGAGCTTGCACAAAGCTCTACCACCAGTATTTAAAGTTAGAATACTTTGTTAGGTTAATAATTCAGTTTTTCTTTGGGAATATCCACATAAAATTCTCTAGAATTCGTTTAGCCCCTGAGTCGAGTTAAGCAAACTTCTCCTGCATGTATTTGTGTCTAATGACGTATGTTGCGAACGGACGCGCGTACTTCAACAAATTCAAGTTAAACACTTTGCTAACTTCAAATGAAGTCTGTTTGAAGAAAGTATTAGACTTCCTTCAATTATATTATGCATTTGTTCAGCTTTGAAGATCTTGTTAGTATAATTGTAGACACTTTTTTAAATAATGTGTTATTTACTAGTATGTCTAATGTCGGCCATTTTTTTACATTAGAATGTTCGTTTAGCGATATAGTGATATATGACAGAATATTTCTTGTATTTGCAAATATATGTACACGTCTCTCACACGTGGTCGTGTGTAATACACAAATAACTCATAAATATCAAAATATTTTCTTATGATTATATCAATGAACACAATAGCCCAATGCTATTTAATGGATCAAGTGTGGGCGACCGCCCACACTTGTTCCACTTGATTAAAATTATTTTCTGTTTTTGACAATTATTTTTTACTAAACTTTTTTATTTTTTAAAAGTTCTACTAAAAACTGTCAAGAAATAGACACGAATATATGCTAGGTCGTATTTGCTAAAGCAAACCAAATATAATCATAATACATCAAATATGCAAATATTATACGCTAAGTAAAGTGCCGCCATTAACTAGCATGCTCTATTTTAGTGCAACCATGTTATAATTTGCGTTCACGAACATGATCTTGCACAGAAATTTATTTAAAAAAATACGCACGATAAAAAGACATACAAATATTGAAAAGAAATCGAAGTTCTTCTATTGCACTATTAAATACTTATACTTTTCGATTGCTAATTTGACATTTCTATACCATTTTTTGCTTGTGAAATTAAAGAAAAAATATAAAACTTCCTCTCTTAATTGAAGTGCAACTATCGATCGTAAACGACATAAAAGTGTCCGAAAAGTTCTGTCTCTCAATTGTCAGTCAGCAAAATTTTAATTGTATTCGTGAGACCGTCAATGGCGACGATGACTTTAATTTGAATTACCCTCGCTTCGAAATTTGAAGCTTTGAATAGATATCCTCGTTAAACGTTAAGGGGATTCGTTGGATGATTGTAGTTAGCTTCGAAGAGATCCGGCTTAGTTCTGGCAGGTAAGGTATTTTACGGAACGCATGTTATGTTATAGTATAATGCTTTAACTTTTGATCATTAATTGAGTACGAAATGTTGTGGCGAGTATTATTAATTTATTATGAATCAGACTAGTATATTGGATTTATCCAAACCTTTTATCAGTTTATTTACTATAATAGTAAGCAAAATACGTTTCTTTATGTGGGTATACAAAGAAGAGGCTGGTCGCGATCTAGTCGAATTGCCAGGCGTTTTTTTTAGTCACATTATGCACGATGATCAAAATGGTATGTTTGTGTTTATATTTTAATGATTTTTTTTAATTTTATTATTTAATCAATTAATGTTTTTTTGAATAGGAAGGCAGACGAGCATATGGGCCACCTGATGGTAAGTGGTCAGCAACACCCATAGACATTGGCAATGTAAGAAATGTTAACCATCGCTTACATCACCAATGCGCCACCAACCTTGGGAACTAACATGTTATGTCCCTTGTGCCTGTAATTATACTGGCTCACTCACCCTTCAAACCGAAACACAACAATACCAAGTACTGCTGTTTTGCGGTAGAATATCTGATGAGGGGAGGTGGTACCTACCCCGACGAGCTTGCATATAGCTCCACCACCAGTGAATAAACAAAAGTATGCATTTTCTCATTAATCAAAATTAAATATTTGCAAAAAACCAACAAACATGAATCAAGCAGCAGGATAGATCATTTTTGCATTTATATTCTGGGCTTTGTAAAAAAAAAATGTAGATTTCAATAATTATTTAGAAATACTATTAACAAGGTGGTCTTAAAAATAATCAACATGGCACCTATAAATTAAGAAAATTAAATATAATATGTGTATTTCATACAATTATTGTAACTATTTTGACCGACAATTTTCTTTATAGTTGGGATTCCACCACTCCCTAAAGTTTTGTATTACGCTTTGGTTATACGCTGGATCGTTTAACATTTGACACAGATTACAGACGTCATGTTGTTCCGCTTCTCTGTACATGTAGTGGTTATGCCACCTGAAATTATTTTTATTAAATTTAATTAAAACAAAATATTTCTTAATTTGTTCTTCAAGTTAAACTTACCTAAAGTATTCGTTGTAAATTTCGGGGTTCTGTATGGCGTCGACTATTAACGATACCACTTTTTCAGGACTTAATTCTCTTGCATCGATATAAGAATTAGGAGGTAGAAAGCTAAAAAAACTTGTGGGTAGAACTAGTCATACAAAAATTTAAACACAAAATAACTTTTAAAAAATCACCTGTTGTAATCAGCACCTCCATAAACTATAGGGACGGCATAATGCAATAATGGATAAAGAATTTCTTTAGATACATAATCTTCGCTCAGGTTATATTCAAAATTTAAATAAAAGAAGTATTCCCTTTTCAAAAGTAAAAGACATTCTTCTATTCTATTTCTAGGGCAAGTTAAATTGCCACACCATCCAAAAATGTCCAGAGTGAGGTTGGCTTTATTCAATAATCTATTTAGACCCCGAGCTAAATTTTGGTATTTCAATGCATTCTTTGAATCACAGTCATAAGTGAACCAAGCAGCTGCTTTTTTCTTATTCATAAACATTTTTTTCACTGCTTCGGATGTTGGTAGCATTGGGCTGATCCACTTCATGTTGGCTTTAGGTCCAATAATATTTCCGTTTATATCAAGGATTGTGATGAGGGACTTAATAATATTTGAATTTAATTTGTAGGTCCAGCTTAAATTGTAATAGTTGTCAAAGTTAGGATCACATATAGGATAACTATTCGCTGACTCTGTAGCAGAAAATACGTATTTCTGGTATGGAATCCTTAACGGGGGATGATCGTCCCACTCATAGTCAACTTCAAAAACGATTGCGTCAAAGTATCTTATGTCAAACAGGAGGCTTCTGTCGCGTGTAAAGTAGCAATTATAATATGTACAATTTTGATCTATAAATGCTTTCTGACCGCTTGTGATAACAAAACGAGGCTGCAAAGAACCGTCATTCCAATTAAGAATAAACCTTAAATCACCAGGTATTTTTCTGGGCCTTTCAAAGTCAAATGTGAAAATTGTTTTGTTATTTCTATACTTTTTAATATCTTTCATTATCTTTTTCAAGGTTCCTGGAGGTTTTATTAAGTATTTAAATTGTATATCTTTTTCTTTTCTATGAAACAAAAGGTATTGAAGAGAGTACAAGAAGATGGCGAAGTACAAGCTAACAATAACTGTCTTTACAGTTTTGCACATGTTGAATGACTTTGTTTTCGAAACTTCGAGACATCTTAAGTTTCACTGTATTTATAAATGTCTCAAAGGAATTATAAACACCAATTGTCTTTCAGCGATGCAAAATGAAATATGAACGTCACGAGAAATATGCCCATAATATTTAATTAAAATAGAATGGAATTGACAAAGGAAAATCTGCGTATGGTAATGCAGTTTGAAAGCTAAATATGTTGGCAATTAGACCAGACAGAAAATTAAATATGAAAATCTCTTTGTACGGGCGTCCAGGTTTTTCTACCTATTCGCTACGTCAGTGATATGCAAATGACAAAAATAGACAAGTAGCGCCCTCTTACATGCCTGAAAATAAATTAAATTTTATATTGTGTTATGGACACCAGGAATTTTTCATAAAACTTTTATTATTTTTTTTAATTAAAAAAAAGAACGTTCGTTTTTGCAGTTTGGTCGATAGTATATAAAAATGCAATATGTACCTATTTAAATATTTTATATTTTTATTTTGCTTATTATACGTTAAGTGTAAAAACATTTCTTGAATGTATATCAGCGTTTCTAATATTTTAATCCGAACAACACATTGTTTCTTAACAGTAACAGCCTGTGAATGTCCCACTGCTGAGCTAAGGCCTCCTCTCACTTTTGAGGAGAGGGTTTGGAGCTTATTCCACCACGCTGCTCCAATGCGGGTTGGTAGAATACACATGTCTAATTTCAATGAAATTAGACACATGCAGGTTTCCTCACGATGTTTTCCTTCACCGTCAAGCACGAGATGAATTAGAATCACAAATTAAGCACATGATAATTCAGTGGTGCTTGCCCGGGTTTTGAACCCACGATCGTCGGTTAAGATTCACGCGCCATCACCACTAGGCCATCTCGGCTTACACATTGTTTATGTTTAGTTAAAATTTTAATATAAATATTATCGTATAAAGTATTATGTATAAAAATATATAAATATATCTTATCTGCTAATCGCAACCGAAATTCACGGCCTGTAAAACTTTTTTTTTCGCTTCAAAAGCGAAGGAAGCCCTGAATATTAGCAAAAAGTCATTAAAAGTAAGGGCGCTGTTCATCATGGCGGCGAAACCTCAAAGTCGGTATTAAATCGGCGAGTTGGTAGGACCTTAAGTTAGAAAAGTTCATTCATTTAACGGTTGTGCGCGTTCGAGGCGAGCGGCGACGGAATATCAAATGATATCATATAGTTATATGAAGTGCGAGTCTGTTATCAGATATCCTTCTCTCTTGTCATAAGCGCTTTGAAGTTCTATTTAGTATTAGTTCAAGTAAGCTTTTTTGAATAGCCCATTCATCATAATTTATATAATAATTTATATAATTTATTACATTAAACATAATTATCAAGAATATTCACAAATTATTTTTAAAGATATATATTTTTTATTTTATTGATTTAATATATTTTAAATTATTATTTCAAATAAGTAAATTAAGTTACATATAACAGTCACAGTTATAGAAAATATTATCGTTATAGAAACAATTTATATGCAGCATTATTTTTCATTATCTGTATTCAGCGCGATAAAAATTTATAGTCTGTGCGATTTGAGTGCAATCACGGCGTTCAATTGAGGAACGAATTCCTTTTATTATTACTGACTTTTTATCGTAATGAGATTAAACTTTTGCTCAGACTTTATAATGTCTATTTTAAAAGTATTTAAAGTTATTTTTAATAACGTATACAATTTAGTATTCTTTACATAAATAATAATATTCATTATAACCAAAATATTTTTTTTTATTTACTTAAGAATTATTTACATTGAGGAATGAGTTACAGTATTAATATTCATTGTTTAGTTAAATCTTTTATATTATTATTAACTTCTAGAACGTTTTTACTATTTTCTATTAATTATTTTCGTTAAAACCACTTCATATTATATTTAAACGTTGAAATATCCGATTTCTGATTAAAGTAACAGCCTGTTCATATCCCACTGCTGGGAAAAGTCTTGTGGATGTGTATACATCATAACGGTTTTTCTTAACCGTTGAATACGAAGCGAATTATAAGCACGAGAAAGCTCAGTGGGCTTCTTAGGTTTGAACCCGCACGCTTCAATTAAGATCCTCATGTTCTAGCCACTGGTCTTGACTTTCTGATTTCAATATTATATTTCGATAATACGTTCTGTTGAAGTTAAAACTTTCTGCAAACTCTTTCATTGAAACTTTTGTTTCAGTTGGTTTCTGCGCCATCGGCCGGCTTCATCCTATTAGTGATAATTAAATCGTCGGTTTAAATTTCATTTTCGTGTTAGCCCTTTAAGTTTTCAACATTTTAATCCGACCCTTGTAATTCTGATCATAATTTCGGGGATTGACTTAAGTCGATGGCCCATTGATTTTTGTGGACCAGTAAAATGAATTATTGAAAGAGAATTTTTAGGAATTAATTGAAATCGTTTATTTTAGGGCTGTCAATGTTGATGAATGATGTTTTTATAATTATAACGGCTCATAGTTTTAAAGATTAAACGTTTTATTTATGTTTTGTAACATTCAGCGGGCAATGTAGAAAACAATTCGAAAATTGTTTGGTCTTATGACATGTTAACTCACAATGAAACAGCGTCAGGGATTTATTTGATCCATGATTGAATTGAAAATAATTAGGCTGACAAATGTCAGACTGAAATGAGCCACCTGATGGTAAGTCACTACTGCCCATATACTGTGGTAGTGTACGAAATATTAACTGTTCCTTACATTGTCAATGCGCCAACGACATTTGTATCTAAAATGTTATACCCTTGTACCTGAAGTTACCCATTGCTCACCAATGTAAACAAACAAGATAAATCTTTATTACATAATTTTAGTTTAATTTACTCTTATTACATCATGAATGTTTCTATATATAAATGCGATAAATTCAAACACTACCGAAATTATTTTATACGGTATTCACCTATGGAGGAAGTGATTACGAGGAAGATTTAGGCGTATAATTCATTATGGTTTTTTGAAACTGACTGAAATTTTGAAGATTTCGGACCTTTACTTATGTGTGCCGCGTAAACCATTAGAGTTATATGTATTACGATATAAGCGTTCTATGATGACCCTTATTCTATCTGTGCGAAGAGGGGAAGGGTAGCTAGTACGTTTATAGTTCTATAAATTCAAAAACTCGATCATAGTTCGAAACATTCTATGAATTTACGTAATGAAATAAGAAAACTTAAACATAAGAACTATTCCAGTCTGGCACGCGTCCTGATCGTTATAAAGTTCCAAAGCGCTCCGCAGATAGCCCTGAATATAAAATTATCACCTCCATCCTGACTCAGCGGGTTTAACTTCATTTTAATAAAAAACGAGGGAAAAAAATTACATAGCCATCGCCAATGTCTCCGACGAATGCTGAGCGAGATTTTTACGTCGAACTGGTTTTAGGATTTTATTTGATTGCTGTTTTGTTTGAGTTATGAAAAATTTGTCACATAGAAAAAGAGGCGGTTTTTCAGAATTGTTTCCATTATCATAAAAGCTAATTAAATTGATGATAAAATTATATTTGTAATACACACAATTTGGTTTGGTTATATGCTTGTAGATCTTTATTCCAATTTATACGTATCGTATTTTAACAATTACCTTACACAATGAAATCTCCTTTTATCACAGAAATGTGACAATAATCGGTAAACGTTTTTAACAAGATTAGGTTATATAGTGATAAGTATGAAAAAATCAGCGGTAAGATGCCAGGAATGTTTTAGGAAAGAGATATTGTCATGCAGTAGAATTTGATTTTTGATGTGACCGTTAGTTGTGATGGCGAAGGGCGTATTAAGCCGCACTTCCTCTCTACCGCTGCTCTACTCCTTTATGTGTGCGTTGCGCATATAATATAAGTAATACTTTGATTGCTTCTATTGTCAATAGGCTGGATATAAGAAAGCGGATCTTGAGTTCTGGGTTCGAACCCAATTAAAACCAATTAATAAATCGGTCCAATAATATAAGTTATTGGGGTTTTCTTGTTTATGATCTTTATTATTCTCATATAAATTAACTTACATGACTAACTTAATAATATATTACAAGAGTACAAAAAACTATCTTAAAATGTTAAACTAAAATCGAAAATACTTAATTACAAACATTGTAAAGTAATTAATAAGTATAAGTGGGTAGTTTTTGTGGCATAATAATAATTTTGGTCACATAAATGACGATGCTTTATAATGTATTTGCTATTATGTATTTCTTTTAAAAGTATTTTCCTAATTAAGATTCATGTGAATGTTTACGCATTTTCTTTTCTGTTATTTACTTTATTTATATTATTTCGTTGTTGGAGTCAAATAGTCGTAATTAAATAATACCTTTTTTTATTTGTTTGAGGTTTCGTCTGTGTTGACGCTCACGCTTGTGCACTATAATATGTCTTACGCATTTGGAATTAGCGTCTCGTTTGAGATTAGCAGCCATGGCCAAAAACGGTAAGGACATCATGAGTAAATATAACTAAATTTGCTTTTTATTATTATATACAATAAGAAAACTATATATATTTCACCTTCGAAACTCTTTGTTTATTTCATATATCTTTGTGTATTTTCATATTTTACTCCGTATTTGTTTATTGCTTTTCTTACATTATACATTCGATGTTTCTTTTCACATTTGTCGGTCGTCCCGAATTTCGTAGTAATATTAAAGTAATAGATGTGTTATTAAAATTTCAATTCAATCAATCAATCAATCAACAGCCAATCGTTGTCCACTGCTGAACATAGGCCTCTCCCAAGGTGCGCCAAAGCTCCCTGTCCTCCGCCTTCCGCATCCAGTTGGTGCCCGCCACCTTCTTAAGGTCGTCGGTCCACCTGGCTGGAGGGCACCCTACGCTGCGCTTGCCGATTCGCGGTCTCCACTCTAGGACTCGTCTGCTCCAACGGCCATCGGTCCTACGACATACGTGACCAGCCCACTACCACTTCAGCCTGCTAATTTTGCAAGCTATGTCGGTGACTCCGGTTCTTTTCCGGATAATCTCATTTCTGATCTTATCCTTCAAAGATACTCCGAGCATAGCTCGCTCCATAGCACGCTGAGCGACTTTGAATTTGTGGACTAGTCTTGCAGTTAGTGTCCACGTTTCGGCACCGTATGTCATGGCAGGTAAGACGCATTGGTTGAAGACTTTCGTCTTCAAACATTACGGTATAGACGACTTGAGGACTTGACGAAGGTTGCCAAATGCTGCCCATCCCAAGCGAATTCTTCGATCGGCTTCCTTCTCGAAGTTGTTCCTACCGACTTGTATTATCTGTTATATTTATAAATTTCAATTGCTACATTAGAATTGCACGGAATTTTGTTAATCGTTTTAATTTCAATACGACATTCAGATATTGCAATTTATCTTAAGTTCGTCGGTGTTACTGATATCACAATTTAATTTAAATTGCAGTTTTACTGTAGAGCTGTTCTGTACGATCAAACTCAAAATTTACCACGAAAAGCGATCGTGAAATATCCGAAAGTGACATGCGACATTGTCTAATATTAATTGTAACATTTAAAATAAAGTTAGCGAGGCGCGAATGACACGATGATAAAAAATACCAATCAAAAAATCAGTCAGCAAAATATCCACTATTTTTTTTTTGGTTTTTCGGAAGTCAACGAGTCGAATGGACATAACTATAATCGTGACTGAGTAGAGTTATTATTTAGATTTTTACAAAAATGATTTGACCATTGGCCTCAATTTGAGGTGTCATAATTTAGCGACGTAGGACTTTAATTAACTGGACTAAGTAGGTTAATATTGATCTGAAATAATGATATAGTTTTTGAAATTTGTGCAATTCCAAGTGTCAATGCTCTGCTTGCAAAAATATTTACATCGTTTTATTATTGGGGCTTGAAATAATAGTAAATAATTTTGCTTTCTTGTTCCTCGTTTAGATAATTCTCATAAAACCTCATAAATTGGTTTATAATCACTGAATGTGTCCAGTGAAATTACAATTTAACTGAAATTCGTCCGATTAAAATTGAAATAATGTATCGTTTTTCCAGCAAAATGGTGTAGTTATAAAATTCTGTCAAACTGTATTGTAGTTCTGAATATTGAGAAGGTTGAAGAACAAATGGTTTTTAAAGTTAGGAAAGTGTTCATTACCTTCAGAGATACGTTCGGCTTGTTATGCATTAGCAGTTCATTATACTGTCAATGCTCAAGCTATTATGAGAAAAAAATTCTTAAGGAGTCAAATCACATATTTGATTAGAATAAAGCAGTAAAATACTGCTTTATCGTAACTATTGAGTAAAATCTCCAATATATATCACATTTACCAAACAAAAGTTAAGTTTTAACTATATTAAAAACCTTTATAAAGCCACCGGTCACATATAATCGTTTAATTTGATTTTAAAATTAAAAATTCTTAGGATTTTTAGTTCGTAACACAAACGTCAAAATACATAAGTAACGTCTGCATAGTTTTAATTACTTTATTCGAATGTTAAGCAATGTAATTTACTCTCACAATAAGTTATATTAAACAATGCATATCTAATTTCATCTCCAGCGAACTGCAGCAGTTCAAAAGTGCCAGAAATTTCATTATAACATTCACCACGTGAAGGCTTTGAAGCCCCAAAGCCGAAATAATATAAAGCGTATTCTAACACGATGGGGTTTGTGCATCTAGTATAACAGGGAAAATTATAATGACAACGATAAATTTATTTCACTCATAAACAATACCCATATAGATTTTTGTTTATGATTATTATAATAATTTGGTGTATAAGTAGTGTATTAATTTAAACGTATTGTAAAAATATATATTCCGTTTAAGCAGTAAGATAATGTTAGATGAGTTGTTACTTGTGGGATAGATGAAAGATTTAATAACAGTTGATTTAATAATCGCTTATGTAAGAACTCACTTCATTACTCATCCGTGAAATGTTGACAACCGACATGCCGATATACTAATTTGATTGGTGTATTCTTGAAACCGCAACGGAAAATGCTGAACCGAACAAACGGCGTCAATATCTCTTATTCCAAATTATATCTTTGTTCCGTTTGTTGAAACACTTGGAAACTTTTATATAACATAATTATAACATACGGGGTGCAATTTCAAACTGGTAAAGCTCTTAGCATTCTTGCTATCGTTCCAACCGATTATGATGTGTACAATGGCTATTCAATTTTGATTTCAACATTAAATATACAAATATTTGAGTCTTTTTAATAAGATAAATCTCGACAAGAGGTTGGTACTATTATGTGAATGTAGTTTGTAATTAGAGCAATCACACTAAGTCACGTTGAGCTAAATGCTGTTAAGTATGCCGCAGGCTTTATCATTGAAGTTCTGCAAATAGTGTGGAAACTCGTATTGTTAAAAGTGCTACATGGACAACTATTTTAAAAGCCTTTGATATTATCATGATGTTTAATCCGCGTTGATATGAACTCTGATTCTTTTACAAAGCATTCTTATTCGTCGAAGTGAACTGGATTATTGAAACTGTCAAAATATTGTTATCATATGGATTATTATTTATTTATTATATAGTTATTCGAAATCTCTATTTCTTCGTTGGTACACAGCCCCAAAATTAATTCTTATATATTCAAAGCCTTGCGATATATTTTTTTAAATACCTCGCCCTCGTTCATCGCATTTACCATTCTATTTCAAAGAATAAAAAATACAATTTTATAACAGTGGAGACCCCACTTCACATATCATTCTTTGGATTGAGGTTTTTTGATTTAAAAAAAGAGCGCATATATAGATTACAAGCGACATAATACAGACGCCATTGTTATTGTCATATTGTCGGTGTATAGAGTTCCTTAGACATCTTTTTGGAGGTTTTAGTGGAAATGTCTACTGATAAGCTCGATTTGGTACTACTAAGCTATCCATTTGCTCGCCTGGTTTCTTAAAGTTAAATTATGGGTAATTTCACCTAGTTGCATGGTCCAATGAGGTATATAGTAAAAATGTAAACGTTCCAAAGTCCTGGCTTTAACCCAAAAAATAATTGGAGACAAGAGGCCGTTTCAACGCGAGTGTCGTCTGTAATTAGAGCAATCGCTCCGAGTCACGTTTAGTCAAGTGTTGTTAAGTGTGCTGCAAGCTCAATTGTTGTTAGGTCTTTAGTTAAGCCTGGCAAATTGATTTATCTATCTTCATCTATCTATGCCTATATTTAAATTAATATAAAACATTTTGATAGTTTCTATTATTAAAACATTTCTTTGGCTTTGTAAGTCAACGTAAGTACTTTTTATACCAATTTAAGTATAGAAACGTATTTCTTTTTATATATGTTAATGTGTTTATAATATTTTTATTTACCTTAAATCATTGTAACAAATTAGGTTTTGTTTTTATGTTAAGATTCCTTTTTGTTCCATTATTCCACTGCCATGTTGTAAAATAAAACAAGCAGTTCACTTCGTTAATTCCAATTTTTGTATTGTCGTTAGTAAATAATCACTTTACGTTTTGGTCATCACTAGAATACCGACCAGTCAAAGCATCATCGACTCAAACACCTAGGCAAATAGGTCGAGACTAAATTACATTCAACATGACGTAGTTGTTTTTCGAAAATAATAAATTGTTTACATAAAAGTCATTAGATGTCACGTGATCAACTATTAACGAATAGAAAGTAATTTATGTATGTGTGCGGGGTGTAATTGGCGCAAAGCGAAAATACAAGAAATTCAATAATTAATCAACAATTTTTTGTCATCTTTTATTTCTTTGAGTATTAATGTTGTGATGAAAAAAAAGATTGAAATGTTGAATAAATTAAATAATAATTAATTATTATGAAACACTGAAATGTTAAGATAATGTATCAATTATATTTAGACTTTATAAGACAAATATTTTATTAACATAAAGAAATCTTTTTCTATATTCCAACATTTAATTTTCTTAAATTTAATTTATTGAGATTTTTTTGTAATGGAGTAGACATAATATTAAAATAGTTGAATCATTGTAAAATGTTGGTCAAAGTTTATTAATATTACTGTTTAAGCCATTCACATTTGGCTGTTACCCAAAAAATTAATTGGAGTCTGGGCCGTTAGTACTTGAAACTTGGAGTTGGAGCTGTCATGTGTAATTAGGGCAATCAGTCAGAAGCACGTACTGTCAATCAAAATCATTAATCATGTACTTGATTAACATACATATTAAATGACTTGATAGAACATAAAGCTAATAAAAGTGTTTTTTTTTTATTTGTATTTACATTTCCGCAGTATTTTCCATCTACGAATTTTTGAGTATACTTTGGATAAATAATTCGATACTAAATAATCCTTAATACTATGTACAGTCATTTTTATAAAAATTCTTCGGTATTCGTTTCATTATCATTATAAAAGAATTTAACGATATATGTCATCGTATACTAAATGTTGGCTGCAATACAAAATAAACGGAACATAACTGTAAATTAAATATTATGCTTAGAAAATTTTCTTTTTTTTTTTTTTTATATTCGCCGGGAGGGCAAATGACTCTACTCCACCTGATGGTAAGTGGTAGTAGAGTCCAAACGCGACGACGGCCAGTACAGACGGAAAAAACGTTCTGCACTAGCCGCCTTCGCCTTGCCGGCCCGCAAGATGCCTCTTCACGCCTCGTTTGAAGGAACCCGGGTTGTAAGAGGAGGGGAACACGTGAGCTGGTAAGGAATTCCATTTTTTGGAAGTGCGACAAAGAAAGGAGTTGCCAAATTTCTTTGTTCGCGATGGAATTGATGTCACAGTTAGGCGGTGACATCGAGAACCAGCTCGCGTGGACTTAAGAAGGAAAGGGGAAGCAGGAATTAGAGAAAATAATTCCTCAGAGCACTCGCCGTGATACAGTCGTAGTCGTAGAAAGCGCTCAGTGCTGCTATCTCACGACGCAATTGTAAAGGTTCAAGGGTGTTTGTGACCTTTACGTCGCCAATAATGCGTACGGCACGTCGCTGCAACCGGTCCAAGGCCTCAAGTAGGTACTTAGCGGAGCCATCCCAAAGGTGAGAGCAATATTCCACGCAAGACCGTACCTGTGTTTTGTACAGCAGGCACAGTTGTTGTGGCGTGAAAAAGCGCCGCACCTTGTTCAGAACTCCAAGTTTCCGTGAAGCTGTTTTTATAACAGCCTCGATGTAATCCCTTGGACTAAGGTCGCAGCGAACGTCAATCCCCAGCATGGCGATTTTGCTTTGCATCACCAGCGGAGTACCACAGAGGGAGGGAAGAGGGGAAAATGTTGACTTTTTCGCTGTGAGAGCGCATACCTGTGTTTTCTTGGCATTAAACTCAACAAGATTATCAGAGCCCCATTTGGCGATGAGCTCTATCGTCCTATCGAGTTCAATGACCAGATTCTCCCGCCTCTCCTCAGTTTCCGCCCGCCCAGCCACTGCGCGTCCGTGGTATCCACCATGCACTGTACTATAATCTGCATAGCAATGTATGTTCCCAAGGGAGAGCATATCATTGATATGCAAAAGAAAGAGTGTGGGAGATAGCACAGATCCCTGGGGGACCCCAGCATTCACTACATAGAATTGTGAAGCGCAACCATCTACTAAAACACGAAGGCTACGCTTGTGTAGGAAGCTGGCAATCCAGGTGCATAGCTGAGCAGGCAGACCATATGCCGGTAGCTTGGAGAGAAGACTTCTGTGCCAGACCCTGTCGAAAGCCTTGGAGATATCGAGGCTGACAGCCAACGATTCTCCATGCTTGTCGATAGCTTCACCCCAGAGGTGTGTTACATACGCTAGAAGATCACCTGTGGACCGTTTTGGTCGAAACCCGTTCTGACGATCATTAATTAGACAGTGATCTTCTAGGTAATGGATCAGTTGGTTGTTTAAAATCCGTTCCATCACCTTACAAAGTACTGAGGTGATAGCTATTGGCCGATAATTTGCCGGGTCAGACCGATCCCCTTTTTTGGGAACCGCTTGCACATTAGCTCTTCTCCAAGCCTCCGGCACACTTCCCGAAGAGAGAGAAAGTTGGAATAGGCGCGATGTTGGCGTAACATGTTTTTTTATAATTGATATTTAAGATGTTAACGATTAGTTGCGGTTGCAATTCAGTTATTAATAATTTTTTTATAAGGTAAAAAAGTGTTCCAGCTGGTGTTCAACGGTGAAATGATGCATAGTAATAAAAACATATATATATGATATAAGTGTATAAAAATGTCATAGCCATTTCGCCCACGGTTTCGTACGCGTGTTACGGGAAGTTAGATATAAAAAAGTACGCTATCTTTTTGCTTGGGCTACAAGCTCACTTCATACCAAATTTCATCAAAGTTGCTGGTGTGGCTTAGCCGTGAAAGCGTAACAGACAAGGTTACTTTCGCATATTAGTTATTTGATGAACCAAATACTTGTCTCCAATAGAGCCTTTGGTTATATTATATTTCTATTTTATGAAAAAATATACAACAGACAAATATATTTTTTTAATTTTCTGCTTAAACACTAACCCTTTCTCTAAATTACAAGCCACTAGTTAAATTAAATTCGGTCTTACAATATCTTATTTCTTCTAGGTAGGTACCATCCACTTGTCAGATATTCTACCACCAAACACCAATATTTAATATAGTGTTTATATATTAGTGTTAGTGTTGCCCCTTCGTACCTTGTTAAAATATTCATATTAGTATAATATGTATCATATAAGTAATAAGGTTCTAACAGGTAAGTTTTTGCTACGTTTAAATTACTAAATTAATATATACAGCAACATATAGTAATATTTTTTGTATAAAATACGAATATCTATAATAATATACGTGGACGGAACGCATTTGCATTATTTTTTTATAGGTTATGCATGGTCTATACATATAAATTTAAGCAACATAATAATATTACGAAGAATAAAATTCATTTAATTATTTACAAGTTATATATTAATATAAGTCTTTTTTTGATTTATTCACAAATAAAAAATATTATACAACATCTTTATATAACATGATATTTCTTATACATTTTATAATATATGTATAATTGTATATTAATAATAATATTGTAGTTGAAAATAAATTACGAGTAACTTGCGTCACAAATGACTCCAAATATATTATCTTCGACGCAGTGTTTGAGAGAGAAAACGTTTAAACGAGTTGAACACATTTTTGAAAGATTTCACCCGTGCAGCTGGAAAAAGAACATCTAACACCCCCTTCTGACGATTTTTTATGGGCACAAGTTTTGTTATCTCGTCTGGTTCTTCTGTATAAGTTGTACTACTAATTTTTTGCATTTTCTTAGCCCTTGCATGCGATGATTTAAGGACCATCGAGGATGGTGTTATTAGTGATAATTTCAAAGTTTTCGGATGGTATTCTACGTATTGTGTTGACAAGCTGCTTGCAGGAAGGTCTTCATCATTGGTCGTTGTAGGGATGTCTTCTGAGTGCAGGGTTAGAGCGTTAGTATATACATCTTGAAGGTTGACGGATGTTGGTGAGAAAGAATTAAAAATGCTTGTGTAAGAACTGTCATCTTCAGAGGATTCGGCATTGATTTTTATCTGAAAAAAATTTGTAAATATTTGGTATAAATGTGTTGATTTCGTATAACATAAGTCGATGGTGAACACTATTGTGATGCTGGCTGGAAATAAATACAATTAGGCATATCGAATAAAAAACAATTAAAACAATAGAAAAGATTAATGAACACCACCTCTGTGTTTATTGATTATAAAAAAATAAAATAAAAAAAGTGAACTCTATTATTATTCGTTTGTTTTCTTGTTATGTTTTGGAATCATCGCTGTTTCTTCATAATGCGACGAATATCACCTGACAGACTCTTAGTACTGGCTACCAACATTCCTTGAGAACACCTTTGTTGGTGAATTTACCGCCATTATTACAGTAGCTGCAGTTGGGTGCTGATGGTATCCATGGATGGATGGTATTCACAATTAAATCTCTTAGTCGGCTTGCCAACCAACCGGGGTCAACCACCCACTTCTTATATATATATCACGTTGGCATTTATTTTATAATGGTTGTTTTAAAATAATTCATATATTACAATCTTTGATAAAAAATAAAAACACTTAACGTAAATAACAAAAAATCTTTACCCAAATCAATAAATAGACATAAATTTTCGTTACAATTTCCATCTAGAAAACTGCCTCTTCCTTTAGCTGATCCTATACTGAGAGCTGCACGCATTGTCCGTCCGTTTGTTTCACGCTGTGAGAAACATCTTGTTTTAAATACTACTACAATATACAATGGTATGTTTGTTTTAATACAATTAGAGTATAATTAATTGTATTGTAATTGATATATTTTATTGTAAACGATGTCTTGAATGTTTCATAATTAATTTCTCTTTAATATCGTGGATCGAGTAAGATCGAGCATGTCAAAGATCTTAAGAATAATGTGTATAATTAATTTTGAGTTTTTTTTTATATGTCGGGAAGGTAAATGACTCTACTCCACCTGATGGTAAGTGGTAGTAGAGTCCAAACGCGACGACGGCCAGTACAGTCGGGATGAATATTCTGCACTAGTCACCTCGCAAGATGCCTCTTCACGCCTCGTTTGAAAGAAACCGGGTTGTAAGAGGAGGGGAACACGCGAGCTGGTAAGGAATTCCATTTTTTGGAAGTGCGATAAAGAAGTTATTATATTTTTATTTTATTTTAACTTTCAGTTTTTTATTTTGTATCTGATTGCAGTGGGAAAGGCTTTGTGCAGGGTTGGGGCACCCACACATTATTTATTCTACAGCAAAATATAAAAAAAAGTGTTGGCGTGTTTCTGATTGAAGGGTAAGTAAGCCAATGTAATATCAGGCAAGAAGAAAATAAATGTAATTTTGTCTTAGATCTCAAGGTCGATGGTGCATTAATGGTGAAAGGATTAAGTTCCAGTTCTAGTATATGGGTTAAGGAGACTACTTACCCTCAGGTGAACCAGTTGCTGGTCTGTCATTAAAAATGTAACATATATGTCTCAATTACCCACATATATACAATAATATATAAACAAATATACCTTAGATGTATTGTTTAATAAAAACTAAGTATGCCCCTTTTACATTTATTTAACTATTTAATATTGAAGACCTGTTTCTGTGATATTATATAATAGGTATAAATTTTAAAAATATTACAATACTTATTTATCTCAACTATTATAAACTATAACGTTACTAAATCGAAGATGACATAGTTTTTATTCAAAAATCTTATTATATTTACATATTTTTTTAACTATGAAATTCTTAATTGTCGCCTAAGATCAATGTTAAATCCTTCTATGACGTCATTATATAACTTTATTTGTAGTTTAGATTTTGACAGTTTAAAGCGTGATTAATAATCCCGTTTGCTGTCGGTATGGGGTGCTTTATGCGACCTTTTAGAATTGAGATAAGCGCGGTCCGCTAGCGGTAGCGTCAGCAATTTTATATCGATGCAATTTTGTTAATGTAGATTTTGATTGTTATTTATTACACCATTATTTAAGAGATTTATGATAGTATGATTTTTTTAGTGATTAGATTAATAATGAGATGAGGAGAGAGATAAAATTTTAAAAAGTCAATCACGCGAAATGATTCTGTCCGTTCAACATACATACATACATACAAACCCTCTCACACTACATAGGCATAATTCGCTAAAAACTTTTTGGCTTTGCTAGTCGGATTATTATATATATTATCTACATAATCTTTGCTAACGCTCCTTCGCTCGATAGCTGTCATTTTCGATATACTTTGACAAAGTTCCACCGAATTTTCAAAAATTTATATCTAATAATGTAAATATGCGAAGTTAGCCACCGAATATCGGATAGATCAACTGACCACATAGAACATTTCAAAACGAAGGAAATTACTTCCAGTTAGTTTTAACATTTTATTTACGGATTGAAAGTTGACATAAAAACCTTCCTAGTGAAACTGTAAATTTATCCAGGGGCTCGAATCTCGGTCCCGTGTGTACAGCACTTTATTTTATACAAAGTGGTGAATATACTGAGGTAAAATCGTATTTGCCCCCAAATAAAAGGAAGCGAGACAACCGTTTCTCGTGCTTCGATATGAGAACGGTGTTTCCATTGATTTCAGCTGTACGATGGCTTAATCACCTTAACTAGCTATTAATTTATGTTTTAGAAAACCATATTAAAATTTTACCTTTGTCTAGTAATAAATTTAAATGTCATTTAAAAAAAAAACAATGATAAGGCTTTTTAATAAAAATAGTGGTGTTGGTATTCGTTGATTTACTTACATGTAGCATTCATAAAAACTTAATTTTATTTAATTATCGTATATTATGTAATTTAATTGATGGAAAGTAGCAACTATTAGTTCTATTTGTTTTGTTTCGTATTTAAAAAAAGATAAAATGTCGTCGATAAATGGAAACAGAGCGCGGTTTGCCAGTGAGGATGCTTATGATGCGGTGTTGCAGTTTATTTAATTTCCTCAAAGGCATTACGTGAAAATAGCATGTTTTCAAGTAGCAGCGCTTCATACACTTTTGCGTGCCTTTTAAGTTTCAAGCTTATTTTCAATTTTGAAACCCATGATACATTTTTAAAAATGGTCCTCACATTTGCAATTTTGGCTGCTTAGAGCAGTTTTTATTATTAAAAGTTTGAAATGAACAATATAATAACGCCAACTTTGTGAAACATGAAATTTTGCATATACGTTGTGAGGGGTGCATATTTAGTGTAGTGTTTAGGTAATCTGACATACAATATATTTTTGGTCATAGTATTTGTTTTCAAATTATAGTAGAAAATTTATTTTTATTATAAAACTTGTACCTACCTACTAAATGATGCGTCTTCGCCAGCGTTAAACGTATAAGTAAATTTTAATAAAAACATATTTTAATACTATTTAAGACACAATGTATTGTTATTTAAATATTTTCAAAATCTCAGTTATTTTTTATATTCGATGTTCTCATCTCTACAACTATATGGCAAGCTCAACAAACTGATGTCGTGTTCATATGACGACAGACGCATGATAACTAATCAATCAAGGGCTTGATTAAGGTCTAGATTCTGGGCGCTGAGTGATTGTACGATTGCAGTGACTTTATATTATTATTCCATCCATATAAGGCCATCTCGGCCTAGTGGCTAGAACGCGTGAATCTTAACCGATGATCGTTCAAACTCGCGCAAGCACCACTGAATTTTCATGTGCTTAACGGTGAAGGAAAACATTGTGAGGAAACCTGGATGTGTCTAATTTCATTGAAATTATGCCACATGTGTCTACCAACCCGCATTGGAGCAGCGTTATGGAATAAACTCCAAACCTTCTCCTCAAAAAGGAGAGGAGGCCTTAGCCCAGCAGTGGGACATTAACGGGCTGTTATTGTAGTGACTTTTTTTTTTATATTCGCCGGGATGGCAAATTACTCTACTCCACCTGATGGTAAGTGGTAGTAGAGTCCAAACGTCGCGTTCGGCCAGTACAGTCGGGAAGAATGTTCTGTACTAGCCGTCCCGCCTTGCCGGCCCGCAAGATGCCTCTTCACGCCTCGTTTGAAGGAACCCGGTTTGTAAGAGGAGGGGAACACGTGAGCTGGTAAGGAATTCCATTTTTTGGTAGTACGACAAAGAAAGGAGTTGCCAAATTTCTTTGTGCGCGATGGAATTGATGTCACAGGCGGTGACATCGAGAACCAGCTCGCGTGGACTTAAGAAGGAACACTCGCCGTGACACAGTCGATAGAAAGCGCTCAGTGCTGGTATCTTGCGACGCAATTGTAAAGGTTCAAGGGTGTTTGTGATCTTTACGTCGCCAATAATGCGTACTGCACGTCGCTGCAACCGGTTCAAGGCCTCCAGTAGGTACTTAGCGGAGCCATCCCAAAGGTGCGAGCAATATTCAACGCAAGACCGTACCTGTGTTTTGTATAACAGGCACAGTTGTTGTGGCGTGAAAAAACGCCGCACCTTGTTCAGAACTCCGAGTTTCCGTGAAGCTGTTTTTATAATAGCCTCGATGTAATCCCTTGGACTAAGGTCGCAGCGAACGTCCATCCCCAGCATGGCAATTTTGCTTTGTATCGTCAGCGGTGTGCCATAGAGGGAGGGATGAGGGTAAAATGGTGACTTTTTCGCTGTGAGAGCGCATACCTGTGTATTCTTGGCATTAAACTCAACAAGATTATCAGAACCCCATTTGGCGATGAGCTCTAACGTCCTATCGAGTTCAATGACAGGATTCTCCCGCTTCTCCTCAGTTTCCGCCCGCCCAGACACTGCGCGTCCGTGGTATCCACCATGCACTGTACTATCATCTGCATAGCAATGTATGTTCCCAAGAGAGAGCATATCATTGATATGCAAAAGAAAGAGTGTGCACAGATCCCTGGGGGACCCCAGCATTCACTACATAGAATTGTGAAGTGCAAACATCTACTAAAACACGTAGGCTACGCTTGTGTAGGAAGCTGGCAATCCAGTTGCATAGCTAAGCAGGCAGACCATATGCCGGTAGCTTGGAGAGAAGACTTCTGTGCCAGACCCTGTCGAAAGCCTTGGAGATATCGAGGCTGACAGCCAACGATTCTCCATGCTTGTCCATAGCTTCACCCCAGAGGTGTGTTACGTACGCTAAAAGATCACCTGTGGATCGTTTTGGTCGAAACCCGTACTGACGATCATTAATTAGACAGTGATCTTCTAGGTAATGGATCAGTTGGTTGTTTAGAATCCGTTCCATCACCTTACAAAGTACTGAGGTGATAGCTATTGGTCGGTAATTTGCCAGGTCAGACCGATCCCCTTTTTGGGAACCGCTTGCGCATTAGCTCTTCTCCAAGCCTCCGGCACACATCCCGAAGAGAGAGAAAGTTGGAACAGGCGCGTTAACACAGGAGACAGCTCCGCCGCGCACTTCTTGAGCACTATGACTGGTATTCCATCGGGACCGCTAGCTTTCCGTATATCAAGTGATTGCAGCTCCACACGCACATCACGTTGCCTGATTTTGATGTCAGGCATCGTGCGGCCACATGAAGGTATTGTTGGTGGCAGCGCACTATAATCATCGATCACAGAGTTGTCGGCAAAGAGTTTAGCCAGGAGGTCGGCTTTCTCCTGCGGACTGTGAGCTAGCGATCCGTCCGGATTTCTGAGCGGTGGCAGCGAAGGTTGGCAGAAATTGTTTTGCACAGACTTGGTCAGATGCCAGAAGCTACGGGGGCCCCTAGGATGCGAAATAAAGTCATGACCAATCTGTACAATGCACTTTGCATCCGCTCTCGTGTATGCCTTCCTACAGGACTTGGAATTTTTATTGTAGTTTGCTTTTAGTGAGTCGATGTTAGATGCCCCTCTAACGCAGCCGCGATATGCCGCCTCCTTATATGATACAGCGTCGGCACATTCACGAGTGAACCAACGGCTACGCGTACCCCTACTGATGAGATCTGAGCTAGGAATGTAGTATTCTATTCCTAACATGATCTCATCAGCAACAGCAGCGGCACTAGCTGTCGAGTCATTCCCACTGAAGCAACGTTCCTTCCAAGGGACCGACGCATAGTAATCGCGCATACCGTCCCAATCCGCCGACTTATAGTGCCAAACGCGACGTTTGCATACCGCTAGTGGCGGCAGCTTGGCCTGTGGCACTCTGGTAGAAATAAGGCTGTGATCCGAAGAGCCAAGAGGAGCCTGAACCACAACCTGATATTCCACCGGGTGAGAAGTCAGCAGAAGGTCCAGTAGAGAAGGTGCTTGCCCATCAATGTCTGGGATCCTGGTGGGCTGATCAACCAGTTGGGTCAAGTCATGTGTGAGAGCAAAAGCATGAGCAGTCCTTCCAGCATGGTCAGTTTTGAGGGATTTCAACCAGGATTCGTGGTGAGCATTAAAATCCCCCAAAAACACCAATTCCGCGTTAGGAAATTGCTCTTGTGCAGCATCTGCCACCCGACTAAGATGGTCAAATAATCGGCTTGTCTCCAAGTCACCATTGTGGGATCTGTAGAGGCACACGTAGACTCGGCTCTGACGAACCAGGTCCACACGTACCACCAACATGGAGAAGGAGGGGTCCTCCAAGCAGCGCAATCGGTGACAACAAACATCCGCCCTGACGAACAAGCATACTCCGGCTTTCGCTTTGAAAGATTCTTCAAGCATGTAGCCGTGATAGTTAAGGTAGCTGGTGTCGGCAGGGCGGAGTATTTGCGTCTCCGTGAGAAACAACATTGCTGGCCGTGCTGTCTCGAGATGGTGGTGGACAGCGTTGAGGTTAGCGTGGAGTCCTCGGATGTTAGAGAACTCGACCTCAAACAGCGTGGGTATGGTGGGGGTGTGCACCGCTGAACGACCGTTAGTTCTTAGTTGCGCTACCATTTAGAAAAATAAGGAAAAGAGACGTGAAGCGAGAGACGTATTGCCACGATAGGGATGGGCAAAGTATGGAGGCATGTTTTCCCAAATGGTTGCCAAAAGGGAAAATATACTGATCCGCCGGACGGAAGGGCCCTCGAACCCCCTCGGAAGTGGCCGCCGGGACCCCACCTTTCGGTCACCAACCGGCACGACGGTCCACCCCGAGATTATGCGTGGCCTGGTGGGGCAGCCTCGCGAGCTGGTTAGGCACGCTCGGGCCCCTGTACTATGCCACGGGCGGCCAGCGGAACAGCCGTTTCTTCAGGTCTCCCTGTCCGGCAATACAGTTTCCCCCGACATTGGTTCAACAGCCGTCTCCACTGGACCAACACCCATCGCGGCAATATTCGCTCGGGCACTGGCTATACGCTGGCTGACCTCGAAACGCGGCTGCAAGCCACTTCACGAGTTTTTCACCATGCGTACGGTGGTAACAAGCCAGGCGGATGTTAGTATCCTACCACCAGATGAGCAGATGGTCGCTCAGATATCCCTTAGTCGCCTCTTACGACACCCATGGAAAAGAGAGGGGCAGTGAAACGTATTTTTTCTCCGTCACTGCACGGATAAAACTTTATACAGGGAACATGCACGCCATTTCAAATCATTTTGATAAGTGTTTTACATGTAAATTTCACAGTGCAAGTCCTTTTGATAAAAAATGTTCAAATGCGATTTTGGATTAATTCTAACAAAAGTACAATTATATGAATCGGTAACAAGTATATGAAGTACGATTTCTTTATTATACCCATTTAAAGTGGAATTTATCGAGAGTTTTTTTTTTACTTTTTCTCCTTTCTAACTATAAAAATTGATTATGAATATTTGAAATTCGATTTTAAATTTGGAATGCTAGTAGAGATATAAACCGTTCTTAAAATAATATTGAAGAAGTTACTTATTAATCTAGTGTTTTCACTAGCAACAATCATTAGAACTACTAAGATCTAGAAAAAACCAGTTCCACCTATGAATTTTGATATAATTTTGTGAAATTATAACAACTCGCCTTTAAGCTATGTATTTTATATATTTTTAACTGGTAGAGAGAAAAATATTACTATATTCTTTGTAATTATTTTAACGAATAAAGTTTAATTTTCTTTAATAATATTTTATATTACATCCGTTATACAGTCCATCTGATTTGCACATCGAATAATATAGTAAGTAAAAAAAATATACTGTTTCTTTAATTGAACTGGCTTAATGTCTGAAGTCTATTTGTCTTTCATTGTATTTATCGAAGACGTCTCTCACGGATCACAGTCGTGAATCAAGTTAGGCTCGGCCAACACAAACCCAGACACCTTTGTTCTAGAAACTTCGATTCGGTTCCTAACAATGCAGCAATGCATCACGTTGATAGCTTAGACCTAATCCCTGGATCTATATGTATTTCGGGATAATAGTGGCCGTAGTAGATAATCAATCAAGGAAAGCTTTGATCAAGGTGTAGTATTCTAGACTATTTAGTGTTTTCGTACTCTGTTTCTGGAATATTCTATGTCTTAAAAAGTGATTATTATTAAATCAATTCGAGTCGAATAAGTAGACTTCATAAGAAATCACTATCGAGATGTAGGTATTTTTATTTAAAATTATGATGGTTTTTTTATAATAAATATGTTGATAATTATTCTTTATTGTAATATTATTATAATAAATTTTATTATAATGAATGCTTATGTACATTGGTAAATGATTTTTTTTTATTTTAAGGAATAGGTAAGGACTGAATTGTTTTAACATATGTGTGTAATATTAACGTGCTTAACTTAACCTAGTGAATGCTTCACGTTTTGGCAAATGCCTCTTTCCTTTTAATTGATTTGGAAGCATTTTGACGGACGGCTTGTAAAAAACTATAAAGATGTAAATTTCTGTTATTTATTTTCTCAAAAATATATAGCAAATTTTACTAATATTTTTTTATTTTATTTCCTTTAGAAGCAGACGAGCAAACGGCCTGCATATTGGTAAGAGATCACCGTCACCTATGTGCGTCAGTAATGTCAGGGGCTAAGCCTAACTACTGTCTTTCTGAAAATACTCTTCTTAAGCCTCGCTTAAAATAGGACATATTGTAGCGCTGAGGGAACACCGAAGGAGGCAGATCATTCCATAATGATATGCACCAGGAATAACGAATCAGTCAGGTAATATGGATGGAGCGTTTCTCGGCGACGCGTATTGCGAAAGAAAAAAAAAGAAAAATATACAAAAGATTTGAAAAGCATTTTTTAACATTTTAATTCCACTGTATGCAACTAAAGAAAGGGGCTTTTCGCAGATGTTTTAATCATTAATTACTGTAAAAGTAATTAACGCTTTCACGGTATTCGTTAAAAACTAGACTCGCCTTCCGCGGTTCTAGACTTATAAACATGTTTAAACAATACGTGACATCAAAATATAATATTAATATTTCATTTAGCACTGATTAATAAATAATTAACATTCATTATATATTATGACATACAAGATATATTATGATAAACTCCATTTTTCAGTGCAGTTTTAATTAAAAAAATATTTTTTATTAATATTATAAGTTACGCAATATAAATGTTATCTGTTTTGTGTTAATATAAAAGTTAGGTATCTCGAATATACTCGAAAAGTAGTAATTACTGTGTTTTAAATTTACCTCATAAGTTATAATTATCATTTAGAACATAGGTGATGTATTTGATATCTGCAATGGAGCTATGAGATACTTATTACGCTAATCGAATTAGAATGTAATAATATTTTAAAAATTAAAAGGACTTAAGTATTTAATAGAACATTCTTAAATTTGTTGTTTTATTTACATCTAAAATGGCGTTACGAAGATGTTTTTTTTTTATTGAAAATAGATTAGCTAGACTAGCAAACAGGTAACTTGATGGTACGTGGTCACTATAGCCCATAGCCTGACTATCCCTTACATCGCCTTACGCCGCCAATCTTGGGGACTAAGATGTTATATCTCTTGTGCGTGTAGTTCCAATTGCTCACTCAACCTTCAGACCGGAACATAACAGTACTAAGTGTTGTTGTTGTGCGCTAGAATATATGTGTGGTTGGTATCTACCCAGGCGGGCTTGCACTAAACCTACCACCAAATAAATATGTATAATAAGTTTGTAACACAAATATGTCAGAACGAATAAGATTATTTATTTTATTATTAATTTGATTAATTTAAACCCGTTATATTCGGTTAAACAAATAACTTTACATCAACAGTTATAAAATTTTGTTATTTAATTTGATTTTTAATTAATTAAATAGGAACTCAATCTTGCATAACACAGTCCGCGAGGGAACGCGGCAACATCTTGTAGTAATTGGTCCACGGTGCGAAGAAGCTCAACGATTTATGACGTTCTTCCTCACCTACACCTCTCATATTGTTATGTTTTATTGTTTCTTTTAAAATTTTCAAAAATATTCCATCCTCATATTTAAAGTAGCAGTTAATGTTACAAAGCTGACCTTTGGTCGCCTTTCCTTTTAAGGAAAAGTTTAGGAGCTTATTCCTACTATACTGCTCTGATGCGGATAGGTGGATATCTGTGGCTGTTTCCTGTTTAACTGATTTTAATCCAATATATGCAGGTTTTTTCGCGACGTTTTCCTACAAATATAAGCACATTATTTTAATTATAAACGAACGATGAATTATAAACTCGAATTAAAAACATGAATTTCAATACCGACATTTTATTTATTTGTTAAGATCACACGTATATATAAGAACCACTGTATCTATCGGACATGATGAGCCACCTTAGGTAAGTATTTACTACCACCCATAGAGATTGACGCCGTAAGAAATATCAACCATTCCTTACAACAATGCCATCTACCTTGGCAATTAAAATATTATGTCCCTTGTGCCTGTAGTCATCAGGAACGCAATAATTTTTTTTTATAGAATAGGAAGGCGGACGAGCATATGGACCTGATGGTAAGTCACCAACGCCCTTAGACATTAGCATTGTAAGAAATGTTTTTTTTTTTTTTTTATAGAATAGGAAGGTGGACGAGCATATTGGCCACCTGATGGTAAGTGGTCACCAAACGCCCTTAGACATTGGCATTGTAAGAAATGTCAACCATCGCTTATAGCCAATGCGCCACCAACCTTGGGAACTAAGATTTTATGTCCCTTGTGCCTGTAATTACACTGGCTCACTCACCCTTCAAACCGGAACGCAACAATACCGAGTACTGCTGTTTTGCGGTAGAATATCTGGTGAGTGGGTGGTACCTACCCAGACGAGCTTGCACAAAGCCCTATATAATTGATCTATATACTAATAATACTAAGTATTGCTGTTTAAAGATAATCAATCAAAAAGTCTATCGGTCTTAATCACGCTTTTAATATTTTCTGTCCATTTCTTTGCTCTCTAGAAGTATTTCTTGTTACTTATGTCACTCCAATAGATAGATATATCTTCCCGTCGGATTGATAATTAGCTAAGATAAGTGAGCATGCTCAAATAATAATGTCATCGATTTATCTTAGACAATGTGAAGCGAGTGATTAGTTAAGCAAAGTTGTGTCTCCTTCTTTCGAATGACAAATCAATAATGATAGAAAGAGAGAAATCAGTGTTTAACTAAACAGCTGCTAAGCGACGTTTATAATTAAGGCCGTATTTTATTATTATTTTATATGCACAAACGCTGCAATCACTATTTTAAACTTTTACATCACTTTCATAGTCAGATCAACTTCCTAATTTTCGAATGCGGAATACCAAAGAACTTTTCTTGATTAGACCTGGATTTTTTTTTTTGATCTTGTGTCTTGATAATTGAGTCACTGGGCAAATAAGGAATTAATTTGTTAGCTACTATGTATTCGGAACTCCATTGTTTGTAATTGTTTTAATTAAAAGTAATTAAGGTAATTAATTATAGCCAAACAGCTATATATATATAATATCATTATATATATTATATATAAATATATAATGATATTCCCGTATTCCCCCTGTAACAACCTGTGAATGTGTGGGACATTCACAGGTTGCTGGGCTAAAGGCCTCTTCTCCTCTTTTTGAGGAGAAGGTTTGGAGCTTATTCCACCACGTTGCTCCAATGCGGGTTGGTGGAATACACATGTGGCAGAATTTCAGTGAAATTAGACAAAGCACGAGATGAATTATAATCACAAATTAAGCACATGAAAATTCAGTGGTGTTTGCCCGGATTTGAACCCACGATCATCGGTTAAGATTCACGCGTTCTTACCACTGGGCCATCTCGGCTCGATAACGATATAGCTAGTATTTATCTTTATGATAAATTCTGAAAAAAATGTCTTATTCTTCGTAAGTATTAAACATTATCAAGTGAAAAATTACCTGCACTTTTTTTATTTCCTGCTATAAATGCTCAGCACGTCTACCCTGATTGTAAGCTTAGTGAAACCTTTTAATAATTCACATTCAAATACCTAAAACTAATAATTTATTAGAAAACAATTAATAATTTATTCAAAATGTTAAAGAAAATTTACGTTTAGTTCTTATGAGTTAAATTTTTAAATAAAATATATTTACAGCATAAGTTGGGGTAGCTTAACTTTTCACTAAAAATGTGTTTCAAAGATAAGAATATTTGCAATCTTAATATCGGGAAGACGTATAAATACGATTTAATCTTGTGCTCCGGGAAAAGCATTACCGGGCCAACGCTACTCACCACTGATATATGACCCATGATGATTTACCCAGGGAAAGAGATTGCGATTTTATCTGCTAGTATTTTGAATAAGTAACTATATTTTTTCTTAAATAATAATAATAATAATATCCTAGGACATTTTTCACACACGGCCATCTGATCCCAAATTAAGCTTGTACAAAGCTTGTGCTATGGAAACCAGACAACTGATATACTACATATACTACTTTTCTTTTGTAAATACATACATATATAGATAATTACACCCAGACTCAGGACAAACAGACATGTTCATGCACACAAATGTCGGTCCTGGGTGGGAATCGAACCCACAACCTTCGGCGTGAAAAGGCAAGTATCTACCAACCACGCCAACCGGCTCGTCAAAAATTCACTTCGTCTTAAATCAAGCCATAATTTCATTTTCACTAAAATTTACTATTTTTTTTTATGAAATTAATATTATCTTGTTAAGCTTTTAAGCCTATTTATCACTAGACCGTTTCTGACCTATAGGTGCCTGGAACGTATTTAATGATAAGGTCGCTTTTATATTTATTTGTTAGTTTTTGTTGTTTATTAGTACTGTTACTGCTTTGTATTGGAAAAATAACAACATTGGAAGGATACACGCATCAATCACTAAAGCGTAGTGAAGTCAAGTTAAGCCGTATTTCAACATTTCACGAGTGAGATAAGTGAGTCTTGCAGAATAACACTGCTTAGCAAACACTTGTTAATATAAAGCAACATCTCTACGGCATACCTGCGGCAAGGATGAATTGAAAAAGGTGGCAGGTACGGGATGGATGCGGGCTGGCCAAGATCGGGATGGTTAGCGTTCTATGAGGGAGGCTCTATACGAATGAAGCCATTTTATAAGGTGGTTCTAGCTTTGTGCATATTGCTTTAATTCATAAATATTAAATAAAAGTTGGTTTAGTGGCTAGATATAAGGCCACTGGAAGTGGTTTGGAAAGCATGTAAGCCGATGGTTCTGCGCCTGAACTCTATCCGGTCGTGGCGGATTGATTATGAGAATGAGGGAATATAGACGGTATTTGTGTTTGCACACACACTTGTACACTATAATAAGTTCTGCGTATTTGGCTTGAGATTGGCTTTTGTAATACGGTCAGCAGAACATCATCATCATCATTACCAACAATAATTAAGTTATTTATAATTATTTAAGCTACTTTTTAAGGATTACGTATTCATATAATTTAGCTTCGGTTAAATAAATTGTGCATTAAGAATCGAATGTAAATCTTATTTATTTTTCTTATAAACTTATGATTGGAGCAAAATCTCACTACTGCAATCGCCAACTTTGCCTTATTATACCATAGCACGATGTTGGAATTTCGCAGGCTTGATGCTATATTAGGACGGACGCGACTTTAAGCTTCATAAATTATTTTACTTTATGTTTAATAATATACAATTATATTGGTATCAATGGAAAGGATATGTTATTCTGTTAAAAAAGAATTTTCTTAGTATAATATTCTGAACCCTTTCACTTCTTAGAAGCTTGAGTATATCAATTTTACATATTTTTCTCGCTAATGAAAATATAAAGTATGATCATAGGTTCAACCCGGGCAAGCACCACTGAATTTTCATTTGCTTTATTTATGATTATAATTCATCTCGTGTTTGATGGTGAAGGAAAACATCGTGGGGAAATCTGCATGTCAAATTTCACTGAAATTCTGCCACATGTGTATTCCACCAACCCGCATTGAAGCAGCGTGGTGGAATAAGCTCCAATCCATCTTCTCAAAAAGGGAGAGGAGGCCTTAGCCCAGCAGTGGGACATTCACAGGCTGTTACTGTTACTATAATAAAAAAAACTCTTAAATTAAGGAAAATTGCAATTATTTTAATTAATTAATCTTATTTTAGAAGCTAATTGTTATCTACTGATACGTGACTCATATGTACCTATAGCATTTAATTTCTGGAATGATCATCGCTAGCCTATATGCACGCGTAAATGCGTTTTTCAAGCGAAAAAAAAATCGCTAGCCTATTTAACCGCTTTTAGATAAATAAACAAGGCATATTATATACTTATTACTTGCAATATAATAGTGTTTTTGAACTTTTTCGATTTTATCTGTTATTATCATTTTTAATATGATTCCATATCCACTTAATTCTCACGTCTATAAGTTCACCGTTGGCTCCTACTCGAGTCGCGTATGAAGGCAAAATTAGACTTTTTAAACTTGGCGGAACTTCGATTTTACCTCATTTCTTCGTTATTTCGCGGCCTCAGGTGTATTACATGTTTATTACGCTTTTTATAACCTCAGACGAAGTTTTAACTAATTTATGCGTTACCATCTCCTTTGTTATAAAAAAAAATTTGTTTTTTAAGTGAAATAAGTTTTTTTTTAATACATTCAAGATATTCTAATGAAATTTTTTGAGTTTTTTTTTGTAATAGTAATTATAGTATTAAGGTGTGTATGCGTCACTCATACTAGAAAATTCACTCTTCAGATAACATAAGTTAACTTTAATGATACTAATATGCACACGCTGTCTTTGTAAGTACACCAGAAATTAATGTGACAAAAATTCTACGCGTATCGTGTTCTGGAATTGGTGAGCCAGTGTAATTACAAGCGTTAGGGATATATCCACTTAGGTCTTACGGTTGGCAGCGCTTTGACTATAAATGGTTGCCTTAATGCTTAGAAGTTTGTTAATGTTCATGGGTTGAGGCTCATCTGCGTCGGACTTTGGTAATAAAAAAATTAGAAGGTAGAAGAACTAATAATGAAGTTCTTTTATTATTTATTTGTTTTTAACAGCAAAACAAAGAATATTATATTCATTGTTTAATCATTTTTAATCACTAATTTAATACAGACAATATTTTTCAATACTTTATACTATTTTTTTCTTTAAGTTGTAATTTATAAGAGAGTTAGTTACAAGTTTTACAATATGACTTATAATATTAAATGACCGTTTTTAAATACAAATTTATTTCGTGTATTACACAAACAAAATAATAATTGTAATATATAATAAAAAATATATATTCCGTACTGTCAATTTTCTCTCACGCTATTTTGAATAACAAACTATATCTTTAAAAATGTACAGTACAAATATTGTTATAAAGTTCTATTTTTTGTCCTGAAACTAATAATTATGATTACGTGCAAATTTCATATAAAATTGTAGTGTTTTATTATTTGAATTCTGAAATGTAATACATACAAATTAATGTCTCTCTTTAATATAATAAATCGTGTTAAAAGTAAAATTATGTGATTCGTCAAGGGATATGACGTCATTAATACAGCGTATCGTCGATATGGGAGTCGATTAGCAAATTGATGTCCAATTGGCCATTTATCCAGATAAAAATTTAACTGTGGGAACTGAATTTTCATTTATCGTTTATAACTTCCTATTGGTTGTTTCCAAAACATTTTTCGTATGAAAAACGATACTTTGTCGTCGATTGCAATTAATATGAAAGATATTATTTTTATTTATAGATTTTTTGTTCCTAATATGCGTGGACTAATATTTAGCCACCTATTCGTAAGTGGTAACTGCCCATAAATATTGGCAATGTAAGAAATATTAAACATTTCATACATGGTCAATGCTCCAGCCATGGCAAATAAGATGTTAAGCCCTGGCCCACTTACCTCTGTAATCCGGAACGTAACAGTAAAAAGTATTGTTATTTGGTGCTAGTTTATGTGATGAGTGGGTGGTACCTACCCAGACGGGCTTGTAAATGTCATATGACAAAGTAAACGACTGCTACAATAAACACAGCATGAATTTCTGTTAAACAATTTTTTTTTGCTTTCATTTTGTTGGTTTATATGTTTTTATTGTGTCAATTCTATATTGTATGAATACAATTTTCAGTTATTATTTTGTTGTTAAAAAACCTTTAAAAATTAGTGAATCATTGTTTTAATCGTTCTATTATTTTACTATCTTAAACTATACAGCATTACTTATATAATTTTGTAAATAAAGATTATAAAATAAAAAAGTACACATCTAACCGTGCAACATAAATAATTTAAAAAATATATATTTATTTCAATTTTATGTTTATCTGGATATATTCATTTAAAATTTCTGTGTAAGTAATTCTTATATAAATATTTTAAAGTTATATAATATTTATACAGGAACTACATCATCGAATTTATATACATATGATATAATAATTCATTGTTTTAATATTGATTAAGCCGTCGCCATTATCCATGTTGAATTATTGAATATGCATAATCTTATTCTGACAATCCTAAAGCCTGGCTTTACTGATCAAATTAGCTTTTGTGATTTGACAAATATCATATAAGATACAATCACGTGTCATAAAGTAATGAGTAATACTATTTTATTCGTAGTTATTCTTCTTTTTAATTTCAGGATCGATTTTTGATAGCTAATACGTTATAACCATTTTGATATTTAATTTTTTTTTTACTTATTCACAATGCTAGTCTATTCTATCTATCTAAATATCTAATGAAGACGAAAGTCTTCAACCAATGCGTCTTACCTGCCATGACATACGGTGCCGAAACGTGGACACTAACTGCGGGACTAGTCAACAAATTCAAAGTCGCTCAGCGTGCTATGGAGCGAGCTATGCTCGGAGTATCTTTGAAGGATATGATCAGAAATGAGATTATCCGGAAAAGAACCAGAGTCACCGACATAGCTTGCAAAATTAGCAGGCTGAAGTGGCAGTGGGCTGGTCACGTATGTCGTAGGACCGATGGCCGTTGGAGCAGACGAGTCCTAGAGTGGAGACCGCGAATCGGCAAGCGCAGCGTAGGGCGCCCTCAAGCCAGATGGACCAACGACCTTAAGAAGGTGGCGGGCACCAACTGGATGCGGAAGGCGGAGGACAGGGAGCTTTGGCGCACTTTGGGAGAGGCCTATGTTCAGCAGTGGACAACGATTGGCTGTTGATTGAATGCTAGTTACATGATCAAAAATAGGTAGGCTGACTTGCAAATGGGCCTCCTGCTGGTAAGTGATCACCGTCGCCCATATTTATTGGCACTGCAAATGTTACTCTTTTTTTTGTATGTCGATAACGCGACAAATACTTAGAAAAGCGCTTGCTTATAATGATTTTCTTTACATACATTACAATTATTGCCTTATTAAAGTACCTTTGTAAATAAACAATAATTGCATACGTATAAAACTGCAATCCTGTTGGCCTTATTATTTATTTATTTCTTTGTTACAATGTTATATATATTTATATGTATTATACATTGTAAGACAAATACTGCTTTCACTTTTTATCTGAATTAAAAGTAAAACTTTGTATTGCCAACTAATCTCGACTTATATATAAGTAGGGAACTTACGTTATTAATGTGAAAGTGGATTTGTTCGTTTATTGATTTATTCCATCTTCAGTAACGAACTACGTGAGTTTGTGATTAGATATTGTTTATGAATGGGAGATAATACATTTTAAATCCTAATATTGCATGAACCTTAACATTTAATTCCTATGGTTGGTTGCACATTGACAGTGTAACTTTTGACAGGGCCAATGTTGGTCACCATCAGGTAAATTGACATGACATCGAGGTTAGATCAATTGCGTTTTTATTTTATGTTAAAAAAAATGTACATGTGTGAAAATAAAAGTCAAGATTTAATGGAATACAAAACATTCCTTTACAAAACTCTACGATTATTTATTTATGTACATAAAATACCAAATACATAAGAAAGTTAACACGATACTGACGTATATAGTATTGAACTATATACATCATAGTAACGTTTGAAATCATATTCAGTATGATTACCACGACTTTTTTAACACATACCAGTAATCTTCTGACAATTTGATCTTTTCCCAATCACATAGATATTGACAATCAAAAATTAATGTATCGGGGATCTTGTAAAGTTCTAGATATCCCAAAAGAGCAAATAGACCTTTTAACCTTGCAAGCGTTGGATGTAAATCAGCCACACGTGTATTCATCAAACAACATTGGAGCAGAGCAGAGCAGTGTGGTGGAATCTCACACCTGCTCTTCAAAAAGAAAAGGCCTTAGTGCAGAAGTGGGACAATTTCTTTACTAAACATCATTATCGCTTTATCAAAACATTAGCTACGCTTTGCAAGTCAAACTATGGCTTAGAATGGATGACAATAATCAACAAACAGATGGAATGCAGCTTGGATCAATCAAATGCCCTAAATATCTTCGACGCGACATACCGATGCCTGTGGTCGTCTCTGACTGACAGATATTTCAAACTATTGTTTGTTAGGTTGTATGTTTAGGTGCCATTTTGTTATTAATATCTTGTAAATTATATTGTTTTATGTTTTGGTCGAAAACGTATGTGTGCGTGCACGTTTTGTTTTGTGTGAGTGTTTGTCTATGCCAGGATGTAATCAGTGCAATTAATTAGTTATAAAATATCTACAGTAAATAATACATAATACATGTAAAGTGTTTCGAAAAAAAAAATTATTATTTAATTCAGAATATAGTTTTGTCATGTCAAAAACATAGAAATGAACACAATTTTTTGGTGATATTTTTCAGTATGTTGTGATTTTTACTTCACGTATATTAAAGATGAAATGCGAGTACATAATAAAAGAGATATATATATAAATATTTTGATATAAACGGATATTACAATGCATTATGTGTTATATGCTAAGTTTATTTATGATTATGAATATGATTGCGTAGAAATCGCAATCATAAGTTGCAAATAGAACTTAAGGTAAAACTCAATTATTTTTTAAAGTATTTATTTAAATAACTGTGATATATTACATACTGTTTTCTAAAGTCATTTGTTTATTTTTTTTAAATTTAAAAATCGTTATAGTCAGTTTTTTTTTTTCTTTTTAATGCCATGAGCATTCGGAACAGGGTTTGAAGCAGTAAAATGACGCGAAGGCGTTATTGGCTCGTTTGCGTTTTCAATAGTCATACAGCATCAGGGTCCTGTATCGTCAATCATTCTACTTCTCTATGAAAGATCGATCTTTTTTTAGAAATACTTTGAAAATGTTCGCTCATAAAGCACCTGTACCGGACATACTTTTTGAGATAAGTATAACTTACTAGTTTTCGGGTGCGGCTTCGTCTACGTATTAGGAATCGCTGTGGCAGGTGATTGGTATTAAAATAGCTCATGACCTTATTTGGGGTTCAAATTTGCTTCATATCAAACTTCATCAAAATCGGTTCAGTTGTTTAGCGTTAAAAGTATAACAGACATACAGTTACTTCTGCATTTACAATTTAAGTATAAATACAAAATTGTATACAACTACAAACAGCTTCCATATAAAACAGCTTAGTATTTCATTTTTATTTATTTAAAAAACTAATTGACCATCATATAAAGTAGTTGGAACAAAAGGCGTACTTAACGCCTGAAGGCATTCTCCAGTCAACCTATAGGATAAGGTGGTAATTAGTAATCAACGGTACACAAAATATATATACATACACATATAATATTTAAAAAATAAATACAGATATAATATATGTAGTATAAACATATGAACAATAGTGTATTATAGATGTCATAAGATGACAAGAACTAGGAACTAGGGTGAGTGAGCCAGTGTAATTACAGGCACAAGGGACATAAAATCTTAGTTCCCAAGGTTGGTGGCGCATTGGCTATAAGCGATGGTTGACATTTCTTACAATGCCAATGTCTAAGAGCGTTTGGTGACCACTTACCATCAGGTGGTCCATATGCTCGTCCACCTTCCTATTCTATATAAAAAAAAAAACTTACTGACCAAAAATGTGCTCTCGGAGACGAGTCTTGAAAGTAAATTTAGAGGTAGCTTTTCTAATATGTTCAGGTTATTTGTTCCATAATCGGACGGGCTTGAACGGAGTAGGAATTAGAAACGAAACCAGAAGTATGAATAAGAACAGAAAGAAGGTAAGAATCGTTAGAACGCAGCTGACGATTGTGATTACCACACAAAAAACATGAAGCCTTATTGCTTGAAACAAGAAAAAGAATTTAAACCTGTTAATAATATTAGCTTAAGTTACAATATATATGTATATGTAGCCGTTATATATTACACAGATGGAATCCCGCAAATCTCCTGGACAAGGCTAAGTCGGTGGCAGATGTGTTACGAGTAATTACCTAGGTTGACTAATGAACTCCATGATAATCTTGTATTTGTAGTAAATTCACACGTATATGTTACTTAATGCTGTGTTAAGTTCAGTTGAAATTGTTTTACCTTATATAAATATGATCCTTTAAAATAAGTAATTAATCAGAAAATTACGAATCTAATCATATTTTATAATTACACGCTTTTTTAGGAACCTAAAAAAGTATGTGCTAGTAGTAATGCAAGTAAGCATGCTGCCAGTGTTATTGTCCACTGGTGGTAGAGCTTTGTGCAAGCTCGTCTGGGTACGTCCCACTCATCAGATATTCTACCGCAAAACAGCAGTACTTGGTATTGTTGTGTTCCGGTTTGAAGGGTGAGTGGGCCAGTGTAATTACAGGCACAAGAGACATGGTGATGTAAGCAATGGTTAACATTTCTTACAATGCCAATGTCTATGACTGTTGGTGACCACTTACCATCAGGTGGCCCATATGCTCGTTCGCCTTCCTATTCTATAAAAAAAACAGATATTCGCTAACAATATAATATTACAATTACATTAAACCCTTTGTAAATAAATAAAAAATTAATATAACTACTAATAATAACCACGTCGAATGGCGGCATTGCTAGCAAAATTTAACCTTTAAATGGTAATTTCAATCCTCTGGTAAAAAATGAACCGGACTCCCTGTTGCCACTACACACTACTCTTTTTTTAATCGTCTTCACATCGGGTCTTTTATGAAAATCTAGAGTTGAGAAATTTATGACTCAATTTTGTATCACGAGAAAACGCTTTACGATAATAATTAAGATTTTGGTAATCATATATATAGAAAGACCCCTTCAAAAAAAAAATCTTTTGTAAATTCAATATTCACACAGCAAAGTTACCTAATTGATTTTTTTTAATAATCAAAGCTTAGTTTGAACGCGATGAAATTGACAGTTGATCATTATCATACATACATATATAAGGTAAGCATTTTATTTCATTAAATTAAATTTGTACTAAAGATGTTACAACAAAATATTATAATCCATACATTTGTATGTATTACTATTAGTTATAATTCTATGCAACTATTATGTAATTCTGACAAATTCATATTATTTTTATAAACAAATAAATATATAATTCATACAATATATCATAAATAGCCATAATTAAAATGCTACGTTGCATTTAATCATATTATTTACAAAAGTTACATATTGTAATTTTATAATCCCTGAAACGGACTTGCAAATTAAACTCGCATAATTCATGTTGTGTATTCAACCTTACATAAATAATTAATATTGTTTCACTAGTATTATCTTGCAACTTGCTGTGTTTATAGTTATGACGTACTTAATAATATGTTTGTAATTATAAAATCCTGATCAATTGGCTGTTGGCCACGTTGGCAATTTTTAAAGGAAACTCAAGTATATCTTAAATAATATTATAAATGCAAAAGTGAGTTTGTATTGTATTTGTTACATTTTAATTACTCTTTCATACACGTTGTCAGGAGTACTTAAAAGGACATAGGGTACCAATCAACCACCAACCACATGTGGACAAAGCTGCGAGTGAAATTAGTATTATTATATAGCACAAGAGTATCCAAATACAGTTACATACACTATCTCACTGTCTTGTTCTGTCTTACTCTTTCTTGTTTTTACTACAGCACGCTGCTTCGATGCGGGGTGCACGCGTATTAGACTTTGATCCATCACATTGGACGGGCTTGAACTCATCATCGGTTCAGATTTACAGTAGCTACTTTTGCTTACTATGATTTCATACATATCAACGTTTGTATTTATTATATTTATTCATTGTATATGTAACGTATGTATTTAAGTGTTAAATTTTTGTTCGTGCATTCCGTGCTTCCTTCCGGCGATTAAGGATCGTGAGGAAGATATATATCGGATGAAACTCTGCTTTGTATGTATAATAATCTTCAATTTTTTTCTCAAGTTGTGAGATCCTTAGATCCACAGTATAACATTTGCATACTATTACTAAAAACCTAACAAAAATATCTTATGCACGGACACAGTTCCGTTAAAATTACATATATTTAACGTTTTATATACACTCTGATTATTTACTGATCGATTTGTCCATATTTTAATGTGTTCGGAGTCAACGATGCGTAAGGCGTCATAATTGAAAATAATCCCAGTTTTAAATCGTAAATTGAAAACCAAAAGCTCTGACGGCGAGCGAGTGTATTCATAACGATAACTTCGTTTGATATTTCATTTAATTTCTATAATAAACGCTCTGTCTGGCCTTTAGGAGATATTCAGTAATAGATGGAAAAACTAAATTTTCTTTTAAAGCATACCAATCCTTTATATATTTAGTACTATTGAGTTTATTTATATACATAAATGCGTGAAGAAAGTATATGAGTTTTGGAAATTTCCAAAATTTCAGCTCATTAGTTGAAATGTTTGAAGTAATTAATATTAAAAGAATATTGCTCACTTTTTATTTATACCTCATAATGTTCATAAGATTGTTGACAATAATTGTAACGAGAGGCGATCGTTTGATATTTTCTTTGGAGTTTTATTTCACTAACGATGACATAGAATGTCATAAGGAATGACGTAAAAGATTTCGCTTTCCTTTATGTTTATTTACAGGAAATGATTACAAATTCACCGTACATAACTACATCGCGCGTTCCTTGTCACGTGCGGCAAAGGGGTATATTTTTATGGAATACGTAATTCTGTTTGACTTCATACGCGGTGTCCATATTTGCCGAAGACTTCACGTCCCACATGCAAAGAGCATGAACTATTTCCAATAACATCAGGACGTACGAATATTATGTACGTTTTCCAAGATAGTGTCTTAGAAAACGTACAACTCAACTATTGTATTAAAATTATATTTTAAGAAATTCACTTTGAATATCATTCGAGCGTTTAAAAGAAAAAAGGATATTTTACCCGTCTTGCTCAGTACCACCCACCCACTCATCACATATTTTACCGACAAACAGCAATACCAAGAATTATTGTGTTCCGGTTTGAAGAAGGAGTAAGTATAAATTTGACTGCCTCGTTGGTCTAGTGGTTTTCTGAAGGTTTCCACTGCGAGAAAAAAAAAGTGGCTTGATGTAAGGCCGCAGACACGGAGGTCCTGGGTTCAATTCCCAGATCGGGCCATAAAAAAGTTATTGGGTTTTTCTGTCAGAAAATTCTCAGAAGCAGCCCGGAGTCTGGAAGTTGGAAGTACACTGTACACTCCCGTGCCTCGCAAAACAGAGTAAAGCCGTTGGTCCAGCGCCTGAACTCTTTCCGGTCGTGTCGGATTGCCGTCCTATCGGATTATGAGAGTGAGGGAATAGAGAGGGCACCTGTGTTTGCGCACAAACTTGAGCACTATAATATCTCCTGCGCAGTTAGCTAATCTGTCTTGATATTGACCGGCGTGGCTGAAATCGGTCAGGAGGACATGATTATTATAAGTATAAATATTTAAAAAATCCTAAAAATAATCAATATATTTAAAGCGCGTAATAGCGGATTGATTTAGATTTGGCAAGCAATGGAAACGAACTCGTCTATAACGAAACAGTTCTTAGCAAATAGAGGGAGACATCGTCTGATAGAAAAATTTCTCGAGAGCCTTTCGCCTACGATCTCGACTGCTCGTTTAATAGCCTACGACTTACGTCATACCTATACTTTTAACGCAAAAAGTATTGATACAGTTATTTATATTGAACATTTAATTATTATTTAGTAGTTATTAACAAGCCGAGATGGCCCTGTGGTAAGAACGCGTGAATCTTAACCGATGATCGTTGGTTCAAACCCGGGCAAGCACCACTGAATTTTCATGTGCTTAATTTGTGATTATAATTCATCTCGTGCTTTACGGTGAAGGAAAACATCGTGAGGAAACCTGCATGTGTCTAATTTCACTGAAGTTCTGCCACATGCGAATTCTACCAACCCGCATTGGAGCAGCGTGGTGGAATAAGCTCCAAACCTTCTCCTCAAAAAGAGGAGAGGAGGCCTTTAGCCCAGCAGTGGGACATTCACAGGCTGTTACGGTTACGGTTACGGTAGTTAACTTTAAATATGTTTATATTTTTATCGTTTTAAAAATTATTCGAAAATTATTAAATATAATATTTAGTAATAAATGATACCTTCAAAGATATACAGAGCCTTGGCCTAGGAAAAACACTGCTAGCATTATTGCTCTATGGTACTATTATACTGAAATGCTAGAAACATAAAATACTTTTTCAAATAAAAACAGATTACAATTAAATAATAATATAATGCGATTCTCTCGAACATGTTTTTTTTTCATTTAGACCACGCTTTATTCACAAAGCTATGCGAATTATTCCGTATTGTTATTTGTTTTGAATTTCTTGTTTATTGTCATTGGAAGATGAAGTGGCTTTTTAAACTTAAGAAATATGAGAAGTGCATCATTTAGTATTTCAATACGAGCTACTGAGATAGCAGTAAAATGCATTTATATTTGAAAATAGGATACTTTATCAAGTTATTTTTTCTAATTACTTTTTTGGGTTTATTTACATATACAATACTGACTTTTTACACGTTTCAAACGGCTTATACGAATATGTCGCAAGTAGAATTGAATCAAGATAAAATCGAAGTATTTCCGAATCCTGAAATGAAACTACAAGATAAAATCAAAAATATGAAGTACGTATTAATGTGGACAAGTTATAATAATAATACTGCAAATATAATTGGTGAAGGACAAACTATTTTTTTTGAAAACAGATGCATTTATACGAATTGTTTTTTGACTGCTGATAAGTATCTTCTAAACGACGATTATACTGAATTTGATGCGATAATTTTTGATGTTCATCAACTTCAAGTCTGGGATGTAAATAACTTACCTATATCAAGATCCCTTCACCAAAAATATATATTCTATGGGAAAGAATCGTCCGATAACTATCCCATTTGCAGCAATTTATCCAATAAATACTTTAACTGGACTTGGTCTTACAAATTAGATTCAGATATTGTAAGTCCATTTATTGAACTGAAAGATTTCGAAGGTAACGTTGTAGCTCCTAAACTTAATGTTACATGGGAATCTAAAATGTTACTTTTATCAGAGGCTGATAAAGAACAATTAAAACAAAAGAAAAAAGCAATGGCTTGGATAAATAAACAATGCCAAACCAAAAATAATAGCATGGCATTTGCGAAACGTTTGCAGACTGCATTTAAACAGAGCTCATTAGATTTTGATATATATGGTTGTGGGAAATTGGATTGCTTACAAGATTCTTGCCTAGAAACTATTAAACGAGATTATTATTTTTATTTTTCTCCTGAAGACAGTAATTTAGAAGATTATGTATCGGCGGAAGTAATAACTGCCTATAATCAATATGCAGTACCGATCGTTTATGGAGGAGCAAATTATGAGAAGTAAGATTATGATAAATATATAACTGGTTTTTTTGTGTGACTGAACTGAAATGAACTTGGACAAAGTTCTAAAATTAGTAATTCAATTGTTCGAATTATAAAAAAAATATTTAAATCATTTTTATTTCACAGATTCCTTCCAGAAGCTTCTTACATAAATGCAGGTACTACTTCTGTAGATAAACTAGTAGCGTTAGTGGAGTACATTATACGAAATCCAAATGTATATTATAATTTTCATCGCTGGAGAAACCATTACGTGATAAGTGAAGCTGAAAAGTTCAATGGAATTTGTGAAATCTGTGAATATCTTAATGACGTAAGCAAGTTTGGTGTTGTTAGTATTAAGACAAACTTTAGAAGGTGGTGGTATTCACGTCCCTTATTTGAAAGATGCTTTCCAAAAAGTCGTAGCAATCCGTCCGATGTTTTATCGTATGTAAATAATTCGAGACGCTCTTTACATTGACAATGATATCATAAAATACATCGATTCTAAAAAGTAATTTCTATTTGAATGCAACATGTTACTAAATAAACCTTTAATAATTATAATATTACATTATTTAAGATAATTAAATGTTATATAATGGATATGTTACCTTAGAGGCTGGCGTCATTTCTTTTCGAAATTGTTAGACAGAATCATGAATTTTTGATCACCCCAATAATTAGGTACTTTTTCTTGTAAGAAAATCTCTAATTTTTTATTAATTTGGACCTTATAAAAATAAAATTTTTGATATTAAATGTATAGTTTCTTTATACCTAAAGTCATAACCATGATTTTGTTTTAATACAAAATGCTCTTGACAAGTTTAATTTTTTTTTAATCACACCATATTATAAAACGAAGTCCGTGAAGCGTTTGACATTTTCCAAGCAGCGCTTACAATATTTTTCTTTTCAGTAACATAACAATAGAGATTGTAAGTCTATTGACACCTTTTAATGTATAATAGAGCTATTCGAAAGGTCAGAGTAACAAAATATGTTATTCCTTCATTTATTTAATGTAGTTATTTTTTTTTTTTGGTGTTAAACATTTATTATTTTGTCTTGGGGGTAAAACAGACTCATTATACGTGACGGCAAACGCCACATGACGTTATCTGATGCCTAAATGCCCCCTCTCTACCCACACAAGTGGGTAAGTAAGGTAAAGGTAAGTATTGTGTACTATATATAGTAATTCTTTGTTATATAGTATACGAATCTCAATAGTTGTATTTATCTGTTTCTTTATTTGTATATTCTTTCAATAATCGTCAACTCGATGGTTCTTGTCTGAAGGGTGTCCCACGACGGCCAAATTTTTAAATATGGTAATGATATTATTTTCTTTATTCACTAAAGTGGAGTTTGAGTTTGAGAAGAAATCCTTGTGTTACTCGTAAGAAGTCGAGACAGACAACTGGTGTGAAATAAACAGGTAATAGAAAACAATGTACATTTAAAGATTTTCAATATTTTAACCTCATTAAAAAAACCAAATGAAGTTCTCTCCGAATAACAACTAAAAAGAATACTAATGACATCCAAAAACAAATATCAGGTTAAGAAATAACAAATCAGAATTCAGTAGGACAGGCGCTTCGAGTGAATAGTTAGCATATCGCAGAGATCGCCTGCTCGCATATTCAGCAGCCCTTTGTTCCTGACCCCACTTCACTTCTCCCCTCCGCTATGCAAAACAGCTCTGTATTGGCGATTGTGAAGAGAACTCGGTACGTTCTTGAAGTTGGATAGTTCTGCGAGTTTGAAGGAGTCTTGAACATTTTTAGATGATAATGACTTTGTGATGGTAATGAGGAGTTTTTAGATGTTAATCAGTTTAATTTAAATGTAAGGGATAAGAGATAACCGTAATATAGTCATGACATAACTGATTATGTTTTTTAAGATAATAATCCTATCAAATGTCAATGAATTGTTACGTCTGTGTGTACCGAGCGTATAACGTATGATTAATATGTAGTATGTCGATTTTTTTTTAATTAGCAAAGAAAAAGTTTTTCTTTATGAATTATATTTTGAACTTTACGTACACCTTCCTATTCTATAAAAAAAAAAAAAAAAACATACGTAATGTTAAAGTTAATTTAGTTTTGATTACGTCTGTGTGCGTCTGTTACTGTGCTATGTCTTTTACGCTTTCGCCGCAAAAATACTTTACCGATTTTGATGAAATTTAGTACTTTTTTTTTTTTTATAGAATAGGAAGGCGGACGAGCATATGGGCCACCTGATGGTAAGTGGTCACCAACGCTCTTAGACATTGGCATTGTAAGAAATGTCAACCATCGCTTACATATCCAATGCGCCACCAACCTTGGGAACTAAGATTTTATGTCCCTTGTGCCTGTAATTACACTGGCTCACTCACCCTTCAAACCGGAACACAACAATATCAAGTATTGCTGTTTTATCAAATACAGAACTTGACCCCAGGGCTGGACATATTATGGTATTATTTTTTTAATTTACTAATTCAGATCATATATAGTCACTTATGAAAGATTTTTTGCAAGTTATACAATTTTGAAGCTGTAAATGTACAAAAACGTAATTTGAATAATGTACATATATTAAAATCACTTCAAACCATCGTCATATAAAATAGCAGAAAATAATTTTGGTCACAAACTGAATTACACTTTGTCGAAAGCCGCAGGTTCAGCTATTAGTAGCATTATATAAAATTCTATAAAAAAATATTATAACTATAATTTTATTTAAAAAAAGTAGTATTTATGCAATAGATTGAAATAAAATATATTTAATTCAATAAACTAACATTTCATATTTATATATTTCATATTTAATGGAAATATTTTAACAATGACTTTGAGTTGCCAGTATATACTACCTATGTACATAGCACAGGCATGTGCATATACTGGTATCAAGGCTTAGTGAGGTTTGTATATGCTGGACCTAGAAATCATTCTACTATGTAGTGGTTTGCTCCTTGCAGAGCACAGGCACAAGGGACATAACATCTTAGTTCCCGAGGGTGGTGGCGCTTTGGCGATGTAAGCGGTGATTAACATTTCTTACAATGGCAATGTCTATGGGCGTTGGTGATAACTTACCATCAGATGGCCCATATGCTCGTCCGCCTATCTATATATAAAAAAAATAACCAGCTACCGGTCACCAGCCTATATCAGGCATGTTCTTGGTAGTGGGTTGGTGGGGAACTAATAAGAAAGTTTGACATGCTCATGTGCATGATTACTACATGTGTTGCAAAAAATCATAGGACACTCACGGCTTGAGAATGAGAGGTACTATTTTACTCAGTCAATACCACACATGTCTACATGAATTGATCATATTTTAGCATATCGAGCCGTTCAACTCATTAACGATATCGATTCCACTCCCGTTTCCGTCTTCACTATGCAAACTAGCTCGAGTCAACGAATAAAGCGCATTAAGCGCTGGTCTCAAAAAAACTAATTAAAACGAAATTGTCAGAACTGTTACACAAAAAAATGGAATTAAATATACTTAAAAAAAGTATTATTTTGTTTTAGAAAATATTGTCCGTTGCGATTTGTTAGAAAGTTAAAAGAGAGTATACGACAAGAAAAACGTACTAAAGTTGATAGATTCTATTGATAGCTAAATATATTTTTTAATCAAACAACTGCTGCTAGAAGTAATAGTTATTAGAATAGACTAATTTACTAGTGTTTGTAATAAACATAGACACAAAATTATTATTACATATTATAAAACAGAAGAACAGTAGACTTAAACCCGGGCAAGCACCACTGAATTTTCATGTGCTTAATTTGTGATTATAATTCGTTTTGTTCTTGACAGTAAAGGAAAACATCGTGAGGAACCCTGAATATGTCTAATTTCACTGAAATTCTGCCACATGTGTATTCTACCAACCCGCATTGAAACAGCGTGGTGGAATAAGCTAAAACCTCCTCAAAAAGGGAGAGGAGGCCTTAGCCCAGCAGTGGGACATTCACAGGCTGTTATTGTAGTGTATTATAAAACAAAGTCTATCAATCACGTCTGGCTATCTGTCTGAAAACGATAAATTGAAAAACTGTCGGACGGATTTTCCTACGGTTTTCACCAATGATGGACGGTAATAATAAGGAATAGTAGTAGTAATAAGGAAGGCTTAGGTGAATTTCAATTCATTAAGATTTTGTCATTTTGTGTAAATTGGGTGGAATATTATGACGATGTTTGTTAAAGATGGAAAAATCATGCCGACTGGAGGCTTACTGGCGTGCGCTGCGTACATATATTGCGATATAAACTTTTTATATAGACCCTTGTTCTACTCGCGCAAAGCCGGGGTTGCTGTATACAATAATTGCATTACGTATGAATATTCTAAAGACATTAAGCATTCCTTAACGTATATATTACGTGTGGTTATTTGCATAAGTAACTTCATGAATCTAAAATATTAACATAGGAATGTACATTAGCGCTTAATCCGTTGCGGGATAGACCTGATGTTCTATTCACAAATTCTATTTGCAAAATGATTAGACGTATACGAACTACGTACATGTAATCAAGTCGCTTGATGAATATTCGAGAAGCTTGACAACACTCCACAGAGGGCGCCACTGAGCGAAATTTGAATTATGCTTGGTCAGGTTGTTGAGCTGCGATGGTAATTATTATGTATATTCATGTCAGTTCTTCGCAACCATGACACAGAAATCTTATAGCTTGTTTTGTCTGACTCAGAGTTCTTTTAATTATATGTAAATATGTTCGATGGTGTTTTGGAGAGGGCGCAGTGGAATATGAATTATTCCTTAGTTAAAGATGTTGACATCGTATTTTACATCTTAAAGACATTCTGAGGCTAAATCTCGAATTCCTACTGAATCCTTTTCATATCAATTTGTATAAATAATCTACTGTAGGAATGACATTTTTTTTGTTTTTTTAGACTTAGGATATTAGTTAAATACCTATTTTAATTATTAATTACCATTTGTAATTTACAAATAATTGTTTGCAAAAAACCGAAATATTTCAGATTTTCTTATTGGCTTATTAACAAGCTATATTGATGTATGACTAAATTTATGTTGATTTTTAATAATTCACTTTTTTTTTTTTTTTTTATAGAATAGGAAGGTGGACGAGCATATGGGCCACCTGATGGTAAGTGGTCACCAAACGCCCTTAGACATTGGCATTCTAAGAAATGTCAACCATCGCTTATAGCCAATGCGCCACCAACCTTGGGAACTAAGATTTTATGTCCCTTGTGCCTGTAATTACACTGGCTCACTCACCCTTCAAACCGGAACACAACAATATCAAGTATTGCTGTTTTGCGGTAGAATATCTGATGAGTGGGTGGTACCTACCCAGACGAGCTTGCACAAAGCCCTACCACCAGTGAAACTTGTGATGTATTATGTATTAAATTATGTTATCATATATTAAATTGTGCTGAGTGTGTTTCATTGTATAATTTCACAGAAATAGTTGGCGATTAATGTGTTTTCAAAAACATTTGACATTCTTGTCATATCAATATTGATGACATTAAAGTTTTTCTTTGTGTAGGTGCACCGCACCCCCTATACGTTCTATGGCTCTCGTCTATTTTACTGAATTCATTTTTATATTAAAAAAATAATGACTGCAAACATTAATTAAATTAATGCTTTATTAGGCTTTAGAAAACTCAATATTTGATAATTCATTCTTAAAATCGTGATTTGAGATTTAGATTAATTATTCATTCATTCATCAGATCATTCTGTTTGCATATTTTGAAGATTAATCGCGATATCGACGCTAAAAAAAATATAGAACATTCAATGCTTGCAGTAAATTTGATTCGGCTTTTCTATAGTAAAAAACTGCCCTCATTTTACGACATCAAATGGTTAGATGATAGTGAGGGCAGACGAATTGTACTTGATCAGCCTTCCATTACAGTGTCCTTGGCGTTTTTGCCATCGTAGACTTCTGATATTATGGTTAAGTTTTATGACCAGTTAGTAAGAACCTTTATTACGCGAGAAAAAAGTGTTTTATAGATATGAGACCCATGTATTTACAGGCACAAAATATATAAAATCATAGATCACAGTGTTGGAAGCGCAGCTGTAAATAAAAGGAGTAAGTACTTCTCGCAGTTCCAGTATTACAACAGCAGATTTTAGTGTTGTTGGGTTCCGGTTTAAAGGGTGAGTAAGCCAGTGTAACTACAGACACAAGGGACATAACTTAGTTCACAAGGTTGGTAGCTCAATCGCGATGTATGGTATGGTTAATATTTCTTTCAATGCCAATGTCAATGGGCGGTTGACCATTTAGCAACGAGTAGCCCCAGTTTCCTGTCTGCCTACCTTTTCTATTAAAAAAATATGTATAGACGAAGATGACCATTTCCCAACAGATATTACATTAGTTCATCTACGATTATAAAATAATTATATATCTGTACTAACATTATAAAAGCGAAAGTAATTTTGTCTGTCTGTTTGGTGTTACACTTTCACGGCTAAGCCATTCTAATTCTGATAAAATTTGGTACACAGCGAGTTTGAGCATCAAGCACAGACATAGGCTAATTTTACCTAACGCCTGATCACCCACCCACTCACGTACAAAGCCGCGGAATAGCTAACTAGTAAAATATATAATATTTAAGCAACATTATTAATAAATATGAGGGTTGCGAATTAAAATAATTTGTCTGTTTTTTGTATCGTTAAATGATATCTTAATAGTCTTTATACAAAGTAAGTTATTGAAACAATAAACCAATTAAAACATCAAATAATTCTTTGCATAATCGTTTCGCACACGGAATAGACTGCGTTGTTCAAAGCATTTAATTCGCATATAAAACTTAATGTAACCGAAACCAGTACGTAAACTGCAATCAGGACGCAATTGGATTGCGAGCAACGCGATATATCGGACGATATGTGTTAACACACCTGATACAGCTGCATTGTTCTATGTACCTTACTATTTGTGCATTATCATTTATATAAATTAAAAAAAAATACATAGTAAATATATATATATGTCTAGTTTCCTTTACTGGTGGTAGGGCTTTGTGCAAGCTCGTCTGGGTAGGTACCACCCACTCATCAGATATTCTACCGCAAAACAGCAATACTTGATATTGTTGTGTGCCGGTTTGAAGGGTGAGTGAGCCAGTGTAATTACAGGCACAAGGGACATAAAATCTTAGTTCCCAAGGTTGGTGGCGCATTTTTTTTTTTTTTATAGAATAGGAAGGTGGACGAGCATATGGCTATAAGCGATGGTTGACATTTCTTACAATGCCAATGTCTAAGGGCGTTTGGTGACCACTTACCATCAGGTGGCCCATATGCTCGTCCACCTTCCTATTCTATAAAAAAAAAAAAACGCTGCATCGCCCGCTAGGGTATTCGTTAATTTTCACGTAAAATATATAAATTAATTAAGAGGGTAATTAGTTGATGTCGGTTCTTATTAGTGTCTATTTTCTGAATCGGATTTAATCCTGTAACGATTCAAAATCATTTAACAATGATTTTTAAAGCCTGTTTGAATATGGGTATATTTTTAATTTGATTTAATAAAATTAATTTTATGTATTAATTGTCTGTAAAGTGAATTATGGCAAGCATATAGTAGGGGTTTCGTATTGTATTAAATGCACCTATAAAACCAATACGCACCTGAGACCATTTTAGGTGTTCAACTAAGATTCCTATTTGCTAAAACTAACAGTAATTTATCTATCCAGTATATGTATCTTTTTAGAAAGGTAGATATTGTTAAAAATTTTCACTTCGCAGGTATTAAAATTCAAACACTCTTCTCCGTCTTAATGATTTTATTATTTTAATACAATTAAATATGATATCAACAGTGTTAACAACCAACTTGTTTCACAGCTCAATGATGATTGCCGTCCTTACTTTTAAAACACAAAAATGAGAAATTATATCAAGTGCTCAACTGACTAATAATAATATAATATTCACCGAAACCGGTAGTCAAAATAGAGTTACTTATAATAAAAATACGAAATATTTAAATACACAATATAAAAATAAACAAGCAAAATTCACGTTTTGTAGTAAATATAACAATAATATAAATTATAATTTATTACATTATTTTCATAATGCAACTTATTTTAATAGGCGCGGCTAGTTTTTACAAAATGCTCAACACTTATTTGAAATTAAAACATGATTATTTTATCAAGCTAACAATATATAGATAAAAAATATTATTGCATTCAATTACAAAAACCAAGTGAGTGAAAATATTTAAACATATTAAAACGATATAAAACGTTTTAATTTGTTTATTTTTGAGATCTTAGTTCCAAGGTTGATTGCGCATTGGTGATATAAACAATGGGTAATATTTCTTACAGTACCAATTTATCAGTCAACATATTAACAATGTCACCAATAAGAACTTAGTCATTGTTGAATTGGAAATTAGATTTAAGTTCTTTTTAATGGCCAAAATTAAAATAATAAATTTAATTGAGCGTAAATAATTGTATTTGTTTTGTTGTATATGGGACGATAGAAGCCTTTTTACGATCGACTGGATAAGTAATAATACTTAATATTTTACCACGTCACCAGTGAAGGCAGTAAGTTAAGTTAGGTTAGCAGCATGTCCCCTGAGGAGGACGGCAGCCGGGATGACCTCGCGTTGCCGTACGCACTAGCGAGGGGTGCGGTGGGAGCGGTATTACCTTTGCCCCCTGAGGAGAGCTCCGCCAAGCCATGAGCGGAGCAAAGCACGGGAGAGGCCGTTATATCAACACGATCCCGCAGCCTCTCCGATCCGTGCCGGGGACGGCTTGGCAGTGGTTTGTGGTCAGTTGGTAAGAATCCCACATAACCCAGTTCCCTCACCCCATGGGAGCTGGGTACCTTTCTGAAGGTTTCCACTTCGTGAAAAAAACAAAACAAACAAGGTTAGCAGCATGTCAGGATTTTGTGCAGGCATTCACAAATAATCTCACCGCCATACAGCAGTATTTTTATTGCTATATTTCAATTTAAATGATAAGTGACCCAATGTAATTATTGGGTCATAAGATCTTAGATCTTGCAGCGATCTTAGATCGTTTACTGGTGGTAGGGCTTTGTGAAAGCTCGTCTGGGTAGGTACCACCCACTACTTACTACAGTACTTGATATTGTTGTGTTCCGGTTTGAAAGGTGTCTGAGACATAAAATCTTAGTTCCCAAGGTTGGTGGCGCATTGGCTATGTAAGCGATGGTTGACATTTCTTACATTGCCAATGTGTATGGGCATTAGTGACCACTTACTATCAGGTGGCCCATATGCTCATCCGCCTTCCTACCCTTAAAAAAGCGTATTGCCGATGAGATATTAATTATAAAATATTTAGAACAAAGAATAATTATAATAATAAATCCTAGACACGCCAATGTATTATTTAAAATACCATATAAGTATTTAATATACTCTTTGTATTGATTATATGAAGGCATAAAGTTAATTACTATCTATCATGCTAGTTAGTCAATTTATTTACGTATGCAACAAACATATACCCATTACAAACTGGTCGAGAGACACGATCACACGTTTGGGATACCATCAATTATTTAGACCTGTCAACGCTGGCCACTGGTGGAATAAAATTTCTGTTTTTCGATATTTTCATTTGCATTTAAATGGATAGTTCCGATGTAGTTTTTTTATACGTCAGCTCGAAATACATTTGTAACTGAATTTAATTATTATATATTTTTTAAAGGAATATGTTGTTCGTATTATAAAATAAAAGATAAGCAATATTGTTCACGGAAAAATGACATTGGCACTGTAAGAAATATTAAACATTACTTACATTGCTAATGCGCCACCAACTTTAGCTTTAACTAGGATGTTATCTTTCTTGTACCTTTACACTGGCTCACTAACCCTAAACCGAAACACAACAATAATAAGTTAGTTATTGTTAATTAGTATTTTAAGTATCATGGTTTGGCTGTAGAATACGTGATGAGCGTGTAATTACCCAGACGTGTCCCATCCCTCAGCAAAGGTCTTTCCTCTTGGAGAGAAAGCTTGCAGCTAAATATGCTGGAGATTGTTAGAATACACATGTGGTAGAATTTCATACGATTCATACAGGTTGCATTTTCTTTCACCATCGAGCAGGAGACAAGACGAGAGAAATTCATCATAAATACAAATCGACTACATGAAAACTTAGTGTTTGCTCAGGTCTGAACCATTTCCGTTATTATTCACGTATTCTAGCCATTGAGGAATCTTGGCTCAAACCTATCAGTACAATAACAGTATCTTGAAAAACGATTATAATTAATTGTGTTACAGGTCAATATCGTTTTATTTTATGGAACAAGTTCAATAAAATTTATTTTAAAATATTATGTAGATGGAAAATACAAAGCAGAAATAATAAACGCCATTATTTCGGTGCTGTAGCGTTGACGTACTAAAATAAATAATCGATGTGCCCCAAGGGACGATAATGGACAGTTCCTTGAGAGTATTTGTTAGTGTAATGGATGAGCTTCGAAAGAACATTCAAATATGTATATCCCTTTCACAGACAAATAATATTTGATTAAAATTAAAGTAGAATATAGCCGTTTTAATTCCATTTTATATATTTTTATTTTTAAATGGCAGGCAACATTCTCTCCTTTACTTAACTAGATATAATTTTAGCAAATTATAGGGATATTAAAATGGTTACAATGGTTGTCAGACCAATAATACATTTAACTGGATTTGAAAAGAAAAAAATAATATTGCCAAGTCAAAAAGGTACGGACGAAATGATAAAAATATGATATCGAAGAATAAGATTGATAGCGTATCACTTCATTTTCAGAATGGGAATGAAAAAAGTATTCAATAATAAATCGGAGTAAAGACGTCGATCACAGATGTGCCCACATCGAAAGATTTTAATATGAAATTGAGATATAAATGATACATATATTTTTGTAACGTTATTATTAAACGTTGGACATGACAAAAACGCATTACATATTTATAATAAACGATTAAATATTAACTTAATAAGCGTCAAAGCAGCAGCAACATTATTATTTCTTATTTTATTATATTTATTATTATTTTTGGATGTGTGACCTTTGTCAATAACTATCGTTTTTAAAAATATATACATTCCTTCTATACACGTACAAAGTTCGATACGTCAATTGTTTTTCAAATACTACCCACAATATATGAACACAGTAAAAGAAAGATATTAGAGTAACTGCGTGAACATGTCCCATTTCTGGATAAGTCTCTCATTTTGAGAAGGCTTGGAGCTTCTCCCACCACTCTGCTATCACACTGGATAATGGATACACGTGTGAAAAATTTCAGTCGCCATATTGCAGGTTTTCTCACAATTTTTTTCACAAGTACAATTTTGCTTGCCCAGGTTTAGGTAACATTGAACACAGCGCTATCGCATTGTTTGAGACCGAACAAACATCTTCATTTATTTTTAAAATGTAAAAGATTATAATTTGGGATTGGGATAATAGGGAATTAAGCCTAAGCATCTACCTTCAACAGCACTAAATAGCGTGTTACGTAGACTGGGCCCAGTACTTGTCTATGGTTTTCCTTTTTATACGTCTTCCATAGGTTACCAGTTGCTGAAGGAATCAGGGTGTCGTCCACACTTATATATATGATGATAGAACTCACAGAGAACGCAGATTATAGGTTTTTATGAGAACGCGTAAAATATCGACTGGTCTGTTCGGATATTGATGAGAAGAGAATAGTTCAACGCATGTGGCGCTGTAGTCGCGCGTTCAACCAATTGGAACGTTTGTATTCATTTTCCTCTATTATGAATAAAGAAAGTACTCAAACTCATACCCATAAAAATAAATAAAAAGCTAGATAAAGCTTGTTTCTAAATATTGTGTTGTTTTATAAATAAAAATAAATATTATTAATTAAATGTGTTGTATTTATTCTGATAAGAAATTAGAAGTTTATTCCCGTTCGGAACAATAATTAATATATGTGGAGGGACTAATGGACAGGGGGAACAATAGTCATTTGGTTCTTTAATGGTTCTCACAAAGTATTATGAGTTCAACTTATATTAATTTCTGTTATTAAAACGATTTTGACAATCATTTCTATAATTAGTATTCCACCAATTTCTGAAACTGTTATATACTGTCGGAGTATGTGTGTCGTTTAATTTATTAAGTTTCTCGCAAAGATCACACACTGATGTCCTAGGTCTGGGAGTGTAATAGTAATAGTTCTTCCAATCGAAGAAATATCCGTAGACTACAGGGTTCCGTATAAGGTAATCAATAATGGCTCCAAGTTTCTTCATATCAAAACTCTGAGCATTTATATAAGAGCCAGGTGGTAGAAATCTGGAAAAATATTATATTAAGATAAAAAGAAATTGACAAAATGTATATTAAATTTTTATACTGTTCCTAATACTAAAATGAAGTTATTGCTTAGAAGTATGGAATTAAATTGAATAATTTTCTTAGATGAATTATAATAGTAATTTTATAAATCTCGTTAGTGCAATAACATTTACAAGCTAGCTAGTTATAAATAAACTTTTTTTTTAATTCAAATAAGTAGGACTGGCAAATAGGCCACCTAGACATAGACATTAGCACTTTTATAAATTTTAACCACCCACATTCATAGCCAATGCGCTACCAACTTAGGGAACCAAGATGTTATGTCCTTTATGTCTGTAATTACATTGGCTCACTTTTACGTTACAGAAAAAAATAGAAATAAACTATTTGAAAATACATATAACAATTTGAAGATGCCAAGAAACCTATTTTAAATAAATATACACTTACTTATTATAATCCGAAGGTCCTAATACAATGGGTATAACTATACGCGTCATAGCTTTAACCATTTTTTCTGACACGTAGTCTTCAGCAACTGAATCTTCCACGATTAATTGGAAGAAATAATTCTTTTCCACCATTTTAAGACAATTAATAATACGCGATTCTGGGCATTTATTATCGCCACATGTACCATAAATATCTATTGTATAATTATAAACTTTCAATTCCTTATTTAGTTCTCTTACGAATTCCTGGTACTGGATCTTCGTTTTACACTTGTTAATAATCCAAGCTATTCCTTTCTTTTTCTTTGAAATTTTATGAACGAAACGTGTATTGTGATCCATAACTTTTGTCCAATTCATATTTTTCTTTGGTCCAACTAATTTATCTTCAGAATTGTATATATTAATAAATGGTTGTGGTATGTCTGAATCGAGTTTGTATGTCCAAGTCCAATTAAAGAAATTGTCGTAAAATGGGTTACAAATTGGATAATATTTCGGAAATTGCAGCGAGCGAAAGATATATTTTTGATCAAAAGATCGTGTTAAATCAATTTCGTTTGGAGAAAGATCAACAATTTCTCTTGAGTTAAAAACCACTGCATCAAAATTTCGATGATCTTTGCGCAATAAATGTTTATCGTATGTTATAAAACAATTGATAAATTTACACCGTTGCTTAATAAACATTCTTTGACCTTTTTGAAATTTTGAATCTTTATGTAAAGCGACTTTCCCTATTCCATTTGCCATTGATCTTCTCCAAAATAAAATATACTTCAAATCTGTTGAATATCTCATCGTTCTGATATCCGTTGATATATAATATTGTCTTTCAATAATGTGTATGATTGAAAATATAAAAAACACTAGTATAAGGGAGGAACTGAAAACAATTAGTTTGATTAATGCCCTTTTGGAGGAACTGACAAATATCATTTCTTTAATATAATACATTGTAACAAAGTTCTTAATGATTTTTTTAATTTTCATAACACGTCTTATCAGAAATACTGTTCACTTTAAAAAATCCAACAATAGGCTCACTGAAGATTTGTGTTTACTAAATAAATATTTGTTTATCAAATGATAAATTCCTTTACGAATTCTTTTGCAATGTTCGCACTGTTATATCCGCTGAAAAATTCTTAAGTTCATATATGAATTTTTAACATTTACAAATGTAACATTTGAATGAAATTAATTAACCAAAATTTTCATTTAACTGAAAATCGACTGTAAGGTTTTGTTTATGAAATACTAGCGTAGTTCAACGGGCGTGTCTCACTCGTGTAATTTATGCGTTTCATTTCGCAATATAAAGTAGCGAGTTTAACCAACTGTCGTATGAAAAACTCGTTATGTATCCAACGTTTAATTTATAGCAAAAATATATACCGTTACGATATTAACGCGTGTTTGGTGAGCTGTGCGATCGCGGTGAGTATACACGCTACGAGTTCAATGTTAAAATATCTAAACGTAATATTTGTATGTGGTAATGTTAAGATGATTTGTATTTATATATTATAGTAATAAGATAATTGGAGATTAAGATTAAAGTTGTTATAAGTTATTTTATTTAAGAGTTTAGTTTATTTGGCACAAGGGACATAACTTTTAAGTTTCCAAAATTGGTGGCGCATTGGCAATTTAAATAATAATTAATATTTCTTTCAGTACCAACATATTTGAGCAGTGGTGACGACATACCATCAGAAGGCTAAATCGCCGTCTACCCAATATAAGTAAACATAGCTATTATTTATTTTCTTTAACTATTAGTGTTGGCATTTTTTGCAAATGATATTATTAAAAACAAGTTCACATTAAAAAAATACATATATTTAGAAAAAGCGATTGGAGGGTAAATAGAAATATAGCCTTATCCGCAATACGTACAATATCTAAATTGTTATTTCTATCGACTGTATCACGACGAGTGCTCTGAGGAATTATTCTCTCTAATTCCTGCTTCCCCCTTTCTTCTTAAGTCCACGCGAGCTGGTTCTCGATGTCACCGGCTAACTGTGACACCAATTCCATCGCGCACAAGATATTTGGTAACTCCTTTCTTTGTTGCACTTCCAAAAAATGGAATTCCTTACCAGCTCACGTGTTCCCCTCCTCTTACAACCCGGGTTCCTTCAAACGAGGCGTGAAGAGGCATCTTGCGGGCCGGCAAGGCGGGGACGGTTAGTACAGAACATCCTTCCCGACTGTACTGGCCATCGTCGCGTTTGGACTTTACTACCACTTACTTAGGTGGAGTAGAGTCATTTGCCATCCCGGCGCATATAAAAAAAAAAAAATTGTATTTTCAAACAATCGATCCATTTCTAAGAAAATGTATTTATTAGGGCTTTACCCATATGTAACGGTTGTTTATAAGGCGATTAGTTAAACAATGCTTTGTCAAATCAATGATAACAGAAAAAGAAATCACTAAACAACCGCAAAGCAACGTTTATAAATAAGGCTGATTTATGAATTATTGTAAATAAATAAATGTTTTATTTCACACATCATACACACATCAATAAATCACAAACCCACACACGCACACGAAAGTATTTAAATATCGGTAATAAGGCTTTGTAACTTTGTGGGTCCTTACCACACCACTAATCAGTAATATTTTGTACTGCTGTTTTCCTATTTGTATAGTGATTGAACCAGTGTATATACTAGCATGAATTGAATTGAATTTGAATATTTACTTCATATTTATTTATATTATTAATTGTTAATGCTTTCAATGGCCATCAATTTCGATGTTTCCTGTAACGAATACTTTCTTCTCAGGAACGGCGTCTAAGGTGAGGCCTTACGAAAAAAAAAAGTAAATCTACAACATATAATACATATTTAAAGGCATACATGGAATTATACTGATATTATAAATTCGAAAGTGTGTGCTTATTCGTTTATTTCGCTTTCACGTTTTAACTACTTAACTGATCATAATGAAATTTTGTAATTTTGCATACGTTTGTCAGTGGTACACAAACGGGCATAGGGTATCCAACACTCACCCCATCACATACAGGCATAGCCATGGAGGGGATCTAGTTATTAATAAATTTGTATTCATAATAAAATAGTTCAAATTATAATGGTATTGCTTTATAATATAAATATAGAGGATGATGATTACGGACGTTTATATTGTGGATTAAGCATAGGGCGGTCTTGCTTATTTTCTGTTGTTACGCCTCAAATTGTCGGCACTTGAGCGCAGATTAGCTTCGTTACCCCGCGGCGGAGCGCGCACCTGGAATAGAGATGTCATCAACATTATCGATAGCAATTACACTTATAATATTTTATACTACTTATGTTACCTTTATCGATGTAACATAACTTTATGTAAAAATCACGGATTAAATAAATCTGACATTTAAAGAGTTTTAGAAATTTAATCGTGGTAGAAATATGTACCGATTTTTCTTAACAGGTAGCGTACAGGTAGGTGTACTTGGTGGCTTCGTACAAGTCCGTCTGTATAGGTACCACCCATTCATCATATTATATTCTACCGCCGAATAGGAATACCAAGTTTGGAGGCGCATTGATGATGTAAGGAATGGCTAATATTTTTAACAGCGCCATTTTCTATGGGCGATGGTGACCATGTACCAACAGATGGTCCATTTGACCTACTTGTTTTATAAAAACAACCGTTCTAGTGTATTGGTATTCTATAATTTTGCCTTAAGGCCTGTGTGGGTAAGATGGTGGCAGTAGACTTTAATTATAACAGATGCCAGTATATAATGCCTGAGATGACAAATTATAAGTCGATTGATTTTTAAGCCAAAAACGGAAAGCATCGACTATCGATATTATATTACCTCCTCCCTACATTTCCAAGTGGTCGCGCGAGGAAGCTGCCGGAATAATGATTTCTTTGAATCCCCACTGTTTGAAGTACTCGCCATTACTGGCTCTCAGATACGTTTGTGCAGTACTTAATAGCAGATCTCAATGTCGTTTATAATTGTTTTCCTTACCTTTGTGAGCTGCCTCCTGTGCTGTCTCCAAAAAATGTTTACGAGATTCGTTTTAAAGATAACGATTTGTCGTCAGATAAAAGATCTGCGACGAATATTCGGTTACTAATCAGATTTTTGGGTGTATTCGCGTTTTTATGTCTTGTACTTGGTTATAGAGCAAGTACGATTTCTTTTAAAACTAGGATATTAACTTCAATTTTGCTAGTAAGTGTAAAAACTGGTTTTCATGCTGCATATAAATGTTGTTCTTGTTGTGGCATACTTTCAATGTATATAACGCTATGTGAACAGTATAAATAAACAAATATTTATGAATAAAATAAAATTAAGCACAACTTTAAATATCGAAAATGTTCTATTTATCATATTTAAATAAATAACAAATATTAAATATATAATAAAATAAATGAGATTCATAGATTCATTGTATCTATAAAAATACACGTCTGAATATAAGTATAAATATTTATTTGAATGTTCTAAAATTGTTTACATTTCAAACAAACCCTTAAGATTCAAACAAAAAAAAAACAATTGTAATCAAATAAAGTATAAATGTAATAAAAAAGAACTTTATATTTCTATATTTCATAATCTAAATGAGTTTTCCGTTAAGTGACTGTTTATTCGTGATGTTTTTTAACGACGAAAATTTACTAATTTTAATTGTAGTTTCTCTTGTCTAAATTGTGGCATCTGATTTGTATAACGTCCGATTAGATAAATAAAATTGACGTTTCGACAATGTTTTCATATAAAATATAAAAGTTAAATTTAATTTAGTTAAATAATAATAATCGTCATAAATGACCTGAAACTGAAATAAAATGAAAATGAATGAATGTTTTTTTACAGTTAATAGGCAAGCGTTTGACTGTTGACTTGTCTGATCTTAAGCACCGTCGCGGTCTAGGATGTAGCACTCCTGCCCAGAAAGAACCCGTTTACCCTGGATTTGAAGACACCAACGTTGTACCTATCAGGAAATATGGACTCAGGCAAAGCATTCCGCAGTTTCGTAGTAATATGTAATAATATTTAATAACATAATTGATATGAACATGTATATATCTCTTGAATATTTTCGAAATATTTTGCAATCGAAATATTTGAGGTTATCTTAAAATCATCGGTCGATTGAACAACACAAAGGTGTAGAAGAACTCAATCAAACCGGACCGTGAAAAAGAGAAGAGTACACTGTCACAGTTTCAATTCGAATTTGGAACAGCAGGCCGTTTTGTAAATTGTATTTGTTCACTCAAGAGAGAGAAAGAGAGAGAGAGAGAGATAAAAACATCATAAAAGTCCCTGTAATACATTTTAATTATAAGGACTGGCTTCACAAAGTTGCCTGCATGTCCAAATTTGTTTTCCTTGTTTTTGTAAATGCTATTTGTATTTTAAACATAGGGTCGTTAAATGCGCTGCATAACGCAAGGCGATCTATTTATCAGTGCTGATTTATTTACCCTTACTCCATTCGTTAATTTAAATAACACATGCATAAGATATAGCATTTCAATGAAGCTGATTGCCGGCAAAAGTATCGAAAAAAACGAAGACGAATTAAAATCATATTTCTTAAAATGCCAGTATCTATGAGCAGTGGTGACCATCAGGTGGCTCATTTGCCCTTTTGCCTAACTATTCTATATGTATATATACAAAACGAATCTGTTTCATAACTTAAAATTTGAAGATTACGTACCCACAAATTTTCCTCTTCTTAATTTACGCGACTCTTGTCACTATAAAGATATTTCTAGAACCTTTCGTAAGTAAATCACTGTGTAGTACCCAAGGTTTACTAGGATTTAGTCGTTCTAGTGATTTAACACCTAATTAGTGGTTTGCGGCTGCCTCAGCGATGCGAAGATGGAGCTTCGCGGTTTAAGTATATATGCAATTAAACTAGAAGATAGAAAACTTAACTATAATTTTACTAACTGATTTTTAAATACAAATTTTACATTAAAATGTATGCGTATATTACTAATAAAAAATTAGTATTTATTTTTCTTTAAAAGAATAATTATTAACTAGAACACAACCTGCGAGCACTTTACTATTCGAATATATAATTTGCCTGCCATGTCATACTTATGTATCTGTTAAGTTCAATAGCCTTTATTATACTTTGATTCAAATAAACTTTATCAAAATAAAATGAAGTTATAGTATGACAAAGTAATATAATATATTGTGTAACCTTAACAAAATTTGCTATATGTTAGCGCTAACCGAGTTGTACGAGCAGTAAGTGGCGCAGTGCATTACCCTGTCAATGATCGGTAACGAAGTTTGTCTATATAGAATAGGGTAACGTCAGCAAGAAAAAAAAATCATTTATTTAAAAAATCCCCTTCTATATATAAAATAAAAATAATTATGTTATTTTTAGAAAACTTTCTATAATAAGTAGAAAAATAAAATAAAATGGCCGAACAACACTTAGTTTAAGAGTTATTTCTTTTACTAGGTTTTTGTATTATTACTTGATCAAGGGATTTCTCAAAGGTCACAATGAAATGTGAGCGTTGTTGGCTAATAAAATTTTTTATTTGATTGTTGCTATAAATAAATGAAATTGTTGCATTTGTTTGATAAGTAATTACAAACATTGATCAAATCTTTGATATGTATGTTTTATTATGTGACAAATCTGTTACAAAATAAAAACAAATATATTTTTAAACCTCGTTTCAGAATGATTTATTTTTCTATCTGTAATCGAAAAGTGTTTTGTTGACGTTACTTAGAGTTAAGGGCACTTGGGCACGACGCCAAGACACAATAAAATTATCGGGATTTTAATATTCTGTGCAAGGAAACGTTACATTCACTTATTCATTTATTTCTAATATTTGTGAGGTTGTTTAAAACTCAAAGTATATTTGTTTAACTTTAAATTACAATCGGTTTTTTATTGTTTAAGTACGAAACTCAGATTTTATGTCCCTTGTGCCTCCACAATGACTTACTCACCCTTTGAATTGGAACCATCAAAAATCTTAGTATTGCTGTTTGGGAGAATATATGATACATAAAGTACCTGACGGTCTTTTACATTTCCCTACCAGTAATATACCTTTTCTTTTTTTAACGCTGGAAAAACGCATTACGTGTTTCCCCCACGGGGACAGTGGGGGGTATGTGGGGCTCGCAGGTGACCAAGGCGCCGAGTGCACCCCGAACATCGGAATACACACTAAAAAACCAGCGGTACCTTTTCCGTCTTAACGAGGAGAGCCACGGGATCGCTTTCACATGCTACTGTGAACAGTAATATACCTTGTCTTGTGTTATTATTTATTTTAAGATATTGTTTATCTTGGGATAATGTATTTTGTTGGAAGAAAACCTTGAATCTTGTACATCAGAGAATAATGGATCAACGTATCGGATTACACTTTAAATTCGTTTCCTTAACTGCAGTATTTTTTCCTCGATTCGGACATTAATGGTCCATTACAGCATTTTTTAAAATTAATTGGGGAAAAGTTTATCTAATGATAAAGTGAGTCAATTTGCTATATTATAAATCTTTTTAATTGATTAAGTATATTAATTCATTTTTGTATATTACTTGCTTTTTGCTTGCTTTGATTGCTATCGTGATTTTTTTTTATTGATAATTTCGTGGAAAACCTTATTAATCAAGTGCTTAAATTTAAAAATATTTTGCTCGCTTTTATAACAACAAGTATCGGTCCTTAGGGAATTTTATTTAAAAATAAAAATACAGTAGAGGGCACGTTTAAAAATATGTTAAAGTGTTCACATGCAGACTGCAAGTAGCAGGAAGACTAGGAAACGGAAGTTCAGCCGCAGACAACATGGCCGCCGGCCACTTCCGCCCGCGGAATTTCCTGTTTCAGTGCCGTGGACAGTTTAAAAAGGCAAAGTGAATCTATTTTTGTTCGGTATATTTTAAACGATTTTCTGCTTTTTTATCATACTTTAAGTTTATTTTAAGATGTTGTCTTTTTGTTTGTAAAATATTAAAATATAGTAAACTTTTGTGTACACATTTTTTACTATGGTAAGTTTAGCCGTAGTCCGTTAAATGGTTTATGTCATGCAAATATAGTCAGATATACAACATATTAATCAAAATTGTGCTTAAGACCTGTCTATTCATAATAAATTATTTATTAGTAGTTGTACCAGTTGCTGATTTTCGACTATAATCGTTATAGAAAAACCAAAAACACTTTATTTAGATTATCTTTTTTTTATATCTTTACTTGGAATAAAACTTTGAATCTTGTACATCAGAAAATAATGGACCAACGTATCGGATTTTAATTTTAATTCGTTTTAAGGAAAATCTGCAATATTTTTTCCACAACACTATTGTTTTATGATTTTATTTCCAGTTATTATTGATGACTAAAGCTTGTCAATCATTAACAAATAACAAAAAAAACAATAATTGATTGAAATACAGAGGAGTAAATGTTACTGCTGTCTTTGCAAATTCTATACAATCAACAATAAGCGTTTCAAGGTGACCCGAAACCCTTTCACATTTAAAATTCGAATAAAACAAAACGTATTTTAGAGACGAAATTGTTTTTTTTTTTCGCAGTAACATATAAAATACGTATGACAACAGCTTGTAACGACTATGGATTCAAATAATGTCATGAAGTAAACTTTGTGAGATGATTGTTGAAAATATTTATCATTAAGCCTATTTGATACATGTTATTTATTTATTATTTATTTGACAAAGTACATATAAGGCTAAAAACTTATATAAACACAAATTGTATATAAAGCAGGCAGTTATCTCTTCCAGGAAACTTCTATTTACATAAATCTGGGAGTAGACCACACTTACAATTATTTATTAATAGATTAAAAAATATCTATCAAAAATCTGAATGTCCTGATTAGAGTAGGCAATAAACTCTGTAGTTAGTATCTTTTCCAACAACTTCTAGATATCTTAATTAAATAAAATTGTATTTATTATTTATCTTGAAATTCAGCGAATACTAACTCCATGCTTTTTTATTACAGCAAAAGACAATAAACGCGTAAAGTTGTTTTAATAAGGCTTAATAGCCTTACTTATTTAAAGTTATTTTTATTTAGAGATTTTATTGATGATAATGATGCCCTTGAGGAAAACTAGCCAACTGTGCAGGACATATTATACAGCATAAGTGTGTGTGCAAACACAGGCACACTATCTATTCCATCACACATAATCCAATGGAACAGCAAATTCGACACGACTGGAAAGAGTTCAGGCGCAAGACTTCTTTACGAGCTTTTCGAGGCACGGCAGTGTAGACACTTTCAACTTCTGGACTCCGGGTCACCACCAGGCCAGATGCCCATGTAGTTTTATACAATACCTGCGCTTGATATATTATAGTACAAGCCCAGAAACAAATTCCCTCTAAGTCCGAAGAGAGTACATGCGCTGGACCAACTGGCCTGACTCTGTTACTGTGAATTTCTTAAAAAAAACCATTTGATTTTTATTGACCCAAACCTTGAATCAAATTTTTCAGACCACCGAGGCAAAATATAGATTTTACTGAGAAACTCGGTAAGAAGTTACTTTCTGCAATCAATTAAAAGGCATTTTAATTATAGAGGCAGTTATAGAGTAAAGTATAGTTTGTTTTTATTTTATTATTATGTAGGTACCGCAAAAACAGTAGCGTTTCATAAATCTAAGTATGAACAAGATAATGAATGTATGCCAGTGAACTACATAGTCAGCTGAGTCAAATTTATGTGCATATTTTAATACTCAACTTGCAAGGTAAACTTCTGTGCATCACAATATGATGTAGAGGCGATTAATAATATTAACTGTTTTTGATAATAAGCACGCGCGCATCGACTTTATGTTAATCTGCGTATAAAGGTCTAGTCCAATATAAGTAATTATTAGCTATGATGCGAAAGTTACTCACCGATATAAATTGACACTTTACATATTGTTTCTCTTGAGTATGAACAAAGAAACTTTGGGCAACTATTTCTTGCTTAAATGTGAATTTGTATTTAACGATGTTGAAAAATTTCATAATATCCTCCAGACCGATTTCGGCCACGGCGGCCAATCTCAAGAGTGATTAACCAACTAAGCAGGAGATATTATAATGCACAAGTGTGTGTGCAAACACAGATGCATTCTCTATTCCCTTACTCTCATAATGCGATGGGACGGCAATCCGACACAACCGGAAAGAGTTTAGGCGCAGGACCAATGGCTTTACGTGTTTTCCTAGGTACGGGAGTGTAAACACTTCCAACTTCCAGACTCCGGGCTGCTACTGAGAATTTTCTGACAGAAAAACCCAGTAACTGTTTATTGGCCCGGCCTGGGAATTGAACCGAGGACCACCGGGTCTGCGGCCTTATATCAAGCCACTAGACCAACGAGGCAGTCGAAAAATTTATATTGTCAAATTAAAATGATTTAAAAAAATAAACTAAAATTATAGGAAAAAATAACAACAACTCTCAACTGGTGGTAGAGCTTTGTGCATGCTCGTCTGGGTAGGTACCACCCACTCATCAGATATTCTACCGCAAATCAGCAGTACTATTGTATATACTATACAATACTAGGTATTGTTGTATTCCGGTTTGAAGGGTGAGTGAGCCAGTGTAATTACAGGCACAAGGGACATAAAATCTTAGGTCCCAAGGTTGGTGGCGCATTGGCGATGTAAGCGCTGGTCAACATTTCTTACAGTGCCAATGTCTAAGGGCGTTGGTGACCACTTAACATCAGGCCCATATGCTCGTCCGCCCTCCTATTCTATATAAAAAAATAACAATCAGTTAATAGGATTTTAGTCCGTAGTATTATTCGAGCTCCAGGTCGGGTCATTAAAAAAGTTATCGGGTTTTTCAGTCGAGGAATTCTCAGTGGTATCACAGTCTCAATTTTCGCAGTGTAGCACATGCCATTGAAAAGCATCTTAAGGCACTAGTCCTATTTCTTGACTTTTTCCGGCCGTTTTGGATCATCCCATCAGATTATGCACACACTTGTGGGTAGAAGGAACATCATCATTTTATGAAATGTAATTTAATTATTAGTTATTAAGGTTGAAAATTGTTTCTCTACTAGTTGGTTTTTGTTTTTTTTTTATAGAATAGGAAGGAGCATATGGGCCACCTGATGGTAAGTGGTCACCAAACACCCTTAGACATTGGCATTGTAAGAAATGTCAACCATCGCTTATAGCCAATGCGCCACCAACCTTGGGAACTAAGATTTTATGTCCCTTGTGCCTGTAATTACAATGGCTCACTCACCCTTCAAACCGGAACACAACAATATCAATGTTATGTATTTATGTGATATATGGGATAAACATACAATTAATGTCTTCAGCAATATATTTTATAATAAAATGTTATAGATAATAAGCAGTGCGCCTGCGCAAGGGTGACTGGCAAAAAAACGAAACCGAAAAAAGGTACGGAAGTGAAAGTTTTTTTTATAAGCATTAAGGTAGCTAGTCTTGAAGTCTTTATATTTCCATCTTGTATAATATACAGGCGCTTAAGATATACACATCCTCAAAGCCGTGATATATATATATCGATAAATTCCTACAAACAACGTCGATTCAATGGTATCTAGGACGCACTGCGATGCGTAGTTCCGAAGGAAACTGACGGTGCGGAACATGGCCAGACTTCCGGTTTTGCCTCTGTGCATATGTTATTGAATTATGACATTATATATAATAACGCTAACTGTCACTAGCCAATTTCGCTCTGGGGTTTTGTTATTTATTTAGTATATTATTTATAACAGGCGGGCTAGTCAATAGATCGCCTGATGGTACTTAGTTATATTATACCACCCACCACCAACGCTGTTTCGCGGTAGAATAAGTGATAAGTGGGTGGTATCTACCCTACCTTATTAGGTCTTGCCCTACCACTGAGTAAATTAAATAAAGTTTTTTTTTAATATAAATAATATAAAAATTACTCGATGCCTGTTATTGTTGCCACCAAGACCTTTTATTGACAATTTGTTGAATCGTAAATAAGTAACGAGCTATCAAATACACAATTTTCGCATTTGCAATACTAGTGTATATATACGCTTTTACAACAGGATCCCAGAAAACGTCCAAAAATATTTAATTGTAAAATTTAAAAGAATCGTTATTAATATTAAACAACCAATGACTTAAGATAAGCAACGAAAGATGATGGTTCTTGAAGAATGTGAAAAGCAATTAAAAGAAAATATCGTTACAGAACATTTTTAAGAAATTGAAAATTGAGGTGGAGTTTAATAAAGATTTATTATATATTTATGATAAATTTAGTATTTATAGAAGTATTCGTAAATATGTAAATTCACAAATTCAGTACTAGTGGAGCTAAATGAAATATTGTCTTAAAAGTTCTTACTGGTAGAAATATTAGGGCTCTTCATATGCGAGTAATACTATATAGCTAACAGAAAAAAACCTATGATAATACTAAAGATAAATAAATATGTACTTACAAGGAAGTTTTCACATTTCGAAATTCAGATGAGCAAAAGTCTTTATTTGATAAAAGAAACTCTCCCAACATCAACAAATACTGGGCAAATTAGAGAAATTTGCCTTAACAAAACCTTCTTCCATCATTGATAGATCTTGGATGTTTTATTTTCTTCACAAAAATAATCAATGACTCAACTAATTAAATGATGCAAAATAATTTTGAAACGCGTAAACACAACAACTGTTCAAGAGAAACGGTTATAGATACAGAGGCGTGACGTCATTCGCTCTGATTGGTATTTCAAATAAAATGGCCGATTGCAGAATTTTATACTTTTATTTTATTAAAAATCTTATTAATCTCAATGTGTATATTAAAATGGGACCATTTTTTAGAATCATTTTAAAATAGTTTCTTCTCGAAAATTATTTATTTTTTAATTCTTTTATACTGTCATCATATATAAGTCGAGATGGCCCAGTGGTAAAAACGCGTGAATCTTAACCGATGAACGTGGGTTCAAGCCCGGGCAAGCACCTCTGAATTTACATGTGCTTAATTTCTGTTTATAATTCATCTCGTGCTTTTCGGTGAAGGAAAACATCGTGAGGAAACCTGCATGTGTCTAATTTCATCGAAATTCTGCCACATGTGTATTCTACCAACCCGCACTGGAGCAGCGTGGTGGAATAAGCTCCAAACCTTCTCCTCAAAAAAGGGAGAGAAGGCCTTAGCCCAGCTGTGGGACATTTACAGGCTGTTACTGTATACTGTCATCATGCCTATTGTAAAGGATCCCGCCGAGTTTCTTTCGTCGGTTCTTCTAAGGTCTGAGGTGCTTATTTCCGAACCGGTGGTAGATTTGTGACAATCAATAAGTTAGTGTAACGCTTCTATATTGAATAATGATTTTTGACTTTGACTTTGATTATACTGATATATTTCATTATATTTAATATTACTTGATTTTTGGTATGCATTACTTTTTTTTGATTTGGCTGTTGTAGATACTCAACCAAGATTCAGATCGATTGATGAAAAATGGTTCAACGTATTAAATACGAACAAAATAATAATTCTATTTATACATTTTCATAACTTGTATAACTTTTCCCATTCAAGTGTCATCTTGTTAAAAATAAAACAAAATTTAATATCTCATGTTAAATATTTTATTTTCATAACTCATTACGTGATGACAACACAGCTTCTATACTACAACATGATTATAATTACATTACTTGTAACATTCACTACATTATATTCGTACATATATAATACGCATTTAAACGCACACAAGCAGCTTATTTAACGATAATTTTATAAAATAAAATTTTACAAAATCCATCTTTCTCAACCGGAGTTTTGATATAAAGAGTGTTTTATTTTATTTTATTTCTAATATAAGATACCAATTTATTCATAAGCTTTACTTTGTATACTTCACGCTTAATTATAAATTGCTTAAACAATTGACAGTATATATTATAAATGTTGAAAAACTACACTATATTATAATTTTACGTATACTATCCATTTATACTATTTTTTATAGAGTTTTGCGTCAACATCTATTCTATTTGATATTCGAAATAAACTCTTAAGCAATTTATTTAAGGTCTAAATTTATTTGCGTTAAATACATTCCAATTTGTGGACGAATTACGATATTTTTTTAACTATATATTACATATATATACATTCTCATTATATAACATTTACAAGTAATTTTAGCGAAGATTTCATTAGAATATTAATAAGCTTTTTTTATTATGACAACATTTGCCTACTGTATTTTTTTTTCATAAAACAATATGTCATGAAAGTTTTCATTATATTATTGGGGATATTGTCTATAAAATTGACGTTTTACAACTACTCAAAAGCGTTTTCTACTGCGTATTAATACAGTCGAAACATTCAAAAACTTTATTAATACGTTACAATAATATAATAATGTTTTTAGATAAAAATATTTCTTTTAGAACACATCTAATTTTGAAAATCGAATAATCATTTGGTAACAATATAATTTTCTTTGTTGTTTTGTATTTTAATTTAAACAAATTTTAAATGAACATAACGCATTCATTTTTATAGGACAATTGGTCTAAGATAATATTTTGTATTTCAGTACCAAGTGACCAAGTTTAGTTGTTAGTTCAATGAGAGCATTGCCAAGTCTTCCGCACTTCTATACCGCATACTGTGTTCTCTGGGCCACTGAGTTGCTGTGGATAAAATAAAGAATAAGTATTGGACTTAGGATTATTACAGCAAAAATTTATTTTTTAATTTACGAATTGCAAAATGATCTCATTTCTATTTAGATCTGACATATGTCATCTGTTGGCATAACACTTACATAAACCTATACATAAGGTTTTGGAAAATCAATTTAGAGATATTAATTAACATAACCCGCATTGGAGCAGCGTGGTGGAATAAGCTCCAAACCTTCTCCTCAACAAGAGGTGAGGAGGCCTTTAGCCCAGCAGTGGGACATTCACAGGCTGTTACGGAATTAACATAAAATTATGCAATCCTAATCATAAATATATCTAACTATCCTATTTTATACGACTTAAATGAAGCCTTTACTTAAGTTAATAAAAAAAATATTATAAAATTCTCAGTATCAAACTAAGCGATATGTCCATATGTTATACAAAAAAATTACAGTTTTTGTATAACACTTTTAAGTTTTAAAAACAAGAAAATAATAATTATAAAAAAATGTATCAATAAGTCAATTTCTAGATCGATTTCGTGAAATTGGTTTTGATTTCGACGTAATATAGAAATCGTTTCATATAAACAACTTCAGCAGATTTCTTTAGATATTTTCCTCTGCAAAGTCTACTTGAATAAAGTGAATTTCAAAGTTACACTACGTTCATATTATTGTCAATAGCTATCATTATGTCGATTATCTAAATTTAATACGCAATTATTACCATATGTTGGATAAACACATATCAAATAATGATGCTTATTTATGACAACAAATTAATTGTTTTTTTTTATACATATAAGTTCTCATATACATGCCGAGATGGCCCAGTGGTAAGAACGCGTGAATCTTAACCGATGATCGTGGGTTCAAACCCGGGCAAGCACCTCTGAATTTTCATATACTTAATTTGTTATTATAATTCATTTCGTGCTTTACGGTTAAGGTAAACATCGTGAGAAAACTTGCATGTGTCTAATTTCACTGAAATTCTACCACCTGTGTACTCCACCAACCCGCATTGGAGCAGCGTGATGGAATAAGCTCCAAACCTTCTCCTCAAAAAAGGGAGAGGAGGCCTTAGCCCAGCAGTGGGACATTCACAGGCTTGTACGATTACGATACGATCTTATATAAAATACTCTTGAAATACAATTAATTTTAGATAACGACGAAATTATACTGATAATATTCGAAACTGCTTCTAATACTGACGTCAATTATTTCATACGTTTCGAATTTATAATTTAAATAATAATAAAAAAGAGTTGTAACTGCAATTATTGTAATAAGTTATTTTAAGTGATATACTTACAATATACTTACGATATTGGTAACTCTACCGCTTAGGTCTTCAAAGTTATTTCATTATATCATCTTATTCTAATGTATTCGTTAGGTAATATGACAATTTATTAAGAAAATATGTATCATATTTAAGTGGTTAAGAACACATTTCGTAAATGCAATAATATCTACATCAATAATATGTAAGATAAAATTAACAATAGGCTTTTCAGTTCAAGATATATTTTTACTATAAAGCTTATTAAACTTAGAATCGAAAAAGGCACAGCTAATAAAAAAACACATGTTAACAAACACACACAATTATATGATGATATTTGTTCTATTCTTATTTACTATTTAATCTATATATCTCTGTGGAGTATATTGTGTATAATTGTCGTTAAAGAGATAGTCGTGAATAACTGCAACAAAGCTAATGTCTGCTATTTATCGAAATAATTGTTTTCGCAAACGAAGAGATAAAAATAATAGCTTAACATTGGTTTATTGGTATAAGCCTAATCGAATAAAGTATATTTTTACTTGATAACTCGAAAATTGTATACATTCCATTCGATATTATTAAAAAAATACATTCAAATTGTATTTTCACATCCAAAAAATGCTAAATATCGTCAACGTGCGTTGTTTCGATCAATATTTATAGGAGTGAAAATGACAGTTTATAATTTATCGGATTTGTTAAAATATATATAAATATTTATTTTACACGTGTGTACGTGTAAATAAGTACAGGTAATAATTTACTACCATCAGTTATTTTTTTTATACTATAGGTAGGCGGACGAGCATATGGGTCACCTGATGGTAAGTGGTCAGCAACGCCCATAGACATTGACATTGTGAGACATGTTAACCATCGCTTACATCGCCAATGCGCCACCAGCATTGGAAAAAAAGACGTTATTTCCCTTGTGCCTGTAATTACACTGGCTCACTCACCTTTTAAACCGAACACAGCAATACCAAGTACTTACAAGCGGTTTTGCGGTAGAATATCTGACAAGTGGGTGAATATTCTGACATTACATGAGCTATTCTAATGTCAAACATAAATACCTACTTTGTATTCTTGTTTAAAGGGTGAGCCATTGTTATTTCATGCGCTAGACATTTAATATCTTAGATACTATGCTTGACTGCGCGTTAAAAGTTTATACATTATGATTTAAGTTGACAACACATGGTCATGTCCAGCGGTTTGTTCGTTTGCTTTAAAAAAAAATCTAATTCGTGGCAGTAATGTGTCGCGGGAAATATGTAGGGATCTTTGTAGGATCTCATACTGTATACTTTCTCAAATCACCAAAGAGTAAATATACACGTCAAATGCATTTTCAAGTTAAAAGTATCTTACACCTTTCAAGTAAAAAGTATCTTACACCTTTCAAGTAAAAAGTATCTTCACTATTTTATTTGTTTAAGGAAGATAGGCGAGCAAATTAATCTGATGCTAAGTTTATTGACTCCGGCATTATGCTAAGCTGCTTCATATATAAAAGAGCTGTCAACATCTAACTATACAATATATACATTAAGTTTCGTATCATTCATGCCCGTAGTTCCACTCGCTCACTCACTTCCCAGCCCGCATCAGCAATGCAAATTATTATTAATATTTGCCAGAATAATAATTAAGAAGTACATGTTGTCTACACTTGACTTTCACAAAGCTCTAACACGGAGAGATAAAAAGTTCCAATATTATCGTTGAAACGGCGTTCATATTAATTACAAAACGCGTGATAATATTCCATCGTGATTAATAATATTATGACAACCGAAACTAATTTGTGAAAACATTCAACGTACACAAGCGATATTGAAATTTTTAAACAATAATTTCACATGAGCTTATACTGTGTAAAACGATGGTGTCCAGATTAATTTATATTTTCAAAACTTGGTATAATTCTGAGTATTAATATGTTTTAAAGCGTTAAGTTTGCTACATTAACGCTACATAAGTATATATATATGTGATAATCGTTCAGCAGAAAAAATCCTTTATATCATAATGAAATCATTAATTACTAGGTGCTAGAGCTTTGTGCAAGCCACTGGGTAAATACCACATAATTATTACAAATTTTACTCCCAAACAGCAATACTTAGTATTTTTTTGTCCCGGTTTGAAGGGTCAATGAGTCAGTGTGGCTACAGGCAAAAGGAACATCAGAGGAGTAAGGAATATTTTTTTTTTTTTTTATAGAATAGGAAGGCGGACGAGCATATGGGCCACCTGATGGTAAGTGGTCACCAACGCTCTTAGACATTGGCATTGTAAGAAATGTCAACCATCGCTTACATATCCAATGCGCCACCAACCTTGGGAACTAAGATTTTATGTCCCTTGTGCCTGTAATTACACTGGCTCACTCACCCTTCAAACCGGAACACAACAATATTAAGTATTGCTGTTTTGCGGTAGAATATCTGATGAGTGGTGGTACCCAGACGAGCTTGCACAAAGCCCTACCACCAGTATTAATAATATATATATATATATATATATATATATGATAATTTCTTACAGAACGAATGTCTAGTCTGTGGTGACATTTATCATCAGGTGGAATATTTGCTAGTCTGTGTACCTACATTAAATAAATAATAATAATAAAAAAGCAATTATTGTCGCGCAACATAAAAAAAATTGTGCATGCAATTAATTAAGTTACATTCATTTTGTAAATTTTATTACATATTTAATTGCTACAAAGGTAGTTCAATTCTCATACTTACACGGAACGTTATTAGAAAATCTGCAAAAGTGTATTATGTAAAAGTGTATATTAGTGTGTGGGCATACCGTAGAAATATAAGCTATTTCGTTCAGCGTAAGCGTAAAAACATGCTGAAATTTGGCTTTTACACAAGTCGCGATAATAGATTTGTACCACCCAGCGCTTTATCATGCACTCTAAGCGCTTAACCGCGCAAACTGGTTAATACAAAAAGGCGCGAAATAATCTAACCGTGTAGACGGGCTTAAAGATACCTATTTTTTGTGACATGCTCTCTTTGGTGCACCCTTTCGTTTGCATGCAATACTTTTTTTCGAACGTGCTTTGCGGGAATAACGTGCTGAAAATAAAAGGTATTTAATACATATTTATTATAGAAAATAATAACTTTACTTGCAGAAACACGAAATATTATGTGAGTGGTTTAAAGAATGAGTTTTAGTGTTTTACGAAATGAATAGAACGTGCAATTAGATCCATTATATAACAGCAATAATAAGGGAATAATTTCGTCTTGATATTCATATTGATAACAGTTTTCTATTTGTTACACAGCTGATGTATCATCCTAAGATCTAAGAATCTGGTTCGGCCATGCTTTTGGCAATGGGCCAATGATAGCTGTGTTAGAAGATCTTATAACTTGTACAACTACAAGATTTTTTTTATTGATATTTCAGTAATAAGGATGAAGATAATGCTTAACTGTTTTTTGTTCTTATCGTGCAAGAAGTCGTGAAAAATAAATTCGTACATTTGTATAAATAATACGATCATTCCAAACATATATTGAACATTTAACATTCCAGTTTGTTAAATCTAAACAAAATGAATCAAATTCATGCTCATATTGAAAGTATTTTTTTTTTAATACCTGTATAGTGCATGTTGCGATACATGTCAGGGCAATTGCTTGATACCTGCAAAAGAAAGTGTAATTATATATCATAAGACAGAACCAATGTCCCAAAACGCAAACTTTATGCTAAATGTTATTATAAAAGTAGCTTATTATAAAGTTTACACAATAATAATATTATGTATTATAATAATTTATTATATTGGTTGGGCCGATAAAAAGTTACCGGAGTTTATCTAGCCTGCCTTGTAATGGTTTTTTCTGGCCCAGAATAGGCCAGAATAACTTACCATATTTAATGGTGACGGAGAGAATAAAACTGATATAAAATGTACTGTGGCATAGTTGCCTTATAAAATAAGACGAATCATTTCGTAACAGTATCTATTAACAATAATATGATAATAAAGAGCCGGTTGGCGTGGTTGGTAGATACTTGCCTTTCACGCCGAAGGTTGTGGGTTCGATTCCCACCCACGACAGACATTTGTGTGCATGAACATGTCTGTTTGTCCTGAGTTTGGGTGGAATTATCTATATAAGTATGCATTTTCAAAAGAAAAGTAGTATATGTAGTATATCAGTTGTCTGGTTTCCATAGCACAAGCTTTGTACAAGCTTAATTTGGGATCAGATGGCCGTGTGTGAAAAATGTCCCAGGATATTATTATTATTATATATTTGTGGAAAGGGCGATTGAGAGAACCTTTCTTTTATACTTAGTTCTCTTTTCTCATTTTTTGAGTCTATTATTTTTTCTTGTAAATATTATATGGTGTTAAATAATTAAATATAAATATAATCTACATAATTTAATCAGTCAGTTTCAAAAGTAAAATAACCATGTAATTGAAGAAGAATTTATATACAAATAACTATCTCTAGCTGAATGGTAGCTAGAAACCGCAGAGCGCCGTGTTAAGTTAATTAATTGAGTCTCCCAAATTATATTTTGTATTGTGACTAACAACGAAGGAACTAAGCCTGAGATGCTAGCAATTTCCACAAGAGACAACATTAAAAGCAATTTGATAACAGTTAAAGAAATTCGTTTGTGTTATTATGAAAACTTAAATATATAAAAAGTGTAATTGTTTATTATTTTATTATGTACAAAATAAACGTTGCCTAAAATTTATTTTGTTAACTTTTCAGTATAATCATACTGAAAACTTAACAAAATAATTAATAATAATAATAATATCCTGGGACATTTTTCACACACGGCCATCTGTTTTTTTTTTTTTATATAGAATAGGAAGGTGGACGAGCATATGGGCAACCTGATAGTAAGTGGTCACCAAACGCCCTTAGACATTGGCATTCTAAGAAATGTCAACCATCGCTTATAGACAATGCGCCACCAACCTTGGGAACTAAGATTTTATGTCCCTTGTGCCTGTAATTACACTGGCTCACTCACCCTTCAAACCGGAACACAACAATATCAAGTATTGCTGTTTTGCGGTAGAATATCTGATGAGTGGGTGGTACCTACCCAGACGAGCTTGCACAAAGCCCTACCACCAGTAAATTAAGCTTGTATAAAGCCCAAATTAAGCTTGTATAAAGCTTGTGCTATGGAAACCAGACAACTGATATACTATATATAATACTTTTCGTTTGTAAATACATACTTATATAGATAATTACACCCAGACTCAGGACAAAGAGACATGTTCATGCACACTAATTTTTGTCCTGGGTGGGAATCGAACCCACAACCTTCGGCGTGAAGAAGCAAGTATCTACCGACCACGCCAACCGGCTCGTCATTATAATCATAATAGATTAATTAATTATTGTAATATCTGATACTTGATTTACAGCTTGTTATGTGACAATTGTGTATGATGTCCGAAATCCATTTCAAGCTACAATAAACGTTTTGTCTATAATATTAATAATGACACCCTGACTCCTTGATCGATTTCGGCTATGGTTCCAAGATTATGTTTTAGAGAAGTGCGCATTTTAGTATAGTGCACATGTGTGTGTGTGTAAACACAAGTGTACTCTTGTAATACTTTGGGACATTTGACAAGAACAGAAAGTATTTTATCACTAAATATAAATCCGGTAATTAGTTTCAATTTACAAAAAACTAACTATAATATAAAACCAAGTGGAAATACTAATGAAGACAAAGGTCGCTGAAAAATATAATGAGATAACTACGACGCATTATGAATTAAAGTTAATATTAAAGTAATTAGCACGAAGGGTTTTATCCCGTACATGCTAATTAGAAAATTTCAACAAAGACCTCTGTAACAACAATCTTCAAGATGTCATGAGCTAGATACATAATAAAAGAAAATGCAAATTAAAAAAGTGATATTTGTCAAGAGTAGAAATCTTTAGTAGAAACGCATCATTTTAATGTCAAGTAGTTAAGATAAATTTTGCGCTGGTGCAATTTATTTTGTTATATATTAGTATGATTACTTTATTTATATTATCACTAGCTTCCGCTCGTGCCTTCACCCGGGTTAAAAGGTTGGGTTTTGTTAGGTATACAAACTTGTATTTTATCGCCATATTTATTTAATTTCATTATTTTTGAAGTGAAAACATCTCTAGGCGCATTGCGCTGGCTTATCGTAGGGGATAGATCGTGGCTTTGCGTCACTGACATGCCAATATTAATATAATGGAATCGTTGAAAGTATAAATAATTTAAGTATCGTGGAAATTAATGAGGATAATAATGACTGAAATTGATGTAAATACTAAAGTATATTTTTTTTTTATAGAATAGGAAGGTGGACGAGCATATGGGCCACCTGATGGTAAGTGGTCACCAAACGCCCTTAGACATTGGCATTGTAAGAAATGTCAACCATCGCTTATAGCCAATGCGCCACCAATCTTGGGAACTAAGATTTTATGTCCCTTGTGCCTGTAATTACACTGGCTCACTCACCCTTCAAACCGGAACACAACAATATCAAGTATTGCTGTTTTGCGGTAGAATATCTGATGAGTGGGTGGTACCTACCCAGACGAGCTTGCACGAAGCCCTACCACCAGTAATAATATACAAATAATATATGTTTATTTTAAATATTATTTATTTAAATTAAGCTGTATTAATACTTTGTACCGAGTTTGCGACATACTGTGTATTTTGGTAATAATAATGAATAGCTTTGTTATAAAAAGATTAAAGTTTATTACTTGGAGTGCCAATAGATGTAGAAATTAAACAAATATATATTTAACAGTTTCAAGTTTTCCCTTCTATCGGCAGTCAATATTACTGCCTTTTTCACTTTTTCTTATTATTATTTTTCTTTTTTATTGATTTGGTCCGCAATATGATGTATTGATGCCAATATACTTTTTTTTTATTCTATCATTAAACACAAAAAGTAATTGTCTAATAGGTACATTTTCTTAATAATATTTTTTTTCCTTCAAAAATATATGCGTACTAACTTATATGGTAATCGGTAAAACAGTGTGAAAGTCTTTTAAACTCAAAAAGATAAACCAACGCTCATATACATAAATACCAAAATCCTGTACACAATAACCACGTATTGATAAAATAATACACGAGGAAATTAAATATCACCTTAGCTGATAGCTTTTCGTGGCATTCCACTTAATTTCTCAAAACCACAACGTTATCTAGAACTGAATGAATGGGTGTTACTAAACACAAATAAACACAATGCGGGGTTCGGTTTGAACCTACTCGTATTCAACTCGCTGATAACAGGTTAGAAGTTTTTATGGTCCATCAATCTTATAAACAAGGAAAGGAGCTAGTGTTGTGTATTGGATTTAATAGTAATGGAATTTGAAATAAGATTTGTTCACTTTAAAAATATAACGACGTATATTACCTGGATACGTGAAATGAAGGATATATGAGTTAATATTTTGAGCATTTTTAATTTAGTAATAAATTGATATTTTTGTTGTGAAATACTACTGGCAGCTATGAGGACGAGACCAGTTGGTGGGGTTGAGGTTTCATCAATTTCCGTAACGGCAGACGACGGTATAATATTGTTATAATAATAATAATAACAAATGATTATTTTAGTAATGAACTTATATGATTTTATTGATTCTACTCCTATTAATGTATTGGTTTTATATATTTATAAATTATTTTAATGTTTTACTTCAGCTGGTCGTCGCTTGCCAGCCTCTAAGTTATTAAAACATTTTGGTAGTTACCTATTAATTCGTATTATCTACTTTTACTCTGTTTTGATATTTGAAAAGTGAGCCAGTGTAAATGACATCACTTCTAAGTTACTATAGTTCCGGTGCTCGTTTTGGGAGCGGTTTACACGGGAAATTGTGTCAAAGTCTATGATCGAAGGAAGATTAAATCCTACCCGCATTCATAAAAAGGCAATAAAAAAACACATTTTTAAAATAAGCCTTCTGCAATATTAAAGGCAATAAATTTACTGGTGGTAGGGCTTCGTGCAAGCTCGTCTGGGTAGGTACCACCCACTCATCAGATATTCTACCGCAAAACAGCAATACTTGATATTGTTGTGTTCCGGTTTGAAGGATGAGTGAGCCAGTGTAATTACAGGCACAAGGGACATAAAATCTTAGTTCCCAAGGTTGGTGGCGCATTGGCTATAAGCGATGGTTGACATTTCTTAGAATGCCAATGTCTAAGGGCGTTTGGTGACCACTTACCATCAGGTGGCCCATATGCTCGTCCACCTTCCTATTCTATAAAAAAAAAAAATAAAAAAAAAAAAAAAACTAAAATAAATAAAACTAATAAGATACAAAGTAAGTGTAAGTTCTTATAAAGAAGGATCAGGTATCCTACATCATACATTATTTACTTCCTCGTTCTGTGTGTAATGAAATACATAACAAATGTTACAATTATAGTCTTGAATCTTGATATGTCTGAGCGGTTACCAATATGACTTTACCGATCTGTACTTTCCGAATGTGTCACAAAAGGTATTAGACAACTAGTATGTATTGGTAACGCTTGACGATTCATATGTACTTGTAAAAATATATTTGTATAAGAATATTTTAAGTTGATGTACATAAACAAGTTATTTACTTAATCATTTGTTCACACTCCGTTTTTTGCTATTCATCGTTACTAATATTATTTAATTTATTACGTATTAAATACTCAACCGATCATCATGAAATTTTGCATACACGTTTTCAAAGGTATCAAAAATATATACATACGGGCATTCCTTGCTTGTTAAAGTTGATGTTCGTGCGCACGGTGCGGTGATGAAGCGGCTGGACAGGCCTGGCGTTGTTACCGAGTGGCGCTTTTGGAGTCAGCTGGGATCCTTGCATTAGGCGTCGTATTGCGTACATCTAAACAATGGTAAACTGTATTACTTTGTTTATCTATTGATAATAGGTAGAATATTTGCAAATGGACCACCTGGTGGTAGGTTATCACCGCCGCACATTGACACTGTATGCAATATTAACCATCCTATTATATTATGCCCCGTGCCAAATTACATTGCCTCATTCCCCTTCAAATCGGAACACAATAATACCAATTATTATTGCTGCTTGGCGGTAGAGCATGTGTGGATGGTACCATACCACATATATACTACAAAGTAAAAGCCTTAGTGTTTGAACAGTTGCACTCTTTTATTACATCACTTAATTTTTTCAGGAGTAATTTTTTTTGTATATAACATTAGTATAAAGTTATGTTATAGTATTACGTTTGTCTGTCTGCACAAAATAAATCTCATAACAAGGATCAACGATATTAATATTTCTCCGCAGAATGAAATACAATCTAAGGGTCAATTAATAAAAATAAAATATAAATACGGGAATAATAATAAAAATAAAATAGTTAAGCCCTTAATTATAAAAACCAGTATGCCTTTGAAATTAATGAACACTGAATTTTCATACTAGTAGGTAACTTAAGGATATAAATACAATTGTTGTTATATTAAACAAATCAAGGAAATTCATACAAGTCTTTCAAATTCAAACTTCGCAATGTTAAATTTTGTAACTTATGCACTAGTTCATTACTTATTTATTAAGGATTTCCAATAAAGGATACACACTTACGAGTACATTATATCGTGGAATAGTGTTTTAAAATATGTGTGCTCCCTTAATAAATAATGACTAAACAGAAATTAGAAAAATATATTAAATGTCTCCTAAGCTTCATATTAATGTTTATTTTAACAAGTATATTAATATATAACAAAACTAACCTCTTGCTTAGATATATAGATAGGTTTATTGAATATGATCCATACAGCTGTCTCCCAGCAACCCGGGTGGGTAGTAGAACCTTCATACGTCAAATACTGCTGGGTATTGGGTAGTAAGGAACTGAGAGGTAGGTGTTTGATCGGGTATGAACTACCTGAAAATAGTTATAATAAATAGTGGGTTTTTAAAATGTAGGCTGTTCATTATTGTTTTTAAATAATTAGTTAAGTAGTAGCTTGTTAATATTCCACCGCTGGACAAAACTCCTCTTTAGGAGAATATTTTATATGTATTCAAGCCGTGACAGAATTTCTTCCGGGACGTGTAGGTTTCCTTAGGATGCTTTCATTCACCACTGAACACGAAATAGAAATTAAGCATTTGAATTGATTATCCGAATTCAACCTACGATCATCTGTTCAGGTGTAAGATAGGAAAAAACGGTTTATTCAAATGCGATTTTGTATACGCGCTAAAATGTTAATTGCCAAAATTCAAAACAATAATTATATGGTAATTTGCAAATCATGAAACGAAAAAAAATAAGCATATTATCATGTAATAATAGATATTTAAATAATACGAATAACTTTGCGAAATCGTAGGTCTTTTTTTCGATCTGTCTAGTTGCTGTTGGCCATAGAGGCCTCTACAGCGTCACCGGGTGGGCGGGCGAGTTGAATTCAGTCGGATGTTGGGAGCCACTCAAGGGGCTCAAGAGAAACGGACATCCTAAAGGTGCCTCCTGTGAGGTCGAACCTCGGCTTAGGACGCCGTTGAAGTCGGAAGGGAAGGACGTGTGCATTTTACCGCTGTTATACACTTAAGCGTCGACGGGTCGTAATGAATGAGGGTCGTCGACCCCGCCGGCGGGGTCGGCGTGTGTTTGTGATGATTGCGTTGAAGGTCTGTGTTTACCTCTGAACATCACTTTGTTAAAAGCGCTCGTTATAAGACGCAGTTCCTTGTTCGTTGGTTCTCCGATCTAGAAAAAAAATATGTTGGAATGTTAAGTTGAGGCAAATCAGACGTAAATAAATTGTTTATTGTTTGTATATTTCTAATTTAAAAAGAATATAATAATGCTGCGCTATACATATATAAATATTGACAAATATATATAATTTATAAAGCGCTTATATTTCAGCATTTTAAATTTAGAATGATAATCTTGACATTTTAATATGCTACAAGTATAACCCAAATAATATTATTTAGATATGCAACAACCCTTACGAATATACAATAACAAGTCAAGCATTCATTTAATTACCACGCGGTCATGATTTATACGAACTGCTATTATATATAATTTCAATACATGTTAGATAATAATATTTAAAAGATTATTTGACTAAATGATTTTTTAACTGTGACAACTGTCTGACATATAATACAAAACTTATGAGTAATGCTTAAATAATTTAATAAAGCGGTATTCAATTATTTAATTAACAACATCCAACAGAACTGGTCATTCTTACGGGCCATGACACATGATGCTTAAATTAATCAAATAATATTAACAGAACAGGATGTATATGTATATACAAATTAATATTTAAAAATTATTCAAATGAAAATAGATATACTGTGCTTATATTGTTACACAGTCATCCAATCCTAAACTATGTTAAAATTATATGTCACTAACTCTTTGGGAAGTTAGTTATAAATCAATTACAAAATTCAACCTCTACAAATATTGCCCAAAGCGAGTGCATAAGTTAATAACTTGGTAAAAAGTTACTGCACAAATCACGACCGCGTAGAATCGTGATAAGAATGGTCAGCTTTAATATGCTGAGCATGTAATTAATTGTTATTGCTTCAAGTTAATATTTTAATTACTTACTTGAACCATTAGTGAGATGCCCACCACTCCTTGCGATTTGTGTTGCGCTTCCGACATATTATGGTACAGTTCCTTGTTGAAGCCATAGAGTTGAATCTGTTATATACAACATCCTATTATATAAATGAGATATATTTTCAATAAAGTATATTTCATCCTGTGAAAGTTTTATTTACTTATATTATAGTTGTATATATTATTTATATATTGTGATATATAGAAAGCTAATATGAAATGGCCACATTATGGTTTGACCAATGTACACCAATACACATAGTACACCAATAAACAGACTCACTCACTCTCCTAACTTATATTATAAATTAAGGTAGAATTAATAAAATGGATGCGTGGTACAAGGTGCATGGATAGTGAATGAGTACAATGATGATTATGATGGATTCAGGGCGATTTTGCCAGTGACTATTCACTATAGAAGTTGGCCAACTTAGCGGGACATATAATATTGCACAAGTGTGTGCGCAAACACAAGTGCACGCTCAATTCCCTCAGTCTCATAATCCGATGGGCTGGCAGATCCTACTCGATTGGAACGAGTTCACGCGCAGGACCAACGGCTTTTCGGGCTCTCTGAGGCATGGGAGTGTAAATATTGCCAGTTCCCAGATGTGCTTCGGATGTGCTACCGTGAAATTCTCGACAGAAAAATCCAAGAAATTTGAACCCAAGACCGCGAGATTTGAGGCCAAATAAGCTAGTCACTAGTCTAGGCTATGTAACAATATTAAAAACTGTTGTTTACACATATCACATACTCACAGACGCAGACACACGTAGCCACAGAAACAAAAACAACACAAGTAAATTATGAGCACTATATTCAATATACCCACATTTATATAAAAAACAATTACCATAGTACTAAATACCTGTAATTTAGTTTTCGTAATATTTATTATAATGTAGATTAAATAACATATTTTCGATCAATGTTAAACTTAATAACAAAACATAAGATACCGAATTATGATGATGAAACTTAGGACTATCTTAAATTAGATATCTCGAGAACAATCGCGTTCAAACAAGTTGGTTTAAATAGACTTAAGTTAGCAAGTTTGTCTCCCCGGAGACCAATAACGACTCTGTAATGACAGCTACTCTGAAGTGATAATTTGCGATAAAACTGATTTCAAATCTTGACTTCTTTTATAACATAATGATATTTAGTATCTATGGTCATATATTAATAGTTTACCTTAGTACAAATTAAATCAAATACTGTATAGAATAAAGGTGATATCTAAGAAAGGATGATGTCCTCCTGACCGATTTCGACGACGGCGGCCAATCGCAAGAGAGACAAGCCAACTGTTCTGGACATATTATAGTACACAAGTGTGTGCGCAATATAGGTGTACTCTCTATTCCCTCACTTTTATAATCCGATGGGTCATCAAATCCGAATTCAGCCGGCTTTAAGTGCTTTCCGAGGCACGGGTTTGTACATAGATTCAACTTCCAGACTCCGAGCTGCTACTAAGACATTTTCAACGGAAAAACCCAATAACTTTTTACTGACCCAACTTGGGATTTGAGTCCGTGACCTCGAGATATACGGCCTTATATCCAGTCACTAGGCCAAAGAGGCTACCAAAGGGAACGGTAAATAAAATGTTTATAGAGAGATAAAAATAATTACAAAAAGCTATTTTTAAAATTATATCTTTAATAAAACTACAATCGAGAATAAGATAACTATAAATTTTGATGACGAAAAAAAAATCTTAAAAATTAATATATATCTATTAAAAATGAACTACCATAGGAAAATTATAAAGCTTAGTTACTCACTTCTCCTGGAAACGTATGGTGGTCGATCTGATGTTCGGATCCCCTGTTATCATCCAATCCATAGTGAAAGTAAATCTCTTCGAACTGGTATCTATAGGAGAGGGGTCCTCCACTGATGTTGACTTGGTGCTTACTGTCCTTTTCAACTCTGAACACGAGCGATTGACCGGTGTTTTGGAGAACACCACTGACCTGATAAATAAAATTATCAATTTTATTAACAAAGTATTATACCCTTTGAAGTTCTTCTAAATCTCCGCTTAAGAGATAGTCTATTGTGCGTATTATATCATAATACACAAGTGTATATGAAATTGAGTGTCGTGCTTTCGCAGACATGGCTCTATAGCACTGCCAATTTCCTCTCTATAGCACTGCCAACTTTAGGCTTTAATTGAGAACTAGTATTAGCCCTCGGCTCGCTTACGTGTTAGGAAAAAGGGGCGGATATTAAGTTAAAATCAGCCTTTTTTTGTCCTTGGGGCTTAATCTTGCTGTATACCAAATTTTATCAAAATCGGTTCAGTGACTTAGCCTTGAAAGTGACAGACGAGAGAGTTACTTTCGCATTTCATCAGGAATCTAAATTCATATACAGGAATTATAATAAAATATTCATAAAACGAATTACCCACGTTTTTGTTTTTCATACCTAAATCATCATTTACAATTTGTTATCTGTAGGAAATTGAATTTGTATCGAGGGCGCATTACAATCGTCGCGGGGGAAAGGTGGCAGATCCTATCAATCAATGGGCACACCTTGATTAAAACCTGGCAACTTTTGCGCTTTGAGTCGAGATGACATATTGCATGATAACACGCAAGCGTTAAGCCGTGTGATATATTACCAGCTAGAAGTGACATTATATTTATGCAAACTTTAATTAATTTTGATCAAAATTGTCACTATGGAAAATAATAATTTGTTAAATATTTCAATGCTAACTAGCTGATCTAGCAGTGTCCAATCGTTCAGAACTATAGATAGATATGGTTCTGATAAAAATATCAGACGGGCCGGTTGGCGTGGTTGATAGATACTTGCCTTTCACGTCGAAGGTTGTGGATTCGATTCCCACCCAGGATAGCCAGTTGTGTGCATGAACATGTCTGTTTGTCCTGAGTTTGGGTGTAATTATCTATATAAGTATCTATTTACAAAAGAAAAGTAGTATATGTACAAACTCTGCTTAGTTTGGTATCAGATGGCCGTGTGTGAATAATGTTCCAGGATATTTCGTATTGTACTTAAATAACTAACTAAACAGACTTACCATAAAGAAAATAATTAATATTTATATGTAATTATGATAAATGTAGTTCGTAACTATAATTTATAATAAATAGGTGGTGTGGCAGAATGGTAATATAAAGGAGTCACCACAGCTCATAGATATTAGCGATGTAAGAAATATTAACCATCAATTATATCGTCAATGCGCCAGCAACCGTGGTAAGTAAGATACTAACAAACCAAAAATACTAAGTGGTGCTGTTTAGTGGTAAATGTGTGGTTGGTACCTACCGTGGCGGGCTAACCGCCCAATGAATTCCCTTTATACTGCAGTGACACGATTGTGAAATGTCAGAAAGTAATATATTACATTGACTATATTACTCGCTCGTCAGCGTGCAAGGGGGTGGGGGAGGTATACTCAGGTGTAAGGTATAAAAAAGTAGCCTTTCCTTCCTTGGGGTCCAAGCTTGCTTCATACTAAATTTCATCAAAATCGGTTCAGTGGTTTAGACAAACACAGTTATTTTCGCGTTTTAAATGTTGGTATAGATAACGATTGAAGGATACACGCATCAAAATAGATTATCACCGCAAGCCCGTTTCCAACATTTACATTAATAATAAATAATGTCATGAAAAAAAGGAATAATCAAGATATTCAATAGCTTTATTTACAAACAGCGCAGAACAGTGGAATATATAAGTGGAGGTAAGAAGGCTATAAACCGATTACCTATACTATAGCTGTAGAATAATAACTATTATTTGGTTTATTAACTGCCTCTTTGTTCCAGTGATTTAGCTTATATGCTTGCTAATTCCTAGGTCTACGGTTCAAGCCTCTGATTGAGGTAAACTGTTATTGAGTTTATCTGTTAAAAAAGTTCCGAAAGCATGTGTATTCGTTAATCTCCACTTGAACCCTTTTCGGTCTTAAACAGATTATAGGATAGTGAAAGTGAGAAAAACAGAGTTCCTGCACTCCTAAATATCTCCTGAATATCTCCTGCACCGGGTAGTTTCTTTAGAAAATGGCTGCCATGACCGAAACGGTTGTGAAGAATGTAGTATGAAAGAAGAATGAGTATTTGGTTTTTATGAAAACATCTATGAAATGTTTTATTTTATTTAAATTTTATTAGGAAATAAAACAGAAGACATTATATGCAATGAAAATAATTAACTTGTACAATAAAACAATAAATTTTCATTTAATTCTAATTCATATATAGCAATAAACACGCAATCCGGCAAATTATAATTAAAAAATATTAATATTTACTAACTAGAATAAAGATACAACACGTTAAGTAAGCTATGAGAAAAATAAAATAATTAGTAAATTATTATTAGAAAACATATCTAATTCATTATATTTCTTATTGTATTTTTTATATTTGTAAAGGTTCGATAATTAAGTTTTTAATACAACATCAGTAACAGCATGTTAATGTTCCACTGCTGGGCTAACGCCTCCTCTCCCTTTGGAGGAGAAGGTTTGGAGCTTATTCCACCACGCTTCTCCAATGCGGGTTGGTAGAATACACATGTGGCAGAATTTCAATAAAATTAGACACATGTAGGTTTCCTCACGATGTTTTCCTTCACCGTCACGCACGATATCAATTACAAACACAAATTAAGCACATGAAAATTCAGTGGTGCATGCCCGGGTTTGAACCCACGATCATCGGTTAAGATTCACGCGTTCTAACCACTAGGCTTCTAATCTAATTACATATTATTGTTTAATATTATAATGTCATATCTATAGATTTTATATGAACGTCGAAATAGGCGTGGAATGCCCTTGTGTTATTCTGAAACTGTTTATGTTAGGAAGTTGTTGATAACTGCTTATACTGTTGTATAACGAGATACGAGCTGTTTTGAATTAAACATGATAAAACTGTAACGAAGTCTTAATTTATTAACTATTCAATAGTTTATTTATTAACCATTCAGCTCATCGTTCATTCGGGTTCGGTTTTCTAAGTAATAATAAAATTATTTATTTCTGGAATGTTCTCGTTTATTCGAGAAAGTTTTTTAACGAAATTGTTTATCTGTTCTTTCTAAACCTTGTGGAATACATAATATTATGATCTCCTACTGACTGATAGCTATGGTGATTATAATAATTTAGTGCACAAGTGTGTGCGCAAACACCATTGCACTATCAAATCCGTCAAACTCATAATCTGATAGGACCAGATTTAATATGACTCAAGAAACTTCAACTTTCATTCATTCACGGGATTCACGGGAGTATAAATAGTGAACACATAAAAAGTCACTGCACTTGTGAATTTCTTGTCCGAAAATTCAATAATTTTATGTCTCCATCGAGGATTTAAACCCTGAACTTTGGGATCTACAGCCTTAAAAACTAGCCACTAAACGAATGAGTAGATTGTATGTATTAAATTTTTTTATTCTCTTTCTTGATGGAGCTTGACCTTGCTTTTTAGACTTAGTCTTATTTTTAAATAATTATTTGTGTATTACGTAATGTTATATATAGTGTTAAAATTATTAAACGCAAACATTTATATTTTAAATTATGTTAGTGTTTTATACGAATATTATGTTTCGCATGCAAATTCATTAAGTCAGAAACAGTGTAGCCATGCTAATATATTCGAGCGATAGCCTATCTACATCCGGTCAGTTTTTGCTACAAACGTTTGCGCTGTGGACTTGCGTTTTAGGTATATTTATTGTCATACTAAATTTCAATGTTCAGATTTATTTCGACTGATGCAATTTGTTTTTAAACTAAGATTAGTGTTTTACCGTTTTTTTGAAGAGAGATTAGGTTGTATCATGTATAACATAATAAGTCATTCACTTACAACTCTTAGTATAAAAAGAGAGAACGCATGCACGCAATGTCATTTACATATACCTAATATATGTCCGAAATTTATATCAATTCATAACGATAGGCAAGGTGTTAAAAAAGGGTGTTAGAAATATAGTGATATTTTATTATTTAATAATATAAATAAATATAATAAATAAATTAAATATTATTCCGATCAAATTTATGTTAATGTCATAAGTCAAAACTGATGAAAAGGTTAATTAGCCACAAGCTCCTGAAACGCTTTATCAAAGTAAGAGTTACAGCTAAATACTGAACGCTATTGGTCGAATAAAGTAAAATTAGTTAATTTAAGATTGATCAGCGTTTCATAAGCTGAAAATAAGAATTTCACGATTTAAATCGTTCTGTTTTGCATTTCCTCTTACTGCGGGTGTTTGAAAACAGCTTGTCGCAGCTATAGCAGATTACAATGCTTTAGCGCGGGATTACAAGCGGGATGCTGCAATGTTAATTAGCCCACTGAAGCTCTGATTTCAAACATAACGATCAGATTGAACAAAAACGTTTGCGGATAAATTAGGAAATACGTTATTTACTCATTTTAATCTATCAAAGTACGATAAAATAGTTTATTTGAATAGGGACATTATTGAAATATAGCATACTAGATGTTCGTCGCGACTCCGAGCGAGAAATAAGATTTTTTTTGTTAAAACCAAAATACTTAAAACCGAATGCAGCGCCGTATGCCGTCTTTCATCTAAAATATCTAGGAATCTACTCATCCATCAAACATACAAAAAAAAATCATCAGAATCACAAGACACACACATAATAGACTAACACACGTATAAAAACAAGTACAATCTTTTCTGCTTCTGTTTCAGCTTATATATAAATAATATTAAACCGATTACTAACATAAATGAAAGAAAACAATAAAGCGATTGTGTTTTTTTTTAAGTTTTTATATGAGCTCAAAAACGGTCTGAAGTCGATTTGTTCAGTACATTGTTGAAAAATAAAACGAAATCCGTGAAAAGCTTACGTTAATGACAGTCTAGACACGAATCATATCGATAATTTGAAAATGTACGTGAACGAAAAATATATAGGACCATCTGGAAACCAAAAATAATAAAGTTTAAATCGTAGAAAGCAGTTTTTGAGTAATCGGTGAACATATACACACATAATTACGGATTTGATAATTTATATTACCATAATTATGTATCATATGTTTGTGTTGACTTACGCAGACAGCATAAGCATCTTCAAAAGCTAAGTCATAGTTATCATATGTATTTATAAAATATTAGTACAAATAAAGGAAAATCAATCGTATCACATTTATTCCTGCTTGGTTATAAACACACCGAATTGACCGACTCGGTTTGCAGGTGTTATATTTAAAAAAAGGAAACCTATTGTAATATGAGCAGCGTCATATCAGCGTCATATCAGTTGTCTGGTTTCCATAGTATAAGCTCTGCTTAGTTTGGGATCAGATAACCGTGTGTGAATAATGTCCCAGGATATTATTATTATTATTAATCTTTCTAATTAGTTTCATTAAGAACAGCGGAACTGAATCTTCTTGATAGGGATGATATTCTTTTATAATCTAAAAACTACAATTTCATATTTTTTCGATCTGCTAACTTTTTAATTCTAGAAATCTACTGACAATTGCTTAATTGCGTAATAACTTCTAAGCCCGATATCTCCAGATCTTCAAGATCTGCTGTCTCATAAGCTAGCCCATACTTAAACCTAGATTTTTTTATATATAACGTGATACTAGATACTTACATAGGTTTAAATTTTTACAAGATTTTAAAACTAAAATTACTCTATATAACTAAAATATATCTTACCTTATGTTTGTCGAACTGTATGTCTCTCAGCCAGGGGTCAAAAAGTAGTTTGTCCGGCTCGATGTTGACAGGACTCTGCCGCCGACCCTTGTTGCACATGCTCCATTGCGGGTTGATCAGACCCCAGAACCCGGGACCTAGAATAAATTATGATTAATGTAATTTGAAGACGAAAAGCGAAAGCGAACACAACCTTAGTGCTTAACGCTTTAACTTGCAATGTAAAATAAGTTTGCAAAAAATAATAGCAATACGACTTATTTTTCAATAATACTTTATCTCCCTCCTTTACTGGTCCTAGCGGTGTAGGTTGATATGAAATATTTGCTTACATCGGTACTTTTGGCTACCATCCTAGCGAGAATGCAGAAATCACTTGACAAGTGACTCAGAAAGTCTAACTTGAGTGACTGATTTAGTTAATGCGTAGTCTCTAGGTTTTTATTACTATATTGTATACCGTCAAACAGCAATACATAATATTGATCTTAAAATATATGTATAGGTGGTACTCAGACGGGCTTGCACCCTTTAAGGTCTCGTTAATCATAAATAAAAACTGTCGGCTACTGACATAAAATGTGTTAAATTCGTTTAACATAGCTATCGTGCATGAAGCAATGAAAGTTTAACATTTTAATTAAAATATTTTACGTTTAGCTAATATCAATTACTATTTATGGGTAGGTGTAACTACTCGTTACGCGTAAATTTTATATGTATACCTGCAGTAAGATGTAACGAGACCAAAGCTGGCTCAGCGCATTCCCCTCCCCTAATTCCCTTATTAAGATTTACAACTAACGAAAATAATGAAAATACCATTTCTTATATGAGAATTTATATTTCTATTTTATTATTTTTGTTAACTCGAATTATTCAAAAATAATGTAATTGTTTTTTCGACCCATCTTTGAAAGTTTTTTTTGTTGACGTTTACTTTTAAGAGGTTTTATGTATGCATTTGCTCCAGTTTCAATTTAAATTTCACACATTCTTAAAAAAAATTAAACTTACTAATAAGCGTTACTTTTTAACATGCTTAAATACAACACAATAAATATTACTTTGTCAACGTGATTAAAAAAATATCAAAAAAAAAAAGATTCGATATGAACGAAAAATAAACTGACATTTCTATATTGAGTTGAGTTGAGTTCTATATTGAGTTGATAACGTCACCATTAACTACCGACATTGGCTCTGTATATCTGCAAGAATTTTGCAGAATATATCGCTCCTTAGACAGTGCGCTTCCAACTACGAAATACCATATGCACGTTCAAACCGGTTGAGTCGGTATAATCGAATTTGTACAGACAAACCATCAGTATCAAAACCAGCCGAGCTTACTATATACATAAATCAATCCAATAAATATACAAATCAAGCTAAACATGTCAGACTATCATTCAACACGGCATTGATGTACATTAGGATAATGACCGAGATAGTTACAAATGGTGTGTGAACTGACAGTCGTTAGTCAACGATTGAATGATAATGACTGTCATGAAATCTTAACGAACGCAATCGTTAGTGATACTAACTCAATGTACGTGATTGTTTTTAAAAGTAATCATGCAAATGATATTTATATTAGACTGTGTTCGATTTTTTATTTTTTATTTTGAAAGTGCATTTCAGTTTAGAATACTTTTAAAAATATTTGTCCTTTTTTTTAATTAAAATGATTGTAACATGAATTATATGTTTTATTTACAAAACTGATTTAGTATTAAGAACCTACATCTTGTGCTTATGAAAAAAAATATATAAATTAATTTATTATAAAATATAAGAATTTATTTTTACTTCCATCATTATAAAAATCCGACCAAAGTTGGATTAAAATTTAAATTAATGATGAGGTTGAAAATTATATTTATATTAAGCATTAATTGTTTTTACATGATTTCTGGACGCTTCAAGCTTTAGTCTTCTTGCGGTTGTTAATAATTTATGTATTTTTGGAACAAAGTGTACGCATCTATTTATAAACACATAAAACTACTTTCTTTCGTTGGTTTTGTTGTTGAAATAAACATTATCACAAGATAATGATAAATATTTATTTTGACTACAAGTAAGTATGTATTAGTATGTTTTTTTTTATAGAATAGGAAGGCGGACGAGCATATGGACCACCTGATGGTAAGTGGTCATCAACGCCTATAGACATCGGCATTGTAAGATATGTAACCATCGCTTACATCACTAATGCACCACCAACTTTGGGAACTATGTTAATGTTACGTCCCGTAATTTAATATGCTTACTTAAAAATGTCAAAAAAACTCTGAGATAATAAATAATTCAGTGATATGTAATTTAGAATTATAAATACTGCCATTAATTATGACTAATACATTTATTTACTGGTGGTAGGGCTTTGTGCAAGCTCGTCTGGGTAGGTACCACCCACTCATCAGATATTCTACCGCAAAACAGCAATACTTGATATTGTTGTGTTCCGGTTTGAAGGGTGAGTGAGCCAGTGTAATTACAGGCACAAGGGACATAAAATCTTAGTTCCCAAGGTTGGTGGCGCATTGGCTATAAGCGATGGTTGACATTTCTTACAATGCCAATGTCTAAGGGCGTTTGGTGACCACTTACCATCAGGTGGCCCATATGCTCGTCCACCTTCCTATCCTATAAAAAAAAAATTAAATATATTTTTGTATAACGTTTTAAATATTATGAAAAAATCAAATACAAAAAAGTACATTCTTTGTACTAAATATTTAACATAATTTCGTGGTACACACAATACGCATCAAATTTCATACCCTAATAACTTTCTGCCACAAGGATAGTTTTAAGCGATGACGAGTCGAAATTCTCGTTACTCAAATATAAAAGCCCATTCAATACCGTTACACTGATATCGCATTGAATGGGAATTTGGGATACCGCGAAATTTGCCCATCATAGCGCACTGAGTCGCATGTAATGTAATGTTGGCGTCCGTATACATTAGACAATAGATTATATGGAAGTCGGATTTTTTTTTAAATTGGTAAGCAGACGGACATATAGGCCAACTGATGGTAAGTGGTCACCAGACATGGCCAAGGTGCCAGCAATTTTGGAAACTAATATTTTATGCCACTTGTTCCTGTATTTACACTGGCTCACTCACCCTTTTAAACAGGATCACAATAATACTAATTTTACCACCAAGTAAAATAATTCTATTTTTAAAAGCATCGACGCTTTATTAATATGAATTTAATGATTAAAATTGTTTTTTTTAAATTACGTTTTTAATTTAAAAAAAATATTTCAGATAAGATATAGAAAACTCCTTAATAATATATTTGTATTTCTTAGTTTGTGTGTGTGTGTGTGTAAATATTGTAAAATGTATATATTTTTTGGTAAGCAAATCATGGTTAAGGGAACGTTGAAAATTAGGAGCCGTCTTTTACCGTATAATGGAAACACGTACTTAATGTAATGTTAGGGTACCATTGGCGAACACTATCGGATATGCCCGGACGATCATTACCATTACATTAACCGAATTTTTGTCATTGCCTCGGTAATGAGAATTGGATGTTGTATACTGTAATATTAAACTAAAAACTATTTCAATAATTACATTATACTTATTTTATGGGTAAAAATATTATAACCTTTATTACAAATGATTATAAAAAGTGATTTGTTGATTATGACGAGGTATGAGATTTTCTGTTCTTTGTTGTTTATATATTTAATTTTTAATATGTATATTGTTGAAAAAAATAATACGCAAATAATTACTTGTTTATTAATTTTTATTACAAGTATTCATCTTTCAAAGCGGGTGAAATTATTCAATGCAGCTACTTATTAATAATATTATATAAACCTTCTCCGAAAGTGTTAACTTTTTTTTTACAAGGCCATCTGATCCCAAACTAAGCAGAGTTCGTACTATGGAAACCAGACAACTGATATACTACATATACTACTTTTCTTTTGTAAATATATACTTATATAGATAATTACACCAGAATCGACAAACAGACATGTTTATACACACAGTTGTCTGTCCTGGGTGGGAATCGAACCTGCGGCGCGAAGTTAAGTATCTACTAACCACGCCAACCGGCTAGTCATTTACATTGGATTAGTAGTTTTTTTTTTTTTTTTTTTTATAGAATAGGAAGGCGGACGAGCATATGGGCCACCTGATGGTAAGTGGTCACCAACGCTCTTAGACATTAGCATTGTAAGAAATGTCAACCATCGCTTACATATCCAATGCGCCACCAACCTTGGGAACTAAGATTTTATGTCCCTTGTGCCTGTAATTACACTGGCTCACTCACCCTTCAAACCGGAACACAACAATATCAAGTATTGCTGTTTTGCGGTAGAATATCTGATGAGTGGGTGGTACCTACCCAGACGAGCTTGCACAAAGCCCTACCACCAGTTCTTTCAATTACCTAAGTTAGTCATTTCTTTCAATTACCTAAGTTAGTCTAGGCTAAGTCATCATTTATAAGTATAGACTAATATTACGTGATACTAACCACGAACAAGCATAGGCCTGTTACGTATTCGATCCAACTACATATAGCTAACAATAGTAATACCATAATAAAGATCCTGAAAAAACTAACTAAGAATTAATGCAAGCCTAAAAATGTTTATTACAAGACTATTTCTTAATTAAACCTTAAAATTGCTGTAACGTTATTACTAAACAAAAAGTATATCAAATAGACTAAACATACTTTGTATTAAAAAAAAAACCCTTCAATATAAATGAACTTCAGATAAAGCTTAATGCTAATCATATATACTATTTCGTTTCCAAATTACTATCTAAAAATTCATACCAAAATAGGTATCTAAGTGAGGTAGAATCATTATATCCGTCTATTCAATATAATGATACGGGCGAACGAACTATCATTAAGATTCTATCGCGATCATTGCGGTGTCATTACCCCGCTATTTCGCGTGGCACGATTTTTCGAGTACATTTTCTAGAATTTCTATATAATATCTGTAAGGCTGTTTTGTAAGAGCAAACTCGAAACTCGTCGTACTAAACGGTCGTGAAATGTCAGAAAATTATATGTGATTTTGACCATAAAAAGTATAACATATCAAGGAAACGCGATTCAAAATAGTATATTCACATAAGTCGGTTGTCCACTTTTTATTAAGCGAGTTCTTCAATCGAGATGGTCAAACCGTGAATCTCCACCGAAGGTTGAAAATTCGCCACAAATATCCTACGATCCGTATTGGAGCGGCGTCATTGAATAGGCTCAAAATCATCTCCTCAAAAGAAGACACCTTAGACAAGATATTCGACATTTAGAGATTACTTTCATAATACCAACGACTACATCAGCTTTACAAGTATGTTCTAAAAGCCTCATTGATGACTTCTGAATTTTATAACGGAATTAGTTCGGTGTTTTAGATTTGTCTCAGAATATAATACGATGCTTTCCTTAAGCGAATTATGAGATTATTTGTAATATTCTTTTTCGTATCGAACCTTAATCTGATAGCAATCGATAAAAAAAACTATACAAAGAGTTAGGGCTAGTTAAAATGTTGTAACGGTTTTAGGCATTGTTGTGTAAGCTACAATGTAAATTAGAACGCTGTCCGCCATGATAATATGATCAAGTCGTAAAGCGTAATTGGCTGGTGTAATTTAAAGTTCTAACAACCTGCTTCACATTTGTAATCATCTATCACTTTTGAGTGAGTGAGACACAAGAGAAGTCTACTCTTCCTAAGAGTGAGAAGGCTAAATTACTTAATTTTTTTTTTCTCAAGACTAATGAAACTTTGCCAGGATCGTAGTCTACTGGTATGAATTTGGTCTCCCTATGTAGGTATTATAATTTAATCGCTAAAAATCAATACAATCATTTATTTTTTGTTAATGATTGTACATCAACATTTTTCGTTCGTATTTTTCTTTCAGTGTTGAGTTCTGTAACACATTGATTAAATATATATATAATATATTTTTGACAGCTGTGGATACGTAATTACCTTGTATTGTTGTGTTAGTTTTGAAACCTGGTCTGTTTTTGTAATCACAGGCATAAGGGACATAAATAATCTTAAATACCACGGCTGATAAGCATAGCACAATAGCCTCTCTGCATTCCTATTTTACATTAAAACAAAAATAAATAAAAATAATATCATCCGTGTGAACCATGACAGTAAACGGTGTCATCTTTTTTAATATAGTAAAGTAGCTTCAGTAGCCATCACGCTTAGCCAATGTTAGATTGGCTAAATTACTGTAATCAAATCCTAACTAATATTATAAATGTGAAAGTTAGTTTGTTTGTTACGATTTCACATATAAACTCAACCAATCATCATAAAAATAATTTCATGCAAAGTCGCGCACGGAAACTAATATTATATAATTATTATAGTAATTCAATCCGATTATCTGTTACGAAACTCGTATGAATACTATTCACTTATGTGAATGTTTAATCGATTGTAATGTTGAGCTGTCGTCTGTTATAATCGCGTTTAATATTCGATCAAAGTAAGCTATAGTGAGTTTCTAAATAAATAGTTATAGTTTGACCGGATTTAGTATAAAAATGGCAGATTAAATATATTTATAAATATGAAATAATGAAATAAATTATGTATTCTATTTTAATTTACAATCGGTTTTTTATTATATTGAGACATTACATATATGTTTACCTGAAATACCATCGTAGGTCCACCATTCTTCCCAGCTACCTGTTATATCTGAAAGAAATAATTATATTAATATCATTATATTAATTTACTGACTATAAAGTTATTTAAAATTCTTTTCAAACCTGTATAAGCGTTAAATTAATTTTGTAAAATTATGCTTCAAACATGCATTTAATTAGAGACTTATATTATAATAAAGATTAACTATTTTGATTACAGATTCTGATATTTCATTTTATCATGCTATTTGTAAAGCATAATCAAGTTTGCGGGTACAAACCCAGCCACTGAATTTTCATGTGCTTAATTTGTGTTTATAATTAATTTATTACGAGGTGGTGGAGGAAAACATCGTGAGGAAATCTGCATGTGTCGGATGAAATTATGACACGTGTGTTTCCATCAATCCACATTGGAGCAGCGTTCACCTCTAAAGGAGACTCTTGGCCCAGCAGTGGGACATTTACAGGCTGTTCCTTTAAATTTAGATTTATTAGAGAAATTATACTTTTAATAATGCATTATTAAGTAAATAATAGTATGCTTGGAACAAATCTCTAAGTCCACCTTTAATGTTATACCTGAGGTATTCTCTACTAATAAGCCTTTTGGCTAATCATGAATACATGAAATTACACACAAAAGAAACCATATTCATAAATGAATATTTTTAGCAATATAATAATATTTGAGTGAATAATAAAAATACCTCTGACTGAGATACATAGCAGTATGAGCGTGAGTAGACATTGGCGCATCGTGACGATGCTGCCGTCACGCAGCAGCCCGCATTGGGAATATCACGTCTGGAAGAAAAATAAATACTATTTAACTTCATATTTGTGCTATGTGTGTTGTCCACATAATATAATAATAAAGATAAAAAAGAAATTGCTATCGGGTTTTTTTAACAAATTAAACATTATATTTATTTTCTAAATTGTTTTGTCAACAGTACAATAAGTGATATCAATTTTAGACTTTTGTAATAAGTCATGTAAGCTTGAGTTATTCATTTTTATTTCAAGTAAATGTAATGTTTGACTTTGACTTTATATTATTAATAATATTTTATCAATTAAATTATTAATAATTATTATTTTATAAATTAAATTATTCATTTAATATAATTTTGTTTGTTAATTTAAAAAAAAAATATCACGAACAAGACACGTTTATTAAGAATAAGCTTTTATATAAGACCTTTGAGTAACGCAAAAAAAAAACTATAACAGAAGATTTTCTTAAGAAATTATACAATAAAGAAACAGTAATTATCCAGCATCACAGTATCTGTTGCAGATAACGGCCAGCTTTGAGATAACAGATTTCCTTCTTTCGGTAGATCCTTGCTTTATGAGCCTTGTTGGGTATAGGCTTATCTGCCTTGTAATGCCCTTTGGTAGGTCACAAAAGTTCGTGATAAATTATCATTGTTATAGGTTCAGACTTTTTGTACCCTTGAGCCACTTATACCAGAGATCTTACATCAATAAACCACTGTGTATTTTCTTTTATTATGTAACAATGATAAAATTTAGCGATGAACCCATTGAAATAATTTCAAGCTTTTTTAAAAGAGTTATTACCAATATTATATGTTGATAAGTTTAAAGTTACAATAGCGTTTATATTTATTTAGTGTTACGGTAAACGAAAACATCATATGTTGTATATCAAAATTATGTCATGCATTCCTTTCAACTTTACTTCAATATACGTCTTTATATATTAAATGGCATTAACTTTTTCTTTTATTTGTAATAAGTATAGTTGTTAGCCGAATGAGTCCACCGACGACCGACCGTAGACATTGGCTCTGTAATATTAACCATATCTTATAACGCCTTAACCTTAGGGATTAGGAATTTTAATTTCTTGTACATGTAATAACAATGACTTACTCACTATTTAAGCCTAACACGATACTAAGCAGTTTAGAATAATCGAGGGTACCACCCAGACAAACTTATACAAAGCCCCACCTCCATGTGAATATAATATGTGCTCTGAAAACATGAACAATGGGTACAATCGGTGGTAGTTTTTAATTTGACTATTGGTAATAATAATAATATCCTGGGACATTTTTCACACACGGCCATCTGATCCCAAATTAAGCTTGTACAAAGCTTGGGCTATGGAAACCAGACAACTGATATACTACATATACTACTTTTTTTTTTGTTGTAAATACATACTTATATAGATAATTACACCCAGACTCAGGACAAACAGACATGTTCATGCACACAAATGTCTGTCCTGGGTGGGAATCGAACCCACAATCTTCGGCGTGAAAGGCAAGTGTTCTACGAACCACGCCAACCGGCTCGTCCGGTAAGTAAGTATAATGCTTCTAAGTTGAATATAGTATTTTGATTTTGATTTTAATATTCATAATATAATTAAAAGTTTTTAGAAACAAATTATTGCTGTCATAGTTTACTATATAATATTCATTTTGTGTAAAAAGTCGATTATAATTCTCTATTTTCGGCTTGTCATCAAAATGCCGAATGCCCGGGAATCTGTCTGTTACTGTTTAGTTACTGTTATGGGTTATTTATTAGCAATAAATATATTGTCTATTCGTTTATACAAAGCGCGATGAAGATAATTATAAAATATATTAAATTAATTAATTTTATTGTAATTATATTTTGCGTTATAAATGTTTTAGAATAATTCGTAATATGATATAATATATTGTGTTATCCGGGAAGTTTGTGTTAATCGTTGATTTTTTATACATATGTTAAATAGTAAATATACATGTTTTGTTATCAATCATCTGGTGTGTTATTCTCTAAGAATCATATGTATGTTAGTATTAATGCAACGATTATGTTTACGTACATATTTCAAACATAATGTGGTAATATGATAATGATGAGACTAAATTCAACCTCCTAAGCAAAATGTGATACTTTCTGTTTATTTATTAATTTAACATTTTTTTTTTATCTTTTAGCATCTCTAACTGAATTATCGACAAAAGTCACAGCTATTTTTGTAAGTGTAAAACTGTGATGATTGTAGCATTTTCGATTCATGAGCACCCTCTGTATCTAAGTATCTGCCACCCCTCGGCGTCGCAGTGGCGGGCGCCAGGGAGTCTGCAACTCTGCCTTACGATAAACGCACACATATGAACCGCATTATTTTATAACACAAATTGTATTATTCTATCAGTATCGATTGCTGCCAAAACTATTCAGTTAAAATAGGAACGTAAAATCTACATTTGCATTATGCATATACTATTATATAACAAACGAGTGTTTGTATTTCCATTAAATATATAAAAAATATTAATAACTGTACGATACAATTATTTTAGCAATATGCCAGCTTTAAGATAGTTACTTACATTTTTGATATTATATTTCTGTATGTATTATTTAATATCGAAACATCTAAGTGTCTCTGGAGTCTTATCTTTAAATTTTTTACACCAATACCATTACTAGGCATTTCCTTTGCTTTCCAGACATGCCTTGAAGAGATTACTCTTTAGCGATTAGGCCTTTTGTTAACATATAAATGACATACATGTTTTGTCTTGATGTGCAGTAAAGTGTAAATTATTATTGTATCTACTTTATTTTAATATATATAGTTCACATTTCTTTTCCTTCACTTTTTTGATTTTTATCACGTTAATTAAAATAAACATTTTATATAACAGGGTTTTTCTCAATATCGTTGATTATTTATTTTAGTACTTATATACTCACGTAGAATTATATCGTGGTAGGTTAGAACATGATACGCAACACTGACCACAATAACCTTAATATTTAAAGGACATAAGCATCAAAATAGCGTATCGTCATAAGTCGATTTTCAACGTTTCATGATCGGGTCGAGATTTTTCAATTTGGTTATAGAATTATACGAGTAGCTTTGCTGGAGTAAGGAGATAGATTTAATGCGTACTTGTTATGAGATAATACATCAGATTTATTGTTAATAGTGTCTTAAAAAGGCATAACATCCGAGTTATGAAACCTCGGGATCTGGGACTTGTTTGATCTGCAACCATGATCTTTTTAAGGCCGTCTGTTGTTCTTAAATTCTTTTGCTTTGATCTTTTGGCACGATTTATAAAGACTTTTGAACAAGTCTAATAGTCTGCCAAAAATATATATTTCCTCAAAGTCGAGTTCGAACTGGACACACATTATATAGATATAATTATGTAAATATGTATAAAAATAATTAATTACATATTATGTATTGGATTTAGAAATAGAGTCAGGTTCATCTTGCACGAAAAAAAAAATTGAGTACCTTTTTTTTCCGTGCGTAATGTTTACGTAACCATCATAACAAAATAACAAATGGCTCATTAATTCAACTTTTCCATAACAGAAGTATTATGAAACATTTGTAAAGGCATAAATCTTAATGTGTCTATATACGCGATATTATTCCCTTTGTTAAAGGAATAACGGCCAAAATCCTGTGATCGTTGTAGTCGTTAAAAGCGTACCCATTCAAACAGGAAGTTAACAGCGGTTCGTAGACAAAGCTCGTTCTTTGCCGGATGTGGGTGTATCTACGTACAAACTGATAAGGTAGTTGCTATTTTCAGACTATTAATGCAAATACTTTATTTTTCTTTTTTTTAATTTATGCTGTAAGGCACAACACTGATTTTTCAAAATAGAAAAAAATTTAATCCATAATCCATTTAACAATTACCTACCTTTGTACATATAATTTTCAGTGGAGTACTACATATTATGAAACAAAGTCTCTCCACCGTCTGTCTGATTGTCCGAACGCTTTAAGCTCAAAAACTACCGAATGGTTTTTTTATATGGTTTTCACCAATTTACGAATTCATTAGGAAGGATTAGATGTATAATTTATTAAGGCTTCGTGTAAGTTAGCTGAAATATGACAATTTTCAGCTAATTTTAAGGTTCTTGGAGATGTCAGCAAAAAAACATATATCGGCACGGGTAGCAAGTTAGAATATATTTCTTAACTGTCAATACATTTTTTTTATTATTATTTATTTCTTTATTAAATATACCTGGTGAGATTGGTTTGCAAACAAAGCGTATTAAATTCATTAAACTCATTTAACATAAAAAGTAAACAATAATATGAAACAATACTAACAATATCGTATAACAGACAGAATATTATATATATATTGAATGCGTGTAAACAACCCCTAATGCTTTCTTATTTAATAGATACACAGACTTCGGACAGAGACGGTGCGTCGCGACGCCGTGGCGCCGGTTAGCTGCCTGGGAAATACTCTGAGAATATCAATAAAATTTACAGTTTCATACGCGTATTTTAATATTTTTTTTATATTACCACCTAATGGTAAGTGGTCCTTAATTAATCAGCCTATTTTTATTGTATTTTTATGTCTTGTTTTTGTTTTATTTTTATTTATCTCATTTATTTCTCTATTTGTAATTAAATTTTTAAATGTGTAAATTTCGTAAGTATATGTTTAAAATTACCTTCAAAATACCCACCTATTAAACTTATTAACACTTCCGTATTACCTAAAACATAGTACTTAAGATGTAATGGCGTATTTAATTGTACACATTATGTAACCTCTGTTCTCAAGTAAATGACTATAATATGTCTTATTAAGAATAAATGTCTTTAAACCTAAGTGGTCACCACTTCCGACGGATGATTTAGAAATATTAACTATTACTTTCATTGCCAATGCGTCACCATCATGGAACTAAGAAACTGTGCCTCTTTTGTCTGTAATTACACTAATTCGCTCACTCTTCAAATTAGAACACAACAAATATATATACATATATAAAGAAGAAACGTATTTTTGCTATGATAAAGAACAATATAATTTAATTAAAGTAACTATTATTTTGTTTATTGTAAGCGTTATAGTCGTAATTGATTAGAATTTTGGAAAGGAGAAAATTTTGAGAATTTGTTTTTTTTTTTTTTTTATAGGATAGGAAGGTGGACGAGCATATGGGCCACCTGACGGTAAATGGTCACCAAACGCCCTTAGACATTGGCATTGTAAGAAACCATCGCTTATAGCCAATGCGTCACCAACATTGGGAACTAAGATTTTATGTCCCTTGTGCCTGTAATTACACTGCAAATAATTAATTGTGATTGTAAAAAAGTACTATATAACGGAATTGCGTTTCATAAACTTGTGCTAGCAATATATTATAGTTAATTCATTTGTAGATACAGTAATCTATGTATATAGAAGTGTATATATACGTAAATATATGAGATATATTTATATCTATAGTGATGGTAGATACTTTCCATTTAAGCCGAAGGTTGTGGGTTCGATTCCCACCCAGGACAGCCATTTGTGTGCATGAACATGTCTGTTTGTCCTGAGTCTGGGTGTAATTATCTATATAAGTATGTATTTACAAAAGAAAAGTAGTATATGTAGTATATTGGTTGTCTGGTTTCCATAGCACAAGTTTGTATAAGCTTAATTTAGGATCAGATGGCCGTGTGTGAAAAATGTCCCAGGATATAATTATTATTATAATAATTATTGTTTTGTATGTATCATTTTATTGAGTGTGTACTATACGTCATGCTTATTTTATGATAAAATTAGTGTATACACAGATTTGAACCCATAAAAATCGGTTTATCCCATTTTTCCAATGTAATTTCTATTCATGAAATGTATACACACCATTATCTCTAATAAGGATTTTTCTTTAATTTTCAATACAAAATCGATCCAAATTTAGAATAAAATAATTTAGAAATGATATAAATAAGTTACTTATTACTTATACGTATTATATTAAATTATTTAATTAAATTACTTATACGTATTATATTAAATCGAAATTCACTGTTACCACAATAGTCTTTATTTAAAGCGGATAAAAGTACTAAGCGCAGTTATATATATATATAATTTTTTGTTGCATCTTCTCGTATACGACGTGTGTATATTGGTTTAGTAATTTTAGTTAGGCATTAATATATATAGACTTTTTGCTATGCAAATAATTACGCAAAACCCTTCTTAAAACAATTGCTTTTAGGAAGGTCAGCCAAGAGAATTGATTGACCTTTCTTTGTTTCATCGTTGTTTTAGGTTGATACCATTTGGTGTTCATTATGCTGTAATATATTTTGAATTCTGTTTTGTGTAATATCGGACTTAGTATAAATAGCAGTTAATGATATTTACTTAAATTAAATTTATTTCGCAAACACCGATAATATTCTTCACCGTACAACATCAATGCATGTCAATTGTGCCTGAACATGTTATCACACTAGTTCACTCATAAAACAAGAATATAAAAATAAAAATTATTTGAGTTGTAGAATAAATAGTGAGTACTAGTCGAGTGAGTGGGCATACTTCCCCAGATAGCTGGAAAAGATAATTTTATGGCTCCAGATAGTGCAGCTTATTATTTAAATATTTATCTTTTGACGTATGTTAATATTTTTAATAGAACAAATTTTTAACATGAATAATAACGATATTATAACAAAAAATAATAAACTAAGTTTCAGTTATTCAGGTTTCTGTATCTGTTAACATGTATTTAAAATTATATGATAATCGGTTAAATAGTTTAGACGTTAAAGTGTAACAAACAAACTCACTTTCGCATTTATTATGTTATAAGTTAGAATAAAGTTTTAAGATGTAATATCATTGTATTTCAATAGATGAAGCAATAGCACTTCCAATAACGTATATGTCTGAGGATCCAATACATTTGTCGGTTGACACTAAAGAACCGTATCGGATTCCCCCATACAAAATACAAATAAAACATGTGGATGCCTATCACACCGACGAAGTGCTTTTTTTTCCTAATATCTTAAATGTGTATATTTTGGTTTCGGGGTTCGGTGTAACATTTAAGAAAACAATTAATTGTTTTTTAATTGAATCGATTTATCACATAATCATCATTAAGGTATAGCTCCTAACTTGGACTTAATATCAGCTGTGCTAACAGATATACTAACAGCGAACATTCACACACGACTGAACGTTATTATTATGCTATAATGATTTAATACGTTTTTAGTTACATATTTTATTGTTCTCGAGGCATGTAAGCGTAAAAAAAAAGAATTTTTTTCTCTGTCAAAAATATCCTCAGTAGCGGAGTTCGGATGTCAGTAATTTATATTCACGTGCCTCGGAAAGCATGGAATGCTTGCACTTAAAATCTACGTCACATTGGATATGCCGTCCTATGAAAGAAAATATTATAACACATTATTCATATGAATATTCAGAGCTTTTCCAGGTTTGAAACCGCTATTATCAGTTAAAATTGATTATACTATTAGTCAATTTTAACCAGGTGTTATTATTGTATATTGAAAAGAATTTCTTTTCTAACGAAATATAATTTCAACGTTACACGTCATTGTAACCGACAGCCTAATGCAGTAGCAAGTATGCGAGTTAATTTAGTTGAGTGGATTTGTCCTGCACTGTCATCGCTTGTTTATCGTCACACAAGCAGCCGAGTTAATGGTATTAAGGTTTGGATTATTGTATTCAGAACGTTCAGGGTTCAAGAATGATTTTAGTAGCGACTTTGGTTAAGAAAAATCAAATGTATGAATGTAAGAGAAAATGGATAAGAACATTGTATATCGTGTAGTTGGTCGTGAATAGAGCAAATGGGCCACCTGATGGTAAGTCACCATCGCCCATAAACATTGGCATTGTAAGAAATATTAACCACACCTTACATCGACTCGAAATCTTGACTCGAAAACCCAGGACACAGTTTCCATGAATACTTCCAAGACGTTTGTTAGTTTAAGAAATTGCTTGCTCTCAATACACATTTATTACCGAGCATGTTATTTATGTTTAAAAGTAGTACTAAATAAATTATAATAATAATGAATAAATTTATAATGCTTAATGTGACTCATCATTTTATTTGTAAATTTGCTAAAACCATTCTTTTAATTGATGTAATATTAACATAATTAATTTGTGTTTAAAATTCATCTCGTGCTTGACGGTGAAGAAAAACATCGTGAGGAAACCTGTATGTGTCTAATTTCATTGAAAATTTTGCCACGTGTGTATTCTACCAACCCGCATTGGAGCAGCGTGGTGGAATAAGCTCCAAGCCTTCTCCTCAAAAGGAAGAGGAGGCCTTAGCCCAGCAGTGGGAGATTAACAGGTTGTTACTGAAACATAATACTATCTGCTTAGTTTTTTCCATGTATTATATAACAAATAAATTACACTGGTATTCATTGGCTAATAAATAAAAAAAACATTCATTTAATATAATTTTGTATACATATGCAAAATTTTATAAGCTTAATTATATTATTTAAACGTTTTTCGTATGTTTCATTCGGTTTTTGCGTAACGACGCGTCATCCGGCCGGCGCCATTTAATTTCCTTTATTGTTATAAAACAGGCATTTTGTTGAATTCTTTTTTGTTACGGCATGGCTTAATGAACCGTTTCCTTTTACGCGATGTTTAGATTATGAAACATTTAATTTTGTTTACATCGTAAAATCGTAACTTGGTAAAATATATTGTAATTTAAATAGTTGTATTATAATATTATTTTGTTTATGTATAAAATAGATGTTTTTATATTATTTGTACAAATGAAAAATAATATGTCTGTCTTTATTCTGTTGAATCGTCACGCGTTACTTTTCAGATATATTATGTTAAATTTATGTCTTAACCATATTATTATATTTTTTCATCACCTTACAAATAATTACAAACACACTAACACTAACAGCCTGTTAATGTCCCACTGCTGGGCTAACGCCTCCTCTCCCTTTTGAGGAGAAGGTTTGGAGCTCATTCCACCACGCTGCTCCAATGCGGATTGGTAGAATACACATGTGGCATAATTTCAATGAAATTAGACGCACGCAAGTTTCCTCACGATGTTTTCTTTCACCGTCAAGCACGAGATAAATTACAAACACAAATTAAGCACATGAAAACTCAGTGGTCGCGTACATGTATGTGAACCCTTATAATATATTTACTATGTAACGTATAGTTTATTTTTATGTACTTTTTTATACAATAAGTCGGCGTCTGATAGTAATGTGGTAATCTCAAGACGTTGCCGCGGACCGATCTAATCCCGTATAATTAAGGTATACAATATTAACTTCACTACTTTAGTTTATTATTCAACACGTTGGCTCTGAGAATACAAGTACATGCATAGAATGATAGAAATTGTTCTACTGCATAATAGAACTACTGCCTCTGTACATATATTATTATATAATACATACAATACATTAGTATTACTGTATAATTTTTACCTTTGTCAATTATTACATTAAAAATTTTTTAATGCGTGTTCAATAAAAAAAAACAGATGATAAATAAGCGTGGAGTTTTTAACTGTACTGTTTAAGTACCATATTTTAAATGTTCCACTGCTCAACAAGAGTTTCTCATTGTCTTAAACAATAAGGCTTATTCTATCAAACAGCTTCTGTGCTGCCTGGCAGATACAATCATGCAGGTTTTCCTTAAGATATTAACACGATAGCTTATATTATACTTATATTCTAAGCATATTATGTTGATGGATTCTAAATTATATTAACTGAACTAATTTCCAATTTCATCTTCAAAAATACCACAGAGAATTTCAAGCATTTTCTTTGTTATATTAGGTATTTAATAACCAATAACTACCATGAAACGAACTCAAATGTAAAATGAAAGTTATAAAACATTCCGACGCAAAAGTAAAATATATTTTTCACCACATAAAAGAAACAATACGAAGCAAACAAACATACTTGCTAAAACACAACTTTGACCACCTTTTGTAATATTTGGACTGTAGATTTATTTAATCTTGTTTATAATTGTATGTTTCTGTAACTCTTTTGGTGTACAATAAAGCATATCCTATTCTATTTTTTTTAAATCCGTGGGTGTTTCGTGATGAGCCGAGATGGCCCAGTGGTAAGAACGCGTGAATCTTAACCGATGATCGTGGGTTCAAGCCCGGGCAAGCACCACTGAATTTTCATGTGCTTAATTTGTGATTATAATTCATCCCGTGCTTTACGGTGAAGGAAAACATCGTGAGGAAACCTGCATGTGTCTAATTTCACTGAAATTCTGCCACATGTGTATTCCATCAACCCGCATTGGAGCAGCGTGGTGGAATAAGCTCCAAACCTTCTCCTCAAAAAGAGGAGAGGAGGCCTTTAGCCCAGCAGTGGGACATTCACAGGCTGTTACGGTTACGGTTACGGTTACGGGTGTTTCGTGTGATGACAAAATTAACATTGACATTCAAATTAGTATAGAAGCTTTATTATTTGAAATCTTTATACATTTACCCTAATATCCGTTATCGTGGCCTTTTGATTCGTAAACCATAGACAATTGTAGTACTTGAAAAAAATGGCTACACGGTATTGTAATTTTGAATCTATCTTAAATCAAATAAAATGAACTCAAAACTTTTGAATCGTCATGTGATAGAATTAACATAACTGGCAAAAAAACTCAGTACGTACTCTTTTACATATTTTTAATAACGGAGTTAATTAAATATATATTTCTGAGATTTGCATTCAATTTAGATTCACAAGTTAATACCAATATAACATCTCAGATGTTATCATAAAACAAATAATTAAACGTTTAGTTAAAACCAACAACAAATATTAAACATAACAAGGTGCCCAACGAAATGTTAAACATTGAACAATAAGCATGAAAACAGCTGTGTTAAATAAACAACGAGACAATCCGGTAGCAATGGCTGTCGCTTAAATAATAAATATAATTGCGTCCCGCGGCTCGACACGCTTCGTTGTGAGTAATCACATCACTCTATACCTACTTATAACTTTGAGTTCTATAATAGAACACAATACACTCTAGATTGTAACACTAGAAACTAAAAACATGCTAAAATATTTAACAAAAGAATTTGCGAAGTTTCTTTCGCCGGTTCTTCTCAGGTCTGTGGTGTTTCTTTCCGAACCGGTGGTAGAGTTTTGACGATCAATAACAACGCGTGATGCGTCAATGTTGATAAAAGTTTTTGTTTTTTAAATTTGAATAAGACGTTTGTGGTTACGGATTCCCTTTCGTAAGTTTTAATATAATTTTAAAGAGAAGTTCATACAATATTTTGCATTCATTAAAATTTCGAAAACCTCTTTCACTTTTGTAAGGGTTGTTTTTTATTTCGTATTCATCTACATTATACAAGCTTTTGTTAAAATTTCAAGTATTAACATTCAACTTTTTTGTCTGTTTTTGGATATCTGTCTGTCAGCTGTTCCTGTATGGACTAGCTTGAAATAATTTTAGTTTGAATTTTTAATAAAGATTTTTTTAGGTGCTATTTACTTAATGTGTTCGAAATTGGAATATAGTTTAATGAAAACATATATAAAATTTTATGTTAAGAACATTTCTTTTTACTTTAATTTGCAAATGTTTTTATTGATAACGCTAAATCTTCAATACTTACGAAACAAAAAACTATTCATTATTTTCCTATTTATATATAGAAAATAACGACTTTGAACAATGATATCTGAAATTTGTAGAAATCGACGCTCGATATATAATATTGTCTATATAATAACAAAAATTAATATCGAATTTATGGTATATTTAATGGGCTACTTTTATATCCCCAAAAGGAAAACTTTACAATTGGTACAACTTTACAAATGTTTGTAACATTTGCGAGTTTCGTCCAAAAAACAATAATTTATGTTATTAAATATAATTAAACAACAAATTCCCATTACAAATAAACAAATGCGATTAGGAAAATGTCATCGATTTTTTAAATACATCTACAAACATATATAAATACTGATAAGTGTTTTATTATTTTTCACAAATTCTAATCAGTACAATTAAACAATAACGAAAAATCGAATGAATTTTATTTACTAATTCCAGACGAAGTTAAACGAACAGACTACTCAATGTAGAAACACAAATAAAAATAGATAAATCCTAACTTAATATTATAAATGCATAAGTGACTTTATTTGCTTGTTACACTTTCACAAGTCTACTCTCAAGTCTCACGTAACTACTCGAATCAACAAAAAATTTGCATACACGTTAACAGAAGTAGAGAAAAGGACATTTTTAACTTGACAGTTGACACCTAACTCCTCCTCTCTCCAACACAAATGGACGTAGCCGCGAGTGGTAACAAATAATTTATATAAACAAGCGACTAGAATTCAGTTTATCTTTTAAAGATAGCACAATGTATATACGAGTCATGCTTTCTCATTAACCGCTTTGTTCGTGTTAATAAGAATTAATTACATAGGCTAATTAATGCTTATGGTACATACACATCGGATTTGCTGGATCATTCGACAGCAATTAATTTAAGCTGAAAATATTTTATCGTTATTATAAATAAACAAAAATTTGTTATATAATTGAAGGCTTCCATGCTTCCCCTTTTCGTTGTCCATGCTGTTTATTTGATTTAAATATATTATGAAACATTGAAAGTAAAATTTATTAAACGTAAAAAATATTGCAATTTAGATTAAACGATTTTAACTTAAATTGCTTAAAAACATTAAATGTTAATCTTATTAAAGTAAAACTATTTTATAAAATGAAATTTGTAATAAATAAATAAGAAAATATCGAAACAATGTACTACGTTTTATGCTATTTTGTCTATATTATAATAAGTTCTAATTTCACTATAATATTGCATAAAAAACTATTAAATTACAAAACTGGATGTTTTCGAATGATCAGGATTGTATTAAGTACGGTATTTATGGCAAGATAGACATAGTTTTTATCTGTATATATTATTTACCTATAACTGACCTTAATATTTGTAATAAACAACAAAGCACTGCTGTACATTAACGTGCGTTTTTATTGTTTTTCCGAGGCACCCTCGTAATAAAAGGCGTTAAGGGTTGACTTTTAAATCTTTTAAATTTTTCCGTTCGCGCTCCATTAGTAATGTAATGTTAAGTTAGATGAAAAAAAAGGTATGGAGTATTTAAATACTATGATTTAGAACTGCACATTTACATATTATGCAAGAATCGTAATTATATATTTATTATTATTAAAATACTTATGTCTATACATGAATATAACATTGGTTGTTAAAATTTACTCTTACCTATGTATGTTATAAGGAAATATTGAAGCGATTTCAATAATTTTTTCACTATTAGTAAGCTACTCTATACAATAGCTGTAACGTCTGTAATCTGTCTTCTTCGAAATATTTTATTTAAATAACAGCCTGTGAATGCCCCACTGCTGGGCTAAGGCCTCCTCTCCCTTTTTGTGGAGAAGGTTTTGGAGCTCATTCCACCACGCTGATCCAATGCGAGTTTGTGGAAAATTCCGTGGTGCTTGCCCCGGTTTTGAACCCACGATCATCGGTTAAGATTCACGCGTTCTAACCACTAGGCCATCTCGACTTATATTATAACTAATAAGCAAATTACCTAATATAACTATTTTATATACAGACATTCTTATAAAGTAAAAAATAAAAAGAACAAAATACACATTATAAATTTAAAGCAGTAACACGCCGTCTAATAAATTGTAAATACATATTTATGTAGATAATTACATCCAGACTCAGGACAATTAGACATGTTCATGCACACAAATGTCTGTCCTAGGTGGAAATCGAACCCACAACCTTCGGCCAACCGTTCGTCAAAAATAGCTTAGTGGATAGTGCATCTGGATCTCAACTGAAGTTTACAGGTTAATATTTGAGCTTAATCCGCATTTATAATTCATTTATACATCGATGTTATTTTTGAAGTTATCCTACCCGAGTAGTAGACAAAACATTAAAATTTTCTTCTTAAGAGCTCACCATGAGCACACATCACAGCAGTGGAACATCTGTTTTTTTAACTGAAACGTTGCTCACATTATACTAAACATTATTTTAAAATATCTATATTACAATTAACTAAAAAAATTAATTAATTAACTAAAAGTTTAACATTGTAATTCATTGTTGTAATCCTGTTTGAAGGATGAGTGAGCCAGTGTAACTACAGGCAAGGTTTGTGGTGTATTGGCAATGTAATGGATCTTATAATGCCTATGGGTGGTTATCATTTACCATTAGGTGCCCGACTTGCCAGTCTGCCTACCCAATATAATAAAAAAAAAGTTTGAATAATATAAAAAGATTTCTCAAAAGAAAAGTTTCCATGAAATCGTCACATAAAGATCAAATACCTAACTAAAGTTTGTTTATTTGTACCCTTCAATAAAGTTACCTCGCAATGAAGTGTTGTTAAAGAAAAACGAATTTAATTCAGAAGCCATAACTTTGTAAAAAGAGCACTCTTATACAAAGAGCTTCTTTACCATGACTAAGTCAAAAACTTCTCCTATCTAAACATTGACCTAGTAAATTCAGATGCGGCACACTTTTGTTAACTAAAATGTATTTTAGGCTGTAGAAGCAAAATACTTTTTTTTGTGTCATTTCATTGTAATGTTCTATTTTAATTGTATACATTCATTAAATATAAGTACATAATAATGTCCTCCAGCCCAATTTTGAACACGGCGGCCAATCTCAAGAGAGATTAGCCAACTACGCAGAAGATATTATAGTGCACAAGTGTCTGCACAAACACAGGTGCACTCTCTATTTCCTAACTCTCATAATCAGATGGGACGGTAATCCGACACGACCGGAAAAAGTTCAGGCGAAGGACCAACGGCTTTACCTGCTTTCCGAGGCACGGGAGTGTACACACCTCCAATTTCCAGAGCCTTTTTTTTTCACGCAGTGGAAACCTTCAGGAAGGTACCAAGCTCCTATGGGGGGGGAACTGGGTTATGTGGGATTCTTACCCATTAAAACCACTGCGATGGCCGTCCTCGGCACGGATCGGAGAGGCTGCGGGATCGTGTTGATATAACGTATCCGCGTGCTTTGCTCCGCTCGTGGCTTGGCGGAGCTCTCCTCAGGGGGTAAAAGTAATACCGCCGCCCCCCCGCACTCCTCGCTAGTGCGTACGGCAGCGCGAGGCCATTCCGGCTGCCGCCCTTCTCAGGGCCGTCTGAAATAAGACACGCGAGGCACCCACCTCACGTATCCACGGCCCCAGGGTTACGCCCTATCTTTTAAGCCCCAGGCGTCGGGGCTGTGGGAGAGCCGACACAACGCCGACGTCGTCTCCGCCGAGCAGGATCGGCCCTTACCCGTTTCCGCCCCGCGGTCTCCTTCGTGACCATGACGGTCTCACAGAAGGAGGCTACAGCCCTCCACGCCGAACTTCCAGATCCTTACATCAACCCTCTAGACCAACAAGGCAGTCAGTATTAATACATAATATATTAATTAAAAAAAATGTTCCAATATTAAAAAAATGTTGAAAGGAATTGGAAAAAATTCGATGCCAGCAATTGTTATTCCATAATAAAATAAATTATTAAATTTATGTCAGGCAGGTATGAAGTAATATTTGTTTTTGTTATAATTAAACGAAAGATTACTTTCATTGTATATTTTATAAGACGATAGTCATAAGACTTACTTTGTCTTGAATATGTTGTAACTACAAAGGTAATGGCGTTGTATGTGTATTTAGCACTACAACTTAACATCATTGTACATATTACATATAATTCTGTCGGTGATTCTTACATACTTCACAACATTTTTTTTACAGCATAAGTTGGCGGACGAGTATATGGGCCACCTGATGGTAAGTGGTCACCAACGCCCATTGTGCCTGTAATTAAACTGGCTCACTCACCCTTCAAACCGGAAAACAACAATAACAAGTACTGCTGTTTTGCGGTAGAATATCTGATGAATGGGTAGTACCTACTCAGACGGGCTTGCACTAAGCCCTACCACCAGTAAAAGCTATTTCATATATTATTTATATTGAAACGTAAATAACAGAGAACGCGTCAGACTCTGTAAATAAAACAGTTGTAAGATATAATAAAAGGCCCCGAGTTCGATTCCCGGCATCTCTAACTTTTTATCTATTTTATACGTGACATTGGCCGAATATTTTGCGCTTATATAATAGCGTAGATACACGTCAGAAAACGGAAAAAAAAGAATTAATAAGATTTTCATAAATAGCACATTCAAACTAGAAACTATTTGTATCATAAAAGGAAATACTAGAAGTAAATGGTCATTAAACCACGATGCCGTTAGTCCACAAATTGAAAAGTTATAATCGTCAGAGTACCGTATCCAAAATAAATCTGCTTAACATTTTGTCACTTCAGTTTTTTTTTTATGAAATTGACTGCGGCACCCCGCGGTTTAATATAACGACTCATCCATTTCCAACAATATGACGAACTTTCACACGTCAACTTTTTTTTTTACATTTTGTATAGATCGTTTTTATTGCCGCCTTTTGGTAGTAATGGTGTTTGTATTTTCACTGAAAATGCTGTGACAGCACAGTGGAGATACCTGAAACCGAAGATCATGAGTCGAATCTAGGTAAGCACCACTGACCACGTACTTAAATAGTGCTTATAATTCATCTCATAATAGACGGTGAAGGGAAATAGTTTGAGTAAATTAGTAAAATTAATTATGTCATTCATTTACCAACCTGGATTGCAAAGCATAGTGGAATACACTCAGCCACTTTTCCTTGCTAGACGACTTCTTTGCCCAATTGTGAGACATTTACGAGTACGTAGTAGTATTTAGGAGAAACGTTTTATAGGATAGAATAGAAAAGAACTGTTATGTCTAAGCCTCCATGTTATATCATGGCTGATACTCATGGCTATATCATCGACCCATCTTCTCTTTGAATGGACAGGATTACATTAGCAATGGCTACCATTTACGTCACAATATATTAACAACAATATCATGAATATAGGTGGGTGGTACCTACCCAGACGGGCTTGCACTATATACATCTTTATAAAATTTTCTTCAATATCGTCAATATAAATCATCACTCAAATTATTTTGGTCTCAGCAAACGAATTAGTATATAGTTATTAAGTTTATATCGGGCTAGTTAGTGTTCTAGATCAATGATTGAATGTTTCATGATCCCTGAAAATCTTTAATTAAATGTCCTTAATCCGAAACCGGTCAGAGAAGGATTAGAGGGACGACTTCGAAATTATCACCTTGTGGGAAGTTCAGACTAATGACAGGTGCGTTTTAAAATATGCTAATCTGAACTGTCCCCCGGTTAGAAGCTGTTTAAGGGATTTCGTTTAAGGGATTTCGTAATAATATCTGCGAAAAATACGCTTCCGTTATTTTACACCTGCGGCTAAAGTAGGCTTAGATTGAAAGTCTCTTTAATGTTTTTTTTATATGTGTATCTTTTGTGTATGCAAGATTTCACAATGATCGGTTGAATAGTTGAGACGAACAAACAAATTAATAAACTCACTTTCTCCTAAATAATGTTAGTTAGGATTTTACTTTTTATATAAAACACATGGTAATTGGTGCTATAACAAATATTAACAACTATATTTTAAATGCAACACCAACCTTACAAACTAAAATGTAATGTCCCTTGTGCCTGTTACACTGGCTCACTCACCCTTCAAACAGGAACACAACAATACTTAGTATTACTGTTTGGTGGTAAAATAAGTGATGTAATAATGTGATTTGTTATATAAAAAATATTTAATGTAAACACGTTCTAAGTAAAGTAGTTGAACCTTGAAATTTTAATATATTCGCACTTATACTTCTTTCATATTTTCACCAACCACTGCGAAGCTGATAAGGAATATTTACGACTAATAGCTAAATTTAATTCAATATAATTTAAATTTATAAAATATATATATGTAAAATAAAAAAAAAATTAAAACTAGCGCTTTACCCGCGGCTTCGCTCGCGTCATAATTCAGAATTGCTAAATGAAGAAATTTCATACAAACATTCATCCCCTTTATCACTATCTTAGTGGTTACATTTTCAAAAATCCATCCTTAGTGCTAACCTACTGCGTACAAATTTTGAATGGTGCTAGCCCCAGTAGCTTGGGCTGCACGATAAAATGTCAGTCAGTTATTCTTTTCATTTCATATACATATATAGATTACTGTAATTTCCAAGGGTCAAAAGGGCATATTTATAATAAAGTAATGAACTCTTATAAAACAAGGATTTAGATGGGTTAATTGAATCTATTAATCTTGATCTATTGAGCCTTGATCTGAAACGGGCGTATTTTAGGGTAACCATATTATCGTGTTGCAACACAGAAAACTCAAATATTACTATTTAAATAAAAAACATTAAGCAATTAGACAACTTTGTTTTTTTTAATGATACTATTAATTTCTCGTTCATTCAGAACATAACATACACTCATTAAATTTTTCACCAATGTATATTGGTTCGCAAATATGATTTTTAATTACAATTTGCTAGCAAAGTATAAGAAACAAGACGGTTTTTATATATTATCCAGTAATTATATATATTCTCCCGAAATATCTTAACGCGAAAACAAGTGTCCGCAAGTACAAGTGGCCTTACTTTTCGCTCACATTCATAGTCCAATAAAACGGCGACCGGACACGATCGTATAGATATTAAGCACATGACCAAGGGGCTCACGTATTATCTGAGGCATGGGTTGGGCATGGTGAGTGCGAGATTGTATAAAGCTCCCTGAGGATAACGAGGTATGGATTCAGTAACAGCAAGGCAGTAAGAAAAAAATATCGTAAGTGCCGAGCTACTCACGACAGCTGATGTGAAAGCATGTGAGCTGATGTATCGATCTCACGCACATATTAATGCACTTACAATAACAAATCTTGCACTAACGTCATTAGATGACGTCTTGCTCTAACGACATTTGTCTAGAACTCTTGGTTACTCCTTACCGTGAACCAATTAGATTTGGTAGGATGTTTCCACATTAATGAAAATGCAAATTCAAATGTCCATAATATACAATACTTCTGGTATCTCTAGCGTATGCCCAAATAATTTACTTAGGCATGAAATCACTTTGCATATAAACGCATGTCAGATTAGACCCAACAATGCGATTAATTGCAACGATTGCACACTATACAGGGATTCAAATAAAACATATGAAACATTTAAAAACCTTGTATTATTATTTATATATTTTTTTGTATAATTAGTAGGCTAATCAGGAAATGGACCACTTGGACCATTATCATCCATTGGAACTGGTAGAAATCTGTCCAACTGCACTGGAGAGCATGTTGGGACTAGTTCTTCTTTGTCAAGAGGAGAGCAGATCTTTGCTCTGGCAAAGGCTGGTATTTTAATTAAATGGTTTTTTAAAAATGCTTGATATACCCAGTGCTTATATATATCAATGTAATTCACACGTTCGTCTTAAGTTGGGTAGATGTAGTTTGTCTGCTAATTGTTTTGAATTATACGATAAATTACATATAAAGTTGTAAATACCGTTAAATTAAACCGATAAAAAAATTGTTATTACAATCACGATATAATTACTCCACGCGGTTCCGCTCCATTGCATATATCCGCATATATAAAAACCACTTAAGATTGAAGTATAGCTTAATAAAAAAACAGAAGGACAAGCTAATTTTGTATGTATCATATGAAGTAGGAATTCATATTTGCAACACGAAAAATATCGACAAGCGCAATCATATAATTACAAGCTTTACTGAACCGAACAATTGATTACAAGTTAACAGAACGAACGATCACAAATATTTAAAAAAATAAGTTAAAATCATCAACCTGTATATATGAATATTTTAGTTTTGTTTTCATCAAATATTCTTATTATTGAACCAAAAACGAAACACGCGATTACTCCGGGTATAAATATGGCGATTCAATAAATCAATCATCATGTTCAATTCAGATTAGCGAACCGCGATCAAAATGAATAAGGTCCTGTGTTTTGCGCTTTTGTTTGTGCATTGTTCGTGCAGCAAATCTAAAAACGATTTGAGGATTCCCAGTGGTAATTATTTGTGATAATTTATAATAATATTCCTAAAATTTATATATATATATATATATATAAATTTTAAAAGCACCTAACTTATGTAATGTTATGGAACGAATTTAAACTCCAGACGCTTGAATGAGAGCTAGGCCGAAATAAATGTAATATTTCGGTCGTCACACTTTGACAGTAATGTGTGTGAGTGTGTAGTCACAAGCGCATTATTATGTATAGGTGTATTTTTGCTTTAGATGTGTGGCGTGCGCGTTAGCTGTATTCGTTTTTTATGATATTTAATTAATAATAGCGGTTTTATATAATAATGTTGTGTCTTTCTTTCAAATGTGAATTCAATGATGACAGAAAGTGAAAAATTGAGATCTTTCTTCAAAACATTGCATAGCAGCTGTTTAGTTAAACACAAAATTCAAACTTTAAGATGAAACATTATTTAACTAAAAGCCCGCTAATCAACGATTATAAGAAAAGCCGAAATTGTATATATTTATAATTTAAAATAAAAATTATTTTGCTATTCGTTCGTCTACTACTCGTTATAAATATAGATAAAAACATAAATTATTACAACAGATAATAATACATAGTCAATTTTTCAACAGCATTTTGTTGAAATTTGAAGCAAGTGACGTAATTTGATATTCATTGATTATAAATGCTTTGATTATGAGAGAATTTATAAAGTATTAATTGTGTGATTATTTATCATGGTTTTTTTTTAGTTGCAGATATTAGCAATTCAGAGGGATCTATAGGAAATATTGGTATGTATTTTAACTTGTTAGTTAAAATAATAATTTATATATTATAAGATAACAGTCGGATCTATCTTGAGAATGAACACCGTGGCCAAAATTGGTCAGCAGAATCTTATCAATTCTAAATTTAAAATATCAATATCCTCAAGTAGAAAATATTAGATTTATTAATCTGGCATTGTACAGTTTAAAACATTTTGGAAGTGATACCAAAGACTAGTCGAAACTATAGCGCTTTGCGCATCTGTATGTACGCAAGTAAGTAATGCCGTTTGTCCTGCGCTTGAATTTTCCGCTTGTGTCGGATTGCCGTACCATCTTATGAGAGTGACGGTATAGAGTGCACCTGTGCTTGCGCACACACTTTTGCTCTATCTTTGCTTATCTATGCTCACACCTTTGCAATCAGCTTCGCGCATTGCGTAAGGCCTATTATACTGTACAGGATTATGTAAATAATAGAAGGGATTGGAGTTAGTATTCTTTTTTTTTATAGAATAGGAAGGTGGACGAGCATATGGGCCACCTGATGGTAAATGGTCACCAAACGCCCGTAGACATTGGCATTGTAAGAAATGTCAACCATCGCTTATAGCCAATGCGCCACCAACCTTGGGAACTAAGATTTTATGTCCCTTGTGCCTGTAATTACACTGATGTTCATACAAGATATATAAAAGTATAATTTTATATGCTAATTACATTTTCTTGGCGGTTTTTCTCGGTAGAACCTACATAACGAAACGGCGGTAGCCTTATTTTTATGTTAATTAATATTGTAAAAATACGATTCAAAAGATTGTATGCATATGTTTTTAGGTGGAGGTTCAATCGGCAACATCGCAAACATCGCGCAAAGCAGTAAGTATATATATTGCTAACCAAATAGAAGTATTTGGTTATTATATAAAAGTTGCCATGCCATTAGAAAAAAAAATAGATATATAAAGGATTGTTTCAAATCTTCGATTTCCATAAATATTAATGACGTAATGATATTATATAATAGTGTTTAATTTTTTTTTCAGATATCGGACCATTAGGTGGTATAGGAAATATTGGCAACAATGGTCTTGGAAGTATGTATTTTTATTAAATTATTTATATAGATATTTATATAGCCATTCGTTTGTAACAAAAAAAAAAAGTTTAGTTTTCTATTGACTCAAGACATAAAAAAATTGTGCCTTTGAATGAATGTATATTTAATGAATATTTATAAAATAAAAATCGTTATACAAATAATCTGATACAATTATATTTTTTTCAGATATAATTCCTTTGGGTTCTCTAGGAAATAATGGTATGAATTCAAATGTTTTTTTATACTTATAAATAAATATGACCGTAACCGTAACAGCCTGTGAATGCCCCACTACTGGGGTATAGGCCTCCTCTCCTCTTTTTGAGGAGAAGGTTTGGAGCTTATTCTAGTTGATGGAATACACATGTGGCAGAATTTCAGTGAAATTAGACACATGCAGGTTCCCTCACGATGTTTTCCTTCACCGTAAAGCACGAGATGAATTATAATCACAAATTAAGCACATGAAAATTCAGTGGTGCTTGCGGATTCGAACCCTCGTTCATCGGTTAAGATTCACGCGTTCTTACCACTGGGCCATCTTGGCTTATAAATATATATATTAATTTTATATTAATTTTTATAATAATACTATTTTTAACAAAACTATTCTTCTTTATTGTTTAAATCTTAAATATAGTCGTATGCAGGTATGTCATATATTCAAAACTTTAAACGGACAATTGTTTTATCAAAAAGTTTTTTTTTGTAACCAAATTATTTTAAATAAAGTCATCTAGTTAGATGTTAGTCTGCTACTAGTAAATAATAACAACTTATTTTTATATAAAAAAAAACTCTTATTCGTGGCAAGTTGCTAGTCAAATAAAATCAAAATATTTTTATTCAAATAGACAACTTTTATTAAATTATCTCGATGGATAAAGTGAAACTGGTTTCAAATTCAGTTGCAAAATAAGACATACTCATACATACAACATACGAATCTTAGGTCATCCGATACTTAGGTAGCTTGGAGGAGTTTATCTCAAAATAATTTCAAACATTTTACAAAGACCTTCTCTAACAGTTTCTATTCTTACTTCCTTGAAATTATAATTGTTTTACAGGACTCGGCTCATTTGGACCCATAGGAAACCTCGGCGGTATAGGCAGTGAGTTAATTTATTACTTTTTTTATAGAATAGGAAGATAGATGAGCATATGGGCCACCTGATGGTAAGTGGTCACCAACGCCCATAGACATTGGCATTGTAAGAAATGTTAACCATCGCTTACATCACCAATGCGCCACCAACCTTGGGAACTAAGATGTTATGTCCATTGTGCCTGTAATTACACTGGCTCACTCACCCTTCAAACAGAAACACAACAATACCAAGTACTGCTGCTTTGCGGTAGAATATCTGATGAGTGGGTGGTACCTACCCAGACGAGCTTGCACAAAGCTCTACCCTGGTGGTAGAGCTTATTAATATTATTTATTTATTATAATTTTATGTAATACAATTATGTAAAAAACAAATAAAGTAATGAATAAATAATAAATGTTTATCCAAGTGGCACTTTATTTTTGTATGAAATTACATATGAAAATTATATATAAGTTTGATTAAAAACTTTAATACTAAAAAATGTAATACTATTCAATGAAGATGATATTTTATAATAAAATATCATATACTTAGATTTTTTCATTGTAAGGTCAGACGCTTACCTCAAATATTGTATATCGAATTATTTTAAGAGTGAGAAAACAATGTAATGAAATGAATGATGTAACATTAATTTTAAGACTGGATACCTATAATAAAAAGTATATGTTTTACAGATCTTGTTTCATCCATTGGAAATATTGCAAACGTTGCTCAGAGCAGTAAGTAATATATAATAATAATTATATTGTAAGATATTTTTTGTTTACGTAAAATATTCATAGGAGTATGTTAGGTTGTGCCTCTAAATGTCCTACTGCTGGGCCAAGGCTTTCGCTTCGATTTAGGCGAAGGTAAGGATATACGCTGAAAACACGTGTATTACTTACACATGCATACCTTCACCGAGCACGATATGACTTATAAATAGAAATTAAGCACATGAAAATTCAGTAGTGCTGACCAGGGTTTGAACTCGGAATCATCGGTTAAGATTCAAGTGTTCCAAGCACAGGGACATGTCGGCATGTTAATAAAATAATATATGTATTTTTAATAATGGCAATTAATAAATAATTAAACTTTATTGTAGTAGTAATGATTAACTTCATTTTAATCTTGCTTCCACAGATCTTGGATCTGCGTCAATTGGAAATTTAGCTACTGTGGTTCAAGCGAGTAAGTGTAATAATTTAAACTTAATATATCAAAAACACTAAGATATTAAATTTTCTTTTTGTATTTTTTTAATAATAATCATTTTGTAAATTCATTTCTTATGTACCACAATTCCAAATTTTTAATTTTTTTTTAAGTTGACGTCAGTTTATCGTAATAAAAATATTTGTTTCACATTTTTCTTAAAATATGAAATCTCATTTCATAACGTTAGTTCGATTGATTCATTAATTATTCCATCTGCAGATGTAGACACGTCGGGTTCTGGTGGTAGCTCAAACTCGGGAGACAACAACAGTAACGACAACAGTAACTACAACAATAATAACAACAATAACAATAACAACAACAGTAACTACAACAATAATAACAACGGTAATAACAACAATAACAACAACAGTGACAACAACAGTAATAGCAACAGTAACTACAACAATAATAACAACGGTAATAACAACAATAACAACAACAGTGACAACAACAGTAACAGCAATAGTAACTACAACAATAATAACAACAGTAACAACAACAGTAACAACAACAGTAACAGTAACCGTAACATAAATAATAACAGCAACAGTAACAGCAATAGTAACAGCAACAGTAACAATAACAGTAACAATAACAGCAACAGTAACAGCAACAGTAATAGCAACAATAACAGTAACAGCAACAATAATAGCAACAATAACAGCAACAGTAACAGCAACAGTGACAACAACAGTAATAGCAACAATAACAGCAACAGTAACAACAACAGCAACAGCAACAGCAACAGTAACAGCAACATTAACAGCAACAGCAACAGCAACAGCAACAGTAACAGCAACATTAACAACAATAATAACAATAACGACCAAAATGGTAAGTGAATAAGTATTAATGAAATATTTTTTACTTTGTAATAGCTGCCTATTCCGAGGGGTACGTTCCGAAGGGTATGAATGGGTATTCATACAAAGTTATTCCTCCCTTTCACCAATTAAAGTTACAATTTGCAAAAAAACCTTCCTTAGCGGATTCTAAATGAAATAAGCTTATGTTGCAAATTTGACTTTCTAGAATGTAGATTTGGTTGCGAGTTCATTTGTCAGGATAAACGATTTTGTATAATATTTTCATCTTATGTAACGGTAAATATAGATTTTTATTACATGAGACAATATTTTTTTACAGATAATGGATCCCAGGGTAGTGTGGGTAATGTAGCCAACATCGCTCAAAGCAGTAAGTATATGATATATATATTTACATTATATAATAAATTTATTTTGAATGCATATTTTACAATCGGAATATGTAATTAACCGCTACGTTGGTCTAGTAGCAAGCTTATAAGAATTCACATCCCTAAAACCGGAGTTTTTGTTTGTATACGTTAGGTAGATTGACAAGTGTGCCTCTGGATTGTAAGTGACACTACCACCCATGGCAATTGGCACAAAAGTAATATTAAACATTCCTTATATCGACAAAGCGATACAAACCTTTGGAATTAAGATGTACCCACGTATCCATAGTAACACTTGCTCACTCACCCTTCAAACTGGAACACGACAACTACGTAATGCTATTTAGCGGTAGAATAAGTGATGAGGTGATCTATTCAGACGGACTTTATTGAATTTTATATCAAATGCTGACAAAGCGCTCGTCTTGCGTCTGATCTTTCTCAAGTCGTATCCAATTGCCGTTCCGTCGGCCAATGAGAGATAGAGTATGGAGTATTCAGAAGAATGTTTCTGATTTTAGGCAATTGTGCACTATTATATCTCCCGACACATGGCCAGTGTTTGATATTAGTGTCATGGAGGACATTGTTATTAATTTATTATTATTTTAACAGATGCTCAAGGACAGGGCGGAATTGGTAACATCGCTTCTGTAATTCAAGCTAGTAAGTAAATATTTGTTATTAAATCGAAATATATATTTCCATTTAAGGTTTTCTATCCGAGATCTATTTTTTTTCTAGAAGTGTTAGGTAAAGTAAAACATCGTGCAGAAACCTGCATGTCTCAGTTAAAATTCTGTCACATGTGTATTTACCAACCAGCATTGAAGCTCAATTTTGGAATAAGCTTCAAAGTTTGTTCTTAAGAGGAGGGCTAAATTTAGTCCAACGTTGGTAAATTTTATATGTTACTAAAAACCGATAATTTTTATTTACAAGTAACTCAATCAATATATTAATGATTTTAAAAAGGATCAAAACTACACTCATATATTCTTTTGCTCTAAAAAACGTTATTGTGGATTTCATATTTTGGATATTTTTCACTTCGAACCGCCGACCGAACCGATTCAAATAATAATTTCTTGTTTCCTAACCCAAATCATATCTAATGACAAAATTAGCATAATTCAAAGAGATTCCTAGAAGCACTGTTGCATCGTCGTTTTCCAATACTAATTAAACTAGGAAATTAACTAATCCGCTAACTTCTAAGCTTTTATATTTATAGTATCCATTAATACGACATTTAGTTTTAAATGGGAATCGACCGACTCTATGCATGTTATATATAGGGTTAGTTTTTTTGCCTACTTTCTAGAACATTTTTTACTTTCAATGGATATTTAGATTCTGTATTTTATTATACCGATGATTAAAAATGCAATCCAACCATTAAATGCGCCCACTTAAATATTGATAATGGGTAGTAATTACATGAGTCTTTATATTATTTGCAATAACTAAGACTTATTAACAATTTTATTTAGAAAAACCTTTATGTTGTATCAAATAAGGTATATTTTTGCAATTTTCTTTAATCGCTAATATCTTCTAGATTATTCTTTGTGTTTTGAAGTATATTTAATTTAGATATTATCTATTAGAATTTTTTTGATTTGTAATAGACTCTTAATTCTAATTTACTCTGACTGAAATTAAATATCTTGAAAAAAGGTTCTAATAACATGTTTTTTTTTTAATAAGCTCGTATAAGCCACAGTAATTACTTCAACAACAAAACAACTAAAATAGTATAATTCATTTTTAAAATATCTAACATTTAATTTTGGGTTAGTATTTTCATTTATGTACATAAAAATTGTAAATTTGGACCAGTGCCTAGGTTAATACCAGGGCGATTGAACTTAAATAGGCTCTTTTTTTTTTTAAAGAAAATGTTTTTTTTTCAAAAGATACACATATAGCTAAACATAAAAAGTAAAATTTCAGACAAATCAAAATACAAAGTTTAAGCCAAATCGTTAGAATAGACGAAATTTTATACATTATACAATAATTGCTCATATAATAATAAAATATATAAATAAATAAATAATAGTCATTAGGGCATAAACTATGAAGTATAATGTAGAATCGTACGAAGTATCTGATATTTGTTTGTTTACGGCTTTACCTATAAACGTTGCCTAGTGGGTTTTTAGTTAAACACTGATTTCTCTCTTTCTATCATTATTGAATTGACACTCTAAAAAAGAAAAGAGTACTGTCTAGTTAATCACCCGTTAAAAAACTTTTATAAGTGAGCTGAATTATCTTCAATTGTTCTTTTCACATAATATAATTATTATTACTATATTAAATAATACGATATTGTTTCAGACGTCAATACGGGCCAGTCAAATTCAAACTCAGTTGGTAACGTTGGTAGCATCGGGCAAAGCAGTAAGTATTTTTTTAGCTCATTTAGTATTTAATTTATATGATACGTTAATAATAATAATAATAATATGCTGGGACATTTTTCACACACGGCCATCTGATCCCAAATTAAGCTTGTACAGAGCTTGCACTATGGAAACCAGACAACTGATATACTACATATACTATTTTGCTTTTGTAAATATAAACTTATATTGATAATTACACCCAGACTCAGGATAAACAGACATGTTCACGCACACAAATATCTGTCCTGGGTGGGAATCGAACCCACAACCTTCGGCGTGAAAGGCAAGCATCCACCAACCACGCCAACCGGTTAATATCATTATACCAAAGGAAAAAGGAGAATAAATTGCCAATTGATTGCCTTTGGTAGATTATTATTCTTTTCTATTTTTAAATAGGAGAAAAACGACTATCCCAAGTAGATTCATTTTATTTTTAAAAGCACTTTATTGAAGTGGAGTCATCATTTAAGAGCACTCAATTAAAATATATTCTATTAATTGTATTATATCGCCAAACTACAATACCTAGTAACAACGAGTGTCAGTACAGGCACAAGGGACATACACCATAGTTCCCAATGTTGGTGGCGCATGGCAATTTAAGAAATGGTTAACATTTTTCACAATGCCAATGATTATGCGTGGTTTGGACCACTTACCATCAGGTGGCACATTTGCTTAAATATTTCATTAAAAAATGTAAATTTTTTTTTTTAGACGTTGGAGGGTCACAAGGACAAGGCCTCCTTGGTGGTGTTATTGGTAACCTTGGTAACATCGGACAAAGCAGTGAGTAATTTTTATTATTTACAATATTTCTTAATGTAAATAATAAATAAAAGTGGTTTGGGCCACTTATCATCAGGTGGCACATTTGCTTATCTATTTCATAAAAAAATGTAAAATTATTATTTTTTTAGACGTTGGAGGGTCACAAGGACAAGGCCTTCTTGGTGGTGTTATTGGCAACATTGCTAGCATCGGACAAAGCAGTGAGTAATTTCTATTACTTACTTTATTTCTTAATGTAAATAATAAATAATATTTGACTGATACACAACCACACATATCTGCAGATATAAATGGACTCCAAGGCATTGGCAACATTGCTAACATCGGACAAAGCAGTGAGTCATTTTTTTTTAATTTATTAATTTCCTTTAAACTGCGAATACTTGCGAATACTTACATAATAACATTATATTCTAAAATCTTCTTTGAATCGCGCTGCTTTTTCTATAACCCTTAAAAAGGGGTATGCAAAATTTCAGATATAAAAGCGTAACAAATAAACAAACCGACTGAAGCATTTATTGTAACAAACTTACTTGTCGGTACTTTTGTTGTTAATAAAAGTAAACCTCTCAACCGATCGAAATTAAATTTCACTCAAATGTTAAATAGAACTTGCAAAAGTACAATATAATAGTCTGTAAATCTCCCACTGTTGGGCTTAGCAAAGCTTAGAGTTTATTCACCAAGCTGCTCTAATGCGGGTTGGTTGGATACACATGTGGTAGATTTCCTTCAACGCTGAGCACGAGACGAACTGTAAATACAAATTAATCACATGAAAATTCAGCTGTGCTTGCCTGGGTGTAAACCTGCAATCGTTGGTTAAGATTCACGCTTTCTAACCACTGGACCATCTTGGCTCTTGATGTCATAGGGCTTCCTTACATTTGTATATTCTTATAGGAATTTTCAGGGAAATTGAGCTATATGACTATATAACTCAATCCTCATTCTAATTTTAAAAATACTCATATAGTCCGCACGATTATCTCTCGTTGACTTTTTTCCTAAAGATTTTCCTTAAGATTTTATGACGAGGTTATTATTATTTTTTAGAATTAATTTAATCTGAATATTTAAATAATATGGTTACAGATATTGGGGGACTATTAGGACCTTCGGGTAATATTGGTAATGTTGGTAACATTGGACAGAGTAGTGAGTATAAACCTAATATATTATTGAAATGTTTTTATATTTTTATCATATATTAAAAAATATTTCGTCTTTGTTACAGATATTGCAGATATTCTTAATTATTTATACGGCAATGGTCAAACCTGTAAGTACATATATAGATTTATCAAATATAAAATCCATTTTTTAATAAAAATTCATATAATTATTTGGTTAATTTAAATAATTTATTTTATGCAGATTATTCATACGGTAAAGGATTCAATAACTACGACAATAACAACAATTATTATTTTAATAAAAATGGCAACTACAACAATAATAATTATAATAGAAATGGCAACAACAACAATTATTATAATAGAAATGGCTACAACAACAATTATTATAATAGAAATGGTAACAATAACAATAATTATAATAGAAATGGCAACAACAACAATAATTATTACAATAACAACAACAACAATAATTATGGTAAGTAATATTTAGTCAGTAAAAATATAAGTTCCCTAATCTGTGGACTTAAAATCGCTTCATCGTAAACTACTTTTAAAACATTTTATTTAATCTAATCTAGATTTGATAGAAGTTAGCAACATGACTTTATTGTATTAATAAATAGTTATTTTATACTATTTATGTACGCATTGACAAACTGATATTCTCTCAGGTGAGGATAGAAACATCGAGCGGCCTTGTCAAGTCTTCGACACATACTGTATCAGAAAATACTTCGCTGAGAACTCCCAATGCAAGGAATCCCAAGGCCCAGTACCTGACCCAATGTACAGAGCTCAGTCCACGACGTTTCTCCCAAGACTTAACCTCACAATGACAGCAGATGATGTCCTATACAGTGGCCTTAATGGAAGGATCGAGGAATTCTAGTAAGTTCTAGAAAATTTTAACTTATGTAACAAGCAAATCAGGGAGTAATTTTAGTTGTTTTTCTTTATTGAATACTTCTTATCTATCTGAACCTTCTAGGTATTACAATGTCGCTTACGTGTACATAATATAAGTTTAATATATTTTCATAATATAAGAATATATTTACGTATTAATGAATATCAAATGTTTTCATTTATCTTTTCAAAATATATTTGAAAATTTTAATAAAACTATTTAAATATATTTTGTTCAAATTAAAATACGTTCTCGACAAGTGAAAAATGAATTAAAATTATACCAAATTTAGAGAAATAATTTAAAATATTAGTTCGTCTTATGTGTAAGTGTAAATTGATTAATGTTAACTAATCATACTAAAGAAATATTATGTTGAATTGTGTGCAAAATCACTGATACAATTCAAATAACTTATGCTAAAATTAAATATCAGATTACACACACGTGCAAAGGCGGCCTTATCTCTTAAACAAATAAGACGAAAACTAAATTATAAATTATAATTATTTCATTATATGCGTACACATAAATGATTATTTAGTTATTTTAGTCTCATAAAATGTTTTCAACCAACAATATTAATTACGTCAATCGTGTTATCTTTTTCAGCATCAACAGAGAATCTGATAAATTGGTTCTGGCTATCGAGTTCCGTAACTTAACTTTCTATGCGAGAGACGTTTACTTCCGGTACCATCGACGCGCAAGAGAGCCCATTGTCAACGTGGACTATGTCTACATTAATTACCGTAATTGTTTTTCTTTTCTATTACATCAAAACAAGGTTAATAGGTTACATTGGCTATATATGTTTTGTCCCAGTTATGTCCAGCATGAAAAAAAGAGATGGGGCTTATAATACAAATAAGGCGACAATCGAGTTAACTTTTAGTATTATAAACATAGTTTTTAAATAGCTTCATCACTGATAGTTTCACTTATAAACGTTGCTTAGCAGCTGTTTTGTTAAGTGATTTTGCTCTTTCTATCATTATTGATTTGACATTCGAAAGAAGAAACCGTATCGTTTAACTGATAACCCGTCAAACGTCGTTTATTAGTAAGGTCGTTATTTTTTTTTATTCTATCCTGTTTATAAAATATCTTATACTCAGTATTGATGGAAAATATCTTGTGAAAATATAAAAATGTGCATTTTTGACGAATTTTCACTTGTTTATGATAGTAATGGATTAATTTTAAACAAGTGAATTGTCTAAGCCGAAATTTGTTTTGTTTACAATTTTAATTGCAATTTTAACAATTAGATAGTAAGTAAGATTTTAATAATTAGATAGGTGATATACATATATATTCAATGTATTTAATTAATTAATAAGACTGCAGACTCCGATGTATTGGGTTAAAATCCTGAGTTTTCTTAATAATAGTTATAGAGTTTTTCTGTCAAGGAATTCCCAGTACCAATTGAATTAGGAAGTTAGCAGTTTTATAAACCCGATTTTTAGAAGGCGAAGCTGTTGGTATCGCGCCTGAAAGCTCTCCATTACTACGCAGATTTTATAGACTGGCTGGAAATGTCTTTATGATATCCTGAAAGATAATCTTGCCAAAACTTTTGTTTAACATAATCTATCATTCCAGGTTCAGTGGTGTCTACAGTTGTTATTCCTAATAGGAAGGACCTTCAGCTGCAAAAGAGTGAAATCACATCGTACCTCAATGAAATCCCAGCCTTTAGCATTGGAAGAAACGCATTCGAGAGCCCAGGTAAGCCAATAGATTAAGGATTTAAGTATGTAAAAGTAATATCGCTCTCTACCGGAATCGCACATATCGGATCACTTTTCCTGATATGCTGCTTTGCAAGTTCAAGAAAACACAAACATGACTTGGATTTTATTAGTAAATTAAATTATTCTCCTCAAAAGGAGAGGATTCCTTAGCTCAGTAATGGGACACTTACAGACTGTTACTTTTTATATTAAAAAAGATTCGTAATTTTTTTTTTTCAGATCCACAGGTTCAGCTAGCTAAGGTTCTAATTCAAACCGACGTCTTAACAGATGTGCTAGAGACACAACTAACTGAAAGCGCGTACTACGCCTCCACCTTCATACAATACAGCCTCTGTGATTTTAGTCTTAAAGTGTTGTAAAACCCTAATGAATTTGTCTCTTAATAAAGTGTGAATGCAAAAAAAAATATTTCACTCAATAAACCTTATCACTTTACGATCCTTTCTGTGAAAAATAACGGTTATTTTTTAAATTAATTTCATTATTGTAGGATTCAAATTACATGGAGAGTTTTAAGAAAAAGATATAAAGAGATAAAATTATGATATAGTTTGAAAAAGGCCATAAAAATAGTTTTGTATATTCTTAAAGCTTACATAAGTTTTCTTACGTAATATAATTCATATTTGTACTTCTTTGAAAAAAATTTTTTAGTCTCCTATTGGCAATCTTAGATAAGGTATAAGATGCTTATAAAATTTAATATCATTTTATTTAAAATTATAATAAAAACACATCATTAAAGTATAGAAAGTTTTTAAAATATTACATAACCACACGTTATTACATTTAACGATTATTTTAATTAAATTATGCGGTACATTAATAAACTAATAATGCTAAAAACAAATAATTTATGAAAAAAAATATTTATAGTTCATTTTATAATATTCCTGTACAATGTGGATTTATTTTTAAATCGTACAGAAATAAAACTACTTGATCTTAAGTTTATGTTTCTCAATTTAATTTTATATACTTTTAATAAAATTATAACAAAACGGTGTTTAAATACTTCTCAGCGATTTATAATAAATGGTATACTCAATTATTATCTTTTAATTATATGAAATTACAATTTAGATGATGATTTTATATATATGAAGCATTTTTGGTGCATTGATAACAAAATTAATAAATCAAAAAACAGTTGACGATTATTTTACTAAAAAAAATAGAAACAGTGATAAAATACGTCTCGTCGTATATATTTTTATATGATGTCTATTAATGATTTAAAATTAAAAAGTTTTTTGACAGGATAGCCTTGATAGATAAAATTGATAATATTGCTGCTATTTGACTCCCTTAAATATATTTAAGTTTTTCAAACTAAATAACTAATGAATTAATAACTTACCTGCTTGTTATTTTCGGGTATACAATTTTCGTCCGCTTCCAACCTCCTATACACTAATTTAAAATATATTTAACGTATATAACTTTTCACGTTAACTTTTAATAAGCGAAAAGTTTTACGCGGATATTGGAAGCGCGCTAATACTGTTCTTTAAACACGTCCACTCTCGCGAAGCCTCGCGGTCAACTGACTGAATTTCACGACATTCTGTCCCAGCTTTCATGAAATGTACTCATAATTTTCACATCCAAAATGACACATGCGACAATCGCTTGCAATGTCAATTTAACCTTAACTTATTGTACCAGAGTTTAATTTTATGCAATTGAAAATTTGTTTTTAAAGTACTCGACTGTTTGTTTGGGAGGGCCGCAGAGGCGGGAATGAGTGTGTCGAAAAAAAATAAGCCAACCACGTCTCAGTGAGCTAAGGCTCCAGGGGCGGGTTTGCGGGGAGTATCTTTAATTAAAATAGAGATTTAGCTCTTGTGTAATGAATTGATGTATCAAAAAATTAAAAAAAATAATATTATAAGTTATAAAAGAGCCATGGTTCCCGAGATAATTAATTAGTAGAGGTTCAGTGTATAGAGAAGCCTCTTGTTGGCTAATTTAATTATGTTGAACATTTTCAACTATGCATGTGGCGTTCGAGATAAGTATGCAATACAGGCGATTATTATAACAGTTTGCCTTTTAAAATTACTGATAATATTCCATAGGTTTATGGTTATATTATATTATTTCAAAAGTTATTTAGTTTCTAAAATGTATTTTATGAAAATATGGCTTAATATATATTTATAAATAGGATCATCGTCAAGATATGTTATTAAAATAATTAAAAAAACTTTTACTTAAACATGATAATAATAATTAAATAATATATTGCTTAAACAAAATGAGCTTGTCTCTTTAAATCACATAAGACAATGTAAGTTTTTGAAGTTTAAAATCCATATAATAAAAACGTCAGAAACCTTTTCCAGCAATTGTATTTTTCGACTGAATGAATATTTCATTATTAGATATAATAAGAAATAAATGTAAAATAAATCAAATTTGAGAAGAAATAAGAGATGAATCGTCATCTCCCTCGGATAAAGGCGTGGCTTGGTCTGCGCATGCGTGGGTAGAATCTTAAGAATAAGATCTGTGTATTCAGTCAAAGAAATAAACCATTCGATTGTGTATGGAAAATATATTATGTAATCATATAAACCACGGATACACTTTGCGTCAGCCTGTCGACTTGATTTAAAACTTAAATGATGATTTTGTGTACTTTAATTTAGATTTATAATATCACATGTATTCGAAATTCAATTTTTGAATAATACAAACTTTATTCTCCGTTGCTGTAATAATTCCAATTAATACGCAAGTATATTGCAAAATAAAATTGTATTTATGACAACTATAATAAGTTTCCACTCGATGCAAAGCAATTAAATTAATAACAAGTTTAAGAGCTATAAGATTTATCTTAAGTGATTTTTATAACGTATTTATAATATATAAAATATAAACATAAGATGCCAATACTTGTACTCTAGCCTACAATTTAATTACTCAACATATTTTATCTATCTATTTTTTTATATCTTACGTAATTCTCTAAAACTATGAAAAAAATACGAGTACTGAAAAAATACACCATTCAATAGTTACAATTATATTAAAAAAATTCCAGATTACACTATATTATTAGTAAATAAATTGCTAGTCAACAAACCTTTTTAGCCAATTTAAAAAAAAAACGATCTGCGATTAATATTTATTACACACAAACCTTTTTTTTTTTTAAATAAATAAGCGTAAGAAAATTAAATTGAGTAATTAAGAACTAATATATAGCTAAACTTGAAGCGTTTTTTTTCTTTAATTACAAAATAATAATATTTTTTTATGAATTTTAATGTCATTACTTAAAATCCTTATTAGATCTATGATATTGATTAAATAATTTGTTACTATATATATAGGCCGATGGAGTGTATTAAGAATTTTGGTCAAAGATAGAAGTTAACCAATAAATTAAATATAATTTTAATACGTGACCTTTTGAGAGCAGTATGGATACTCTAAACTAAGATGGTAATAAGAGTAGGTACTTTGTAAATGGTGAACGGTCGCTTAATAAAAAAGAAAATATGTTTCGCCATATCTAAGCTTTTTTAGAGAATAAAGCATCGAAATAGATTTAGCGTCTCAGAAAAGAGTACTCGCAACGAATTTACAATGTATTTCGTTGCAAGCGCACACGTTCACTCATCACTGAATACAGTCACGGACTACCACTCAGTTGCACAATTCGCGCGCTCTACGCGAGGTGGCGCTGTCAATTTGTGCCTCACGGATATTTTGGCGCCCAGCGTGGGACAGAGTTTTCTTTTAAGCACGTGTGGCTGTTTCAAATGGCTAATGTGTTGTCAAGTTAGTAACGACTTATGTATAAATATATAGTTAAACTTTATAAGTTTTATTACCACTCTCCTAATATCTTTCCGAATTAACTTTTTTAGATTATTTCATTAAATTTATTTGTTACAGTTTTTTTTAGGAAACTTATTTTGTGTTACTTAATACGTATAAAATCATACAATGTGAATATTTAAAATATCTAAAATTCAAAAGGAATTTCTTTTCACATTTTCTCGGTAATTTGAGTTTGAGTTCGTAGAATATCAAAGGTATATCCGAGATCTCCCGGGAACAGTGGTTTTGCAGCGATTAAGGCTTCAGCGCGTTTGATGTATTCATCGCGTCCCGAGGAAACTGTGAAAGGAAATAAAAATAGCGTTAATACTGACCTGGGATTTAGAATTAGTTTTAAATAGCAATTTCCTTTTGAAATTTGATCATTAACACTAAAAAGAACAAATTACATACATATATTTATATAAAATATGATCATTGGTATCAAACATATACAATATGATAAAGTGAAAAAAATATTGTCTTATATATAAATAGCCTTATTGTAAAGTATCAGTCTGGCTTGTTTGTTAACTTTATATTATGTTTAAATGTTGCGTTACATTTCCAAATATAACCGCACGAATAAAACTGCAATGATTATTTTCTTATGAATAAATATTAAACAAACTTTCTTAATAGAAAATAATATTTGAATTTTAAACAAAAATCATTTTCAAAACAACATGTTTTAAATAAAACGAACTAATTTACTTCGATGGTATGACCAAGTTTCCTGCTAATTGAATTGGTGAAACTTTTCTAAAGGTGGAAGCGACGTCGCCCACGGACGCGAGAACTTTGAAAAATTCCCCACTAGTTTGTTTCACTGTAACTTAATAAAAACTAGGAAAGAACCGAGAGAGTTAGGAATCAACTTCGAGATAGTGTCTCGTAGAATTTTAATCAAATAAGAAGCTTATTCTACTTTTCACTTGTACATAGATTGAAATCATAAAATATGCCTTACTTGTCACTAACGGATGGAAAAGTTTATAGTGTTCAGAAATCTCTATCTACATACAAATAAATTAATGAAATTATTAAGATTAGGCACATAAAATTGTTAATCTTTTATTTTATTTTGTATTGTTAAATCCAGTTCAAAGCAAAAATTATATATTCCATGTAAACTACATTAAATTTTATATCAAAAACACAATCAAGCATATAATTTTCTCGATAAAAAAATAATAATCATGAAATGTCCTTTTACGTTCACATTTTTCGGATTTACACTTGTAATGGTTATTGAGATACACATTGGATATTTAATTATATATCTAAATATTTAGATAATATTGGCCCTTGCTACATTTTCTGCCACATGTCAACTTTATATATATATATATTTCCTTAATCAGTCGCTGTGGCGATGTTGAGACAAGAGGACTATGGAAAAAATATTGACAGCACTTTGTATTAATTATCATATTGAATGCAGGAGAAAAAGTATGTCCCACTGGCGTGCGGGTAAAATCTGAAGTTAACAATAATAATATCCTGGGATATCATTCACACATGGTCACCTGATCCCAAACTAAGCAGAGCTTGTACTATGGAACCAGACAACTGATATACTATATATTGTAGTACTTTTCTTTAGTAAATACATACTTATATAGATAATTACACCCAGAATCATAACAAACAGACAAGTTCATGCACACAAATGTCATGTCTGGCATGTGTCATGGGTGGCAATCGAACACACAACGCTTCGGCGTGAAAGGCAATCTTATCTACCAACTACGCCAACCGGCCCGTCTAAAAGTTTTGTTAGCTTTAGGCGCGCTCGTAAAATGCCCCCGATATGGGCTCGAGAATGGCCCCTGTGGCCAAAATTGGTCGAAATGACATGATAATCTCCTACTTAAAATTATAACAATGTTTAAAACAAGTATTTAAAAATATTATAATGCCATATAATAAAAATATAGTATTATTATTTATGTATATTAAAATTTTGACAGTAATATAGGACTTACTAGGGGGATTTTATTAAATCACAACTATTAAACTCTTCACTTTGTATTCGTGTAACGTAATAAAAATTGATAAGTTCAGAGTTCATAGAAAGGTAGGACAGAAGGGCTCCTATAAATATCATGAATTTAAATGGTTTAATAGACTTTCACAATGTCGTTAATAAAAATAAAATAAAATAATGTTAAATAAAAAATAACCTCAGCGTGATTTTAGAAAAAGGAAAAAATAAAAAATGTAGAATAGAAGTTGAAGTTTAATTTAAGAAACAGACAGGATTTTGTGCGTTAACGACAGAACCTTAAAATTGTAAAGGAACTCTGAAAAGTTATTTTCAAGTTATCGTTCGTGGTGAGATTTAGGGCAATTTATCTTATATTTTCCTTCTATCTCGAATTCCATCCATATTATTTCTATACTTACCTTCCTTTTTCGTTGATCTTCATAGTTACCACCTTGTGCCCTTGATCATCAGGAGCATCACGAGGTCCCAGTTTCGAATACTGGATCGTGCTAATGAAATTAAACGTTATTTTTTTGCCCAGAAATTCAACAGCTGCACAATATCTGTGTGGCCGAGGTAAGGCCTCAAAAAGAACGTAAATTCGATTATACTGTTATTGATCTATTTCCTATCGTGTCGAATTGCCTTATGGCATCACATAGCCCACCGGACCCTAAGTGGCTATTTCTGGTGAAATCCATGCTGGCAAAAATTGGACCTGAAAGAATTTTTTGTTGCTTTAGGATGACTAAACATAATATTTATGTATAAATACAAAACCTATCAGATACTCTAATATATTGTTAATTTTACATACAACAGTCTACTTTTATAAATTTTTGGTTTACTAAATTTTTAGTTGATGTTAAAAAATAGATTTGGTAAAGAAAAATAAAAAATTATGTGACATAATCATCATCACCGACTTTTATAAATGGAAATACTAATTAATTATTTACAAATAATTATCAAAGCTGTTGCATGAAGTACTAACCACTGAATTAATTGGCTGTACTTTCGGTAGAATTCACGTTTCAAATCGATGATAGCTCAGCTTTTATTTAACATGATTATTTTGTAAATAATAATTTCAATGTTCTTATATATTTTATACTTTTGAATTCGAAGTTTCATATTTATCGATTTTTTTTACTCAATTTGCAATTGAGAGTATCATTTTCAAGCAGTATATCTTTGTTAGTATTTTTTATTACGTAATTGTTCTTTTAATATATTTTAGGAAGCCAGATGAGAAGTCGTTTTTGCTAATAGACAATGGCACTATGACATATACATATTGATCATTTCTTACACTTAGAATTCAATCCAGAATTAATGAAGCGTAACAAAAAGAAAATAATGTCAAAAATGTTTTTTTTTAATTTAAAAATTATGGTAAATGGTCACTACTACCCATCAACATAGGCACTGTAAGAAATATTTACCAACCCTTACATCGCCAATGCGCCATTCTTTGGAATGATGTTATATTTCTTGTGTTCACTTACCATTCAACCCCTTTTAACCCCTTTTTCACAATTTAATTATTTTTAATAAAATTGACAAAAATAACTACAAGTATATTTAACCTTTTTTGCCAAGCAATATTAAATTCAATATTCACAATAGCTAATACCTAATTCACACACTATAAATAAAACAAAAGAAAAAAATTAAGCTGCTCGTATACCACACTGCCTTAGTCTCAGTGCGTGGTGATACAAAGATGGCAGATTTTCAACCGACACAATCTGCATTAACATCCTAAGACTATATTCCGCCGAGACAAAGTTGATAATTAAAAACGAAAGCCTGTGTTCATCCATTACAATTTAGATTTTCAAAATACTAATTTGGAGCTTACTCCAAGATTTGACGTAAATGTTTGTAGGCTTATTTTAAGCGGATTTTTTTCCAATATTATTAGCTAATCGACGCTTATTATTTAATTTAAATGTGTTGAAAAAAAATAAAATTTTGATATTCTTCGTGAAATTTTATATGAATAAAACCACTTGTTAGCACAAAACACTCATATTTCAATACATTAGCGAGATCAAGAACTGTTCATTCTATAAGTAGATAAAAGCTCTAAACAACAAAATAACAACAAGAATATGCACCAATAATTCCGTCTGTTTAAGCTTATCATTCAGAACTTTGTTATTCTACTATTGACTCTAAAATCAACGGTTTAGAGTTGAAAATTGTATTTAAATTGATTTGATTTTTTGCTTTAATTTTATAAAGGCAGTCACGGCATTAGCCTTGCCACGACTTAATCCGCTTTGCATTTGTAAGCAAACAAGGACTTTCCGAGTTTATAAACAATATTGATTTATACTTTTTTAAGAATGTTTTCAAAATTGAATCAATTTGGATCAAGGAACCCTTGAAATTATAATAAATATTTGAAGCATTTATTATTATTTATAGAATGTATATTTATATGTAATGATGTTTGCAAAGGCAAAGAAACGAATTCTAAATTCAAATCAGTTCGTGAGTGGAGAGCAAAGCGGATGGACGTGCCGCGTAAACCATTTATTTCGTTACAACTCCATTCCAAATGCTAAATATATTGACGTAAACGAGGTATTGTGAGTATTTACATAATTTTTGCTCGAGTCGAATGTTGAGTAGCTTTGATTGTCATCTAATTATCATGACAATGGATTTGTACATATATATTATTTTAACACCCCGTACCGACTTTGTACAAATAAAATTTATACAAAAGTTACTCCTAACATTTATCACCCTTAAGTTCCAGATTCTCATATTATAAAATTAAGTTTCGTTCTAAATTTCAGTTTTCTGGACTCTGTAGTTTTGGCTGTCTTGATAGTTAGAAAAAACAAAATTTTCGAATATTTGCTTACACAAATATAAATGTATACTACAACTTTATCGTATATATCTCATCTACATCTTCCAGACTATTAGAATATATAAAATATGACTTATCTATAAAAATTACAAACATAGCTAGAAGCACATTACTTGTAAAAAAAGTACAAAATTTTAGTGCCTATAATTCTTGCTTAGACATTTTTTATTTATTCACATTTGCGTAATTTAAATGTTCTTGGAGCCCAAGAATTGCTGAATTTCTGTTTTAGTTTACGAGGACAATTTCACGAGTATATTTTTAATAAATCCAAAGATTTTAAGTTTGTTGTGACGTGTGAACAAAAGCTAAATCTTTCTATGTATATAACTTATTCATATATTTCATTATAAGTAATTCACGAAAGCATTTTAACTGCCTCTGTTGTTAAATTTAAAACAAATGAATAATGTGACATTTGTGACATATATCAAATGGATTACCATCTAAATGGCCGCCATTATTGTCCACCTTATTGATTTTATTGAATCAGTCAGTGCGCACGTCCGGCGCTGGCGCTGTGCCGAGAGCAAGAGACCAAGTGTGTCGCCAAACGATCACATACACTACTGACAGATACACCACCATATTTCTATACTTCCATTAGTCGGCTGCACAATAAAATAGGCACCCGTCTTATATTTACGCAACTTGACGTCTGACAATCTACCACCCATAAGACTTCAATCACGTTGTATGGTGTTGCTATTCTAATAAAATAAGTGAAGTCGTAAATTGATTATTTCTAACATATATGCTTTAAAGAGTTAATTAAATTTCTATTATATGTAATAGTTCATTTGCTTTGTATAATATGTAGTGAATAAACGTAGAAAATGAATATTGCTTTCATTTTCATTCTACCCACCAAACGTAACAATTATTTATTTGCCTTATAGTATATAAAAAGGCGTAATGAATTCGAAGACAAACACGCCGAGTTCAAACACCTAATTGAACAATATTATTATCGATAGCGTCGTATATGTAACCAGGACAAGCGCAGTAGCGCTTTTCATGTACTTAAAAATTTGTATTTATTATAATCGATTTTGGAATCAGCAGTAAAAGAAAACATGAGGAGCACGTCTTATTTCCGACCCATCTGCAACTTATTTATCCACCAACTTACATTCTAGAAGCGTGGTAGAATAACCTAACTTGTCCTCAAGAGTAAAGACAAGACATTAATGTGATATTATTAGTTAGCTATTACTAATTAATATTATAAACATACTAGCTGACCCGACAAACGTTGTTCTGCCATATAAATTATATCTACTGAATATTTTGGTTTTAAAATAAAACGTAACAAATGTATGGTAAGTGCGTGGGGATGGGATCTATGACAGAAAAAGGAAAGGAGCGCTGTAGATGACAAAAACAAAAAACTCCAACCTTTCATTTTCTCAATTCAATGTATTTCATTAATGTCATGGACATATTCACTGTTTGATTAAAAGTTAAATGTACAGTGAAAATATATTTTTATCCTAAAGCAGTTAATTAATTTCGAAGAGCAATTGAGTGTACGATATTTTTTATCAGTCCGTCTTTAGCCAACACTAATAAGCTCGATGGTTTGCCCACCCGAGAACATGCCACGTATACTTGTCCGTGTGATAAACATGATGTGCCCAAATCTAAGCCACAAACGGACATCATTTGACCTTGCGACTTATTGATTGCCATTATACGTTTTTTTTTTTTTTTTTTTTTTTTTTTTTTTTTTTTTTTTATAGAATAGGAAGGCGGACGAGCATATGGGCCACCTGATGGTAAGTGGTCACCAACGCCCTTAGACATTGGCATTGTAAGAAATGTCAACCATCGCTTACATATCCAATGCGCCACCAACCTTGGGAACTAAGATTTTATGTCCCTTGTGCCTGTAATTACACTGGCTCACTCACCCTTCAAACCGGAACACAACAATATCAAGTATTGCTGTTTTGCGGTAGAATATCTGATGAGTGGGTGGTACCTACCCAGACGAGCTTGCACAAAGCCCTACCACCACGTATGTGTATGTGCATAAAGCACCACTCGTCGAAATTTTTTCATGCGTTTATTTATTATTGTTTTCTTATGTTATACTAGTCTACGGATTTTGTGTGTGAGTGGTGGCTCATCGTACATTCGTCCCATATTATGAGACAGAACTTTTGAAAAAGATGGTCCGTTATTTCTTTTCTTTATAATATGGGTAAATAGTCATCACCGCCCATATACATTGGCACTATAAAAATGTTAACAGTTCCTTACATCGCGAATGCGCCACCAACCGTGTCCCTTGTGCAGTTACACTGGCATGTCCATCGCCCTTTAAGCCGGAACACAACAATACTAAATATTGCTGTTTTGTGGTAGTATATGGGATAAACATAACATACGAATGGAATATAATCTTTGCGCTGGCTATTTCGCTGTCGCATCGTTGGCCATCACCATAAATTTTCTTCTTGTTCGAGAATTTTAATGTCTGTTCTTTCTGCTCTATTATTACGCATGCTTGATGCTTTATTATTTTGACCATTAATCGGTCCAAATGGGCCCACTTGCGTCTTGCTGGCATTTTTCACTGTAACACACACATACAAATAGACCATATATATAATAGATATTTACTGATAAAAACGGTATACCGATAATGTATTTGATCTTTTAGTATTTTACCAACTTTTTCAATATCATAAAACACGTTAATATTTCTTATTAATTAAATAAATCGTTAAATATTTTGCAAATTTTTAAATGTCAAAATGACGCGCCGCTTCTCGTGAATGACGTAGACGAAAGTTCGATGAGGTTCACTATAAGTAATTATTTTGATATTGTTCATATAAAAATACTAAAATCGTGATAACAAAAGGGATGATGAGTTAGGAGGGTGAAAATTTAGGGTTATATGTATTTTTTGATGCTAATTTAAAATAAAAGACAAATAAAAAAATAACTAAAAAATAGAAAAAAAATCTGGATAGGGACACGCTCATCAGCTAGCGGTATGAAATATACCTTACGACCTATTCTCGTACCTCCCAAATATACATAACAAATTTCATAAAAATTAGTCGAGCCGTTCCGAAGGAGTTCGATCACAAACACCGTGACACGAGATTTTTATATATTAGATAAACCTCCATCGATAAACATGAGGTAAAAAACTAATTGATGAACATAGTCATTAAAAATATATAAATATTATACAACTAATAGTGCTCTAACATAACATTGACCGTACAAATAATGAGCGTACCGTTTACGACATGACGAATTGTCCCCGAAATGGCACGCCATCATTATTTATAATGTTACCATATGTAAAGATCCTTCAAGATGCAAAAGATCCATGTTAGAAGATGCGGGTTACATGAAGGAAACAGGCCAAGATATGCTGGTGTATCTTTTAAGAAACGCTGTATATCTCTGAAGCAAATTATATTATATGTATAACGTTAACGAGCGTTGAAAAGGAGACTTACTATACGTATTATAATGGTGCACTTATAATGTACTAATGGTACCATCTAAAGATATACAATCAGATTGTAATTACCACGTATTTAGTGCATTTAACGAAGAACAATATATATGTTGTCAAACAATATGGAGTTCATTTGTAAAGTTAATGTAGGGAGGGAATCAAATCTAGAAATTATGCAAATAGCTCCCAATAAAGTTCGTAATGGCCCTATAGCTAGATCACGTGGATCTTCACTGTTCACGGGTTCAAACCAGGGCAAGTAAGACTTAGTTTTTATGTGCTTAATTTTTGTTTAAAATTCCCGAAAACGTGCATGTGTCGGAGATATATACATGCCACACGCATCCTTCTTCAGTGTAGGAGGCATTTGCCTGTTTACATAGATTCTGAATTTGGAGTAATTTTATTGTTTAAGCTATTTTGAACAAGTTCATCCAATCGAATCGTATCAATAGCGGCTCCATAAATTACTGCCAACTTAGACGCGCTCTCTTGTCTTATCAATTCATTTCATTGTTTTCTCTTGTTTTTATTTACTCTTAAATTGATTTATTTAAAGCATACATTTCAAGTTATCAAGTTATAGCTTTCATTTTCATATTTTAATTATTGTAAGATGTAATATTTTTTTATATACACTACTTGCAGTTAATTTGTAAATACTTATGTAAATAAACGTATAAAATTAAAAAATAAAATTAAGTTATTTTATATTATTTATATGAATGATTTCTGTCATCATCGAGTAAATAATTTCGGTATTATCTCATATCTTTTAAGGTTTACAAAGAGCGATTTATAAGATGAGGTAATAAATTAAACGTTATCTAAATTCAATTGGTGCAAGTACGTACGTACATGCACACGCACACACTTGTGATTTAGTGTACAGCGATTTCAATTTATAGCAATAAGAGCAAACAATTGATATACCGTGTGAAACAGAAGGTGAGCCAGGAATATTTATTAAACAGGCAGAATAACCACCCTGATCGAGTTCAACAATAATTATGATCGTTCATTGTAAAATCAGTCAAATAATTTTAATGTTGGTAGTTGTAAAAATCATATCACGAAATTAAATAACATTGTAACAAAATTTATAATCAACTTAACTTAATTATATATTAGGTTAGTCTTAATTATATACCCGTTGGTCGTAGCTTTGAGTTTAACATGTGTGAAGCAGTTACCTATCACCATTATTATTCAACCAAATCAAAGAAATCTTTACTCAAACAGGCTCATAAGGGCACTTTGGAATCATCATGCTATATTATTATCAGATATATGATGAAAGAAAATAAATTCATATTTATAGTTTAAATTTACATATAAAATTTAGGTGTGCGTGAGTCTCGTCTTTGTAATTCCTTTCTTCTTAATCGGCTTGATAAATTTTATTTATTTATTTATTTATTTATTGGAAATAGTTACACCATCGACTTATCACTAACACATTCACTTAGCATTAGATACAGGGTATTAAATCTAGGTGAATAAATCATTACAGGTGTAAACAACATTTTGATTTATAAAAAACATAATAATTATAATCCTTAATTTTCAGCCTGAATATATGATTTTAATTCGTCATGAATTATTATGTTTGTTTATCTCTGGATTAAATCTTAATTTACACTTATAGGGAGGAAAGCTAGTATATTATAAAGATTAATCCCAAAACACCATTTCAAGGTATTGGAATCATCTGCACCCTATTACTGATCGGGTATTTGAATTGTTTCGCAGTTAGAACTGCTCTGCTATTTGGAAAGTTTGTCACATGTCGCCCTGAATTTCGCAAATTTGTATTAAGCTGGACTCAAACTGGACTCGATAGAGGATATGCGGGACTGTCTAAATTTAAAGGACGTTGAAAACATCGCTGTTTGTTATTTTACTTCAGTGGAACGTGTATAGAAACGAATTTCTGTTTTCGATGAAAGTTGCGTCTAAAAAAATTTTGTTATTAAAAAAATACTTTTTACTTTCTTTGTTTCAGATTTGAAAAAAAATCGTGTAGTATTTGTGTGACAGACAGTATTTTTTTTGGCGTGGTTGGTAGATATTTGCCTTTCACGCTGAAGGTTGTGGGTTCGATTCCCACCCAGTACAGATATTTGTCTGCATGAACATATCTGTTTGTGCTGAGTTTGGGTGTAATTATCTATATAAATATGCATTTACAAAAGAAAAGTAGTTCATGTACTATATCAATTGTCTGGTTTCCATAGTACAAGCTCTGCTTAGCTTGGGATCAGATGGCCGTGTGTGAATGTCCCAGGATAATATTAATATTATTTGATTTCGTCATGTTCAATATAATAACATAAAACGTGTAACCAATTATGTTACCAGAACACGAAAATGAAGTGCACATTTTTTTAAGCGCTACCCACCTTTTCACTACAATGTTTTATCTTAGATGTTTTTTTAACCGAACCGGTGGTAGATTTATGACAATCAATAAGTAAGTGTAACGCTTCTATATTGAATAAGGATTTTTGACTTTGAAAACAAATGATTTTTATTATTAATGATTGTTGTGTAAATCTGTTTTGAAATCGTAATAAAACTTTGTGCGAGTCATCTGCGTAGGTATCAAGCAAATTCTACCGCCAAACATCAATAATTAGTATTGACTTGTTTTGCTTTGAAGATTGAGTGATCCAGTGACAAGCACAAGGAACATAATAGCTCTCAAGGTTGGTCATTGGCGATGTATGGTTAATATTTCTTACAGTGCCCATGCCTATGGGCGGTGGCCCAGTTGCCTTTTTTTTAACGCTGGAAAAACGCATTACGCGCTTCCTACCCGGGAACAGTGGGTATGTGGGGGCTCACCGGTGTCCAAGGCGCCGAGTGCGCCCCGAACATCGGAATATCCACTAAAAAACCAGCGCCACAGGATCGCTTTCGCATGTTACCGTGACGCGTGGCCTAGTTGCCTAACCTATTTTATAAAAAAATATGTACATTAGATAATGATTGTACTTAATGTATTTCTCAAATCAAAAAATATAAACCGTTACCCGTTATATTAATGAGAACGAAATTGATATTTCTTTTTAAAACAGATAAACAACCAACTAACCGAGAAACAGACCGATTGTAAACAAAACCAAGATTAACAATGCTAATTTTGGTGCTAGTATTAAATAATATTTTTTCTGATGAACGGGGACAAAATTATTTAATATTAATTTGTCTTATCAGTGACGTTTAGAGATTTCTGTCTCCATGTCGCTGGAAGTAAAATTGATTGATTTTTCTGAACTTCCTTGCAAGTGATTGACGTCGAGAATAATAATAATAATAAACTATGGAACCGAGACGGACTAATATAATAATGATGACGTCACAAAATGCTGCCTTTTGGAATTATATATATATGTTTAGAATAGAATACTGCTAGAACTTGCTGCTAGAATTTACAGACAAAAATATTAAGTAATTAAATGGTCATGTATTTTAAACATAAATTTCAAACCATTTCTATAATTCAAATACAGCATATATTCAAAAACATAGATGCAAACATATGGATTTCGAACAACAAGATAAGTTGGCACCAGTACTCCGCCTCGTATGTGTGTAATATTGGGAGCGTTTCAAGAGGTTGGACTATTGGACACATTAAATACTGCTCCGTCTATTGTCTGTCTTTGTCTATACCTTTGTGCTTTGAAACTTCTAGACAATTCCCGTTTAAGTTAGACTATAGTTATAGCCGATATAATGCAATATTTTAATTTGATATAAGTAAATATTTTCTATTATGAATAGCGTGATTTAATCTACTCTTGAATAATGGTAATAAATAATGGTTATAAAGATTTACGAGTTAGTATAGAAAATTGCTACGCAATTTTGTGAGATCTCCCAAACGCTGAGGCTATATTGAAGCATTGCTAAGTTACGCGACTTGCTCTCGTGAAACTTTAATATGTATTTACTTTTGATTATAATCCAATGTTAGTAAAATGTAAGCAGAGACCTGACTTTCAATTTTGCAATATCTCACAGTTTGTGGTTATTTATTATATTATATCAATGGTTATTTATAATATATTTATCATGTATTTTTATAAAAATGATAACAATTTTAGTGTTATAAAAATATGGTCTTTACTATAATTTGATTTAAGTGATATAAAAATATATATTGTAAAGATATTGATACTATTCCCTGAAAATGCATGTTGTAGGCGTCTTGGATAATAAATGTATTTTTATTGTAACAATGTATAAGTGTAACGACTGTTATTGGTCTTTAGTAAACAAATAAAGAACTGAGCTTGACAGTTACTTCAGTACTATAACACCACGATTACGATTAAAAAAGACTTTTGTGCTGTGGAATAAACGTAAATGATAAAGATTTTTTTTTACAGAAATCAGGTGGACCTTCGTTTATGTCTATCTGTTTTCTGAATGAATTTGAAGATCCGACTTCGAGTAATTGTATTTAAAATATTTCGTGTAATTGTGTTAAAATTATTTCAGTTGTTGGATCTGTAAGCTGATCTCTCATAAATGTAAGTCATTTCTGGTGACTGCTCTCTGAGCAGTTCACGACCGAATGTTCACAACAGATAGTCATTTAACAGTATTCGGTGCTGTCATTTCCAATTGTGTCAACAATTTGCCGCACATTGCAAGTCAAAGATTCTCAATGATTATACCCTGATTATCTGTTCTATATATTCATCAAAAATAGCACCTTTTGTCACAATGATCATTGTCATCCAGCAAATTAAGTGTCTCGCACGCTTTCCGATACTTATTATGTATTATTACGAATGTATAAATTATTTTGGACCACGAATGGTAATCGGACAATTATATAAATAAAAGCGAACAACGGTGCATTTGTTCGAATGGACAGAATGTATGTTTCCTAAAGTGTTTGCTGAATATATTCCTTGTTCTCTGACGATTATTTTGCCTCTCTACTTTCTTTTAAAATTCTTTCGTATTACGTTCCAAATGTAAGTTAATATGTTTGTATACAACAACATCCTCACATTATCACATGTTTGACATGGTCAGTGGATTTGTTACTTCGTTTTTTTTTTCTTATAGAACAGGTAGGCGGACAAACAAACGGGCCACTTTATGGTAAGAGGTTACCACCACCCATAGACATTGGCATTTTTAGAAATATTAATCTTTCCTTACATCGCCAATGCGCTACCAACCTTGAGGACTAAGGTGTTATGTCCCTCGTGCCTGTAGTCACACTTCCTCGTTTACCCGACCACCCATAGCCTGCGTGCTATCAGATTTTATTTTACGATAACGCACATTGAAATGCAACGTTGTGTCAAAATTTCATTTCAATCGTTTGGATATTTTTTGAGCGGCCACAAAAATGCAGAGGAAGAACTTTATATATATAAATAGCGCCTTACTAGCGGCTTCGCTCGCGTCATAATTCAGAGTTGCTAAATACCAATTTCCATTTCTCTTTCTTCAAAAATAAAGGATTTGAATATTTATTACCTTAAATGTTAAATTATCAAAAACACTTCCTTACTTAACCTTCTGTGTAAAACCCGTATGCAAATTTTCGTAGTAGTAAAGAGTAGCTACCAGTAGTTTGGCTGTACGTTGATATAAGTCAGTCAGTCAGTTATTCTTTTATACATATAGATATACATAATTGCTTAATGAATTCCGTCATCAACTGTCAACTTAGCAACTAAAACAATTATTAATAACAGTTAGACAGGTATCCCAATATTGTAGACAAGTTTGAAATGCATAATTAAATTTCGTATTCAAACCTTCCTTTGAGACAAAGAGCTGCAACGCGGTAATACTAATATTCCGGGTAAAGGTAGCTCGTAACTAAAGGTTGCTACATTCATCACTTAGAACTTAAAAAATCTTTATATCTTAATAATTTCAATAAATAATCTTTTGTATGTTAATAACATAAAATCAGGAAACACGATATGTTTGAAATGAATAAAGAAAATGAGAGTACGTATTTATTGTAAAATGAAAAAATCAATATTTTTTTCTTGTTAACTACTTATGATTGAAAGTAGCTACGCCCCGCAATAAATTTGGCTATTTCATAAATTTGCTCAATACTTGCCTACGATTTGCCAGATTGGTTGACCTTCTTATATATATTTATTAATATACAGCAAAATCATAGATAAATACTAACACAATATAACAGTTTTATTCGATCTTTAAATAAATAAGGTTTTGATTTTCGTTTAGAGAATATATTTGATATTTTACAACACGCCTGTAAGACAAGAAACAATCTGACTTCTTCCAAGATCTAGAACCGACTGAATCTTTATCTTGGATGTAGGGTTTGGGTTAATCCGACTTGGCACCAAACAGCAATACTTATTGTTTTGGAAATTTTTATTACTTATGTAATGGATATGAAAATGAGTACTTAGTTATAGCAGAGGTGAAATAATACAGACTGTATCTTAATTTTGATAAAATGTAACGTTTTTAAATTAATAAATATATTTTAAACAACTCATAATCGTATCGGCTTTTCGGCACGCATTATATAACCGGCGATTAACACGGTATAAAGTTGTTGTCTCAAATTTAGCGATTATATTATCATATAATTAAAATCTTAACAACGATATTTATTTATTTATTTTATTTATTTATTTATATATATATATATATATATATATATATATATATATATATAGGTTGGCTGCCTCATTGGTCTACTGGCTAGATATAAGGCAGACCCTCAGGTCCTGGGTTCAAATGCTAAGTCGGGCCAATACTCTAATACAACTCCTTTCTTTGTCGCACTTCCAAAAAATGGAATTCCATACCAGCTCACGTATTCATATCCTCTTACAACCCGGGTTCCCTCAAACGAGCCGTGAAGAGGCTTCTTGCAGGCCGGCAAGGCGGGGGCGGCTATTGCAGAACATTCTTCCCGACTGTACTGGCCGTCGTCGCGTTTGGACTGTACTACCACTTACTATAAGGTGGAGTAGTCATTTGCCCTCCCGGAAATATGAATATATATGTATATATATATATATAAACTGAATATAATAGATATCACTAAAATAACATGATAATACATGTTTTGACAGGTTAACTTCAGACGCAAGGGTCATAACAGCATAGTTCCCACGGTTGGTGACGCACTGGCGATGTGCCAATGTATGTGGGCCAGTATGCCTAAACTTTAAATTAAAAAAAAAATATAGCACTTTAATAATACCAGTGTTTTTTAAGCAAATTGATGTTCTAATTTCAAAATTTTAATAGAAAACCTTAAATTATATTGTATTAGATAATTTATCGCTACAAATCATTCCAAATCCTGAATCCGCGTTAACGCGTTAATGGTTTTATTATCCCGAATCACTCATATTGTGCTGCTGACCATCGATGCGTGAGATTTATACAAATTTGAAAACCAATCGAAACCACATCGCACGTGTGGAATCATCGGACATGGATTTTGGGCTGCGTTACACCATGGAATATAGAATGTAAATTTACATAATAATATCAATATTGGAACCAGATTTGTCTAATGATTTATTAATGTATTGTAACAAAAAAATCTAAAATAGTTGGAAATTATTTACCGTGAAAATTGTAACGTATGTAATTGTATATGTAGACACGAAATAAATTAGAGAAAGGTCAGAATGGAAAAGGTTGGACGAGGCCTTTGCCAATAGCGTCACGGTAGCATGCGAAAGCGATCCCGTGGCGCTCCTTGTTAAGACGGAAAGGGTACCGCTGGTTTTTAAGTAGGTATTCCGATGTTCGGGGCGCACTCTCGGCGCCTTGGGCACCGGCGAGCCCCACATACCCCCACTGTTCCCGTGGGGGAAACGCGTAACGGGTTTTTCCAGCGTTAAAAAAAGCCTTTTCCAATAAGCAAACAGATCTGCAGGAAATAAACTAAATAAGTTTCAAATACTAGAATAAGTCTAAGTTTAATGTGTTAGAATATTGTTTTTTAGATTTAAGATCTGAATAAATAATTATATCATTATTATTAGATACGAAATATTTTTAAACTAAAAATATATTTTTTATTAAAAGAGAAAAACTGAATATATAAAATCGATTAAAAATATACTATATTACATTGTAATGGAAAGCGTGTTTTGTTTTACTGTATATAAAAGATTTCTTGGTTTGATTATAAAGGAAGATGTTTTCTGAAAGAGAGTTGCAGAGACGTTTGGCGAAGACAGTAAAAAACTTGACTTAGGAAGTTTGTGTTGAAAAATGGCACCTCAACCGACATTAAATTCATTTTATGAAACTGATTATTCATGTTTTCAAATCATGTACATGCCGGACGTTATATTTTTTATTATCGTTAGTTATTTTTTAAATACGAGTATAATTAATGAACCATCTCGCTAGTTTCATTATAATCAAACTATTGACTTCACTGATATATGCTGTTAGAAACACGTGTTTCTGTACTTCAATTGATAAATAAATACAGGACATAATTGGTTTGTGATTAGGATAAAAAATAGTTTTCCCGCGCATTATTAAAAAAAGAACTGAATGGCTGTCACCGAATTAACAAAATATGATACTTTGTTTAATTATATACATATTATTTATTATATTACATTCATTAATACAAAGACAGAATATAGTAAAAAACTAAATTTAAGTATCCGTAACGTTTTTTTATTCTCTCTATTTACTCTTTTCGCATCGCATATGATATAAATATTATTCAGACAATTTATTCAAATTATAAAAAATAATTTATTCAATTTTTATCATTTTCTAATACTGGCTAGTTTATAGTTCGACATTTGAAATTTACAATCCAATTTTAAATTAATATAATCGTAAATTGCTAAATGACTATACATTTAATAATTGCTTTATCTGTTTTACTAAACTAATACGTAAATTATACACATGTATCTGGTAACTTTATAATATTATATTTATAATAATAACAATAGTTCTTTATTCTGTCTTTGTGTTATTAAAGATATCCTTTTCAGCATAATATAGTTACAAAAGGCTAAATTATCTAATAATTTAAAATAAAAATAGTAAAATTTGACAAAATATTTAGTAAAGTTTAAAAGGTGTAACCATTTGCTAGCGTGTGTCTGTGTACGTATCTATCTGTGTTTATACGTGTACGTATAATATAATTATGTGTAATAGTGTGATGAATGTGTGTAAATGTGTTTACCGGTGTGTACGCTAAGCTAGCTAATACGAATATAAGTTTACAAAAATATATTATTTTTAGCTTACAATAATATCCTCCGTGTCCTACTTCATTTTTAATATTACTATGTTATCACTAAAATAACATAATAATACATGTTTTTGTTTTAAACAATTATGCAAATACAGGATATTGCGGTTATAACATAGCCCAAATGATAATAGCATTATAATTTTAAGTCATATTATTTTATTGGTCATACTATGCTTGTTTTTCATCATTTATAAAACGATAAATACTCTATGAAATAAGTTTTTTTTTTAGAAAAAGAACAAAGTTAGTGGAATTATAAAAAAGGTCAAAAAAGTTTACATATAAAATAGATAAATTAATTAATACATTCGAACTTTTTCATATCTCTCAGGTCTCCAAAGACTACTTCACTTTCACCTTTCTAAATAAATCTTGAGTGGAGAGGAGGTAATATATTTCGAAATACCCACAAAAAATGTCCTCGCTCAGAAGAGAAAAAACAGCCGCGAAATGAAAAAGTATTACCTTAGCGCAGAGTAGACTTGCGGTAGCGATTTTATTTAAATACTCGATAACATTGACAAACGCTATAAATGTGAAAGTGAGTTTGTCTGTGACGTTTTCACGTCTACGTACTCAACTGATCATTATGAAATTATTATATTAATATATTATCCTGGGACATTATTCCCACACGGCCATCTGATCCCAAACTAAGCAGAGCTTGTACTATGGAAACCAGACAACTGATATAATACATATACTACTTCTCTTTTGTAAATACATACTTATATAGATAATTACACTCGGACTCAGAACAAACAGATATGTTTATGTACACAAATGTCTGTCCTTGTTGGGAATCGAATCCACAACCTTCGGCGTAAAAGTTAAGTATCTACCAACCACGCCAACCGGCCCGTCAGTAGTTACATACTCATTGTCAGAGGTACAGAATAACATATAACCTAACCTGTATACAAATGTTCCTCACACGGGGGTGAAGGCTTAAGGTTAGTAAATTTATAAATACTTCGTTTTATGCCAGAGATGAACTGGTACCAAGTTTTATTTTAAGCAGAAAGGCAGCTGAGCTGCTGGCAATGATAATAGATGATAACAGGCTACTAACTTTGTTGTTAAATCGTAAATATATTAATGGTTTAACAATTATAATTTTCTTTTTGAATCCTAATTTTGAAAACGCATTTTTTATACTCGTCTGTTTTTATTACGAGCTACCCAAAAGTTATAAAAACCAGTGACTAAAATATATATTATATATTTTTTACTATATTTTATAAATAGCGAAAAGTTATTTAAGTTGAAAACGTATTCGATTCTTTTTTTCCAATGTAAATCAATGTCGAATGTTTGCTCACACTCTGAAGCATCGTGACTTCCATATAAAAATCTTACAAATTCGCGAGGTCGACGATAGATGTTCTGTACTCGGTCGCCGGACTGCGCTATTTGTCATCTCTGAATTTTTTATACGGCTACAATCCGTAAATTGTAGAAAATTTTTAGGTTTGATGCGCCCAATTTCACTCTGAGCTATAAATATAACTATATTTATGTATATATTAAGTAGGGCTTTGTGCAAGCCCGTCTGGGTAAGTACTACCCATTCATCAGATATACTGCCGCTGTTGAGTTGAAGTGAAATAGTTCCCAAGGTTAGTAGCGCATTGACGTTGTCAGGAATGGTTAATATTTCTTAAATTGCCAATGTCTTTGGGCGGGGGTGTCCGCTTAACATCAGGTGGCCCCTTTGGTCTTCTATACGCTAACATAAAATATATATATTCTAATTAATATTATATTCAAACTATATCAACAGCACGTAGCTAAATAAATTTCACTTCAAATATGATTGAGCGTTCTAAGTGAAGAGCGTAGTTTTTCTTTTGTGAAAGTAATTGTGTTATAATTTTTTTGCTGAAGTATAAAATATTGCAACCTGAATTACAAAACTAAATACGTCACACTTTACAATCCTCGCTAAATGAGTCGGTGCCAGAGCAATTTTTTTTAATTTACTATTTTAGAAACAATACTTAAGAAAATATAAGTAAATTAAATATTGTTTTATGTTTAGTCAAAATAAGTTTCCCATTATAAATAAAACAAACAAAATATTAAATTATATTTATAATGAATTATTATTGTAGTATAATTTCTGATAGCACGCACATTTATACAACTGCTACATTCAAATTAAGAATATCAATTTAATCCTAATGAATATTAAGCGTTATATACACTTGTTTTTAAGTTAGTTACGTTTATGTGAACATACATAGCATGTGAATCGCTTTAAAATTGACTAGAGATAAGAGAAGTGGTTAGTAAGCGAGGAGCTTTATCAGGGCTTATTGCCAATACTGGGTTAAAGACCTAAAGACCATTACCGTTCAGTTGAAAAAGTTGGAAAAAATGTTAATGTGTATCCATGTAAATGATATTCTTCAGTCAATAATCAAATATCAGAATTTATTTATTTGATTCTTAATTGCAAACGCTCTTTAAGCTATTAATTAAGGCTGTTAGCAGATTCACGAAGTAATTGCACAGTAAGTGTTAAATAACGGGTATCGAATATTGCTATTGATTTTTAAACCGAACCTGGTTCATGTGAATCATGATTACGTATAGCGTTGATGCTATAACTTTGTATGATATGATATGTAAGTATTTAATAATCTTTAATTACATGTGGTATGCTAAAAACCTTGTTAACAGCACAAAAGACATTAAAGTGCAAGTGTATTAGTGTGTGCGCAAAACAAAGGTGCACTCTTTATTCCCTCACTCTCATAATACGATAGAACTACACTACAGTAACAGTAACATCCTGTTAATGTCCCACTGCTGGGCTAAGGCCTCCTCTCCCTTTTGAGGAGATGGTTTGGAGCTTATTCCACTACGCTGATTTAATGCGGGTTAGTAGATTACTCATATGACAGAATTTTCAAAATTTCAAATTTCATTCAGAATTTTCAAAATTCATTCCTCACGATGTTTTCCTTCACCGTTAAGCACGAGATAAATTGTAAACAACAATCTAGTATAAATTTTTTATTAGTTTTACGTGATAAAGAAAAGCCTATTCAGAAAAGATTTTGTCTTTTTTTATAAAGAATAGGTAGTCGGACGAGCATATGGGCCACCTGATGGTAACTGGTCCCCAACGCCCATAGACATTAGCATTGTAAGAAATGTTAACCATCGCTTCCATCGCCAATGCGCCACCAAACTTGGGAACTAAGATGTTATGTTCCTTGTGCCTGTAATTACAATGGCTCACTCAGCCTTCAAACTGGAACACAACAATAACAAATACTGTTTTGTGGTAGAATATCTGATGAGTGGAATATCGCTGGAAAAACGCATTACGCGTTTCCCCCACGGAAACAGTGGGGGCGTATGTGGGGCGCCGAGTGCGGAACAACGGAATACCCACTAAAAAACCAGCGGTACCCTATCCATCATAACAATCAGCGCCATGGGATCGCTTGCTCATGCTACCATGACGCTCTGACGGGCGGCCTACCTATGCAGGCCTCCATTCTCTAGGGGGATTACCAGGGTAGACAGACGAGCTTGCACAAAGCCAGCAAAGATAATAATATTATATATTATTATACATTTATTTTACATTTAAATGTAATAATGTTGTAAACGGACAAGATAAATTCTTATGATACAAATTATGAAAGTGACGTAAGTAACTTTACGACAAGTATTTCAAATGAAATTCTTGAATAGAAAATCACAGCGAAAACAGATGCATAGTTCGCGTGCGCTTCCTCGTTAACGAGATGTTATCGTAGCTAGGAATAGATAGTGTTTTCACCTCCTAATGCATTAAACACTTCATTTACACTGCGTATGCAAGGCTATTGACCTAACAAAGCAATTATAATCAGTTGTATTTATTAAATAGTTAAGTGGTGCAACTGAGCCATCTGATCGTAAGCGGTCACCACAGACATTGGCGCTGTATTTATTACAATTCCTTACATTTCCAAGGTACCACCAACCTTAACAAAGATGATATCTCCTGTTACTGCCGCTGATAAACTGTTATATAAATATCCTGGGACATTATTCACACATGCCCATCTGATCTCAAACTAAGCAGAGCTTGTACTACTGAAACCAGACAACTGATATACTACATATACTAATATTCTTTTGTAAATACATACTTATATAGATAATACACTCAGACTCAGGACTAACAGACATGTTCATGCACACAAACTTTCAGCGTAAAAAGCAAGTATTAACCAACCACGCCAACTGGCCCCAAACTTAACAATTACTTCTATCAACTGCTCTTCACGCTAACTCAAATGATAAATAACGTTGTTACCTTTTTAAATAAAAACGGTAACAGAAGAGCAAGGCGCTGTATTGTTTCACCTTTGCCTATTTATATATAGATAACTACTAACAATTCTGTTAAGTAACTATACAATAGGAATAACATTGAAAGTATTAACAGTATTATTTATTATTATATACTGCGTGCTAATTACTTACTCCATCGTTATAATAATTAAATCAAACATTTTCTCACTATGTAAATCAAATAATATGTAATATAATTGATGTACTGTATGTTACTTTCTGTTTATGTTTATTAGATGTCACGAATAACTGGCAACAAGATCCACCTTGCGAAGCAAACTGGTAGAGAATCTAAAAAACATGAAAACTTTTAAACCATTCTTTCGCATAGCGCGTTCGCATGCTTCGATTTTAGTTGACCAACATTCAAATCAACCAACAAAAAATGTAATTTTAAATCAAAATATGGAAAACTATTGAATCGAATTTTCTCATTTATTATATATAATTTTGATTAAATCGACTAAATTCGACTCGCCTGAAATCGGTTCTTATGAAATTCATTCTAAGCAATGAATCAAGTTCAAAAAGCGTATGGAATTTTAAACCCATTGCGTTAGACAGACGTCATACTCGCGCGAATGCTTCCGAACCCGTCAACCCTTCGTTTTACGAGAAAACCTCTATAAAATAAAAGCCGACCATAAACTAACAACAAAAATTTACTCGCCGTTTTTTATTAAGCGAATATAAGCTTTTATAGTGCGAAATTGCATTTTATGTAATATATTAGTATCCAGGGTATTAGTAATTATAAAAATAATGTTAGTCCTGAGAGTCCTAAGGTTTACTAATCACCATTATTAAATAAACAGATACTGGAGACTGCGTTTTCTTTTTTATACTTATGAACCGAAACCGACCGAGTTAGAAGACGAGAATCATAACCGATGATTCCGAGTTCAAGCCAGGGGATTCTTAATTTTCATGCGTTTAATTTGTATTTATAATTTATCTCGTGCTCGGCGACGAATGTATGCGAAATGCACTGGGACAGCGTGGTGGAGTAAACTCCAAGCCTTCTCCAGTATAATTACGATTCAAGTACTTGGAACTAGCGAACAATCCAACATGGATAATTAATTATTTAATTGCATATTTTCTTACTTGGCTGCTTATTTAATAAAATTAATTTATGGTGGATTTAAAATGTATTTTCAAATTTTTATATTGATACTTATTTGTATTATTGCTTTCTGATCCGGTTCATAATAACAGACAAAAAGAACATAATACAGATATCAGACATAACATATTTGACGAGCCGGTTGGCGTGGTTGGTAGAACACTTGCCTTTCACGACGAAGGTTGTGGGTTCGATTCCCACCCAGGACAGACATTTGTGTGCATGAACATGTCTGTTTGTCCTGTGTCTGGGTGTAATTATCTATATAAGTATGTATTTACAAAAAGAAAAGTAGTATATGTAGTATATCAGTTGTCTGGTTTCCATAGCACAAGCTTTGTACAAGCTTAATTTGGGATCAGATGGCCGTGTGTGAAAAATGTCCCAGGATATTATTATTATATTAATTCTCAAGATGAGCAGAGATGAAATGAGAGAACTAATATGTACGTTGTAAGGTATGGTTCATATTTCTTACAGTGCCATTGTATATGGTCAGTGGCCCATTTGCCAGTATACATATGATATACAAATAGACATTTCGTTAACGGCGTATTAATTTAGGATATACGATATTAAAATATAATCTTGAGGATTTGTCCCTTTAATGAATATGACATTAATAATCACAACTTCGATACAATTTTATTAATACTCATTATATATCACAAACAATCACTATATATGTACAAAAGCATGTCGAAATATATATGTATATTCTAGACCATATAATATGGTATATTGCGTTATCGACCTAAACTGCTGGATAAATGCAAGTGGAGGCTTTTAGCCGGCTTCCGGTGGGGGTGCATCCCGTGACGTCACTTCCGGCGACGGAAGGTTTCGCTCGTTCTCCGATAGTCTCTCATTTCTAGCCTCTAGCGATATGTGTTATTTTTATTCGGTTTGGTTTACGTTTATTTATTTAATAGCAAATTCATTTTTTACAATTGATATGTTTTTTAGGTTAAATTAATTTAGTTTCACAAGTAGAGTAATAGTGTCAGGACATAAATAAAAATGAAAAAATGATAAAACAGATTAATATTAAAAATAAGCCGAGATGGCCCAGTGGTAAGAACGCGTGAATCTTAACCGATGATCGTGGGTTCAAACCCGGGCAAGCACCACTGAATTTTCATGTGCTTAATTTGTGATTATAATTCATCTCGTGCTTTACGGTGAAGGAAAACATCGTGAGGAAACCTGCATGTGTCTAATTTCACTGAAATTCCGCCACATGTGAATTCTACCAACCCGCATTGGAGCAGCGTGGTGGAATAAGCTCCAAACCTTCTCCTCAAAAAGAGGAGAGGAGGCCTTTAGCCCAGCAGTGGGACATTCACAGGCTGTTACGGTATTAAAAATATTACGCATTTTTATATTATATTTACAAATTGCTGTTAATACCTAAATATTCTATATTTTGTGTACTTTTCTATAACACCATGTGAGATTTTATTATAAACACATTGCTTTATACCATAAACAACATCGTAACATAAATATCGATCAAATAGAAAAATTAGTAAAGACATTGTACGAAAATTACAAAAAAAAAGCATATTTTAAAAATATCTCCTTGTCGCGTTCATTAAATAATATATTTATTAATTTATTGTCACACAATAAAAATCTAAAATATTACCTTAACGACTTATCTAAGGACCTAAATATACTCAATTGTTATTAATGTCCCATTGCTGGTCACGCCGTTAGATAGTAGCTCATTCCACTACGTTTCCAACAACGTTTTTCTTCAATTTCAAATATGCCGTGAAATATAAAATAAGGGAAATAAATAAATATAAAATAAGGGAATAAAGCACGTGATAACACAATGAAGCTTGACTGGATTACAACCCGCAACCATCGGACAAGCTCTACTTATTCTCTTTAGTAAGTACCTCAGCTCTTTGGGTATTTAAAAATCCTATTTCGTTAGAAGTCAATAATATCGTAAAAACATATTATTATATATTCGTTAATTCAGCTTAAAACAAAAAAATAAAAACATTTATCCAAAACAATGAAATGTTTTTACATAAAAACCAAACGGTTTTCATATATTATTTAATAAGATGTAAATAAAACGAATATTCTATTTCAAACATTTTTATAATGACGTAAAAATAATTTTGTAACCGGATATTTTATACATCTTCCGAGAAGATCGGAGGCGATTCGTTAACGTTTTACATTCCTTGTGAACTGTACACCCTAATGAGTGTTCTGAAACGAGCAGGGCCCTTGTGGAGATGTTTCGGATGCTTCAGGCGATGGCTATCTCATTTGTACATTATATAAACTGTAACAAAACATATGACAAGCAAAAACTCTTTTAATATTTATTCGTGCCTACATCCACGACCGTCGTAGGAATATGAATAAAAACATAGATATTCGTTAATAAATTATATATATTCTGCTTATTATTATAATATTATATAGCAACTAAGTACATAGTACACGGTTAGTAGAGAGAGCCGTACCATGTGCCGTCACAATATCAAAATACATTAATTAAATACTATTATTTCAAAATAAAAAAATATATTATTTATGTGTGACAAGGAGAATTAGCATCTTCAATTCCCAGAGATAAGTAATAATCTAGAATGACATCAATATCAAAAATTTCGATATTTATTAGTAAGTCAATTTAACTATCTACATCTAAAAAAAATAAAAAAAAAATAGTTTATAGTTCCAATCAATACTACCGACCAGTTACAATCATCGCCGCGTTCAAACAAAAAAATCTTCAACTATAATATATATATATGAATGAAAGAATGTTGCCAATTTATTTGTCGCTAAATATTCATCTTTATGAAAATAAATAACATTCCTAATGAAATGATTCCAAATTAAATGAGTAGCGGTGACATTTATTTACGAAAAACCGATTAACGTATTAATAATAGTTTCATATACATTTTAAGGAACGCATGACATAAAAGACTTAAGCATATAATTACATATTAGCACAGGAGCACTAAAGTAACACTTTAATTTCACTTATACGAAACGGATTAGCCAGATTAAAAAAGCTCTGAATAAAACTCAATCTTACTAATATTATAAGTGCAAAGGTGAGTTTGTTTACTCGTTTGTTTGTTACGCTTTCACATCTAAACTACTCAACCGATCATCATTGTATTGCATACTTTTCAGAGGTACAGAAAAGGACAGAGGGTGTCTGGCATCTCTCTCACACGCGGGTGAAACGCATTAACTAGTAACTATAGTTATTAGTTTAAAATAAAATATCTCTGTAAATCAAAATTACACAAAAGAATATTGACTTAATTCACTTCCAAATTAATAATTTCGAGTGTCACAAAATGTTATTTGAACAACGGATCGAAAATTATAACAATAAACAATATATTTAAGACAGCTTTATAACTAAATTACAATCCTTCAACGCTTTATAAAGTCTCGAACGACCAATTAGTAACTGAGATACCGTACTCGGGTTCCGTAGAACAAAAGGAGTACAAATAAGGGAAAAACATCTATAAGTAACTACGGCTTACAGTTCCGATGCTCTGTAATTGCTCAGCCTCGAGCGGTTTTAGCAAAGAACAATTCATGTAACGGACAGACATACTGCTCATTATATTAATAATATTTAATAATATAACTAAATTATCTTATAGAACCATCTGTATGCTCACTGGAACATTTTTTATGATTTTTATAATATGATATTCATTTATTTTATTATTTATTTAAACTTATTTCATTGGTTATATAAGTGTTAAATCTATATTTATAATGACATATCAATTTATCTATGTGAATAAAAATATATTAGGAAATTAACGCTGCTGCATATGTGGCTAAATTGCGTCCAACACATTTAACGATTGATTGGATATCCGTATATTCCGTATGACTACCCCGTAAAGGTAGATAGTGCGTTTCCAAGTTTCATTTGACTAATCTTAATCTTTTCCTCGTATTGTATAGCTATTTTTCTAATAATATTCCCAGCATACTACAGCCTCAGGCTGGGAATGTTTCTCGCCGTCTTCGTATCCTTAATTGAATATATTTCGTAATTTACACGACAAACAAACAAACTGAATAACATTAAAAAGTATTAGCTGAAATTAATAATTTTTATCTTTACAGTAATTTGATGGAAATATTTATATTCCTTATTGCAATACATACAATTTTTCTCTAATACTTATGATATTTAAGTAATATATGGTGTTATGTGGTCACCACACCGTCCATAAACATTGGCTTTGTAAGATGTGTTGTTTATATATTTACTGCCTATGGACTTTAGCTTGCCTAGCATACCTATATACAATAGTAGTACAGTTCTCAGTCAGTTTTGTAAATTTAACTATAGTAAAATAGTATAAGTAGTGCTTTGCCAATTAGTTAGTCAATACCTTGCCTTTTATATCTCTCTCTGCCTTTTATATCTTGCCTTATATATCGCTCTCTACTAGCAGCCCGTTCCGACTTCGAACGGGTGAAATAAGAATTCCTGACTATCACAGCGCCACGTTGTAGGTCCATCCAAGGTTTACTTGAGTGGTTTGATTGGACACAAAAAAATATCCATTTAAAAAACAAAACTGACTTCAAATGAATATCGAGGACGCAAAAAAAACATTCTTTATTTTTCTACCCTTAGGATTGGTCTTTTTTCTTCGAACTTATAAGGGACCAAATAGGAAAGTACCCTTCCAAATAAAAAAGTACAACCAAATTGAGAACCTCATTGATGTTGTTAAATTCAAAATTTTTCTTCCAAACAAAATATATTAGCCGGCAATATAAGTTTTTTAATCATTACATATATGTAGAATGACTAATTACATACATTATTGTATTTAATTATTGGCTCAAAGAAATAATTAAAATATTTTAATTTAAAAAATTTTTTTTATATTCTTTGATAAGTGAAAAGTCCGAAAGGCTTTACTGAAGTCGCCTTTAACAATCAATCAAAGTAAACCTCAATGAAACAGGCTTCTTTTAAGTCCATTGAAAGAACTATTTCAATAATTACACCGAAATAATTGGGATATTTTTGTTTGTTTGTGATAGATTTGTTTTATTTTTGTTTAGTTCGAATCGTACGAATATTAATAGTAGACAGTTTTTCGATTTCACACAATTTTGGGTTTTAACCGCGATCATACATTTCGTGGTCACGAGATTACTTCTGATTAGTATGACCAGGGATGACCATAGCTAAGTAGCAGCTATGGTCATGTCTCAGGTAGTCTCATATTATTTTCGGGTGAACAAAGATTCTGATGCGTCTTAACGCAAAAAGTCTTAACTTTTTTACGTCACAGCCTTTACGTCATTCAAAATGTAAATCATGTAAAGTCATTTGAAATATTTAGTTTTAAAACATAAGACTGTGGTGTGTTTCTACATGACAAATGACTGTTTATAGGACAGCTATTGTAAGTACTAACTACCTCGTTGGTCTAGTGGCTAGATGTAAGGCCGCAGACCCGGCTGTCCTGGGTTCAAATCCCGGGTCTGGCCAATAAAAAGTTATTGGGTTTTTCATACTTAATAGTATTTTCGACAGTTCGGAGTATGTAAGGCGGAAGTGTGTACATTCCTGTGCCTCGGAAAGCACGTAAAGCCGTTGGTCATGCGCCTAAACTCTTTCCGGTCTTGTCGGATTGCCGCCCCATCGGATTATGAGAGTTAGGGAATAGAGAGTGCACTTCTGTTTGCGCACACACTTGTCCACTATAATATGACCTGCGCAGTTGGCTAATCTCTCTTGTGATTGGCCGCCGTGGCCGAAATCGGTCTGGAGGACCTTATTGTGAGTACCACATAATCAATCTTTCGTTATACATCAATATTTTTTACTTCTATATTCCAGCTTAACAACTAAACTAGACAGTGTCATTACGGGCATGAAGGACATGACTCTTTACGACCTTACTTATAAACGTTGCTTAGCGGCTGTTAAGTTAACACTGATTTCGTTCTTTCTGTCATTATTGATATGCCATTAGATAGAAGAAGACACAGAATTGTATAACTGATTACATTTTTTAATTAATGATTAATTATATATTTAAGAATGTTGTCAATAATTGTACAGTATATTTAAAACTGATATAAAACTGCGCTGAATTGAACGACTCATATTAAAATACAGTTCAGGCCCTTAACTGGAAACATTTCTCAAGTCCTCCTTCTTCGGTATTCATGCAGTGTTTCATAAAAGTCCGTCATAGATATTTTGTAATACGTGAACTGGAAGACAAAATATTAGCTATGTATATATAATTTAAAAAGAACTGAATAGTACAAAGATTTCTAATCAAATGTTACATATACGTACATATATAACATATATTTATATTAATCGAAATACATACATAAACATATATCAATTTTCGGTACAAAATTGTAAAAAATTAAAAAGTATAAATTATGTTAAACCAAGGTGTCCTTTTTATTGAGAAGAAGGTTTGGGGAAAATTTCACCATGTTGATGTGCCACATGTAACAGTATCCTGGGACATTTTTCACACACAGCCATCTGATCCCAAATTAAGCTTATACAAAGCTTGTGCTATGGAAACCAGACAACTGACATACTACATATACTACTTTTCTTTTGTAAATACATACTTATATAGATAATTACACCCAAACTCAGGACAAACAGACTTGTTCATGCACACAAATGTCTGTCCTGGGTGGGAATCGAACCCACAACCTTCGGCGTGAAAGGCAAGTATCTACCAACTACGCCAACCAGCTCGTCGATGTAAGAAATATTAACCATTTCTTATATCATCAATGTGCCACCAATCTTTTATAACAAAGATGTTATCTCACTGGAGCTTGTAATTAAACTGGCTCACTCACCCTTCAAACTGGAGCACTAAAATACTAATTATTGCTGTTTGATAGCAGAATATCTGAAGAGTGGGTGGCACCTACCCAGACGGGCTTGCACAAAACCTTACTAGGTGGTAAACGGTTAAATGTCGAACATAATTTCTATAAATTGTGATCGTTAAACTTTAAACTACTAAAAGTTGATGTGAATTTCTCGGTTAGTTATTTCCTATCGCTTGTAAACTCGGTTTGAACTTTCTTAATTCATTTACTCGATATATTACTTGAAAATTAACTTGAGTATAAGTATTAACTAGAGTTTAACTTCATTTATAAATCAAGCTTTTTTTTAAACTTGACCGTGGCCGGTACGGAAATTAATCTAGTGTATAAAATGCATGCATTATCATGATATGGATGAATTTATTTTTATCGCCCATTCGCATTGAACTATCAACAAATATATATATATTGAACTAACAACAAAACTATCTCTTCAGGAGGAGGCTGTTGTTTTACATTGAATGAAGTTAGTAACTTAAGTTACGTCATGCACGCAAAAGACACTAAGTTATCTTACTATAAATATATAAATTTTGAGCCGGTTGGCGTGGTTGGTAGAACACTTGCCTTTCACGCCGAAGGTTGTGGGTTCGATTCCCACCCAGGACAGACATTTGTGTGCATGAACATGTATGTTTGTCCTGAGTCTGGGTGTAATTATCTATACAAGTATGTATTTACAAAAGTAAAAGTAATATATGTAGTATATCAGTTGCCTGGTTTCCATAGCACAAGCTTTGTACAAGCTTAATTTGGGATCAGATGGCCGTGTGTGAAAAATTTCCCAGGATATTATTATTATTATTATAATATATCTGCATTTATAATATATAGTTTGCATATTAACATGAATAAAAATATTTATTTCTTTAGCTTTAAGATAATCAAATAAGATTATATACAATTTTCCGTCACTATAGCAAAAACCTATTCCAGACAAATAAGAACATTAATCACTGATAATATTGATACAAAGCGAATACTCAATAGTATTCGGAATATTCAATAGTAGTACGAAGTAATCCTTCTATTGATATTTGTAGGTATCAGAGGAAACTTAGCTATATATAGAGATATTCATTAATTAGCGCACGTAGCGTTACGGCACAGATATCCCTCTATAATAAGGCTTCGGCAGTGGAATGTACACTGTTTTGACATTCATACAAATACCAACTAATTTTATCAGAGATATTATATGACTTGAAATCTAAACGTATTTTTTTAATAAGCCTGTCCAATGGTTAGAACGCGTGAATCTTAATGATCGTGGGTTTAAACCCTGACAAGCACCCCTGTGCTTATAATTCATCCATTTTACTTGGTGGTTGGTTCACACTATATAATTTATAGAGCATATATCATAATAAAGTTTCATAAAAGTACTTATTTTATAAAAATAGTTTGCTAAAAATATTTAAAGACCGATGAAAACAGTACTATTACGTAAAATAAAGCCGAATTCTTCATCAATTTCTCTCATTACTAGCAATTACATGCTCGTTAGGGCGTACCTTCATGAGAAAAATGTACGCCCGTTATATCGTTAGCTGTAAAAACATAAGCTGAAGTAAATTGATAAAAATGATGACATTAGTCAACATTTTTTTATACACATTTTATTGTTTTATTTTAAAATAAAATAAAAATTAATTAAAAATCATTAAGATTTTATTATAGTAAGCGATGCGATCACTTTTTAGTAATATTTTAACTCGACAAATGTTACTTACACAATAAATTGACAATATTTATCATTTCTCAGAAAAAAAAAATATTGTGATTTCTTCAAATGTTTTATTATACTTCAGTTATAAAAATGAAAACTATATGCTTAATTTCTAAACTTTCATAAGCAATTGCAACTCTTTATTCCTTTAAGTACCACACTTAAGTCAATTACTATCGAGCTAGGAAAACAATCTCAGCTGATCAATCCCCGCCATCTTTAATATTCAATATTGCCAGCTTATAAATAAATTCAAACAATATTATGGTGCACATATTTTAAAATATCTGTCATTTAATGTCGGAAAAGAGTAACAACTGAGTATCGATCTTTTTAATAGAATTTACACTACGTAAATTTATATGTAATCTATTTTTGTAAAATGACGTATATATTTTTTTATTTAGTTGAACAGGGAAGTAAGCATATTCACATAACTGTTCATTATAACACTGATGACGTTCCGCGTTAAACAATGGGAATAAACTAACAATAAACCACTATGAGATATTTGTGACCTAGTACACAGTGAGCCGGCGTATGAAATGTTAGAGACGTTTTTTTATTTACGCTAAAACACAGGCATTTTATGAAACCTAGATAACGTCACATACAGTTATTCACGTGTCGGCGCCATACATTTGCGTTGAGGGCAAATGTTATCTTTGAGTTTTAAATAAAAGGGGCGCTGTAAAACTCAGAAATGTGACTTGATTTTAAAAAGTTATTTTTACTGTTGAATAAAAAATAATACATATTTTATGCCTTTTCATAATCATCTGTTGTTCTGAATATTTATAGTAAGCCGAAGTGTATAAAGTTACGTAGATTCCATTAAATATATATATCTGCATTTTTATATAATGGGTCACCTGATGATAGGTGGTCACCACCACCCATAATCATTGGCGCCGTAACAAATATTAACCACTCCTCACATCGCCAATGCACCACTAATCTTGGGAACTAAAATGATGGCTCACTCACCAACCGGAACACAACAATACTACGTAAGTATGTATTGCTGTTTGATGGTATATTAGCTGATGAGCGGGTGGTATTTACCCAGACGAGCTTGCACAAAGCCCTACCACAAAGAAGTTTATGTCTATACACATTCTACGAAGAGAACTAAAAGTCTAATTTTTTTTTTTTTTAAACTGGAATTTTGTTAATTTTTTTAAACATTTTTAATTATTATAGTAGGTATTTAGTGGATCTGTACAAGATATCAACTAAGTATTTATTTAACCCATAATGTATGTTACACTCTAAGCTTTCTTATTCGTATAGAACATCACAATTAATATCAGTCCCATTTTGAAATCAATTGATTTTTAAAATTGATAAATACTACAACCCAGCACCCATGAATCCATTGCGCGAGAACTCCTTGTTGAATGATTTTTTAGCTAAATTGCTTAATTCGTATTTAACAAATTAATATCTTAATTTTACTAAATAGTATACCTTTCAGCCCTTATCACAACCTATGTCGTTGTTTTTAATTACACAAATTCGTTCCACATATATATCACGTTTCAAATGTTCAAAAAATATTCAATAATATATTATCTCCGTCAATTTATAAAAAAAACACAGAAAACAAGTATGAAAATATTGTTTACTTATTTTTAAATACACGCTTGTCGCGTTAGTGTTAAGTGGAACTGCAAAGAACAGCTACTTATATAAAAATATTATATTCTAAAACCTCCGCTGTTTCTTTTGTCATATATTTTATATAAATTGATTTAGTAGTTTTTTCAGTTAAACATTACAAAAAAAAACCATTTCTTCCTTTATTAGTACTATACAGTAACAGCCTGTTAATGTCCCACTGGTGGGCTAAGACCTTTTCTCCCTTTTGAGGAGAAGTTTTGGAGCTTATTCCACAACGCTGCTCCAATGCGGATTGGTAGAATACATATGTGGCAAAATTTCAATGAAATCAGACACATGCAGGTTTCCTCACGATGTTTTCCTTCACCGTCAAGCACGAGATGAATTATAATCACAAATTAAACACATGAAAATTCAGCGGTGCTTGCCCCGGTTTGAACCCACGATTCGGTTAAGATTGACGCGTTCTAACCACTAGGCCATCTCGGCTTACTATTAGTACTATATATATAATATTGTAGAAGATTTGAAATATTAGTCTTAAATATTAGCTTCAAATACCAATTACTAAACTACATATAAATGACAGAATAATAATCAATAATCAAATTGCATTTGCTTATGTAACGTCGCAGACAAGATCCGCATGCATAAACAAGACATTGGATCCATTTATATAACGAAATTATATCTTAGTAAGTCCGAAACAGTTAACCGGAACCTTGCCCTCTTAGCAAAATGAGTTTAAGTTACTTCATGTTGTTCTTGTCAACTCTACTATCCATTAGCTCTGTCTATGAACATGGCAACTAAAATACCGTTTAAAAGGTTGTCTGTTTTTTTAGAACGTATTCTTAATTTGAAAAGGAATTTGACTTTAGTTTATTTAAATATATTTATATTAACCTTTTTTTTATATTAAAGGTAGGCGGACGAGCATATGGACCTGATTGTAAGTGGTCACCAACGGCCACAGACATTGGCATTGTAAGAAATAAGTGCGCCATCAACCTTAGGAAATAAGATGTTATGTCCCTTGTGCCTGTAATTAAACTGGCTCACTCATCCTTCAAACCGGAACACAACAATACCAAGTACTACTGTTTACAGTAGAATATCTGATTAGTGGGTGGTACCAACCCAGACGAGCTTGCACAAAGCCCTACCACCAGTACAGTAAATTGGCAGAACGTACATATACAAGTAGGAATGAAAGAAGCAGTAACTATTATAATATACAATAAGACATGAAATTATAAAAACAATGTCCTCCAGACCGATTTCGGCCACGGCGGCCACTCCAAGAGAGATTAGCCAACTACGCAGGAGATATTATAGTGCGCAAACACAGATGCTAACTCTCTATTCCTTAACTCTCATAATCCGATGGGACGGCAATCCGACACGACCAGAAAGAGTTCAGGCGCAGGACCAACGGCTTTACGTGCTTTCCGAGGCACGGGAGTGTACACACTTCCAACTTCCAGACTCCGGGCTGCTACTGAGAATTTTTCTGACAGAAGAACCCAATAACTTTTTATTGGCCCGACCTAGGAATTGAACTCAGGACCTCCGGGTCTGCGGCCTTATATCAAGCCACTAGACCAACGAGGCAGTCATACTATAAAAATAACTATATATATATAAAGACAATATAACAAAAGAAAACTTAATAATGTTTGTCCATATTAGAACACTTGATCTGTTTCGGCAAAATCTATATGTTCTATCCACTGAGCCATTTCAGCACTCAAATAATCAAAAACCATAACGATTGCATATTTATTTATCCAACGAACACATTCATAATTAATATATTAATTGTAAATATTTTATATTCTAACATAACATTATTATACATACAAATACATAAGCCATATCCTCAAGCTATCAACCTTTCAATCGGTCTTAGTCGACTGACCATGTTTAATCAGTGGCTTAATTTAAGAGCCACTTTCAAACCGCTGGTTCAATTTTCTCCCAACACTGTTATATTTCATTCGCTAACAAGCTAAAGAGATTAGATTGGATAAAAATTGCTTTTCATGTACGCTATTAATCTAAATGTTTTATATTTTAAAGTCTTGTTTTAATTAAGTGTTTTTTTTAGAAATTAAATCTATTGTAGCTATAATAACAAAGTAATTACTTTTTTGTTCTGTTAAGAAATTGTAACTTTGTAAACTAATGAAAACATTATTATAAAACTTTTTCGTTCGATTAATCGATTCGAATCATTCACAATACAATTGGACTGTCTCGTTGGTCTAGTGGCTAGATATACCCTGAGGAGAGCTCCGGCTCGCATGCTATGACCTCACTCTTCCCATTTTGCCATGATTTTTGAGACATACTGTGCAGACCAGTGCATTATTTTTCCATTTTTTTTTATTTCTTAATAAAAAAAAATTCTTTAAACGACGTCCCGGATAGAAGTTAGTCTCTATTACTAGTAGGATAGTATCGTAGAGTATTAACATTGAAAGATAACAGTTAATAAACCGCGCCATTACTGGTATCAAAATATCATATGTATCAATCCTGGCTACTTAATATTTTTGTGCTAAATTTAATATCCGTACGTACGTCCGTTTTTGTGTGATTGAGTAACAAACATAAACATAAGACGGATGAAAGAGCCGTCATTTTTCTCGGATACCCTGAACAATAGGTGGTAGGGCTTTGTGCAAGCCTGTCTGGGTAGGTACCACCCACTCATTAGATATTTAACCGCTAAGCCGCAATATTCAGCATACTTGCGTTTCGGTTTGAATGGTGAGTGAGCCAATGTAACTACAGACACAAGGGACATAACGCTTTCATTCCCAAGGTTGGTGGCGCATTGGCAATGTAAGGAATGATTAATATTTTTTTTATGGACGGCGGTGACCACTTAAGGTGCTACGCCAGGTGCTAAGGCAGGTGCTACATTTTCCAGTCCACCTACCCATGCCATATAATTAAAAAATAATCAATATACAAGCAATCTTGATAAATTTAATACGTAGTAACTCCATGTAATCAGATTACATACGTTACATGTCCAGTCGGGCGTCCGGAAATGAAACCGCTATCTATTACCTACAAACTGCATGTATTGAACAGTTTAATGCCATTATTGGTTGGTGTAGGATATTAGATATTCTGTTTGAAAGCATTAACTTATTATATACATTAGAATGAATACCTTTTGCCTTTGTTCGTAATTTCGTATCATATTTAAGAAAATAACTTATATAGTCACTTTCAAAATATTTAATTTATTAAAATTTGAATAACGAATATATTTATAGTATTTATTATAAAAGTAATAAAACTCATATTCTAACGCACATCTGTGTAACTATGAAAATTGGTGCCAGACCGTACCAGTTACGATTATTATACATACTAATGTATGTTTCTTATTTTTTTAATTTTATAGTAACGATGACAATTGTCAAAATATAAAGGACAAGTTGCATTGGGCTATGTTTTTTAACTGGTAGAAAATTATTCTTTCTTAAACAATGTTGAAATATATTATAATGTTTAAACTTAAAACATGCATTTCAGTTATCCACTTTACTTTTATAATAAATATAAATGACAAATATGTTTATGTCTTAAGATATATTAAAATATAAATATTACATATTAATTGTTGTTATTGAAATAATATTTCAAATGCTGGCACGGCTTGGTACAAGCTTTTATTAAAAGAAACCTTGGCTTAAAGTAACCTATAGATAGCAAATAATAGTATAAGCAAATCTTAGATTAACATATTCCATGCGATTTGCTACTCTGCTATGTTATGTACTATAAACAGTTCTTGATTAATGTAATTTTATATATAACACAACACTAAGTCGAGATGGCCCAGTGGTAAGAACGCGTGAATCTTAACCGATGATCTAGTTCAAACCCGGGCAAGCACCTCTGAATTTTCATGTGCTTAATTTCTGTTTATAATTCATCTCGTGCTTTTCGGTGAAGGAAAACATCGTGAGGAAACCTGCATGTGTCTAATTTCATCGAAATTCTGCCACATGTGTATTCCACCAACCCGCATTGGAGCAGCGTGGTGGAATAAGCTCCAAACCTTCTCCTCAAATAGGGAGAGGAGGCCTTAGCCCAGCAGTGGGACATTTACAGGCTGTTACTTTTTTTACAACACTATTTCACATTACTTATATCTACTTAAATTTTACTCCCAATAATAAATTGATGAGTTGAGATGGTCTAGTGGGAACCGAAGATCGTGGGTTTAAGCAAGCACCACTGAATTTTCATGTGCTTAATTTGTGTTTATAATTCATCTCGTGCTTGACGGTGAAGTAAAACATCGTGAGGGAACCTGCATGTGTCTGATTTCATTGAAATTCTGCAACATGTGTATTCTACCAACCCGCATTGGAGCAACGTGGTGGAATAAGCTCCAAAACTTCTCCTCAAAAGGGAGAAAAGGTCTTAGCCCACCAGTGGGGCATAACAGGCTGTTACTGTACTGTACTGTAATAAATTAAAAAAGCATTTTTTTCGCAAATCCATTGTGTGTAGTAGTATATTATAGATAATTACGACTCGACCAATTATATCGAGTCAATTAAATGTCAAAGTTGTTAATTTTGCTTACTCCTCTTGAAGCTGGTGAAGTCTGATGCCATGCTTCTTCTTATTAATGAAATAATTAAAGACTTCGGTTTGGTAGTAGTGTCTATCGTAGTTGAAAAGGGCTATGTGTATTTACTTGAATTAAAATGCTTTATTATAACCCATTTTTAAAATTAAAGTAGAATATTCACCTTTTTAATAAAAGAGTAAAAATCCTAATCGCATTTCCCTGTAACAAACAATGCGTCTGATCAACTTAATAACCTAGTAAAAGGAATTATTTGAGATAAATCGAAAATGGATATTGTTGTTTCTATTAGTCTATTTTAAAGTCAAAATAGATACATTAACATAAGTTTATATTGATTATAAAACAGAAATTAGTATCACTCTATGAAATAAGTGTAATAAAAAATAGAGTTTCCTTAATAAAATACATACGACACTACGATACATTTTCAAAAATAAAAGGACAACTGAAATAATGAGATAATTCGTAAACGAACTTGAACCCAACAGTTTTTTTTATTTATTACAAGACGATTTTACAATAAAGTCGTAAATGACAGTTTTTCACTAGGTTTTGAAATTTAGTAATCAAATGATAGTGTTCAACATAAAAGCTCTTTATAGGCGATAGATAGCGAATTAATTTCCTGCTGAATGCCGATATGGAATCTATATCATGCTCTCGTTGGGTTTAAATATATCAAAAGCTTTTCTACTAAGCGCAGCTTAGTTAAAAATATTATTTTATTTTTAGATAAAAAAAAATTGACGATGTATTCCTTTTTTTTTTCGAAGACCTTATAGGCATTTCCTTTGCTTCTGTTATAAAAAATTTCTATTATTTTGGGTCATTAAATAAAACTTTATATATTAATTATGCATGTTCATTACTAATTCCATTGGTTAGAAAACGCAAATCTTAACTGAAGATCGCGGATTCCAGTCCGGACAAGCACTATTGAATTTTCATGTGCATAATTTCAACGATGAATAAAAATATCGTAAGATTTATCTGATACATGCAGGTTATGTATCGGATAAATCTTCCACATCCACCAACCCATAGCATTGGGGCGTGTTGGAGTAAGCTCCAAGCCTTAGCAAAAGAGGAGTAGGTATTTTTTTAAATAAAAATACTTAAATGAATGTTATTCGTTTAGTTCGATCAATATTCATCATATTATTCATAGAAATAATTTATCAATTCGATAAAAAAATTGCTTAGTAAGAAGGCCGATTTCATTTCCGGCGTACGCGGCATTATCGACGCAGATAAATATTTTGCGGCACTCAATAAATAACCCAAAATGGATTCTCATTCCGTCGTGGCTTATGGTGAGACGACACAGATATATTTCCACTGGACGTATATCATTCTTTAATATTTTTCTGGTACCATTAGAAATATTTTTCTCAAAACTTCTGGGTACTCGAGATATTTCAAAATTTGCAAAGAAATATTTTTTAATAAATAAATGACAATGACAATTTGTACTTTTGCAAAATAATTAATAACTAGTCCAAGTTATTTGTAAAAAGGAAAAGTAACGTATCAGCCTGTTAATGTTTCTGCAGAAAGTTGGGAGTGAGTTAACTCCTGTGCCTCGGAAAGCTCGTAAAGTCGTTGGTCCTGAACTTACTCAGGTAGTGTCGGATTCACGTCCCAATGGATTATGAGAGTGAGGGAATAGAGAGTGCATCTGTATTTGTGCACTAAAATATATTCTACGCTAATCTCTCTTGAGTTTGGCCGCCGTAGCCGAAATCGGTCGGTAGGAAAACGTCATCGTCATCATATTATTACAGTATGGATAAAGAGATCGCTGGTCTTGATAATTGTATAATAATGTTTAAGTATAATATATAAGTATTATTACTCTAAAAAACTATGGGTTCATACAATAATTGTTTTCTTTCCGCAGTCAGCAGTTACTCGCAGTTCGTTTAGTCCTCCAATCAAGTTCATCCATACATTAACGCAATAACTCTGCTAAAAAAAACGAATCCGTAAATATACACATTTTACTGGGAGTAGAACTTTGTGCAAGCTCGTCTGGGTAGGTACCACCCACTTATCAGATATTCTACAGCAAATGGCTAACATTTCTTACAATGCCAATGTCTATGGGCGTTGGTGACCACTTACCATCAGGTCCATATGCTCGTCCGCCTTCCTATTCTATAAAACAAAAAAATATGAAGTCTCTACCGTAGTATTTGTAAATAAATATCTATTGAATAATTCGACCATTCCATTATTATTATATCCGTGTCCTTAGATATAAAACGATTTCACTCCCCGCGCCCGGTCAGCTATTGTTATTTAAATATGTATTGAAAAGTTGAAAATCTTCGCCGTCGGAATATCTGTCATAGATATTTATGAGAATTTAAAAATATATTATTAAATGAATCGAACTTTTCATGTATTAAATATGATCCAATTATTTATTTCAATATTTTTATATCTTGCTAGTATTCATTTAATATACATTATATGTTTGTGTGTTTGTTTTGTAGTTACGCTTAAATAGTTGGACAGAATCCAATAGGGTATTATGTATAATTATTCTGAATATGTCTACTTATCAAAACATAAGTGTGAAATGAGAGCCAAGCTCAATAATATATATGCCTTGTTTGTTGACTTCAACGACAAAAGAAGTGAGATCTAAATTGTTGCCAGGTTCAATGGTCAGTCCTGAAATTTATTTATAACAACATAAAATATTTCATAACAAATTAAAATATCATTTCTTCTTATAACTTAGACCTAAGGTCTGACTTGGCTAGTGCTCATATACGAATTATTAGTAAGTACTTACTAAAACAGTCATGGAAGAGCCCTATGTTCGATGGCTAATTTCTACTAGCAAACCAATTTTTCAGATGAATAAAATAAGTACTTACAACTTTAGCATATACAGCATAAAATTATAATTCGCATGTGTTTTGAATAAAATAAAATAATTATTTCACCTCTACGAAGACGGTACAGACAGCCAGTGTGACTTTGTAATAAATTAATAAAACTGATTTGTTCTGTCAATTTTATATGTATATATAATAAATGAAAATGTTTGATTATTTTATTTCACACATACAGAAACGGGTATGTCATTTTTCTATTTCTATTTTCACTGTTACAAAAAAAGAAATTAAATATAAGTAAATAAAGCAAATTAATACATTAACTTGCATAAGAACTATTTACATAGACGAATAAATATATACAAATCCTCAAAAGTATTATTCAAATCATGACCTTGTGAATTGTGATGAATCTTGTACTAGAATACTTCCAACATTTATCTGTTTATTCCACTTCTCCAAATGAATATAGGAATGAACATAAAACTACATCATTATAGAAATATGTTTTAAAATAATTGTATTACATGATATTTTTATTATGATGTGAGAATAGTTCGAGAACTATTTTAGGAGATGAGTCTTTAAAAAGATACAATCCAATCTATAACCCGCTCGTTAATCAACGAAACGCCGGAACGAATCTCTAAATCATTTATAAAGACGTCGCCGTGGACTCGCGAGAACGAATTTTTCTTGTCTTAAGTAAATAAAAATCCAATCAGACGCAAATCCAATTTTCATTCCCGCCCGTCGGATTCACTCGGGACTCAAGGCTCATTTTTTGTCTTTTTTTTACATTTTCACACTATCTCGCTACTCGTTCCTTGGGACAATTTCTGCTTGTCTTCATTTAAAATTATCATGTTTGATTAATTTTTGAAATATTCAATTGATTGTTTAAGAGATTCGATTCGAATTAAATTTCAATATTAAAACATTACACTTACTTATTGATAGACAAAGGAAAAACCACAAATGCTTCGGAAGAGAAAACAGGCAAACGAAACTCAATACGTATTTATCTATTTCATTTGTCTTTATTTTAAAAATGTAATGCAATTGTACATTGCATTGAATAATAAACAACGACATTTTTATGTATCATTTAATTATTACTGTTTTACATTGCAACAAAACAGTTACTATATGTTGAAGAAAACACAGCAATGATTCAAGGTGCTCGCTGATAATGAAGATTGCAATGACGCTTGACAGCTAAATCAGCAGTACATACGACCCCATCTGGTGCCAGAAAGAGAAATGTATTCTAGATTATGCCATTAAGTTAATATTCATGTATATTCATAAAATCATAAGGGTTGCTTAAATATATATTAACAGTATATATATTATATAAAATTGAATAAGATTTGATATATAAACCAATTACAGATATACAAAACTTTCGCTAAGCATATATTCCCAATATCACAACATAAAATAAACAAATAAGCAGCTTAATTAAACTAAGCATTTGCGTATTTTTTGCATTTATATAATTTAAATTTATCTTTTAATATGCCTGAGTCAATTCGATTCTATGTCAAAAGCAAATTCAACATTTGATTGATTTTGATTCATTAATTGCAATGCCTCTTCAAATTTTTCGTAAGCTTTACGTAAATCATCATTACCTTTTGTAAATAAAAACCAAAATATAATTTTTTCAAGTAGGTTCTTGCGAGCACTTTCGAATCTTTATTACATAATTAAATTTAATTTAAGGTTATTATCGGTTCCGAATGTAAACAGAAGAACCGACAAGAAACTCAGTATTACTTATTTTTACAGTATTTTTCGGTAAAAAAGTAATAACATCCACTTTCTTCCCATCCATATATTTTTTTATTTAGTAATACGCCTTATTTACTATACACCGTCTTACCTGCCATAACATACGGTGCCGAAACGTGGACACTAACTGCGGGACTAGTCCACAAATTCAAAGTCGCTCAGCGTGCTATGGAGCGAGCTATGCTCGGAGTATCTTTGAAGGATAAGATCAGAAATGGGATTATCCGGAAAAGAACCGGAGTCACCGACATAGCTTGCAAAATTAGCAGGCAGTGCGCTGGTTACGTATGTCGTATGACCAATGGCCGTTGGAGCAGACGAGAGTAGAGTGGAGGGAGTCGGCAAACGCAGAATAGTGCACCAGGTGGACCGATGACCTTAAGAAGGTGGCGGGTACTGACTGGATGCGGAGAGCGGAGGACCGGTAGCTTTGGCGCTCCTTGGGAGAGGCCTATGTTCAACAGTGGACTGCGAAAGGCTGTTGATTGACTAAACACCATATAATAACTGTACAAAGTTTCAACTCCATCGGATTAAATGGTATAGGAACTGAAATATATTCAATATGAAAAATATATTTGAATATTACTAGCAAAACCCGGCAGATATTATCCTGCCTGTGTATATACATATGTATATACCAATCGTCCTGACGGTTGATTGATCGATATAAAAGACGAGCCCCAACAAAGTGGATCGAAAGCCTCCATGAAAAAGTACATGTACATATGTGACTTTCATGGAATCTGTGGAACGGTATCGACGTCTGTTAATGTAAAACAGATCATAAAAAATACTAATAAATACTATAATGTCCTTCAGACCGATTTCGGCCACGGCGACCAATCTCAAGAGAGATTAGCCAACTACGCAGGAGATATTATAGTGCACAAGTGTGTGCGCAAACACAGGTGCACTCTCTATTCCCTAACTCTCATAATCCGATGGGATGGCAATCCGACACGACCGGAAAGAGTTCAGGCGCAGGACCAACGGCTTTACGTGCTTTCCGAGGCACGGGAGTGTACACACTTCCAACTTCCACACTCCGGGCTGCTACTGAGAATTTTCTGACAGAAAAACCCAATAACTTTTTATTGGCCCGACCTGGGAATTCAACCCAGGACCTCCGGGTCTGCGGCCTTATATCAAGCCACTAGACCAACGAGGCAGTTAATAAATACTATATGTACTGTATATGAATTTATTTAGATTTAGAATGCTTGATCTTACTGTAGTATAAATCTTTAAAAATAGAATGTAACAATATCAATCATCTACTGATTCGACTCCGCCAATGAAAATAAAATAATTTTCAAGAGAAAATGTAATATTTTATCCAATTTTAGTATCTTTTTGTCAAGCTTAATCTTATAAATCGCGCGCCACTCAGCTTTCGCGAGAGCAGATAAAAGTAACAGAAACCAAGTCTTGAGTTTTAAAAGTATACCTATACTCATTTTATATAAAAAGGTGTTCTTTGACGGTATTAAAATAATTAACCTAGACGCACGGATATTTGAATATTATTAAATAAAATTCTGACATATGTATGTCCAACGACTCGCACCTGAAGAGCGAGATAGAATAACTTCCAAATCTTCATCATAGAGAGAGAATGGAACTGCCCATTGGTAGGTCTATAAAAAACTGTTATTTTTTTTGGATAGGAGTTCATTCTATAATAGACAATTAAAATATATCTAAAATTTAAATTTGTATTAATAAATTTCAATATTAAAATTTGATCCAAATAATTACGTTGTCCAAATATTCAACTGATCATATCATATCATATATATCGTCATTGTCAGTCTTTAAACATGATCGTACAGATAGATTTGTAATTTTATATATAGTTTTGGCATATTGTTACTCAAGTGCTGGCCCGCGGGACGTACTTCCCCGACCCGGTAAATTCAATAATTCAAACATTTCAAACTTGCTCCGCCACACTCCAAACTCCACTGGCCTGGGATTGCAGTATATGTACGATTTGCAAGTGTGTAATTATTTCTGGAAAATTTGCAATAATCGTCTATTGAAATAGTTGTAATACTGAGTTTATAGTAGATGATATAGACCTAAGATTATATAATATACAAATATTATTAAATGTTTAAATAATTAATTAATCTTTTAGACGGCGTGTTTTTGCTTTAAATTTGTAATGTGTATTTTGTTCTTTTTATTTTAATTTTGTATTTTATAAAAATGTTTGTACAAATTTTATGTATATAATAAACCACTAATTAATTATTACTTTCAGTTAAAAAAAAATCATTAATAAGAATAAGATAAGACAAAACCATTCGGAGTTCTACGCAGAAACAAATAAGCAATTATCTAAGTGGTACATAAATTCTATTGAAGAGTAGATTGAACATTGTATCTCATTTATTTATGGCACTCAGATTAATTAAGAAATTAAATCATCAAATGTATCGTTACATTAGCAACCGTTCGCCCCCTCACTAGCAGCGATCTCAACTAGACGTTTGAGGAGGAGACCGGTTGGCAAATATGTGGGTGTGGGCACAATACATGGAAAAAATATTTAGTTGATTGAAATGAATTGAAGAAATACCAATATTATATAAATGTGTATGTTCTTCAATTCTATACATTTCTTATTCACTTTGAATTCCAATACTATTTGAAATACATTTGTCTGAGTAACTACAGGCACAAGGGACACAACATCTTAGTTTCCAAGGTCGGTGGTACATCGGTGATGTAAGGAACGGGTAATATTTCTTACAGGGCCTATGTATATTTTCGTTGGTGACCACTTACCATGAGGTAGCCCATACGCCCGGCCGACTAGGTGCTGAAAGGAAGTGTATAATTAATTATTGTTTTACGTAAATTAGAAATATGACGATGATTGTTAAAGATTTTAGAAAAAATCATACCGACTAGGTGGTTTATTAGCGTGCGCCGCGTAAAGCAATACAATTATATTTATAAAGCAATACAGTCATATGTATAAAGCAATTTGACGAGCCGGTTGGCGTGGTTGGTAGAACACTTGCCTTTCACGCCGAAGGTTGTGGGTTCGATTCCCTCCCAGGACAGACATTTGTGTGCATGAACATGTCTGTTTGTCCTGAGTCTGGGTGTAACTATCTATATAAGTATGTATTTACAAAAGAAAAGTAGTATATGTAGTATATCAGTGGTATGGTTTTCATAGCACAAGCTTTGTACAAGCTTAATTTGAGATCAGATGGCCGTGTGTGAAAAATTTCCCAGGATATTATTAATATAGTTATATGTACAAACGTTATATGATGACCTTTATTTTACGCTACCGCGACGAGTAGCTAGTTAAAACTTTGTTTTGTTACATTAACAATAGTAAGTTTTATTATTTACATTAACAATAGTTAGTTTATAAGTTTAGTTGTTTTTTTTTTGTGTTGTTTAAGTGTTACAACTATGATAATATTCCCTTGTCTTTTGCTTTTTAGTTTAGCTCAGAACAGTGTATAATACTGAATAGAAGGGGATTTAGCAGTCTTAAGTCCGCGTAAACCTTCTTAAGAGTTCTTATTAAAGGTAGTTCGATTTCCCGCCATCGTTGTTGTTGAAGCGATAAATGGGCGGGCAATTAGTGTACTAATAATTTGCTTAATATATCCACGACTACTATCAAGGGCTCTTTTAGTAAATTCAGTATTATCATTCATTTGTATGATAATGTTACAAGCTTCATATGTTCTTTAAAGAAACATTTATTAGTTAAAAACCCTCAAATTATCACAGTAGACGTGTCAATATCAACAGATTAGCCGTGTCTGCATCATCCCCGTGTCAAAAGAGCAGAAAATACTTAAACTGAGTTCATAGGAAAAACAAAAGCGGTTTTATATATTCACGACGTATTTTATTGCCATGATTAATATAATTTAACTATTTTATTATAATTATTATTTATTAAACACATATCATATAAATCCGTTCTATAGTGGGATTGAAATATTTTTTTAAATGGTAATTATTAATGTATGTTTTATTTAAACATTACAATAGAAATAAAACGTTTAACCTCTAGTAACAGCTTAAATATTATTTTATGAATAATTCATATAAATGACCAATTGAATAATATTAAAACAAATTTTACAGTTATTATAATTATTAACTACAATTGAAAAGTTTTAAACGATCACCGCTTTAACTTAATCAATGTATCCGAGCCGTTTTTCCAAGTGAAATTGTTGAAAAATTTCCAACGAAGTTTCGAAGGGAAAACTCTATGAATACATTCGGCAAGCGTCGACATGAATATAGAATGAACAAAAATGAATAAAAACGAAGCGGGAAGAGCTGTTAATCATCAGTCTGAAATATATTTTGTCGGTTTTTGGGATTAAAGGCGTTTGTTTTGTAACTCGTTACATACTTAGCGGTATTTCGACCTTTTGTGTATTACGAGAGAAAACTTTATAAAGAATTCCGAATTTAATGATGCGTAATTTCAAACTCCAACCTCCTTATTTATCTGAATATGATATATGAAAATGCTGTTAATATTTATAGGTTTTTTTAAACATACAGGTAACAGGTAAATTAAAAAAAAAATGTAACATAGCTGTTAGATATTTTTATATATCTTTGGTTTCTTATTGTTTTGTGGAAGCCCCTCTGAACATGTACCACTCATTTATCATATACTCTACCGCCAAACAGCAATACTTAGTATTCTTGTACCCGTTTGAAGGATGAGCCAATATAACTACAAGCACAAGGGATATAACATTTTAGTTCCCAAGGTTGGTTGCACACTGGTTATGTAAGAAATGATTAATATTTTCAACAGCGCCAACGGGGATGATCACGTTTGATCTGGTTGCTCATTTTGTTATATATAGAATAATTTATATTTTATTTGTTTTTTTTTAAGTTGTCACTTATTAACATATATTTTTTTATGTTATGTCATTAATAACATAAAAAAAGAACTTGACCTTCGTCCAGCAGTAGGAAAATTGCGAGTTTTGTTATATAAAAGTGGACAATCGAAAGGATAAGAGTATGAAAATCAACGAATACTAACTGACTGATTTTTTCATATTGGATAAAATCCATCTTATACCTGATATATTTTGAAATTTGATAAATATTTTTAATAAAAATATGAATAAATCAATACTAACGATACATCATCTTCCATCATTTCATCTTATGCGCACACCCGAGGAGCCGATCCATCAACCGAACACCACAATACACAGATTTCGCATTAATGCAGATAAAAATAATATTTTACTATCTGCGACGAGGCACGATAAGAATTTCATTACGCCATCAATATTTCATAACTTCCGCTTCAGATTTTTAACAAACTATCTTTGTTTTAATAAATAAAAGAGTATATCGTGAATAATATTAAGTTATTACTAAGCGTTCTAGTACAATACGCGGGATTTAACACTCACTTCATTACTCACCTGTGAAATATTGACAGCTGACTTACGGTGGTATACTAATTTGATGTTTGAAATGTTACGATTATTATGGTCGCATATCACTTTCTGACGTTTTCCGTTTGTCACGACCGATTTCTGCTGGAGATCCGAGTTTGAGTGTTTGATACGGAATAGCCCTAGAGATGTTAATCAAGAGTGCTTAAATTGCTCTTTCTACCCTTTTCTTTCAGTGTTATTAGTTTTGTTTTATCATGAAATCCCCTTGACAGATATTGACCGCGGCTCCGATTCTCGACCTTTTTTTTATAGAATAAGAAGATAGACGAGCATATGGGCCACCTGATGGTAAGTAGTCACCAACGCCCATAGACATTGGTATTGTAAGAAATGTTAACCATCGCTTACATCACCAATGCGCCACCAACCTTGGGAACTAAGATGTTATGTCCCTTGTGCCTGTAATTACACTGGCTCCTTCACCCTTCAAACCGGAACACAACAATACCAAGTACTGTTGTGATAGAATATCTGATAAGTGGGTGGTACCTACCCAGACAAGCTTGCATAAAGCTACACGAGCCAACTGTGCAGAAGACATTATCTATACTGATACATTATAAATACGAAAGTAACTTTGTCTGTCTGTCTCTTGCTCACGGTTAACCCAGTAAACCAATTTGGATGAAATTATGTACAAAGCAAGCTTGAATCCCAAGTAAGAATAAAGAGTATTTTTTTCATACTTTGTCTTTTCACTTGTCCCTTCTCTCCCCTCAAAGGCGACCGAAGCCAGGGGCGAACACTAGCAGTGTTTAAGTAGGCAAATGCAGAGTGCAGAGTGCTATTCTAACACTCTCATAATAAAATGGCGAATCCGATATGAACGCAAATAGTTCAGGTGCATCCAAAGGCTTTACGTGCTATACGAGACACGAGCTTGTTAACATAGCCAACTTCCTGACCTGGGGGCAGTTACTTAAATTTTCTTGACTAATAACTTTGTATTGGTCCAGAATTTAAACCCAAGACCAGGCTTTGCAGCCCTTAGCTTAACCAAAGATGATGAAATATAAAGGTTAATATTATTTACTGATATTCTTTTCATGAGAAATATATTGATAATAATAAGCGAAAAATTATACCTTTTTCGTGTGTACACACCTCATGAATACATTTGGTTAATGCAACGCTGAATGAGCGCGAAATTAATTCAAAGCGCGCAAATTGAATCGGAAAAAATTACTGCTGTATAATTTTTTCTTTCATTAAAAGAATCAATTTTTTTTTTTTGCATTCAACTCAGAACGTTTTGAAGCCGTTCACTGAATGAAAATAAAGAACTATTTAATTGTATATCATTAAAGAAACGGGATTATATTTAAAAGTAAATCTATAACATTAAAATAATCCCTGCGCCTATTGAGTGCTTACTATACTACAGTCAGTATGCTATTATTCCATACTTAGCACATTCTACCTTTCAATGTATATAGTCAAAAAAAATCACTACTAATAATATGCGAAAGTACCTCTGTATGTCTGTTACACTTTCACGACTAAGCAACTGATTCGATTTTGATGAAATTCAGTGTTAAGCAAGTTTAAGCCTCAAGGAAAGACATAAGCTCTTTTTTAAATCTAAAACCTGGCCCATCTCCTTAGACGAGGGTAAAGTCGCAGATGATATATAGTAATGTAATATTTCTTGTGACTTGTTATATCTAATATGCATGCTGTATTTTTTTATAACATAATCAGCGAACGAAACAATGGGTCACTTGAATGGGCAATGATATAAGTACACAATCACCAAGACATTGGCGGTGAAGGAAAATATCGTAAAGCAACCTGCATATGGCAAACGCAATTCTGCTACGTGTATCCATCGACTCGCGATCTGGAGCGATGTGGACTAAAGTCCAAACCTTCTCCTTAAATAATGAGAAAAAACTTTAGCCCAGCAGTGGGATACTTACCAGCTGTTATTGTTACTGTAATATTAGCCTTTATGGGCTGAAGGAATAAACTTGTACTGATTTATCTTCATTCAAATTTGTAGTCGTAATGTTAGCAGCACTTTTTATTCACGATTAAATCCTTAAAAAAAAATAGTAAATACGTCTTGTGTATAACTGTATATAGTGTCATATTTGTAGTAATTTGTGTCTATGACTTACTTTCTCCACTTCGTTGAAGGTCAGGATATTTTCTATTCGAAGATTGTGTTAGTTTTTACTTCAAACGATAAGTAAGTGTATGAGTAATCAATATACTTACTCGATCGAATAAAGGAATTTAATTTTTAATTGGTTTTAACTGATATAAAAGTCAACTGGCAAAATCTTATAAACAAAATATCACGCTTTCTTAAACGAGATAATATATGAATAAATACCGCTAAAAATATATTTTTTGTGCTCGTTTCGGTGGTAGATTGCAATTTTACGCGGGTTGAGCGCGAATATTAAAAATTAAACTTAATAAGCGCCGCGCTTTGTGCTTACGAAGGAAAATAAATTATTTTGAATTTGTCGTGTTTTACAAACTAGAACATTTGGTAATGTGAACATTTAGTTGATTGCGTGAGTTTTTAAAAAATATAAAATATATCGAGTCAAATTTTTATGAAAACTATATGATATATAATAAATAAATCATTTCTCTCATAAAAATAAATAAATTGACGGCTCTTAAATGACCCAGCATCTTGCTACAGCGCGAGTAGTATATGCGGCACATTTTCATCCGACATATTTCTGATGGCAAGGTTTCTAACGACGTTTTCTTTTATCTCGGAGCTCGAATTGAACTATAAATACGTGAACAAATTATCAGATGAAACTCAGAAATGCTTTCCGAGATTTGAATCAATGTGTTATAACCGCTGGACACTATGTATCCATGTATTATGCATTTTTAAAACTTCATATTTTTTTTAAATACGGAATCGATGTTGTTACTACCCAGCACAATAAATAAATAAAAGTATTTAAAATATCAGTATTATTTTAAATAATATAACTCAATAATGACTCATATAAGATACTTAATATATTGAATAGTAAACTAATTTCAGCGCCTTCAAATATCAAAGTCAAAGACATTAGAAACTAAATAAAATATAAAGAAAATTAATTGCATACTTCTTTAAAATAGAGTCGAGTTCTCAAGTCGAGTGGCTATATATTTTCATTTTCAAGTGTCCACGCCGCGTGCGGCTGACTGGAGTTATTGCTCTTGAGACGAGTAGCCGATGTCAGGTTTATTGCGGAAAAATCCGGTTTCTGTGACCATGGGTGATAATATAGAATTATTTGGACCTCTCCACACTGAACACAGTGGAAAAATAAAAGTTGTTAAAGCAATTGAATCGTGCTGACTCAAACATGGCCATGCGTCACTAAATTTTTATCTGCTTAATTTGTAAATTTCATCTCTTGATCGGCGGTGAAGGAAAATTTCGCGAGAAAGCCGATATCTCGGGTGAAAGTATATAATAACCACCAAGCTCAGCCTAGCTGTGGAACCTTTACAGTCGCTTAATTTATTTTTTTATTTTTTCATAGGCAATAATTTTTAATACTTCCTATAATTTTTAACTAACTTAAAAATATCAATATATTTAAAATACCTTTTAACAAGCTACTTTTTTTACTAATCAAAACAAAAGATTAAATATACATATATATTTTATTTACTCCTGTAAAAATAATAAAATTTTACATATAGAATAGATTGCTATTTATATTAAATCAGGAGCATATGAGTTTTCATACTGTACTATAATAAATTTTAATTGTGAATGAAGTGGAACTATAGCGTTAACTGAAACCCTATAAAATGGAAAAAAAAAATAAATATTTCAAATCAAATGGCTTTTCGTTTTCGAATGTCGAGCCGCGTGTGGATGACTGGAGTTATAGCTCTTGAGACAAGTAACCGATGTCAGTTTTATTGCAGAAATATCCTCGTTTGAGTTTGACCAAAGGTAATAAAATAGACGTATTGTGAGTATTTATGTCAAATATGATAGAAATATATATTTGTTTTGTATATACTGCGCCATACTTTGACCGTAAATATTAGCACCTATACTCTTTTCGACAGTAATTTTGACCCCAAAATCGATTTTTGTTTTTAAGTATATAAGCTAGCGCTTGACTGTTATCACACCTGATGGAAAGTGATGATACAGTCTAAGATGGAGCGCGCTTACCTAGAAGATGCCTATTCACTCTAGACTTGATATACCAGATATAATATATCCCAGAAATATAATCTAATAAAAATTTCTCAATGTAAATATAAAATTATTTTCAACGATAAACGCGTTTCACATTCCATAGACACAAAATCCTACCTTTCAACTGGGCTTTTACGTTATGGCACTTTCGTCTTCTATATAAGATTCATTGTGTATATTGAAAATTTTATATAGATGGCAAAAACGCACACAAAGAAAACAAAACAAAATAATTTATAGTCATCAAGACAACATTTGTCACAAAACGTCCACAATTCAATGACATTTGAAAAGCGACATTTCTCAGATACTAAAAAGAAAAGTTGTATAAATGAACTGAAACTGTACTCAGGCTACTAATGCTAGCTTTCGAATCAAAGATATGATATGCTTTATTATATGATATCGATTGTTACGATGTTGATTGAGCCGAGATAAGACGCGCTCTTACCACTGGGCCAGTGGTAAGAGCGCGTGAACCTTCACCGATGATCGTGGGTTCAAACCCGGGCAAGCACCACTGAATTTTCATGTGCTTAATTTGTGTCTAATTTCACTGAAATTCTCCCACATGTGTATTCCACCAACCCGCATTAGAGCAGCGTGGTAGAATAAGCTCCAAACCTTCTCCTCAAAAAGAGGAGAGGAGGCCTTTAGCCTAGCAGTGGGACATTCACAGGCTGTTACGGTATGCGATATCGGCAGAGCTTTTATTTGTAGCAGTTAAAAAAGGCATAAAAAGAATTTAAAAAACTGTCGACAATCATGTCACAACTTCATTCAGGTAAAATTAGGCTTCATCACAGGATATTTTTTTAAATAATTAAATATAAATAAATATTAAAATAAAATTAATATTCGCCCGTACCTTTTATAGATTTTACCGCACGCCCTTCGTCTTATTTTCTGATGATATTATTTTTTTTTTTATATTTCGTACTTTTTTATGAACTATTGCAATATTTATAAGTTTTTTTTTCAATATTTATTTTAGCGAATAACTTGTTATTTTCATTTTTTTTCATTTGCAGACAATTTGGTGCAGAACTTTCATACCACTGGTTTGTGTAATATCTCGAGTGTGTAGATACTAAAAGAATTAAATCATTTTATTACGATTTATTGTTAATAGTGAGTATGCCGACTTGATTATATACTATATATTTCTTGTGATTTTGCATCACGTAGTGCAGTTTTTTTAACAACTAACGCCATCTATGAGTCAACGCGAAAACTAAACAGTTTATATTATAATTATAGTACAGTTTATATTAACTGCGACACTTGTGATTGAAATCTTCACAGCACTAATACTTTGTTTTGTGAAAAATCATAACAAGCATATTTTAAGCATTCGAAAATCTTTAAAGCGACGCCGTAACATTGAACAAAATACTTTAAATAATTTAAAAGTACTGTCGCCGTCATAAATGATGAACATTCGAATCAGATATATTATATTTTTTTTAATACTTGTACGGTCCTAAGCAAAAGCTTGTACGGTCCTAAGAAAAAAATATAGAAATAACATTTGAGTTAGCGGATAATTTAAAAAAAATACAAAGCAATATATCTGTTAGTCACTTCTGTGCCTAATTACACCCGTTCCACCCCTAGTGGTCGTGTAATAAAAAAAGTCGTCTGTGATTTTTCATCTCGCCTCGCGGACCGCCTACGTTAGGCATATCAGTCCAATATACAGCAAATAAATTTCTTGATATTTGATATATTTTTTACTTTTATAATTCGATTAAAAATTAAAAATATCCAGTATTGTATAAACAATGTAAAACATGATGTTTTTTATATATTAAAGTGAAAATTATATGTAAATTAATTATTTTTTTATTAATATTAGAAATATAATGCAACAAAGCACATAAATTAGAACAAAAATGAAACCTTTATTAATAGACCATATAATATTTAACTATTATTGTGAAATAAAATACCAATATAGCAGGTAACTTATTAAAATAATAGAACAGCATAAATTGAATGTGATGAGTTTCATAACCACTGAGGCGTAAATATTATAAGGTTCATGTATTATACTATGTTAGCCAGATAATATTTCATATATTATGCTTAAATCTGCTAGTTAAAACATATACTATGTTATCAAGTCAAAAATATATAATGACAAATAAAAAAAAACATTTTTTTAATGATTTTAAATGCTGTCTATTTGTCTACTGGATGTTTATCTGTGTGTGTGTGTGTGTGTGTGAAACAACTCATATTATACTGTATAATGAATAAAAAGTTCCACTTTTAAAAAGTATTAAAACGATTCGTTCCAATGTTATTGGGCGGGAAGTCACTTCTCGTAAATTATTCTTGCTTCTATTTTATAAAATATAGCCAAGTGCGGATTTTCCGCACTCAAGAAAAATATATAACATTACCAATATACTAACATATATTTCATATTTAACACTTTTAAATATGAATACAGCGAAATATTTTCTAAAAAGATCCGAAACGATCCTTATATAAATCTCCTTTCGTTGGAAACTAAATTATTTGATAAATATTAACATCTAGCTTTTACGTCTTTGTAAATATTTCATTTGTTTTGAATATTGTATTAATCAGCTTTATTTATTTGATGATATTACTCAATGGTAGTTAAGTGGTCACTCACCATGTATATATAAATATACATATATATAAAGAAGCCCAATTTTGTTTTATTCATCTGTTTTTCTGTAACTATAAAGTCAGTCGTTGTTAAAGCATGCGCAACAAATCCACAAAATAGATTTGATTTTTTTACTTCCATGATTTCAAGAAGTAATCAAGAACTCAATAAATATATTCGAAATTCAAATATTATAGAAAGTCGCGGGAATTGCATTTAAAAATGTTTTCGTAAACCAACAAAGTCATCTAAAATAAGTCCATCATTTAGTAATCATGTCTTGTAATACTACCGTTTATTGCCACTTTTCTTCTTGTTTATTCACTTAAAAATCCATTACACACAAAAAGAGCACTTATAAACATGGTCGACGTCTTTTTAGACAAAGTCTTGTGACAGCGCTAACGTAATTTCAACTTTATGACATCGAATCTAGGTTAAATTTCGTTTGACATTTGAAACGTAAGACATTTTAGTACATTTTAAAATGGGTGTGAACACGTCGGAATCAATTCGTAGAGCCATTTCTCAATAAAGTTGAAACACATGCAGCTTTTAAAGTTTGACGTGTAGCGTGAGACATCGAGGAACGAATAAGTTGAACTCGTGTGTTTTGTAAATCGAAATAAACATTTTTAACGGTTGAGTTTTGAAGCCAATCTGGAAAGCTCATCAGTTTTACTATCAATAAAACAGTCCAATGTATTGCTGTGTTTTGGTTTAAAGGGTGTGCAAGCGAGTGTTATTATAATATACAGGATATGGGGTTAAAAATCTTTATTTCTCATAAGAACTTAATAATTTACTTAAAATAATATTAAGAAATACATAAAAAATATTAAATAATTTTACGAATAAAAAATCTTTATAATAAGTCTTTTAAAAGAAAAAAATAAAAGTAGTTCTACAACATGACTAATACAAGAATCAATAAAATCATATAGGTATTACAATTATCTTTAAAATATAGATTTATTTTATTCTTAATAATATTTATGCTTTAAGATTCCCTCACATATTTGGAAAATTATCAAAACTAATACCCATGCTAGGCAAAGCTCTACAGCTCTATAACTTTAATCAGACAGATTGTAAGCTTACTACAATACGATACGATACGGTTAACAGTCTCTAAATGACTGTTTGTATTTCTCTTCAATATAAAAAAAACCTAAATGTGAAATGTCAACAAAGAAAACTGAAGAATACCATAATTACTTTTTCCACGGATAATAAATCAAATGGTAGGGCATAGCGCAAGATTCATCCTGTTGAGGGCGTAACGAATCCGCCCTACGACCCAATATGCGATTTTATAGACCGTCTCCTTTGCCATTATGCTGAATCATCGATCTTAAAATCTGGTGGCATTTATCTACTATGCATTTTATACTTATTTAAACAAAAACTAACTTTGAACGTCAAACGGGTCACGGTCAAAATTAAATTAATAATGTACTTTCTTTTTATTACGGTATGTAGAGCATGGTCAAGAATATCAATGACTAAAATAAAATATTTTTATTTTATTATATAAATGAATGAATGAATAAAACATTTATAATTTAGAAATTTTATGTTCTAAGTGAAATAAATACTTTAATTTTATCATAATAATCAGTCAGTCAATCACAGCCTGTTAATGTCCCACTGTTGATCTAAGGCCTCCTCTCCCTTTTTTTTGGTTTGGAGCTTATTCCACCACTCTGCTTTAATGCGGGTTGGTAGAATACACATGTGGCAGAATTTCAATGAAATTAGACACATGCAGGTTTCCTCACAATGTTTTCCTTTATCGTCAAACACGAGATGAATTATAAACACAAATTAAGCACATGAATATTCAGTAGTGCTTGCCCGGGTTTGAACCCACGATGATCGGTTAAGATTCACGCGTTCTTACCACTAGACCATCTCAGCTTTTATCATAATATTATTATTAATAATATTTATATAATTACGTAGCACTTGCTACCTTCGTAGACCAACGTAGAAAGCAGTGCTACAAAGAGTCTACGCGACGTTTACAAAACATTCTTTCAGTTCAACGACAACGCTTTTTGCAAATAACTGTTTTACGAACTAAATTTCACAGTTACATGCCATTTAACTGTCATTGTTGGCATGTACCTCTGTCCTTCTTTGTACACATCAACCCGCTAAAACTGGACCAGTATTAATAAAACTCGACATCGTGATATACAGAATCAGAATATTGGGTATTAATTTTAAAAATGAAATAAAAATGGTATCTGTATATTGCTGTAAATATAAAAAGTAAAAACCATTTATTTTATTATTAATTCGCTGTAAATCATAATGTCCTAGTTTAATCTTATTTATATATGAAATTAAAATAACAAGAATTTAACGCTAACTTACCATTTAAGTATAAATATTTGTCGTGTAGTAATGAAATGAGTAATAAAAGCGTTATAAAAGTACCACTGGAGCCTTACTTAGTCTGTCCTTACAGATCTGAATAAAACCGTACATTTTAGTGCGGATTTTCTTTTCAAAGTTTCAAACATTTCAAAGTTTTCCATTAACAAATAAATAATATAGATTTCATAAAATAAAACCTTAAGTCTCATGCAATAATTTCCGAATATCAATTGCTGAAAAGGGTCTCGAAGCTATTTCGTTCGAACCATCGTAAAATGCTTTACACAATCACACATAACTCTGAATGTCTTCCAGTCGAAATTACCGGAAAATGGCCGATCCTTCGTCGACACTTTTGAGGGATATAAAAAATATCCCCCATATGAAAATTCGCCCCTACATCTATTCAAAGATTAGATACCAGGCGTCCGTTTGAGACGCTATCTTAAAACATGTGTATGATGCTTTATAAAATCGAATAGAAAAAAGCATAATGATATCAAATATAAATTAATAAATACATTGAATTACTAAATTATTAAGTAATAATTTCTGACAGTTGTAAAGGTGTTTTCTTCTACATGCTGGAGAAGCTGTTTAGATATTTTACCAAAAAACAGCAAAAAGAATTGTTCTGTTCCGGTTTAAAGAGTGAATGAGCTAGTGTAACTACAGGCACAAGAGACATAACATCTTAGTTCCCAAGGTTGGTGGCGCATTGGCGAAGGGTTGATTAATATTTCTTAAAGTGACGATTTGTATGGTGTGGCATGTGGTCCAATTGCCAGTCAGCCTACCTATTTTATATGAATAAATGTTATGTGCATTTTAAACTGTAATAGGAATCATAGTTGTTTATATAATAAAAACTGGTGGTAGAGCTTTGTGCAAGCTCGTCTGGGTAGGTACCACCCACTCATCAGATATTCTACCGCAAACAGCAGTACTTGGTATTGTTTTGTTCCGGTTTGAAAGCTGAGTGAGCCAGTGTAATTACAGGTACAAGGGACATAACATCTTAGTTCCCAAAGTTGGTGGCGAATTGGTGATGTAAAATGTTAACATTTCTAACAATGCCAATGTCTATGGGTGTTGGTGCCCACTTAACATCAGGTGGCCTATATGCACGTCCGCCTTCCTATTCTATATAAAAAAAAAACAAACTTTAATTTCATTTAAATACATATACAGCAATAGTTATCAAACACTTTTATTCAATTCGACTATACCTCATGACCTGAACTCATAAACGACAGCCGTGCGTTACAAGCAAGTTTTACCTGCGTTTTATTTTATGAAGTCAATAAAACCCCTGAACGAACTATCGCCCAGCTTGTACACCGGACCGCCTTGGAACTTTCTTATTTGTCTGAAATATGTATGATTCACGATTGAACTTTGATTGTCACTTTAAATGTCCATTAGTAAGGTTTATAGATAGTTTAGTATTAAAGTTTAACATCGCTTAAAGAGTCTTTTAATACGAGAACCTTTCATTTTATATAGTTCAGACTACAACGTGCAATAAATTTGTTCTCGATATAAATTGAAACGTCTACGAAGCTTGACGATGTCACCGAACGCTGCGAAAGATTGGGGTTCGGTTTTGTTCCAGGATATATTAAATATGAGATCAGTTGAACCTGAACCTGAACGAACTATCGCCCGGCTTGTACACCGGACCGCCTTGGAACTTTCTTACTTGTTTGAAATATGTATGATTCACGATTGAACTTTGATTGTCACTTTAAATGTCCATTAGTAAGGTTTATAGATAGTTTAGTATTAAAGTTTAACATCGTTTAAAGAGTCTTTTAATACGAGAACCTTTCATTTTATATAGTTCAGACTACAACGTGCAATAAATTTGTTCTCGATATAAATTGAAACGTCTACGAAGCTTGACGATGTCATCGAACGCTGCGAAAGATTGGGGTTCGGTTTTGTTCCAGGATATATTAAATATGAGATCAGTTGTAGTAAAAACAAAACAATTTAATAAGTAAGAAATAATAATTCTGTAATTTCTTTTACAGCCATATTTTTAATCTTTTGTAATACGACTCGGGTAGATAAAATTATTCGTAATACGCTATGCCCAAAAAGTACGCAAAAATTAAAGTAATTTAATACTTAGTTTATGTATCACGAGAATGGCACCTAAAACTTTAAAGTGAGTCCGCGAATTTCTATCAGAAACAGTGTGCAAATATTAAAATTTAACATTTTATCGCTAACGAATCACGAAATCAATTATTTGAGAACGATATAGTACATAACAACGCTTTTTTAAATTACGTATTGAAGATAAATCTTCTAAAAAGTAACATTTTAAACCAGTCCATTAATCCCGGCTCGTCGCAGATCTCACGCACTTTGACACAAAATAAACTGGCAATCAGGGAGGAGTGCAGGCGGAGGAATCCTCATAAATCCGGAGTCGACTTCACTCCAGCCTTATTCAATCTCCGGGGGAAAGGTTACATGGATATAGGTTTTCTAGACGAACCAGTATAAAGTTACGTAGTATGTATTTAAGTTTATTATTGTCCTGAAACAATTGTATAGTATAGAACTAATGGCCATCTAGAGATTCCCCTCAAACTTTGAGCTACAAATATATTAACAAAAAATATTACATTTTATTTAAAAAAGGAAAAAGACTGTATAAATACCTATAATATATATTAAAGATGGATGAGTAATAAATTGCATCATTATAACCTTATGGTTTTTTTTTCCATTTTTGGCATTTTGGCTTCATATTATTAGTTTCAAACGATAATAGAAAAATGGATTATCTCAATAATTCTTAACTGCTTCTAGTATTTTTGGGTGTGATCGTTATATTTATAATATATAACTTTAATATCATATCAGTATGTATAATATATAATTATAGCTGTGCTATTTTACCTGAAAATACGAATTATCTATTATTTTTTAATCAACTAGAGACAAGGTAAGGTCTATATGGTGCATATAGACCTTCTATATGGTGCATCATGAGTGTCGTAATGACGAAACACCATCTAGTGCGTAGCCTACTGGTGGTAGGGCTTTGTGCAAGCTCGTCTGGGTAGGTACCGCCCACTCATCAGATATTCTACCGCAAAACAGCAATACTTGATATTGTTGTGTTCCGGTTTGAAGGGTGAGTGAGTCAGTGTAATTACAGGCACAAGGGACATAAAATCTTAGTTCCCAAGGTCGGTGGCGCATTGGATATGTAAGCGATGGTTGACATTTCTTACAATGCCAATGTCTAAGAGCGTTGGTGACCACTTACCATCAGGTGGCCCATATGCTCGTCCGCCTTCCTATTCTATAAAAAAAAAAAAAGCCTAGTAATAAGTTCAAAGCAATAGCAAGGGAGCGCCACTAATGGAGAGGAAACTGGAAATGAAATGAAATGCAATACTGCGTCCATGTATACTTTTACGATACATCTCCATATCTCTATCTTATAATTCTTCTCTTCGTGTGTATGTTACTGAACCCTTTCTAAGCAGTTCGACTGATTTTGATAATTTTTTGCTTGTGATTGAGTCTGAATTGCTCAGTGTAGACTTACTAGGAAGCAATGCAATCCGGATTCAGGTATTTTTAATGGAAATAAACAAAATTTTTCTTTTAAGTCGGAACAGATAGGCGCTATTGCTGTCGAATTTCTATATATGTGTTGTTTACAGCAGGGATGCTGTAAACAATACTATAAATAAAAAAGTTATTTTTTTGCTTAGGTATGTTTAAATATAATTAATACTACAGTAACAGCCTGTTATTGTCCCACTGCTGGGCTAAGGCCTCCTCTCCCTTTTGAGGAGAAGGCTTGGAGCTTATTCCACCACGACGTTTTCCTTCACCGTCAAGCAAGAGATGAATTATAAACACAAATTAAGCACATGAAAATTCAGTGGTACTTGCCCGGGTTTGAACCCACGATCATCGGTTAAAATTCACGCGTTCTATAACCACTAGGCCATCTCGGCTTAAATAATACTAATATTTTATAATAGAAAGACATCTAGAAGCTTTATATCTTAGTGTATATACTTTAGTGGGTGAGGTCGTGTTTCGCGGGGTCCGATATAAAAGTCCACTTTATAAAGGCTGACCGCAGACGCCTTTGTGGGCTTTCAATGAATAGGTATGTTTTTACACTCATACCGTACTTTTCAAAATGAACAACTTTTATTTCTAAATATAAGACCGGATTACGACATGATATTGTAATGAAAATATTCTTTAACGTTGCTTGTACATAAAGACTTGTCTTCTGTAATTTCTTACGAGCTTGTATTAGTAACTTCCCCTGTTAGTACATCCGGTTCAAACCTCACAACTTAATAAATACTGTTCATACAAATTGGTGGCGGTCATAACAAACTATTTGTTTAATAGAAAGATTATAAAAAAAAAATACAACTTTTACTATTCTACATTCACCTTGCTGGGTTTTGGACACAAAAGAGCATTGGACCGTTTATAAAGCCAAAAAAGTCGATGTTTGGCATTTTGTAGCTCTCATTTAGGCCAAGGCACTTTCGAGCCCTTAAAAACTTAAATGTTTACTCATAATATCTCTAATAATAATGATTGATTATTATATTATATAATTGAAAAACTCTTAGTCTGAGTCTTTATAGGGATTAACAGACTGCATAATATTTTTTTTTATAATTTAACAAATAGCAATAAAAAAATATCTTTTTAGTAAACTAAACATTAGTTTTTTCGGATATGGCACAGTTGCAATACTTAGTTATAATAGCTATAAATACACAAGTTACAAATAATACTCACAATTTATTTATAAGAAAATAAACTTGGAGGGAATTCCCGAAGATAATCAATAATCATCCTTGTCCGAGCCCGCGTTTGAGCGAAATTAATAATCGAAAAGTCATTTTAAGGTTTTTATATTATTGAATTACTACACACAAACGTGCAACAAAGACTGAATTGGATATAGAAATCTAATCAACGAGAAAGTCTAATAAAAGTGTACTAACTCCTGCCAAGGACTTTTATAGACCCTGGGACAAGTTAGTTACGAGTTCTACAAACGACCACATCGCTTAAATTTTATTTACTCAACTTTAGTCACTATAAAAGACCAACTCGGTGTGATTCTGTTAGACATTCAGCCAGTTTCCAATCTCTGCTGATAGATGGCGCTAGACGACATTCGTCAAAAAAATACTACTGGACCAGATTAGTTATTAAGAAGACACTATCTGAATGTCAAAAATATTAGCTTTTTCTACGTTTTAAGTTTTTGTTGGTGTAAACACCGTGATTTATTTGATTCATTTTTGTGTGAAGGTAAGGTATTCTTGAAATTGTATATTTAGGATGCAGATGAACAAATGGCTTCAAGGCTCCACCGACAACGGAATCCATGTGCCATGTCCATTTTGCTAACATAATAAAAATTACTGTTTGGTGGTCTAATAAACAAATGAGTACCCGATACGATAGAAGCTATTTCCAAAGACAGTTTTGTATGGAATTACTCCGAACACACTGACATGTGGCATGTTATTAATTCAATTTCAATTCAATTCAATTTATTTGCTTTAAACATAATGTACATGTTTATTATATTATGTTTATTATATTATTATATTATATTTATGACATGGAAACATTTTAACTTAAATTAACTTTTAAATTATATTAATTATTAAATTAAATATTACAAGAATTAATTCTTAAATTACATTTTATTACAATTCATTACATAATTTAAAAAACATATATATTTATACTTGTATATAATCTAAAACAAGACTTGTTGTTTTGAATATGATGGTCTTTTAGAATGTTAGGTTTTAAGTTCTAAACGAGTAAAATAATCGATAACTGCAAGAAAGTAGTGAGGTTAGCGGGGCTCAGTTTGCATTCTACCCACATTCCATATTCAATTTCCTCCAACGGCAGCTTCTATGCACTGCAGTGAAGTTTATTAGCAGCGCTTGTTCGATAACATTTCGTATGTTTTTAAAATCCAATGTATTTTATATGAGTGATGTTTTATTTACTTTAAAATACTAAGATATTTTTTTTATGTGAGCATAGTTTTTATATTTTGCGTTTCTTTGATATTTCATTGAAAAAAAAAACTTATGTAAATCGTTTTACAATTATATTATGCTGATACAGATATAATTAATATTATATATTAAAAAATATATATATTTATATAATGTATTTAGCTACTTTACATTCCGCAAAAACGAACGGGTCAAGCGTCACCGCGGTAAGAACTAGATGTGAAAATGTGTCATATGTAAAATCCGTTCCGTGAATTTTGGGTTTATCGCGTTCAGAGGGACAGACGGAGGTAGTAAGGAACTTTATTTTATAAATTGTAGTGATTATACCATCACATCTTATATAAATAATTCACTGGTGGTTTTTGTGCATGTGTCTGGGGTACCCCAGGATGTTTTTATATATTTTAAATACCTAATGAGTAATGATTATACTATCAACCTTACTGTTCGTACTGCACTATTCATTTTAATTTTCATTTTTTTAAAAGAATTTAAAAATTTCTTTTTCATTTTAATAGAACGTAAGTCAGTTTAATTATAGCACAATGGACTTAACACCATAAATCCCGTAATTAGTGTCGCATTGACGGCAATATCAAAGGAGTACGAGAAAGAAACCGAAGATTAATAAAATAGACATTACAAATTACATAAATCAGCCGGTAAATGCTGATAAACTACTCGAAGCTTTGTTCGTGATGAGTTCTTTCTTTAAAAATAAGCATGACTCACCAATAATAGAGCAAATGAGATAGAATAAATTTAAAATACTGTATTCTAAATATATATTCGAAGACATTTCGAGAGTCGTTAAATACTGGTAGTGAGGTTTAATACCGGGAGTGACCTTGTTTGAGGCACTCTAAATGGCAACTTCGTGAACAATAACGTCTACTGTCTGGCTAACAAATATCCGCGCTGCTAAAGATTCTGAAAAGTTCAAATCAGACTTCAAAATCGATTCGACATGGTCAAAACCACAGTTAATATAATATTGATGAAAAACCGGCATGCAAATGTTTACCGCCATAGATAAAAGACAGCGCAGCAATTCTCGGTCGAAACACTTGAGCTCATGAAAAACGATCAACTAACATCGTTTTTGTATTACATAAGGAAAACTAATTACTAAATGTATTAAAACTTCTAAAAACCAATTATAGCAAAACATTTTATCGTTAAGTTATAGCATTAGAGTGTTTTAGTTGAATTTATTGTTTCGAAAAAGTATCACATATCAGTATCATAGAATAATTAGCAACCAACTGAAATTTTGTATAACCATGTGTCGTAGAAGCCGTAGCACCGCTACGCATGCCGTCAATAAAACTAACATAAAATGCAGCGATATCGGTCCAGTCGTAAAGAATAAGGCGCGTCCAGTATGAAACGACGTTTATAATGTGAGAAATAAAAACCCAAGGCCAATATAATTGCTTTTATATCTTACGACCTCAGTTCATGCCACGTATAAAGTAAAGTTATAATGTGAAATAATTATTATATAAAGCCGCTTCAAAAAAGGAGGTTATATATACGAAGAGTATTATTTTCTTTTAAAATTCACTTTTTGTATATGTTCACCGATTATTTGAAAAGACGATTTTATATATTTATATATTTTTTTTTGTTGACATATAACAAAGTGTTATTAAAAAATCGTCAAATATTTCTCAATAACACGTCCACCAATTATTTAATATGTGTAATTTTTTATTTAACGTAGGTAGATATGCAAGTACTCTACCTGCGAAAAGGTCACCATCGCCCGCTGACGCTGTAAGAAATATGAATAATCTCTTACAACGCCGATGCGCACTAAGATTAGTGTACTAGGAAATAGGATATTCCTTACGCCTGTAGTAGCGAGTTCAAACTCGCCCACTCATTCTTCAAGTAAGCACACCACGATAATAGTACTCTTTGGCGGTAAAATATGTGACGAGCGGGTGGTACCTACCCAGACGGGCTTGCACAAAGCCCTACCACCTAGTAAAACAACACCACAATTACATTACTTTTATTTAGTTAATTATATTTCTTCTTCCATTGTTTTTGTTCAATAATAAAATTTACATCAACAACTATACATACATTCAAGAAGTAACAGATAACAAAATAATTTTACGCGTCTTAAGCAGCAGGCTTACTAACCTCTAATAATTTTGAACAACACAGAATTTCTCCAGTGGTCCCCAAATCAACGTCGCCTTCCTTACTTGTGAAGTTTTTATTTGACATCCCGACTTCTATCCTGTTGACTTATTAAACTAGAAACAAGTTAAAAAATTATAATATACAGTAAATTGAGTAAATTAAAATATTTATATGGTTTTAAAATAATCGTTAAAACCATACATTATTTAAATGCCGGTTTTTTTCATACAATATTCTAGACATGATAAGAAATCCATTATATGTATAATTGATATTTGTTGATATTCATATGGCTTATATAAATGCAATAATTATATGATATAATTATGCCTATTAGTTTGTAACTTATCAACTACAATATAATATATAGCCTTCTAGACATAATTAAGTAATAATCTAGCAAGTACCAATGTATACTTCTTACAAAAGTTACAGAAAATTTTGAATGTTAAATTTTAGTTATAAAACATTTATAAAAAAGTCATTAAATATGTTCTAGTATTAGTTAACGTTCATATTATTCCATTTCGATTTACCTTGACATTAAAAATGTAAAGCGCTAAAAATGTGCAGCCAGCAGCTGTTTGAACGAAACTCGACCAAAGTTACGATTCCCTTTTGTTCGCTCGCTGAGGAAAAGAGCAATGTGTCAATATTGACCACGCTTTAAGCGCTGCAAAGTGAATTTCTCAAGCCATATGATAGTATATATGAATAGCAAGTCTTACGTTGTCAGTATTGACTTTTTTTTAAATAAAACAGTTTTGTATTGCTAAGAGACAAGGGTAAGCGTTATAACTCGATAGTTATATATATAAGTATACTTTCTTTATTGCACACTCGAAGAGAGAGTAAATCATTATTTACTTGGTGGCAGCGCTTTGTGCAAGCCCGTGAAGGTAGGTACCACCCAGTCATCACATATTCTACCACCAAACAGCAATACTTAGTATTGTATTCCAACTGAAAGTGTGAGTGAGCCAGTGTAACTACGAGCACAAGGAAGTTCACATATTAATTCTCAAAGTTTGTGGCGCATGGACGGTGTAAGGAATAGTTAATATTTTTTTTACAGCGCCATTGTCAATGGACCCTGGTTTCCATTTACCATCTGCAGTCTACAGTCCGCCTTCCTATTTTATAATAAAAAGTATCCCATTATGGATAGGCCGGCCAAATACCATACAAACCGGCTTAGGAATCCAGATCATCCATCGCACTAAAAATTAACAACAACATAAGAAAGACAAGACAACAAACAAAAACATCAAACTACCAAAATCAGTATAATGGAATTGTTCACCAAAGACGGACAACACGTGTGTGGAGATTACAAAGACAAAATAAAAAATCACTCAACTATCCGATTAGCCGAGATGGCCCAGCCCACGTGAATCTTAAACGATGATCGTTGATTCAAACCCGGGCAGTCACCACTGAATTATCATTTGCTTAATTTGCGTTATGATTTATCTCGTGCTTGACGGTGAAGGAAAACATCGTGAGAAAACCTGCATGTGTCGAATTTCACTGAATTCCATCAACCCGCATTGGAGCAGCATAGTGAAATAAGCTTCTCCTTAAAAAAAGGAGAGAAAGCCTTAGCCCAGCAGTGGGACATTCACAGGCTGTTACTGTACTGTACTGTACTCAACTATCTCTTGTTTGGCCCTCATACTATCATACCAAATCACATATATACGTAAAAAATGGTGTATATTAAGGTAATGATATTAATACACTTCCAACATCAAAAACTACTATACTAAATTCAAAAGACGTTACGAAAATATAAACGTGACTTGATATTCGAGCAATATGACTTATATAATATACAGATAAAACTATTTTATATACGAACAAATAGATCTTAGCTCGGGGCGAGGATGGCTTTACCCTCCGAATGTTAATATCGACGTCTTTTATTACAGAGAATTTCGGAAATTTGCCATATCGCGTATTAAATATTGAAAGAGCCTTAGAAACGATGGAAGAATATTCTAGATAGTATTGCATTTGTGCACGCTTCATATTATTCGTTTCAATTGAAAATTTACAACTAGTAGCAGAATGTAGTCGATTATAAAATAATCTCGTAGACAATGTTTTCGCAAATATAACTAATAAAAAATATTTCATATACATTATAGCGCTACAGCACTTTATATTTTACAACGTTTACCGTAAAGCGTTCGATCTTTAAACGTTTTATTATGTTAACATTTAATTCCATAAAAAATCATAATAGTAACCCGAGTATACTTTCTCTAGTTTACTACAGCAATAACCTTGGTCCGGTATCGTGTATGGATTTATTTATGAAGAGCACACCCAGACTCATAAATAACCAATCTGAAAATGGCACCCTGCTGGGATAGTAAAAACTATAGCGCTGCTAACATTTATATTGCATCGCTTTATAGCAACAGTAAATGAACTCTAACTAGACGAAACTTTTTTTTAACTTTGCAACGGTCCTTTGTGAATCGTTTCATAATTATTTTTCCCTTTGTTACGTTGCAATTAGTAACTCTATTATAGTAAATTAATAATTCTATAATAGCTTTATTTAATATATATATTACAAACTTAATGATTAACCCTATCATAAAAAATTAAATAAGACATTGAACTTTAAAAATGTCTAAAAGTGATATATTGTCACATACACACACGTACGTCCAATTTCGAATTTTCAGAATAACTCCACAAATTTAAAATATTTACCGGATATTCAATTTCTCAGAAAGTTATCTCTGTGACATGATATTTATTTTTAAATTCGAATTCAAAATGTCTCAATCTAAAAAGAATCGACATATATGATTTTATATTATGTAATTTTAATGATAAAATATTAATAATAAATTTGAAATTTGCTAACAAGCTTGAAACAATGCTAAAAACCACTTCCGGTTCACACCTGATACCGCTACGTGGTAATCGAAATATGAAATAAAACATAGCGTTCCGGTTAACCAATTATATAATTATAAATTCGAGACAATATATATATTGGGGTGAACCAACTGTTACCACGATTCAGATGTTTTTCAAAATCATTTTTAATACAAAAAAATTATACATTTTTACAGTTAAACATTCGCCTTAAAGACAGGTTATAAAGAAATCACGTAATTATATTAATAAATTATATAGAGATTAATATACATATTATATTTTTATTAAAATGGTATAATACAAAAACTTTAATAAGAAAAAAATGTAAATTTTTTAACAAATTTTGATCTTTCCTATCAGCTGTTGTTTTCTTAAGTGGATAAAGCCTTAATATAGTATAATAATATATTCAAGGTTGAATGATTTAACACAGAATCATATTAAATAAACATTACACTATAAATATCAGATATTAATTGACGAGCCGGTTGACCTGGTTGGTAGATACTTGACTTTTCACGCCGAAGGTTGTGGGTTCGATTCCCACCTAGGACAGGCATTTGTGTGCATGAACATGTCTGTTTGTCCTGAGTCTGGGTGTAATTTTCTATATAAGTATGTATTTACAAAAGAAAAGTAGTATATATAGTATATCAGTTGTCTGGTTTCCATAGCACAAGATTTATACAAGCTTAATTTGGGATCAGATGGCCGTGTGTGAAAAATGTCCCAGGATATTATTATTAATATACGCCCAATGTTAAATGTGGTGTTACAATTCACACAATTGAGTTAGAATGAAATAGAGTATTTTTAACATAATTTCATAAAAAAAACTTAGTTCTAACAGACTTGGTAACTTAGATAATCACTAAAAACCGGCACGAAACTTAAGTTAAAAAGTTGAGACGTGTCGCGCCTGACAAACAGTTGAACTATCTCTTTCAACGAGACTCCATCTCACCTCGCACAAATAAAGTAGCTAAGTTAAGACTCGCGAGACAAGGACGCGAGAATATTGGATGCGGTAAATTTATTGTATCATTTCAAAATTGTAAAAGTGTTTTTGTTTTGAATGCGCTTCATACGTATGTAAGGTAGCGGGGAGCATGTTGTAAGTAGTAACGTTACGGCAGCACGCGCAAGCGAACCCGTGGCGTTCCTCGTTAAGACGGAAAGGATGCCGCGGGTTTTTAGTGGGTATTCCGATGCTCGGGGCGCACTCGGCGCCTTGGATAACGGCGAGCCACACATACTGCCCCCCCCTCCCTATACACTGTTCCCGTGGGGGAGACGCGTAATGCGTTTTTCTAGAATTAAAAAGGAAAGGTATAAAGTAGTAACGCTATTTTTTTTCCAGAATACTCGTATTTATGAACAAAAAAGATTGGCCTAATTATTAGTTAGCTTTATTATATGAACCTCGCATTTGCCTCGCGTTTTATACCATCTATTAAAAAAAAACGTATTCGTGGTTTCTTGCTTTTTGGTGTTCTTCTAGGGAAATTTAATTGTTTCATTAATAATTATTTATCGATTATCTATCGATAATATACATATGACATATGAATGTTTCTTCATGCCCCATGAAAGTTACAACTAGCCCCGAACACGGGTCAATTGTAACACGTGACATTTTTGTTTTGAATGCGCCCCAGTTGAATAATACTTAAATATTAACGAATTTTTAAATATTAATTTATATAACGTTAATCTGATAGTTAAACTTGCAAGTAATGTTTTTAGTATTAAGTAATATGGTATAGTTTTCTTTTAACATTAATTTGTCCCAAAAATGTTACAACAAGCCCCTAGTTAGGTATGTACCTACTAAATTTTTGTTTATACTCTTAATTCGTCTAGAATTCGTTGGTGAAGGGAAACATGCTAAAAAACCTGCAATTGTGTCAAGTGTGTTGCAAATTTTGATAGATGAGAGAGTGTAAGCATACATCATGCAACGTGAGAATTCGATGTATGTGTGTGTATGTGTGGAAATAGACGAACCTTTATGCTTATCTTTCAAATTGTTAAATGAAAACTCGCCTTGGGAATGATCGCATCGCTTTACAAATAATAAACTGGTATTGTTGTTGTTCAATTAAAAAAATTAATAACGTTACTGGTGGTAGGGCTTTGTGCAAGCTCGTCTGGGTAGGTACCACCCACTCATCAGATATTCTACCGCAAAACAGCAATACTTGATATTGTTGTGTTCCGGTTTGAAGGGTGAGTGAGCCAGTGTAATTACAGGCACAAGGGACATAAAATCTTAGTTCCCAAGGTTGGTGGCGCATTGGCTATAAGCGATGGTTGACATTTCTTAGAATGCCAATGTCTAAGGGCGTTTGGTGACCACTTACCATCAGGTGGCCCATATGCTCGTCCACCTTCCTATTCTATAAAATAAAAAAAAAAAAAAAAAAAAAAAAAAAAAAAAAAAACCCACTGCGTTTTGCTGTTTCTTTTCAAGCGCTTATTTAAAAAAAATACTATTACTTAGAAATGTAAAGCTTCTCCCCAAAAAAAAGGAGAGGAGGCCTCAGCCCAGAAGTAGGACATTCACAAACTGTACTTACTTCAAAATGTAAACAGATATGAACTCATCCATTCACCTTCAAAGAAAGCGTTAGTCCTGAACCGGTTCCCATTAGTATGCGCGACGTAACCCTCAAATGCCGGACCCACTTGCAATACTTATAGCAGTTTAGTGTTAGCCCCGAGTATTGTGTTACGGGGGGTATTATGTGAGGGGCACACGTGACCTTACGGCCTTTGAATTTTCAATAAGATTTTCCGTTCTTTATTATTCGTTCAATATACTTTCGTTTGTTTAACCTTACAATATGAGACATCTTCATAATTTTTAACTAGTTTTAATCTTAAAAATACAAATAAAAAACACACACACACTTTAAAGAGTATATTTTATTAATAGTATATGTACCTTATTTGTGATTATTTCAATTTATTTTACGATGTTAGACGGACACGGTAAAGAATTACTTCCGTCAATAGATTCTTACACAAATTGGCCCTGAATCACGAGGCTTAAAATATAATGTCCTATGTAACTGTAATTACTCCGGCTCACTCACCATTATAAAGGGTACACAGCTATTAAACTGATGTATTTTGAGGCTCTACTAAAGGTTCTTCTATAAAGTGTTCTTGTATATATCGGGGATCAAGTTCTTGAACTCAGTTTGTTGCCTCAAAGGAAAAAACTAAAATCAATTGTCAAAATTTTTAAACCGGTTCGAAAAAACAAACCTTAGACCTGAGAAGACTTGGCAAATGAAACTCTGCGGGATTATTTATTATATTTTTTTTATAATAGGTATTTATTATTATTTTAAAACTTCTGAAATATATCGTTTCATTTCAAAAGTATTATGTATAAAATCGTTTTTACAATAATATTTACCCCTCTTTCTCATCTTCCTCTCTCGATCTTTAACATTCCTTTTTAACTTTACTATTGACAATGTTTAATTGTTTTTTTGGGGGGTCCTGTTGTGAAGGCTCATCAAATACTAACCAAGTGTAGTCGAGTAATAAAGGTAATTTTAAATAAGATAAGATAACGTTTCTTGCATTATTACCGTGTACGTCACAAAATCTTGTAAATTTAACCAACATAAATCAAATATATAGAGGTGTTCATAATATACATATGTATGTATAGTTCATCAAAATAAAGACAGCCTATTAGATAATATAATTTAACATAGTTCACATGCGACCGCGTGGGTAATCAAATATTTGCCCGCCCCTGGCTTATCAACATTCCTTATTAACTGTATAAACAGATAGGCAGACATTTTGTAAAGATGAAGTTTATTATGTTGTAATATCCTTAGTTAATATGGAATATTAATTAAAATTACCAACTTAATACGGAAAATTATTTGAAACTTACAGCTGTTTAGTTATTGACGGCCTTACTTATTTATCGAGTGATTAGTTAAACAATAATGTCTTCTTCTTTCGAATATCAAATCAATAACGAAAGAAAGAGATAAATCAGTTTTTAACTACACAGCCGCTAAGCAACGTTTATAAGGCCGTTATTTTTCCTTTTCTGTGTTTATTTATTTGACATTAAAAAAAAGAAGACGGCAAGGTTTAACTAATCATCCGCTAGATAACATTTATAAGAAAGGCCGCTAGTCTTCACCATTTACATTAGTATTCCTATTCAATTGATATATATATATATACAAAACTCAAAAGTGTAGCTTAAAATTTATAAAATACTAAATTTATCCTGTAATAAACATCATAAAACCGAATGCACTCTAGTCGAACGTAATCCTAGCGTAATATCGTAAAACCTCGTCTGTGCCACTGCGAGACGGTGTTCAAAATAATGTGAAATATTCGTTTGAAATATTGTAAATTTATTTATACAATTATATTACTATTAAATGTTATTTACCATAAACTCTAAGTTTAAGTTTTGTTAAAAATATAAGATAATATTAAAAATTCTTCTCGATAGAATGTACAATACAAGCCGGCGTTAGTCTTATATTAAATTCAATCTTGTAAAATGACGATCCAAAAGTAACATGAACTTGAATAAAGTATATTTTCGATTTTGTTGCAAAAGTATATTGAGAATTAAAATATGGTTGATAAAGTGAATTCAGAAATAGAACGTGAATTTTTTAAATATTTTTTTTTTAAAGGATTATTTACAGCTTGCTAAACGGGTACATAGGCTATTGTTTATCTAATTCTTACACAATACTTTCAATTGGAAGGAAAAACTAAAAAAAAAAAAAAAAATCCATAAGTGATGACTTATGGATCAGAGACGTGGTCGCTCACAATGGGCCTCATAAGAAGGCTCAAGGTCACTCAAAGGGCAATGGAGAGGGCTATGCTCGGACTTTCTCTGCGAGATCGAATCAGAAATGATGAAATCCGCAGGCGAACCAAAGTAACCGACATAGCCCGAAGAATTGCTAAATTGAAGTGGCAGTGGGCGGGGCACATTGCTCGCAGAACCGACGGCCGCTGGGGCAGAAAGGTTCTCGAGTGGCGACCACGAACCGGAAGACGCAGCGTGGGCAGGCCCCCTACAAGGTGGACCGACGACTTAGAACGAGTCGCGGGAAGCCGTTGGATGCGGGCAGCGCAAGATCGGCCAACGTGGAAATCCTTGGGGGAGGCCTTTGTCCAGCAGTGGACGTCTTTCGGCTGATGATGATGATGATGATGGAAGGAAAAAATATTTTTATAAGGAAATAACAGTAAGTGATTGTCCCGCTGTTTGGCTAAGGCCTCCGCTCCCTTTCGTGGAGAAATTTTGGAGGATAAACATGTGGAAGAATTTCAGTGAAAATGCACACATGCGATTTCTTCTATATAAATAATAAAAATAATATTATTTTATTCTTAAAATATACTATATATGACTTTCATATTACGATTTGCAACTGCACTGACACGACTTGACATGTATATGTTGCAGTATCCGGTGTTTCCATTTATTTATTTTTTTATCAAGCACTCGTAATTCTATACAAAAATCTCTTCAGACTTTCAAAACTTTAAGCGTGTATAAAATGTAAGTATATTGAACGATACGATTACGAGATTCGTTTACCTTTTAGACATAACGTTGTCATTTTACTTTTCTATGGAGTCCCTAACAAAATATCCTTTTTGTCACAATAGAACTAGATTAGGTTGCAATGACGTGTTCGGGGCACGTTTGCGATCGAGTCACGTGCTCGAAGGTCGATTTTATTCAGTTACTCTTTATACTTTAATAGTATTTGACAATTGAAACATGTAGGTGTATTCTACATGAAAAACTTATCTGTAAGTTAACTTTATGGTATCCGTAACAGCCAGTGAATGTCCCACTGCTGGGCTAAAAGCCTCCTCTCCATTTTTTGAGGAGAAGGTTTGGAGCTTATTCCACCACGCTGCTCCAGTGCGGGTTGGTGGAATACACATGTGAATTTCAGTGAAATTGGACACATGCAGGTTTCCTCATGATGTTTTCCTTCACCGTAAAGCACGAAATAAATTAAAATACTACTTGTGGTAGGGCTTTGTGCAAGAGCTCTTCTGCGGAGGTCGCAAAGAGTCATAGCGGTGAGAGCGATACGTGGGTACCGTACGGTATCATGGACGGCAGCGACACTTCTCGCGAGCGATCCGCCCTGGGAAGTCCAGGCGGAGGTGCTTGCGGAAGTGCACTGGTTCCGGGTGGAAACGAGGTCAAGCGGCGTCCGTCTAGGGTCAGCGGAGGTTGAGCGAGTCAGGTCCCAAGCCCAGCGAGCCTTGATTCGCAGGTGGGAGGAGGACCTGAGGTCCCCCTCAGCAGGCCTAGTGACAGTGGAGGCGGTCCGCCCCCACTTGAGTCGCTGGGTGGAACGGAGTCACGGCACACTCACATTCAGGCTGACGCAGGTACTTACCGGACACGATTGTTTCGGTAAGTACCTGCACCGGATAGCGAGGCGGGAGGTGACACCCTCCTGCCATGAGTGTGGTGTGCCTTTGGACACAGCGTGCCACACTCTGATGGAGTGGGCCGCTTGGGGACCTCAGCGCCTGTCTCTGGCGGAGACCTCTCGCTGCCGAGTGTGATAAATGCCTTGCTTGGTAGCGAGAGGTGCTGGTTAGAGACGGTCTCTTTCTGCGAAAATGTCATGTCGCAGAAGGAGGCAGCGGAGCGGGAGATTGACCCAGTGTAATTACAGCACAAGGGACATAAAATCTTAGTTCCCAAGGTTGGTGGTGCATTGGCTATGTAAGCGATGGTTGACATTTCTTAGAATGCCAAACCAAGGGCGTTGGTGACCACTTAACATCAGGTGGCCCATATTCTTGTCCGCCTTCCTATTGTATAAAAAAAAAATCACAAATTAAGCACATGAAAATTCAGTGGTGCTTGCCGGGCTTGAACCCACGATCATCGGTTAAGAGCGTTCTTACCACTGGGCCATCTATATAAACTATTCAGAATTTCGCATTAAAGCGGCGTGGTGCGATAAGCCTTCTGATCAAGAAGCGAAGCCTCAAATTAGTAGTAGGTTTGTTACAGGCTGTTACTTAATCATGATACAACAGCAGATGGGTATATTCAGGTATTGAATGTGTAGGTTGCTTTTTTTGTGTTCTTTAACCATAACCAAATAGATTTCATAACAAATTCAAAACTTGGTACATATATATCAAATTACGTACACACATATTACCTTTTATGTACGTATTTAAAGAGTATATAGATTTATTATTATTATTGAATATGCCTATTTTAATGTTTACTGTAATTTTATATACTTTCTTGATACCAATTTAATTTATTCAAAAAATTTATTCAAATGCTGGCTGTAAAAAAACAATATAATAGGAATAAGTCCGTTGTTGTTTTGTTTTGTTTTATATATAGTTTACTCCTTGTGTGTTCGTTTGTGTGCAATAATGAGATTTGCAAGATTTAATTTAAAGTCCGCACTACCATGTTGATCACGGTTCATTCTTGCTCCGATCTCGGTCTGCTAACTCTGATCATGTTCATATTATACAATCTAACTTTAAATTCGATATTGAGCAGTCAAATTACTTCGGAGCTTATCGTTACTAGAATGGGATTAGATCGGAACTTGACTGTGAATAATATTATGATAAATATATTGTTTCTTAGTTAAGAATATTTCACCAAAACGGAAACGAAGTGTGATCGATATTATAGCGTGGATTGACCTTTACACAACCATTACTCACAAAACAAAATCGTCATTATACAAAACTTACATCACCGTAATTTAAGTATTAATTATGCATAAAGTACAATTACATAGAAAAATAAAACTTATGTTTTTTTTATTGTGTTCTAACCATAATCAAATAGATTTCATAACAAATTCAAAACTTGGTACATATAGTTAATACTAAATGATTGCAGCTTTGTTAAGTAAGTTTAATCGCCCCCGCTTCCGCTAGTAATGTATGCAAGGCCTAAAGGTCCGAGCTCGCGTAATTGTTTATCAGTCGCCCGTGATTCCAGTTCGTTTGCTAATCAAACATCGATACGCGTGTTGGAACAATCAATGAGCAAATTGCTCTTCCTTATCCGACTTCTCTCTTACTTGTTTGTGATTCCGAATTTGTCTACTCATACCACATACATACATATACATCTTAACCGACGATCGGGGGTTCAATCCTGGGCAAGCACCACTGATTTTTTATATTGTTATATCTATAATTCATTATTTTAGTTTTATAATTTAATATCTAATAATATTATTAGAAATCAAGATAAAAATAGATTTTTAAAAATAGATAAATCAAAATAACTACAACAATAAATGAAACGTATTTCGACACGTATAATTTACACACAAAAATAGAATAAAGGAATCAAAACTGAGCAACTGAAATATTATTTATGAGATACCCGCCACAAGCGAGAGTCCATCAGAAGTGTCTTAAAGCCAGCCTGGCCGGCCGATGAGCTCGACAGGGCCAGTCCCACTATGATGATCATCACGTGATCAAGTCGCGCCGCTAGGCCGTCAGAAGACATACCTAACGATATTACAATTTTACCATTACTACCGTTGTATTAGTAGTTACGATTTGATTTTTAAAGATTTATATAGGTTAGTTTAGTTTTTTTTTTGTTATATTGGTGAATGTTTACGCCTTTAAAATCGTATCACTTCAAAAGAATTAATTTTAAGTATTTAGTGACAAGTTGATCGTCTAAATATTTCAATAAATAAAATAAAAATCGCGTGTAAATGAACAAAAACATTATAAAGATACCTTCAAATTTCCAAAAAAAAATTGCCTGACGTGTATTTAGATGGGAATAACGTGATGATATATATGTATATTAAAGGAGAAAAGGCCCTATTCCAACAGTGGGACAGTTGGACTGTTAGTTACATATACAAAGCATAAATATACGTATGTATATATGTATAAATATAAAACTACTTATTCGTAATATATCAATGCAGTGCTTAATGTTATAGCCGAGATGGCCTAGTAGTTAGAACGCGTCAATCTTAACCAATGATCGTGTGTTCCCCAGGCAAGCACCACTGAATTTTCATGTGCTCAATTTGTGTTTATAATTCATCTCGTGCTTGACGGTGAAGGAAAACGTGAGGAAACCTGCATGTGTCTAATTTCATTGAAATTCTGCCATATGTGTATTCTACCAACCCGCATTGGAGCAGCGTGGTGGAATAAAACAAACAAACAATTGTAAATATAACGTCGATGTCTAACGTATTTATGTAACCAGCATATATCAAAATCATTATTATTTTGTCATGTTGCTTTTTAATGTTTTAGGTAGGCGGACGGGCAAATGGGCCACTTGATGTTAAGTTCCTTGTGCCTAGATGAGATGGGCCTAGAAAAGAGTTCAGCCACAGAACCAACAGCTTAACTTGCTTTTCGAGGCACGGGATTGCATACTCTTCTAACTTCCAACCAACAAAATGAATTTATATATCGCTCTTGTAAGAATTATAAAAGGAAGTTTAATGACTTGGACATGTTTGGTGTTTGTTAACTTTTTGAATCTTGATAATTATTATTTATAAATTACTAAATTGCTTATTTACTGCCATTTATGAATTAGTTTTAAGTGGAAACTTGATTGGTGTGTGATCGTGTTAATTATTGTATGTGGTGTTTACTGTATATTTCCCAATTATAATTAAAAAAAACTTCCAGACTCCGGGCTGCTACTGAGAGGGTCTCAACAGAAAATCCCAATATAGGCCCGACCAGGGTTCTGCTTTATATCTAGCCACTAGACTAACGAGGCAGTATAAAATACATTTGTAAGTGCTAATTTAAAAGCATATTCTAAATGCTTGTTTGAGGAACATTTTTTTATTTTGGTTTTGAAAAAGTCTACAATGTGTTGTGACTAAGGAATTTTACCTAAGCGATATTTTTACTTGCAAGCCGATGTCCAAGGGTAGATAAAAACAATTGTCGCGGTTGGCCTATCAAGTTTTATTAGGGTCGGTGATATTTTCAGATAGGGTCCGGTTAGACTTATCGAGAAATGTCGGCGTATTTGAGGAGTAAAATATCGGATAGTCGTAATAGTAAAGTGCATACAGCACGTGGACTAGATGGATAAGCGCCGTTTGTTCCAGTTTGAAAACTTTTAATTCTTTTTTTTTGACTCAACTAGCATTTACAGCGTCAACGGCGAGGGGATGATTAACAAAATCCGACTTGAAATTATTTCATATTGTATAAAATATATTATTTGGCTCGGGTGTTTTAAAATTTATCATTTACGGCCTTAATCATTTTTATTTTATTTTTTGTTTATTTGTAAAAGCACACTTACAACATACAAAGCATTTACAAATTAACAACAACAAAATTTTATTATTGTTGTATTAGATAATTAATACAATAAAATAATATATAATACTTAAACTTATAAACGTTGTGTAGCGGTTGATTAGTTAAACAATGTGGTGTCGGTTTTTATCCTTTGGCATGTCAAACCCATATTATTTCGAATGTGAAATCAGTGTTTGACTAAACAGCCACTAGGTAATATTAGACAAGTAAGGCCGTTAATTTTTCAAGCATATTCAAAGTGTATGGGCATTTGTGTACGTGGTAATGTTGAACACATTGAGAAAGGTTAAAATTTAATGAAATTCGTAGCGTGAAATTTTAACACTGGTTGGTCACATTGGTTGGTAATTTGTGTGAAATTGAGAGAAGTTAGTCAAGAAGTAGTTTTAAAATAAAATGTCTGCCTTGAATGAATTGAAAATAATATATAGTTATGTTATAAATGCAAAAGTAACTCTGTCTGTCTGTTATGCTTTCACGGCTAAGCAACTGAACCAACATAGGCTACTTTTACCTATTACCTGAGTCCGCGCCTCCTCGTACGAGGGTGAAACCGTGGGCGAAAACTAGTATATATATATTTTTATAGTATAGGAAGGTGGACAAGCATATGGGCCACCTGATGGTAAATTTTCACCAACACCCATAGACATTGGCATGTAAGAAATGATAACCATCGCTTACATCACCAATGCGCCACCAACCTTAGGAACTAAGACGTTATGTCCCTTGTGCCTGTAATTAAACTGGCTCACTCACCATTAAAACCGGAACACAACAATATCAAGTATTTTTGTTTTGCGGTAGAATATCTGATGAGTGGGTGGTACCTACCCAGACGAGCTTGCACAAAGCTCTACCACCAGTTACACGATTATTATGATATAAAAAACATATAACACTGCTATACTGATAGGATGACACACTGTGTGCGAAAACGAAAATTATGAAATAAATAACAATATAAAATAACACTGCGATACTTATGCGTAATCAAATTCATCAAAATCGGTTCTGTGGTTTAGGCATGGAAGCGTAACAGACAGGGCTACAATCGCATTTATAATATAAGTATAGATGAATGATAAAATAACAAATCGTAATTTAATTTCCACATATAATAGTAAATAATAGATTACACTATCGTATATACATAATCGTATTTATAATCACAGGCACAAGGGACATAACATCTTAGTTTCCAAGGTTAGTAGCGCATTTGTGATGTAAGCGATGGTTAACATGTCTTACAATGTCAATGTCTATGGGCATTGGTGAACACTTACCATCAGGTGGCCCATATACTCGTCGACTTTCCTATTATATAAAAAAAAATTAAAAAAAGTAAAAAAATATATACTTGTTATATACTTGTGTTAAATTTCTCCTACTTTCAGCTATATCAAATAACCGACCGCTATATTTTTACAAAGAGCAAACCTAGCCAGAGCCCTTCCTTTTCAACAAATGCGGCTTCACTTTTTTATTCGACCCCTCACTTGAAACGACAGACGGTCTTATTGGAAACCTTATGTACTTCTTTCTAGTCATCTTGAGAGATACATTATTCAAAAACATATATAAAGTCTAGAAGATTTATCTCTTTCAATGTGTTTATATTAACATATATGCGATTAATTAATTAATGGTAACGGCTTATATATATATATATTGTGTGATGTGATATCGCATGTTCAGGTGTGCTGTATTAGAAAATTTACAATTATAATTTCAAAATTTAATGTAATGTTTTTTTTTAATTGATATTGGATTGCGTCTGCTGTTGATTGTAAAATAAATAGAAGTTACTAAATGATAAATTATTTGTATTGATAAGAATGTACCCTTTTTTTACTAAATAACCAAACAACGTATTTTATCATGGTCATCAGGTACCACATTTTTCTATTCCAATAAATAATTACGCAAAATCATATTAATTTACTTATTATTTTATTTTATATGAAATAAAGAGTACGAGAAATAACGGAATTTTTAGTAAACACGGATCCCTAATTAACATCATACTTTAATAATTCATTACTTAATACTCATAAAAAATGTGTTAAAGTATAAAAATTCACAGCACAGCACAACGGCACAGCGGTATAAATCCAAAATTAAACATTTCGCCGTTGATAAATTTTTCATTCGTATCTTGCTGTGTTGATTGCGCGTTCTCTCGTTCCTTAGCTTTTACTACGCGGCCCTGAGAGCAATTTTCAGATTGAACTTTTACGACAGTACAAAGATAAAGTTATAAACAAATGAATAAACACAAGTTGAACGTCGAACGGCCTCTATATAAATGTGAATGGTTATCGTTATGAAATTTCGTGAACATTTTTATTGTTCTTTTAAGACAATTTGTAATATTTCGTTATTTTATTTTACATAAAAGCGTAATAAAGGACGTATAATCAAAGTTAAAATTCCTTATTAAATTATCGAAGTATTACTTTTTTTACATCGATTATCTTACGTTTACTTTTACTCTAAATTACACTGTAATAAGTTATCACAAATATGAAAAAATAGAAACAATATAACATAATTAGTAAAACTTTTTTATATCAAGAATTGTCATCTATGTTTTTTTTTTTAAACTTCATTTTTTTTAGACCATTGACTTCTATGTAAACGTAATTTAACTTAAAAATTAAATTGCAAAATATATATTTGTGGTATATATAGTGCTTAAAAAAGCGTTGTGTTTGTATTTAATGATTTCAATACAGGATATATATTTTTATTGTATATAATTAAACATTAAGTATTTCAATAAAATACCGTAACAATATACGCGTTATTCACCCACGGCCATCTAATCCCAAACTAAACAGAGCTTGTATTATGGAAACCAGACAATTGATATACTACATATACTATTATTCTTTTGTAAATACATACTTATATAGATAATTACACCCAGACTCAGGACAAACAGAGATGTTCATGCACACAAATTTCTGTCCTGGGCGGGAATCGAACCCACAACCTTCGGCGTGAAAGTATCCAACCACGCCAACCGGTCCGTTTTATCGAAAAAGTAAACATTAATATAATAAGACATCTTAGAAATAAAAGTTAAATACGATCATCACAATTGCCGATGAAAAGTTCGCGAACACAGCTTCAGCTGATTTTCAAGTAGCATCTCCACATGACTTTATATTTTACAAATTACAGCTATAAAATATTATTGTATGAAATTCACACCCGTACTATCGGTATAAATTTAATATAAAACACTCCAGTCACGGATGCTTTATTTAACGTTACGGTAAAAAATATATTTAATACCTACAATTTTACTTCTTCAATATATTTAATGAAAAAATACATATAATATATATGTTTATATTTTATAGCAAAAATAAAATGTTTCAAGAAATCATACCTCGCCTACATATCGCCTATATAATTATACGTATATATATGTACAAATATTTTTACATTATAACTATTAACGTTTTAGGTAACGTCCAATTTCAATAGATATGAAAAAAATATCCATCAAATTCCTTTTTACGTATGTACAAACGAAAAAAAAACCGAAACCTGCTCGAAAGCTATTATTCTTTATTAAAAAAATAATATTAATTCTGTTGATTCTGTTTTTTAGAATAAAGTTTTATGGTAGGAGACACGTGCGTGTAATCCCGTTATATTTTTCTCGTGATTCTGAATAGAGCTGAAAATGTCTGCAGGCTGGCGTTGCCAATTTAATAATGCCCCATGTAGGGCATTTTATATTACCCCTCCACGGAACACTCGTAATGCCATTAGATGAGCCTAATTTTAGATGTTACATAAACAGCTTTTGATGAAAATATACATTTTGTTTAAAATGCAATAAATGGGATTACAAAATGCTAGAAATATACTGAAGTTGAAAATAAAGTCTTTGTATTAAAATTTACATTTTAATTAATATTAAATTAAATATATTGCAACGCAACTATAAGTGTTCTCACATACGTTAGATAATATATTTTTTTTTTTTTATAAAATAGGAAGACGGACGAGCATATGGGCCACCTGATGGTAAGTGGTCACCAAACGCCCTTAGACATTGGCATTGTAAGAAATGTCAACCATCGCTTATATCCAATGCGCCACCAACCTTGGGAACTAAGATTTTATGTCCCTTGTGCCTGTAATTACACTGGCTCTGAGGGGAACACGTGAGCTGGTAAGGAATTCCATTTTTTGGTAGTGCGACAAAGAAAGGAGTTGCCAAATTTCTTTGTGCGCGATGGAATTGATGTCACAGTTAGGCGGTGACATCGAGAACCAGCTCGCGTGGACTTAAGAAGGAAGGGGGAAGCAGGAATTAGAGAGAATAATTCCTCAGAGCACTCGCCGTGATACAGACGATAGAAAGCGCTCAGTGCTGCTATCTCGCGACGCAATTGTAAAGGTTCAAGGGTATTTGTGACCTTTACGTCGCCAATAATGCGTACTGCACGTCGCTGCAACCGGTCCAAGGCCTCCATTAGGTACTTAGCGGAGCCATCCCAATCGTCGTTAATATACCAGTGAATGCTGTGAATGTTCCACTGCTGGGCTAAGGCCTCTTCTCCCTTTTTGAGGAGAAGGTTTTTGGAGCTTATTCCACCACGCTGCTCCAATGCGGGTTGGTGGAATACACATGTGACAGAATGTCAGTGAAATTAGACACATACAGGTTTCCTTACGATGTTTACCTTCCCCGTCAAGCACGAGATGAATTATAATCACAAATTAAACATGAAAATTCAGTGGTGCTTGCCCGGGTTTGAACCCACGATCATCGGTTAAGATTCACGCGTTCTTACCATTGGGCCATCTCGGCGTTAATATACCCTCATCTGTTATTTATTTGTTATTTTTTATGAAATGAAAGTTTATTTTATTCCCTATTCAACAGTATTAGGTTGTTTTGTCAAAAATGTGGAACATCCATGGACGTCTAGTACTTAATTTTTTAAAATGATTAAGCTCGAGCAGGGAGAGTGACTGAGATGCGTGAGTACCAAAACTCTATCGACTAATGTTCGAGTTTTATCAATAACAAACTAGGGAAGTTGATTAAAAAAAATCAATTAAAGTTAATATTAATCAACAATTTTAGCCCTTGATTTAGCTAGACAACACACTTGCGATTTATCAATTTATATATTATCTAACATATAAGCTTTCTCATCATCAAATAACAGACGAGACCATATATTTCTAATAACGTATATAGACTATCCCGAAAGGACTCTCGAGCTCCAAGATTATAAATATGTCAGATATATATATTTGTAAACTCATATGAATACCATAATATGTACAGTTTAATGGTTAATTTACTATTTAATTTCAACTGAAAATAGAAAAAAGTAACGTAAAAAATAATAATAAACTTACCGCGTCTTTTTTATTTTCTTGTAATTCTATCTTGTGCTATAATCAAAAAGTAGGGTATACTGGTGGTAGGGCTTCGTGCAAGCCCATCTGGGAAGGTACCACCCATATTTATAACATATATAAAAAATAAAAAAGAGTCAATGGATAATCAAAATTTCTTAGATTATGTCAAGGACTGAACTGAGCTGAGATGACAAATCCAAATCGATCAAGACGTTTTTTAGAATAAGTCAACGAAGTAAACAAAAGAATAACTTTTTCAAAAGAAAAAAAAATATATATACATAATTCTTTGACATAAATAGTACTAAAAATAAACAAATATTACGAATATCAAATATCATATGAATACAGAAATTCAAGTTTTAAGTTACCGAGGAAAAATTTTTAGGAATATTTTCAACTAGTGCACTACGAACTGCCTTCGCTAATTTCCCAAGAGTATAAGTGAACTTGTAGTAATTGTTTTTTCATCTGCATAATTGAGATACTTTTCTTAAAATGTAGTTTTGTTTCGAAAATAAATTTCGTAAATTCCAATTTATTTCGTATAATGAAACTGTTAGTAAGTCTATATACGTACGTAAATAGTTAATCATAATGCCCCATAGCTGGGCCAAGTGTCCTTTACTATTTAGAATTCAGTTTACTACGAGCAATGCACTCTTTTGCACCTCTTTAGTCAAGTAAAATGTATCCCACCAAGCAAAGTTAATATTCCTCAACATCCGAACATCTACATACTAAAATTTCACGCTAGAAAAGATAGAAACCGCAGCTGCACGATAAGCGAGTGTTAAATATACTCAGCTTAGATTATGTCGCAGTGGTGGCTGATGCCGCCTCTGCAGATTAAACAAATATTACCCCGTGATAATGTGCACCTATGCATTGCATAGACATGGCATAAATAAAGTGTATTAATTTGTTTTAAGGAAACTTATTAGATCGGCTTTCTGCAGGCCCGTCTAGGTAGTTATCAGCTGTTCAGCAGATTTTGTATGGTATGGGTGCCGTATGCCGGTTCGCCTTTTTATGCATTACCTGCCTACCTATAACATAGAAAAACGATACCGTCAAAATAAATCTTCTACAATTTATGTTTTTTTTTCTAATATTTAAGCTGACGAGGTATCTAAACAATTTCAGATGACAGACGAGGATATTTGAATGATTGGTTCTTTATATAATTAGATATTTGTTTTTCAAATTATAAAATTTAATTAATGGTGATATATTCATATAGAATAAGTATATAAGGCGTTCTAGAACTTTATATATACTAACCAATGACAAAATCAATTAACTATATTTAAAAATTAGGGCCCTTTCAAATTTAAAAACGGTACATGTCTATACAATTCTAAGTCTTCGAATCGCCAACAGCTTTCGGCGCGTAATATCCAGCAATATCAATACGAGCAGAGCTGAGAAATGAACGCCACCCACCAATATTATTGTGACTAAGTACTATCGAATAGACTTCAGTATTTGATTGGAGTTCAATTTGTTTTGAGTCGAAATATATTTATGACCCGAACAATCTAGTTGATACGATAAAAAAGGCAATTCACGCTAATGTTTGTTAATTCAATGCTGCTAATGCTGTAAGTTAAAATAAGAAGACCTTTGAAAAAGTCGCTCTATCTTAAGAGACAATATTTATATATTATTTATTTTAAATAACATTTAAAAATAGATTAATCAATAATTAAAAATAAATGCATTTTCGGTTTTTTTATTGTTTAATAAAACGCAAACAAGAGAAATTTATAGCTATAATGAAGTAATTTTTTCTTGTGATTTTATTAATTATTTTTGACGGTTGACGCGAAAAGAATTTTATCAATGAATGCAAGTTTATCACTTAATTGGAAGAGGAACGTATTAATTACCTAAATTGGAAGAAACCTTTGAAGATGTTTTTTGTTATACTATACTCGTATATAAATAATTTATTTTTGTTACATATAATGTGATAATAATTATTACAACAGTAACAGTACAGTACAGTAACAGCCTGTTAATGTCCCACTGCTGGGCTAAGGCCTCCTCTCCCTTTTGAGGAGAAGGTTGTGGAGCTTATTCCACCACGCTGCTCCAATGCGGGTTGGTAGAATACACATGTGGCAGAATTTCAATGAAATTAGGCACATGCAGGTTTCCTCACGATGTTTTCCTTCACCGTTAAGCACGAGATGAATTATAATCACAAATTAAGCACATGAAAATACAGTGGTGCTTACCCGGGTTTGAACCCACGATCATCGGATAAGATTCACGCGTTCTAACCACTGGGCCATCTCGGCTTATTATTTATATTATTATTATTATTACAACATATCATATATATTTAATTTCCATAAATTATACATTTATTCTAAAAACCAATATTATAGAATTGTAAACTCGAGCAAATGTGTAGTTTAAAATTATTCTTATTCGTTTAGAAACAATAACGTATTTTCTAAAGTAAACAAAAATAAATAACAAATGTATTTAATAACGAATAATTTAGAAAATATAAAAATTTAACTCTTCATAATTTTCAAAACATTTAAAATCGTTTTATATAGAAACGACAAGAATTGCTTAATCAAACAAACCGTTTCAACTTAAAAGTTAATACACATGCGATGTTAAATGAAACGAACCGAGGCGCGCCTTTATCAGCTCTCTCCTTGTAACTCAGGAAATGAGATTTTTGCCTACGCCAACGTTGAACAAGCTGTTAGCGAGCTTTAAAGAGGTATTATACATTGAACTCGTTACGAACATATATTTAAAATAAAAGTCTTTTAAATGTAATGTAATGCTCTTAAATATCTCACTTCAAGGTTAAGATATTCTCTCCTTTCGAGAAAGGTTTCGAGCGCATTCCACCTCTATAGAGGAACGCCTCTAATATAGGTTAGTGGATACACGTAAAAGATTTTGATCCGACATACACAGGTTTCTTCATGATTTTCACCGGTTTTTTATGTTATAGGTAGGTGGACGTTCAAAATGGGCCACCCGATGGTAAGTGGTCGTAGACTGGCGATGTAAGAAATATTAACCATTTCTTACATGACCAAATCACCAACCTTGGGAACTAAGATGTTATGTCCCTTGTGCCTGTAGTTACACTGGCTCACTCACCGTCTAACCGAAACGCAACAATGGAATTGTTGTTTAGCGGTAGAATATCTGATAAGTGGATGGTACCAACCCAGATGGCCTTGCACAAAGTCCATCGCAAAACACATGAAAATTTATTGAATGATGAATCAAGTGTTCTAGATTATCTCGATTCGACTCATTAATAGAAAACTGTTTATTTTAAGTATAAAAAAAATGAATATTTAAATCCATTTAATAATATTTTTTTTTATTCACCGGCCGTATTAACGATAGGATATAATTAATTTTAACCATAAGCTTGTATGAAATAACTTAGAATATGTTACGTATAGATTCTCCATTACAATTCGTTCGTTTCCATAACAAACGTACGGGGTAAACACAGAGCATTCACTTTATGGACGTCCAAAAAAGTTGCTTTTCGTAACAATCGACTTTCCAACTCTTGTAACATTGAGTAAATATGACTGTTAGAAAGATAAATATATACTTTCTACATTAAAATTATAGTTTGAAGGGTTAATACATGATTCAAGCTATGTTTCAATTGTCTATGACCAATTTACTACTTGGTGGTAAGGCTTTGTGCAAGGTCGTTCTATTAGTATTGTTGTGTTCCTCACTGTGTTCTGATCAATTACCATCAGGTAGACAATGTCCATACTTTATATATAAATTAAACAATAAATTGTTTGTCCTATTTAATCAAAATTGTTATGTTATTTTTTTTTGTAAAAAAACTCATGGTCATAAACAAATATCTAAGAAACAAACGTTTTAATCACAATATGTGCTCATCTACTCACTAACTGTTTAATAAAATTCAAATTTGAATTCGAGCAACATTTCCAAGTTTTTTTTTTTTTTATATGTCCGGGATGGCAAATGACTCTACTCCACCTGATGGTAAGTGAAACTTTTTTTATAAACTTTTTTTTTATATAGAATAGGTAGGCGGACGAGCAATTGGGCCACCCGATGGTATGTGGTCACCACCCCCCATAGACATTGGCATTCAAAGAAATGTTAGCCATCGCTTACATCGCTAATTCGCCACCAACCTTGGGAACTAAAATGTTATGTCCCTTGTGCCTGTAATTACACTGGCTCGCTCACCCTTCAAACCGGAACACAATAATACCAAGTACTGCTGTTTTGCGGTAGAATATCTGATGAGTGGGTGGTACATACGAGCTTGCACAAAGCTCTATCACTAATAGTTCTCTAGGATTAAATTAATCAATGAAGAAGAAAAACTCCTGCTCTTAAAAGTTAACTTCGTGTTAACATCTTAACGATGTTTGATGATTTCTACAATCAAGAAAGTCCACTTATTTCTTCCTACAAACAGGAATAAATGTAAGGCGAGTGACTAAGATGGAGTGCGTTTTAGTAACTCGAAGGCCTTAATCTTTTTGTAAGGGCATTCCGTGCTTGACTCAAGAGACAAGTGCCCAGTAATGGATATCTATTAGCCGCAGAACCAAGGAATAGGGCTGAGAATGTTTATATATTTTTTTCAGTATAAAAATAAGTATATTCACCATAATACTAGTATAATCTTATAAATTGTTTAACTAGAATTTAATAAACTTTTTTTTTACTCTGGTAATTGACATAATATTTTTAAAGCATCTTTAATTTAATAATAATTTTTTAATTGCTCTTCATTGCTAATATGGTATAACGACATACAGCAAAAATATATTAAAATAAAATTTAATAACAAACCATTTGAATAATTTCACTGAATTCATACATTAAAATAAAGTATGAACACATAATGAAGATAATTTTATAAACATAATATTGCTATTTTTTACATAAACAAATAACAACCCTGACATATTCTAACCCCCCATCCATTACAGTGATTTCCGACACTCGTCTGATGTAGCGACGCTCACTTACCGCGGGATCAAAGAATCTGTTTCGCTCTGAGTACTTGGAGTCAGGTAAATATTATCGTAATTTATTATGTCAACGTATTTAGAATGATAATGCAGTCATGGTATGGTCTTGAAGTTATTGTAGAAGACGCCTATTATATTTTATCATACGTTTTACGCTTCATTGATGAAAACAAAGGGTGCAGCAGTGGCCTCACTAATCACGAAACAGAAAATTTTTTTAAGTGTGTTAGACACGCTAGTTGATCGCAATATATTCGGCCGATATCACGTACGAATGAGTTGACACATATGAAATCAATCGGTTTCAAATTTTGAAGTGTTTAATAATGATGAGTTGGAACTGTGGAATACTATAGTACGGAACATTGTTTAAAATAAGAAAAACCTTAATTCGTTTTTACTATCATATTAAGGTTATTAAAATAAATATTTTAATCTGGATTTTTAAACCGCAATATGTGATGTGCTTTGTGTCTGTAACTAAACTGGCTCACGAACCTTCGAACCGTAACCGTAGGACTTGCACAAGGCCTACCGCACCCAGTAATTCACCACTTTACCATAATTTACTCATACCATTTATTTAAATTAGATGGAGGTGTTATAAGGTTATTACACAAAAAAAGAGTAAGTGTCTAACGACGCCCATAGATATTAACTACATAAAAAATATAAACCCATGCTAATACTCGATCTAAGATGATATGCCCATGGAATCTAAGATGATATGCCCATATGTAATGGCTGACGTAACTGGACCAGAGCTATACAAGTTATGTTAATTAAATCTACTTCATGAATTATGTTTTATAAAATATATTTCGTAAATTTCACCTGAAAATATATTAAGCGTCGCAAAGTTTACAAATCCGTATGCGAAGCTGGGGCTACAATCTGGTCGTCTGTAAATGATCACCAGCTGGTCCGTTTGCTATCAAAACTTTAAGACACAATAGGTCTACGATTTACGATCGACATTTGAAGAGAGTATCCAATGCGATTACTTAGTCTATTCTTGTTTTTATTTAATAAAATATTTATATATAATCTATCAATGCATTTGTAAATAAATTTAATTATATTATCTAATGGATATAACTTATAATTCGATTCTATAACAATTGACTGTAATTTTCTAAAAGCGTAATGCTTACAATCTGTAAACGCACTGATGACGCACTGCTGGGCTTATGCCTCCTCTTCCTTTTGATGAGAAAGTTTGGAGCATATTCCAACACGCTGCTCCAATGTGTTGTATGTAGTAAGTACATATGTGATAGAATTTCAGTGAAATTAGTCACATGCAGGTGATCGCGATATTTTTATTCAACGCCGAGCATAAGAAGAATTATAAAAACAAAATAACCGCATGAAAATTCAGTTGTACTTACCAAAGCTTTAACCTGCAATCATAGTTTAAAATTCAAGCGTTCTAACCACTGGGCCATCTCGGAAACAATGTTTAAAAAATGTAATATTACAATGATTTTATTATTTTAAACAGAGCCTATAAATATTCCTATAATTATATGTAAACCTACCACTGTTTCGGAATACTGTAGAAACAAACTCGAAATTCACCGTAAAAAACGATATGCGACATTGACCATAATAATTATAACCTTTTTAGAATACACACATCAAAATAGTATATCAACATTAGACGGCTGTCACTATTTCACGGGTGAGTAATGAAGTAAGCTCTTACAGAATCGCCCTACTGATATCAACCGAATTCTAAAAAAATATTCTTGTTCTCACAATTTAATGAAAATCGTATAATAAAATGATAATTACTAAGAATAACAAAGAAACATGATCAAATCGTCTTATCGGATCCACGGTCTTACAACAGCGGAATGCTTTTAGTAAATTACGCGATCTTTTTGCAAGAATATATATAGTTGGTAATCCTATGTTGTTCAACGCAATTACTTGTGACTGTAAGTAGGATTGCGGATACAGGAAATGTCTAAGTGATAAGACATAATACGTATCATCTTTGCCTTCAAACAGCGATTGTGTAATAGTAATTAGTTTGGACTTAATTTAGTATAGAAAATACAGTAAAGTTTATCCCACTGCTGGGCCAAGGACTCCCTCGAGCCTTCACCGCCAAGCACGAGATAAAATATAAACACAAACTAAGAACATGAAAATTAAATAGTGCTTGCCCGGAATAGAATCCGCATGTTAAGATTAAAGTATTCGAAAATGCGTAAAACAAATTAAGTCTTACAATCGACGTCGGTGATATAGCAGCCTCCGAAAATTAATATTCATTAGAAGTGATTAGAAAAAAAACGGATATCACTTTGTGAATTCGGCAAATTACTTACTAATAATTATTATAAAAAATACAAATAATTATCCATGAGTTAATGAGAAACGGATAACATATTTCGTTATGTTTTACTTTCCAAAATATTTGGTAGATATTGTTTGGTATGTATTTAGGAGATAGTAAAAAGAAACTATTTTCAAACATTACAAGTTGTTTTGCTGATCCAATATTGACACCATTATTGAAGTGGCTTTTTGTTTGCGATGAGTACAAAACTTGAGTAATGTATTTCAGCGAATTCTGAGTAATAAATTAAATAATTATACAAAGTCGCTGTCAGTTTGTCCATTGAGACAAAACAAACATTAGGAATAAGGAAGCTGATAAGAAATAGCAGATACCACTGGGGCATGGAGTATGAATGGAACAAACATATCGTTTATAAGCTTATATTGAATCGTTATTTAAAATTGAATTGCATTTTTATTAGAAAATAACAAAGAAACTAAACGAATTGCTCGAGTTCATGATGCCCTGGTATGGTAGCTATTGGCAATATTGTTCATTTATTTTAAGTGTTCTTCAGAAACTTATTTAGTTTATATATAATATTTATACCTTTTAAATTGTTTATATTTTTTTATTATTATAATTAATTTGTTAATTTATTAATTTCATTATTTGTATATTTGTTTGTAATGGATAAATAAACCACTAAAAGCTGTATCAGCGTGTAATATAGGCTGTATTTTATTTAAAAAAAAATAGAAATCCTTACGAAAATTGCTTTAATGCGAAATATTTTGATGGTAAGTCAATCTAACTATTAAAAATAGTGAAATAAATTAACAATTCCAATGCAAATACCAAAAATACTGAAATACAATGGCATTATACTTATAAAACTGATATAGTCCATATTTTTAGTCTTAATGCCGTAATATAGTAATGTAAACCGCATATGACCAAGTTTTGGCGCGGAATGTAATAATGTCAACATTCTGATTCCGGCCTGCTACTAGGAATTTGTTGACGAAAACACCCACTAAACATGAAATAAGATATAAGTTAAAAACCCGATCGTAGCGCCACCTACCAGAAGTTGTACCACTCAAACACACGTAAAAAAACATCAAAATCAGACCAGCCAAAATACCAATACCATTAAAATATTTTATATTGAATTAGTGGAAAGATTAGGTGTTTAGTAAAAAAATATATATATCTTTCCTTGGGGATCAAGCTTTCTTTATACTAAATTTCATCAAAATCGACTTAGTAGTTTAGCCGTGAAAGCGTAACAGACAGAAAGACTTACTTCCGCATTTATAATATTAATATAGTTTTTTTTTATTGTGAATTTACCATTTAATGTGTGAAACATGGATTGTATAAATTCCTAAACTGATACGCTGTTATACACCCACTGTCCTAGCCCTAACTATCGCAACTTTTTTTGTGTTTGTGTTTCTTGTATAAATAATATTTTTTTAGACTAAATCAAAACTTGCTAAGCACTTGCACGTAGAACTACACCCCTTGAGTATCACAGTATTTTACTGTTACAGCGGTATTTTCCGTTAGAAATAAAAAAAAATATATTGAAACTGATTTAAGATATAGATATATAATAACAATTGTTAAAACTTTTTGTTTAATAATAGGATATATAAATCATTCAATCTTATACATAAAGCCAAAACAAAGAACACATCAACTAAGCATCATTGAACATGCTCACTCACGTTTCCTCCAAAAAGGTCGTCCGATTGACCGGAAATAGTGGTGGTGTATTTACAACTTCCGACCCGGGGGATGGCGGGAAACCAATTAATAACTTTTATCGTTTCCGCTGTTGGCGTCTCGAACAATTAGCACGAACATAAAAATCTTCACGCCTGATTGGGAGGGTGACATGGAGTTAAGCCTTTTGGGATTTATTTTACCAAACCTGTTTATTGTCTATGGTATAAGTTAATATATAATATAATATATAAAGAAAGTAGTGTAACCATGTGTAATCTATAAAAATATTTTTGCAATTTCATCATACACACCAAGAAAATATATAAGACATTTCTTGATTCTTAGATGAACTAAAATAATACATTTTTGGATTACGAATATATGTAATTTGTAAATTTAAATTATAGAATTATTAACTTTTATATGAGCTAAAAAAGTTAATAATTATACAATTTATTAGATTAAAATTACTTATTTAGGAGCTGACTCCACCACGATACCAATGCGGGTGAATTCACGTGACAGAATTTCGGCACATTCAGGTTTCCACTCGATGTTTACCTTCACCGCCGAACACGACATGAATTATAATCACAAATTAAACACTAATTATGTGGTGCATGTGCTTAAACTTGGATTCATCAATTAAGATTCTCGTCTTTTAACCACTGGTCATAACCGCTCCAAGACACAATTTATGGTGATGAACCAATATAATTACTGACACAAAATCCTTTCATACTGCTTATGATCAGCTAAAACCTTACAATGAATAGTATACACTCCTTGCATCCCATTTTTTTTATCCGCTACCAACAAAAAACGTTTTAAATAAGTAATATTATTCAACCTAGGCCATGTTTGTTATCCAAGCACTTTTGTTAAGTAATACTGGCAGGCAGTTTTCCAGGCTACACAGTCACTTGAGCCAGTAATTGAATGATGCCAGCCCGCGGCGCGTGTCGTTTGCGGAAGCTCCACAAATCTACTTACATCCTCTTTGTATTGACTATCGCGAAACATTCAACTACGAAGTCAACAAACGATATTTAGTGACATGACAGACATTCGTTTATTTTATTATATTTATCTCCTATATATCTCATTTAAATTCTATTTATCATTTATATTTATTAAATATATCATTTTCGTCCAGAAGATCGGAATTGCGGTTCAAAGGAAAAATGCTGCTAGTTTTTTTGCCATCATTCCCACGGTCACGAGTTGTACAGTAACTATTTTTATTATTAAGGCTTTAATGTAAATAATTCGGTCGTCTATAAGGAATGGTAATAATATATATGATGAGGGAATGTTTATTTAATAAGCTATACATTAGTACTACTATATACCTTACTACTAATGTACATTACAAAAAAAATCCTGCTTGTACAATTTATATTTACAATATTTGGCATATTACTTATTCATTAACATTAGAAATTGGTGTTTGCATACGTTGGATTTATTGATTTCATTGTAAATAATTAATCTATTGAAATTATATAATAAACAGAGTAATAAAAGAATCTATATTCTAAACTAGGGATCGCTTCGCTTCTAACATACTAGTAAAACGCCGATATAAATATGCTTATAGGAGTCTACTCGAAGTTAATTCCGATTTTTACACAAAAAAAATATGTTAAAGTAGAAATAGCAAAATTAAAATAACTACTAATAATCATTATTAACACAGGCCATCTGATCCCAAACTAAGCAGAGTTTTTACTATGGAAACCATACAACTGATATACTACATATACTACTATTCTTGTGTAAAAACATACTTATATAGATAATTACACCCAGACTTAGGACAAACAGACACGTTCATGCACACAAATGTCTGTCTTGAGTGGGAATCGAATCCACAACCTTCGGCGAGAAAGGCAAGTATCTACCAACCACGACAAACAAGCCCGTCAACTTTTTTATCATACTATTTTTCAGTCTATTCAAACCTGAGACTTGGCTATCGTAAAAAGGCCCACGATATTGAAAGCTTCATCAAATCGATACTTTAGAAACATTCAATAAAACTACTCAGACGATTAAAATTAATTTTATTTATTTAAAATGCAACACAACTAAAAAATACAACTACATAAAAAAAATACTCAGTCACTGTCACACTATGGCGAAAAGCGTTTGCTAGAATGAGATAAAACATCCCCTTTTCATGTGGATAAATAGAGTCGTGCCTGCATACATACCTTTTTGGTTATACATATTAAATATAGTAATAGTATAAAGTAAATGTCTTACATGGATCCATGGATTGAGATAAAATACCTTATCCAATGTTCAGAGATGAATGTATATCGCTTATGCGCCTTGGGGCCTTCGTAATGACATCACAGTGCGATAGGCACTCCCGTTCGCATCCAGAGATTTTTATCGAAAATGTTATACTCTCACAGCGGCTTTTATAGGTATCGATAGCTGCTTACGATAAGCGCTTTAATGTTTAACAGGCAGATACCACGAAAAAATGTAGCTAAACCAGAGCTTAACAAAATTTAATATTAAAAATTATTATTTTTCACAAAAGCAAGCAACTCTAATTATTCTAGAACTTTCTTTTCTCACTTGCAAAGTGAGATTTCAGTTAGATTTCAGATTATATAATTTCTATCAAATTCAGGAATTATTATTTTTTATTTCGACTAAGGTGATATTGAAATGTAGAAATACTATTATTTTAATAATATTCTTCTAGAATAATATTATGAGTTATAAAACGGTAAAAAATATTCAATAGAATAATTAAATACTGTATTCTGCATAACATAATAAAACAAAGTTACAAAGTTACATAAACATAGTAATATGTATAATTAAAAATACATATGCTCTATAACCAAGATTGGAGTCATCCGCGTTCAGTGGGACCTTCTCACTGTTTATGAATTCCTGGTACAAGAGACACTCGCTTCATAACCAAGATTGGAGTATTTTTAGAGAAATATTTATATTTTTGATGAATGTTATTTGCACATAACATTCATCAAAAAAATTTTTTTTTTTTATAGAATAGGAAGGTGGACGAGCATATGGGCCACCTGATGGTAAGTGGTCACCAAACGCTCTTAGACATTGGCATTGTAAGAAATGTCAACCATCGCTTATAGCCAATGCGCCACCAACCTTGGGAACTAAGATTTTATGTCCCTTGTGCCTGTAATTACACTGGCTCACTCACCCTTCAAACCGGAACACAACAATATCAAGTATTGCTTTTTTGCGGTAGAATATCTGATGAGTGGGTGGTACCTACCCAGACGAGCTTGCACAAAGCCCTACCACCAGTAAATTACACCCCGTCTTAATACCTCCCTAGTGACAGGAGGGCTGGTTCATTTTTCGCCCAGAGAATTAAAATTGCGATTCAAAGAAGAAATGCTGCTAGCATTCTTGCCACTATTCCACGCGATCACGGTATATGTACAGTAACTATTTTTAATTAAACATTTAAGGCCGTAATGTTAATTTTTATGCATAAAAAGAAAAAGTATATTGTCACGAGGTACGAGTGTGTAAGGGATTCGTTCCACCAAGACCGCTACATTAATTAAACACGTCATAAAGATTATAAAATTTTAATTATAAAATTTACAACATAAAAATCAGGGGGTGGGCCGTTGACAGTATTTGGTCAATAAAGAGTACATTAATAAAGTAAAATATTATTAGTGAATTAGCTGTAGGTGAGTTAGCATCGGTTAAAATTAAGTCTATCACTTAATTTTATTATCATTTAATTGAATAGATAAGCAGGATAGTGCAAACCGTGAACGCAGTGTCACAATGAGTGAGCGATTTTTTTATTTTTTTTTAATAGAATAGGAAGGTGGACGAGCATATGGGCTACCTGATGGTAAGTGGTCACCAAACGCCCTTAGACATTGGCATTGTAATAAATGTCAACCATCGCTTATAGCCAATGCGCCACCAACCTTGGGAACTAAGATTTTATGTCCCTTGTGCCTGTAATTACACTGGCTCACTCACCCTTCAAACCGGAACAAAACAATATCAAGTATTGCTGTTTTGCGGTAGAATATCTGATGAGTGGGTGGTACCTACCCAGACGAGCTTGCACAAAGTCCTACCACCAGTAATAGATAAATAAAAGCAGTGCGAAGCAGCAAAAAGCACCAGCCGCAACAGCAGGCCACTGGACAAGCAGCCTCTCCTCCACAAAACAGCAGAGCAGCTCTCCTTCAACAGCTCCAAATCCGCAAAAATTCCTCGGTTTAGTCCACCGAACAATATTATATTATTCTGTAATGTAATATACAAAGTATATATAAAATTAAAAAAAAATAAACACTCCCTGTGAAAAAAACTACTTACTACCTATCTTGTATAAACAATAAGAAGGCCCTAAGAATACCCTAGTCACAGGTAAAAAGAAGAATATTAAAACCAAGTAATAAGTTAGACAATTGAGGTTATTAAAGTTAACTTTTAAAGTGTCAAAACATGGAAAATTATTGCTTTATTAGCAATAAAAAAAATTAGAGAGCAAGAACTATATTTAAATTAATAAAACAAGGCGAATCACATTAGGATTCGACCCATGTCACCTAGTACATTGAAAATAATGAATTTTGCATAATACGATAATTATAAAATAAATACGAAATTATGCATCAACTCACCTCGGGAGTGTTTATATATGTAGTAATAAGGCAATATATGACTTATATTTCACGTGGCACGGTTTTGATACAAACACTGGAATTAAACGAATCGATTAAATACTACTCAAATAACAAACAATAATATGCCTCGACTAAACGAATACAATGTGTTTTACTTACGGTTTGGTAACCGAAGCCTCTCAAATAAGTTTTACAAAGTAGATGACGTAGGTAATCCTCCTTCAGTATAATTTTGTATATAATCTGAAACGAATATAAAAACCAATATACGAAATGTACAAAGAATATATTCAATGCCAATAATTCACTATATTCAACGGATATACATACAAACAGGTAAAATAAATACAATATTTTAATAAAAATTAAAATATTGAAAAATAAAAATGTACAGGGCTACACTATATAGATGGCTATTGTAAACAATATAAAACGATTCATTTTACTTACCAATGCTAGAAGTAACTACGAGGCGTAAAAAACGCTTCGTCTCATTCGGATGTATATGATATTAACGGCTCTTTAGTCCTCATTCGTAACTCATAAACGATTGGTTACTGACGTACAATATGTATAGGTTAAATATATGAACGGAGTTTAGTATAACATTTTTATGCGATCTCGCAATGCGTTTAGTAAGACATCTAACGTGTTTTGAAATTATAAAAAAAACCGTATAATCACAATATTGTTTGAATAAACTTCTACCCTGAAATTCAAGTTATCATCATGTGAAAAATGTGTATGCTTGACACGTTTGGAAGCTTAACCACGAGTCTCCGACAAAAAGTTCTATGTTTCGACTTCAAAAACTTTTCTCTTATAGTGTAGTCCAAGCAACTGATCTATCGATGGTTGCGTATTCGAATTCTCGTTCGTTATTATGCATCATTCAAAGCTATCACAGTTTTAGTATCGATACTTCAAAATGCGATTATTCGTAAAATATATTTTATGGTTATAAATCATCAGTCATTTTGCTAAATTAATACAATGTTTTGTTGTGTTTTAGTTTGAAAATAACACCCCACAATAGATCGTATAGTTTTCATTAACATAAGGCAAAATATCAAACAATGCGATCATACCAATGGATGGCAGGGGCAACATATCTAGGCACGTTCAAAATCATCATGAAATCGAGTAGTAATTCTAAAAACCTCGACGTCAGACCGATAGTAACCGAAGAGTTGTGTGTGTTGAAACGAGCGAAACTTTTCTAATTAACTTGGCTAAAAGTTTTTTCGTTAACGACGTTCGGACCGAAGTGGCTTTTGTAGTTCGTTGTCTCAAAGCTCTCTCCGGCACGTTTGCGTCTTGTTTAGCTCATCTTGGTTACGTAACTTTTTCATATGTCGAAAAGTAATTATATGTTTTTAAAATGCAACAATAATTCAATTAAGATCAAAGATATAATTTATATTAGTAGTCTAATACTCTATTAAATCGTCATTTTAAAAGGTTATATTTAATGTAAAGCTCGGTTCGAATTGTAGATTCCCCAAGTAACGTTAAGAAAGTCGGTAATTATTCTCTTTCTTAGATTTGTATGCTAAATACTTGTTGATTTCCAAGCAGATTCTGCATAAATATAATTGTATCTGATTGACTCTGTAATTAAAAGGATGAGAAAGAGGACCTATTGAGTTTCTTGCCGGTTCTTCTTTATACAATCTACACTTCGAACCGGTGGTAGCTTTACACTTAATTCATTACTATAAAATGACGATTCAAAAGTGTCCTTATAAGCCAACTTTTCAAGCCATGTATTCTTTGACTTGGTTTGATTTGCTTATTAATATAAATGTAGATATTCTAAATGAGTACAATCAGAAAGAATACATTGTGTATTTATTTTGCAGATTTGGAAATATGGTTTAATTCTCTTTTTTAAATACTTTAATGGTCCCTATACATTAAAATTATAGACTTTATTATTGTAAATATTTTTTGTGTTGTATAAAATAATACTTTAACTATCTTAGTATTCCAAGTTCAAGACTACAAATAGTCTGAACAGGTAGATTTTGAAATATTTGTTTAATCTGTGGTAGGGCTTTGTGCAAGTTTGTCTGGGTATCACCCACGCAACACATTCTACCGCCAAACAGCAATACTGAGCTTAGAATTTTATTTATTATATTTAGTTACGTAGCTTTGGAACTTTTGAACTGTAGTTTTAAATATTCGAAAAATATTGTCTAATTATAAAACTTCTTCAAACTCTTACATAAAACTTAGTTTTATCTTTATATGAAACCAACCGTTTAATTAAAAAGGATGTAAATTTTATTTAAGACATTTACACATTTTTAAAATACGTTATGAAATTATTTTAAAGTTATTTAAAAAAAACTTAAACAAGATCGCAAGCGCACAACAGCGCAAGATCGGCCAACGTGGAAATCCTTGGGGGGGCCTTTGTCCAGCAGTGGACGTCTTTCGGCTGATATGATGATGATGATGATGATGAAAAAACTGTAAGGTAGATTTAGATCTTATGTCGTTAAATCTATATTTGTCGTCAAAATATCTTCAATTTTTTTAATACCTTATAAAAACTTCATTTTACTTTCAGGCAGAAGCGATCAACTGAATTTTAAACACAAGTGTTGATGTTCGCATGTCTTTGACATGTTGACACGTTATGGACTCAACATTATAATTCAATCGTTACTTCTATTGAATGATTAACTGAATGAAACTGGAAAAAAATACTGTGGAAGTAAAAAGATTCCACGTCCACGTTGACATCTGTGATCAGTTGGACTTTTTTAGTATTTAAAAGTATCTTGAGATTTTAGTAGTATTAGTACCATTGTACCACATAGCCTCATATTCTTCAGTTTATAAAAATAGAAGCCGTACACGATTTACATTTTTGCGAAAAAAACTCTTTATGTGTGTTTCTTAGTCTCAGTTTTTAGTAATATAAAATTTTAATATCATTTTAGTACGCATAAAAGTATCGGCATTTTGTTATGTTATTTACTTTCTAGGTTTCTATTACTTATGTAAATATTAGCAAGAAGATTACAGATTATATTATGCTACATCTTAAAACAAACTATGTATTTATGCAATTATGTATTTATAAAACTAAGATAAGGCGCAGAAAATGATCGTCACGGTAGCATGCGCAAGCGATCCCGTGGCGCTCCCTATTAAGACGGAAAGGGTACTGCTGGTTTTTTAGTGGGTATTCCGATGTTCGGGGTGCACTCGGCGCCTTGGGGGTCCCACATACCTCCCTACTGTCCCCGTCGGGGAAACGCGTAATACGTTTTTCCAGCGTTAAAAAAAGGTGCAGAAAATGGTCATAAAAAGAAACATTATTTAGTAATACTTTCCTTGTTTTTTTGTACAATTGTCGATAACATTAAGTCATATAAATATATTTTTTCTTAATAATGGGAATCTAAACACTACACACATATATAACAATCAGGTGCCTCCTGAATGTAATACATTGTGTGTAAAAATTAAGCCAGAAAAACATTTGATGTAAATGATATTAAGTACCAACCTAAGTTTGGACTCCACTACCACTTACCATCAGGTGCAGTGGATTCATTTGCTTTCCCGGTATATAAAAAAAATATTTTATTATTTATGTACGAATAATTTCTTAAAATATTTTTTTTTAATATAGATAGCCAACTGGGCCACCTGACGGTTAGTCCACATCCACCGCCCATTGACATTGTAAGAAATATTAACTATATCTTATACCGCCAATGCGCCACTAACCTTATGAACTAATATATTACATCCTTGTGCCTGTAGTTACACTGGCTTACTCACCCTTCAAACTGGAACACAACTACAATAAATATTGCTGCTTGGCGGTATAAAATATGATGAATGGGTAATGATACTTATACGGGCTTGCACAAAGTTCACCACCACAAATTGTTGCTTATTAGCTTTATACAAAATATAATTGGTTTAATAAATTAATATGAACATTTATCTATTCCATCAGAGCGAGACATATTTAAATGTTATGATATTAAAAATATAAAATTAATGCGTATAAAATTTTATTTGCATACTTCCTAGATTTTTCATAAGATCTTTTTTTAATAAAATCTTAAGTATTATTTGAATAAACTGCCACAGGAATGATGATGGTAATAGATCATAAAGTGAGATAGTTCGTTTAGAGTACCACGTGACATGGCTTGAAAGTTGAATTTTCCACTCAAAGTAAGGCCCAGTAGTATAGGCCACGTGAATCTTAACCTTTTATCGTGGGTTCAGAGCCGGGCAAGCGCCACTGAATTTTCATGTGCATGATTTGTGATTATAATTCATCTCGTATTTTACGGTGAAGGCAAACATCGTGAGGAAATGAAATGTCCTACTGGTGGTAGGGCTTTGTGCAAGCTCGTCTGGGTAGGTACCACCCACTCATCAGATATTCTACCGCAAAACAGCAATACTTGATATTGTTGTGTTCCGGTTTGAAGGGTGAGTGAGCCAGTGTAATTACAGGCACAAGGGACATAAAATCTTAGTTCCCAAGGTTGGTGGCGCATTGGCTATAAGCGATGGTTGACATTTCTTACAATGCCAATGTCTAAGGGGCGTTTGGTGACCACTTACCATCAGGTGGCCCATATGCTCGTCCACCTTCCTATTCTATTAAAAAAAAAAAAAAAAAAGGAAACCTGTATGTGTTTGATTTCACTGAAATTCTGCCACATGTGTATTCCACCAACCCGCATTGGAGCAGCGTGCTGGAATAAGCTCCAAACCTTCTCCTCAAAAAGGGACAGGAGGCCTTAGCCCAAATCGCTCCCTCCTGCCACGAGTGCGGCGCGCCATCGGACACGGCGCGTCACACCCTGATTGAGTGTGCCGCTTGGGGACCTCAGCGCCTGTCCCTGGCGGCCTTAGTCGGTGAAGACATCTCGCTGCCGAGTGTGATAAACGCCATGCTTGGTAGCAAGAGGTGCTGGTTGGAGACGGTCTCCTTCTGCGAAAATGTCATGTCGCAGAAGGAGACCGTCTCCAACCAGCACGGAGCGGGAGCGTAAGGAGAGGGCCTCGCTGACTCGCTTCGCCGAAGAAGAACGGGGAGAAGACGTCAGCGCTATGCGCATTTTCTCCTCCCGCCGTAAGTGTTGCCGGGGTTAGGGGGTCTTTGTACCCCGAGAACCCCCTAGGATTTGGAGGCCTGCAGAGGCTGGCCAACCGTCGGGGCATCACGGTAGTATGCGCAAGCGATCCCGTGACGCCCCTTCGAAAAGGCGGTGTGGGTACCGCTGGTTTTTTAGTGGGTATTCCGGCGCATGCTCAGCGCCGGTGAGTCCCACATACGGGGGGTATGTTTCGCACTTCTTTTACGCGTCTTTCCAGCGAAAAAAAATAAATATACAGACATCATATAGATTTACGGTCAAAATTAAAAAAGTGTAAAAAAAATAAGTTTAATATAATTTAGTTAAAACAAAAAATTGTAACAAAAGAAAATTCAAACTTGGACTCAAACTATTAGACAATCAATTACAATCTTAGACTTTAAACTATAAAGTTTCAGATACAGAAATATTTACACTAACCAGTTCAACAGTCTAGAAAAGATTAAAGTAGAATATATAAATGATATGTCTTTTTTTATATAAAATGCGCACTTTGATGCCAATGACACGAGAAAATGTACACTAGGAACGAAACAAAATTGAAATGAATGTAACTGCTTAGAATTAAAAATATATATTATTATTATTATTGAGAACAATAAAGCATCACACAATAACAAATATTTAACAGTATTATAACATACATATATAATTATATAAATCTATTCATTTTTAGCACCCATTGTCACTAATCGACTCACCACTTTAAAAAACACACACACACACACACACAAAATAATTATTTACAAACTAGTGCTACGTCTTAATAATTTAAGTACACTTAATATAAGTAATGAAAAAAATAAGTCTTTAAGATTAAGCTTTAAAACTGACCAAAAAATTGGACTCATGAATTTAGTTTTTTTTATACCCATGATATTTTTCGGAATAAAATCTATCCGACTTATAAAGTATCACTATGCAATACATCAAATCGATTGCTTGCTCCATTGTTGTGTTAAACAAAAATGAGAACTTCGTATTTATAATATTAGTATAGCCTATTCCAATCAAAGGAGTAAACATAAACAAACCTTACATTTAAATATTCCATGCGATTTGCTAATACAGTACAGTACAGTAACAGCCTGTTAATGTCCCACTGCTGGGCTAAGGCCTCCTCTCCCTTTTGAGGAGAAGGTTTGGAGCTTATTCCACCACGCTGCTCCAATGCGGGTTGGTAGAATACACATGTGGCAGAATTTCAATGAAATTAGACACATGCAGGTTTCCTCACGATGTTTTCCTTCACCGTTAAGCACAAGATGAATTATAAACACAAATTAAGCCAATGCGTCACCAACCTTGGGAAATAAGATATCATGTCCCTTGTGCATGTAGTAAAACTTGTTCAGTCGCCGTTCAAATCGGAACACTGACGATAAAATATCTGATGAGTGGATAGTACCTATCCAGACGGACTTGCACAAAGCCCTAAGTAAAGAATTACTTAAAACAGGAACTTATCCTAAAGATTTGGCAGTGATGGTATATACACTATAATCTATAAATTATTATAGAATGTATAAAATATATCACGTGTAGCATCTATCATCATAATTTGGATGCCACCATCTTCTTAACTTCCTATAAACACTTGGTGTTTCAAACATTTCCTTATTGTGAAGTGCTGCACAAACGGCGCAGACGTTATTTGTTTCGGTCGGATCATAGTATGTGTAGGAAGACTTCCATAAGAAGAATTGATAGTATTCTTTGCTCAACATAAGCTTAGCTATCATATTTGCCAAGGCAGTAGGTGTTGTACTACGAGCGTTTAAATAAGATCCAGGTGGAAGAAATCTGTAAAAGAAATTCACATGTATTAAATCAATACAACCAACAAAACACATTTAAATGATCATAAGTTTACAAAAAAAAGTTGAAATGGAGGACATGACACATGACAAACAGGATGAAATGTACACAAAATATAACATGAAATGGAACCAAAAGGAAAGCGGACAGAGATATTAAAAAAAATTGGAAGGAAAATCTGGTCAAGATATTCTAAAAATAAAGATAAATGAAAACAGCTGGAAGAGGCCTATATGTCACAACACACGCTGATCCCTAAACCCGGACATCCGATGATTTAGTTTAAGGTGTAAAATAGATAAAACTTGTTATTTATATGTTTAGTACCACCAACAAAGGCTTCAACTTGTTTCACTTACAAGGAACAATTAATTACTAAGACAATAGTAATAATTACATGATTGGTAATATAATTATTATAATTTATTTAATTTATAATATATTATTATGTTAAACATTTTTTTTTAAATACACAAATAATGAGACCGCAAGACAAATGTTGTGATAGTGATACAAAATTATGACTCCTTGAGAATGATTTTTTAACTTAATGTAGTTAAAGTAATATAATGAAGTATTAGTATAATGAATTGTTATTTGTGTTCTTAAATAATATCGTATGCAGCGGTGAAGCTAACAATCACGTATCTGCGTGCATTCATCGCGTTTTGTATGAAATCCTTCATACATCCTACTTTAAGGAAATTTACGATATATTTTTTAAAATGAAATAGACTGCCTAAACTGTCATAGTGAAGACGAGCTTACCTTGAGTAATCAGCACCACCAAGAACAATAGGAACCGAATCGTGCTGCAATGCTGTTAGAAGTTTCTCCGTTACATAATCCTTCGCTAACGAATTTTCAAACGAAAGATAGAAAAAATAATCACTTTCTAAGATGGAATCGCAACTGTTCTTCCGATTTCGTGGACATTTTAGTGGTCCACATGCTCCGTATATATCAAGCGTCAAGCCATGAGCGCGCAGCGCTCTTCTTAACTGATTAGCATATTCTCTTCTACCACTTCTACTTGAGCAGTGTGACACAAACCAAGCAACAGCCTTGCTCTTGTTTTGTAATTTTGTTTGTAAGTATTCATCATTTAAGGTATTGCTCCTAACCCAGTTCATTTTTTCTCGTGGGCCAACAATTTCTCCGTTAGAATTTCTTATTTGAATGTAAGGGTATGGTATATCTGAATCTAATCTGTATGTCGAAGTCCAATTGAAGAAGCCATCAAACATATCATCGCAAACGGGGTAATTATCAGCTGATTCCATGTTAAAGTATATAAATTTTTGACGTTGTGAACGGACCTTTGGTAATTGTGATTTAGTAAGAGTATCGATATTTCGCCCATTAAAAGCTATTGCATCAAACTTTGATGTGTCTCCATGGAAAAAATTTCGATCGCTCGTGACGTAGCAGTTTATATTTGAACAGTTTTTATCGATAAACGCTCTTTGACCGTCACCGAAATAATAAAACGGTGCAAAGTTATGTGGCGTCCAAAGGAGTATGTATTTAACATCTTTTTGCAATCTGTCCACTTTCCTGTATACTTCTGCGTATCTATGGTCGCGGGCGACATTTTCGAGTGCTTCGTTAACTAAACTTTCATTATCAATAATTAAATTATCCTTTTCTACCAACTGGATCCAAATAAAAGATATCGTAAAACTAATACATGTTATAATTAGCAGTGATCTTATCGATAGTAATTGTCTTAATGACGTCAGGAGGCGCAAGCGCAGGGATATGCACCGAGGCATCTTCTTCGCGTCATGTTCGAACAGCTTCGTTAATTTTTGCTTTCTACGAGTTTTCTGTCGGTATTTTTGAATGAACGATGAAATTTTGATATTTATATCTGAAACAAGTGAAACAAGCTTAAATTAAACTTAAAAATCTCTTGTATGGTCGAGTACATGATGAATTTTACATTTGAGGATATATAGACTTAATTTTTAAATTGTGAGTGGAAGTTTTATTTTTCCATACAAAGAATATCGAAAAATTCCCGGGAGTCGAACACTTAACTATTTTTAAAGATGAATGGGTAATGATACTTATACGGGCTTGCACAAAGTTCACCACCACAAATTGTTGCTTATTAGCTTTATACAAAATATAATTGGTTTAATAAATTAATATGAACATTTATCTATTCCATCAGAGCGAGACATATTTAAATGTTATGATATTAAAAATATAAAATTAATGCGTATAAAATTTTATTTGCATACTTCCTAGATTTTTCATAAGATCTTTTTTTAATAAAATCTTAAGTATTATTTGAATAAACTGCCACAGGAATGATGATGGTAATAGATCATAAAGTGAGATAGTTCGTTTAGAGTACCACGTGACATGGCTTGAAAGTTGAATTTTCCACTCAAAGTAAGGCCCAGTAGTATAGGCCACGTGAATCTTAACCTTTTATCGTGGGTTCAGAGCCGGGCAAGCGCCACTGAATTTTCATGTGCATGATTTGTGATTATAATTCATCTCGTATTTTACGGTGAAGGCAAACATCGTGAGGAAATGAAATGTCCTACTGGTGGTAGGGCTTTGTGCAAGCTCGTCTGGGTAGGTACCACCCACTCATCAGATATTCTACCGCAAAACAGCAATACTTGATATTGTTGTGTTCCGGTTTGAAGGGTGAGTGAGCCAGTGTAATTACAGGCACAAGGGACATAAAATCTTAGTTCCCAAGGTTGGTGGCGCATTGGCTATAAGCGATGGTTGACATTTCTTACAATGCCAATGTCTAAGGGGCGTTTGGTGACCACTTACCATCAGGTGGCCCATATGCTCGTCCACCTTCCTATTCTATTAAAAAAAAAAAAAAAAAAGGAAACCTGTATGTGTTTGATTTCACTGAAATTCTGCCACATGTGTATTCCACCAACCCGCATTGGAGCAGCGTGCTGGAATAAGCTCCAAACCTTCTCCTCAAAAAGGGACAGGAGGCCTTAGCCCAAATCGCTCCCTCCTGCCACGAGTGCGGCGCGCCATCGGACACGGCGCGTCACACCCTGATTGAGTGTGCCGCTTGGGGACCTCAGCGCCTGTCCCTGGCGGCCTTAGTCGGTGAAGACATCTCGCTGCCGAGTGTGATAAACGCCATGCTTGGTAGCAAGAGGTGCTGGTTGGAGACGGTCTCCTTCTGCGAAAATGTCATGTCGCAGAAGGAGACCGTCTCCAACCAGCACGGAGCGGGAGCGTAAGGAGAGGGCCTCGCTGACTCGCTTCGCCGAAGAAGAACGGGGAGAAGACGTCAGCGCTATGCGCATTTTCTCCTCCCGCCGTAAGTGTTGCCGGGGTTAGGGGGTCTTTGTACCCCGAGAACCCCCTAGGATTTGGAGGCCTGCAGAGGCTGGCCAACCGTCGGGGCATCACGGTAGTATGCGCAAGCGATCCCGTGACGCCCCTTCGAAAAGGCGGTGTGGGTACCGCTGGTTTTTTAGTGGGTATTCCGGCGCATGCTCAGCGCCGGTGAGTCCCACATACGGGGGGTATGTTTCGCACTTCTTTTACGCGTCTTTCCAGCGAAAAAAAATAAATATACAGACATCATATAGATTTACGGTCAAAATTAAAAAAGTGTAAAAAAAATAAGTTTAATATAATTTAGTTAAAACAAAAAATTGTAACAAAAGAAAATTCAAACTTGGACTCAAACTATTAGACAATCAATTACAATCTTAGACTTTAAACTATAAAGTTTCAGATACAGAAATATTTACACTAACCAGTTCAACAGTCTAGAAAAGATTAAAGTAGAATATATAAATGATATGTCTTTTTTTATATAAAATGCGCACTTTGATGCCAATGACACGAGAAAATGTACACTAGGAACGAAACAAAATTGAAATGAATGTAACTGCTTAGAATTAAAAATATATATTATTATTATTATTGAGAACAATAAAGCATCACACAATAACAAATATTTAACAGTATTATAACATACATATATAATTATATAAATCTATTCATTTTTAGCACCCATTGTCACTAATCGACTCACCACTTTAAAAAACACACACACACACACACACAAAATAATTATTTACAAACTAGTGCTACGTCTTAATAATTTAAGTACACTTAATATAAGTAATGAAAAAAATAAGTCTTTAAGATTAAGCTTTAAAACTGACCAAAAAATTGGACTCATGAATTTAGTTTTTTTTATACCCATGATATTTTTCGGAATAAAATCTATCCGACTTATAAAGTATCACTATGCAATACATCAAATCGATTGCTTGCTCCATTGTTGTGTTAAACAAAAATGAGAACTTCGTATTTATAATATTAGTATAGCCTATTCCAATCAAAGGAGTAAACATAAACAAACCTTACATTTAAATATTCCATGCGATTTGCTAATACAGTACAGTACAGTAACAGCCTGTTAATGTCCCACTGCTGGGCTAAGGCCTCCTCTCCCTTTTGAGGAGAAGGTTTGGAGCTTATTCCACCACGCTGCTCCAATGCGGGTTGGTAGAATACACATGTGGCAGAATTTCAATGAAATTAGACACATGCAGGTTTCCTCACGATGTTTTCCTTCACCGTTAAGCACAAGATGAATTATAAACACAAATTAAGCACATGAAAATTCAGTGGTGCTTGCCCGGGTTTGAACCCACGATCATCGGTTAAGATTCGCGCGTTCTTACCACTAGGCCATCTCGGCTTCTCGGATTTGCTAATAGCTCTGCTATATTATGTACTACAAACAATTCTTCATTAATATATATTTATTTACAATACAATCATATTTCGTTAATTATTTATAAGTATTTTAATTTTACGTCCAACTTTCCAATAACAACTTCGCCGACATTTAAAACGCCATTTTTTCACAAATCAACAATGAATACCATAGATTATACAAGATCTTGTGACCAATGATATCATATGAATTCAATCCTCCTGTTATTGGATTAGGCTATGGAGATAATCTGAACGTTTTATTATATAGTAAATTTTAATAATGTCCCCAATAACAAATCTTTAAAAAAAATCGGTATCAACATTTGAACTTCAAACTCTCTCTTAGTATTTTAAGATCATCAGTGACCATTACCTGCCCAAAAATTTGATAATTGCATTTTTATGTATTTTTTTTTTTTATGAAATCGGTAGGTGGCCTTGCAAATTTACCACCTGAAGTGAAGTGGTTCCTACTATCTATATAGATATCACATCGCCAATGCGTCACCAACCTTGGGAAATAAGATATCATGTCCCTTGTGCATGTAGTAAAACTTGTTCAGTCGCCGTTCAAATCGGAACACTGACGATAAAATATCTGATGAGTGGATAGTACCTATCCAGACGGACTTGCACAAAGCCCTAAGTAAAGAATTACTTAAAACAGGAACTTATCCTAAAGATTTGGCAGTGATGGTATATACACTATAATCTATAAATTATTATAGAATGTATAAAATATATCACGTGTAGCATCTATCATCATAATTTGGATGCCACCATCTTCTTAACTTCCTATAAACACTTGGTGTTTCAAACATTTCCTTATTGTGAAGTGCTGCACAAACGGCGCAGACGTTATTTGTTTCGGTCGGATCATAGTATGTGTAGGAAGACTTCCATAAGAAGAATTGATAGTATTCTTTGCTCAACATAAGCTTAGCTATCATATTTGCCAAGGCAGTAGGTGTTGTACTACGAGCGTTTAAATAAGATCCAGGTGGAAGAAATCTGTAAAAGAAATTCACATGTATTAAATCAATACAACCAACAAAACACATTTAAATGATCATAAGTTTACAAAAAAAAGTTGAAATGGAGGACATGACACATGACAAACAGGATGAAATGTACACAAAATATAACATGAAATGGAACCAAAAGGAAAGCGGACAGAGATATTAAAAAAAATTGGAAGGAAAATCTGGTCAAGATATTCTAAAAATAAAGATAAATGAAAACAGCTGGAAGAGGCCTATATGTCACAACACACGCTGATCCCTAAACCCGGACATCCGATGATTTAGTTTAAGGTGTAAAATAGATAAAACTTGTTATTTATATGTTTAGTACCACCAACAAAGGCTTCAACTTGTTTCACTTACAAGGAACAATTAATTACTAAGACAATAGTAATAATTACATGATTGGTAATATAATTATTATAATTTATTTAATTTATAATATATTATTATGTTAAACATTTTTTTTTAAATACACAAATAATGAGACCGCAAGACAAATGTTGTGATAGTGATACAAAATTATGACTCCTTGAGAATGATTTTTTAACTTAATGTAGTTAAAGTAATATAATGAAGTATTAGTATAATGAATTGTTATTTGTGTTCTTAAATAATATCGTATGCAGCGGTGAAGCTAACAATCACGTATCTGCGTGCATTCATCGCGTTTTGTATGAAATCCTTCATACATCCTACTTTAAGGAAATTTACGATATATTTTTTAAAATGAAATAGACTGCCTAAACTGTCATAGTGAAGACGAGCTTACCTTGAGTAATCAGCACCACCAAGAACAATAGGAACCGAATCGTGCTGCAATGCTGTTAGAAGTTTCTCCGTTACATAATCCTTCGCTAACGAATTTTCAAACGAAAGATAGAAAAAATAATCACTTTCTAAGATGGAATCGCAACTGTTCTTCCGATTTCGTGGACATTTTAGTGGTCCACATGCTCCGTATATATCAAGCGTCAAGCCATGAGCGCGCAGCGCTCTTCTTAACTGATTAGCATATTCTCTTCTACCACTTCTACTTGAGCAGTGTGACACAAACCAAGCAACAGCCTTGCTCTTGTTTTGTAATTTTGTTTGTAAGTATTCATCATTTAAGGTATTGCTCCTAACCCAGTTCATTTTTTCTCGTGGGCCAACAATTTCTCCGTTAGAATTTCTTATTTGAATGTAAGGGTATGGTATATCTGAATCTAATCTGTATGTCGAAGTCCAATTGAAGAAGCCATCAAACATATCATCGCAAACGGGGTAATTATCAGCTGATTCCATGTTAAAGTATATAAATTTTTGACGTTGTGAACGGACCTTTGGTAATTGTGATTTAGTAAGAGTATCGATATTTCGCCCATTAAAAGCTATTGCATCAAACTTTGATGTGTCTCCATGGAAAAAATTTCGATCGCTCGTGACGTAGCAGTTTATATTTGAACAGTTTTTATCGATAAACGCTCTTTGACCGTCACCGAAATAATAAAACGGTGCAAAGTTATGTGGCGTCCAAAGGAGTATGTATTTAACATCTTTTTGCAATCTGTCCACTTTCCTGTATACTTCTGCGTATCTATGGTCGCGGGCGACATTTTCGAGTGCTTCGTTAACTAAACTTTCATTATCAATAATTAAATTATCCTTTTCTACCAACTGGATCCAAATAAAAGATATCGTAAAACTAATACATGTTATAATTAGCAGTGATCTTATCGATAGTAATTGTCTTAATGACGTCAGGAGGCGCAAGCGCAGGGATATGCACCGAGGCATCTTCTTCGCGTCATGTTCGAACAGCTTCGTTAATTTTTGCTTTCTACGAGTTTTCTGTCGGTATTTTTGAATGAACGATGAAATTTTGATATTTATATCTGAAACAAGTGAAACAAGCTTAAATTAAACTTAAAAATCTCTTGTATGGTCGAGTACATGATGAATTTTACATTTGAGGATATATAGACTTAATTTTTAAATTGTGAGTGGAAGTTTTATTTTTCCATACAAAGAATATCGAAAAATTCCCGGGAGTCGAACACTTAACTATTTTTAAAATATTTTTATAAAATTAACGACTAAACGATGAGCGTACCGTGCCGTGTTCACGCTGGTAAATTTTGGTGTTATAACACCAAATACATTTTTTTAATAACGAGTTATAAAAAAATATCTCATAGTATAATTTATAGTCAAGCGATCTAGCCATTCGTACTGTTCTAATTCATCTAACGTTGAACACGAAAATAAAGTTAAGAACATTTCTAAAAATACAAACAAACAGTGCAAAATTTTAAATACAGTAACCGCTTTAAATTGTATTATATGTACTTTGATAATGATTAACACTTTTCTAAATTTAAATAAATTATCGTTATTATTTAGTACAAATTAAAAAAAATGATGTTAGTTTTTGAAAGAAAGCAAAAAATCATATGTCAAAATTAAATGTAATTTGCGTGAGCGTATGTGTCAGTTACTTAATTGATTTTGGTTCACAAAGATATCAATCTATATCTTGGAGATAGAATAGCGGTTTGGGAATCTTACACAAAGACTGTGTCTTAGTGGTAGGTGTCCAAGGTTGCTGGCACTGGCGATTTAAGGAGTAATTAATAGTTGTTACAGCACTGATGTAAATAAGCGGTGGTGATCACTTACCATCAGGCGGCCCACTTTCCAGCCTGCCTACGTAATACAATAAAAAAAGAACTTCGTTATTTTAGGAACAGTCAAGGTTAAACGAAAAACCCGCGAGATTCAGGCCATGATGCATAGAGCACACAACTCAACTTGATATTATTTACCGTAACCTACTTATATTTCCAATACATTTTGTGCTATTTTTAACTCAGGTAGTAATAATCAATAGAAGGTAATCATTTAAAAACTCATAAATATGACCTATTTAATAATACAAATTAAAATATACTACGTAACTATAAAGACGAATGATATGATGATACTAAACGCTTGTACCCGTGTTAAATCGAGATAGATCGCAGACAAAATACCTACATAACGAAATATTAGAATAATGTTATGTTTACATTACAAAGTTGTGATAATTTCGTTAATTCTAAGCAAAAATGTTTAACGCATATAATGTTACAGCTTTATAATTATAATAATGTTACATTTATTGAAGTTGTTGTCTTAATTCGTATTACTTTTTTTGTTTAATTCAATATATTTTATTATTGAATGATTTAAAAACAAACGCTGTGCTTACACGACTTTCGCTCTTATACCATTAAGCGCACCTGTTATTACGCCATGACATTCCGTATCTGTATAATCCAACCAAACGAACAGCAGGCAGATTCACCGTAAGCACGACTTTTTAATTTAGTAAGGTATGTTTACACATGCGCAATGAATTCGAAACATAATTTCTGGAACAACTTGTTCTTGGAAACAACACTTAATTCACTATTATTAACATGGAAGTCGATTTAATGTTTCGTTTTATTATTTATTAACGGCTTTCACTCGCGTTTGCGTATCGTATTTTGGGGTTTGTTTTGTTTTGAATGTTTTATCCCCTCTCTGCGGATGGAGCATGGGCTAGCACGGCGCACGCCCGGCAACTGACGTTTTCAAGGTCAATACACGGCGAACCTATGTCATAACTAACCGGCATTAAAATTTCAATTATAACCAATTTCCTTAAAATTGTTTGAGCTTTTGTTATTTTTAATACGAGTGTGCATGATATGAAATGTTATTAGGTAGGTACTTATATTATTTGAGTTACGACATTTATTCGATAGTCAGTAGAATTTATTATTATTAATAAATGTAATATAGCTGCGTAATATGAATTTAAGAAATCTAAATAGTTCGTTATTTATTATTTACCATTAAATTTTATATTTTTAATTACTGCGTAACAGATTAAACATCAAAATTGATGATGAAATTTAAGAATTATCACTGATATAATAATATCCTATTTATATTTAAAAAATATATATAAATGCTAATGATTACCAAAAGTAAAAATGTATGCGTTCAAAATGCATACCAAAAGGAAATAAAATCAACATAAGTACGTGTATATTTTTTGCACTATGCAAATAAACAACAAACAACAGTCAACTCCCTTATAAGTTGCCTTATTGAAATCACCAGTTAACATTTCTAACTCATATCTAATTATTGAAAAAAAAAATTTTATTAGAATAAGGCATATATTAAATAAATAATATAATATTAATTATATATATTAAATTAATTATAAGGCAATATTATCCAAATAAAATACCAAAATATTATGCCAACCAAATCTGTCAATCTAATGTCAATCAAAACTAATAATTAATTTGTTATTAGAAATATAATAATTATTATATATTTTTATTTATTTAACAATTTATCATGTACTTAGTATGTGTAACGAAGAATGTCTGTAAGACTATGCGTGCTGAGTAAGCGTTTAAGTGGGGCAAACAATATCTTGTTATTCTTTTTATATATAGGTTACTTATTAGACTAAGATAATATTATATGCAACGTTGGCTTCCTATTAAATTAAATAAATAAATGAATAAAATAAATAATATATAGAAAATGTCATTAGAGAACTAAGCATAAAAATGACGGAAGAATAAGAGATAGATACGAACAAACAAACATTATCTATATTACAATCTACAATAAGACAATCAGTTTATATGGTTTTATTGCACATTACAAACACGTACACACATACAATATATATACATATAAACATACGTTATCGTATGGATTAGGATAATAGCAGAATTGCTTTTTCAACATTTGTTGTTTATTCTTATTATTTTTTTATTATATATTTTTAGAATCGAATGGGGTTTTATTGCGATGGTCGCTCAAACCGTTCAAACTAAAAGATAAGATAAGTCAAAGATAAATAAAACAGCCACTAAAAGTATAATAATATTATTAGTATCTACGTATTTGTTGCTTATATGTACTATACAAATTATACATACTTACGTCTAATATTAAAAATAATAGAACGACATATGTTATCACCATTTACGTAATCAAACAAAAATTAATTAGATAATGTTTCGATTAATTACGAAAAAATAAATATAAATTCACACAAAATACTGCACTATTTTTACGCTGCACTAAAGACTAAACTGCGTTGACTCCAGCACGTTACCAACTATGTGTAATGGATTTGTCATACAAATGTCACAGGTCTTGTTATAATAGAAGTTCCATTGGAGTATTTTTTATCTTTTACTAGGATAATTAAAAATTAAAATCAATTACTTCATTCAAAGAGACTTTTACAATCAATTCTGAATCGTTTTACATGATCATATTAAATGTAAAGCTACCATCGGTTCGGAATAAAGATACCGAGAACCGGCAAGAAATTTAGTGGCTAGAAAAGCAAATTAAACACCACTGATTATAACTACTATCGAAAATATATATAAATAATCTTATATAGTTCAAGTCAACAAAATTATTATATAACACAAACTATCATATTGTTAAAATATATATGCATAGGTTTTTATGACATTTATTATTTTAGGATTTGCAACTATAAACTTACCAATACACAACGCAGTCATTGCCTAGACGTTATACGTGATACTCCGCCGATGGTACGTACCATTTCTAATTTACTACCTATTCCGCGCTACACATTAACGCATTTCCACATCTCAATTACAGTTGAAATGTTTTATGTGAACGAGCGTTACAAAAATACTAATTAAAATCGAGTATTGCGTACTTAAATTTAGTATCGATAGCACAGAACATACTTAATGTATATATGTGTGTTGTTCCAACTAATATTAAAATATCATCGACCGTTATAACGATATTAAAGACATTGCAAGATAATAAATATACAATTATGGATTTGTAATTGTATAAAGCTATATTAGAGAAATAGGTAATTTGTTAAAAGGTCTATCCTATTGACATTTATTTTTAGTTTTATATTGGTTTGAATCTTAGAAAAATATTTTTGGCAAAATTACTTTTTTGATTCACTCGTTTTACAATATAATAATAATGTTAATCTAATATAATATCTTGCAAGCTGGCTTTCGATCAGGCTACAGCACCGTGGACCACATCCATACTGTTCGGCAGATTGTGCAGAAGACCGAAGAGTACAATCAGCCGCTGTGTATGGCATTTGTGGACTACGAGAAAGTCTTCGACTCCATCGAAACCTGGGCAGTGCTTGACTCATTGCAGAGATGTCATATCGATTGGAGATATATCGAGGTACTGAGATGTCTGTACAACGCCGCTACAATGACTGTCCACATCCAGGACTGTAAGACGAAGGCGATCCAACTGCGCAGAGGGGTGAGACAGGGGGATGTAATATCCCCGAAACTGTTCACCAACGCGTTGGAAGACGTTTTCAAGACGCTGGATTGGACTAGGTATGGAGTCAATGTAAACGGCGAGTACATCTCACACCTTCGATTTGCCGACGATATCGTCATCATAGCAGAGTCGCTGGAACAACTCACCGAAATGCTGCGTAGCCTAGACGAGTCTTCCCGGTGTGTCGGTCTCGGTATAAACTTGGACAAGACCAAGGTCATGTTCAATAGGCATGTCGTGCCGGGACCGATATACGTCGAGGGGAAACCTCTCGAAGTTGTTAGTGAATATACCTACCTAGGAAAGATAATACAAGTCGGTAAGAACAACTTCGAGAAGGAAGCCTATCGAAGAATCGGCATTGGGATGGGCAGCATTTGGTAGCCTTCGTCAAGTCCTCAAGTCGTCTATACCGCAATGTTTGAAAAAAGTGAAGTTGAAAGTCTTCAACCAATGCGTCTTACCTGCCATGACATACGGTGCCGAAACGTGGACACTAACTGCGGGACTAGTCCACAAATTCAAAGTCGCTCAGCGTGCTATGGAGCGAGCTATGCTCGGAGTATCTTTGAAGGATAAGATCAGAAATGAGATTATCCGGAAAAAAACCGGAGTCACCGACATAGCTTGCAAAATTAGCAGGCTGAAGTGGCAGTGGGCTGGTCACGTATGTCGTAGGACCGATGGCCGTTGGAGCAGACGAGTCCTAGAGTGGAGACCGCGAATCGGCAAGCGCAGCGTAGGGCGCCCTCCAGCCAGGTGGACCGACGACCTTAAGAAGGTGGCGGGCACCAACTGGATGCGGAAGGCGGAGGACAGGGAGCTTTGGCGCACCTTGGGAGAGGACTATGTTCAGCAGTGGACAACGATTGGCTGTTGATTGATTGATTGATTGATAATATAATAATAATAGTAATGACTTGTTTGTTTGAACCCAAGTACTTTCGTGTCTGCGGTTTTTCATCTAGCTACTTTTTTTTTCTCGCATTGGAAACCTTCAGAAAGGTACCCGGGTCCTATGGGGGTGGAACCGGGTTATGTGGGATTCTTACCCACTAAAACCACTGCGATGGCCGTCCTCAGCACGGATCGGAGAGGCTGCGGGATCGTGTTGATATAACGCATCCGCGGCCTCTCCCGTGGTTTGCTCCACTCGTGGCTCGGTGGAGCTCTCAGCAGGGGGCGTACGGCAGCGCGAGGCCTTCACGGCTGCCGTCCTCCACAGCGCCGTCTGAAATAGGACACGTGAGGCCCCCACCTCACGCATCCACGGCCCCAGGGTTAGGGCCGAGACGACACCGTCGTCGTCTCCGCCGAGCAGGATCGGCCCTTTCCCGTTCCCGCTCCGACGTCTCCTTCTGAACCATGACGGTCTCACAGAAGGAGGCTACGGCCCTCGACGCCGATTCCCTGCGAAGCATCGACACCATTGCTCGCAGGGACAGGTTTTGTCTGCACTTCTCACTTGCCCTTTAAATTTAAAAATAACAATATTGAGTAGAATATGCGATGAATGGATATATTTTCCATAAGCTCAATTCAGTATTGAGTCACACAGATAATAAATTAAAATAACATAACACGATATATATTACAGTACTATCATTGGTTGCGGTAATCGAAAAAAAACTTTAGCTTACCTTATTCAAAAACATTAATAGCGTTTACTTTAGAAAGTAGTTAGGAATCTAAGTATCAAGAACACGTCTGCTTACTTCATGTTTTGCCCTTTTGAACGTACCTAAGCAACAATTCCTTTAAAGAATAAAGATTCCGAGACTTAAATATCTCGTTTTATCTGTTCCGAACTTACTTACTAACGAATCAGTTATTAGATAAAGTTTTATAAGATAAAAGGATAACTCCGTTCATGCACTCATATTGTCTCTATCTTGGGCACACCCATACACACAAACACCCTATATTTTATCCCACCCCCGATGAGTCATTCTGATTATTTCGGTCACTGTGGCTATCAAGGGTAAAAACCCATGCGCAACAAATATTGTAATATTCAAATATGTGCAAACACGAGTCCACTCTCTATTCCCTCACTATCATAGTCCGGTGGGACGACAAATCCAACATGACTTGAAACGAGGTACGGGAGTGTAAACACTGCCTTCAGAATTACTCGACATCAAAACCCAATAACTTTCTATTGGCCTGTCTAAAGCCTTGAAGTCTGGAGTTATTGGAACTCTAATTTTTATTTAAAAAAGAAAACTTTGTTTTTATTAAGAAATTAAATTTAAATTATAAGTCGATCTTCGAATATTTTGTCTTTCTTTTTAAATATCTTCTTATTTCCAAAACAAGTTAAATTTATAATCCTACGGAATTTTGTTAGCCGAGTTAAGAAAGTCAGTACTTCGTTGTTATTTATGATTGGACTTATACGACTAACAGTCTTAAGAGTTAGTTAAACTACACCTTAATTGCGACAATTCTAGAAAGCCGTAGAAAATAATGAGCTAGCATTCACAACGGTATATTTACTAAAACGTTGTAAATAACGACGGCCAGATAATAATATAATCGTAAGAACTAGAATCACAAGTCTTAATTTTAAATTACTTTCAGATCCAAGTTTACCACCAATCCACATGCCGTGTCAGTCAGTGGTTGGAACACGCGAATTTAGATCGAAGATTTCGGCTTCAAGCTCGAGCAAGCTCTACTGAGTTTTCGTGTACTTATTTTATGTTTATAATTCATTTCGTGATCGATGTTGATGAAAATCCGGTGCGTTGTAGATAAAACCTTTTTTTCAAGATGAAAAGAGACCTTAGCATTGGAACATGCTCATGCATTACATCCACATGCAACGTAAACACCCATTATTCTTTTAAGAATCTAAATATTTAGCCATTGAAATCAAACTTGCTACAATTGCCTTCATTTAATATTTTATTTATTTATAAATGGATTGAACGAATATAATAAACGTAAACAATTAAAACAGATGCCCAATTAAATCTGTTTTCATTGTTTATTTGTTTCACCCCATAACCACTTCAGCTTCACTTATGTTCCTCATGCATGTAATGATTGTCCAAACCGGAATACAGAAATACAAAAGCAATACTAGATTTTGTGCAAATCTTTGCTACCCGGTGTACGGTGTGTTGATTTAAGAGTTAAAACTACGGGAACTACTTGAAAATTTCAATTAATTTGTAAATGATTTCTACAGTACATTACAGTAAAGTAACAGCCTGTGAATGTCCCACTGCTGGAGGCTAAGGCCTCCTCACCCTTTTTGAGGAGAAGGTATAGAGCTTATTCCACCGCGCTGTTCCATTGCGGGTTGGTATAATACACATGTGGCAGAATTTCTGTGAAATTAGACACATGCATGTTTGCTCACGATGTTTTACTTTACTGTTAGTAGTTAGTAGCACGAGATGAATTATAATCAAAAATTAAGCACATGAAAATTCAGTGGTGCTTGCCCGGGTTTGAACCCACGATCATCGGTTAAGATTCACGCGTTCTTACCACTGGGCCATCTCGGCTATATTATCTATAGCTTATTCTTAAATTATTTCATTTTTATAATGTTTTCGTTTCAAACAAACAGTTTTGATTCATGTATTATAATATAACCATTGTTCTTTCGACTTCATTTACAAAGTAAGATAACATTATAAAATGTGCAATATAAACTGTATACATGTTAGAGTCTATAATACATCCGTCCTGACACGACATATAGTAACAGAGTGCATTATGAATCATTATAGTAGTTGCGTGAATTAAAAAATCCCTCTTTATAATATCCGTGTTCTCTTTCCCGGGATACATAAGAGCATAATGTCAGAAACACCGGTTTGACGAGCCGATTGGCGTGGGTTGGTAGATACTTGTCTTTCATGCCGAAGGTTGTGGATTCGATTCCCACCCAGAACAGACATTTGTGTGCATGAACATGTCTGTTTGTCTGAGTCTGTGTGTAACTATCTATATAAGTATGTTTTTACAAAAGTAATGTAGTTTATGTAGTATATCAGTTGTCTGGTTTCCATAGCACAAGCTCTGCTTAATTTGGGATCAGATGGCCGTATGTGATAATGTCCCAGGATATTATTTTAGCTATAATAAATCCATACACAAATAATGAGCTACATAGACCCCAACAAATTTACGGACCGACCTCCATATAAAACTACCAACTTGAGTACATTTAAATAGTGATTAGTGATTACTATATCATTAACACGCCCTTTTGTCTAGGATAGATTACATAGAGACATATAGAACTACCGACATAATTATATGAACTATAAAGCAATTCACTTGACAAACAAGGATAATTATAAAAAAATGAAAGCCAGATGTCTGGATTTGAATACTTTTTAAAATTATTATTATTTTCATATGAAAATAGTAAATCGTGATAATTATTAATTGTTAATTGTACACTAAAAGATGTTATTAATCGTAGATAATTATCAAGTATGTCACTTTAGATATATTCTGGACATGATCTCTTTCTCTATTATGTAAAAAGTTACAATCCACTACAGGTCAAAGACCTCCTTCGATCTTATTTATTTTTTAATTATTTATAAACAAAATATTAATATATATATTTATTCTTGGCACGCAAAAGCTTTGTCAGTCTGTTTCTTTGATTATTAATATTAAATATAGGATAGCCGACGAGCGAATAAGCAACGTGGTAAGTGGTAGTCACCGGCTTTTAAACATGGTATTAAATTGACAGTAAAATCATCGCCAATATTCCGTTATGTACCACATGTATTGTCCCTGGCAAAAGGCTGGAAATTACACTAGCTCGTTTACTTTAAACTGTAACATATGAATAAATGAATGCCGTGCCGCAGAATTATTGATGGATGAGAAGTAAGGAACCTACCCATATGGACATAAATAACAATTTCACGAGAGATTAGTCAACAGCACAGGAGATATTATAGTGCACAAGTGTGTGCGCAGACACAGGTGCACTCTTTATTCCCTAACTCTCATAATCCGACGGGACGGTAATTCGACACGACCGGAAAAAGTTCAGGCGCAGGACCAAAGGCTTTACATGCTTTCCGAGGCACGGGAATGTACACAAATTCCGGGCTGCTATTGAGAATTTTCGAAAGAAAAACCCAATAACTTTTATTGGCCCAACCTGGTATTTGAATCCAGGACCTCCGGGTCTGTGGCCTTTCATCTAGCCACTAGACCAACGAGGCAATCAGAAGCAATTACGGAACAAACGGACTAAGTAAAGATACTTATGTACACTCTGCTTAAAATATTTATATTATTAAATTAATAAACAGGACAAACAATCACAAAAAATAAAAGAATGACAATCTTCCTTATACATCAAAAGACAAGTAAATAAGAAAATGTCCCACGCAATTAACGTCCTTATATGCTAAGAATAAAACGCAAAATGCTTCGAATAATTTTCTCTAAGTCGTATTGTATAGGACAGTCAATACAAGGTGAACAAAAATAGGGGACCGTATTTTGAATTCAATTTAACATAACAATGGTCGTGCAGCGTGCAGGTTTTCTTACAAAGGAACTTTGCTTTAAGAATTTAAATGACTATTCAAAAAAATATGCCATTCAAGATATTATTGGGGGTTGTAATTTATTTTTAAGTAACTTTTTATTCACGTTGTAATAAAAAGAGACAAAGTATAGATATCGTTTTGTTTAATTGCTTTTTATTTGATTACTTGGATACTTGGATTATCGCTCGTTGCTGATACGAGTAAAATACTATTCAATGGCTGCCTATGAGACGCCAGTTGTTTTTTCATTTGAAATTTACGGTAATAGTTTCTTTTTTGTATAAAAATAATACCGCTGGATGTGATCACCATCCAGGGTTAACCACTATTCATACCAAATTATCCAACCATATAAGTCATCCCGCTTAACAACACACAAAAAGAAATAATTGGCATATACACTTATGAACAGAAAAGCTATGTATTTAAAGATTTATTGATTTCATTTTTATTTTAAGCAGTCTCGTTACACGAGCAACAAATAAAACGTGTCATATGTGAAACATTTTTGCATCAAAAATATCACACAATAAAGTCACGATTCCACTTCATATCATTTATTAAAATAGTAAACGGAAATAAAAGTAAATAACAACAAAACAATTTAAAAAAAAGTAAAGACGACCATTCATTTCTACAATAATAACAATTATGTAATTAAAAAGACCTTTTTCACAAAACAACGCAATTTTTTTGGTGGTATTTTCTAAACAGTATATACAGAATAGTTTCTGTTAGATTACTTCTGGTATTCGCAACAATCAACACAGGACTGAACCTGTAAACAATACCAAAGCGGATGTGACGTTTCACGACAGTTATAGCGACAGGATGTAGACGTCGAAACTTCCGCTACATTTGTTATACAATGGCGGACTGGCAAAATAGTTGTGCGGTGAAGTTTACGTAAAATATTATGAAACTTTTAATACATTTGAATGATGGCTAAACTGGATATGAGAGACGTGATTGTGCATTCGTAATGACTTAAAGTCTTTGATTTGAATAATTTGCTTTATTTATTTTCTTGTATTCTTTAAGTTGTCCCTTCAGGAACAGAGTATGTTAGAACTGTTAGAAGAGAATCGATATATAAATAGACAAAGACAAAATATGCAAATCTATGTTTTCCTCAAATTTTTAATATTGATAACGGTCTAATTTTCAAAAATAGAATTTTAATATAGTAATCGTGATGAGTCTGTGTTTTTGGTCGACATAATTTTTATATTTTTAAGTTTTGAATCTTGATTTGTCCATTATCCGTATACTGCCTTTGGTAAATATTTAATCGAAAAACGAACCAAATATGTATTTAATTTTAATTCCTTTCAATACAGTCTCATTCGATTCATTTATTTACACAGGCGATTAATTTCGGTTAATGACTTCTGATATTGATAATGATCGGAGGCGTTTTACTGTAAAAGTATTGTGTTTTAGTTAGAACGATAATAAATTATATACAAGCCTTTTTATTTAAGAACTCAAATATTTTTTCTAGAAAAAAAAAAACGCAGACAATTTTAACCATATTTTCATCATAACAAAAAATAAAGTACTTTTAAATGCCATTTATAAATAAAATAAAATATATAAAGCATAAATTATAATAATAAATAATAAAGCATTTTTATTTTTAATATGTAACAAAATATCAATTGACAATAGAAGCAAGATATCCTCTCAAAGTAGTCCTGCAAGCCAAGGGATAGGTTTGTAATCTGGTGGAGAGTGGTCCGGGGATGCTGACTGAGGCACAATAAATCTTTGCGGATAATCCTCGCTGGGCTGACTCGCCGCCGCTTTGTATGACGTATCTATTGAGATACCGGCTGTTTGTTTTGTTGAGCCATTGTTTTATACGTCTTAAATATTTTGGAGGACGTTCAAAAATTCTTACAAGACATAAATCCATGTGTAGTATATATGTATATCACAGTTATTTTAAAGCCTTACAAGTAGGTATATATTAACTAGAATAGATGACAATGATCTATTTCTTTAAATTTAAAATCAAAATCTTTATCTAAAATAGAATCATTATAATATACTTTATTATTGATTGTCCAAAATCCATCACCGATTTCCAAAGAATGACCTTAAACCTAAAAAAGCCGGCGAAAATCAAAATAATTAAAACAATAGAATGTCAATCACTTCAACTTTAACTGTCAGTATATTATTCTCACAAGTTTGTTTAAAAAAATCGAAACGTTTGACGTGAACTGTTTACATTAAAACAAATGAACACGAACGTCAAAAAACAAGGACAAGCGAACAATTACAGAAATTAAACGAGCCACTTCAAAGCTGACAATGGTCCAATTACAAATACTAAAAGGATCCGCCGAGCAAAATTTTCCCCACGACAATAAATTTGAGAGCCCCTCGGTGCGGCAGTGTAAGCGGCTTATAGGCTTTTTGACTGGATTCCTAGATGAAACTAACTACTCACTGAAGGTACAATGCTACAATTCCCTAAATTAATTAGATTAGATATTAAAACACAAAATATAATTATTTTTAGTTTGATATAATTTAGGGAACAAATTAATGGACCGTTTGATTAATCGTCCAGACACAATAAGACGAAGTTTTATTCGTAACAATTACACTCAGACAGACTATTAAAAATGCCTTTAAACGATTTGAATTAGTTTTCAACTGAGACACATCACTCTTGCGGAACTATAGTTTTTGTTGGTCTAAAGACACTACGATTAGACCCCTTTAACTGTATAATGATTTGATTGAGAAACAAATTGTGAACAATTTGATTTATGTGAGTTGTGGATTGTCATATTTTATTTAAGTTCAACTTTTAAAAATTAAGATATGGTACATAAAATAAATCATAACTTATCATTTAAAATAATTACATAATGTATAGTACGTAATTTAACATTTTTAGTTCCGTAACTCTCCACGAAAATCGAACTCGCGCTTGTCCGGCTTTGATCATTTTTGAACCCAATTATTTGTTCGAGGAAAAAACAAAATTTTTTTCTTCTTATTTCTATTATATATACTATTATAATGTAAAGATTTTATAATAATTATAAGTTCCTTATGTGCTTATGTGCCGTCTTTAACCAATTAGTCCACAAGCAAGTTATAATTGTCATTTGTAAGTGAGAATTATTAAGGAAGTTATTAGTAAGAAATGTGGATTATACAGTAAAGTACTAACAAGAAGTATATATGAATTATTTATAAGTATATATCTTGCATTAACACGAATAACCAGTTTGCTTTGTCAATGACTGCGATATTTAATTATAGAAATATTCTACCACGAACAGCAGTACTTGGTATTGTTCTGTTCCGATTTGAAGGGTGAGTGAGCCAGTATAATTACAGGCAAAAGGGACATAACATCTTAACCACATACAGTTCCCAAGGTTAGTGGCGCATGGGCCATGTAAACGATGGTTAGTATTTCTTACAATTTCAATGTCTATGGGCGTCGGTGACCACACCATAAGGTGGCCCTTATGCTCGTCCGCCTATCTATACTATAAAAAAAAGAAAAGAAAATATTATTAGAATGAAAAGAATGACGTTTTATTTATATTTGCTGAGTCAGAATATTAGTATTGTTATTTAAAGTATTATAAAATTATAGCTTAGAATAGCGCAACGAATCTTCAGGTTTATCAGCCTCTGGTAATAACTTTACGTTTTAGCTGGACAATAATATTTCAATTTAAAACTACATTTCTGATCATTTTTTTATTAATATATCGATTGTTATTGTTTGTTACAAAATTTGCTTTATATATTATCTTACATTATATAATGAAATTCATTATATGTATTACAGTCATGCTATTATATATAAGCTGTTATCATGTTATCAATTATAACATTTAAAATGAGTCGATATATTGTGACGTTAATAACCGATACTAATAGCAATTATAAGAAAAATTACAACATTATAAAAATGTATTAAGTTTAATTATAAATATGAAACTCTGCGCACAAACTAGGTTACCTCAATCCGGATGACATTGAGGTAGCCTAGGTCCTGCTTATTTGGACATAGGATTATTCAAAAATGTAATTGAATTCGCGGGAAACGATTTATACTAAACTTACTTAGACTAATTTAACAATGGTATTTCTTATCTTATTGATTATTATAAATTAATTATTATTTGTGTTTTTAATGTTTTTAAGTTTAGTTTTATAAATTTCTAAAATGATTGCAATCGTGCTATTTCAAATCGATATTCAATACCTCCGTAATCACGGTTTCTATATTTATTTTTATCATATACAATTTTATAAATCAAATTTAACTCACCGATGAATAAATTCATTTCGATTGAAGCGTTAATTTATAACAAACGGTACACCAATAAAATACCCCCACCTGTAATGAACTGACGCATGTCGTTCCAAGCGGTATTGCCTCGATTATATCCATAAGCAAATGTTTGTCATGTGCTCAGTATTGATCGTAAAGCAAATGCTTATAGAAAAAACTATGGAGATGCATGGGCTGAAGTAAAAAACGCTGAGCGATTAAAAAATAAATATGATATATTATTTTTTATAAGATGTAAAACAAGCGTGTACACTGTTTATAATGTTTTCCGTATATTATTTATTAAAATAAAGGCTATATAATTAATTATGTAATAATATTTAAGAAATACAATAAATATTGAGTTTTATCGGTTATTAGTAGGATTTCAGTTTAAGCAACACAATAAGCTAATGAACTTTACATTCTTTTTTTTTCGATGGACTTTACGCTTTAAAACCATCAAAGGAGTTTAATTACGACGATGCTTCAAGTATAAAATATCGTGAGATTTAAAAAAATATGTAGTATGGCAACGATGGACACTGCTACCATTACTTTGTAATTTCGTTTTGTTTTACACGCAATCGTTTTCTATTACATTTAAATCGAGGTTCTCTATTTTTCCATGCAATGTATTCAATAAATAAGAAGTAATTTGTTTTAAATGATTGCTGTAAAATTATGAAGTGACAAATGAAAATATTTTATGAAAAAATATTTATATAAATTGTTTCTACTATCCGCTAGTTGGTATTCGCTACCCGCTTCTCGTTCGACTATACCTAAATACAAGCAGTTACACGCAGTACATTCACAACTTCGCACATTTTGGCAACGTGTCGCCGGCACTCGGATTACACCCGATTTTATTGCGAGACTTTTCAATAATTTATACCATAACACATGCCTTTGCCTCACTCCTCATTCTAATATATCCTACCCATATATTCATATAATTTTGATTCTTTAATATGATACAATAAAAAGAAGATCTTTCACCAAAGGTTGTCTGTGAGAGCTCGCGATATGCGATAAGACCATTGCGCACAATTATTTATTTTTATTTTTCTTTGATTGTTTCATATTTCTCTAATCTTATTTATATGTTTTGCAACAAGTGTTAAATAAGTAATAAATAAATAAAAAGAAAACAACAGTATTTACATCACCACTTCTCATGAAGAAGGTTTTATATATTCACATAAAATATTGATCTCGATTGAGTCACTCATAATAGTTTACTTAGAAATACAATTATTATAGCAAGTCAAATCATAATTATGTTATGTATAAATAATTCAGAATATAGGTGCTTAGAGCTTGTATTTTGTAAACATGATACGGTCATGTTATCTTTAATCGCTCATGATAGTATCTGGGTTCATTACGATCGCTGTTAAGGAACAGATACATTGACAAGTCACTACGAACACATCAACTCAAAGATAATTATATGTTTGAAAGTATATACGATAAAATAAAAAGATACAATTTATAAAACAAAATATTATCCCATTTCGGGTTAAAGAAACTTTATTTCTTATTAAGAATCATATTCATGAACATAAGATAATTACAATAATTACCTTTTAATTAATATTAAAAATGAAAAAAAAAAACAGTTTCGAAGATCTGTGAAAACCTTGCATTATTGTCGATAGACTGGTCTTATCGCAAATACACGGATTAATTACAGCTGTAAGTGATCACTATAATATATATATATATATATTGTCACATTATATAGATGATGATTTTCATACAGGTTATATAAATTTATTTGTATATATATTAAAATATGTGAAAAAGAAAAACTACGTACTTACTTGCCAGTGTTAGGTACCTTGTCCTTTCATATTTATATTTTTATGTAAAATTTTATAATGATCGGTTGATTAGTTAAGGTGTGAAACAACAAACAAACACCTACCTATAACATTTATTTGTACCCCTGTTGTTGTTTTTTTTACTTAATACTTAATAATACTCCAGGTAGTATTAAGTATTAAGTAAAAAAAACAGCAAATTATAGTTTAAGTTATGTAGGATATTTGCTTGTTAATATAAACAACGTATAATCAACGTATAGTCAACGGATAATAAAAATTACATCAAATTAATAATGTTAGAATGTATTTTTTAACTGTTAATATATTTTTCACGTATTCAATTCACGTTCGAACAAATAAGTTAAATTGACAGAATTGTTTACATAAAAATATATTTTAGATCGTTATCTGAACTACAAAGGTTTCAGATTATCTTCATTCAATAAAAAAACGCACTCTAAACCAAACCACACACTATAATTTGTATACCATATATAAGTAAATTTTGGCGACTTAAAAGTAAGAAAAATAAGCATTAAACTATGATATAAATACCTACCTATTGTTCACACAACACCATCGGTATAGAAACCTTAATGTAATTGAAACTTATCTCAGAGTGAGGGAATGTCGTAACGAGGTAGGAAAGACGCAACTCTCTACTTCAGGTTAATAATACACGACTACGGAATAACACAAGACGAAGGTGAGACCATTGTGTCGAGAGAAGCGGAAATATACGTTACATTTCTTTATAAAACTGTGATATAATACAATACAATAGTTAGGCTAATTTTAATCCTCATTTCGTAAGACTCTATATTTATTAATTAATCTAAAATTTATTTAATTAAAAGGCATTCTTATCCATATATGGCACATAACCATTTTAGTACGGATATAAATTATTTTTGCATATATTGTTATATTATATTATTTAAAGATTATATTTTCAGTGCTTGTGGTTTTTTTTTCTTGCTCGCGGGGCATATAAGGGTCAAAGGATTTTGTATAAGAACACGCAACTTCAAAGCCCTGCATGATTTCGATTTATAAATTATTGGATATTCCGTCTATGTCATAAACATAATAATAAATATAAAAAAACTAGTTAGATTAGTATGATAACTGCTTCTATTTTTTTTTTGTATTATATTTATGCTATAAAAATAGTATATTTGTATTACAAAAATAGGATATAATGTCAAAAGTATATAAAATTGCCTGCGTTTGTAAAGCTTAAAAAACTTATTTTAAGTAATTCAGCTAGGTCCAATACGGATAATAGAATTCCTATGTAAACATAAAACAAAGTCATATAAACTTTTATTGCTTTTTTAATTGAGCAGAGAATATCTTCTAGATAAAAGACTTAACTCATAATCTTAATCACTGGTATAAATCTGGTGCAAATGAAACTTATGAGCTTAACGTGATAATTTGCGTTTATTTTCATACTCGGAATTGTATAACATTGTGATTAATCTTGTATGCATTGGATAGAACTCTATACTGGTGGTAGGGCTATGTCCAATCTCGTCTGGGTAGGTACCACCCACTCATCAGATATTCTACCGCAAAATAGCATTATATTAATAGCATATTGTTGTGTTCCGGTCACATCACATCTTAGTTCCCTAAAAAAACACTACATATATCCTTATATAAATCACCTAATACGCATTCTCAAATGAGGTTGCGCAAATATCACGAAACCTTCTTACTAACGAAAGAGGAACCCTTTTTTTGGTAGGGACTTTCACAATTTGTTACTTAACTCGTGTCGCTCAACGCTGATCTTATGAATGTATCCAAACCAGCAAATTCAATCAGTTTCAAGGGGCAGGATATCGTAAGGGCGCGTGCATAAATAACGCGAGTCGGCCCCCATTCCGACGATGGTTCCTCCAGGATATATTGCCATGGACTGGTATAGATGACCTGGCTTGTCTATTCACAATTCTGTTCGAATTCCGTGTGTAGAAAATGTTTACCAAAGAAACATTATGATCCTTCGTTATCCAGAAACATCTATCGAAAATTATATTTTAATCTACATTTTTTATATCATAGCAACAGCCAATCGTTGTCCACTGCTGAACATAGGCCTCTCTCAAGGTGCGCCAAAGCTCCCGGTCCTCCGCCTTCCGCATCCAGTCGTCGCCCACCACCTTCTTAGGCCTCTGCCTCGAATCTCGCGGGCAGCGGGGCGGCGGCGGCGGCGGCGCGGGAGCGGCAGGATCTTACGCGTATAATCAAATGGACCGACCCTCGAATACAGCGGTGCAGGAGCGGCGCGGGGGCGGGCAACGAGCGGTGCACTCCAGTCAAGCGGTGACCGCCCGCGTTGCGCGTCTGCATTGTAGGTATAGTGTTGTACATTTTTTTTGTGACGTATCAAAATGTCTTCGGACGTGCAAGAGCTAATTATTTCGGCAATCTTTGAGAGGACACCCATATGGAACAGCAAAGATGTGAACCATAAAAATAGAAGAATAATTAACCAATTATTAGTCGTAGAATTTGTCGGGATTTTGTCTCTGTTCTTCATAATTTCGATAAAACTCGCCATTTATTTTCCTTGCCCTATAGTAGGGATCCACTTCTTCTTTTGCCCACAATAAATCGAGCGTTAGGAATAAATTTGAATCAAAAAGATGTCGCCGTTTTTCAGACATTTCGTTCGCGAATAAAAACAAATATCTCGACAACACAACCACGAACACAACACTACACCGCTATAGTGCCGCGCGATCTGCCCGCTAGTTTGGAGAACAGGTATGCGTTGCCCGCTCCGCTGCCGCGCCGCCGCCGCCGCCGCCCCGCTGCCCGCAAAATTCGAGGCAGAGGCCTTAAGGTCATCGGTCCACCTGGTGGAGGGCGCCCTACGCTGCGTTTGCCGATCCGCGTTTTTTATAGTCACATGCTAATTAATAATGACAGTTTTATTTAACCGATTATAAATAAACTTGTCTAATTTTGTCTTATGTTTATTGGAAATAAAAAATAAAGCCCCAGGACATTTTATTTAAAAAGAAATATCAATTATATGATTGTGCATTTTAATGCTCCAATTATATCATAATTAATTTTAATTGATTTCACACAAGCGAATCACTTAACTATAAACTGTGAGTAATTTTATTAATTAAAATATTGCATGAAAATTATAACGAAATGAAGCAATTAATGTATTTATCACTTCATATTGTATAGTAACAGCCTGTTAATGTCCCACTGCTGGGCTAAGGCCTCCTCTCCCTTTTTGAGGAGAAGGTTTGGAGCTTATTCCACCACGCTGCTCCAATGCGGGTTGGTGGAATTCATATTGTATTCATATTCAATACAATACAATTCATATTGTAAGCAACGTTTAATTCAAATCAACGCATTTGCTTATTGACTGTCAAAAATCTCCCGCCTTTTAAAAAGAACTGGCTGAATAAATTCAGTGGGCTTTTATGTAAATATTAATTTAAAAAATTTGTTCACAATAATTATTTATTATTTGTTAAGTTACTAATTATATCTACTTATTGACCATTTATAATAAATTTATAATACGAATAAAAAATATTATGTAGAAACCCACGCGCTAATGTAAAACGAGTTTACCCACTAAGATGTAAATTTAAAAGATCACGGACTTAAATACGGGGATATGTTTATATGCACTTCATCTGTATTTATAATTTATCTCGTTAAAGTAATACGTAGTAAGGAAACTTTTGTCTCGTAAAAAAATTGACACATTATCCACCAAACCACACTAGAACAGTGTGGTGGAATATGCACCTTTCCCTCGAGAGTCTTGATCCCACAGTGGAAAGATTACGTGTATAACAAAACTCTACCAACACTTGAAACGTTGAGATCTTTCTATTGATTTTGTCTACAATTTCACTATAAAAGGGCACGTGTAGAAAATCTCCCGTTTCTTCAAATTGGACGTAAGGCCAGACAAATGGTTTCGCGAAACAATACACTTAGCGTGTGATTGAAAAACGACGACGCTCACTCTTCTTCAAGGTCTTATTCCAACACGAATCTACTCACTCTGATAATATTTTTACTTATTCTTTAAATTTTCTTTTAAATATTTTATAAAATTCGTATGCGATCCGAGGGTTGTTTGTTACCACTAAAATGCGAGTTCTCAATTTAAAAACATTGTATAAGAAATTATAAGGCTTTTTTGTGTCTCATTACTATTTGTTTTATATTTCAAACAATTTTAATTTAGAAAAAAAAATCATAGTACTTTTAATATTTATATTAAAGATTTAAATATTTTTTGATTTGGTTGTAATTTATAAATATCTAAAAAATTCAAATACATTTATTTTATTACAATTTTCATTGATAATTTAATAATTTTAAGTTATATTGGGACCATAAATATGTTAACACAAATTAAAATAAAATTAGATACTGTGTAAATGATAATAACGTAGAATAGTAGCATGAATACTAGCAACATTACCTCATTGATACGGAATTCCGTTACTCTGGGCAAATAATAATAAATAAAAAAGCCTTCCTGTCACCACGGCAATGACGTTATGACGTCACGGTCATGACGGCAATAATGGTGTTATATGTTTGAAATAACTCGATAAAGTAAAGAATCGTAACACCTATATATAAAGAGCCAACATGGTCCAGCGGTGAGAACACGTGAACCTTAACCGAAAATTGCGGGTTCAAGTCCGCGCGAGTACCAAAAAATATTCATATACTTAATTTGTGTTTATAATTCATGCCGTGTTCAACTATAACACACAAGTGTATCCACAAACACACATTTGAGAGCGTGGTGGAATAAACCACAACTAAACCAAACCTTCTTCAAAAAGCCCAGCTGTTGAACATTTCAATTATGTTATAAATATTTCTTGACCTATATATAAACTTCAGTTTAAAATATATGCAAACAAATATCAAAAGGTATTCCTTTTAAGCAGAGATTAAAGTATCTATGTGTCAAGTAATCCCGCATATAGAGACAGCCTCACGATCTTGACTGCCTCGTTAATTACAGCTTACACTTGTAAACACGCTATTAACTCCGAAGTAGGTTAACAATTTTAGTATCAGACAATTCAAACAATTGATTAATTGAAGCATAATAATTATTTCCGTTAATTTTAATCCATATATTCATCAATATAATATATATATAGTTTAACCGAAGCCGAGTTAATGAAATATCGTATATGAAATATGTCAAATCCTATCTTAAAGAGTCCATGTGATGTATATATATGTATCTTATTAATTGTTTAAGATTTTACTTGGATATTTTTATGATTATTTTATTTATTGTTTATTTTGTTTCACTTTTTTTTATTTCTTATAGTTTGAAATAACTGAATTATTATAAGAAGCATTTCCAGATTCCGTTTAGTCTATCAAAAGTTATAATAACGTGACTATTTTTAGTGTTATTATATATGTTTCGGCCATTAGCCCATAGATGGCGATGTGCTAAATACATCAATTTCCTTATCGCGGTGTCCAGATTTTTCAAAGTAGAGTGACCTTCTGTCATATACATTAGCATTAACGGATCGTTCAAATTTGCGTTGTTGATCTATCGTCGTTTTGTCTGACTGTTTTGGTTTTAATCAATAATTTCATTATTAAAATTTACATTGATAATATTAAATATTTTGTAGCTTTAGGTTGCTATTAACTCGGCTGTAATTTTGATTTATTATTTTTAACTGCGGAGCTGCGGAGGCCTTTAGCCCAGTAGTGGGACATTCACAAATTCTTAAGTAATATTTGTGTATTGAATTTTATAGATTATTACTTTTTACTTTTAAAGAGACCTATTACTTAGTTGTACGGCTTAATAAAGTTTGCATTAAATTGTTTAGTTTTATATTTATTTATAGTTTAATTAGATAAGTAGGGTTGCAATTTTTTATATTACTTGCACAGTTGCTGCTCAACCCATGGGTGACTGACTGTATTTAGCATGTTCACGTGTACTTCATGTCAAAAATATTTTGTCCTAGCAAATGGAAATACTACACCTAATACAGTATAGAAGGACGCATTACAATAATTCAGTATGTCCATTTATTTCTAATTACTAGAATAATATTATATATATAGGCTTCTGTATCTTTGACAGATGATTTAAGCAGCATCGCGAAGGCACTTGCGTTCATGACTGAAGAGACCAATGCGAGAGAGGATCCCTTGACCGCACTACCGACAAGTGTATGCGCCCCCAGATGGTCGGGGGTTTGAAGCCCGCTCATGACGCCTAGTACGTTTTTCTTTTAATAATTCAAACCAGGCATCGTCATGCTTTGATAGACCTCGCGTCTCCACTTGGCACAGTCCTCAGCCAGTTCCTCCCATCGGTTGCTAGGGATGTTAAACGCAACCATATCACGCTTAGCGCAATCTTTCTAACGGAGCATAGGCCGCCAAACAGACCTTTTCGCATCGCAACCTCCAGTAGTATTTGCATTGGATGATGAGTCTGCTCCATTCGATGCACGTGTCCCAGCCACCGTAACCGTTTTTTTGAGAATGGCCGAAATTCAAGGCAGCTGTGCCTCGCCTAGAACTGACACATTTCACGCGATCCTGCCATGTGATGCCCAGAATGTTCCGAAGACAGCGCAAGTGAAATGTATTCAGTCGGCGTTCTTGTTTTGCGTACGTTGTCCACGTTTCCGCTCCATACGAGAGTGTGCTTAGGGCACATGATTGGTAAACAAGCATTTTCGTTTTTACCGTTAGGTGTCTGTTATCCCAAGTCCTTGTACAGAGCCTCCCGAACCCAGAGGCTGCTTTGTCGATGCGGGAGTCGATTTCTGCATCAAGCGAGAGATTGCTCGACAATTGCGACCCAAGGTAGCAAAACTTGTTAATTACCTGCAAAAGTGCGCCGTTAAGCAAGATGACTGGTTGCTCTAAACATCCTTGCGCTAAAATAACGGTCTTCTTGCAGTTTATGGACATTAAATAAAAAGGGACATAAAATCTTAGTTCCCAAGGTTGGTGGCGCATTGGCTATAAGCGATTGGTTGACATTTCTTACAATGCCAATGTCTAAGGGCGTTTGGTGACCACTTACCATCAGGTGGCCCATATGCTCGTCCACCTTCCTACTCTATAAAAAAAAAAAAACATTGAAAAGACGTTGCACGCTCTGGCAAATTTGTCCATTAGACTCTGGATTTGAGCTTGGTCATGAGCAACGAAGGCAGCGTAGTCAGCGAAGAGGAGACTATCTACAAATAGGTCCTCCCTGTGGCGTTTGGACTTGAGCATTGAGATGTTTTACAGTCTACCATCGGTTCGCGTGTGTAAGTGGACGCCTTGCTGTTCATCTCCAAAAGCAGCCTTCAGAAGCCCCGAGAAGAATATTCCGAACAAGGTGGGGGCCAGTACACACCTTGACGAACACGACAGCGTACGTCGAATGGCGTAGATGTGTTGTCATTGTGCAGGACGGTGACTTCTATACCTTCTATACCTGTCCTCATAGTTTGGACATTCCATGTCACAAAGCGCATGTAAGCAGCGTTGGTATGGGTTTTGAGATTTTTTGCGTTCCTTTGAGCAGGTGGTTAATGTTTCAGCGTCAACGTGTAGCTATAAGGCTTGTGTTCCGTTCACCCCGGCGGAACAAGTTAACGCTGAGGCGGATCAGTACCTTATTGATCGGGGGCTGCCTAACTTAAAGCAGGCGGTAGCTGATCAATGGATCTACGATGGATCCTCCTACTATCAAGAGTGGCCCCTGGCGTCCGCACTTACGCCTATTCGTGCTGACTTATAACCGGTGACTGCCACTCTCCGTGTTGTTTTCCACCTGTAAGACAGGTGAGCGAAGTGTCCTCTCCGCGCATGCTGCTACGCCTGGGCCAGGCAACTTAATGGCAACAAGGGCTTGCCCAGTACCCATGCCAACTTCTCCTCCTCCCCAGCAGGATCCACAAAAATGACGAGTCAATACGTGTGGTGCTGGTTTGGCCGCAGGTCACCTGGCTTACGCTTAAACGGAGGCACCGCTCCGGGCTTAATATTATTTTTCCTTCTTTTTTAGAAACTAGGTGTTGACGTCTTTGCCATTGTGGGGTCACAGCCCTCTTCTCATCAGGTTTTATTTCACGAGCCGACGTGAAGAAGAAGAACGTAGCCGCTGTGATGTTATTACAGCTTCCTATAGCTACTGATGAGAGTTTGTAGGGAACAACGATTTGAACGACAATCTGCTACTTTCAAAATAGAAAGTCGGCTAGCAGAGAGCGACGTTGTTACTCTATTACGTCCAATATGCCGGAAGGCAAGGAAACAAAGGAAGGGAGTAATATATCAAGGAGAGGGGTGAGGATACTGTGATCACGGAAGATACAGGAATGTGACACTAGTAGCTACAGCAGTCCGGGGTCGCGTACCCGTAGTGATTCCAACCAGCTATCGGACAGATACCTGGTAGATCCACCCTCTGGACTATAGAATAATAATAACTTAATATAACTCACTTATATCATAAAAATGAAAGGTTGTGTGTTGTTGTTGTTAATATTTGTTACTTCTTCGCGCTTTCTCACAACTAAAATATGACTATAATAATAAAATATGCTAATGATAGCATATTTTGGCCTTTTTATCCCGTTTAACTGAATTTTCGATCATGACGCGGGTGAAGCCGAGGGCCAAGTGCTTGTCTTATATAAACGATGTACGTCCATTTCATGAAGGTCACACGAACTTGTTTTTCACACATTAGGAGCGGCACCTAATTTTGATTTGTATATACTTTTTTAAGACCTCAATATAAATAAACTTATAGTTTTACATAATTTACATTGCCCTTCCTTCAAAACCGGTCAAAAGGCGTTAATTTTGGTCAAGGTTATTTTACAATTTTGTTTCGCGTTTTTGTTCACAGTAGCTATATTTTATAATGTTTTTTTACAAATAAGGACGAAATTTCATTAACCACGGCTAACTATATTTGTCAGCGTAGCCAGGACTTTAGTACAGATGCAGATGTAAAACATCGAAAATGTTGTTTAAATAATTAAAAAGAAAACTTATAAATAAAAATGGAATAAAATAAATAAAAACGGAGTTCGTTAATAAAATAAATATATTTTATTTATTTTATTTTATTTTTTATTTATGTACCAACAGTGTATACAGAAAATTATATAAATGAAAAATGTGTACAAAGGGATAACTTATCTCTAACAAGAGATCTCTTCCAGAAACCCTGAATCTAGTGGAGATTATTTGTAATACATATGGTGTAGGTACAATATCAATTAGTTTTATATTATAAAATTCAAGTAGACTTAACGATAAATGAATATATTACACACTAAATACAAATAAATATATTAATATATACCATCATCTATAATATATATATACATTCAACTTACATAGATACAAAATATATATATATATATACATACATATAAAATAAATTAAACTTAAGTGGAAAGAAAGTGTTGCTTAACTCTGATTTTAAACGATCTTATTGTAACATTATTATGGAAAATATTATCTGGAAGAGAGTTCCATAGGCGAGCGGCAACAACGGAAAACGAGTTACCAAAGGAAGTAGTATTAAAAAATGGTACCTCAAGAGTTTTCGACGCCACACATGCGCGTACTGGTCTTTCACGAGCAGGACAAAACAGAAAACGCTCATGTAGGTAAACAGGGCTACCATGGTTTAATATATTAAAAAGAAGCGATAATATGTGCAAGCTCCGGCGAAGTCGGATAGGAAGCCACTTTAACTGACGTCGATATTGAGAAATGTGATCAAATTTGCGCAGACCGTAAATGAAACGAATGCACAAATTTTAAAGTCTATCTAGTTTGTCAAGTAGCTCTTCATTCGCATCAAGATAGCAAACATCAGCGTAGTCCAGGAAAGGAAAAAGAAGGGATTGTGCAAGTAAAATTTTTGTTTTGAAAGGAAGGAAATTCTGCAAACGTTTTAGAGAATGCAGAGAGAAATGGACACGTTTACTGACTTCGTTAACCTGAGCTCTCCATGATAAATTGCAATCTATGACTAACCCCAGATTACTAGCTTGGTCACTATATGCAATTTGAGTTATTATTATATTTTCTTACTCTTATTACATAACAAAGAAGTACCTATTTAGTATACGCGCCTTTTATGTGACAAGAAATTGTGAGTGACGGCGGAGAGTGGGCACGACATAAGAAAGCGTCATGCCGCTTGCAGTCACGGCATACGGGTCGGTTTTACTCCCAAGATGCCTTGTCCATATATATTGTTGTATTTATTAATAATAATTGATATTTTATTAATTTAATTTCTTTGCATTATATTTTCTCATGGACTAAAGTGAATACAGTTGATTGATTGGTAAATAATTTTGATTTAAATTTAGACTGAATTTTCTGGGGAGAGTAAGATTTTCTTGCGGGTGTCGTGCCCACCTGTACACCTAACTTCACTCAATGCTCATGCCTATACAAGAGAATATATTCTTTTATATACATTTTTAACCAAAATGTTCGTTTCGTTCATTTTACCACATATATGATAGCGAATAGATTTGTGACGTTGGGAAATCCACACGTCGCATGTCAAACCCGAGGGACTTAGCCAAGAGTGAAATGCATATCAAAATATACTACAAATATCTAAAATACAAACTGAAATAGTCTAGTAAAACATCGTTACTAGAGTTGCATAAAATATTTGCTGAATCATCCTCATAAAGATGTTTCTGTGACAACCGACCAAAACATTGTCTATGATTTTTCTCCACACTTGGTTAAGCCTGAACTCTCTTCAGTTGTGTCGGATTGCCATCCCATCTCATTATGAGAATGAGGGAACAGTGCACAATAACAGAGACGACTATTTCCTTATTAAAGAAGAGTTTATCTTTATCTTATCTAATAAATCTACGCCCGTAAAAAATAATTAACCTCAAATAGAATCACATAATATAAAACATACTAATAACAATAAAATCGTAATACTTTTATAAACAGATAAACATTTAAATGATATAAATATTTTTCATCATCTTTTCAGCGTTATTATTCACATTATACTATATTATTTTATATACAGTCGCCTAAATACTATATCTAAATATTCACCCTCGGAACCTAGGCCGACGAGGCACCAGCCAATAATAATATAATGTTATTCTAACCGCTTCGAAATGGGGGGACCTCACATGTCACAGTGCCTGGAGGCTCTATGTCCAGGCCTGATTTATTTGTTAATGAATATGGTTGATAATTCTCTATCCTTGTAACTTTCATAGTAACAATATGTCCATGTTAGGATATCCTAACTTGCATTACGTTCCGTTTACATGCAAACGTATTCTGCAGTAACGTTTGATCTACGACAAGTGTTAGCTAGTCCCTAACGTATTGATAAATATTCGATTTGCTTCGCAAGGAAACGAATTGCATTCACTCGCAACTCACTTATATGCTACACTTGACTATTGAAGCATGTTAAACTTGTTCATCCCAAGCGAATTGGTGCGTGGTAAAATAAAATACAAATTTTATTTTACTTTCAAATATTAACCAATTAAAAACTTATGCTTTACAATATACCGTAGTTTATAAATTGAAGCTGTACTGAGATGACTGAGAAAACATATAAAACCAATAGGTATCAAGTGTAGCACAAACTGTTAGATTTCTATCTCGTCGGATTGCCGTCCCATAGAATTGCATCTAGTATAAGTATGTTTGCACTATCTACAGCTTAACATTAAAAATTTAACCAACATCATTGAGTCATACATATTTTGTCGCATTTTTAAGTCTAATTTATCAAAAGTAGTTAAATAAAATTTTTACGTACGTATTTTTAACTACAATTTTTCGATATTTTCTCAAATTTAAAAATCAAGTATTCATTAAGGTCGCTTAGCTCTTATTTTGAAAAGGCCTTTGAAAGCCCTACAAACAAATTGAAAAAAAATAGTATTGATCAATATTTATTTACTTTACTAATTATAACGTTATTGGGAAAATAGAAATTTTTCGAAAATTAAGAAAAATGAAGGAAATTATATACAATTTTCGAATTAGTGCCTAACCCTAACTACCTATGTAGCTGTGAAATGGAAGATATTTTTTATTCAAATAGACTTTTACAAATATGTACTTATGAATCGTCAAGCGCTACCACTAATAAATAAGTTTTCTCTCAGCTTCAATTCAAGAGTAATCATTCTGAATCACTCTCGCCTACTTTACAGTGTCGCTATCAATATTAAGATATTTAATTAAATTCACGTTAACGAAATAGATAATTATTACTTTATGTATAATAAAATAATTTAATGGGTAAGTATTTACTTAGAATATTTTTTTATTAATGTGTTCTTAGGACTAATATGTTTTTTTTTTAAACTCGAAGTTTAATAAAAAAAAAACATCGATGTGAATCGTCGAAGAAAACCTTACATGGGCGTCGAAATCCAAGAAATCTTAGGAAACAATTGAACGATTCGTCGGGAACCAAAACGCACCAGTTGCGCTACATAGAGATGAACATTACTTAAGAAGTATTACGTATTCCGTGCAGCGCCGCGTGCATCTGAGAATGCTCACCAGCCACCGGCCACGCTTTATTGCGTTTCGTGTAAGCGAAAAATTCAAAAATATGCAAAAGTGAAATATTCCCACAACAGAATATTCTAGAAAATTCGGATGGTAACATAACGCGACACGTCTAATAAAATTTACAATGACACAACTGTTTCTAAAAATATTAGAAAAGTTGCAACAAAGCAGAGCTTGTACCCAACTTAGTTATTGCGTTCGAGATCTCTAGATTTACAACAACTGGGCACATTGACGCATTTGCTTAAAAAGTGGGTTAATGTTCTTCTGCAACCTTTACTAAATCTCATTTTTTGGTATGACAACTAAACACATCTTTATTGAATGCCCTACAAGACATAGGGATGAAAATAAGATTCACACGTAGCCTAGTTGACAATACTGCTCTCACACAAGCTCAGCTAAATTTTTATCGTGTTAAATTTATTTACATATCACGCTCAATAAAACAAAATGACCTTATATTACTTTGTACAATCGTAAACAGTATTGGCAATATATCATGTTTGCAAATACAGTATTATTTTATAAAATATTTTATTATTGATTATCAGGTATTATAATCTGATAATAACTTATATGAGTAATGTATTATTAATACTTTTAATTGCATTAACATGCAGCCATGATCCTTTAGTAGAATGTTTTTAACTTAGGTATACAGAGTACATTTAGCCGGTTTTGAAATTTCCATTATATTTTTCTTGATTATTACATAGATATTTACGAATTAGTATTCATTCATGATTTTACACACCTTCGTATACGTGTCGGCAAGACCAATCTGTCTATCTGCATGTAGCGTTTCTATATTAATATGGAATCCTGATTATTGTCACTAGACGGCGCTGTTTTCATTCCTTACAAACCGCAGTTATCGTGACCGCTATCAAATAAGTAAAAAAACTCGCACTACGTCAATATTATAAACTGGGCCTGTCAAATGGAACGTAAAAAGTACAGTTTGCAAAAAAAATTTTTTTTTTTACAATGTAAAATTTTAATCTATTTAAATATTCGTTTGATTGAAGATCTAGATATATTTTTGTATGCATAATTATATTTTTCTGGTACACAATACTGTAGGCGTATACGAGTATTGTAACATTTGATAAATGAATAAGTAAATTTATCTTACAAATAAAAAATATCTTGAATGTTTAATTAGTTATAAATATAATTTTAATATTTGTTTCTAATTTTCATTGTTATAGAAGAGTGATGATGATGATGATTAAAAAGCTAAGGGGCTAAAACTTGTTGGTTTATGGTTCATTCACTTATGATCGTTCACATATTTGGATCGCATAGTACCTAAAACATAATTTCCACCCAAAAATATCACCGTCCTTAGTGAATCCCAAATCAATTTTCAGAATATTTATTACTCGGATTATGTTAAAGTCGGCAAGGCGATAATGGGCGAAAAATAGCGGATTGTGCATTAAATTGAATAATTTCTGGGAACCCGACGGCTCACGCAAATGAGATTGTGGATAAGCCGTGTAGCTTTTAAAAATTCCGGCCTCGTGTAATGGGAAAATATGGGCCTCGTTTCGAAAATAACAAATAACACAAAATGCTTTTGTTTTCTTTATAGATTAATTATATTATAATAAAGTATTAGATGTAATCATTATTTTTTATCTCATAATACAATTGCGTTAGAAATATTTTTATGTAATGCCTATGCGCTACCAACCTTGGGTACCGAGGCGTTATGTTACTTGTGCCTGTTACTGTGACTTATTCTTCAAACCGGAACACAATACTAATTATCGCTGTTTAGCGGTTGAATGTTGAAAACAATGTAAATAAATAGGCTCGTAATGTACAAACACCCTGATAAATATTATTTTTGTGTTAGACTTCTTTTAACTGTTCGGAACATTAACCTCAGTAGCGTTTAATCGACGCATCATTACCCAACCCGCTACTATTTAGCAACAGAGCACTATATAAGGAAATGTATAATAATTTCAAAATACGCCTTTAAGAAGGAGCCATGTCGAAGAGGTTTTGTTAACGCCGTGATTTTACTATTTCACTGATAATGAGCGGAATATTTTCACATTTTTATACAATTACACACCAATTTTAATGAAGTGAAATACTAAAGTCAGAGCTGGAATTAGGTGTTAAAAACCTGGTAGCCATCACCGGATCTTTAACCGCGGAGCTCGGGCTACATAATTTGAGATTTGCGTATTTTTAGATGAGGAAAAAAAAACATTTAATTCCAAAATCTTTTTGTTCACCCGCTGTAAAGATATATCCAAATGCCAAGAACATTCAAATCTTTGACTAAAGCATCACAACGCCTTGAGTTCACGACATGTTCGTCGAACTTTGTGTCTAATATCATAAATAAAATTTTACAAAAAATGTTTATAAAATCACTCTATTAATAAAAAATATTACGTATCTTCAGCTGATGCTTATAATAAAAACTTTTAAATCGTCGTTTCTAAAACAAATATTACCTTTGTAATTTAAGTTAACCATGACATGAATTCAAGAAGCATACGAGTACGTCATTTCATTTACGTCTTTGTCGGATCAAGATACATCGAACGCTAGAAAACCAAGGTAACGATCGTATATCAACCATAATTATAATATTTCAATCATATTCTATCATTAACCTTATAAATTGCATATATTAAACAAGTTATGACGATGTGTGTATACAAAGAACTTACCAAATAAATATATTTTTTATAGAATTCGTAGGTGGACGAGCATATGGGCCACCTGATGCTAAGTAGTCAACTACGCCCATAGACATTGGCATTGTAAGAAATGTTAACCTTCACTCACATCGTCAATGCGCCATCAACCTTGTGATGTTATGTCCCTTGTGCCTGTAATTACACTGGCTCACTCACCCTTTAAACCGGAACACAACAATACCAAGTACTGCTGTTTTGCGGTAGAATATCTGATGAGTGGGTGGTAACTACCCAGACGAGCTTGCACAATACCCTACCACAAGTAATATAATCTGCATATGAAGAAAGTTGCTTATCTAGTGATCGGTTTAACTAATTCCTAAGGAGTAAAGTAAAGTTTATTATTATGTGTTTAAGGTAATATACAAAAAATGTATATATCTCGAATATTAAAGCCTTACTCATTCTCTATTTGCGAGCTTAGGTATGCCCATAATCCGACAGCATGGCATGAGTTCAATCCAATTACTACCAATTGTCTTTCGTGATTTTTTCGTGGTTTTCGTGATTTTTTTATAGAACAACCCCATGACCTTTATTGAACCAAAATTGAAACCAGTACCTCGGGTTCTGCTACCCTATTAAATGAGAGGAATATTGTCTCAATTTGATACAATAATTTTAGTTAAATTGTAATTTCACTTGAGATATTCAGTGAAGGAGGCTCACATGATGGAAAGTGACTACCAGTGCTAATGGACACTCGCAAAACCCGAGGACTTGCAAGTGCGTTGCCGGCCTTTAAAACAACAGGCCATTTTTTTTTCGCTGGAAAAACGCATTAACGCGTTTTCCCCACATGAAGTGGGAGGGCATGTGGGGCTCACCGACGCTAATGTTGCCGGAATACCCACTAAAAAACCAGCGGTACCCACACCGTATTTTCGGGGGACGTCACGGGATCGCTTGCGCATGCTACCGTGACGTCCCGACGGTAGGCCCGCCTCTGCAAGCCTCCAAATTCTAAGGGTTTTTTTTTATATATGCCCCGGGATGGCAAATGACTCTACTCCACCTGATGGTAAGTGGTAGTAGAGTCCAAACGCGACGACGGCCAGTACAGTCGGGAAGAATGTTCTGTACTAGCCGTCCCCGCCTTGCCGGCCCGCAAGATGCCTCTTCACGCCTCGTTTGAAGGAACCCGGGTTGTAAGAGGAGGGGAACACGTGAGCTGGTAAGGAATTCCATTTTTTGGTAGTGCGACAAAGAAAGGAGTTGCCAAATTTCTTTGTGCGCGATGGAATTGATGTCACAGTTAGGCGGTGACATCGAGAACCAGCTCGCGTGGACTTAAGAAGGAAGGGGGAAGCAGGAATTAGAGAGAATAATTCCTCAGAGCACTCACCGTGATACAGACGATAGAAAGCGCTCAGTGCTGCTATCTCGCGACGCAATTGTAAAGGTTCAAGGGTGTTTGTGACCTTTACGTCGCCAATAATGCGTACTGCACGTCGCTGCAACCGGTCCAAGGCCTCCATTAGGTACTTAGCGGAGCCATCCCAAAGGTGCGAGCAATATTCAACGCAAGACCGTACCTGTGTTTTGTATAACAGGCACAGTTGTTGTGGCGTGAAAAAACGCCGCACCTTGTTCAGAACTCCGAGTTTTCGTGAAGCTGTTTTTATAATAGCCTCGATGTAATCCCTTGGACTAAGGTCGCAGCGAACGTCCATCCCCAGCATGGCGATTTTGCTTTGTATCATCAGCGGTGTGCCACAGAGGGAGGGATGAGGGTAAAATGGTGACTTTTTCGCTGTGAGAGCGCACACCTGTGTTTTCTTGGCATTAAACTCAACAAAGGTTCTTAGGATATAGAGACCCCTGGCCCCAGCGACACTTACGGCGGGAGGAGAAGGTTTGCATAGCGCTGACGTCTTCTCCCCGGTCTTCTTCGGCGAAGCGGGTCAGCGGAAGCACTGTTCTCACGCTCCCGCTCAGCGGCCTCCTTCTGCGACATGATGACCTTTCGCTACCGATCATGGCGTTTATCACGCTCGACAGCGAGAGGTCTCCGCCTACAATGGCCGCCAGGGAATGACACTAAGGCCCCCATGCAGCACACTCAATCAGGGTGTGATGTGCCGTGTCCGAAGGCTGAGGTGTTAGGAAAGGAAGGAAGGAAGGTGTTAGGAAATAGTTCCCCAACCAGGCGCAGGAGGAGATCCAGCGGTAGCGTTTGTCGTCAGCAGCTCTGCTATTTCGGGCGACCACCAGTACACCTGACGGCGCGGTATCACTATCTCTTTGACGTTGGCGCCCTCCCTCCTTACCGCTGCACGATGGCAGCCTCCTTGACCAGCTCACGATTTAGCTGGCCAAGAAACCACCTCGGGAGCGTGGTTGGCACCCTCCGGGGTCCCGCAGGCCTGCAGGAGTTGGAGATCTTAAATCGGATGTATCTATAGTCCGACAGAGTCTCCACGTCCGCCTCTACCCTTCACTTCCTTACTCTGCGTGCTGCGACAGGGGTGGCGAACGATATGTCCACCACGGACCCTCCCTGCTGCCGCACGCAGGTGCGCACCTGCCCCTTGTTAAGTAGAGACAGGCTGGAGAGTAGTGCCCACACCTGGACGGCCCTCCCTTGCGGATTCGTGGCAGGGATTCCCCAGGCACGTGATTTTGCGTTAAAGTCACCGAGAACCACTGTCGGTTTCGGTGACTGCCTGGACACCGCCGCTCTGACAGAGTCAAGAATGACCTCGAACTCCGTCAGACCCCGGTTAGGGGAGAAGTACGTTCCCACAAGTATGTACTCTCCCCACTCCGCTACTACGTAGCCCGAGCCCCTCTCAATGAGTGAAAGGGGAGGGCCTCTCACTTATTGAGAGGGGCTCCCGTTCCGCTCCGAATGAGGATCGCCACGGTGCCATCCAAATCCCCTACCCAGTGAGGTAGGGAAGAAATGAAAGAGGGCTCGCAGGCCACAGCCAGGTCGATTTGCCACTGTGCCATGGACTGCAGTAGCAGGTTCAGAGCCCCGGTGGAGTGGTTGACATTCGTCTGGAGGAAGCTTAGCTTGTCTCTCATGATGACATGGCAGCTTCCAAGGCCACATGCCAGCGCATTCATTACGCTCTTTTATTGAAGGTTTCTATGTCACATCGGTTTGGAAAAGTCGCCAGTTCAAGCTATATATATACGCTATTCAAATGTAAAAATATTAAAACATTCACTTCAGAAATACACTTTTGAGATATAAATAATGAAACTCAACTATTATTATAGTAAAGTTTGATGTTGGTAATTACGTCATAACATCGACCATAAGATATTGTCATGGAAACGAGAGACTACGTCCGGTCGCGCTGTTCAAGGGTCAAGTGCTTTAGGTAATTGTTTTAAGAATTAGTCAGGACAATTTTATTGCCTTTTATTCTCTTGGATCACGTGTTATGTTAATTTTATTCATTTACGAACGATACCATTGTTTTTATTACAGGCATATCGAAGCTGATTATTTTCTAGTTATCGCCTCATGACTATTAGCCTTGTTTAAATTGATTATCTAATTACCAGTTATTGTACTAATTGTACCAGTTCTACTATAAACTACATAATCCATTTCAAATTACGAACAAGCTGATGAAATTTAACATTACCTGTCACTTAATATTGCAATTAAAAGTTATGTAGGTACTCTTTGATTAAAACAAAATGTCAATACACATTACGCTAAATAGCAAGAGATTAGCATTCCTTTAAGTATTTTAACAGGAAATGTATTTTACAAAAGCATCAATAATGAATATTTTATATTATTCAGACATTAAGAAACACTCAGAAGGGACAATACATTATCATATTTTCTTTGTTATGGTAATCATGACCCCTAAATATAAAGTAACAGATTGTAAATGTCCCACTGTTGGTCTTATGGGAAGCCTCCCTGTGATGGTTTGGAGTACTCTGTTGCGTGTTGTTGAAATCACATGTGGTTTCCTTACGAGGTTTCCCTTTACTCCCGAATACGAGATAAAATATAAATAGAAGCATAAGCCAAACTCCACCAAGAGATTTGTACCCGCAATTTTCGGCAAGTCACTTGTTCTAATCACTGAGCCAATCGAGACTCATAAAATACGGTTTCAACTTTATCACTTATGTTAAAACATAAACAAAGCACTTTAAATCGTCATGTTACAATGTTGAATTAATTTTAGACCTACCGTCGCTTCTGATTTTTACAATCAAACCAAGAAGAACCGGCAAGAAACTCTTAGTAGTACTCTTTTCACCATTCTAATTACATATTCCAAACGGCGAATCTATAATTCCAGTCGCAAAAAAATAACAATGCTATATTGGTATATATGTTTCTGTCATAAAAAAATGGTCACTCGTTATCAAATGATACTTATTCATACTATCTAAAAATACTGTCTTTTAAGTTATTATCAAAGCCGTGTAGTTAAAATTTTACTGGTACAGTATAATTGCTAAAGTCCATACAATATCAAGGATCTATTTAGCTTAATTTGTAGCTTTATATTATTTTTACAACATACATAGTTTACTGTGACACAATAATTTTATATTTAGTAATCAATATTTGGTTGTGAAACCACACTTAATGTCACTTGTGACTGTAATACACTTTAAATTACATAAGTTTAATTTCACTTGGCTAGATAAAAGGCCGCAGATCCCGTGGTCCTGGGATCAAACCTCAGATTGGGCCCATAAAAATTTATAGGGTTTTTCTGTCGAAAATTCTCAGTAGCAGCCCGGAAGAGAAGTTGGAAGTACATTCCAACTTCTCTTCCGTAAAGCCATTGATCCTGCGCCTGAACACCTTCCGGTCGTGTCGGATTGCCGTCCCATCGGATTATGAGAGTAACGGAATAGATAGTGCACCTGTGTTTGCGCATACACTTTTCCACTATAATACGACCTGCACAATTGACTAATCTCTCTCAAGATTGACCGCCGTGGCCGAAAACGGAAAGGAGGACGTTATCATCGTCATCATCATGTTGATATACTTGGTATAACCTACCTTTATGAAATTCCTATCATTAATGCATATTACCTAGAATTCTTTATCGCACAATCAAATATAAAAATGACAGTGGTCAAATAAAATGCGATTGATATATTTCATTATGTATAATGTTATTAAATAAATTATGTATACATTATATTTACGTTATCACAATCATTTTATATTAATATGGTTTGTATAGCACACAAATGGTGGAAACAAATTAATAAAAAAAACAGCCACTGTCGAAACACCATTAACTATTTACCGTTTAAAGGTACATACTTAATGGTGTTAATAGATACCTTATGATACTGCAAAACATGGACTTACGACACAAGAAAATATACTATAAATATACTAAAAAAAGAAATTGACAATAATAACACACAATATAACATTCATTAAATTTTCAGCGGAACAAAGAACACAGGTAAAATAACATATTGTAAGTAACAAATAATCAAAAAAGTATTGAATATTTTGATTTGTTAAACCTTAAATAAACTAAAAATACTAGTGTCATCACAATAGGTACCTTAATTTTATTAATACAATACAAATATTAATTAAAATTAATTCTTACGGTTATTGAATGCAGTTTAAAATTATACAGCTTCGAAAAAAAAACTTTCATTAAAACTTATGACATAACACATAACACGCGATATTTCATTTATGCATATGTTTGCACCAAATATTCAGCTAATGATTGCGTGCATGCGCGATATCTATTTTTTTTTAGTATGTTGTCTGACCAGCTAATGAGCCAATTATGGTAGGAGGTCAACACCACCCAAATACATTGGTGCTGTAATTAATATTGACCATTATTGACATTGCCAATGTGTCATCCAGCTTGGGAACTAACGATAAGATGTTATGTCCCTTGTACCTGTAGTTAAGCTGGCTCAAACACAACAATACTAAGTATTGCTGTTGGCGGTAGAATATGTGATGAGTGGGTGAAATACAGTTTCCACACAGCAAACTATGTGAAATTGTAGTCTTCTTTAATCATATCAGCAGCTTTTTCACCGATCATTATTGTTGGTATGTTAGTGTTACCGCTAGGAATGAGAGGCATTATCGAAGCATCAACAATCCGTAAACCTTCAATGTTGTGAACTCTTAATCTTTCGTCAACAACACCATCCGGACCCATCGCACAGGTCCCTACAGGATGATATATTGAAGTAACGCTATTCACTACATAACATCTCCAGTATGCATCTGTTCCATATTCGAGACCTGCACAGCCCTTTACTTTTAGTTTTACCACCTTACTACCAATTTTTTGATAGTACGACGTCTTGGTTAGCCTGATCATAAATTTGACGGCTTCAACTGCTACATTTATGTCTTTCTTATTTCTGTAATACCCTAATTCTATAATGGGAGCGTCAAAAGGGTTATTGCTTCTCAACTTTACTTGTCCTCTAGATAGTGGATGTAGAAGAATGAGAGAAGTAATATCATTGTCACTGTACACGTTCGCTTTACTCATTGAAAAGCAAAAATCTTCATCGTAGTTTGTGATTGTCCGACACCCATACAATATAAGTGGAGCTGCAGTGGCTCCGACGTTAATATTGAAGGTTTGAATGTTTGGTTTTTCTCTTGTTTCATTATAATGAGAAGAATTTACTTTGAGAAAACCGCATTGAAATGGCGTTGGATATGAATCGAGCTCAGTAGAGATGAATACATTTTGGATCGCAGTTTGGATACCTCTTTGTCCTGTGAAAACTAACGGAGTTAAACTATGATCTTGCAAATTTTTACCAACCGGAAGATCGGTAAGAACGTTTATATGTAACGGTTTTAATATTTCTGAAGGCCCTATACCAGACAGCATTAAAATCTTTGGTGTGTCAATGGCACCTGCCGATAAAATTACTTCTATATTTGCGTATACATTGATTTTTTCAAAGGAATTAAGCATGACGCTAACACCATATGTTTTTTTGGTTATAGGGTCTATTAAAACATTAGTAACTCTGGCGAATTTCGTAACAAAAAAATTGGGTCTGTCTCGTGCTGGCCTTAAATATGCTTCAGCTGTACTCGATCTTCTACCATCAGCATATGTGAAATGTGGCCGAGAGGCACCCAAAATTTCTGGGCCGTTATTTTCTAAAACCCTCTTTATTCCAATTTCTTCATAAGAACTTAGGACTCTTTCGCTTATTTTTTCAAACACAGGATTCATTTTAGGTCTTGATATTGCGACGGGTCCTGACGTTGAATGCAACTTAGCATTATAAGGATTGCTTAGAACTACTGGATCTGTCATTCGTTCAAGCTTTTTGAAGTAATGAAGAACTGTATTCCAGTCCCACCCAGGGGCCACTTCACTCCATTCATTGTAGTCCTCTGGTACACCCCTAGCATAAATTTCATAGTTAGATGAAGATGATCCTCCTAACATTTTTCCTCGAGTCATGAATATTTTCCCTTCGGGATGACTTTGTCCGATTCCTTCATCGAGTTGAGCAATATAGTCCCAATCATATTCAGTGTGGGCGAGTACTGCAAACATACTCGGTATCTGCAAAGAGAATTTAGTCTAAATATTATAAACGAATGAACATTCAATTTATAAGCTGTTTTAAATTAAAATACACGTAAAGATTAATTTTGACATTGAATTCTGGATTGTAGTGCTATTTGTATAAAACACATCTGTCAAATCCTGATATCATAATACTTTTTGCCTTCGTTGCCTTCTATGCGGGAAGAAATCTCTTTAAACATAAGCACGTTTTTTAAACTTCTACATTTTTATATCTGCTACGTTTAATAAATAGATCTATAATTAGGGAAATGAAGATTTTTATTACCACACTAGCGACGGGGGGATCACCTCCCGCTTCCAAAAGCAGAACCTTCCATTGTATAATTTCACTTAACCTAGCAGCAACAGTGGCACCGCCAGAACCAGCGCCAACAACTATAAAGTCGAATGTGTCGCCATCTATAAAAAAAGTAATAAGATAACTTCGTGAAATATATTATCATTAATTTATTGTTACTTGTAGGTTAATAACATTAAATTTATTAAAAACAAGCAAAACTTGCGGCTTCGCCAGCGTAGGACTTAGTTAGTGACGAAAATCCTTTTATCATTTTTTATTCAAACTAGTAATAAAAATGAACGTAAGCGATTTAAATGGGATGTCAATAGTGTATTGAACAATCTAAAAGATTATCCAATACAAACTTATAAATAACGAGCAAAACTTAATTCAAGTGATACTTACTAGAACTTATAATAATAAACATAATAATTATGTACATAGCTTAAGAGTTTTTTAATGATATTTATGTTGAACTACTTTTAAATAAAAGTTGATGTTATTGAAATAAGTGTTTACTTCAATCTCATACATGTTCTTGGGGAAAATTTACAACAATCACAAACTGGCTCGTAAATACAATTTTATATGGGTATGTAAAGCGTCATAACTCTTTATTGTCTCACTGATTGAATGAAGACTCTTATGATGCTGGTGATAGGGCTTTGTGCAAGCTCGTCTGGGTAGGTACCACCCACTCATCAGATATTCTACCGCAAAACAGCATTACTTGTTATTGTTGTGTTCCGGTTTGAAGGGTGAGTGAGCCAGTTTAATTACAGGCACAAGGGACATAAAATCTTAGTTCCCAAGGTTGGTGGCGCATTGGCTATGTAAGCTATGGTTGACATTTCTTAGAATGCCAATGTCTAAGGGCGTGTCTAAGGTAAATTGTATTAATTTGTTTTTCATTTTAAATATATTTTATTCACTTAATGTAAATATTATAAGGATTTATTCTTAATCAGAGCTAAATAAGATACGAAAAATCTATTACATCATTTTGTTCCGCTCCTTAACATTGTTTATTAAACAACTTAATAAAATAATTACACTTAATATCAATATCAAATAATGCATTTCGTACAATTTATAAGCAAAATTATAATTAACGCCTAAATTAATTTTGGAAAAAAGATAGGTACCCATAAATACCTGGAAGTACAACTAAGCTAAAGGCTAAATTGAGCTGTTTTTTTTGTAATTCCTTTACCTTTACTAATCGGACATTTTGTTTATTACCTTTTAACGGGAAGGAAGCAGGCCATCCCACAGGCTCTATTGCCTGTGACAATGCCAGAAATCTGAGCAGCCAGCGCAGCCAGGGAACATCCCTAACGGACTGAATAAAACCGAGGAAATTATTTACAAATACATTTAAGTTCATTTTTATTCACTTCACTTGATTTTTTTTAAATTGTTTTTTCTATTTTTTTTTTAATATAGAACTGTCAGTTCTGGTTTGAAATACGCACGTGAATTCACTATACTAACGCGATTAACGTGTTGCGTTTAAAACAAATTTTACCGAGTAGGCCGAAATAAATGAATAAATTAAATATGTATAAAACTTTACGAACGATACGAGTCTGCGTACAACTTACCATTAACTAACCGTATAATATACGTATAATTATATTATATAAGTACAAAAAAATACATATGTGTCGTCATTTGTGTTAATTTCAATTAAGATGTTTACATATTATTCAAGAATTTATAGACAATAAAACCGGTCTGCATTTTATGCGACAATTGAGACATTAATATAATTAAAATTATTTTCTTGTTTATATTTTTAGTTAGATATACATATCTTCTTATTTTTATCAAGAATTATAATAATTATATAGACAAATTAAAAAGTATTATTTTTACCGCTTACATAGTTAGGTTTAAATATTATTTTATTATTCCATGTGTATGAAATATAAAAATAAAATATTAAAAACCACCGTCTTTAATAAAGGCATTAGCCACCGCTTAGCTTTAAATATATTTTTTTCTTACTAAAGTAAGTGTTAATTGATTAAAAAAAATTAAACATGCTAGGAACACGTAGAGATTTGGACATTGCATCCACATTGGTCTAGATCAAAGAGGCAGATTATTATTTTTTTATTTAAGGGCACTATTACATTTCAACCGCCATTTTTTCATTAAACATTTAACTTTGGTGTTCGTATTCTGAGAAACTCAGGGACTGAAATTTTGTACTTGTTGAAAAACGAAGAACAGTTATTAGTATTGATCATAGCAACCTCAATTTTATTCATTTGGGCTTATCGTTAGCTTTTTATACTAAGTCAAAATTCTAAATTAAAACATACGTTACGTAAAACTGCGTAAAATGCGCGAATGCATTTTTTTGAGTTCGTCGATTGAACTACAGTGCTGAACAAATGTAATGAAAAAAATCTTTAAAAAATACAATACTATATTTTATGGATAGCTAGTGGCAGCAACTCGAAGGCACTCAAACTCAATCACTAAACACACTCAAATCACACAGTGAAAAACACTACAATTTTACCAAAATAAAAAATTGTTGTATTGGATTTTGAGATATTTGCCGGACTTCCTTAATTATTGAATTATAATATAATATCAGTCTTTTGCCGTCCACTGCTGGATGAAAGCCATAGAACGCCAACCATCCCGATCTTAGGCAGTTCGCATCCATCCCGTACCTGCCACTTTTTTTAAATCGTCGGTCCACCTTGCCACAGGGCTTCCTACACTACGTTTTTTTTTAATTCAATTGCTTATCTTAATTAAAAATATTTTAAGAAAAACTATTAATAGTCACAGCGACAGCGCTGAGTCGTAAACTCAAGAGCCCGATCGAGTCGATGGCGTGCGTAAATACCTAATTTTGTAAAATGTAATTTTTCGATAGGCCTCTTGTACTTCTGAACTTAATATAATTACGGTAAGCACTTTGTTAATACTCATTCATTATTGTTATTATATATTTAAGGCAATCTTAAATTCTGTATATAACTAAATCTTTGTAGTTCTATGAATTATATACATACCAGATTATCCAGCACAGGCGCTCAACGACAATATTAGCATCGAGTATATAATTCCTTTTTGGAGTGCAATATTTTTTTAATAAATAATTACCTGCAATTAAAATTAAGCGTACTTATTATTATTTTGTTAAAGAATTTTTCGTATTTTTTTACCTATCTGTAATTTTTTATCAGAAAAACCCCGAGACAATTATCCAAGCAAAGATCCAAGTTACCAAGTGGGAGCCTGTGTTGTTAACAAAGATAACAAAATTGTTAGGATTGAGTAAATTAGCATTTATATAGATGTTTGTATTTGATGTATTTTATTTATCATATCATATAAATGAAGTTTTTACCAGGATTAAGAATATATACGCATATTCACCCTTTTAGTTATTCTTTGATATATGTTTAGGGGTTACCCGGTAGTATTGGTACTGTGAGACTTCAAAAATAAAACCACCGAGTATGTACTGCTGGTCAGATAGTGTAATTGTTCTCTCTTTATGAATTTACAAAAACTTATATTGTACTTTGAAAAAAACATTCCTATAGCGCGATGTAAAATATATCTAACGCCATCTATTGACGAGAAGATAAACTAAATAATATTAAAAATACTGTATTTCGATCGTTGTTGAATGGACCAAAACAGGATTATTTCTGTAAAGTCGTAGCTAGCTCCAACTTAAGCACTGACACAGTTAATAGTCAATGGTCTAGGATTCAGTTAGCAATGAACACCATTAGAAAACAGGTGATTGGCACTTCGCAAGGGAGGCCGCGCCCTTGACAAAGAGACGTGATAGTGGAAAGGCTCAGTGCAGGAGGCAGTTCGAGAGAAGAAGGTTCATTGTAAAAAGTGGCAAGAAACCAAATCTCCTGAAGACCGGGACTCGTATATAGTAGTGAAATGTACCACCAAACGAGCTGTTGCCAAAGCCCGTTACCAGACGTTGTCACCTCTGTATATACGCTCGAGACAAACGAGGCCCAAAATACTATCTTCCGTTTAACAAAGGTTAGGGAGAAAGCAACACAAGAAATTACAAAATGTCTTTGTGTCAGGGACTCAAATGGCATTTTGGTTTGCGACGCAGTTAAGGTGAAGGAGAGGTAGCGCGACTACTTTAAGGTGTTGCTTAACAACACGGTAGTGTATAAAGGCAAAGCTACCGCGGTATTAAGGTTAATTGCCACACCATGACGCTCTTCGAAAAGCTTAATGGTGAACTGACTCGAAAACTATCTCGGAAAATCAATTTCGCCCAGGTTGTGGAACCATAGACCCCATCTTCGGCCTAAGAATACTGGCCAAAGCCCACAGGGAAAAGAAGATGCCACTCTTTTTTTCTTTTTTTTTTTTATATTCGCCGGGAGGGCAAATGACTCTACTCCACCTGATGGTAAGTGGTAGTAGAGTCCAAACGCGACGACGGCCAGTACAGACGGGAAAAACGTTCTGCACTAGCCCCCTTCGCCTTGCCGGCCCGCAAGATGCCTCTTCACGCCTCGTTTGAAGGAACCCGGGTTGCAAGAGGAGGGGAACACGAGAGCTGGTAAGGAATTCCATTTTTTGGAAGTGCGACAAAGAAAGGAGTTGCCAAATTTCTTTGTTCGCGATGGAATTGATGTCACAGTTAGGCGGTGACATCGAGAACCAGCTCGCGTGGACTTAAGAAGGAAGGGGGAAGCAGGAATTAGAGAGAATAATTCCTCAGAGCACTCGCCGTGATACAGTCGATAGAAAGCGCTCAGTGCTGCTATCTCACGACGCAATTGTAAAGGTTCAAGGGTGTTTGTGACCTTTACGTCGCCAATAATGCGTACGGCACGTCGCTGCAACCGGTCCAAGGCCTCAAGTAGGTACTTAGCGGAGCCATCCCAAAGGTGCGAGCAATATTCCACGCAAGACCGTACCTGTGTTTTGCACAGCAGGCACAGTTGTTGTGGCGTGAAAAAGCGCCGCACCTTGTTCAGAACTCCGAGTTTCCGTGAAGCTGTTTTTATAACAGCCTCGATGTAATCCCTTGGACTAAGGTCGCAGCGAACGTCAATCCCCAGCATGGCGATTTTGCTTTGCATCACCAGCGGAGTACCACAGAGGGAGGGAAGAGGGGAAAATGTTGACTTTTTCGCCGTGAGAGCGCATACCTGTGTTTTCTTGGCATTAAACTCAACAAGATTATCAGAGCCCCATTTGGCGATGAGCTCTAACGTCCTATCGAGTTCAATGACAAGATTCTCCCGCCTCTCCTCAGTTTCCGCCCGCCCAGCCACTGCGCGTCCGTGGTATCCACCATGCACTGTACTATCATCTGCATAGCAATGTATGTTCCCAAGGGAGAGCATATCATTGATATGCAAAAGAAAGAGTGTGGGAGATAGCACAGATCCCTGGGGGACCCCAGCATTCACTACATAGAATTGTGAAGCGCAACCATCTACTAAAACACGAAGGCTACGCTTGTGTAGGAAGCTGGCAATCCAGGTGCATAGCTGAGCAGGCAGACCATATGCCGGTAGCTTGGAGAGAAGACTTCTGTGCCAGACCCTGTCGAAAGCCTTGGAGATATCGAGGCTGACAGCCAACGATTCTCCATGCTTGTCGATAGCTTCACCCCAGAGGTGTGTTACGTACGCTAGAAGATCACCTGTGGACCGTTTTGGTCGAAACCCGTACTGACGATCATTAATTAGACAGTGATCCTCTAGGTAATGGATCAGTTGGTTGTTTAAAATCCGTTCCATCACCTTACAAAGTACTGAGGTGATAGCTATTGGCGGATAATTTGCCGGGTCATACCGATCCCCTTTTTTGGGAACCGCTTGCACATTAGCTCTTCTCCAAGCCTCCGGCACACTTCCCGAAGAGAGAGAAAGTTGGAACAGGCGCGTTAACACAGGAGACAGCTCCGCTGCGCACTTCTTCAGCACTATGGCTGGTATTCCATCGGGACCGCTAGCTTTCCGTACATCAAGTGATTGCAGCTCCGCACGCACATCACGTTGCCTGATTTTAATGTCAGGCATCGTATGGCCACATGCAGGTATTGTAGGTGGCAGTGCACTACAATCATCGATGACGGAATTGTCGGCAAAGAGTTTAGCCAGGAGATCAGCTTGCTCTTGCGGACTGTGAGCTAGCGATCCGTCCGGATTTCTGAGCGGTGGCAGCGAAGGTTGGCAGAAATTGTTTTGCACAGACTTGGTCAGACGCCAGAAGCTACGGGAGCCCCTAGGATGCGAAACAAGGTCATGACCAATCTGTACAATGCGCTGTGCATCCGCTCTCGTGTATGCCTTTCTACAGGACTTGGAATTTTTATTATAGTTTGCTTTCAGTGAGTCAATGTTAGATGCCCCGCTAATACAGCCGTTGATCCACTTGCGATATGCCGCCTGCTTAGATGATACAGCATCGGCACATTCACGAGTGAACCAACGGTTACGCGTACTCCTACTGACGAGATCTGAGCTAGGAATGTAGTATTCCATTCCCAGCATGATCTCGCCAGCAACAGCACCGGCACTAGCTGTCGGGTCATTCCCACTGAAGCAACGTTCCTTCCAAGGGACCGACGCATAGTAATCGCGCATACCGTCCCAATCCGCCGACTTATAGTGCCAAACGCGACGTTTGCATACCGCTAGTGGCGGCAGCTTGGCCTGTGGCACTCCGGTAGAAATAAGGCTGTGATCCGAAGAGCCAAGAGGAGCCTGAACCACAACCTGATATTCCACCGGGTGAGAAGTCAGCAGAAGGTCCAGTAGAGAAGGTGCTTGCCCATCAATGTCTGGGATCCTGGTGGGCTGATCAACCAGTTGGGTCAAGTCATGTGTGAGAGCAAAAGCATGAGCAGTCCTTCCAGCATGGTCAGTTTTGAGGGATTTCAACCAGGATTCGTGGTGAGCATTAAAATCCCCCAAAAACACCAATTCCGCGTTAGGAAATTGCTCTTGCGCAGCGTCTGCCACCCGACTAAGATGGTCAAATAATCGGCTTGTCTCCAAGTCACCATTGTGGGATCTGTAGAGGCACACGTAGACTCGGCTCTGACGAACCAGGTCCACACGTACCACCAACATGGAGAAGGAGGGGTCCTCCAAGCAGCGCAGTCGGTGACAGCAAATCATCCGTCCGTCCTGACGAACAAGCATACTCCGGCTTTCGCTTTGAAGGATTCTTCAAGCGTGTAGCCGGGATAATTAAGGTAGCTGGTATCGGCAGGACGGAGTATTTGTGTCTCCGTGAGAAACAACATTGCTGGCCGTGCTGTCTCGAGATGGTGGTGGACAGCGTTGAGGTTAGTGTGGAGTCCTCGGATGTTAGAGAACTCGACCTCAAACAGCGAGGGTATGGTGGGGGTGTGCACCGCTGTACGACCGTTATTTCTGTTTTGTTGCGCCATTTGGGAAAAATGAAATGGAAAAGAGACGTGAAGCGAGCGATGTATTGCCACGATAGGGATGGGCAAAGTGTGGAGGCGTGTTTCTCCAAGTGGTTGCCAAAAGGAAAAATACACTGACCCGCCGGACGGAAGGGCCCCCGAACCCCCCCGGAAGTGGCCGCCGGGACCCCACCTACCGGTCACCAACCGGCACGACGGTCCACCCCGAGATTATGCGTGGCCTGGTGGGGCAGCCTCACGAGCTGGTTAGGCACGCTCGGGCCCCTGTACTATGCCACGGGCGGCCAGCGGAACAGCCGTTTCTTCGGGTCTCCCTGACCGGCAGGTCAATACAGTTTCCCCCGGCATTGGTTCAACAGCCGTCTCCAATTGGACCAACACCCATCGCGGCAATACTCGCTCGGGCTCTGGCTGTACGCTGGCTGACCTCGAAACACGGCTGCAAGCCACTTCACGAGTTTTTCACCATGCGTACGGTGGAAACAAGCCAGGCGGATGTTAGCATCCTACCACCAGATGAGCAGATGGTCGCTCAGATATCCCTTAGTCGCCTCTTACGACACCCATGGGAAAGAGAGGGGCAGTGAAATGTATTCTTTCTCCGTCACTGCACGGATAATACGGCTACATGGTGTTTAAAGACCTGCAGAAAGCATTAGCCGCATACTGCCGGACATTTTTGGAAACCGATGCCTGGACTTTGTTGTCGAAGGCCCTAGACCCCGCGGAAGGCCCAAGGAGCGGTAGCTCGATGTCGTGAGGGACGACATTGGAGAGCATGATCTCACTAAGGAGGATGCTTTAGTTCGAGCAAAGTGGAACTTTTTATCAAAAAAACCCCGAGACAGTTGTTAAGATTCATAAGCTGGCTACACTACTAACAAATATTATATACATATTATAGTAATTTTTTATGCAAATTTATATACTACGTTAAAATATATTACTTTACTTTACATAATTTTATAAGAATATACATTGCATTGAAATTTAACTAACCTGACAAAAAACCAATTAAGATTGTCATTGTCAATGTCAATTACTAACTATTTAATAAGTTAAACAATATACACGCCAAAAAAGAGAAAAAAAAGTCAAACAATGGAAAGATTATATATATTATTGTATTATCTATTAATGGAAATGTAATCGACCAAAGATGAAAGAATATACATAACCGTTAAACACTTGTATTTGACCATGCTATTTAAATATTTACTCGAAATTTGTCTATTCTAAACAGTTCGCAAAGGCACCGCGTGGTAAAAACTATAAAGATTAAGTGAAAAAATATCCAACCAAAGAACAAAAACATGGACCTACCGGAGAAGGTCGAAAACCTATCATTTAATAGGTAAATTTACTTAAACTTTTTGAATTAGAAATTATATGTTTTAAAAATTTATACGATAAAGCATAACTTGACAAAAATTATCTACATCTTTTAGCGAAAACATTCAAAAAAAACGTGAGGATTACATTGACTGGAGGGAATATTTTATGGCAATAGCATTCTTGGCTGCCAAGCGAAGCAAAGATCCAAGTTACCAAGTGGGAGCCTGTGTGGTTAACAAAGATAACAAAATTGTTGGGATTGGGTAAATATTTAAAACAATTAGTTAACTGTTTTCTCCATATTATAGAAATTAGGTGATGATTTTATTTGTGTACTATTAATAACTCCAGAATCTGAAGCAGTTCTTTAACTTATTATTTATATAATATTTCTTTTTCTTTTGTGAAAACCTAAAATTCTAATTGTCACATTTTTGCCAAATAATGCAGTCTTATAATTTTGTCATTGGGATTATAAATCATTGTGTTCTTGTTAGAACTTAAGAAAATCAATGGATTAGAATTATTAGCGTTATTAACTAACACTTATGTTGAACATTCTCACTCACCTGGCAGGTAAAATGTCCCACCAAAATGACCTAATGATATCTTGTTTTAATCACAAATATTCCTATAAAAATTGCAAAGTGCCTCAAGTATATTTTTTAAAACAAATTTGTACACATCTTGCAAATTTTTTAAATATTAATTCTCAGTTATAGAAATTTCAAAATGCAAAAAAAAAAATTAAGGGTTGTGGAAGCCCCCTAACCTGTCACCCAGGTTTGTACTCTCGTGTTCAGGTATCACTACAAGAAGTTTTTTACCGAATGTTTTGCAGTGCCTTAAATACCTACCCAAAAATGTCTACCAGCTCTCCAGCTCCCTCTATTAAGCATTTATATTACAGATGTTTGTTTAATATTTTATTTAAATATCATCATATAAATAAAGTTTGTACCAGGGTTAGGTATATATATGCATATTCAGATTTCTACAACTTAAACTTGTGTGCTTAAAAAGACAGAAATGACTTTATTTATATTATTATAGATCACCACTTTAAAGTCTTAGATTCTTCATGTACTCATATAAATATTTGCGACAAATAAACCGATATATTATTATTATCTGTTAAATTTAAATATAATATTTTGACATCAATTTCAGATATAATGGTCTGCCAATTGGGTGTAGTGATGATGATTTTCCATGGGGTAAAAATACACCATCACCTTTGGATAGTAAATTCCTTTATGGTAAGTTAAGTAGTAAAAACTAATAAAAAAATATAAAATATTGTGTTTAATAATAGTTAAAACAACTAAAAATAAATCAAATCACTTATCAAATGACATTTAATAAATTAATTAAATACAATGTCATTTATTTTAGTTATTGTATCTATATGAAAAATAACTTATTCTTTCAGTATGTCATGCAGAAATGAATGCAATATTAAATAAAAATTCAGCTGATTTAAAGAACTGCACAATATATGTGGGCCTCTTCCCATGCAATGAATGTGCAAAAATTATTATACAATCTGGCATCACTGAAGTAATATATTTATCAGATGAAAAAGCACACAAGCCGATGTATATTGCGTCAAAGAAAATGTTTGATGCAGCAGGTGTAACTTACTGGTATGTATTGTATTGTATAACACATGTCCAAAAAATTATTTTGAGTCGAGTTGAACCAGTAGCTAGAAAACGTGAATCTTACAAGTGATGTGTTGTCGATGCAAACACAGGCAAATTTCAAATTCATCTCATTCAAGCCGTGCAATGAAAAAATTATGCCAGAAGTGTATCCAACCTCCATTGAAGCTTTAAGAGCCCTTTGTAGAATATTTACTGCTGTATTACTTACTAGCTGTTACTTTTATTACGACATTATTGGTTCCTAGTCTATTCTAAATATAAATCTACTATACTAATAAATGAGAATTAATTTTTTTGTAATGCTTAACTGAAAAGTTGACTAAATCAATACACATAAATGGTACGGGGGGATTTCGGAGGTTTTAGTGTACTATAGTTTTACTTCGCAATTTCAACCACGTGACATGCTCGAATTTAATTTTCTTGTCTATTTATAAAAACTAAAGTAATAGTGTTAAGTATTAACTTTAGAGACTAGGATTTTTGTTTAAATAGGCAAATACTATGGAGGGATTTTCGGAAATTCAAGCCCAAGAGAAAAAGGGGTTTACATACCATATTAAAGCTTGTCATATTCTAAATAAAAATATACACATAAAGTAAATGACACAACTTTTGAGGACAGAAAACTTATATAGAAAACAGACAACATTGAAGATTATTAATAACTTCTTATACTTACTTAGTGGTAGGTTTTTGTACAAGCCCATCTGGGTAGGTACCACCCACTCATCACATATTCAACCGCCAAACAGGAATACAATTTAATAATAATAAAAAAATGTCATTAGTATTCTTGTGTTCCGGTTTCAAGGGTGATTGAGTGTGACTAGTGTAACTACAGGCTCATGGGACATAACATCTTAGTTCCCTAGATTAGCGATGTGATGAGCAGAGTCTAGGGTAGTAATAGAATATGGGTAAAGATATTGTTTTATAGCTTATAATATTAAATAATAAATAAAACTTCTCAATATTTTATTGCAATAAATATTCAACTAATTTTGATTAATCCAAATAAGGGTGCAATGTTATGCCAAATTTCAATGAATCTGAAAACACTTTTTCATCATGAAACTTTATTTAAACTATTATACTAAATGCAATACTAATTTTACTTACTACAAATATAATATATATTTTTGTTCCAGGCAATTTATACCGAAGCATGACACAATCGAAATAAAATTTACAGGAATTGACTGGAACAAAATGACTCCATCGAAATGATGTACAAATACAAATTACATTAAATATAATAAATATACTTTAGTATAACTTTTTAAAAGAAATTGTGATGTTTGTTGGACATATTTTTATACAGATTAAAAATTGTGACTACATATAGCATTGTAAGGAAATGAAATAAATAAAAGAGACGTGTAAATAAATTTGTAAAATAAAATTTTATTATTTTATTTACAAGATGATAGGGTATAAAATACTCCAATCACAACCTAAACAAAAATCAACATGGTTGTCTGAAGAAATATTTAATTTAATGTGCTTGGGCAGAACAGGATGGCTTTACATACTATAAAAAAACTTTTTCCTTGATTATATTTTTTAAAATATTTAATAGCATAATATGTTTGCCTTAATGTTCCGCAGTCAGTGAAGATAGCTGACACATCTCACTCGGTAAAACCATTTACTTTTCAAACTACACATGTTAAAGTGGTTATGAAGTTTTCGTGTATTCAATAATTATAATTATTGTCCAAACTTTACACATATCTACAATGAAATTAAAAAACAATAAAACCTAAGGCAATTACAGTTATCCATTGTCAATCAAATGATTACATATTTCATTCTACACCCATACAGTCGATAAATTTCAAGTTAACAGAAGACTTTTGGGAATCTAAGTTTATTGTACAATAAAAACTTAATTATAAGAATTATTTACAAAGCAAACCTCAGTTTAGTTAATATTGCATGAGGTTCAAGAATTTGCCACACTTTTTTACAAAAACCAGCCATTTTAAATAAATCCTAATTATATGAAACATTATTTGAATATCAATGAACACAAGGTTGTTGATGGAATAAAAAAAAAAAATACAATTTTTTTATCATCTCGTCATAAAATATTATACTTTTTGTTCTTACAGTCTTGACACTTAAATAATTTTACGTAAATGAAGTTGTTTTGTTATTACAAAAAAAAAAAAACTTTTTTAAGCAAATTTTAATCGAATGGGACTTAAATCTAAGAAGGAACATGTCGACTCATTACATAATTAAATTAAAATCAATTTTATTGTAGAAGTAATACTTTGTATTGTAATTAATTGGAGATTTACATTAAGGATTGTCAATAAAATTTACTTTTGTAGTCGCAAATCTATAGTCTAATACACGAACTTTAACCCACGGCGAAAAAATTTAACTATTCAATTTTATTAAGCTACGAATTTTTAAATAACAAATAATTATGCTTCATAGACGTCAAATCTAACACCAATGACTTATTATTTTGTAAAAAAGTAAAATTCGGTAAAGTAGTATTCGAATAACAAACTGGCCAATTATAGTCTTTGTGACACTGATATGACAAGACACCCAAACCGTTTCAGCTTATTAGTAGTATTCAATGAGAGACATTACTATTAAAGATGAGTTCAAACGTGCCACCGGCGACCCGGATGCGGGACCGGGGGGCACATCAGGGTTCATATCGACCGAGAAGCCAGATTCTTTCTCCTTCCTCTCCGACCGACCGTCGCCTCCAATGTGCGGTGCGCGCGAGGCGCCTCAGTTGTCGGCCGCGAGGTCGGCGGGCGGCGCGTCCGGCGCGTCCGGCACTTCCGGTACATCCGGCGCGTCCAGCGCGTCCGGCTTGAAGGCGAGCGCGTGCGGGAACTTGGCGCGGCACGCTTCCACGTACTGCTCCGTCTCCTTCTCGCACTCTCCGAAGTCGCCTGCGCGGAGACTCTCCAGCACTTCGACGCAGCCCTGGAAATATTTTACTTTTCTTTAACCAATACATATAAAACATTATCTTTATAAAAGTAAGTCTCAAACGCTTCCAATCCCCTGACAATTATTGCATTATGAACAATTTAGTTTTAAATAAGTAGTGTGTTAAGGAAGTACGTCACTGAATTTCTGAGGGTTGATGTAAACTTAAAACTCTGAGGGCTTTGATGTTTGTTGGGTCTCATAGAGATCGGTTCTTGGTTCATTCATCCTTTTAAATAAATGACACCTTATGTCTCAGGTTTTCAACCGCCACCACACGTTTTAGTATATTTTATATTACTAGAGTACTTTTAAGTGGTAGTAGATACGTACATTTAACGAATTAACTGAAATAAATGAAGTTTTCAATGCAAGATACATTTAAATATGCACCTGCATATTCGTACCCGTGATTTTAGGAAGGGTATGCAATATTACTAAATTAATGATTTTCTTATATTCTGATACACCTATCAAATAATCAGTCATTAAAAGATCATAGTATTTATTATAAAAACAAAAATAAACTACAAAACACTGTGTGAAATTTATTAAATGATGTAGAAATTAAGTGACAAAAATATAAGATCGATTTAGTGCCGTATATTCGAGAACAGTCACCGTGATAGTGATAAAACGTGTGGTCTTTTTATTATATATATATGACTTTATTCGTGAAACTTGTTATTATTATAATTGAGTCCTGTAGTAATACATTTTTATCTATCTATCTATATTAATATTCACTAAGAAAATGGATGATATATCAGCCTTTGAACATCTCGTTACAGTACGGTATTATTACGGTAGACGGATGTGCAGCGTGGTTGATTCTGATTATATTAAATAAAACCAATTATCCAACTCGGCAGCGTTTTGTAACAGTACTCAACGGTGACAACCTTATAATGACTCCCGCCTTTTTTTTAAGTAAAACAGTGTTGCCATCACAAAAATATTAAAAAAAAAAAAACAAAAATATTACGAAATACTTATTAATAAACTATTAATTAAATATGAGAAAATAAAATCAATTATAAGAAAACGAAATAAATTAAATATACTATCACTAATTGTAGGTCATCTAGATAGGTTGTTACAATATACGCGAAATACCATTCATCACGAGATGTCCTAAACTATCCGCCCGATTGACTTGAAATTTGTCACAGTTACTCCGACGTAGACGCTCACTAAGAACGGATTTTACGCAAATCCTATCCAAAACACATTGTTTTTATCTCTCTGTGTTAAGCCGGGACAATTGGCTAGTGTAGCGTTATGCCACATAACGCCACTTATGCTACATAATGCCACGCCACATGCCGAGACGAGACAAGCCAATCCAAGCCATGCCAAGCCATGCCATGCCATGCCATGCCACGACAGTTAAAGCCGTTACAGTTAAATCATTGTCACTATAGTGTTCACACTTCAACGGCTTCTAAATAACTGGAATAATGTAGACGTTATGCCCGGTTTACATTATTCCAGTCCAGCGATCTAGTCCAGTACTGGATTGCTTACTGGAAAAATGTAAACTGGATTGGATTCAGTTCATTCCAGTGCCGGTTTACATTTTTCCGGTAAGCAATCCAGTACTGGACTAGATCGCTGGACTGGAATAATGTAAACCGGGCATTACAGATCCAGTCCAGCACTGGACTGGAATCTCGCTAGATCACTGGACTGGAATAATGTAAACCGGGCATTACTATCCACCAAGCCCGCCTGTAACCATTACTGGCGTCACATTCGAGTGATAACAGAACTCAATACCCGATCGTCTCATTTCGGAACGTCATTCGTTTTTGTACGAAAATGTTGCTATGGCAACCGAAATAACGGATGAGATGATGTGGCCATGACAGCGGAAAATAACCGTTGTGAATTAGAAAAGTATTAAGTTATAAATATATATTCGATTATTGATATATTGTTATCATTATTACCTTCCCGTTTCACCAGTTAAGCTATAAGACCGCTAATTCGTACAGCTGTTTAGACTGCATATTTTTGTATATGGTATATGTCTTTATGTTGGTGTGATATAAAGGAAAGTCTATATAAATATAGACCTTCAAAGGATTATGCGTAAATTCGTCCCCTTTGCGTTCCTAAACCATTTATCCGATTATGGTGAAGCTTTGGTGAGTTCTTTAGTGTACGTCAAAGAGCAAGTAGCAAGTTTATCTTTTAATATATACATTCTATAAAGATAAAAACTTATTAAAGTATTTTAAGTTATATCACATTTGTGTACAAAGGGCAACGCACTCATATTATTATTATTATTTCGGATTGTATAGTACTGTTGGCCTCACTGGCCTCTACAGCGTCACCGGGCGGGTTGGGCGAGTTGAACTCAGCCGGATGTTGGGAGCCACACAGGGCTCAAGAGAGACGGACGTCCTAAGGGTGCCTCCTGTGAGACCGGACCTCGGCTTAGGACTCCGTTGAAATCGGGAGGGAGGGACGTGTGCATTATAAGCGCCGTCATACGCCTAAGCGTTGACGGGACGTAACGTAAGAGGGTCGTCGACCCCGCCGGCGGGGTCGGTGTGTGTCGTTTGTGTTCCCTAACAAGTGCACGTTGGCAGCGGTGAGTCTATCGACTGGATCGAGTAGGACGTGCTTAGGTCGCCTACGGGTCCTTTTAGGTAGCTCTAAGGGGCTATACATGCACGCCTTAGAGATGAGCGGGTTAGTGTGTTGCGACGCTTTATCAAAATATCTTATTGAGAGGTCTTTGAACAGTCTGGCTTTTGATTCTATTTTGAAATCTTTATGTAAATCGATATTACGCATATACCACGGGCAGGCAGTTAGTATGGGGCGTATGCAAGTTTTGTATATTGTTACCTTATGTCTAAGGCTCAATTTACTATTCTTGCATAGCATCGGGTACAATCTACTTAAAACAAAGGCGTCTTTGTTTCTAATGTGTTCGATGTGAGGTCGAACGTTATTCTCTGATCTAGAGTGACTCCTAGGTATTTGGCTTTAGTTTGCCAAGGGATTTCTTTGCGTACAGTTTTATTGACTCTGGCGATTCGGTGTCAGAGAAAAGTACACTGCTGCACTTTTCTCGGGATTGACTTCTATTTTCCATTTCCGGAACCACACACCTAGTGTGTTGATTGCGGATTGGAGTCGTGTCTTGGTGACGGCGGGGCTACGGCACGTCGTATATATAGCGGTATCATCCGCGAATAGGGCTAGTTCGGTTGCTCTTGTTCTCGAGATATCCGAGGTGTAAAAGGAGAATAGGATGGGAGGCACTCATATTAATGGATTTGCGAGTACTAAACACAACACTGTATAATGACTGTATAAAAGCGGAACGCAAAATTACTATTTAATTTTGAATTTATAGTAAAGCTAAGTCTTATCTAGTTTGGAACTCTGTAAAGGTTTTTGCGCTCAGTTGATCGTGACTTCGAGTAGACGCGTTTGAGTACCGACTGAACGAACGCCGGCGGGTACCTGTATGGACAGGCGCGGCAGGTCGAGGCGCGTGGCGAGCGCGAGCGCGGCGGCGCGGCGCGCGGGCTGCAGGCGGCGCAGCGCGCGCGCGCCCCACAGCGCGCCGCGTTGCGAGCGCAGCGCCGCGCCGCTCACGAACTCCTCCGCCATCGTCTGCGCGCTGCGCCCCTTGAACATCTGCAACGCGACGGTCTACTGTAACCACTGCCGGGGGCTCCTGTCGCGCGGTCGGCTGGCTCGTCGACCTACCGGCTGCATCTCCTTGTCGATGACGGCGGACACTCCGGCCGGGAGCCCCGCCTGCTTGTCGTCCAGCCAGGTGCGGAAGCGGAGCAGGCAGTCGTGGAGGTGTTCGTTCTGGCTGTCGAGTCTCCATGCGCGCTTTATACTCTGCAGCATCAGGAGCGGCTTTTCTGTGAGCAATGTTTATTACGTTCCAAAACATTCGTTGTGTACATATTTTAATCCTAAGGTCTCCTATTTATCGATGTCTAAGGTGACTAAACAGAAAGTAGACTCATGGACTCACCTTTCCTAAAGTATATTTCGAAGGCCATGAGATGAGTGTCTATTCTGTCGGCGGCGAGGGTTCGCAGCGGTTGCAGGAACTTCAATGCTTGCTCTAACGGATCTTCTGCCTGAAAAACGACAACCGTTATATATCATTTGTTTTGTTTGATCGACGTTTTTAAAATATCGAACTAAGAATGTTTCAGCCACAGGAGGCGTAAAAAAGTCTCAACGTTACAGACCCTGTACAGTCTAGGACCCGTCGGTCTAATCTATACATATAATAAATCTGTAACTAATTGTTGTCCGTACACGGAAGATATATGATATGCCTTTATCAAAGCAATAGAACCAAAAATGATTGCTAGAATTTCTGTGTTTGTGCACGCTAATCTTAGAAACGGCTTAAGGATTTGAGTTCTCACTAATGTATTGTGGCTAACTTCACTTAAAACGTGTTTGTTTTATTCCAATCGGTTTATAAATAATTAAGATATGTCAATTAAAAGATTCACGACGAACCTTTATTCGATAAAATTGCTATAAAATAACCATTCAGTTGAATTGGCTAAAACTTTAGCTGCCTATAAATGATACTCTGTAAAATGATGATGACAGAAAGTTTATAGGAACAAAACAAAGTTAAAAAAAGACTGTTTCAGAGATTTAGAGACGTCCAATGTAAGTTGAACTCAGATCTATATGATCAATCATATTACATAGGGTTCAGCTTATGCTGGAATTTGTCGGTTAACTTGCACATGCGTAAATATATGTCTATCTTTTAAGGTTGATCTTTTGTATGGTAATCAAATGTGTTCTGATATTAGGTCCTTTTATATGAAATTAGCGTTTTGTCGCACTGACCACTTTGATCTGAAATATCTCCTCTTTGGTTAACAATTCCAAATTCAAATTTATAAATTCATTTAGCTGCTACATTTGAGTTTTGAAAACAGTTATTCATTTGTTTTTTCCTCATTATTTTTTTCTTTGGCGTCGCTTATTACCGCACAATGGAAAACATGAAATATAGGTATATTTACGAGTACGAGTTCTACCCTGGCACCAGTGCTGCAGAAACAGCTCGAAGGATTAATGATGTGTACGACGCTGGTGTCACAAAAGAAAGCACGGTACGTTTTTGGTTTCAACGTTTTCGTTCTGAAAATTTCGACCTTTAGAACCAACCCCGTGGACGGCCGGAGACTAAAGTGGAAAATGAAGAATTAAAAACTATTGTGGAAGCGGATCCATCACAAAGCACTTCAGAGATAGCTGCAGGCTTCGGAGTAAGTGATTAAACTGTATTAATCCACTTGAAGCAAATCGGGAAAGTAAAAAAACTTGAACGATGGGTATCTCATGAATTGAGTGAATCGAACTTGCAAACATGCGTCAACTGCTGTGTTCCTTTGCTCAACCGATACAATAATGAAGGTATTTTAAATCGAATCATTACTTGTGATGAAAAGTGGATACTGTACGATAATCGGAAGTGCTCGTCGCAATGGCTGAACCCTGGAGACCCAGCCAAATCCTGCCCTAAACGAAAATTGGCTCAGAAAAAGTTACTTTTGAGTGTTTGGTGGACTAGCGCCGGTGTCGTTCACTACAGCTTTTTAAAATCTGCCGAAACGATTACGGCAGATATCTTTTGTCAGCAACTGCAAACCATGAAAGAAGAACTAGCTGCTAAACAACCGAGATTGGTCAATCGCTCTAGGCTACTGCTGCTTCACGACAACGCAAGAACACACACTGCACAACAAACAACCACTAAGTTAGATGAGCTACAATTGGAATGTCTGCGACATTCACCGTACTCCCCGGACCTTGCTCCAACAGATTACCATTTTTCTGGAATTTGGAAAACTTCTTACAAGGAAAAAAATTCAACTCCGATGCGGCAGTCCAAACCGCCTTCAAAGAGTTAATTGATTCTGGCCCCCATGGTTTTTTTTAGTAAAGGGATCAATGAACTACTACTACCTATGAGATGGCAAAAGTGCATAGATAACAACGGATCATACTTTAAAAAAAAAATGACTTTATATTCCTCCCGTACAAAACGATAATTTCATCTGTAAGGACCTAATATAATCCATTATTTGCAAAATCGTTTTGATGTATTAATTCTTATGAAAGACATCGAGATAAGACCATAGACAGTTTTTAGTACTTTTTATAGTTTTGACATATTATTATACAAATATATACAACGGGTAGTAGAGTTGGTTGTTACGTATTTATTTTCGGTTTGTATATAACTTTGTAAGTTAAAGTTTATGGGTTAGGAAGGTTGCCGCATATATACATTTTTGCATGGTTTTGTTAAATTTATACTTTGAAAACCAATAAATACTAATATCACACGAAAATAAAACTTAAAAGTGTTGTATATACTGAAATATTATAAGTCTGCTCTTAGTGATTTCTTTAAATTTTACACGGGTGAAACCGTGGGCACAGCTAGTTATAAATACGATCACTACGCTATCGACAATAAACGTGTAACGATCTTGTCTATAGAAGCTAAAGATATTCATTTGGTGCGACAGAAGCGAGGGGAACGTGCTTATTTGCGACGTCGATTAAATATTTCATCTATGGTAAGAAAACGATAAATACGAGTGCATAACGTCGTTATCTTTGTGACAGACAGACAGCCGCCTCGGGCCGCTCTCATGAGATTCATAGCATGTTTTATAAAACATTCATTGTTAAGTAAAAGCGGGTCACACGTTACAAGCCTCAACGTCGAAAACTTTGTAATAGTTTAATAATTGTAAATCGAAATAAGAGAAATGAAGTAAAGTATTTTAAAATAATTTAATTAATATATTATGTACTACAATATTTCTTTAATTAAAAAAAATAAATTACAAAACGAAAAATTTGCAGCTCGTTATTTTATAAAAGCAAGCTAAATGAAAAAAATTATTAAAAGTGCAAAATCTAGCGACGTGCGATTCGCGCGGTGGCCACAAGTCACAACGCCAATGAACGCGCTCATGGCGTTGCGCGGTCTGGAGAATTGATTGTAAGGAACTGTCTGTCTTTCGTAAGCTAAAAGTTTAACAGAAAACTAAGATTTTTTGTTTCATATTAATAATTTGATATTGTTAAGTGGTATGTAGTCTCTGATTATTATATTTAAAAACGTGATTTTTTTTTTTTATTGTTGTTAAAGTTTGTTTGTGAAAATATTAATCAATAATCAAATCCGCTTTTGATTTGCATAGTACTATCTTGAATTGATTTACATACATTTAAAATGAAATCTTTATATTTTAGAGGTAAATATTATAAAATATTGTTAATGCTTTTTTTTCGATTAAATGAATATGACTTACTCTAGCAAGTTTGTCGGGGATGAGCTCGTCAAGCTGTGGGGCTTCGGGATCGCCTTGTTCCTGTTGCTGTCTCGCTTTATGGTGCTGTTCGCGTTTCACCTGTAAATTTTATAAGTTTAAAGTTTTAGAAATATTTTCTGAACCATTTATCCTGTACCAGAAATAAATTTATCTTGTTGGGAATAAATAGTAGAGATCAAGTCATCTTATTTTATGATTAAGGTAATTGTGATACAATACAATAGTGAGTTAGACTCAGTCATTCTTTTTAACGAGATGCGAAATATTTGCTTTTTATTTAAGTATATTTTCTTATTCTTACATCATACATTATCTTGTTTATTATAAGAAGAATCTCGAATGTTCCTTCTTGGGAGACGCGTTATGTTCACAATCCCCCTGATCGATCTACTAATTTATAAATGTCACGAAACGTTCCCGATTCAACTCCATTGCAACTTTGTCTTTACTAACAATTTGTTAGTAATATTTTCCCATTCGTTGAATACGAATCGACAATCTTTTTTTATTATTATTTAATTTATTTTATAAGCAATATGTATACCTGAACTTGAGCTGCCAGCGCACTTTCTTGTTCAGCTTTGCGTTTCGCTTTCCTCTGTTTATTTCTGAGTTTCTTTAGTTCAGATGGGGCGAGATTTTCTGTAAAGAGGAAACAATCATGCTATAAATTATATTCATTCTATAATTTAACTGGTGGTAGGGCTTTGTGCAAGCTCGTCTGGGTAGGTACCACCCACTCATCAGATGTTCTACCGCAAAACGGCAGTACTTGATATTGTTGTGTTTCGGTTTGTAGGGTGAGAGCCAGTGTAATTACAAGCAAAGGGTACATAAAATCTTAGTTTCCAAGGTTGGTGGCGCATTGACTATGTAAACGATGGTTGACATTTCTTACAATGCCAATGTCTAAGGGCGTTTGGTGACCACTTACCATCAAGTGGCCCATATGCTCGTCCGCCGTCCTATTCTATAAAAAAAATACTGGTTTTGATGTACTATTTAAACTACCACTATTAAACCATACTTAAAACAATTCTATTGCTTAAATGTATTGACATATAAGATTGGGTTTAATTTGTTTGTTATTTAATAAAACGAATTTATAATTATTTTAAATCTTCAGTGACTATATATTTTTTCTTAACACTTCCGCCGATTATCCGCGACTCGCGACCTTCTTGTGATAATTTGTACCTACATGCAGTAAAACATATACATCAATTACTAAAGTACAGTAACATAAACGAAACACATTAAATACGAGATTTATTTCCACGATATAAGGATCAGGTCCGCCTCCGGTGTAACAACAATTACAGAAGATAATTGTCAATTTGCATTCCATTATACAAATCCTGAGTACAATCAAAGATTACAAATAATTGAGATAATTGTGAATATTAAAGGTGAAGCGAATCGATCGCGTAATTCCCTTCGTCGGTACGGTAAATAAATGTCGTGTTAATTAAGTAACATCCTATTAATGACCGATACTGAGTAGAAAACACCTTGAGTAGAAGAACACTTGGAGCTGACTTCACCACAATACTCCAGCGCGGTTTAGTGGCTATATATATGACAGAAGAACATTAGGATACGTGAAGGTTTCTGTCATGACACTCTTCTTTACCGCAGAAGAGGCGAAGAAAGTAATTTCGAAAGCTTAGCCAGATTTGACTCCACTCTCCTTCGGCTATTCATGTTTTTTATTGACCTGACCATCTTTTAATGTTATAATAAACGCTGATGTAATTGAACACGTGATGAGAATAAATGTATGATATTTATAATATCAATCTTAACATATGATGTGAATACATAAAATATAGTAGATACGGTACATATTTACAATTCAAGTATTAAAAGCGGTAAAACCTTTATTAAAAAATATATATGTATGTCTAGTGGCCTGATGTATGGCAGCAGACCCGGACGGAGGTCCTGAGTTCAATTCCCAGGTCGGGTCAATAAAAAGTTATTGGGTTTTTCTGCCACAAATCGGTCTGAAGGACATTATTATTATTATTATATATTATTAATCGAAAACCCCATATTTTATTATTCTTTAAAGTTTAATCGATCTATCTAAAATGAAACAACGTTTAAGCAACAAAAAGAAGCACATGTATAAATCTGTTATATTTTTATTCATATGTATCTCATATACTTTACGTCTTATATAAATAATTCAAAACTACGTAAAGGTTACATTTCCTGAAAAAAAGATTATTTAAAAGAAACTTGCCAAAAGATGTTTTTATTTTTTTCTGTTTAATTAAGATAAACTGATTTATTTTTTCTAGACCACCTAAATTCGTAGCTATCGAAAACTACTTTATTTTATTAAATATATGATATAATTTTCTTTAATTTTGGGAGATTTCTTGCTTTTATATTAAATTTTTATTCAGTTCTGTAAAAAAAAAAGCCGTACATAAAAATGTCAGTGTACATGTAATGAGCGTGTGCAGTAAAAGTACTAAAATTATTCGTTAACACAAATAACATATTTAAAACTGTCTATTTGTTTCATCGATATTTTAAATTGCATTTAATATAATTATGTACGTATTTTTTTATTTTAATAATAAATGGAAAAAAAATGGAGCGGAAACCATTACAGTGTTATAGATCCAAAAGTGTCCCTTTGCAATCTTTTTGTGTTAGATAAGATTTTATTTTGCACATTTTCCGCGCTTTCTCTATTAAACTTTTCTATTCTCTTGTTATATGCGCTCTTACAATATTCTACACGTAATACAACTTTACACATTCACGACCAAACTAATTTAATAATGAATAAATAAATGTTTCTCATCGGAAATGGCATCCACTATCTTTAGCCTAGCCGTTGCGCTAAATAGTTGAGTACAAAAAGTACATTACAAACGGTGATCATAAGTGACATCAGATCCGGTCGGCTTTGATTGAAGTAGAGCGTTCTGCGCGCGAGTGGAATTATGATTTGATTGTCATACGAGGCCGCGACTGCTTTAAAATCTAAAGTTTTAGTCAAGTCATTTATATAATATTATAAACATTAACTTTTTTATGAAAAGTTAGGTAAATCATTTTGATTAATTGTTATTGAAACTATTATTTACTACTTTAATATATCCTGGGACATTATTCACACACCATCTGATCATCCCAAACTAAACGGAAGCTCCGTTTAGTTTGGGATACTATGGAAACCAGACAACTGATATGATACATATAGTACTTTTCTTTTGTAATCACATACTTATATAGATAACAATCAAATGTTAATAATTACATGTTGTCTGTTTACGATGATGATTTCATGCGATAATTAGATTAAAAAATAGTGAAGAATGCCATCGTTGTTAAAAAAATTGTTAACGGTATACATATATACCACGTTTTAACTAAATGACGTCAATCGACTTATAGTAATAATTCAATAAACAAATCGATAAATAAAATAAAATAAATCGAACATCGCGCTGTCCACGCAAGGAAAATTCGCTCAATGCAAAGATCGTCTAATGGAAGTCGTTAGAAAATCAAAAAAATAAATACAAGTCAATAGTGGAAGATCCCCACCTAAAAAGGAAGAACTGTCTGCATGAGAGGGAGTATAACAAACAACAACTTTTAATGATTATACATGATAATCTTGATATGACTAAATTCAGTGCAAGATGAGTGGATGGGTGGATTATTGTCAAGCCTCATCAAAAGGAACAACTAATCGATCACTTTAGATTCCAACTAAAACAAGAATACAATATAAGGAAGAAAGACACAAAAATGGTACACCGCACACGAGGAAGTGTTTTTGGGACAGTGAAGAAATTTTATTAAACGATTATAAAAAAATAGTTAGAAACTATATCAATAATCGAAAACATGGGTAGTAGACATCAAGAAAAAAAGACGAATATGACGTGCAAGAGGCAAGACAGCGAGCCGGTTAACAAGAGTTATCTTTCTGATGGCGGCTTTACACAAATATAGATTGCAACTGGTCATATAAACCCAGATTTTACCACTAGATACTTTTTTATTTGTAAAATTTTCAGACGAGTTAAAAAAACACCCGTACTAAATGTCATATTAAAGTTAAAAAAAAAATCACTCATATGACATTAAATGTTGCAGAAACGCTTAAGGCACTTCCTAAATGAAATTAAGTTAACAGGACTGAATATAATTCATACTCTAATATACTAATTAATATACGTAATATGATTAGTTCTAGTCTAAGCAGATATGAATCGCCATGATTCATAAGAGTTTACGAATGAACAATAAAACTAATATTTCTATGCAAAAAAAAACAAGATCATGTCGTAGTCGTATTCAATGAACTAATAAACTCATAAATATATAATCATTAAAAAAATATGTATATTTTTCCTTCGCTTTAATGGTACACCTACACAAACACGAGCACCGGCCGACACGCGCTACGTTACCGATGTTTTTGCAAAAACAATGGAACGATTGAAGCTTCATTAAAGTCACTGACCATTGTGGTATTAACTACCACTATTTGCTAATTTCGGAATATCACGACTTATGACAATAGCTAAAATTATTTCCATGCTTCTGTTGTTCGTATATATTATTATTAAATAACTTTATTACACACTCACAACGAAAAAAAAAAACACAAGTAAAAAAAAAACGAAAAACAAAAGTTTAAGAGAAGCGATGTTATATAAAAAAAAATTGTGGACCTCAACATGATGCGTGCAAGGGCGGTCTTATCACTCAAGTAGTGATCTCTTCCAGACAACCCTGCATTAAGATGCTGGCAGGACCTAACGGGCGAGTGCATTGTACATCTGAAGCTTCTATTTATATTTCTTCAAAGTGCATCAATGTCTCGTAATAATAATGTCCTCCAGACCGATTTCGGCCACGGCGGCCAAACTCAAGAGAGATTAGCCAACTACGCAGGAGATATTATTAGTGCACAAGTGTGTGCGCAAACACAGGTGCACTCTCTATTCCCTAACTCTCATAATCCGATGGGACGGCAATCCGACACGACCGGAAAGAGTTCAGGCGCAGGACCAACGGCTTTACGTGTTTTCCGAGGCACTCCCGTGCACACACTGGCGTGTACACACTTCCAACTTACAGACTCCCGGCTGCTACTGAGAATTTTTCTGACAGAAAAACCCAATAACTTTTTATTGGCCCGACCTGGCAATTGAACCCAGGACCTATGGGTCTGCGGCCTTATATCAAGTCACTAGACCAACGAGGCAGTCTCATAATATTTAATAGTAAAAAGAAAACTAGGTGGATTTATGTAAAGTTTATGTCCTTTATTTGGGATGTTTATTTAAAAAAACATATAAAATGTTATTAAAATGTTTAGGATGACGATAATTTTTTCTGTGGCTAACTTGTTGTTTAATGTGGTAAAATTATGTATTTTCTTATCAAATTCAGATTTAATATTCTCAACTTCAAATACAGTTTCTCTGTTTTCAAAGCAAAACAAAATAGTTTATTCAATCAGACAATCCCAACAAAAGACGACTACATTCATATAAAAAAAACATTATTTATATAAAAAAATACTGACTTTCTTATACTTTTTAAAAAGTTTAATCTATTTTACTTACTTAGTCACTCATTCACCAGAAAGAGCAATGTTTTGTATCGCTATTTGCTATTAAAATTTGAAGGGTGAGTCAGCAAATATAATTACAGGGCTAATGGTATAAGCAATTACTTATAGTACCATTGTCTATGGGATGTGGTGTCCACCAATAGTGTCATATTCGCAAATTTGTCTTTATTAAATAAAATGTATTTATTTTTTATCCTAAAATTCATCTTAAACCACAATTATTACGAATAAAAAATGCGCAGTTTCAGCATACAATCTCCGATGTTATGTTGTCGCGCGATCGAATAACAATACCCAAAAACTCCACTTATTTTGAAAAGTACAAAAAGTCAAAGCGCGTGCAACTCAGTTCACCAAAAAAAACGAAAAATGTTTGCGACAACGCAAACATAAACGCTACATAAAAAAACGTTGCATTCAAATTTATCATTGAATCAATCAATTGAAAAAAATCAAATTATAACTCTTGTAGCGCGCAAAATTTCACTTTTCACAATTTGAAAATTTCTTCTTAGAATATTAACTTGCGAAACTGTTTCCCGCGACTTCATTCCGGTCTCAACGTCACATTTCGTTACGATCGATTGAGCGCGATGCGGTAATAAACAATCAGACAGAATTACTTTCGAATTTAAATATTATTATTGACCGCTTCGTTGGTCTAGTGGCTTCATGGAAGGCCGCAAACCCAGGACCGGGGCGGGTTCAATTCCCAGGTCGGGCCAATAAAAAGTTAGTGAGTTTTTCTGTCAGAAAATTCTCAGTAGCAGCCCGGAGTCTGGAAGTTGGAAGTCTATACACTCCCGTGCCTCGGAAAGCACGTAATGCCGTTGGTTCTGCGCCTGAACTCTTTCCGGTATTTTTCCGGTCGTGCCGGATTGCCATCACATCGGATTATGAGAGTTACGGAATACACTTGTGCACTATAATATCTCCTGCGTAGTTGGCTAATCTCTCTTGAGATTGGCCACCGTGGCCAAAAACGGTCTGGAGGACATTATTATTATTTATAACCAACTACTTTCCGCCCGCGGCTTAGCCCGTGTGTGAGGGAGGGCAAGTGTAAAGGGCCCTATGTCTTTACTTTACCCTGACATTATAAGAGGTGAAAGGGTTAATAACGAACAAATAAATAAACAAACTTACTTTCGGATTTATGATTGTTTAGTATAATATCAAAAAACATCCCTTCTTGATAAATTAAAAACTAAGATATCTATTTTACACATATATTCGAACATACAGATGCGTTTTGAATTATGTATATATGCAGAATCTACTTTTATAGTCATGTTTTCGATTAACGCCTGTCGAAATCGGCAATCGAAATAGTAAACCATTGTTCATAAATCGGTACCGAGTCACGTTTAAGTAACGATACATAGCTTAATGAGAAATGCGAGTATTTGCAACGTGATTCAGATCATAACACCCCACGTACGTATTAACGAGTATTTTTATTAGAAACGAGATGTTATCAGCGATTTCGTCCGTTTGTAACATAATGATTGATATCTCGCTATTGATTTCTTGTACAAAAATTGTTAGTAATTCAAACATATTTTAATTATTATTAAAGTATAACCACCATTTGGAGTAGAGAAATAGACATATATATATATATATATATATATATATATATAAGACATATATAAGACATATATATATATATATATATATATATATATATATATATATATATGTCTATTTCTCTACTCCAAATGGTGGTATAGTATACTCCATAAGGTATAGGTAGGTAGGAGAAATAGACATATATATATATATATATAGTGGGTAAAAAGTAATTTTCTACAAACAAATTAAAAAAATATATATTTTGATCCTGACAACGTCCTTATTACTAATGTATACATATAAACAATATAATATACTACAAAAACGCCTTTGTAGTTTAGCATTTCAATAAATGTCGATTTATTTTAAGACTCAATACTCGTTTTGTTTAGGAACTAGACTTGTCTTGAGCTACAATATTCTACCACCTGCCGATTTGCATTGCATCCGGCCCGCCTATATAATTATTGTGGACGTTCAGACATTCGATTTTAACCCAATTACATTATAAAAAGATTTATTTATATCTATATCTTTGAATTTTATTAATACAACTATAGTTATAGTAACACTAACTTGTGTCTTCCATTAAATATTTTTTTATAGAATAGAAAGGCGGACGAGCATATGGGCCACCTGATGGTAAGTGGCCACCAAACGCCCTTAGAAATGTCAACCATCGCTTACATAGCCAATGCGCCACCAACCTTGGGAACTAAAATTTTATGTCACTTGTGCCTGTAATTACATTGGCTAACTCATCCTTCAAACCGGAACACAACAATATCAAGTATTGCTGTTTTGCGGTAGAATATGTGATGAGTGGGTGGTACCTACCCAGACGAGCTTGCACAAAGCCCTACCACCAGCAAATATTAGTATTATTTAAAATAATTTAGGCACACGTAGGACAAACGGTCATAAATAACGTATTACGGGAAAACCGTTTATTATTTATATTCTTATAGTATATAGTAACAGCCTGTTAATGTCCCACTGCTGGGCTAAGGCCTCCTCTCCCTTTTTTGAGGAGAAGGTTTGGAGCTTATTCCACCACGCTGCTCCAATGCGGGTTGGTGGAATACACATGTGGCAGAATTTCGATGAAATTAGACACATGCAGGTTTCCTCACGACGTTTTCCTTCACCGAAAAGCACGAGATGAATTATAACAGAAATTAAGCACATGAAAATTCAGAGGTGCTTGCCCGGGTTTGAACCCACGTTCATCGGTTAAGATTCACGCGTTCTTACCACTGGGCCATCTCGACTTCGAATTTATATTCTTAGTAAACAACAAAATTATATCATTCAATACAATATAAAATTCCTCGAATTTTGAAACAAAAATCGTTTCCAGGAAGTGTCACCTTAGAAAAAGCCAAAAAAAAAACAGAACAAATTCTAACAAAGTGTGTTTTAGTAAATTTAATAATAAAAAACATGCGGATGCGATAATCTAATAATGAAGATTGCATTACATTCAGAAATGGAACATTAGACTCTTCAATAGAATTCCGTATATGAAATCATACTGGTTTAGGCAATATCGATATAATGTTTACAGAGTTACATAAAATTGAAAGTGCTTTTAAAATGAAAAATTATATTGAATCAATACCTTAGATCATAGATAAACTATATCAGTTGTACGAAATTACTTTTAGTTTATTTTCAATATATCTTTGACCGAATTTCACACAATACAATATTAACATCGTTGCAATATTAAGAATATGCCACTTATTTATCACTATTGAATATCTCCGCTCTGGTAATCCAGGTGATGAAGATGATAAAACTCTGGATGGGTTAAGCATTCAAGCTAATCGACACCTTCTTATTGTAGTTTGTAGTTAGATAAGTAGTAGGGTACATAACGATAAAACCATTGAAATTGAATTAAAAAAAACGCTTATGTTTAAAATTATAAGATATACAAAACTAAAATATCTCTTTAATCTCGTAAGTCTGGGTTCAATTCCCGGACCGAGTCGATAAAAGTCAATGCCTTTTTCCGTTTAGACATTCTCAATAGCAGCACGGAGTTTTCAACGCTGCTGTGATTCGGTAAGCACGTCCGTTCGGCATGCGCATGATCTCTTTTCGGTCGTGTCGGATTTGCCGTCCCGTAAGGTAATGAGAATGAAGGAATAAAGATTTAATTTATTTGTGCACATGTCCTGCACATGTAGAGCCAGACTTGTGACATCAGAAACTCGATATATATTATAAAGTATAAAAATGTCAGTGTTTGAATATTTTAATAAATTTTATCGAAAAATCGTGTCACCCCTTGAGTCAAAAATAATGAAATAAAGACAACTAGCAAGACAACTAATAAAAGCGGACGTATTACGTAATGTCATTGTGCCTTAATCCTAAGACACGTCGCACACACAAATTGCAGCTCTAATTCACCGGTTTCGTAAAACTAATGAAATCGCGGCCCTGGCTTGAGGCGTGCGCCGCGCTTTGCACCGGATGCAAGGGTCAAATACGTATATTGTCGTAGCATAACTATGTTACCGTTTAAGGAACATATAAAGTAATTAAAGTAACAACATGTACATGTCTCACTGCTGGGCTAAGGCCTCCTCTTTTTTGAGGACTTGGTACTTACACCAGCATATTTAATATTGTTATGTTATATTGATTAAGTTATTTTATTTAATACCTATAATTATACCGGTTTTTTTTTTTCAAAACGAATAATTACCAATAAAATTAATTTGAAATTATATGATGATTCAAAACTGCTCAAAGTATATTTTAGTTTTAAAATAAAGTTCCCAAATAAAATAAGACGTATATATGCATTTCAATGTTTTAATGATAAATGTTAACTTTTATTAGCGTCAGAGCGGGTGTTATTATATTATATTATTTAAAAGCCTGACTGACTCTGACTGATTTGACTGCCTCGTTGGTCTAGTAGCTAGACGTAAACAAACCCAAAGCCCGAGACTTAAAAGATAGGACGTAACCCTGGGGCAGTGGATGCGAGAGGTTGGGGTTTTGCGTGTCCTATTTCAGACGGCCCTGAAGAGGACGGCAGCTGAAATGGCCTCGGACTACCGTCCACACTAGTGAGGAATAAGGGGTGGGTGAGATTACCTTCGCCCCCTGAGGAAAGCTCCGCCGAGCCACGAGAGGGGCACAGCACGGGAGGGACCGCGGATGCGTTATATCGACACGATTCCGTAGCCTCTCCGATCCGTGCCGTAGACGGCTATCGCACTGGTTTTAGTGTTTAAGAATCCCACATAACCCGGTCTCCCGAGGGAGCCGGGTACCTTTCGATAAAAAGTTATCGGGTTCTTCTGTCGAAGATTCTCAGTAGCAGCCTGGAGTCTGGAAGATGGAAGTGCCGGATTGCCGTCCCTTCGGATTATGAGAGTTTAGAAATAGAGAATGCACCTGTGTTTGCACACACACTTGGGCACTATAATATGTATTATTATATCAGTTAGTTCTCTCTTGACACTGGCCGCTGTTGCCGAAATCGGTCAAGGGAACATCAACATTATCATCATCGGTTTCGGTTCTGATTACTTCCTTATAGTTTCAGAACTAAAGAAATAATAGTCAGATAAAGAATAAAAATAATGTATCCAGCAGAAGGACAGAATGTGAACAAAAAATAGTGACCTGTTTAATTAAAGACTCGTTTGGCCATATTAATATAATCCAAGTAAAATACGATCCCATAACTTAAATATAATTGACAAATAAATAAATTATCCTTTTGATTTAAAAACAATATTTATTTACACGTGTATATTATTATTATCGCCTTCTTATTTTGTTTATGATATTTTATATCAAAAAATATCAATAATAAAGCGCTTTAATTGAATAAATCGGCTATTAAAAAATATTGGCAAATTGTTATTTGTCTGGCGAACCAAAATGAGTCGTTCGCGGGTTGAAAAGAGAACGTTCCAGAAAGAGAAGTTTTTATGTGCTTATTTTGCGGTTTATGTATATGCTCATTTCGTGTGGCATGGTATTGGAAAACATCGTAACGACACACAGGTATCGGCAATCCTCTGAAATCCACAATCTCGAATAGAGGAACTTGGTGGAGTAAGTATCTAAATATTTTATTCTTCTTTATTAATACGTCACGCGGACTCTACTCAGATTAAAATAAAATTAATTCGATCCCATTCAAAAATTAGTTATAAAGTAGGGAGTTACTATACGACTTGAAAAATTATTCTCTAGACATTCGGATTAGACTGACGTTTCGAGAAACAGGTGCAGGCAGCAATTTCGCAATAAGGCATTCGCAAGCAATGGTCGTTCTAAAATACTAAACAAGTACAAAGGCCCAAAAGTCGCTCGGATATTATTAAACGCGCGCAGCCCGATCAGAATTTCATATACAATAGTAGCCCTGACAACGCCCTACTGTCGCAACATCGAAACTAGACCAAACTAGTTCTTGCTCTGTCAGGTTTCCCGTTTACTATGCGAATAGACAGGCCATTTTGGAGTAAACACGAACGATTTCTAAAATATTTCAATTTAAATCGAGATGCCGAGAGGGAGCCGAGATGGCCCAGTGGTAAGAACGCGTGAAACTTAATCGATGATCGTGGGTTCAAAACCTGGGCAAGCACCACTGAATTTTCATGTGCTTAATTTGTGATTATATTTCATCTCGTGCTTTACGGTGAAGAAAAACATTGTGTGGAAACCTGCATGTGTCTAATTTCACCGAAATTCTGTTACATCTGTATTCCACCAACCCGCATTGGAACAGCGTGGTGGAATAAGCTCCAAACCTTCTCCTCAAAAAGGGAGAGGAGGCCTTAGCCCAGAAGTGGGACATTCACAGGTTGTTACGAAATCGAGATTAATTTATTTTATTTATAAATAAAATTGAAACTGAAAACTAACCTATCTTGTGTTACATATAACGTGTCACACATAACACTTTTACAAGCTTTTTTAATAAAGACATTTGTAATTGTATTGTTTTTAAAGCTTCAGAGTGCGACGATTGTGGCAAATGGTTTACTTTTCAAGTATTTCAATGTTTTGCAATTGAAAACGAAGTGGTAAATAAAACGACACTGACGTGTGGCGCGCATTCGTACCAAATAAGCCTTAAAGCTCAACTTGTAATGACTATATGAGTGATTTATATAGATTTCTACCATCTGCAAACAATAAATTTTATAGAAAAAAGACATTTCAGCTCGCCGGTGACAAAAATGACTATTGCCCCTTTAATACAACGGCCAATAAAACGTCATCTTTCTCTGTCTGCTAGGCTTCTTTGAATTTTCTCATCAAGACGCGAATAGCAGTAGGTATATAGCTCGGCATTATGTAAGGTTGCGTTTTTGTCTCAATCATGTAACTACCTGCTTTTAAGGAAGTGCAAGTGATATAATATATACTATAGTAATTATATTATTTTACGGAGTATGCTTCCATTCAATCGTTGTCGGATTTAGGGAGCAGTAGCAACAGTATCGAGTTTATATTCAAAGCATCGACTGACCTTTGTTTTTCAACTGCAACGGCGAGTCAAAAAAAAAGTACTGACTGATACACATGCCCTAGATATCTATCAGATAACCTTACGCAAGAAGCACGTTCGGGCATATGAGACCGCTTTTATCAGCAAATTGATGACTTTATTTTGCGTTCATCACGCTCGATGGATTGCGACATGCGCACGCGCCGATACAAATTAATTATTCGATACGGACTACACCTGCCCTATGCATTCAACGACCATCTTAAATGTTACAAATGATGTCATAACACGACTCAATAATAGTCAATTGAATGCGTCTTATATAATGTTTTATTTGGAATTGAAATACTTGAAAATCTAAGTAGTTATTATTAATGCAAAATTGACTTTTTTCATATTAGTTTGGATAAAGAAACTACCAGTTCTATTTTTACAAAAAACACCAATTAAAAAAAATATAATAAAAAAAAAACATTGTTTTGAATAAAATATATTTTTTGAATATATCGTATCACTGACATATAAATAGAATATTCGTAAGATCAAACTAATAATAAAGTTAGTAATAAAAAGCTACCGTAACCGTAACAGCCTGTGAATGTCCCACTGCTGGGCTAAAGGCCTCCTCTCCTCTTTTTGAGGAGAAGGTTTGGAGCTTATTCCACCACGCTGCTCCAATGCGGGTTGGTGAAATACACATGTGGCAGAACTTCAGTGAAATTAGACACATGCAGGTTTCCTCACGATGTTTTTCCTTCACCGTAAAGCACGAGATGAATTATAATCACAAATTAAGCACATGAAAATTCAGTGGTGCTTGCCCGGGTTTGAACCCACGATCATCGGTTAAGATTCACGCGTTCTTACCACTGGGCCATCTCGGCTTTAAATAAAAAGCTAATAACATAATTATTTTAGAATCAATTAAACAACAAATATAAAATTAATACTTCACGAGAAAATATTTAAAAAAATCTTATCTATATTTTTGATTGCGTTTAGTTCAAATACCACTCGATGAAGCAATCAAATCTCATTATTTGATCTTAAATAAAATGTTTTAAGACATTTACTTCTTAACATCGTATAATCATTAAGATTATGAGATTAATGATAAGCATTCACAATGACGAAATCAGACCACCTGCGGACAACGATACTATTCTTTTGTTAATAACGACTCGATTACGAATCGCTTTCATAAATATCGTTTGTGTTAATTGAAACGAGGTACGTTCACATCGTTGAAACGAAATCGTAGGAATATTTGGTTTAAACAAAAATTTACTCCGAACCTTATCTACAAGAGAGGCCTTTGACCAGCAGTGGACCATTTTGACTCGGTCATCATTTGGACTCGGTCAGTAACAACGGCCTAGCCGAGATGTTCAAATGAATAAAGCTCTTTGTTCATATCATAGCCAGTACGATTTTTGAGTTTCCTGAGCTTAATTTGCCTGCATAATAAGCCTGCATAATATATTGGATAGATTTCCGCTATATGTTTATCCACTAAGCTGCTTTAGAGCAGCAGCGTAGTGGAATAAGCCTAACCTTGCTTATACCCATAGGAGAGAGAAAGAGAGACAATTTCTATATTAATTTTTAAGTAATATGGAAACTTTAATTTTAAAATTACTTGGTTGTTTTTTTTTACTATTATATACATATTTTGGATGTAACTAAAAAAGAATACAATTATTTAGTACCATCGAGAGGAACTCTTTAATACGAGTCATAAATTGACTTTTCATTTTAATTATTAAATATTTCATGGCCCTTTACATGACGAATAGCAAGTATAATCAAGTGTATAAAACAACAAATACAATGTCTAGATATTCAAAGAATGTAATATAATTAACCTTTTCTGCTTCGAATTTACTTTACGAACGGTGGTGGTGATCACGATTGTTAATCCTTTAGACGAGAGCGTACGCTAAATAATGCGGACATGTAATTTTAACATTACATTAAACTCTAAATAATATATCGTGTAATCATATCGTGAGATTTACTTTAATAAAATAGATTACTATGTCCTATACAGGAAACAGAAAGGATTAAAAGTAAAGTTTAATTTAAAAAATTACGTATTTTTTATCTGTTATATATTGAGATTGATGAAACACTCATTTAATTATTTAAAATAAATTGAATTTAGAACAAAATAATGATTACACGTAGGAATGTTGCGTTCCCCGTTTGAGTGAGTGAGGGCGAGTAATCCAAAAGTTAATATTTCCAATGTCTATTGGCCGGTGGTGACCACTTACCATCAGGTGGCGCAATTGCCCGACCGTCTACCTATAACACAAAAAAAAATACACAACAACAATGCAATTCTAAGAACTCATTTTAATATCTCACTCGTCAAGTGTCGTAAATCGACTTACGGTGATACGTTATTTTGATGCGTATCCTTTAAATTGTACCATCTATATATAGTGGTATATACCACTCATCATTCCTTATCCAAAAATACACTTTTGTTCTTATCGACCCATGCGATAGAATATCGAATGTCGTATAGAATATTCCGACACTTCAAACGTGTTTTCTAGGATGAATTTCACATCGTTTTTTTTATCTTTCTTCATAGAATAACTCTACAATAACTAATTACCCTAACGAATAACATGTGACAATGAACAAGTCGTGACATATCCATCAGTGTCCTACAACATTGAAAAAAACTTCCGCTTATTAGAATCTTTCCGGATATTTCCGCATTGACATAATTATTATCTGTCCTGACCTTTCAAAGGAACGCACCTTGAACCGAGCATTACTTTGAAAGGGTGCTTATGACTCAGCGAATATCTGAATGTCTTGAAATCGTGATCTTAGCGGATATGTGTTAATGTGCCTTGGATATTTATAGTGTCTACATTTAGGTAAATTTATCGTTAGACAACATAACATAACCGTTTCCTTTATTTATACTAATATTATAAACGGGAAAGTGACTATGTCTGTTACGCTTTCACGGCTAAACCGTTTTTGATAAAATTTTGAATGAAGCAAGCTTGAAACCCCAAGGATATATCCTATACCACTTGCCAAACTCGCGGAAGAAAATCTAGTATACAATATTATTGCATAGCAATTATTTTAAACACGTCATGACGTCAGTTAGAACGGAAAAGCAATTTAAATCTCTCTTTGAAAATGTAAAGGATCCTAATAGCAAGCGATTTTTAACAGCAAACATAACAGTCCTTAAATATAATACCTCGCAATGGAGACCCTTTAATGAACAGTAGATAAAATTTACTATTTAAACTTTATTTATTATCAACATATTTAAACGGAAGGTCATTGACAGGACATTTCAAAATATAATAACACACAAAACATTTTATTTACACGGTAATTATTTCGTTAAGGATCTATAGTTATTAGTTTATAAAATGTCTACTTTCTCCGGTCAAGGGCGGACGCAATGATATCGTATCGTAAGATAAATATTTCTAACAAAACAAACTTTCCCGTTACACCGTCACCCAACTGTATCGCAATATTAGGTATTCTAGCGACATAGAGCAATCAAAACGAACAATTTCCGCGATTGCACAAACGCATTCTTTAAGCAGAGAATTGAAAACTGGGTAATGAGTAATACCTTAAATGGATTACTATTAGGAATAATAAAACATGAATTACGAAAAGTATTTTTGCTCTTAAGGATTATGAATAACAACGACCATCTGATACTTTCATCATATAACCATAGAAAATCAAAAGGTTTTTACTATTTCTATAACTAAATAAAAAACATTTCCCTCATTACACAAATTAAGCACATGAAAATTCAGTGGTGCTTGCCCGAGCTTAAACCCATGATCATCGGTTAAGATTCACGCGTATTATTATTAATTACTATTATTTATTAAGCCATAGGCCATCTCGGCTTAGTGAGATATCAGACTCTGGGTCAATTCTTGTAAACTGTAGAAAGAAAGAATCAAGGATTGTCAGAGCTTACTTGAACAAAGTACGTATTTTTGATTGATTTCGGTTTCGTCTCTTCATTTAAACTGGTAATCAATTTATTTGTCAATGACATATATACATATATATATCATACCTTTCGAACGTTTATTAATTTATAGTTTTCCATAGATGTATATATATAGCATTGACAATAATAATAAGTAACGCTTGTTATTATAGTACGTTTACTATGAATATAAACTATATATTTATTCTAATACAAATTGATTCATCGTGTTATGTCTACGTCCATATTGAGAGTTCAGTTTACAATCACGATGATATGATCGAATCTAATTATAGGCTGTGCCTTATGACAAATGACTCGATCGCGCTAATGGCTTTTGTAAGCTAATGCCGGGACATTTTAATTAAACTAGGGAATTAATTTATCGATATTACGTTCGGGCGGAATTTTAAATATGTATGTTATTAATCTATTCGATACGATGTTTTTCTGATACTTTGTATGTAATCACTTCGAAATTAAAGCTTTTGATACTAACAACGAGTATTTGAGTAAAAATAACATTAATTGTAAACTTATCCGAGCAATGCGTTCGTGTTGTTTAAAGTTCTCCTATATATCTATGTTTAAAATGTTAACTGGTGTCAAGCCATGTCTTCTGTTGTTATTCAATAGCAACCAGTTTGCGGTCACGGATCGAAGGAGGGTGGGCAGAAGTGTTTGGTACCCTACGCCCTATTCAGTACCACTGATGTGTATAAAAAAAATGCATGTTTTTCGTAACAAAAAAAAACTCAATTTCGTGTTTACGATATTTCAGTACAGTAACAGTCTGTGCATGTCCCACTGCTGGGCTAAGGCTTCCTCTCCCTTTTTTAGGAGAAAGTTTGGAGCTTATTCCACCACGTTACTCCAATGCGGGTTGATAGAATACACATGTGGCAGAATTTCAGTGAAATTCAACACATGCAGGTTTCCTCACGATGTTTTCCTTCGCCGTCAAGCACGAGATGAATTATAATAGCAAATTAAGCACATGAAAATTCAGTGGTGCTTGCCCGGGTTTGAACCCCGTGATTATGGTGATGGTTATTATTATAATTGTGTACAAATAAAATAAAATAAATGTTCTGAATTTGTAAGTACTCTCTGTGACATCCAAACTGACGATAGTTAGATTAATTAACGTCGTAGATTTGCAAAAAGCTTTGAATCTGCTTATTTCATTCTATAAATTAGTACATTATACAATTCAAACATTACGATTTCATAAACTATCTTCCGCGTCATTACAAATACATATCATGAGATTAATTTATATCACGTTTATTTCCATCTCTCTGCTACACATACATAGATTAAAATAACGATCATGTTCCTGTTGCCCTTGATCGTGAGCCTGCTACGAACAGGTTTCTAAGAGAGCTGGTTAAGTTAAATATAGCGCGAACGTCATGAATAGGGAAAGTGTTCTTTCCTCGCGTACAAAGTATTGAACTTTCACTCAAACTGTTCATTAAAGAGAACTTATTAAAGTCATAAACAATGATTTATGTACAAAATGAATATGATATTAGCAGTTTTTTTATTCTATTAACTTCTTAAGTGATTGTAAACAACCGTAACAGCCTATGAAAGTCCCACTGCTGGGCTAAAGGCCTCCTCTCCCTTTTTGAGTAGAAGGTTTGGAGCTTATTCCACCGCGCTGCTCCAGTGCAGGTTGGTGGAATACACATGTGGCAGAATTTCAGTGAAATTAGACACATACAGGTTTCCACACAATATTTTTTTCTTCACCGTCAAGCACGAGATGATTTATAATAGCAAATTAAGCACATGAAAATTCAGTGGTGCTTGCCCGGGCTTGAACCCGGTGATCATCGTTAAGATTCACGCGTTCTTACCACTGGGCCAACACGGCTTTTTTTATTGTAAACAAATCAAAATAAAATCTGAAACAATTCAAAATAGCGACTTTTATTAAGAATATATATATTATTACAATTAAACCTTCATAATAATATATATTTACATTTGTGTTATTTAGTGTATTACTAGTGTAATATACTAATTTTGTTTTGTAGTTTTCTAATTCCAGAAGGATTTTTGGAAGAGATATGTTTGTAGAAGATAAGTTATACTTCGTACACTATTTATTATACATTGCGTTTTACTTAAATTTTTAAACTATAAACTTTTAACAATCAACTGATTATTTATTTACAATAAGATAAACCGCGGAAAACTATTCAGAATTGCACAGATTAAACCCCAAAATCGACTGTCCGATAAATTTATTATAAAGAAATATTCAAGTCGTTGCTTTCAAGGTAAAATAAATTCTATTCATAGCGATACCTAACTGACTTTTAAATACATTTTTATACTAATTTGAACAATATTCACGTACTATCACGTGTATTTCACAAATTGACCTCATTCTCATAAGGTACACTCGAATAATTTTTGTGTTTACAGACAACTATGCATACGAGCGAGACCGTTACCTGTCAATTATGACACAAAGTTGAAATCATTAAAGTTTTGGTTTGAAATGTCTTGTGTAAAACGTCAAATATGTGCCAAGATCATTCATTTTTATAATATCCTGCAATGAATAAAATGTAAAGAATGTTTTAATTGTTGCTTTATCGCGAATATATATACCATTACGGTTATACAAAATTTTAAGACCGTGTTGGAAGTATTTCTTTATTAATACGCTTGGGTATATTTATGAATTTATAAAAAAACTAGTTGCCGCCCGTGAATTCACCCGCGTGATGAGGGAGAGGGCGCAGGTATTACGTTTAAAACGCCCATTTCTTTTCTTGGAGTTCAAGCTTGCCTCATACGAAATTTCATCAAAATCGGTTCAGTGGTTCAGCCGTGAAAGCGTAATAAACAGACGAAGTAACCCCAAATCAATTATTTAACTAGAATATAAAACATATTGTCATACAAATAATAATTAAGCTCTATTTCTTGTCCACTTTTAATAAAAAAAATAAGATTATTCATCAGTCATTAAAATGATAGCGGAAATCCTTGATCTTCTACATCTACTAAGCTAACCACAATCTTATTTAAATGACATTAGTGACATACACTCACTAAGTCCATGCAAAAGTACGTTTTTTATTAAATATAGCAAAGAAACCGCAAACATGACAACTAGAGTCATTTCAAACAGCTAAACCGGATTCAAGTGATTTTCAATGAATAGAATCGAACAAAATCGATGTTGTATGTTATAGAAATGCTTTTGCGCTATCACTAAAAGGCCCTAGTGTTTCCAAATGTTTTTTTAAATTAATTATTTTTAATAAAAATTAAAACAATATACTTTTTCATTTATTATTGAAATGAAACGTATGGACTGCTCATTTGTATATTCAATTTTGTCGCAACAGTCAATCCTTCTAGAATATATTTTACTCATTTTAGTATTAAATGAATTGTTCCCGAATAATCAATAACGTATCACCAGCTCCTTTTAAAATATGTGTTTCTCTTATTAGTAAATATATCATATAAATTGTTGAGAAATAAATGTCATTAAAATTTAATTGCTGCTGATATGATAGTACTGGATAAAGTATATATGAGTCGGTCTGCAGTGAGTTAGGATAAATTCAATATTCTATATAATTCGTCTCACGTTTCACGTTTGCCAATTTCACGTTTCGTTATCTCTGTCACACGAACAATATTTGGCAAACGATCAGGTAAAAGGGTAAAACTTTTCAAGGATTGGATTCTGAATAAGTAGCATTCAAATGCAGTATTCCACATTTATAAATGAAAAGAGATGAATTATTAAAGGAAATTAAGCATATAAAAACTCAATGTGGCCTGTCAGAGTTCGAAACTGCTCTCTTCAGATAAGATTCACGCGTTCTAAGCACTTCGCATCATGGAATTTTCTACCATTTTGAAGCAATCTGAAATATACAATCATTTTACAAATGTAAAAACAAATACACGAATTTTGTGTTTTTGATGCTTAATTGAACACAAATAATTATAAAATATAATCTCACTCATTATTATCAGTTATTATTAATTATGTTCTATTAAATATTATCTACACATTTAACAACGAAACCATAATAATAGTTATATGACAGGTTGATATGTTCGCCGTACCACTACTGGTTGCCGCAACATGTCAATATGTATACACAAAATAGCAGTTTGCACGATCGCGACCGACCCGGATCTTTGTTGAGACTATATCTCCGGTACAGGATATAGGATTGAGGATTATATTTAGATGTCACGTCTGACAATAAATATCGAATAAATTATTATTTATACAAAATAATAAATGTGCACTATAATATCTCCTGCGTAGTTGTCTAATCTCTCTTGAGATTGGCCGCCGTGGCCGAAATCTTTCTGGAGGACATTAATATTATAGTATTTAATATTGATATAGTGATTATGGAATCTGCGACACAAAATTCAATGAGCTGTCAAACACGTTTCGTTGCATTAAAACAAATTCACATCTTTAAAAGCAGCCTTTATTATGTGCATACAGTTATGTACAATACCAATAAGTAAAGTAACAAATATTAAACAAAAGAAATGTTTAGAAGGGTTAAATAGCGGCAACGCTAACCTTAGACCAGTTTCGTGAAACCACAAAGGGCGTCTTACTAAATTAATTTAACCGTACACCTTGTTCTATATTAACAAAAGATTACGACACAGCGCGTGCAACTATTTTTCAGACTTTTTTCGCTCAAACGTTGCACTTAAATCGATTTGAGTAAAATATAATTTAAAAACAATAAAGTTGTTCTTATTAAAACCATTTGATATTTACTTCGTTGGTCGTTTTACACTAAATCATAGTCCCTAAACTTTCGAGTGCTGAACAAAGGCTGTAAGGGTTAAATAGCGGCAACGCTAACCTTAGACCAGTTTCGTGAAACCACAAAGGGCGTCTTACTAAATTAATTTAACCGTACACCTTGTTCTATATTAACAAAAGATTACGACACAGCGCGTGCAACTATTTTTCAGACTTTTTTCGCTCAAACGTTGCACTTAAATCGATTTGAGTAAAATATAATTTAAAAACAATAAAGTTGTTCTTACTAAAACCATTTGATATTTACTTCGTTGGTCGTTTTACACTAAACCATAGTCCCTAAACTTTCGAGTGCTGAACAAAGGCTGTAAACAGACAATTGCAGATTAGAAAGCAAACATGTATAACAATATTTGGTGGTGGGGCTTTGTGCAAGCTTGTCTAGGTAGGTACCACATGAACATCAGAAATTCTACAGCCAAACTTAACGCTAAATACTTAGTATTGTACAGGTATATACACGATGTTTTCCTTTACCGCCGAACACGCGAAGGATTGCAAGCAAAAACTTAGCTAACATAAACATTGTGAAGTTCGTACGATTTTTTTAGGAGCTTGTTTATGTCGGTACCAGCGTCTCACCATTTAATTACCGACGGCAACAGAAACACTTTGTAATTTGTACTATTGTTTGAAGCGCCAGTGAGCCTGTGTATTATCAGGTAAGAGGAACGTAACATCCCGAGTGGCATATTGACGTTGTTATAAAATATTTATACTTCCTAATGTCAATTTCTATGAATTAATTTTTGTCAAGTTTTAAAAGCTTTGTTGTTTCATTTAAAAATAAACAAATAACACATTTATCTTTCCAAATAATAATAATCGAATATATATTTTGTCAACAACATAAAAAAGCAAAGGTTATCAATTCAGTCAGAACTGTTGCTTCACGTACAATTTAGGCAATTTATTATTTAGCACAGTCCCTATTTTAAAATTGCGATGAACGGTCTTGAACCCTAACATATGATTAACACCTTATAAATAAACAAAGACTAAATTCTATGAGGTATTTTCACATAGCTGTAACGACTAACGCTTCACACATGCTAACACAAACTTTATTGCCATATAACGGCTATACGCTACACATTTTATCACCTATACGTCTTTAAAATCGATTGCACACTTGCATACATAAAATGGTTTATAACCGTCAAAAGTTTTCCATAGTTAATGCAGATTGTAATAATTGCCAATTAGCATCGCCACATTACTACCATTGCAAACGAGTAAATATTGAACAATACTTTAGTGAATTTCAACTTTTATGATGTGTTACATTTTTGCAATCGCAATTGCAGTATATTTACATATTACATTTAATTTGATTCATGAATTTCATTATACATGTACAAATGACGGAACGACGTAATAATAAAAACCCATGAATTACCCAATTTAAACAAACCTTTTTTTATCAATGTACCTGACGCCTAATTAATTTTATAGCCGCATTCGGCTACCTGATCGTTGAAGAGTAAACATTGTCTAGAAAAACCCACACGAGTCGCTGTGACGAATATGAGACGCATGCCCAAAGGTTGCTCCGGTGACGTGGCTGCGTAGGCGCCGCGTGCCTAGAATTAAGTACTACCTCATAGGGAAGAATTAATAACTTTAAACGTAGGCGTGACGTATGTTACGCGCAATGTTTATAAATAAAAGCGAAAAATTACAATAAGGCTATAGATACTCTGATGGAGAAAAAAAAGCAATCGTTTCGATTTATTTTTTATTTAAACCATGACATGAAAATGCTTACTAAAGGATATTAATTTAAATGATTACCATAATTGTACACTACAACTACACTGTAACTTTGTTGGTTGGTTGGTGGCAAGTTTGTGGTTTCGCTGTGAGGGCTAGTTATTATTTCTTATAATGCCTTATCTATAGGTGTTGGTAAACATTTACCATAAGGTGACCCATTTTCCAGTCTAACCGCCGTTTCTTTTTTTTTTTTTTACTAATTTGCAATATTTCTTAAGTGATAAATGACCGTCATTGTGTGGCGAAGGATCAACGTACTACAATAATAACATAAGCGCCGTCTTCGATTTGAACTAAATCAGAGACGAGAGTGATAGCAGAATTTTCGTTGTTATATCACTCTGGTGGAACTTCAAACGGACCCCATATATCTTGGTTGAATGACATCGACGGATCGCCGTTAAATTCTAATAAAAATTATATTTGAATTATAATAAACTTAATATACGAATTTTAATAAAAATGGAAGTACCTAATATCTCTACTGATACGCCGATTTATTTAGCATATATGTTTCCGAGCGTACGCGATTGTAGAGCATAAAATAATTTAGCTAAAACAATATTTCGACACCCACATAATTCGACGTAACGCTGACGACACGAGATATTTGCAATTGTGGCTATAAATAATCGTACACAAACCAAACCGCAATGACATCATTGCAATGCGAGGAAAGAGGTTTTTATTAGAAACGTCATGGCATAGCAAAATGGTGACAAAGAATGTGACATACGGCACCTAAAACGTAACGCAAACAGGGGTCCAACTGACTCATTGAAATAATGACAACAGGTTACCATTGGAAACGATCATCGCTAATGGTCATTGATGACTAATTTGCAATGTTTCTTAAGTGATAAATGACCGTCATTGCGTGGCGGAGGATCAACATAAAGGAACCGGAAGTACAAAGATGAGGGCACGTAATAGCTGTTATTATTCTAATTACCATACTCGAGGAGAAGAGTTCACATTGCTAAGAATACGAGTTATCGGTAAACGGATATAATAATTATAACATAGTGATCAACAGGTTTAATACCGGAAGTGATCACCGCTTGGTTCGAGGCACTCTAAATATCAACTTAAAAGCCGAAAGATCGAGAATGATGAGGTCTACTCTCCGACCTACCATGCTCCAAGCTGCTCAAGGCTCCGAAAAGTTCCAAATGGAACTTCAAAATCAATTCACCGCGTTGGAAACCATAAGCAGCATTGATGAGAGAACCGACACGCTGGTCAAAATACTGCAAAACACATCCCGCAAGTGTTTTCCGCCACAGAGAAGAGACAACGCACCAAAACTCTCTGCTGAGACACTCGAGCTCATGAGAAAACGACGAGAACTACCATCGTTTTTGTCAGATAAGGCTTTAAACCGAACAATAAAAACGCTGACGCGACGCGATCTCCGACGCTCCAATACCCGTGCCATCAAGGCTGCGATTGAGCAAAATCGGGGATCGAAAGTGTTCGCTCGCAAGTTTGGGAGGCCGCGTCTGACAAAACTTAAAACTGAAAATGGTGGGGTCGTTACCTCTAGGCCTGAGATTATCGGAGAAGTAGAGAGGTTTTATGGGCAGTTGTTCTCTTCAAGATCGGATAAACCCATGGGAATCAGTATTGATGACCAGCGCGCCCCTCTTATGCGCCATTACTCCGAGGAGCTCCCGGTCGTTGACCAAGGAGAGATTAGGGCGGCTCTAGAACAGCTTAAAAACAACAAATCTCCGGGAGATGACGGAATCACAACAGAGTTGCTTAAGGCAGGCGGGACTCCGGTCCTGAAAGAGCTAGCAAGCCTCTTTAATTCCGTCATCCAACATGGCAAGACCCCGGAAACGTGGAGCGGGAGTGAGGTGGTACTGTTTTTCAAGAAAGGTGATAAAACCCTCTTGAAAAACTACAGACCAATCTCCCTCCTGAGTCACGTGTATAAGCTGTTCTCAAGAGTCGTCACGAACCGTCTCGCCAGACGACTTGACGAGTTCCAGCCGCCAGAGCAAGCCGGCTTTCGATCAGGCTACAGCACCGTGGACCACATCCATACTGTTCGGCAGATTGTGCAGAAGACCGAAGAGTACAATCAGCCGCTGTGTATGGCATTTGTGGACTACGAGAAAGCCTTCGACTCCATCGAAACCTGGGCAGTGCTCGACTCATTGCAGAGATGTCATATCGATTGGAGATATATCGAGGTACTGAGATGTCTGTACAACGCCGCTACAATGACTGTCCACATCCAGGACTGTAAGACGAAGGCGATCCAATTGCGCAGAGGGGTGAGACAGGGGGATGTAATATCCCCGAAACTGTTCACCAACGCGTTGGAAGACGTTTTCAAAACGCTGGATTGGACTAGGTATGGAGTCAATGTAAACGGCGAGTACATCTCACACCTTCGATTTGCCGACGATATCGTCATCATAGCAGAGTCGCTGGAACAACTCACCGAAATGCTGCGTAGCCTAGGCGAGTCTTCCCGGTGTGTCGGTCTCGGCATGAACTTGGACAAGACCAAGGTCATGTTCAATAGGCATGTCGTGCCGGGACCGATATACGTCGAGGGCAAACCTCTCGAAGTTGTTAGTGAATATACCTACCTAGGACAGATTATACAAATCGGTAGGAACAACTTCGAGAAGGAAGCCGATCGAAGAATTCGCTTGGGATGGGCAGCATTTGGCAACCTTCGTCAAGTCCTCAAGTCGTCTATACTGCAATGTTTGAAGACGAAAGTCTTCAACCAATGCGTCTTACCTGCCATGACATACGGTGCCGAAACGTGGACACTAACTGCGGGACTAGTCCACAAATTCAAAGTCGCTCAGCGTGCTATGGAGCGAGCTATGCTCGGAGTATCTTTGAAGGATAAGATCAGAAATGAGATTATCCGGAAAAGAACCGGAGTCACCGACATAGCTTGCAAAATTAGCAGGCTGAAGTGGCAGTGGGCTGGTCACGTATGTCGTAGGACCGATGGCCGTTGGAGCAGACGAGTCCTAGAGTGGAGACCGCGAATCGGCAAGCGCAGCGTAGGGCGCCCTCCAGCCAGGTGGACCGACGACCTTAAGAAGGTGGCGGGCACCAACTGGATGCGGAAGGCGGAGGACAGGGAGCTTTGGCGCACCTTGGGAGAGGCCTATGTTCAGCAGTGGACAACGATTGGCTGTTGATTGATTGATTGATTGAATTATAACATATCCGATTATTCTAATAAAGGGTTAGTAAAAGTACTTATTATTTTATTTAATAATTCAATGTTTTATTTATTTAAACAACCGCAATCATGGGCACAATGCCTATAGGGTGCTTTAACTTTGCCCAAATTTTTTTTTATAGAATAGGTAGGTAGGCGGACCAGCATATGAGCCACCTGATGGTAAGTGGTCACCAACGCCCCCATACACATTGGCATTGTAAGAAATGTTAATCATCGCTTACATCACCAATGCGCCACCAACCTTGGGAACTAAGATGTTATGTCCCTTGTGCCTGTAGTTACACTGGCTCACTCACCCTTCAAACCGGAACACAGCAAGAACAAGTACAGCTGTTTTGCGGTAGAATATTTGATGAGTGGGTGTTACCTGCCCAGACGAGCTTGCACAAAGCTCTACCACCAGTAAATTGCCCTAAAGATCATCATTGCTGCTGCCGCACTGGTAAGATCAAAGATGAATAAGGACGGAGGAGAATGCGCTATGCGCTCCAGTTTTTTTTTTTTTTTTTTATATTCGCCGGGAGGGCAAATGACTCTACTCCACCTGATGGTAAGTGGTAGTAGAGTCCAAACGCGACGACGGCCAGTACAGACGGGAAAAACGTTCTGCACTAGCCGCCTTCGCCTTGCCGGCCCGCAAGATGCCTCTTCACGCCTCGTTTGAAGGAACCCGGGAAGGAGTTAGGGTTGATAGTGTCCTCAGCAGAAGAAACCTGCAGAGGCAGACTAGCTAGAGGACATCACGACATGTTCTAGTCATCCTGTGATATACCGCCATAACGGAAAGAGTAAAAGCTAGGTTTTTAGTAGTCTGTCCTATATGTCGTTGTAATCAAAGACAGATAGCGATAAAGCGATAGCATAAAAAAAAAAAACAAAATAAGTATATTCAATTGAAAATTTTGAAATTTAAGTGTATATTTCAAAATTTGCAATATAATATATAAAAGGCAATGTCATTGACAAGACATTGAGACTTGAAATTTGGAGGAGACGTTCGTTTCTTATATAGAGACGCGCATTAAAAAAGGATTATCTGAGTTTCGTTTTAACTCAAAGGTTTTGTTCAATCTTTCAACCTCATACAATCGACCCGTGCAAGGTGTCATTTTTTTTTTAGAACACCATGAAAACGAAATATGGACATATTTTTTATTTTATTATAGACAAACATGTTGCTAAAATGCTCTAATGTATATATATGTACATAAAAAATGTACAATTCAGCGAGAGAAGGCGATAAGACGCGATGTGTAGTGCTGGTATTGTTATATTTTCTGAAAGTTACATTTTAGAACTGTAAGAATACCCCAATAAAACAATCCTTCACATTTACTTTAAAAACCATTTTATTCATAAATTAATTATTTCAACCCTTTTAGATTTTTGTTGTTGTATTTAAATTTTATTTTATGTTTTGTTTAATTATCTATAATTTATTTATCTTTTTTAATTTTTAGTTAAGACATAATTAGGTTAGTATAGTCTTATCTTAAGGTCAATGTTGTTTACAGCTGTAATGATTTATTCACCTAGATTTAATACCCTGTATCTAAAGCTAAGTGAATGTGTTAGTGATAAGTCGATGGTGTAACTATTTCCAATAAATAAATAAATAAATAAATAAATAAATAAATAAATAAATAAATAAATAAATAAATAAACATTTTATTCTCTTCCACGCGTATCTTGTTATATAATTTATTACTAATTAATATTTTACAATTTTTATTGAAATTCCTGAAATCACCCTGGCAACCATCGAACGAGTCAATCTTTTCGTATTTTGTTTCTTTTTTATATATCGCGTAATTTTTTTCGCTCAATAATTTCCAACCAGTGTTAATTTAGTTAAAAATAAAGTAAAGTAACAGCCTGTAAATGTCCCACTGCTGGGCTAAGGCCTCCTCTCCCTATTTGAGGAGAAGGTTTGGAGCTTATTCCACCACGCTGCTCCAATGCGGGTTGGTGGAATACACATGTGGCAGAATTTTGATGAAATTAGACACATGCAGGTTTCCTCACGATGTTTTCCTTCACCGAAAAGCACGAGATGAATTATAAACAGAAATTAAGCACATGAAAATTCAGAGGTGCTTGCCCGGGTTTGAACCCACGTTCATCGGTTAAGATTCACGCGTTCTTACCACTGGGCCATCTCGACTTCAAAATATTACCATTATTTTCTAAAAATCTCAAAATAATTATTAAGAATGAGTAAAACCTTACACTATTAACGTTTAAGTGGTATATTAAATATAAACGTTGAAATGTAATATTACTTATATATTCAAACGTAAATTACTTAAAGCTTTAATAAATACATACAACATTGTAAGTAACTAGAAAAAATAAGTTAAAAGATTGCACCACCGATTAATCATCGACCAATTAAAAAAAATCCCAATGATAAAATCCCCGCTAAATAGTTTGTGGTTAACAAAGTATTTAAGTTTAAAATAAACTAATACGGAAAGGAATGTCATATGTTCCGCCGTGAAACATTGCAGCCCCTTTTAAGGGCATACATTAGCTGCGTCATTTAATGCGTTTAGAGAATTACTGCACGTATATCATATAATAATGAATAGCATAATTAGACTTTCCTTTTAATATTAGCATAAATATTATAAATACAATGAGAATATATATCTTTTATATTTCCTTTGACATTAATCTGTTAATGCTATTAGTAAAATAATAAGTTCAAGAATGCGACTAATAACATAAGGCTTAGAACCCACGACCCTGAGGTTCATGTTCAACAACGTTATGGAATTACATCATGAGATACGAACGTTAATATTGAACGACTAGTGTACATAAGTATTTTTATATATAAGTTTTCCAACTTAATGTTTTTATTGATACGTAACAGATGGCCGGCATGCATTAATGTCTCCAATTAAATTCTTTTTTATTCATCTATGTCAATAATTTTAATTAGAGTAGTTATATAATTCTCATCTTAATTAAACCACGATAGACATAATCGAGTCATTGTAATCAGAATCGATAACCCATCTATCGTTCATCACACTTAACACGATTATGTTAATCGAGTATGAACTACATATACCTAATTCGGTTCAAGGAAGTATTAATTGCTTGTGAACTTCTGATCCGATGAATGGGACATTAGACACGGTTCGAATCCCGTGTCGGGCGTCGTCGGTGGGAAATAATAAATCCTCGCGTAAACAAGACTATGTTATTGTCTGAAACAATTATAATAATAAAGGGTTTTCCTATATGTTTGAATTGCGTGTTGTAATTTATACGTAGCATAAGCAAAAATGTGATGCGAGGTTGAGTTTATTTTATATGGAAAATCTCCATAAGTATTATAAATATAAGCGATGTAACCTGTCAGCCTGTTCAGGCGAAAATTAAAATATAACCTTTTTTTATTTGAATTCACCCGTTGTTATTATGTGTGTCAGATCCATTAACACTAAATTGTATTCGTTTTTGTAAGTGGTTTCAAACAAAGGCTTCGAAAATTTATTTTACAATAATTTACCTTCCTTGAATTTAATAGAACGTTTGTCCTATACCACGACATAATATACATTTACACGAAAAATTTATTATAATTCATCGAATCGAATCGTTGGAGCGAGATTAAAGAACTAACTTCGAAACTTCTAGTACTAATAATATTATATACAGTAACAGTAACTGTAACAACCTGTTAATGTCCCACTGCTGGGCTAAGGCCTCCTCTCCCTTTTAAGGAGAAGTCACTTTGACCAAGTCAATATTATATATGCAAACAAAATATTTTTTATTTAATGGTCGGTTAAAATATATTGATTGAAATCGATGGTTAAATTACAATTTGCAAATTCATACAATTTTACATTACAATTTGCATATTCATATCCAAAAAAATAGAGACAAGAGAAGAGACTTCCTACATAAACGAGAAAAAGTTATTCCTATTTTTTGCTGTAACATAAAATGACTTGATTAATAAAAAATATATACCATGCAGCAAGGGTAAGATATGATGACAATTGTAGCCTGTTTTATTAACAAGTACAGTATAATATGTAGTCAATTATATAATATATATGTGTAGTCAAATTATTAGTTATTCAAAAAGTAAAAGAATAAGTTGGTGTATAAATTTATTAGTAATAAACAAAAGTTGGGTGTCATTTCCATCTTGCCATATCGTATTATATGACTCTATTTATGACATTTTATAAGACAGATAAGCAAATGGGCTACCTCATGGTAATCGAATCCTTCTGCTTACGTAGCTTTGCATTTTATGATGTGACTTTTATTACTTTTAACGCTTAAAATTGTCCACCATATTTGTTCACGGATTATTTTATACTTTACGCATTTAATTACAATTGACTCATTCATTTATACACTTGATTTTACGATGTAATAAATGTCTTCTACGCCCATTAATACATATCAAAACGTTCGTTTTAAAATTTATTTATAACAACAGAGTTAGAGGAAATGTATAAACAAAACATTATATTTATAATGTATATTTTACAATCAAATAACGTTTGCAATAACAATGATAGTTAATCATAAACTTTAACTTGCTTACATAAAAATTTATATTCATTCAATAAAAATATAAATAACAAAAGTTTGTTTAACGGCGAGTACCATCTCGCACCCGGATATAACGGATATATATGATAACAATGTTATTACAATAATAAATCAATAAAATAATTTAAATAACGAACGTTCAAGTATCAGAACCTCTCGAATGGTAACATAAATTATTATGTTGTTTACTTTTGTATAAAAATAACATTATTTAAAGCGTTAATATATATTCTTTTGTGTTTATTGTCTTCCTTATAGTCTAGTAAAATATATCTAAACTAAAACTACGTTGAATCGAAATCACAAAAGTTGAAAGCACGAAGATTGCCATCTATTTTAGTGAAAATATATTATTATGGTTCAAGAGAATACAACAAAAAAGGAAGTGTTTTTTATTAGAGTAATATTTCACGGTTCTTCTTATATATTCTTTATAAATTCATTCAAAATTCACCCTTGTAGGTAATCAAATTAGGTATCAATGTAGGTAGAACACAGACTGTATGTTTTGGAAAAGTAAGGTTTGTGCTTCACATATGTACACACGTTTTATTAAAAGTAAAAAAAAAAAACGTACAACACTCGAATAACATATAAAAAGTTTTTAATGAATAAAACTATTAGGGGCAATTATAAATGAGTTCTAAGGGCTATATTAAGGAAACGATAAATAATTTAAACGAATAAATAATCAATTAATAAAATAATGTCTATAAACAAACACATCGTAAAATATAATATATGGCAATGTTCCGACTGAGTAAATATGAACACGTAGATTTAACCATACCTACTTAATGTGAAGACCGAAACTGCGTTTCGTAATACCTCTACGCACATTGAGATATAATATATTTACTAAATAAATTTAGATTTAAGAGAAGCGCTCAATTTATCGATTTAAAGGTTCATTATTTTGAGCACCCCAAGACAAAATAATATGATCTATTTTTTTATCCTGGTACATTATTCATATCCTGGTACACGGTCATCTGATATCAAACTAAGCAAAGCTTGTGCTATGGAAACCAGACAACTGTTATACTACATATACTACTTTTCTTTTGTAAATTCTAATTTTCGACATTAAACAGAGTTAGACACTCCAATCAATAAACGTACGACGCTTAAATGTTATAAAAAAAGCCTTAAATATATATGTATATAATATGTACTTATAATATTAAAGTGTTTACATTGACGCCCTTGGCACAGAAACGACTCAAACAGTATAAAGGACTCACTAAATCGACCCACACAATATGATTCATACAAAACGTTTGCATACACTTCATTGAAATTAAACTGAGATAAGAAAATTAAACGTAATGCTAATTGTAAATGTGGTGAGATAAAAAGTGTTGATTTACATGTAAACAAAATCATTAAATTCAATTGCATTTTAATAATAAATATATATATAACACCACCACTGTAGGCCAAAGGAACTCCAGATATGTTTGTGTGTTTGGACCGGGCTCTTAATAAGATATCCTTGGCCTTTCGGACCCTATGCACTCTCGGCCCGGTTGTTTTTAAATCCAGGACGGTCCTGATCTTACTAATGACATTGTCACTAGTCTCTCTTGGATCTTTTGAAGAGATGATCAGGGTGTGGTTCGGGGGCTGAGGAGGTTTTGGTTTCGCCGCTGCTTGGGCGAAAGTGAGTGGACCCGTTGAGGGCTTATGAGAATTAGACAATGTTAATATTGCGGCTATACCTAACATCATAAGATGAGTGATGTAAGACTCGGGCAACTGTGTTTATTAAAATTGTTGGTAGGGCTTTGTGGACCCGTTGGAAAGGTGGCAACACTCATCACTGATTCTACCGCCAAATAGCAATACATAGTATTGTCGTGTTCCAGTTTGAAGGATGAGTAAGCCACTGTAACTACAGGCACAAGGTACATAACATCTTAGTTTCCAAGGTTGGTGGCATATTATCGATATAAAGATGGTTAATATTTCTTACAGCACCAATGTCTATGGGCGGCATTGACCACTTTCCATCAAGTCTTTTCCGTTTGCTTGTTATCTATCTAGTCTATAAAATAAAATAAAGTCTAAGTTTCGTAGTAATCCGTTATCGCTCAGAAATACATTGGATCGAGTCAAGTGCGGCGAGCCGATATTTGGCGGATGTTTTATATGAGTTCAAAACATGTTTATCGCTTAATATTAAAGGTAATATAATCGAGAAATAACAAAGTTCAACGCAGTCATCAACTAATAAAATTGTAATTATGCTACTTATTAGCTTTGACTCGTTGGTTCATGGAGAAAAAAAAAACGATTTTGCTATAACTAATACTTCATACATAAGAGGTATAATGTCCACTGCTGGCCAAAAAGTTTGGTCTCTCTTGTAAAAGAAACTTTAAGATTAACAAAATGTTATAAAAGTAGCCATAATAATGCAGAAATCTCAAATAAATTTATACGTTTATGTTGAATTTATCATACTACAAAAATTTATTATAACATAACTATATATTATTAGATATTTATCTATTAATATTATAACTATGGATTTCATTTTTATTAGAGTTCCTTAATTTTTTTTTTTCATTTAAGAACATAATATATAAAGAAAGAAACTTCGTTCCAGCCGGATGTTCCACGACACATCTCGTTTTTTTTTTAAATTTGCTAAATAAAATCAATTCTGAATATTTTTAAAATATGTAATCAGGTGTTTTTTTTATGTATGTATGTTTATTTTATGTTTACTTCATTGCACTTTCGTATCGACAATAAGATCGATTGCGTTTCCTTGTACAGAATAACGGAAGTTAAAAAACTAAGTCACACCAGATAACATAAATAAAATGTACTAAGCCTATTCGAGAGTTTTAAGCCGTTATTTTTTAATAAAAAAATGTTATTTGAGTTAATTTTACAATTCGTGTTCCATGTAATTAAATATTAGTGAAACAGCAGGCGATCTACAATGTTGACGACACTTCAATTAATTTTGATTACAATAAATTAACTATATTGATTTATAAGCAGCCTAATAAATCTCGCTTGTTATTGAGATCTCATATCAATAATTGATGGCACATCAAATGATATTAAGTTATAATTTACAATAGAAGATGCATCTTATTAATTTTTTTTTATTTGATATAGTATGCCAGAATAGCAAATGGGGTATCTGATGGTAAACGGTCACCGTTGCCAATAGACGGCCCATACCAACAGGTATACATTATTTTCACTAAACAAATTTCATGGTATCCTTATGTTCAATATGTTATTGGTATCTAAAATTTCACTGGCTCAAGGATCCTCCGGTGAAATACCAACATATAGAATCTCTCTTCAAAGATTAGGTCATTTTTAACAAATCAGCCTTTACAAATATTTTCTTTGTTTTAAATAATAAATTGCAATATGTACCCAAAGGCTTTTGTATTTAAATTCCATTCCCTTATAATATTTACATATATAGTTAATAACGTCACCTTTACCACAAAACTGAAGTCACGTCGACGATTATAATCACAGGTTTTTTTTTAACGATTCCATTCAGATCACAACTTCTTTATTCATCAACTTAACCTTACAATTTCCCGAGAATAATATAAATGTATTTATATTATAATGAAGCAACATTTAAAATGAATGATACATTCAGTATAAGATAATCCTCTTGGCAAGTGAAACAGCGTTGTCATTTTCTATACGTTATAAAACGAGGTATACGGATATCTTTAACACTAAACGAATAAGTATTATATTATATTGTAATAGTTAAAGTCGAGATTGTTCAATCTATGTACATAATTATGCATTCGCATCCGGTTGGTCTGATTGATAAATTTATCTAAATCTTGATTATTTGCGGATATGTTTAAAGTGAATTATAATATCAACTCAACAAATCGCGTAACACTTGTAAAGGTCTTTACTATTACAGTAACAGCCTGTTAATGTCCCACTGCTGGGCTAAGGCCTCCTCTCCCTTTTGAGGAGAAGGTTTGGAGCTTATTCCACCACGCTGCTCCAATGCGGGTTGGTAGATTACACATGTGGCAGAATTTCAATGAAATTAGACACATGCAGGTTTCCTCACGATGTTTTCCTTCACCGTTAAGCACGAGATGAATTATAAACACAAATTAAGCACATGAAAATTCAGTGGTGCTTGCCCGGGTTTGAACCCACGATCATCGGTTAAGATTCACGCGTTCTTACCACTAGGCCATCTCGGCTCTTTACTATTAAGAAACTTAAATAAATATTGAACGGATCTGTGACAAATCGACGAGATTGCTTGTGAATGATTTAACAAATCAATTCATTTCTAGATGATACATGACGTTTAAGAACATTCTTAAAAATAAACCGCATAAAAATCACTGAGAATTATTTATACCTTTACGATCTTTTATTTTTTAAGGAATTTAATTTAATTTACAAAAAAAAAAAAACCTGTAAAAATATATCAGCCTTAATGTCATCGCCTTTCATATACGCTTTAAAAATATTAAAACTGAAAGTAATAAAAAAATATTAAAAACGCGTTTAAATGTCAGTTAAAATTAAATAAATATATATTAATACAATTGAATTCAATGGTTGAAATTGTTATCAACGAAGTTATCGTAGCCAAGCTCAAACATCCGAAGAATCTGACACGAATAGATTGGAGGTCAGTCGCTTTTCGCACGGCGCATGTCACGACGTCGGTTAACATTGCAATATATCAAGCAATTCTTTTTTTTTTAATTAAATGTATGTACACTATTAAAAATATAAAAATATGTATTTTTAATGTCATCGAATATTTCTACTATTAAATTTTTAGTAGCGGCCCCGAGTTAAGAAGTTGGTAATGCCTCGCAGACAGTATGTTGTTGGTACCGGGTCTGATCTCTTTCCAGTCGTATCGAATTGCGGCCAATAATATATCAAATAATGTACCTGAGTTTGCGCACTCATACACTATGATTTATAATACGGAATGCGTTGTTAGTTCGTCTTTGAGATCAGCCGTTGTAACCGACATTCCCGGAATATACAAAATAAAATTTATTAATGTCTGCATTATAAATTAAATCAATTGTTAATACCTAATTAATAATTTTATTAAATCATATTATTACGACTCATAATTTAATGTGTGTTAAGAAGTTACTCATATCTATCAGCAACTTTTAGTAGGGTTTGATCCGTTTATGTTAGTAACTTACTTTAGTTTAATTGACGTTACCATACGTGATAGTTTATCACACTCACCCCACCTAGTCAGTCCATCTATCTATCTTTCTGACCGCGATAAAATCAAAAGTACGTTGGAAAAAACAGAATTATTTTTTGGTTCAAGGAAATTCCTATAATTTATTAGATATAGGAGCTTTTAACAGCATACTAGCTAGAATGTTGTATAAAGTAGTACAAGTAGGATTAAGACATAAAATTATTTAATTTTTGTTATTTATAGGTTGATTTTGTAAACTGATTTATTATGTTTAGTTATTCCTATAGGGGTGGCATGATCACTCGGTGACCAAACCCCTCTTAAATAAAAAAATAAATAAAAAAAAGGAAATTCTTACAACCCATATTTACAAATATAATTCCATAATGAAAAAATACAATAACCATCTTAATAGCCCTTTTATTGGGTACAATATCAAATTATAAAATTATTTATAGGTAACGTATAACATGCGCACGCAGAATCACGAAGCAGTCAGCCATGATGTTCGTAGAACAAAACCGCTTCGTGATTACTAAACTATGGCAACCTTATGTTTAATAATTTCAACGAATTAGACCATTATTTCTTAAATTTCATATTGAAGATTGCCAATTTTTTTTTTATATTTTCGACACGTTTTCACATTCTCAAAACAAATAAATAAAACGCTATCCGTTTTTACAAAACGTGTAAAACTAACAATTATTTGGAGCTACTATGACTAGTAATAATCCTTTAGAATCACAGAACCGATATGACACAACATATATGTACCTACTTATTAAAATGCATCAATTACCAGTAAGTTTCAAGTTAGACATTCGATTACCATTTAGGTAAACACTACGAACGGATGTTAATTTTTTTAATATATTTTTTGTGAGGAAGGTGATACCTTGTTGACGAGATACTGTGTCTCATTAACATGCGATAAAGGCGAAACTACCGACGTTTGTAGAAAAAAAATCAAAAGGCACTAATGGTCGAACGTAGTAATTAGCGACTAAATCAATATCCATGCTATATAGTATTAAATGTATATTAAGGAATTTCATAGAAATAAATTGAAATTATTTGATGAAATTGTATTTTAGATTTTTTTGTGCTTATTGTTTTTTTTTTCTCTAAGCGCTGTTCTATATTGTGTGCTATTTTTTAAGTGGAAACTGTGTTGCTAGACGAAAAATATATTTAATGTAAGACTAAACTATTTTTTTTCCTAATAAAATAAATAATAAAAATAACTTGCCAAAAGGACAATGAGCCTTGTCATATCGTTAATGTATTAAAAAAAGTAATGGTCCTAAAACGGTGCCTTGCGTCACTCCATATGCATTAATTTATCTAGATTGAAATGGTCTCCTTTTCTGGTACTATTTACATTTCGACAACTTGAGTTGGAGTGATTTTAATCTATCATGATAGGTGAATAAGTAAGTCACACAGTAATATTTTAACTTTTATTGTAATATTAAGTTCTACTAAAGTTAAAGTTCTATTCAGCGGCATTACGAATAAGGCGGATCCCAATGAGCTTTGGACTTATTTGAACTGTGTGTAACCTTCACCTGGAGCGTGTTTCGTTATCCTCTATGTCATAGATTTTGATACATTATTACCTAAGCTTACTAAGAAATATTAAATTATGTATGTTCTTTAATCAATCCTTACAAATAACAAACTTAAAAAATAAACAAATATGTCTTTAGTATTTATAATACCTGACACACATGTATTTATCTTGGGTATCTGAACGAGTTTTTTTAAAAATCGAACCAACAGTTTGGTGTTTTTTAATAACATTTTTTGCTATGAGCCTCTCCGGTTTTCTTAACGACACAATATAAGCAGACATATTCCTTCACGCAGACATGTTCAAGCAATCTTTTATCATTCGTAATAATGACTAAGCTTATCGTAGTTCTATGAGTACGGATTTTCGATGGAGACCTTATGGAAAGATACTGACCGTCTCTTGTCAAAGAAACGTCCTTGAATAGATATAATGTTACAAAATAGTGTAAAATATTCGATTTTAACTAAAATCACGCGATCGAGTTTCTAATTGAAAAACCCAAAATGCAATTTTTAAGACCACCATAGACGCCTTTAAAATTATCATTTTAAGCCAACTTGAACTAACGATGAAAAGTTTACAGGTGACTTCATATCTCTCAACCAAAGCGGAAGGCATAGTAGCTGGCTCCTCCATTTTAACATTAACGATGGCCGACTGCCAAATGGAATGGTGATTATATTTAGATAAGATACGATCTTATTAGAGATTGCATCCTGATATGATGCCTGATCTCGCTTATTTAAGATTCTACTCTCGCTATGCCGTTGCAAAAATAAACTTTTCCATATATAACGACATGCATATACTTAAAAAGAGGAAGAGAAAAAACAACAAAAGATTACATTGTAACAGAGTGCATATGCTCAATAAATAAAAACAGAGAATACGAAAACTATAAAATAATTTGAAAACAGATATATATATACACACACAGATAGATACATAAGGAAAAAATAATTACTTTTCCTTTCGTGTGTGTTTACATTTACCTATTACTTATGCATTTATAAATAACAGTATCCTATAATGAGATAGCGTGTTTAATCAAGTTTAACGGCATTGCATCGACTTACATAAGACGCATACCCTTTGATAAACATTCATACGAAGTGACCGCAAAATAACCCGTCAGTCGAGTATTCGAGCGAGTTTTTCTAGAATATTCCGTAAAAACTAATACAACGTCTAATGCAAATATAAAAGTGTAACCATATTGATATGCGACACTGAATGCAATAATAATGGTAATTAATGGTTGTAAGAATCACAATAGCATATCAAGTAGTATCGTTTTTCTGTAATCGAAGTCGAAAATCGTGTTGTTTCTAACAGACTTGTTGATAGGAGTTGATCAAACTCAATTCAATTGACTGGAAAACATTACAGGACAAAAAAATATGACGTATTTGTTCCATCTAATATTTGTTCTGTTTTGGTCTATACTAATATTTACCAATATTATAACAGATATACGACAGAAGCTAACTTTCACGGCTAAACTACTGCACCGATTTTGATGAAATTTTGTATTTAGCAAACTTGAAACCCTAGGACGGACGTGAGCTACTTTTTTACTTTATACCTGCGTTCCCCTAAACACGAGGTGGAAGGCACGGTTGAATATAACGATTTTTATCATGTATTTTAGAAGTTTTCAAAAAAATATTTCTACTCTTATGTTAATTGAAGTACAGACCAGTAGCAGGTAACATTTCAAGTTCGAAATTAAATTCAAGCTTGTCTATAACTTCGTCATAACTTCGTATGGTATGTTAAAGTGTTTTTAACGCAAAAACATTAACTTCTATCACACACATTGGCAACGAGCTTTAATTATTTTCTGAAATGATATTCGTATGACAAGTACCTCTGTTATTATTTTATAAATTAAACAAATCATATAAAAGGTAATTGACTTACTATTACAATCAGGATATGTCACCAATTAATAACGATTTCATTGCGAATAATGATTAATAGGCTTTTTTTATTTGTTTCGTATTATTTATTTTTTCCCAAGTACTAAGTAGTCGAGACTGCGATTACCAGAGCAAACTCCACTTACTTACATGTACATGTGCAAGGAGAAGATAATTTGTAACATTTCGTTTTGACTCTCAATAATAAACAAATAAGGTACAATTATTGTAAATAATTATTAAATGCCTAATGTTAAAGCACATTTATTTAATAAATTAAAATACATTCTGTCGTATTTCAATAGGCGTTTCTCTTCAATGAACTTTACCATAATTACCTACCTATATTTTTAATAATATCGCCATCATAAACAAATATGAGAAGACCTTGTTCCGATTGGGAAAAATATTTGCTAAATGACTTAATTCTAAACATCGTATATTATTATGGTTTATTCACGTTTGTTATATAAAAAGGTAGATCATATATTTAATAGAAAATATTTACCCTTTTCGTACTACATAAATCGTACGGCTAAGATGAGTCTTTTTTTTTTTGGTGTATTTATGTTTTGCATAACGTTAATGAAGTAAATAACTCGAGTTCCTTGTTTAAATGATAGTCAATAATAATTACAAACGATCGATTATACTAAGGATCTATTGTCAATTATTACGCCACTATAACACGGAATAAACAATCCTTTATATAAAAGAGCTTTATACTAGACGAGATTTTCTTTAGTTATAAAGAGTGTTCGGTAGAAACAATATGAATTGACTTATTTAGAAGCCAGTTTAGCTACATTAGAAAATTAATATATATTTAAAGGACTTTTGGAAATAATCGGTCTCAATAATAATAATATTTGTCAACTGTTTGAATCTTCATAATTATTATTTATAATTTATTGAATTGCTTGTTTAGTGCCATCCATGAATTAGTTTTAAGTGGAAACTAGATTGGTGTGTGAACGAGTTAATTGTTGTATAATGTATGTGATGTGTACTGTATATTTCCCAATTATAATAAAATAAAAATAAAAAATGTAGTTTACCCAAAATATATTACATATACGTTACTGACACATAGTTGATCCGAAGCGAAGTTCCAGTCAACTGTTTCAACATCGTTTACTTAGTTAATGAGGTATACTTGATTAAAAAAAAAAACAAATCAAAAGTAATGTATGCAAATCGATGATTATTTTTATTTCAAACAATCGTCAAACGCAATTACGGTTACTAGAAATAATATAACAATAATACTTATTAGCAATTGACGTATGCATAAAGTGAATAGGATGTAGGATGTAAATATACAATTTAAAACTTACCGGTATTTCTGTGTCATGTTTAGCAAATAACGTTATCGTACCTGAAACGAAATTGAGAATTGATGAATACATTGATATATAAAGAAACAAGTTTTTTTTAATGGACAACATACAATTACATGTATTAAAAAGCACACTTTAAAAAAAAACAGTATATTAATCAGAAAATATAATAATTAAAAAAATAGATATCTTATGTTGTTTATATTTAAAACACTAGAATATTCTGAAATTAACATCGATCGTGTCTTTAAAAAAAAACCTGACTAACATTCAGTAGGAGTCAAACTATTGTCGTAATAAAATTATAAATTAATTTATAAAATATTTATAAAAGAGAATAACAAACTATATTTTAATAACAATGTTATGGAACATCCATAACCTTTGTTATGGAAGGGATTTTTTGTTATTAAAAATAGAACGCCTTAAAAGCATTCGCCCACTTATTATATGTATGTATATGCTTTAACAGAATTATATTTTTTTACAATAACCAAAGGTATACACAAGAAATCATACGATAGTTAACATAACAATAGAATAATAATGTGAAAAATACCATCACACACGGTTATGTAACGTCCCAATTAAAATACGTTCATCTCGAAACGCAATTCTAGTACAGAAACAAAGTTATTATAAAAATTGAATGAAAACTATTTTTGAATTAACGAAATAGAGATGCAAGAGTTGCATACGTATCAAACTTGTTATTTAAAAAAAAACGCTAAAGATCACCACGTCCCTACTTCTTAACTTGCTCTCGTACTTAATTTGTTGTTGTTTATTATTAGAAATTTAATGACATGAAGGAAACTCCCTTATTTCAAAATACGAACACAAAGTCGGATAAACATTTCTTGTTAAAAATTAAGAGGAAAATTGTAAAGACCACTTCCATATAGGTATATTGACACAAGCTAAGTTGCACATAAATATCCTGATTATTATATTATACTTAATGCGTAGCACAGAAAATATAATGGAAGTTTAACATTTATTATTTACTTATATAAATATAATAATTTAACAATAACTAAACTTTATTAAGAAGCAAATACAATACATAAAATCTCATAAAGATAACTGAATAATCAAAACGAAGAACATGCGAAAATGAAAGTTCCCTGTTGCGAATTTCTCGAAACAATATTATCTTATTATATATGACTTTTGTAAAGAAGAAAGTTAACATATAGAAAGAACTTCTTACCAATTGCAACACAAACGTTAGATATACGAGATACTCGCGAAATTCAAAAGCTGTGACCACATAAACATACATGATACATACATTTAGTATAATAATAATAATAATGTCCTCCAGACTCATTTCGGCCACGGCGGCCAATCACCAGAGAGATTAGCTAACTACGCAGGAGATATTATAATGCACAAGTGTGTGCGCAAACACAGATGCACTCTCTCTTTCCTCACTGTCATAATCCGATGGGACGGCAATCCGACACGAACAGAAAGAGTTCAGGTGTAAGACCAACGGCTTTACGTGCTTTCCCAAGCACGTGAGTGTACACACTTCCAGACTCCGGGCTGCTGCTGAGAATTTTCTGACAGAAAAACCAAGAACTTTTTATTGGCCCGACCTGGGAATTTAACCTAGGACCTCCGGATCTGCGGCCTTACATCAAGTCACTAGACCAAAGAGGCAGTCGAAATTTGTTATATGTATAGTTAAGAGAAGTATAAAATTTAGTACATTCGTTTTAACAGTCATAAGCACTAAATCTGTGTACGAAATTTCAGCTCAATCGAACAAAATTTAATAAAAAAAAACAACTGGTGCGGTTGAATGCTTCCTTAGGAGCTTTTTCATATAAAACTACCCGATTAATACGTAATATGAGACAAATTATTAATCTTTCAATGAATACAATAACAATGTAATTAATAAACACACACAGATTAAAAATAACATCGACATCTAGAGATGCGATTCTAGGAAGTGTCAAGTGAGTAATGATTCTTATTGTAGAAAAATTATAGAGCACCAATTAGCTTTCATAAAAAAAACGATATCATTGGATAATTAATTAATAGGAGCTTAGACGTTATAAATTGCGTCAATCAAGTTAAACTATTTGATTAGGGCCACTTATGATGCTTAAGAATCACGTCACTATCATTAGTTTTTTTTTTCGACGGGAAATCATTATTAACAAAAGAATATCAATCGTTCTGAAAACAAAGATAATTATGATTATATAAGCGGAGTTTACTAGTTGTTGTTGTAGAATAAAGTTTACATGACTTATTCCAACGATAGAAGCAATTAATAAAAAGCGATTAGCATTTTTTGGAACAGTCGTCGTTATATCGTTTTGGAAGACGAACATGGTAAGTGGTCAATATAGTCTAAAAACCACATAATTTTAAATGAAAATCATATGTTGACGAAGGCAATAAACTTTTGTAAATATTTTTCCCGTCAGCCGATTTTAGGATATATTTTTTTGATATTTTTATGGCGAGTTTTTATTATTATAATAATATAAGGGACGATATACGCAAAGTGGCTGGCAGCGGATGGAGACTGAGAGCTGAAGATCGAGCTCAGTGGCGTGCCATTGAAGAGGCCTATGTCCAACTGTGGGCGACGAAGGGTTGATGATGATGATGATGAATGAATAACTTTGTTGTTTCATATAAATATTTCTTAATAATAACCAACTATCTATGTGCAATGTCTCAAAGTAAAAGTAGTTTATTTTTCTTTTGACAGCTTATGATTGGTAATAATTCTATATCATAATACTAAAACGTTAAAAATAGTTGTTTTATAAGTAAACATTTCAAACCGATCCTATTTTTAAAAAACATACTAATACCAACCATACAGACGTAAAAGCAGAGGTCAAGTTCGAATGTCAAGCTTTACATTTGATTAATCTTGTCAAAGCGCCAAAGCGCTATAAGAGCCTAATTTAATAAAGTTTATTTTGATATTGTTAGATGCATTTGAATAACATTTTAAAATTCTTGGGGGAAGAGATAGAGAAAGAAAACCCACGAAGCAAAGTTCAGCTTTAGGCTGTTGTAATGTCTGAGATGATCATGAACGATATTAAACTATGTATGTATATATGTTTGTGCCTCGGATAAGAAATTCGCTATTGAAACCGGCTCCCATACATAGTTCGTAGATTCTATCTGCATTCGTCAAACCGGTATGCGGTTGCGAGCGCGACACATTCTTGCGTAACTCGTTAATTGTTCCACTCTAAGTACATGACAGTAAAAAAAAAACATACTGGATATATGAATATCGTTTAAATTGTAAACTTCGAAATGGAAATCTGTTTTATGCGGTAATAAAAGTTGCCTTTGTAATAAAATGTCGTTTATCGCATTACTTAATGCATTCTTTTTTAATAATTAACCAGTTATTTATCAATTCTAAGCAGTATAAAAGGCTAATTATCTTCAAATATGTATATTGAAAAAAAAATAGTCGTATGCGATTATGACAATTGTTTTGGATATTTTTCTATCGATTTGTAATTTTTTTTTTTTGCTACTATTGTGACATTTTAATTCAATCATTATATGAACTGTCTGATATTGAATTATTAAAATTCAGTACTTATTAAATAAAAAATATTTCATTAAAAATGAGAATTTGCACCTTCGATCGAAATCGAATTCATATTTGTATATCATATACTGATATACATATCAGTAATGGTGTACTACACTCTACGAGCCAACTATTGACCTATTTGTTACATTTCGTTTATGTAACTTACTTTGAGATGATGATGACGTTTCTTACACCACTTAATAAATATATAATCTACGCTTTTAAACTATAAACTAAAGTCTATATCGTAAAACGGATCGGATAGAAAGTCGAAACTTTCACATAATATAATTTACCTGACCTACGAGTAAAATCCAATCTTCACTGTTACTTTGCTATAACATTAGCAATTCTTATTTATACAAATACAAACAGCTGTTCTTATTTATACAAATAATTATAATAATTATTTTTTTTCTTTATGAATGTGTCCTAAATGTTTTATGTAAAATATCGGCTCGCGGTGTTTAATCTTCTACAGCTTGTCGTCCGACAAAGGCCCCCTTTAAAGCTAAAATAAAAATATATACATATTATGTTTATTGATGTATTTAATGCGCATCATTCATTTTTTTCTCTAATTTAATGAGTTATTTACATTCATTGGCCTGGTTTTGTGCAAGCCCGCCTCTGGGTATGTACCATCCACTTATAACATATTGTTGTGTTCCGGTTTGAAGGGTGAGTTAGCTAATGTAACTGCAGCCACAAGGGACATAATATCTTTATAACAAAGGTTGGCAATGCATTGGCGATGCAAGAAATGGTTAACATTTCTTACAGCACCAATGTTACTTACATACAGATTTTTTAAATGTACATATTAATACATATTACAATTAATTTATACATACATGAAATTACAAAACGTAAGCGCATGGTTCCTATTCGTTGATCTATATATGGGGCATCAATTTACCTGTATATACTTGACGAAGTATTTAATTTGAGTAAAAGTTCCTTGTCTGTTTTTCTCAGTACGTATATATCTCGAGAATAAAATTAAATGTTCAATTCAATTAAATCCTGTAAAATGAGTCTACAGAGTTGCTTATAAGAAGAAACTCCTTAAAAAAAGGATATTTTGTTAGAATATAATAAAATCGCAAAACAAAAACCTTCTTATATTTAATTAGACAAGTGAATCGAAGCGGTCATGTGAGGTATAACTTACCGGTCCGACGGGAACACTGTTAATATCAACTTACATGATAATGTTTGACGTTTGTATGTATATCGAGCGATTTTTTGTATCGATTATTTTATCATTGAAAAAAATAGGACATACATATGTTAATAAATCATTAACAAGTCTATCATATAGCGGACGGACAAGTTTATAAAGAACACTTGGCCACTATTGAAAACATGTAAAGATTATGCGTCACATAAGACATATCATATATATCTTGTTATATAGTCTAGAACATTCACACTGTTAATGTTTACTCATTAATACGTGTAATTTTTTGTATTACCGAAATCGCAGTGATATTTAAATTGACCACCTGAAGGTAGATTGGCAATCAATACTTGACTGCCTCGTTGGTCTAGTGGCTAGATCGATATAAGGCTTCAGGTCCCAGGTCGGTATAATAAAAAAATATTGGCTTCTGTCGAAGATTGCAGTTTTATCGGATTATGGGTCTGAGGGTCACTTTAATTTGTTCTACGCAGTTGACCAATCTATCTTGAGAATAGACGTCGTGGCCGAAATCAGTCAGGAGGACATAATCTCGTCGTCATCATTCAATATACGTATATATTATGCGCCTTTGTCTATATCATAACTTGGCTACCATTCAAATCGAAAAACATCACACACTTAACGTAAAAAGATGCATACGATCATACAAGCACTTTTGATTTTCCATTTTACAAGTTAAATATAAAACTACCATCGTTTCGGAATGTTGATTCTACCGAAAAGAACTGATTAGAAACTCAGTAAGAATTAATTTTCATAAATCATCACGATAATCATATACAGTTAAATCTATATGTCATTCGTATTGTTTTTTTTTTTAAATATCAGACACGAGAGTTTGTATTAATGTTTATACAGAAGACAGCTTACTTTCCATCTTATGTTAAGTATGGTATAATTTGAGGAAAATTAGCAGCGACGATATTATTAAATCTGTACTTTACGTAATTATTTATATGAATGTTAAGGAAAATCCTTAGAAGCAAAAATTATGTAAGAAAAGTGGTCGAACCATGCACCTATAACGTGGCACATGCTGTTTTTCAAGGTTGCCGATGCATCCGTTAACCATTATGCTAATAAGGCTATATTTAGTGAAAAAATCGTGTCCGTAATGTTACATCATATAATAATCAACTGCATTCGCTTAAGTAATATGTATGATAAAATATATTTTATTAAAAAAAACACTTAATACTTTACTATTGACACCTGCCCAATAACCGAGCCAATTCACTGATCCAAGTTATTAAGCCAGTCGAATGAAAAATGCAAATGTAATTTACAGATAGACCTTTTTTACTGGTGGTATGACTTTGTGCAAGCTCGTCTGGGTAGATACCACCCACTCATCAGATATTCTACCATAAAACAGCAGTACTTGGTATTGTTGTGTTCCGGGTTGAAGGGTGAGTGAGCCAGTGTAATTACAGGCACAAGGGACATAACATAATAGTTCCCAAGGTTGATGGCGCACGGGCGCTGTAAGCGATGGTTAACATTTCTTACAACGTCTATGGGCGTTGGTGACCACTTACCATAAGGTCGCCCATTTGCTCGTCCGCCTTCCAATATAATAAAAAAGACCTATATGCAAAGACACTATAAAAATCGTACGATTTTATTGGTTTAGCTTGATTAATGGCCTGAGGAAAGTCCAATGTAAAGTATTGCCTATGTGTAAGGTGACATTCTGATGCATGCGTATCGCAACTCGTATCGAGCAGCGTGGTGGTATAAGCTCCAAAATTTCTCCTTCAGAGCCATTTATAGGATGTTACTTTAAATTAACCATATAAGCTCAATGATTACTTAACATTAGTTACTGTATTTGCCTTTTTATTATAAATATAATAACTAGACCGAATCGTGATAACAAAGACGAAACGAAATGTATTGTTCTTGTATCACATTTCGTTTAAAACCTAAATCGTGCATCGATATAAGGAAATTAGAACCACGCCTTAATGTTAATAACTGAAACGGCAACAGGATACAAGTAAATGTCAATAACGAACAATTGAAATCTCGATGTCGGACATAATGGTCAATGTACAAAATTAAACAATCATTAAATAACACTGAATTTTATAGTACTAAAATTTATTTTTAATAACACATAGCACAAATAATAAGTATAAAACACGCACAAACAAGCACTATGACACTTGGTCTTAAAGGTTACAACAATCTGTTTCCGAGAACCATTTAGGGTCGCAAGCAAAGTATAACGCAGGAATATGTCGTGCATACAATCATAATTATACTCATCTATACTAATATTACCTATAAATTGCAAAGTAACTCTGTCCATTATGATTTTACGGCTAAACCACTGAACCGATTTTGATTAAATTTTACGTATCAAACTGGAACCCCAAGGACGGAAATATACTAACAACTGACCTTCCTTAAAAGCGGGCGCAGCCTCGTTAATAATACATCAAGCTCTTTTTCAACCAAGATTCTTATAAATTTTATAAACCGTTAATGTATACTTATTCTTGGTATACGGCTGTTAAATAATTCGAAACGCAAAATCCATTAAATATATTTTGGCCGATGGGGAAAAAAAGGATCGTTTTATCTTAACTGTGACAACAGCGTGTTAAAGTAACATGAAGAAAGTGAATTCCAGTGTGGAAAAGTTGCGGTTTGGTTTGAAACGTGACACGAAAACAAATATTTTGAGGTCAAGTTACGTTTAAATATTTTAAAAGCATTATTATAAATTGTGAAGGCACTTCATTCTTATTACCAATAATTCGAGTAAAATGCCCGTTAATGTATCACTCACTGCTGAGCTAAGCCCTCGATTCTCCTACAGAGGAAGTTATGGAGTTAATTCACACCGCTTCTGAGTGAGTTGATGGAAAAAGTTGTGGGAGAGTTTCAACAGAGACATATCTTCGTATTGATCCTTTGCCGTCAGTAATAAATTATAAACCCAAATTAACATGAAAACTTCAATTTGCTTGCGCGAATTTGTAATGCGACCTTAAGGTCCACGTATTCTATTTTATTTTATTTATTTACTTGTAAACAGCTTTACATAAATGGTTGTACAGTTATAACTTAGTACTAAAATAAGACCACATAGGATTACAATTTTGATTATGAAAAATGAATAGGTATAACAGATACAATAAAAAAAAATTGTATAAGTATTTATGTGTACATAAAATGCATTCTTATTTAATATTAATGTGAGAAAATCATAACACGAACGTGTTGTGTGCGCATCAACTGAGCCCTCGCGGCGCTTACTAAAAATAATATTAAAACATTTTATGATCTATAAGCATTTTTTTTTTATATAAAACGAGATAATAAGGATACATTCGTGCTAAATGTATCATTTAATCGACACAAACAAGTAATAAATATTAATATTATACTTATTAAAACTTATTTCATTTTTAAATTAGAACATTAACATTTTGGTACATAAGACCGCAATTTATAATAAATTAACCTACTTTTAGTCGTATCTATGAATGCAATTAAAAGAGATTGATTTAAATATAAGATAGAATATTCAATAATAATATCTCAATTCAAACGTTTATCTTAATGAATACATTGACACCATTGAAAATATGTCAAAAACAACATAAATATCAAATTTATAATAATATATGCTCTATGAGCATCTGGTATAGACAAATGTTAGGACCATTATATATCAACCTGAATTCTTTTAATTAATCGAATGTACGAGATTCGCTCTGTATAATTCAATTAAATATAGCTCACCAAATTAATTCAACGTAATAAAAAAAAACCGTTATAGCTTATGTTTTAAAACCTGGTTCCATTTTTGAAATACTATCATTGGCCGATCTGTCTGTCTGTATAGTAAATGTATATAAACTTTATGATATTAACTATATTTATATTAAGTAACGAACATCGTTTAAATATTATAATAGCGGTGGTGTTATACGCTGATAGTTATAATAGCAATAATAAAAAAGGCATAAAGCAATAAGATACGTTTCGTTCGAGAGGCATCCACCGTGCCACATCTATTTATTACGCTCCTTCGAGACAAAAGGTAATTTCATAACCTTGTGTGACCCTACAATCTATTCGCGTGATTCACGTCCAATTCACTATAATTTAGCTATGGACCAGACGAGCTTAACTAATAATCATTTATAACTGAAGTGACACTCAGTTTTATACTTAGTCATCGTTATATATTCAATCTGAGAGCATTACACATTAAAGTTCATCTTTAAATAGTTATAATGCTCAAGTCGATTCCTCGAATTTTGTTATATTTTGGAATGCGTCCAGGGTGACTGATATTATCGGTACAGTCAAGGTTTGAAAATATATCATTTATTAGTAGCGTAATAAAATGATTCTTTAAAATAAGTGTCTTCAGACTACGTTAAACATAGAAGATTTGTCAAACATAATAGTTTGATTTCAAGATAAAAAAGAATTGAATTGCTATTTATTTTATTACTATATATTTATGCACTGATAGAAGCCGATTCGAATACGATTTTAGATTGTATTATATATTAAAAAATAAATGTAATTTTAATTTACCCGCTAACTTTATTTTTTTATCATTAAAAACTGACTAAAAACGGTATTGTTTAAGAGTGCACCTGTCAGGTATTAACAAAAGTACTACATATGTAACTTTAGAAATGCGCCATTTCATTAATGTCATGGTAAAGATTTATTCATTTATTTATTTGGATCTCCAACTGTTGTACATAACACACATTCAAAACACTTTTTACATTAACTTAAAACTAACTATGCACAACCGATTACAGAAGAACACACCATTCACACAAAATATACAAATAAAAAATAAAATAAAAACAGAAAACAAAAATATTTAAATAAAGAACAAAAACAAAAACAGAAACAAAAGGTACTAAATAATTAATTTTTTAAACATTTACATGTCACATCACCTTACTCCTCTTTATAATTATAAATATTAAAAGACCATAATACTGCCCTTGGGGGATTTATTTTAAGCGCATCGTACGTCACCGTTAATCAGCCGTAAAGGCAATACGCATTCAAACTGACATATCAAAGAACGTGGGACATAATTAAAACCGTAGCTGTTACCATCGACCATTTACAAAAATGTAATAACAGCCTGTTAATGTCCCACTACTGGGCTAAGGCCTCCTGTCCCTTTCGAGGAGAAGGTTTGGAGCTTATTCCATCACGCTACTCCAATGCGGGTTGGTAGAATACACATGTGGCAGAATTTCAATGAAATCAGACACATGCAGTTTTCGTCACGATGTTTTCCTTCACCGTCAAGCACGAGATGAATTATAAACACAAACTAAGCACATGAAAATTCTGTGGTGCTTGCCCGGATTTGAATCCACGATCATCGGTTAAGATTCACGCGTTCTAACCACTAGGCCATCTCGGCTTTACAAAAATATAATTACAACTATTTATCACATTTTATAACGAATGCACTCGTGAATACGGAGAGCTTTTATTTATTTTTGTATAGTAAAAGTATTTCGGATGGCCTTGAAAGGTTAAAAAAAGTAAATAAAACTATATAAAATATGTAACCTATAAGACACATTAAAAAGACGGTTCGGGTAAGCGAATTGTTGATTATCGGATGACATTTAGTTTTTATGAGCTTTTATTTTAACTCGATATGTTAATATGTGTGGGTGAAATTTTCCAACTGAATTTTAAACCAGTTCAAATCCACCTTTTGATGCTAGTATAGCACCACACTGATGTACTAGATTTTTAAGATTTAATACATTATGTTAGTACACAATATACATAAAAATTAAATTTTTTCCATAAAAATACATTATCTACACAAAAATGTAAATCGTATGATATATATTTATATACACATTTTTCGTTATTCTGGGATGGCAATGAGACCTTATCGACACCCTTTCTTGGTAAGCCGTGAAACCGTGTGGAAATTAGTGGTGGTTAAAAGAACAGTGACATTATATAAATAAATAAAAAATATTAAAAGCTGCATAATTAAAATCATATTTACTTTTTCTTAAATTGTACGTTTCAATATTAATGTAAAGTAGCTCCTGATTATACCAATTTATCCTACCTAACTTAGTACTTTACATATAAAAATGTGTAAGTTGCTTGCTCATTTTACAAAATGAAGAGTTAAAAGTATCCTGTGCAGTAACTTTACACAAGTTGACATGATATTCCCATTATTAACTTATAACAAAACTTCATCCAGATATGCGATCAAAGCATACCATACTTAGCAACAATTATTTCGTAAAAGTCTTGTGATAAAACGACAACCTTTGTCCAAAAAAGGCCCGTTTGCAATCAAACCACGTCGTATAATTACGAGAGAATGAACCGCAGAATTAAAACTGCTTAGAAATTGTACACTTAAATATTTAATGGAAGCTCATGTATTTAAATACAATTTGTTCATTCAAACTAAAACTATGTATATATCAAATTTACACAGACTTTATTCGGATACTAAATAATAAAACCAATTCTAAAAAATTAAATAAAAATAGTTATATATTACAATACACAATATTTTATCTAGATGCTTTCTAGTTGGGTCAATGAGTATAGTAAATGATCTGTTCCACACATCGTACATCATTTTTCTTACATCAGATCTAAAACATTATTTCGTCTATATCCATCATATACTGACTTAATTAGATTACAATCTTTGGCACAACAATTCATATAACTAATTAGTTATATGAATTGTTGCATCAGGTCGGCCGGTACATATCCACGCCACATTCTACTTTTTTTTTTTATAGAATAGGAAGGCGGACGAGCATATGGGCCACCTGATGGTAAGTGGTCACCAAACGCCCTTAGACATTGGCATTGTAAGAAATGTTAACCATCGCTTACATCACAAATGCGCCACCAACCTCGGGAACTAAGATGTTATGTCCCTTGTGCCTGTAATTACACTGGCTCACTCACCCTTCAAACCGGAACACAACAATACCAATAACTGCTGTTTTGCGGTAGAATATCTGATGAGTGGGTGGTATCACCAGTAAACTTAAACATATACATATGTCATCAGTCACAATCAATAGAGGCAGAATAATCGAATCGTATTTATATCACTTCCCCGAAACAATAGTTCTTAGTTAAGAACAGTACCGTAACGTTACGTCGGCCGTCACGTTTTCTAACGTCTTACTGGGTCAACGACTCGACACAAACCTTGAAACTTTTTATATCACGTAGGTAAAGCATTCAAAGACAATTTTAAGTTTATTAGAGCACTTATCAAAGGTCTAGTCAACTAAATTATCCACTTGCACGTAATACAGCAATTAATCTCTTACTTAATATTACGACATTCGTTTATTCATCTTGATTGAAAACACAAATGAAGTCAATAACATTCAATTTTTTATTTTATGTATTAGTATCGTGTAACTTAAATTAATACGTGATTCAATTTTATTATAATCCCGACCTAAATTAAAACAAAGTTAATTACTATTTAAATGCATGAAATCAGTTATTATTGGATCTCGAGTACAAATAATAATAAAACTAAGTAGCTGCGTTTAGATATTTAATTAGTGGTATTGACGATCGTAATTACTTTTCAAAGTCTTGTTAAATGAAAATATTTTGATGAATTATTGATTTTGTTGTTTGATTAGAAATCATATTATCAAGTGAGAGCGTTTGTATCTGTTCGGTCGGTTGTGGGAACGGAGACACAGGCAACGTTTAATTAACGTGAATGTCAGTAATAGCGGATTAACGTCGCAGCCGACATTGGCACACATACAACACACCTGTCATTTATCTCGGAAATACAAACAGCAGTGATTTACCAATGATTGCCGATCTACATTTAAGTCGAGTAGAATTTTAGCAACATTTCTTATGAAATATATAATTGTTTTGTTCATTTCATTAAAATTAAGCGAATTTTATACATTTTAATTATTAAAGCAAATAAATATGAACAATTTGTACTATAGCTAGAAGGTTTTGTTTTGGCTCAACTTTTATTAGAACTTTAAAAACCATATTGGAATCTGTAGAAGTATGGACGTAACTAGACTACTACTAGACACTAAAAAGGTCGAGAGACATTAAGTTCGTATGCCCGAAATTAATGTTTCTAGACCTCTTTCTAATAAAAAGCAAATGTCCGTCATTGTAACCACTCTCCGTCTGATTATTTAATCTTTCTGTAAATCTATAATATCTAATACTAGTTTTCATTAGAATCAAATTCAATATATGGATGCATTAAATAAGCATGCCTGGCCTGATTGTATAACTGCTCAAATTCGTCAAAGCTGCATTTTATTTCACAACATTTTTTTTGTGTATCGACTAACTAAAATTTCTGTTTTGTAAGTTTGTTCATCTTACATTATAATATTAATTATGAAATTATGAAAGAAATGATTATGATCATCTGAGAAATCGGGCAAACGTCAAGAAACTCTGTAGAGGATCTCTTGAGCGATAGAACTTTGCTTTACATCGCATTAATAAAAATTGCAATTTTTATCTTGCGTTATTTTAATAAAGTATTTAAGTGAATTACTTAAGCGTAAGTTTGTTAGGACTGGCCGGCCGTTTGTAACAAGAATTCGAATGTGTAGTACAATGTAATAAACCCACAGACTTATCAGTATTCATTGCTCTAAATGATTTACGAGAACAAATTACACGTTGCGTAAAATATGAAGTGAATATTGTTTTATATTAAGTTTCGTATATAATGTGATAATAATAATTGATTTATAGTATAGATATATACATATACATATAATAGATGGTTTAATATTATGTCATAAAAAAAAATGAAAATATTTTTTTAAGATTGTTGCAATGTTACGTTGTCCAGGAAAACATTGGTAATGTTTAAGTTGCTTATATTATATAATAAAGTAAAATAACATTTTATCATAATGTAATAACATCAAAAAAAGACTACTGCTAACTACGCAGTACGACTAGTACATCTACTATCTATGCAAGTATATATGTACCAAGTATATACCTTAGTGACTTTCTAACTTTCAATTATAATGATGCAACTGTATACCTATAAACATCATTGACAGGCGGACGGGCAAACGGACCACCCGATGATAAGTGGTCATCGCCGCCGATAGACATTAGAACCTTAACAAATATTAATATACATCGCTAAAACGTCACTAGCCTCAGGAACTAAGAAGAAGAAGAAGTTATGTCCCTTGTGCCTGAAATTACATTAGTTCACTCATACTTCAAACCGGAACACAACAATACTGAGTATTATGCGCTTCTTTATTTCGCTATTTGGCGGTAGAATATGTGGTATATGATGAGTGGTTTGTACCTACCCAGGCTAGGCAGGCAGGCTAGGCCCAGGCGTTTGGACTCAACTACCACTTACCATCAAGTGGAGTACTCATTTGCCCTCCCGGAAATATAAAAAAGGCGGCCTTGCACAAAGCTCTTCCACCAAGAAAATATTACTAACACCATGACATTTCATATTATATCGTGTAATAACTAAACATTAGTTATTCAAACAGGGATTTTTTTTCAACAAAATTCCATTTTCAATATATTTAGGTTAGGTTAAAAACCAGTTCCAATGTTTGTTTTTTTATCGGAACATAAATATTTGAATTCATTTTTTTATATTTAAAACCAATATAATATAATCAATACAAAATATCGAAACAAACAAGAACATACGTCAAAGCGATACAATGGAAATCATAAACGCGGCCCCAATTACGTGAAAATTTATTGTCAATATCGTTAAATAAATTTATTGACACGACCTTTGATATGAACGATACGTGATGTCAGATATATTGGTACTATTATAAGGACGGCTGAGTGTATTAGTGGTATAACGATTATATAATATAATATTATACAATCTAACGATCATGACTTATATATATATTTATATATATATATATATATATATATATATATATATATATATATATATATATATATTTAATTTTATAATCTTTTAAAAATTCGACAATATAACATAACATTTTGAACATATTTAAGATATATTTCAGATATGCGCCGGCGCTGATCGCCGTATTCGGAGTTGGTCGACCGGTACGCACGCGCATCCGCCGAATTGGTCAAGTTCACGGAGCGTGTGTTGCGCATCAAATATGGTAGTCATTCCTCGACGCAATTTTATTTAATAACGACATATTTTAAAACATATTTATTTTCTTGACGCTTTTTATATGTAAACAATATTAATAATATAATTTTGTAAAATAAAATCTTATGAATAACATTACAACAACTTACATTAAAAAGTTATTAATTACGATCAAACAATCTATCTACATTTCCATTTAATTAAATTCATACAAAACTATATGCCACATACATATATATACATAAATGAATACGATAAAAACCCAAGGAAATATGTGACCTTGCATTTTAACACAAGATAAAACAACAGTTATAAATCACACCGAACGAGAGAACTAATTTCTTTTACGACTCCATAACATTCCAATATTATAAATCAAATGTCAACTCAAGGAACTGAATATATTAAACGAATAATACAAGAAAGATTTCGTCGATTTACATAAATATATGTATGTTATTTCCAGTGGAGTAACCCATTTAACACCTGACAAGTACATACCATATAAGTAAGTAGTCATATGTACTTTGTATCTATATAATATGAACACAATTTCAGATTCTTATCGCAATAATTATGTAAGCCACTACTCAAAGAACATTAGAAAAATAAATAAAACGCTCGAGTTTAGTTATTCGTATATCGAAATCGAGTGGTGAAATGTTTTATGAATTAAAACGTCTTGCAACAGAATATCATTACTAGCTAACTATCGTTAATATTTACCTTCGGAAATAAAGATATTCAATAAACCTTATGTCCCATTCTAAACCGCACACGACCGTATTGTGAACATAGACGAAGATACCTGGATTTATAATTTGGCATCAAAAAACTGGGGGAGGCTTTTGTCCAGCAGTGGACGGCGATAAGCTGATATATCAAAAAACTTCTAATAATTCGAGTTGATTGAAAACTTCAATTCAACTTCTATGGTTATTATCTTCGTGCTAGACTTGCACTTGACATTTTTACAAATGTCATAAAATCGTACAGAATGTGATGTGGTAATTACAAAGTTGCTAAACATTAGTATTTATACCAAGTCTATGGAATCTAATCTAAACTATGTATATCACAAAGCAATACCAACAAGAAAACATTACTAATACCATGGCATAAACAGGTACGTATAATAAAACCTAGGGTCGAAATGAAAGATTTCCTTGTAGGATGAATTCAGGTAAATTATAACCTGACATTATTATAAGTAGAAGTCTCAATTTATCTTAAGTTCAATTTATCATCGTACGTGTTATCTCAGTTCCCAGACGTGATACAAATAATTAGCTATGACTTTACGATTAAGATAAATGCTAGGAAGTACTGAGGTCAACGTATCTATTAATCTCGAATGATGTATATAACTTAATTTACAACGACCCGAGATTTGAAGACGTCTTACCGTTGAAATGAAGTTCAAAGAACATCCACAAGGTGAGTTGTGTCCACTGACCTATCTTCAATTTAATAAAAACACTCCTAAGGTCAATTGACGTCACGATTCACATCTCACAGTTCGATCTTTCCTGACTAGTTCAAGTTCATCATTCTCAATCACCTTTTCAAGTATTTTAATGGACGAAGCATCAAAGGTCAGTATTTCCTCTGATGTGTTACGATAACAGATTCCATTGCCTGCGGCGAGAGTCGAGGCATCATAAACGCCAAGTTCAAGGCGCACCACGCTCCGTTGACCGAGTCATCTCTGACCCGACCGTTTACAACCGTATTATGAGAATTGAGGTTTCTTTACGAGTAATCATATAACTGACATTTTTCATTCTTTATCGCATTTCAATGTACGATCCTTCGCTAAACTGTACTTAAATATTAATACGATTTCTTTTAAAACTTCATTTTATACTTTTAATTGAAAACAAGAACGAGATTGTGACATTTCGTTTTGACATTATCAAAAACACAAGAATTTATTTTTACAAGAGGCAAAGCAAAAAATTATCAGATTTTAATAAAAATCAATATAATTAAAAAAAACCTACTAAATAACACAACAACAAGACCTTTAAAAACTTGTACCCCCACGCAAGTAACGACTTAAACAAAGCAATTTTTCGAAACAATGATTGCAGTCGACATATTTGGATTCGTCTCCAATGAACCAAGTATGGTCGCAATGGCAAGACCACTTCTCGAATCTCAGTACGATCAGTAACATCAGAACGAAATGTTCTCATTTCGAAAATAGCCTTTATGCTGAGTATAGTAAAACCATCATTTTATAAGTATATTTAAGATTGGTTATACGAAACAATAAAATGGTAATATTGAAATATAACAGCAGGAACAAAAAGGTCGAGATGGAATTCCTACGCCATTGTTAAGATTAGAAACTAGTCAACCGAGACGCACATGAGGGTCACACGCCACACCTTTTGTCTAAAAGCTATTTCATTTTCTTGTTTGGTTATTCCCGCGAATGACATTCATGTTGTATGGTTATTATCCAATAACTTTAAAAATACATTAAAATAAAAGAATAATCTTGGTTTTTGTTTATTCAACTGATTCCTTTGTTGATTTTTTTTTGTTTTAAACAAACTAAAATATTCAAATTGAAGATATAGTTACTGTTAGGGAGCATTATCTTCAAAGAAATCTCAGCAGCCTTGTAATATATTTTACATAACAATAAAATAAAATAAAAATTGTATAAAAAATAATAAATTTAATTTAAATATGTAATAGTAAACCAATTAAAAAGAGTTTCTGTTTACAAGTTTTATGACCGTAAAGCTAATAGTCAAAGGTCAGTGTCGTTTAAAACCGTTACTTGATTATAAAGATAAGCGATTACCGCATATACGATTTATGTAATAAAGCTATTTATATTCGTTAACAGTTAAACTGTTTGAGACAAATGACATATATAATATTCAATATATAAAATTTGTGTAACAAATCAAAATACATATATGAATATATGACCTTTTTTTAATTATATTTGTATGATTTCATTAAAGTGACGAGAGGTTTCTTAAAAAAATCCTACAATACAGTTTTACGTCTGTTAACAAAGCTTTCCATATTACGAAGTCGTTCTTTATATAAACTATAACTGTATTTATTATGATTAACGATGATATATATAAAGGTATTCCCTAACATAATATTTATAATAATAATTTGTCAAATCACGGTCGTATGTACGTGTTAATTTTAAAGTATTTTGTCGAATATCCCCTCTCGATGCGGGTTTTACCATTGATATCATTAAGCTAATGAATGTTATGTTATGTTTTTTTTTGCAACTACATGGAATTTTGTTAAACTTTAAATATTCGCGGTGCACTTTGATCGCTGTCTTGTTTATTTCTCATTATGCTGACTCATTAAGCTACTCATAAGTAATTATAGTAAACTGAGTTTCTTTTAAGTGTTTATTTAATTTTAAATACATTATGTTTTTGTTCTAAACACAGAAAACCTTTGATAAACTTCTTTCATCTTTGAGGTTGTTCTTTGATTGTAGTGCTTGTTTCCGTTCCTTTATCCTACTTTTACTATCAAGTATACTATTCTAACCATTGTGTTATTGTAAAAAAAAAAAAATTAAAAACAAAGAATACATACAGCATTAACACTATAAAAGTATTAATTTGATAAAATCTATGCAAATTATCGTACTAGAAACACCTGAAGTAAGGATTAAAATAAGACTATGTAAAGACGTTAAATTCTTCATAGAAATTAGAAACAAATATATTCATCACGAGTAAAGTATATGTTTATAACTACTGAGTTTCTCGTCGTTTCTTTTGTTACAATCTTGTAAAATATCAAGTAACTATTACAGTTCAAAACATACATCCCTGTGAGCGACTCCAAGGAAACATGAGCAACAACAATTGCATAGACAATTAAAATTGTTCGGAAAATCAATCTTAGAAAGTAACTCGAATACAAATGAACATTGAATGAAACGGAACACAACATCGGTTCATACACAAGCTCACATATGTACATATGGTATTACGTAAACGACATACGAAATGCCTAGTGGTCTAGATTATTCGCCGTAACGTACCATTAGATGATGTGTAGAAACGCCAACTGTAACATCGTATGGGAGGAATAGAGGAATTTACACCGTTATTAAATTTCGTAACTAGAAATGGACGAGGTGAACGAATTGGCGTTAAATTTATTAATTCTACTATTGCATATACGTTTAACACACTTACAGTGTTATACATTTCATTGGTTGTTTGAAATATCGTAGACATATGTGAAGACTACGTAATTTTAATCTAGATGAAAAAACACCTATCGTAAACTTAAGAAAAAAATGAATTTAGAATAAAAAATAATTTAATAATCGATACATTTCCAAGTCACGTTTGAACATACGCAAGCAAAACCTGATATATATTTGTTAAAAATCGTTTTGATATTATTTATTGATTACAAATGGTCACGGTCAAAGTTCAATATTCATTAATGCTACAAAGAATAAAGCAATTGTTTGTTATTATACATACACTTCATATGGACAGAGAACTTCGAGCAGGGTATTCAAGGCTTATGATTTAAGCATCTATGCAGGCTATACAGTCTCATAGTCGCAGCATATTTACTTTTCTATCAATCAGAGCCGACGATAGAAGAGCACGTGCACCTACATTACACGTGACAGAAGTACTTTACACCAGTAACGTTTCATATTACAACGTCGCATTTGAAACTCGATCTACAAATGTCACCCTCGTCGCACCCAATGATTTTAAATAAAAATTACTCACATCAATAAAAACCTTTGTCTGTAGTCATGAATCTCGTACAAAAATACAATATGGATACCGATACAATATTGACCGAACTACGTGAGTAGATAAGGATTTTTCGTCAATTAATGTTACGTACATATAATTAAAATAATTTGTGTAAGTTACACAAATTATTTTAAACGATTTGTTTCCAAAACACCAATTACAAATACGGACTCTTCTTAACTACATATAAACAATTAATAAGAAACCTTTTTATAAGAAATTCATAAGAATCTTTAAGATACGATTTCTAAATATAAATATAATTATGATTCTACTATAACACTCAAAGTATAAATCGATATATTTAGTTTGGCACAGGGGTGTATGCATCATCACAGATTTAATGTGTTTAGAGGTTAAAATGAATATTATAAAGTGATTAAAATCCTCCGAGAAGCCGAATATTTTTAGCGAAGCAACGTCACCTGAAAATCTTCCTCGTGATTTAAAATATGAATTAGTATTACGTAGTCCAGATCAGTAGAACGTAACCTTCAAATCCTATTTTATTTGCTAAAATGTATTGATAATTTATCTCGACTTCATAAAGGTAACAGTAACATAAGTCGAGATAGCCCAGTGGTAAGAACGCGTGAATCTGAACCGATGAACGTGGGTTCAAACCCGGGCAAGCACCTCTGAATTTTCATGTGCTTAATTTCTGTTTATAATTCATCTCGTGCTTTTCGGTAAAGGAAAACATCTTGAGGAAACCTGCATGTGTCTAATTTCATCAAAATTCTGCCACATGTGTATTCCACCAAACCGCATTGGAGCAGCGTGGTGGAATAAGCTCCAAAAACCTTCTCCTCAAAAAGGGAGAGGAGGCATAGCCCAGCATTGGGACATTTACAGGCTGTTACTGTCATAAAGGTAAAGAACCGTGAAAAAACCAGCTTAGCTTATTCGAAAGAAATTTTGTCTAAATATTCAGCAATCCAAAGTATTAGAATAAGCATTAAATCGTCCTCTCTAAATGAAGAGAACATTTGCGCAATAGTGAGATATTTACGACCTGCATGTATGTTTCATACATTTTTATTAGCTTCTCTTCTTCTTATTTTTGTTTATTTACTTCTATAATTCCACAATGAGAAGCTAATCGATTCTATTGTAAATTTTCTCTTATAAATTTTCTAAAAACTCATCAAATCAATCAATCAATTTAAAAGTCGTAATATTTGGTTTTGCTTGTACAATCTTTATATGTCAGTAATAAAAAAGTAAATAAAAATTTAACCTTTTAATGTAATGTTAATATTAAGAAAAAAAATTATAACGAATATAATAATTATACATTAACTATACACTTGCTTATTTTTATAGCTTTAAATGTCGCATAAGAAGGCTATTAAAGAAATTATTAAATATGTAACTACAAACACATATAAATGAGAAATAGGAAAAAATATTACATAATTCAACGGAGTTGAAATCAATCAAAAATTACTTTTTTTGTTGTAAATCAAAAAAAAACCTATTTATTTATTTATAATAGCACACTTATAACATACATATAAAGCATTGAAAAGATTATTTTATAAAACAATAATAGTATATCTAATATGCATGTCAATTACAAGTGTACATAGCACTTCCAGATTCATCTAATCAAATTCAAATTAAAAGTAACAAAAAATCATCAGTAATTTTAAAAAATTTCAAAATTAAATAATAAATAATGTCATTATTATAATAAAAAATTTATCGGCGAAATCAGAATTAAAAATTATTAAAAGTATTAATTAAAACTAATCATGCCGTTTATATTAATTAAGTAACTTATTTCTAAAGATTGAGAGAGAGTCACAAAAAATGTCAATGTCCGGAATTGATTTAACGATATTGTTATATTTATTACACAACCGTACAACCAAAAACCTATGATTCAAACGTTCAAAAATAATGTTTTTGTATCGTGTTGAAATAACGACGTGAACTCAACAATGAAGAAAATGAAAATTAAAAAATGAATAATGATGATCATTCGAATTTCTTGATTGAAAAATTCACCGATTTGAATATAAAACTTTTTTAGTATCAGTGGTTTTGATTTCGAATTACAACGCAACGTTTCGAATATGTTACATTTGAGCGAAACGTTTCCATCGCAAACGCATTTTTTTATATCTATAAGACTATATGAACGAACTCATACTTGTAAAAAACAGAATCATAATAAATTCAAGCAGGCTTTTAGAAAGACTTTTAAATCGACATTTTACAAAATTATTTTTCATGTAAAGCTAATTTTGAAATCTTTAGGCACCGGAGATCCGGCAAGAAATTTAGTATTTAATCGATTAAATTATATTATAGGTATAGTAATTAAATACATTTTTTTTTATAATCTACATAAAATTAACAAAAACTTACTTCACGCTTTTTTATCATTCATATAATTTTGTATTTAAAAATATGCCTTATTTATTAATGATTTTGCATAACATTGAAATTAATTATTTAATATAATTAAAAAATATATAGAATTCGATTATAGATAAGGATACGATGGCCCGTGTAGGCTCTATTGACTTTGTCGAGTCAATCAGCCGATATATTAAATATTTATAAACAGTAAGACTATGTAATATATCATTTTATGATCATGTCAAAGACACATTACATTCTAAATGTTCAGTGAAATCATAATGAATACTTTTTCGTGCGCTTTTCGCCAGGCCGCCATCTTGTGAGAAAAAGCGGGAAAGTAGAAAGCGGAGTTTCATTGTCATTGCGAAGGCCGTTTTATTATGATGTTATTCTCATGGAAAATCTTAGATAACGGGGTAGGGTGGATCATTTTGATATTCATACATGCCTTATCTTATAAATTCTTCAATTACATTCATTATATTTCTATGTGAATTCGAAATTTCTTTATTAATATCTGCTATCTCCAGCCAAGATATTTTTTAACAAAGAATAAAGCTACACATTGAACGACGGTGACGCACTGAACTCAATCACTTTGAAAAATTTGTCATACGAATATGTATATGAGTTATCTTATTTTGACTTATAATGATATTATATTTATAAACAGATACACTTAATATTTGCTTTTCCTATCGCAGCTTCGCCCGCGGCAGATAAATAAAACAATAATCTATTTTCAGTGCTTTCGTCTGAATAATCAGACGCAAGGTAAAACTCACCCAGGTAAAAAAGTTATTGACCATCTTAGTGACCTTAGTTTTCTTAAACGAATGATAAACCGCTTAAAATTAGAAGGCAAAAGGATGTACGGCTAACATACAAAAAGAAAAAGTAATAATTGTCGTACATTAAATTTTATTATTATATATATGTGCTGTTTTAGAATTTAAATTCGCAATTAACACAATTAACAGTTAGTCTTATAAGTTATATTACCTTTTAAATTATAACCAAATTAAATATTTTCTAGAAAAGATTCCGCGAGAAAAAAATTGCACCTAAATATGTTAATAAATTACGAAGGCGCCTGTTTGCCGGCTCATAAAATAAAATTATTATGTATATTATTAGGTATGCTAATATAATCGGAGTCCACCGTCCTACCGGCCGGATCTGGTTTAGCGGTGTTTATGTCAACAGTGTGATATCGCTTTTAACCATATCGGTAACAGTACCCATACTGGGATTCTATTTTTTTACAATTTTTGGCGCCGCTCGTCTCGAAAAATGTCCATTATACTCTAAATATATTAGGTTAAAGTTTTATTTAATTTGCGTGTTATAGTAAAATTTGTTCTTTGGTGATAATAAGTGAATTTATTCGGATTTGGACCGTATTGTTAAAGTTGAAGAGATGTAAATAGAATTTCGTCCGCGCATGTTTTTTGTGGGTTTTCCTGCCGGCCGGCGTCGCATGCTAGTGGCCCGCGTGGAATGCGGAGATGACCGCGCTTTTCGGCATATTTTACCTTCCTAATTAGCATACAGCCGCGTCGGCGCCCGCATATAAGATGATTGACGTAGATAAATAAAAAAAACATCTGATTATACTGACCGGCGTCGAACCAACTATCTACAATATATTGGAATTCGTTTGTATTTCGTTTCGCACGAGACTACGTTGCCATTTGAATTTATTTGTTATATAGTAACATTAATCTGAGAACGGTTCATGGTCGTGTTCTTAATTAAGTTTTTTTTTTTCAATTTATATTTGGTTATAATATGAGGTATATAGTTCAAAGTTTAATTTATGTATTTATAATTACGATCGGGACATATATTTAAAATATTTTCCGTTATAAATAAATATGTTTGAATACTTTTACATATTGAATGTGATCGAGGCGAGTTAATTATATATGAAATATTATTTAAATATATAATACAATTAAGTATTTGCAAGTGACATCAGGAGGCACATGATTTAGATAAGCATTAAGTAAATATACGAAAGTTGAACTCATTGAAGAAAATAAAGTCAAAGGTTAAAATTTATTTCTACGAAATATTGTACATTCGGGACGATGAACGATTTTAAACAGTAGGTGCATACATAATAAATACGATTATTATATGTGTACAAGTAGAACATTATTTTAATTTTCATGATGTTAAAATTTTCGACCTCCTTGGACAATTAATATGTCGGTTTACTAAACAATAAGCTGTCACCAAGCCGAGATGCATCAATTAATCAAAAATTTCTGGTACCACCCACTCGTTAAATATTCTATCGCCAAACAGCAACACTTGGTATCGTTGTGTTAACGTTGTTGTATCAGTGTAACAACAGGCACAGGGGAAAAAAACATCTTAATTCCAAAGGTTGGCGGCGCTATGACGTTTTAAGGTGTTGTTAAAATTTCTTACAGAGCCGACGTATACGGGCGATGACTAGTTAGAAGAATACGAATCAATATTCGTCGCGTCCTCACTTCATTAGTTGAAAATCGATTTCATTTCAACTTCATACGTAAAACATAAGAAAATTTCTTATCATATCGACAAATATAAATTTACTCGAGTCTATCAATCATTAAAAACTATATCTAATAAATAGCACTCGTATCCGTCACTTTCAAATCAACGGGATACGATAAAATAATTCACTTTCATTTGCAATAGAGGCCTATTGAAACAATTTGTAGCGATATAAAGTGTAGTCCCGTAAGTGGAGCGGAGATTGTAATAGGTCCCTTTCAATTGGAAATATAAACTTTTCTATGTCGACTTACTTTCTATGTATCAAAGAACCGCAGGAACTCGCTGTACTAGTTATAACATTGCATAATATCACTTTATACATGTTTCAATCAAACACTAAGCTATGATCTATTTCGTCTTATTATAAATGTATAACAGCAGCGACTTATCATTTATTACCGATTTATCATTTATAATATGATGAATTGTAATAATCATCATATCATAAATCATAACATTATCTTATTATTTTTGGAATGGAATTAATTTTGAGAACAGGTTACCCTGTTTTGAGAATTACGTTGACAGTTAACCTGGATTATCAATGTCACGATGAATGTAAAAAAAGCAGTACGTACCATAGAATTGAAAAATTACGACTTACCTACAAGCTTTCTTATTAATATTCTGTATTATTGTAAAAATATATTTAAATTTGTAGCAAGAGTATTCGTTGCATTTGTACTCCTGTTTTGATATTTTTTTAACATTGCAGCCTTGGAAGAAACGTCGGACAGACACATTGTTTGATATAAAAAAAATATTATAATGTTGTAAAATATACACACTTTGGGACTTGCCCCGGGCGAACAGGGCTAAGAAAGAGCCCTTTTTCTTATGGTAAATACATCTCTGATTTTTATGGAGAAATGTTACAAATTAGTTTTAACTCATAATTTAGTAATTTTGTTATCCATTTTTCATACTAAAGTATCATATCGGTTGTGTTTATTGAAAAAAAATACCTAAATCATTGAAGTATCGAACTTCATTCAAACAAAATCGTGATTACAATATCAAATAGAATAACGCAAATTTAAACAATACGAGCAAACTAAGTTGCCCAGATAAGAGTCCTCAGAGTCATTCACTCATATAAAGCAAAAAATAAACAACTATTTACTTTAAAACTATACTTTAGCCTGAGAACAAACACATCCCCTGCAATAGTAGGAACCTGCTTTAATTCAAATTATTTATATGCAAAGTTGTAGGTTCATTTTTGATGTTGCAATGGTTAAAATCCCGCTACAACCACCATAAGATGGTATGCAAATGCCAACCAGCAAAAAAATATATGACGTTAAAATTATATACATATTAAAAAAGAAAAAAAAACCTTTTTAATTGTTTCCAGCTATAAAAACCTACTACCAACTTTCAAATTCATTAATTATTCATTCATTACATTCTTATATTTTAAATATTCATTTTAGAGCAATTTTTTTTATCTATCAACCATTTTTTAAGTTTAGACCTTAATAACCTTAATGGTAACCTTAAGCTTTTTGGTATATTATAAAATATTTTGATGCACATTATGTAGGAATTCTTTTGAAAGAGAGCACAGTGGCAAGGTGGTATCAATAACCTAGTAGGATCTCTTAATCCAAGCCTGCTTCTATCACCTGCTTTTTCGAATAAATGTGGATATTTTTTAACAAACATGACTATGACCATTATATACAATCCAGCTAGTGTCAAGACTTTGTTAACTTTAAAAATTGGTCTTCATGAATCACAGAGCCCACATAGTCACTATACACAGACTTTAATTAAATCCGGACAAATTAAATCACTCGTATTAAACCATCATTCGCAAAGAACTACGAATACAGAAATATAAAATTGCAGTCGAACTTGATAAGGCTGTTTATTTACGGTAACAATGTCGGCTGGCAACAGTCCGACTACGAACGACGATACCTACATACAAATCCACATGCTGCATTAACGCTACCTGAATCCGCGTACATCCCACCGATTCAGAGATAAAGCTTAACGCACACCACGACAAACTTACAACCAAAATAATACACTCGTAATAAATTCTCGTGACAGTTGCAAATTACTGTAATATATTAACTGCATAAAATAAATATGTATATAAATATTTCTAACATAATCATTAAGAGAACGAGAAATATAAAAAAAATAACAGGAAACAATTTAACCATAATCGACTGATAGTAATTTTACAACTTTACAAAACGTTTGTATAATTGTATAATTGATATATTAATATACAACAGCCTTCCTATTCAACGAACACATTTAAAAAATATAAAAATAAAAAAATAAACTTTATTGTATTACAAAGTATCAAAGGCCTTTATAATCTAATATTGTTTAGCTATCAACAAATTCTTTGACTGAATCTCATCTTATTATAACTTAAGATTTTCAACTATCAAAATTCTAATATAGTCATAAAAACATACGAGTACATACTCAATCATAGTCAATTTAAATATATTGGTACGTGGCAGGCGATGGCGAAACATATACATAAGCGAACAATAAGCGATCACATAAAGGATAAATTAGTTAATTTATCTTCAATAGAGTTTCGTATTAAAATTTTATGTCATTTTCAAAATATATTAAAGCAGATCCAAATCATTATAACGATCCTAGCTGTTACGTGTTGATGTTGTCATTAATTCAAAAAAATTATTAACACAAAGGATTAACAATATAACAAAACATCCAGCGGCCCCGCACTAGACAAGCTTGTCCTGCGGGCAACTACCAGTTACAAATTAAACGATCGCTCGGACGATATCCTCCTATACATATATCCGCATTAGATGGATTTGACTAGAATTAAACAATAACAATAAAATGTCTTTGATTAATATATTAGTAAAAGAACAGCTATCTAATTAACAAAATACGTACAAATTAAGCACCAAATGATATATACACTTGGCGGAAGAACCTTATCGTACCCACAAATCACTTATTCTAGCACTGAATAGCAATACTTTGTATAGTTATGTTTCGGATTAAATGGTGAATGAATAAGCCAGTGTAAATACAAGGACATAAAACATAGCTTCTCAATTCTTAAAATCGATACACTTATTAATGCCTCCGCCTTAAAATAGTAATATTAACAAAAAATACTCATCGTTGTTGTCTAATAGAAAAAAAGCCATTGTAAGATTTGATTAAGATATCAATAATTCCTATATATATATGTATATATATATATATATATATATGTATATATATATATATATGTATGTATATATATATGTATATATATATATATATATATATATATGTATATATACAAAATGGTTCGTAGACTATGCAAAAAATATTCAGTCGTCAGTTGATGATCGTTAATGTTGAAACTTGTTCTTATCGCGTCCATATGATTAGGGAAATCCCATTAAATCACAATCCCCGAGGAATTTCTCTGAGGTGTGCCTCTAACATACGACACGATAACATTTATGAACGTCGCGTCGGTAGTTATATGCGGAGTAATTTAAAGCGAAATCCGCAATCCCACCAGTACGACGACCTTGGCGTTAACTTATAAGCAAGGGCAACGCGAGATGGTGACAACTGGAACTTGTTGAATTTATTTCAAAATTTAAAAATATCCTGCGTTGTTTCACAAGAAACATGCTCTCAGTAAGTAATGTAAGCTCAATTAACGAGTTCAAGTATCGGCTCTCACGCTACATTTTGGAAAATTAATACTGATGACATAAGAAACTTACTTTATTTCTCGTTAGCTGAGCACCTAGCTAGCTATATGGCAACCATTATTATATTTAACTTCATGTCATGTTGTTCTCATGAAAGTGACGTTCGTCTTTTTTGAGAATAAAGATTCTTTGAACTTAGATATTACAAAGAGAAAAAATCTTCTGAGCTCGAGACAGGATCATGACAAATTTGGAATACAGTATATTTACAACAATTTAACGTACAATTGATTATTTTAATATAAATATGGACATACCTCCCACAGATCTAGCTTTGTCAAATAATAAACATAAGTGTACTTAATTTAAAGAAAAAACATTTGTAAAATATGGGCCGTGATGACCTAGTGATTTAAAGAAGAGAATCTTAGCCGATGATTCAGAGTTTTAAGCCCATACAGGCACCACTAAATTTCCATGTGCTTAATTTGTGCTTATAATTAATCTTGTACTCAGAGATGAAGAAAACATCGTGAGTTTTATAAATAAATAAGCAATAAAATATATAAGTAATAAAAAAGCGTGAAGTCAAAATTCCTTGATTTTCATGCAAGTTATATAATAATTTAATTATATTGAATGTAATTTATACGGTGGAGAACTACTAATATTGAATTAAATGAGTATATCTTACTGAACCTTCGGTGTCAATTTTGCATTAAGAACCGACGATTCAAAAGTGTTTTATCTAGCTCACTTAAAAAATGTATATATATATATATATATATTTGATATATATATATATATATATATATATATATATATATATATATATATATATATATATATATATATATATATATATATATATATTTGATCGTACAAACCTCGTGCAGTTAAAAACTACAAGTTTACGTAAAGAGTTTAATCGATTCTGAGTATATCTGGTCATGTCACGAAGTATAATAGCCAATAAATCTATCATATCATGCTAATCTATGAAGGAAAATATCGTGAGAAAACCCGTACATTCATGGCGATTGTAGGGCATGTGTTCCTGTACACTTAAACACTCATGTTTACTTACGTAATAATAAAATGAGTATTCGTTGTTAATTTTCATATGAACGCCATGCAGACTGTAGAATTAAAAGTCAGGTACGATTTCAAAATTCTTATCACTAACTTTATTGGCCGCCTCACTTTTTGCTTAAGTTCTTACAATTAAATGCTGCTAAAGACTTCATTATTTAAATGTGTTGGTATTTTTTGTATGTAAGTTTTTAATTTTGATTCATTAATATATTCATATAAACATTAATTTACTTTATGATAAAAAAAAACTATAAAATAATAAAATTTAACATTCCGTTTCATAAAACTGACTAAGCACTTCATTGTAATTAAACAAATAACATACAAATTAAATGCTTACAGTGTGCCTTTGTTAATAAAACAGTACATACATACAGTTGAAACATATACTTACTATGGTTAGGTTGATAACTTATTTAAAAGGGTTCCATTCATCACGGAGCGTTAATTTATATTGCATAACAAAACAACACCTGACCATGTTAATATTCACATAAATGAAGTGCTAAAACCAATCTAAATCAGAACAAGGTCCTGAATTGCAACAGATCATGAGAAATGTCGGAGAGCATAAAACGATCCGACAATTCAATTGAAGTTATTATAATTTGTAGAGACAAAAAAAACTGTTTCTATTAAACTATCAATGCAACCGAAACGAATGCAAACAAATCGAATGTCCGAAAAGAATGATGTGTGATTCCACTGAAATTGTAAACAATTTATTTACAATTTTCAAAATCTCCAACAGCGAACAAAATCATTAATAAACGCGAGATTACTATCTAATAACAACTAATAGCATAAAACACATAAACTTTAAAAAACATATACTATACTCATCATCATATATATATATATGTAATAGACTTACTACTTACTTAATGATCTGAATTAATTTGTGATTAAAAATAATTCTTAAATTATACATTATATAGGACTTACAATAAAAAAATTATAATAAATTCAAGTATTCATATGACATAAGTATATCAATGTCGATTCCTTATTCAGCATTTCTAACTTTTTTTTCGAATATTAAAAAAAAAAAACAAAACTGATGGAAGACAAAACTCCGTACCTCGAACCAGTTATCGAAACAAGTACAAAACATTGGAATCTGATGAATCTCGCGCCGCTCAGACGCCGAAATTCTGTTACAAAAAAAAAAAAAACAAAATCCGTTTTTAAAATTAATAGTGGTACCGTCGTAAATCTGGCAGGCGTCAAGGAATAATTTCGAAAGGAGTCGCCATTAATTAATTTAAATATAATTTTGATCTATATAAATAAAATATATCGACCTGTTCGATTGATGGATTTATAAATACTAACGAACGGTCCCAAATTGCCTTGACAGACAGCCGATAATATTAATGGAAAAACATTTCGAAAATTTTTAATAGTAATGTGACTAGAAAAGTCGAAAATTAAGATATATAAAAATACAAAAATATTCAAGAACAACCGCATATACCATTTATTAAAACATCTCATTTTATAAACAATAACAGCCACAGTTTATCTCTCGATATTTTGATATACATACGGATGGCGCCAAGAAAATGGTCATTGCATTTAAAATTATGTTTTTAAAAAGCAATTTTAGCTATTCGGCGACGACCTTCGCGGTGTCGATTATAAATGATCGATTCTATATTTAAAACATATATCGGAATCTTTTACATAATATTTACAAGTCAATACATTATAAGGACCACAGATAAATATGAATAAATAACTATATTTAAATACAGTATCAAATACATTATTACATTAGTTTTATTATAGGATAAATGATACTTATTACGAAGCGATTAATTATAGTTTGAAGTAATTTTATTTTTAGATTTTTAACTTTTATTGGTATTCATTTTCATTTTCACCGCCACCTTTGGTGACAAATGAACAGTCAAGATCGATAGTCAAGTAACGATAAAGTGTAAGACGGGTGTACCGTCGTCATAATACCGTATTAATTTTATTTAAAAAGCATTGTAAGTTTAATTAAAAGTGTGATAAAATTCGTAAACAAAGGAAAAATACTACAATAAATATAAAAAAAAACGTTATGAATTTAATATTACATAATTCAAGCGGTCAGACGACGCGCCGGTCGCATCCGGCCCGCTCCGCGGCGCCGTTGCTGGCATTCCGCGATCCTTGCGAATATACGACGAATCTTATTTTTCATTTCGATAAACATTGTAAATATGTCAAGCTTATTTTTTATCATACGAAAGGGCTACTATTCGACGGAATATACACGTTACTTAAATGTTTACTTTGTTATAAAATAAATATAAAAACATATTAAATAAATTCTGTGGTTATATACTATTTATTGTGCTATGATCGATGTCGTACAGACATCGATCATCAACAGATTTTGACTGAGTAAATGAACTCTTCATTTACTCAGTCAAAATCTAAACCGTAAATATTTTCGTATAAAGAGAGCAATTGACTAGAAATAATCAACCACAACTTACCAAATAAAATATGTAGTACTATGTTATGCAAAGAATCACAAACGACAGTACATATTTCATATATATATTTCTTCAATGTTTTTTTTTACATAGGTATCAATAAAATACAGTTTGTAGTGTAATGTGATGGGAAGTCCCAGTTATAAAATGATCAAAATGGATTGAGCGCCACGATGTCGTGGAATGTAGCTATATAAATAATATCGCCAAATTTTACTTAGAAATGATATGTTTTCTTTAAAGTCAATAGAGATTTTTGAATAAATTAAAAATAATATATTTTTAAAACTGTATTTATTAAGTTTATTTAAAAAATAAAACTGTTTTATTGGTCTAGTTCACATCGGGATTTGGCAATATGAAATGTTTTTGATATTTTTTCGTTGTCATGATTGTTTAGTAGTAGTACGTTGAACTTTCGTTGTTGGATTGTCATTTGGATAATGTATGAAAGAACAGAAATTGTATGTGTTCGTGCGTTGTATACTATTCTATCACCTGCACAATTGGCCGGTCCCAATGAGATTGGCTGCCGTGTGCTCGGAATTCGGTCAGGGGGATATTTTGATTTTAAAGAACACTAGTCTCATTACATAATATAAAAATTAAATAAGGTTCTGTCTGTGGTTAATTAAATAAGGTTCTGTCTCGAGTATTTTGACTGTATCTGGTAATTCGTTTCTTAAAACATAGATTCATCGATAATCTACGTTTTAAAGGGCGATACCTCAGGGCGCATTTACTTATACCAAAGGTTACAATTCCGTATCAAACGTAGAGCGTACATAAAGATCAACTGTAGTCATGCACTTCTTATATATACTAAACAAAGCGTACCATAGCGAAAAAACACATAAAAACTGTTAAATACACACAAATCCACATCAGCCGGATCTATTAAACTCTGGGAATAAGAACTGGTTTAATTTTTTATAACCCAGAGGATCCATCACCGGACAAAAGAAATACTATCGTTTAAATTAAATTAAGAAAAAAAAAACAATCATGCCGATGACTATAAGTGTTCAATTACGTGGCCGGTTCTTTTTTTTATATAGAATAGGAAGGCGGATGAGCATTTGGGCCACTTGATGGTAAGTGGTCACCAACGCCCATAGACATTGGCATTGTAAGAAATGTTAACCATCGCTTACATCACCAATGCGCCACCACCCTTGGGAACTAAGATGTTATGTCCCTTGTGCCTGTAATTACACTGGTTCACTCACCCTTCAAACCGGAACACAACAATACCAAGTACTGCTGTTTTGCGGTAGAATATCTGATGTGTGGGTGGTACCTACCCAGACGAGCTTGCATTAAGTTGATATACATTACAGTGCAACTGTAGCGACAAGTCGAACAAAATATTTAAAAAAGTTATAATTGATTTTTATTGTATATAAAATATAAAGTATACGCAATGTCTTTAAAATTTTATATTTATAGAATTAAAAAAAAGAGAAACGTCAAATCAATATCATAGAAGGAAATTAAAAAAAATAAGATATTTTCCTTCCATTTGCAACTAACAATTAACAAATACAATATTAAATATAAAATTGAAAAGGTTTCGTAAAGAAATATCGTATTTATATCGTATTTATATTAAGAATATATATACATATTTATAAACACATCACAATATAGAAACCACAATATGTTCGGAGAACTTGACAATTATAAACATTCTACAATCGAGATGCAAAAAAAGATCCGGGATGCCACTCGTAGAAATAATATGATTAAATACCGATCGCGGAGGAAAAATAAAGAATTTAGTTTTTAGGTTAACGCGCCACTACGTTAAGGCTTTCTTGAGCTATACATACTTTACTGTTTACTAAAATTCGAACAAAATTTTTTGACGTTTTCTATATTGATATTCAAGTGTCACTTTAATGGGTTTCAAAGTTTTCGATTATCCGCAAATAGAGATTACAATATTTCACTTTATACACCTTGTAATTGTATAATTTAACGTTCATAAAAATAGTTAAAAAATATCGGTTTAATAAAAATACTATTCATATATTTGATGAATTTTCTGATTGAACTTAGGTTAAATAAAAAATAAAATATCGTTCCAAATTTAAATTAAAAAAAAAAACGATTGATTTGAATAGAACGTCGTGCAATATACGACTGGCTTCTATATAATAACAGCGGTAGTTTATTCTATTAATATAACATTGCTATGTTTTCGATGGACGATCAGATTGTTCTCGATCCCGTTCTCATCCGGCGACCTTCCGAGGACGCCTCGATGTCGATGACACCACGATTAAGACGTCCGCTCACCGAAAGCTTTTTCGATATTAATTCGATATTATTTAACGAATATAGACAGACATACGTTATAAACTAATATGTTTATCAGGTTCAGAATCTAATATATACGGTCATCGGCAACTTTAAACGAAATAAAATATATTTTTAATTATTGATATTAGTTTATGAGTACCTAATATTGTTTTTGATACATTTAATAGTTGGCTTTATTGTATTTAAAATCTTCGAAAATGCCCTTAAGTTTTAAAGGTTAATCGTGATTTATGAAATATAGCGAGAGAACTTACGACATATCGAAAAGTATCAAATGACGTTTCCGTTTGATATTTTGCTCACAATTAATACAACATTGATAAATGTCTAACGTTGACAAAACTTGTAAATTTTCACACTAATTATGAAATTAATTAACAACTTCAAACCGAACGAAACTTGTAAAGATCCGTCATAATTGAAAGATACAAAATTACTTTCAGCTAGCGGAATACACACACGTTAACGGATCTATCTAAATATCGAAAATGTATGTAAATGTATGTAAGTTGCATACTTAATAAACATCGATAAATTATGTGGTACTTTCGTAGGATGAACGCCACTTGGCCCATCATATTTATATGTATTAAATTGGATGCATCACGTCGCGTAGTGTGTGTCGCTTTGCGTGTTAGTGTGCGTGCAATGCGCACGCGCTTACACCGGCGTATTTACGCTCGCGCCCCTACCACTGCCGCCACTCATGCGCTGCGCGACCAGCCGAACACACGCGCACCCCACCACAGCCTGTGACCCTGCGATTCAACGACTCTGCGACACAACGAGACAGCTAAAAAATACCCATTTGCGTCTACAATGTGCCTGTGACTGAACGCCAGTGATTTAAGTGAAGTGACATTACCACTACCCTCGTGATATGTGCTGAAGAGTGTACATCAAGTGATTTTCGATTTGAAGTCGCAGCCTCAACCGTTAACAGTAAATGTAAGATTAATATATTTTTTACAAATGTTAGTACGAGTTCGTTTATAAAATATATATATATATATATATCCATATAACAATATGTGTAGTGATCCAGGTAGGTATTCGACCTAGATCTCACGGGGTATACGCCGTCGCCGGTCTGACAATAACTCCAGAAACAATGCTATAGTACCGTGACATAAATATTAGATTTAAATTTCGCAGCTAGACCCAAAGCATGAGAGTCAATGACGGCCGCGTATAAAGAAACACCTGTGAGAAAAAGTAAACAAAAGCATTTCGATGAATTGTTACGTGTGTAGTTAAATATTCTGTGAACAAACACTAATACTGGGATATTATTTCGTATTAATAAAACGTGATGTTAATATTAAATATAATATACCGGTATATTATCTCGTAAGACTTGTTATGATCCACTCCGTACTAGAGAAATCGGCCCACGCAGCATTAATACTGATGTCATAAAATAAAGGACTGAATGAAAAATAAACTCTCTGTAACCATTCTATTCCGAAACATATTATTCACAACCGAATGTATCATTAAATAAACACAGACAAATCCATGAATTCGCGACGTAATCATCATAATTAAATAACCTAACGCAAAACAGGGGAATACCACTAAATAACTTCCGACGATACATACAGAATACATAATTAATATAAATAACGTGTGATAAATAAAAAAAATAAGCTCCCAACGATTTTGAAGCATCCGCGTAACGGGATTTCGAGACACGACAAGACGCCTGAGAAATACTAATTTGACGGGTCATCAATTATTACGTGACATAATTCAGGCAATGCGTATGACGATGTCATTTTAATAATCCGATAACGTTTTTAAAAATAAATTTGCATATAATAATAATGAGAATAAAAACATATAACGTAATGTGTACATCGAAAAACAATTTATATTAAATGAATGGCATCAATGAAGGTAAATCGATAAACAAATTGCGATGAAAGTAGCACGAGCTAAGAAAGTGTACCAAGTTATATGAATGCAGTAATGGTGACATAATACCGTTAATAATTGACACATACTGTTTCGAACACGTTAATGCCGACAGTGAAAATGATTCAGATTAGTCAAGCGACAAGTGAAGGAAGTGCTGGCATTCGATACATCGATATTAATTTTCCCGAGACAAATTCTAAAACGTGTAAAAATAATAATATTTACGAAAGCGGATGTTCGAAATAAACGTGTTTATCGTTCTATAATATCTCAGAGGCTGACGAATGAAATTGTAATATTACCAAAGCGTAAAAAAAAGATCTAATCGCAATGTCAAACTAAATATCAACTTTGTCGAGATTGATAAATGTGATCGCTTTTAATAAAGTCGTTCGAATAAAAATAATACTAATCAGAGACCAAGTAAGCGATAAATTATTAAGTAGGTGAAGAATATTCCTATGCATAATTTTAAATAAATCAAACGACAAGCACGAATTACAAAGGAACAAAGGATATTATTATCTAGTCATAGAAAAATTCAATGTTATATTTATTCACCTTCTATTAAAACTTTGAAGGCTACCATCAAATGCCATTAGCTGAGAAACCAGTTTCATAGCATACCGTTCCGAGCTAAAATAAGATTGGTATTGAGAAAAGTATACAGTGCTACGTATAAAGAATGTCGCATAGCTAAGGTACTAAATGCACGATGACACAACAATCACCTGCAAAGGCTAACCTTTCTGACTGGCCAAGACACCGTCCCCGTCTAGACGGTCACATACTATGAATCAGGATACAAAACAAACACGTCATACCCAATAAGCTAACTTTAACCTCTTTAATATTATTTAAAATATGAATGACATCATTTCAGTTCATAATTAAGATATGTTTGTCTAAAACGATCGGCTAATTACAACTGACAACGGTTATCAGTCGAGCTTGCAATGTTTATATTCTCGTGCAAATTATTTAATATTTGAATCTATAATAATAAAGGCAGTGTATACAAATTAACGATTACGTCACCTCTCATGTACGTTGGTATAAAAAACGAATCCGGCTTATACTTCGTGATGAGCATTTTATCACGATATTAAACTACATATACCAATAACTGTTAAGAAAACAATGTGTAAGAATAATATATTTTGTAGTATAACAATAGAGTCGTTCACATCGAGTTCACGTATCGTTGGCTACCAAAATCGTATGTCGCGAAATATATAACATTCAAAAATGTATAACACCTTGAGAATAATAAGCTTATGTTACGGTCAGATAAAAGCATTCGAAATAATTATTCGAAATTACAAAATTCGCATTTAAAATATGCAGCTTTCCTTGCACGACGAGCGAAGGACTCGGGCGCAATCTAAGGTTGCCTATTATCCGCCACGCTCCGAAAATCACCAAAAGGTAGCGCCCACAGCGGCGGAAAAATTTTGAAACTTATTACACAAGCAACTCATATTAAACAATATAAAACTAATAGTCTTTATCTATTTAAAATCAACTAATTGCTATTTACTTCATAGCGCTTCCCTTGTCCATCCGATTGAAACTATCTCGATAGAGCTACCATTACTTACGTACACCTTGCATACATAAATATTCTTACCTGCAACAAAAAATAATAAGGTTAATTGATTATATAAGAAATAAAATACGTTTAAAATGTTAAAACGTAATTGAGAACTGTCATGGAGACACGTCCGCGCCATTCAATTTCTAAAGCTCTTTTTAAATTATGTGAAAAATACGAAAATTTTCGATGTCGTAACCGCAATTACTTGGCAAATGACATGAGAGTAAACAACTTAGTATTACATAGAAGATTACACACAATAACTAATGTGTCCACAGAGGAATTACGAAACAAAGAATCAAGAAAGTCGCAAACTAACAAAAGAAAAGAAAGCGAACACTCATTACAACTTACAAGGGGTACCGCTTACAAACACATATGGTAATTTACACACACAGTTATGGTAATTTTTATAATAAAATACATGTTATATAGAATCTTAATGTCATCTTAAAATATTAGGAAGTCTTAATAAGGAAAACTTTTATGGAAATGTTTTTGCTCCATATTTCTTATCTTAAATGCTGTTATGCTTTTTAAAAAGTTCTAATATAATATAATTAAGAAATTTCAAGTCATGAACTTTATAATAAATTTAAAACATCAATCGCAATGTATTTCTGCTAAATGGTACAATATCTGCTAATAAAAATATTCAATAATAATTTTTACTTATCAGGCATGCAACCGCGAAATGGCGAATGCTTGCACAATACCGATATTAACCTTGTAAATTTCAAATATAGCGTAGGTATTATAAATCATTAATCCGCCAACAATGAAACGCATGACAGGAACATAGACAAAACTTCGAAATACTTGGCTACTCGGCCCCGAGGCGGCGCGTGCGCACTCACAACTGTATTACCGCCGGTCACGACTACGAACCGGAGCAATTTTTTGTAAAACGACCTTAGCGCGCCGTTTAAAAATGGAGAAGTTGACATTACAAAAAAAATCAAATCAAAACAACTTTACGAATTGACAAACTGGTATTAATGTTTTTTTTTTAATAAAACTTCGAAATATATGTACGCAATGTCAAACTTCGAAATATATTGCTAAACTCAATAAAATACATAAATACAATAACACATTGCCACAGCGTATTCGTAGACACTAAGATACACTAAAATAAAACTTAATAATAAGTCGCACCGTGAAAAATTCTCACATTAAAAACGCAAGGTTACGAGATAAGACTTTTAATTTCAGAGTTATCTCTACATCTTGCAGTATTATAGAAGCATCTTACAGTATGACAGAATGTGCGGGTTAGCTTCTAAAGGCGCAACAAACTATTCCAAACGAGTTATCAAGAAGGCTTCACCTTGACCGAACACTATAACCATTATAGAACGAGCCGTAACATTCTTTAATATTTGTCGATATCATGATACAAAAATTAAATCACAAGAAAACAAACGATAAAATAATAAAGGTACATAAAATAATGTCAACAGTAAAAAGCATATCGAAATATTTTTTATAGAAAACAGTTTCACCAAATACAAAAACATTGGCGAAATGAAAAAAGACATAATTTGTATTTATTAAAAGACACAAATTACTGTTTATCAGCGCCATAATAATTTTTTACCATTATATTATTACAGTAAATAAGAACAGGCACGCGCTAGATAATTATGTATCATTAGAATTGCCAATTCAAGCAAACCTAGAGGCTAACAATGAATTGCTTTGTATAGTCTGGAAATGATTTTATAAATATTTTCCATAGCAACATAATAACAATAACAAATATGTAAATAATATAAATACACAAATACAATTCTTTAAATTAATATTATATCATTAAAGCGGAGACAATAAGTAGATCTTACGACAATTATATCGAACCGACAAAAGCCAATTAAGATTACGCAACGCGTTAATTTCTCGTAAGAATTCCGTAAGTACAAACGAAAACAGATTTCGTATTGCTAATATTGCTAACATATAAGGAATCGATTATCAGTCTATATTACAATTTATCTTATTAACTAACGGGTTTACTTAAATGTTTTAACAATTGTGTGTCTTCTTCTTCCGAATGTCAAATCAATGATGTCAGAAAGAGAGAAATCAATGTTCAACTTAACTCCCGCTAATCAACGTTTAAAAGGCCGTCATTCGCAACGGTTTCATAAGCTTTAAACCGATTACTAAGATTAACATCTTGACACGTGCCAAAACTGCGGTAAGCCAATGGATTTAACCTGCTTGAGTTTCGAAATGTGTATTAGCCTCTCCAATTTCAATATACCCATTGGCAATATTTTTATCCCATTTTTTATAGCTATATATAATTTTCATTATATTAACAAACAATTATTACTTTTTAATGCTTTTAATAAATAACATTTTTATACTCAAAAAGGTTACAACAAATAAAAAATGTCCTAAGTGATACGAAATATATAGAGTTAGTTATTTCGAAATGTCAGTGCAATTAAGTTATAACGAGCGTAGCCGGGGGCAAGCACAGCTATAAATAGGCGGCAAAATTTTCTTACGAGAGACATTTAAAAACAGTTCGTATATGTAAAATCTAATATGTGGGTTAATCTGTTCCGCAAACCCAAGGAGATCAATACAATTACAAGTAGCTATAAGTTAAATGTTGAAGGCTAGATTGAGGTAATTACGTAAATTGCTATTTGAAACCTTTATCGAATATCGCCTAGATCCTGTTATGAATACAGGGACAAACTAGACGACAACTAATTATAAGCTGTAATGTTTATTGATAAGAATAAAGAGCAAAATATTGTTTTAGAGTGCAAATGGCCGAATAGAAATTGTTATAAAACGGTAAAAATTTCAATCAGCATAAAATAAAGGTCCGCTGACAAACAAAGGCGATGGAAAGTCGAAGAAGTCTGTCTGATGTCGTCGAGCACTGAATACAAATTATCGACAATGATACAAAGTTTCTCAACGCTGTTACAACTAAATGAATTAAGAAAGCTTGCACATCTTGCGCGATTTATTCATATATATACGAGATTTGTTTGACTAAGTGTTCATTTCAGTAAATTGTAGTAATTACAGTTATCTTAAGCGCGATCTTATATGACCAGCGTTATAGACACTTTGATTAGAGTTTTTACTCACACATTTATACATAGGAGGAACGTTTTGAAGATATTTTTAAACATTTCACGTTTTTTTATTGACCGCAAAAAGAGCAAGCACCTTGCGTGCCAAGGTCACGCGTTTTTCTTCGATACCATCGGTCATGTTAAATAATTACGCATACTTTACATTCAATAAAGTCTAAAAGTGATCTTTTAAAATATATGTCGACTTAAGGAAAGATGTAGTATAAGTATTTACAAGGAACAATTGCAAGTTTTTCGAAGGTTAACTAGTGATACAAACGAAAGGATACATTCAAGATGATCCCCGCAAATGTCAAACTTTATAAAACATTTACTTTGAACTTTGCAACTTACTGCTGGTTATTGCAATACTGAAATTCCTCTGTTAATTTAATGATGTAAATGTACTTTTGTGTATTATTTAAATATACGTATCAACACATAATTATTTAATCAAATGAAGGTCGTATTATTTACATTGATATGACTCAGATACATAAGAAGCCGGTACTAAAGTTTTCATTTCGAACACACATTGATAAATTCTATAATAATCCGGAATTCAATGAGTCGTATGACTCTAGAGTCATTTACATACATTTAATATTTAATATACAATGGAAACAAAAAATAGCTTACAAATAAATAATAAAGGTCACGATAACCTACTGTGATTCAATAACGATGGCATTGAATACGATCGAAAATAATTAAAATATCGACAGTATTTCGCAAGTCACAAGCCATTGGACTGAGCGTATTCCGGTCTATATTTTGTCATAATCATTGACAAACAAGTGTCTCGTATCGAAAGTAAAATGAAATTAGGTGAGCGCCTTTCACATGGCCCTAGGCACACCCTAAAGACCTCGTGACATACCAAAACTTAAATATTTCGTTGTCTGAATAGGTATTTAATATAAGAATTAACTTTTATCAAAATAATTCTCTGCACGCAAAATTTATTTAAAAGCATTATTTCGACCATTTTAAAACATTTTCATTCCGTAACCGTTTTCAATCAACAAGCAAGTCGTACAACGTCAAACTAATTAAACGTTACATGCAGAAACAAAAGAATGGTCGATTAAGTAATTCAGCCTTAGATTAAAACATGACAGTCGATTTTGTCGCAGGCACCGCGGCCTTCCTGCCTCGCGGTGATTATTCGCTAATTTCCAAATTAAACGCTTGATTCTCAATGCCAGCTAGTTCGGTGGTGGTCAATGCGTACGAATTAATAAAAGGCGGGTGGTTGCGCGCGACTCGCCAGTTCTTTAAGCACTGTCCGAACGTTTTATTTCAAGTTCCTTTCACTTCGTGCGCTTATGCTCATGACCGACAAAAGATTTTATCGAAGTAACAAAGAAATAATCATTATCTGAGATGAGTTCATTATCTGTGCATGTGATAGATAATTAATAAAAGTGTCAAATGTGCAATAAAACTAAGAAGTGATGTTTTCTAAACTTTCAGATGGTGAGAGGGGCGACGTCAGTGCTTACGCTAGCGCTGGCATGGGCGTGCGTCGTTCACGCTAGCGTCCTTGTGCCCACCTACGTGTTGCCGCCCGACTCGTTCGTGCGCGATCAACGCTCCCTCGGCCCACGACCCGACAGCGAACCCGCTGAGTCCCAGCGGATGGTTAAACGTTTAATAGGGGGACACATGAAAATTAAATCCGAAAATGAATACGGAAAATCCAAAAATTCTATCAACTTGGACTCAAAAAGTGAAAGTGGTAAATTTGCAGGAGTTATTGTGCCAGAATTGTCGGGCGGAACCGTAGGATGGAATCAAGGTATCTGGGACGACGGCATGCTCATGTCAAGCGCCGGCGAAGGAAAGGGTGAAACAGGGAAAATGAAAGAAGACGAAGAGGAGAAAAAGACGTTATCCGATCAGGTGGCCGAAGGAAAATATGGATTGATACAAAATGAGATATTTTCAAAAGCTCCTAAGCGTCCAGGAATTTTGAGCTACGAACCTAATTCAGAAACTCGATCAAAAGATAATCTGCAAAGCCTTGGAGGTCTTAAAAAGGACGAAATATGGCTTGCAGAAGATCATTTACTAGTTTTAAAAGGAGGCTCATTCCCAGAACGTACACAAGAAACTGAAAATAAACCTTGGCCACCAATCGATAGTTATGAGGCGCCTAGAAGGCAAGTAAAACTACCACAGAAACCTAAAGTACCACCGCCCTTTCCAGTACGACTCTCCGACGACGGACCGCTTATCTTCCTTACACCGAACGGCAGTATCCCTGCGCCCATTTTCCCACCCTTCCCTGCAGGAGAAGGCGAAGGCACTTTATCTTCTCCGCCATTCATTTTCTCAGCGGGAGCGTCCTACGCCCCGAGTGATAATACGAGAAACTCTACTTCCGGGGGAGCGCCGTTGCCAAGTCCTCCGTTCCCATTCCTACCCGGGAATGCGAGCGAAGGAGCATTCCCTTACTTCGCATCCATAAACGGCTCTTTTCCAGAAGGCTTTCCTCCGGGCGCAGCATTTCTACCACCACCCAGCAACCAAACAGACCTATACGACGAAGACGACCCTTCGATTTATTATCCGCCGCCATACAATTTTTCTTATCACACTGACTACAAGAGCAGTGTGCCGGCTGGACCATTAGTACCTGGAATAATACTGCCACCACCACCCGATTTCTTTGCCCCTCTTGAAGAGAAAACAGCTACAGATGCTATTAAGACAAGGCCTGTTCCACCAACAAACACTAGATCGAAAACAACAACAACAAAACGACCTTCATCAATACCTGTGGTATACCGAGGCAAATATAAATCACGACCAACGACACCGGAGTCGACAAAAATGACAGATATACCTACAACTCCAGAAACAGAAATTATCACAACTCCAAAACAGAGAAAGCCGCAACGTGTTATACCAACACCAGCTAGAAACCCTGTCAGAGTTCAAAACCTGCCAGACGAAATTGTAACAAAACCGAAAACTGAAAAACCAGTATACAAAACACGGACAAAACTAACATCAAAACCTCTCTCGGTATCAGTATTTTACGATTATCCCGAACAAATTTACGATACGAAAACTCCTACAACTACTGAAAAACCCTACATTATATACAAAATCCCACAAAAAGCACCTAATGATATCGCTAAAGATATAACATCAACATCGGTACCATTAAGAGCCTATTACTCTCAAAACGACGAACCTACCACTAAACTGCAACCTGTATATAACCGTAGACCAAATGAGGATGCAATCGCTTCCTTCTATTTCTTCGACGAGCAACCTAAAAGTTCTCCTACACCTGAAACCTACTTCGACGGAAGAAATTACTATAAAACTGTACCAAGTCAAACATCACAGGTTCAAAACCAAAATTCGAATGCTCAATCTGGATTCTCTCCATCGGTAGACGTTGCGTACGGGTCCATTGATCAAGCTGATGCTCTGTTCTTATGGCCTCAAAAACAAGGGTCCCGCACGCTCACTCAAGAATATTTCAGTGTACAAAAACCTAGACCTCAGGTATTCGTACAACAAGTGAAACAGCGACCGGATCCGTTTTATCAACAAATAGCTGACATTCAACAAACCCTCGAATTATATACAACAAAGAGACCAAAAAGTCATTCACATAGGCCCCATGCGAATAAACAAAAACCAGTATCGTCACGACCTGTGTATCAATTCAGCTATGATTCGAAACCTCGGCAAGAAAAATTAACATTCAGAGCTCCGAAACTTGATCCCGAACCATTTAGGCCTATGGTCAGTTACAGTAAACCATTTAATTTTGAAAACGAATTTAATGCTATTTCTCCTACCGTTTCACCTGGATATCACCAACAGTACTTAGTTGAAAACGTACAAGTTACAACAGAAAGCCCTACATCATCAAGATATTATCCAAAAACTAAACCGAGAGATGAAGATTACGACGACACGCTATACAACAGAGACAATGCTCCGAATAACAATGTAAACCATATTCCAGTCCAAACTGGTAAAACCGTTCCACATACCAACAAGCACCCAAGTACTACACCTAATCCGATCAGCAACGGTTACTACACAAAACAAGATGAAAAGTATTTTGACGATATAACCAAAAATTCCTTTGATGTATTTGGCCAGAAATTAGAAGATGGAACGCATGATGTTAATGGTCTAGCCGTTACACCCCCATTAGAAACAGTAAAAACACCAATTGATAACAATCTAAACCTTCAATACGCCTATGAAATCGTCGACTCGCAGAATCCTAACGCACCATCGTTGTACAAAGATACACAAGTCAATGATCGTCTACCGCGCCCTAAAGTTAATCCTTACAGTGAATCACTACACCAAGGATCACCCAATGCTCAACTGGTTCAACCACAAAAGCCACCATCACTACTGGACGACACTTTAGTAAACGACAGACATCCTCGACCGGAGATAAATCCCGACAGCGAATTCATACCAATACCGAACCCCGGCTACCGGACAGCCCAACAGTACAGAGTACAAACGCAAGTACAGCGGCCTCAGTATACTGGTGAGCAGTATGACTTGAATAGGCCGTCGTTAGCCGGAGACACCGCCGTGAATTACAGGAGGCCTTTACCACCTGTAAATCCGAACGCTGAATGGATAGGGCCGGTAAACACGGCCGGCGAAGGAAGACCGGGATCTTACGTGTCGTACAGGCTACCCGGAGAGGGCGCACACGTGTATTTCCTGACGCCACAGGCGGCACAGGCCACCCGAGAGAGGTACAGATCGCCCGGCTACGGACGGTGAAACCAAAGCTCTAGTCTGAACTGAAATAGCCGTCGAGATCGACGTAACGTGTAAATACAAAGCAAATGTGATGTTTAAGTGTCCTAAGTAATTAGTATTAATATTAAAAGACTAGCGGGACAGCCCGTTTTGCCATAATATTTAAGGCATTATAGAAATGCAGTGAGCCGCGTCTGTTGTTGTGAAACAAATGAACGCTGATTAGTTTATGAAAACTATTTATTAAATTATTGTTAAGTGACTGTGGTGCAAGCTTAGCGTTAGGTAATTTATTAATGTATGTCAGTATTGAACTCATGAGATGTGATACTGTAGCGTGTGGGCATGTTGTGAGCGTTGTTACAAATGTAATGATGAATACAAATTGTTATTATAAAATTCACACTTTAACTAAACGATAACAAGCAATTGTGATTTTGTACGTATCTTTAAACAAAAAATAAATTAAGAATAAAAATTTTAATAATAAATAAACATTGTTTGTTTCAAGACCCCATTAGATATATAAAGACATTACATAATTACTTTCTAATTTTATTATAATGAATTATTTTTCTCTTCAAAATATTTCTTCATTCTTTACTTTGTAAAAATTATAAATTTTATAAAATGTAGATAAAATAATTATTATATTATTCGCAAGTAAAATCTTTACTTATATTATAAAATAAAATGTTAATTAAAACATCGAGATCACTAACGCTGGTTTTATTAATGGTGATTAAAAATATTGCGTAATAAAACACATTAATTACTTGGCTATAAAATAGCTGTAAAAACGATTAATAAATTAGAAACTATAAAAACATTTTATTAACCAAACATTCTGTACCAATTCATATTACTGTATAAGGTAGAACAACTATTCGAATTTCTAAATAAACCTCATACTGGTCCAATAAAAAAATCAACGATCACATATACATATATTTTTAATATACATATTTCGATAATTAAATTTAAAAATGTAGTATTTTTCACTTTGTATTATAGTTTCCATCAAATCTATGTAATTATATATGTAATAATAATAATGTCCTGCAGACCGATTTCGACCACGGCGGCCAATCTCAAGAGAGATTAGCCAACTACGCAGGAGATATTATAGTGCACAAGTGTGTGCGCAAACACAGGTGCACTCTCTATTCCCTAACTCTCATAATCCGATGGGACGGCAATCCGACACGACCGGAAAGAGTTCAGGCGCAGGACCAAAGGCTTTACGTGCTTTCCGGCACGGGAGTGTACACACTTCCAGCTTACAGAGTCCGGGCTGCTACTGAGAATTTTCTGACAGAAAATCTCAATAACTTTTTATTGTATTATGTATGTACTTAGTATGTAATAAATACATTAGATTAAGAAATGTTCTCGCTTGAAAAGCTTTGTATGAAGTCAATAAGTGTGAGCACTACGTTATACGTAAGAATCACAACCCAGAAAATAAGATAGACGAAACGCGTAGACTGTAGAATTGTAGATATACCAAAGGTAATATGTAATAACACATAGAAAAGTAATACCATTCCACTGTGCTGTGTTAGCACAGAGCACAGCGAAAATTGTAATGGTGACGTAATGGATCATCACAAAAGTAAATGACATTTGTAACAAGTTTACTAGATTTTAAATTTTATAGTAAAGTTAGCTAAATTCGCGGCCTTGCGTACGTCGATATCAGTTTGTGACAAAAATATTATATTATTTTTTTATTGCAGTGATTTAATTAATAATATTACTATTAATTATTAGAAGCCGAGATGGCTCTGTGGTAAGACCGCGTGAATCTTAACCGATGATCGTGGGTTCAAGCCCGGGCCAGCACCACTGAATTTTCATGTGCTTAATTTGTGATTATAATTCATCTCGTGCTTTACGGTGAAGGAAAACATCGTGAGGAAACCTGCATGTGTCTAATTTCACTGAAATTCTGCCACATGTGAATTTTACCAACCCGCATTGGAGCAGCGTGGTGGAATAAGCTCCAAACCTTCTCCTCAAAAAGAGGACAGGTGGCCTTTAGCCCAGCAGTGGGACATTCACAGGCTGTTACTGTTATTAGAAATATAATAAATTTATTCTTCGAAGATATTTTCGACTTTTATGAATAAAAAAGAGTGATGATGCTGAACAAAAATTATCTTTGCGATTACTTTCGTGGATTAAAAAATTCAATTCTTGCGAGAAAATAATTTAATGATTCATGATTTTCCATGAGAATGCATTATTAGATAGAATTATTTAGATAATTTTATAAGAATTATCTATTTATGTGAAACAGTTTATAACAGTCACATTCAAGGTATTGTTTTTAATGTTTTGTAATAGTTTAAATAATGTATGTAGTTTCTCATAGATTTTCTTTTTGACTTTTGAAGTTACCGAATTTGACATAGAAATAAGTTACAGATGTAAATTATTTGTTTTAAAGATCAATATTATGGGTGCTTGACTTTGACGAGCCGGTTGGCGTGGTTTGTGGATGCTTGCCTTTCACGCCGAAGGTTGTGGGTTCGATTCCCACCCAGGACAGATATTTGTGTGCATGAACATGTCTGTTTGTCCTGAGTCTGGGTGTAATTATCTATATAAGTATGTATTTACAAAAGAAAAATAGTATTTGTAGTATATCAGTCTGGTTTCAATAGTACAAGCTCTGTACAAGCTTAATTTGGGATCAGATGGCCGTGTGTGAAAAATGTCCCAGCATATTATTATTTGTCAGGTTTCTAAAAGAACCCCTATTTCACAGAAATTGTGTATTGTGATTACTATACGTATACTAATTTTCTTTTGTAAATACATATTTATAAAGATAATTACACCCAGACTCAGGACAAACAGACATGTTCATGTACACAAATATCTGTCACGGGTGGGAATCGAACCCACAACCTTCGGCATGAAAGGCAAGCATCCACAAACCACGCCAACCGGCTCATCCGGTTATTAAAGTATTTATATTTAAAACGCCGATAGCTCTTCGCACACACCGACCATCTTTAATTATACCAACGCAACATGTACCAACAAAACCTAACAGTATTTTGTCCAACCAATTCCTTGGACTGAGGTGTCAACTTCGCTGTAATTATGGCAACGAGTAGATGGCCGACTGACCTGTGTCGGGCTCCTGCGTCTGCGGCACGTCCTGCAGCGGGTGCTGGTAGAGGCGCAGGTACACGCTGATGGCGACGCGCGCGCAGCGGAAGTAGAACGGGTGCGCGCGCAGCACGTCCTCGAGGCGCAGCAGCCCCACGTACGAGCGCAGCGTCATCTTGCGCATGCAGTACGAGTGGAAGTCGAACTGGTCCTCGATTATTTCCGAGAAGTGCTGAGGGAAACGCCGTTCGTTTTATTTTTTGTTGAATAGGAAGGCGGACGAGCATATGGGCCACCTGATGGAAAGTGGTCACCAACGCCCTTTGACATTGGCATTGTAAGAAATGTCAACCATCGCTTACGTAGCCAATGCGCCACTAACCTTGGGAACTAAGATTTTATGTCCCTTGTGCCTGTAATTACTTAACTAAACTCCTATCATTAGCTCGGTACTCGTTCTAGTATAAAGTGTTATATGTATCATCATGTAGTCAAACAATTAATTTTATAGTGAGATCTTACCCTATCGACTTCATGAGCTTTCTTTAGGGCTTCACCCCACTGCTGCAAACGCTGATACGCAGCTGCCGCTTCGGTCTGGAACCACATGCACTGCATTTCGTTTAGGTTCTCTGTTGCTGGTACACCTGAAAATTATATTTGCTTAAAATTTTCATCAAATATAGATAAAACTATTGTATATTATTTTTGTGTACAAATTAATGTACAATTCCTGATGCAAGAAATATTTTGATATTTTAAATAATAATAAGAGTTACCAATACAGTGATAGCCGTGGCAAATTCATTAAACTGACATATATTTTTTCAATAACCATCACAAGACAATGCCACAGCTCTGTACCGGCTTCCAAATGAGCACTCCGACATATTATGTATAGATAATGTTGTTTTAAGCAAACAGTTAAAACATAGCAGTCATCGCTTGCCATATGGTTTGTAGAGCAATAAAATAGCGCCAACAGAAGAACAAAAAATATGAGATTTAGTACAGTACTCAGCACAACATCGACCCGGAGGGTGGCGACGAACCACCAACAAAGCATTCCCAAAGGGAGTCGACGCGAGGCAGCTACCTTCTCTGGTGAACTTGGCGCACATGTCCTCGGCGCGCTTGACGTGTCCGGCGCGCAGCATGTAGCGCGCACACTTGCTGTTGACGTAGCGGTCCGCCGTGTCCATGGCCTGCGCCTCCTCCAGCCACTCGTACGCCGACACCGGGTCACCGGCGTGCTGCCGAAACCAACCAGTTTCCAGTTATTAGCGCAGAGCCACCATAGCATACGACAACAGAAACATTCTAAGCTACTTTGAATCCTCTATTGAATATTTGTTGTATCTCAAATTGTTCAGTAAGTTTTTTAAATCGCAAAGGTAAATCCTTTATAAAATATAATATAGACTAAGTTTATATGTAATATGAAATGCGCAATTAATAACCTTAAACTATGTAATAATCATTACTTTAATAAAACATAAATTGTCTAACCATTATATACATCAATATAAACATTCGCTTGCCAATTATTCATATTGAATAATCTAAATGGAACGAATTAGGCATATTTTTACTTAGCAGGCCAGTCGCCTGCCTGACGCAACCCATGCACCTTGGGAATGCTCTCACTGGTGGTTGAGGCACCATGTGTTCAATAATACAAGTTACACTATATATTAACCTTAAAATATAACTATCTAGTATGTATTATATACCTTATATATTCTTCCTTTGACGATAAATAGTTCTATCAATGTAGGTGTATGTTCAATCGCAGCATCTATGTAAAATAGAGCTTTTGTTGTGTCTTGCTTGTGATCAAAGTGCTGTGCCGCAAAATAATACGCCCATAGCAATGCACTAGCTGGCTGTTTCACCTCATCTGGCTTACTACTAAACACACCAGTCTTTGACAAATTGTCTATATATTGTAAAATTAATTTCTCTATTGTATCTGCTTTGCTTTCGTCTTCATACAACGACCTGAAAAGATTTATAGTAGGTTACTAATGTACATGAAATCATTACACAGTCCCTATTTAACAGTTTTACTGCTCGGTAAATCTAGTGTTGCCAATAACTAACTTACTTTTATTTATTTATAACTAATTTTCTAATGCGGATTAATGGGCAGCGGTTCAGATATTAATTACTTTTGCATTTATAATATTAGTATTCATTTATTCTTGGGTGATATACAAAATTGTTTTCAGAAAGTATATTGAATTACAAATTATAATATAATCTATGATAATTATTGTATGAAAACTATTATACAGATAATGCAAAATTTAATTATTATTTATTTAGTTTAACTATTACTACATATATATTATTAATCACATAAACTACAACTATTATTTGTGCAAACAGCAGTATTTTAAATATCTAAATATAAAAACACTTTCATTTTATAAACATAAAAATTATTTATTTGCATGAAATTTTATTTTTTCTTAATTAGGTATGTAGCATAACTACCAGGAGGAACAGCAAATTTGTTTTTTTTTTTTTTGGGATATAAGTCGCTAACTAAAGTTAGATAACTAATACTTTTGTCACGGTAGCATGCCCAAGCAATTCCTTGGCGCTCCTCGTTAAAACGGAAAGGGTACCGCTAGTTTTTTAGTGGGTATTCCGATGTTCGGGGCGCACTCGGCACCTTGGACACTATAGTGGGAAACGCGTAATGCGTTTTTCCAGCGTAAAAAAAAAGATAACCACTTCTTAGCTAATTATTCAAGGCTAACCTCAAGTCCACAAACAGTGGAGGGATGCCTTTATGTAGGCCATGCCTCAAATACTCATCAATAAGCTGCTCGAAACCAGGCAGGTAAGCTTCAGTAAGCTGAAGCCTTCGGGGTGCTATTGCTTTTGGATACTCTAACCTGGAATGAAGAAAAAATATAATTGTAAAAACAAGTGAATAATTTACTTGCAATAGTTTGTATTACTAATTTGATTACGCCTACAATGTTAATTAAAAGCAAAATTAACTTGTACTTATAAGTATCACTGGCTTGATTTCCATTATCAGCAGAAAATAACATAACAAAACAATATCGGCTGCAATTTGGAGCAGATATAAACTAGAAATTTACCTCATAGGCTATAAATATATAATATTTCTTGTATGCATTAATCTTAACAAGTCATACTAACTTATAAACATCATAGAAGGCCACTTTTTCATCAGCATTTCTCAACTGTTTAGCTTCAACTAATTTCTCATAATACATCACATTCTCTGGATTCCTCTTGAGCAAATCTTCATACACTTCTTCAGCTTCCTTAAACCTGTAAAAAATAAATACTGTCAGATTATTGTTATTAATTATTAGATTTTAACATTTTTTTTTAACTTTATCTGTATTTCTAATTTATCTTTATATAAGTGATACTAATAATTTTATCTACAGTATCTCCTGACTAATTTTACCTATAATAGCCATTCTCAAAGTAGACTAGTAAGATGTGTACGTCAAATTATGATAGTGCACAAACATGAATGCATTATCAACTGCCTCACCCAATCCAATAGGGCAATAATCAAACACACCCCGTGATATCAGGTGCTTAAATATCAACTTGTCCATTCTGAGACACAACTTTTTAAGAATACTTACAACCTATCTAAGCTTATTCTAACCCAGAACTTCATGATCTACAATCATAGATAATAGTTGCTAGATTGTTACAGTAACAGTAACAGCCTGTTAATATCCCACTGCTGGACTAAGGACTCCTCTCCCTTTTGAGGAGAAGGTTTGGAGCTTATTCCACCACGCTGCTCCAATGCGGGTTGGTAGAATACACATGTGGCAGGATTTCAATGAAATTAGACACATGCAGGTTTCTTCACGATGTTTTCCTTCACCGTCAAGCACGAGATGAATTATAAACACAAATTAAGCACATGAAAATTCAGTGGTGCTTGCCCGGGTTTGAACCCACGATTATCGGCTAAGATTCACCCGTTCGAACCACTGGGCCATCTAGGCTGTTAAGATTGTTAAGCGATATATAAATATGATACAATTGTTTTTAAGCATATGATTATAAATCACTAAATCTGGCCTACTCATACGTAATCTTACTCATTATGACATAAAAGTAACTGAGATATGACTGAGAAACAACAAATAAGAAATATAATTAACAATAATGGTAATAGAAAAACACAAAATCACAACATATAAAATGTTTTGAATAAGTTTAAGTTGACCATAAAAAATAATATCTTTTTATTCAATAAAAAACATAGTATCAAAAAATATTTTAAGCAAATTAAATTTTACAATCTATAATTATAATTAGATTAGATTATGTTATATAAAGTATTTGAAATTTTAGAACATACCTCATTAATTTCAAATAATATTCACCAGAGGTTTCTTTAACAGATAACTTGTCTACAATCTGACTTTGGAATTTTTGCAAGTGTTGCAGGGCTCTTTCATACTGTCCAGACTCGGCTAACACCATATTCTGATATAATAACAATTCTGATTGTTCAAAGTCATAACCCTTCATCTGATTAGTCCTAAAAGCATCAATGATGCTGTTAGCCATTTCATATTCTCCTAGTAGGTGATAGCTCATAGCAAACCCAATCCATGACGTTCTTTGTGTAGGTCGCAACATAAATAGTTGGTATCGAGTATCCTGAAATATAATTATTATTACAATAGTTAAAAATCACATACAAATAAATAAATGTTTTTGATTGCAGAACCAGTATTGCTTTAAACATATTATTGTTAAGTCTTAAATATAATATACTGCTAATATTTCTATGAAATACTTTAACAGAGTATATAGCTATCTTTAAGTAATATATGTTAAAAACTTACTTTATAACCTTCCAGATCTCTCATCTGAATTTGAAGTAATGAGAGATCACGTAGAATTTGAATATTCTCTTTCTCCCACTTCAATGCATTACGATAACATTTAATTGCCTCATCATATTTCTTATCAGATCTTTGAAGAAGTCCATATACGTGCCAGCACACTGGCGACTTAAGATCATTACGCAGACCGCGACGGACATACTCATATGCCTCTTCTTTGCGACCAAGGCAGTTTAGTGTTAAGCCTTTCATAGCTAGAGTCTCTAAAAAATTATATATATTTTTTATTACATATACTTTACCATTTAAATTTACTAATAAAAAATATACATAAACAATTGCTTTCATTTATTATTAAGACGATTATTAATAAAATTATTCATACTGACCTCCATGCTCTGCAAACTTTGGATTTGATAATATTTGCTTTGCAAATTTCAGCCCATTTTTATATTGTTTATGTTCGTAACAACGCTGAAAACGGTAGAGTTATCATTTAAATACTGTAACCTCTATTTATTAAAAGACGCATCTTAAATATTGTAAGAGCGCAGTAGAATCTTTTTGTTTAGACGAAATTTTTGATGTCATGTCATAACAAAAAAGATAATTGATTTAAGCCATTGTTTTCCAACAAGATAATAGTCAAACATAATTTTGATATAATTTGTATTATTTTTTATTTGGATATAATAGGCGAGATTGACAAGCCACTCGAAAGAGAATTGAATGTTTACAACTGCACTTACCAAAATTCTTTTGAAAAGAGCATTTTCTTTAGGCGGCAATGTATTGCTGGGTGGCATTTTCCCAAAAGAATACAAATTCTCTTTTTATTATTTCACTAATAAATTGAAATATTGCTAAAAACCTCGTGGCTATAAACCAAAGAAGTCGATGAAGGATTTTAGTCTATAGCAACCTGATCACGTGACCTATCGAACAATATTGCCACTTTATTAGGGGTAGAATCTTAAATCAATATTACAGTTTAAACTTTAAAGTGTTGAAAACTATATCACTCAATATTTATAAAATAAAGTTAAACAAAACTGTATATAATTAGTGTATTAGAATTGAGCAAAATAACAACTACGCACATTATTTTGGTGGTCAAACTTTTAAATATACATTTGAAGCTTAAATTAGTTACATAAAATGTTTATTTTAATATTTATTTTTCAATAGATATGAAATTATTTATATTTTCAAATAGTAAAATATTAAAAATTATTTTAGTGCTTACAACATAGATGGAATTGAAATGTCAATGACATTTGACCGTTTGACGTCTGACGACTTGACGACTGACGAGTTCATCTGTTGAAACGTTCTTGGTGAAGTTAAATTAACTACAGAAAAAAATAGAAATAAAACCTGTTTATAAATTAAATACGCTTGTTACTGAGACGCAAGCATATTTTTTTTTGTAGTGGATAAGTAATATGGGTATAGAAAACATGCGTCGTTGGCCAATGTACATTGTTTTTGCCGTATGTATTTTACTTACCCTTTCACTACTCAATAGTTGGAGTATGGAAACCGAATTACAAACTCGGCTTGGTGAGTTAAGCGGACAACTGCAAGAGTGTTCGAGACAACAAACATCATGTATGGAAGAGTCACTACGCTACCAGCAACAAAGAGACATATACAATACGAAAGTGAGCGATTTAGAAAGTTCAAAAATGAAATTAAGCAGCAATTATTCAGAGTTAAAAACTAAATTAGCAAAATCCGAGATTCAAGTGAATCAAACATTAGGAGATGTAGAATTATGTAAAACTGAATTGCAATCTTTAAAAAACTTACAAGTAAGTAAGTCGGCTATATTAGAAACCTTGAGGTTAAAAAAGGAAACGTTAACAGCTCAATTAGAAGAAAGGCAGAAAAGAATTGAAGATCTGGAAAAAGAAATAACACGGTTGAAGTCTTCAATGACGACCAAAAGTGCTCCAAACCAAGCTATATCTTCAAAGGTGACTCCAGCAGCTCAACCACCAAAACTCAGTTCAGCTTTAAATGTTAATAATCCCATTAATGAGCCCGTGCTTGAGAACAATGCCAAGGAAGATATTGAGGATCCAAGTGCTCTTAACGATGTAGATAACTTTGACCAAAAATAGTATTGATTTTTAAATCAACAAACAATGTGGGATGTCACATTTGTGACATCTACATCGGAGGTACGTTTTTAAAATTAACATTTATCATTGGCTTACTGACAGAACTCATTACCTGCAAAAAAATACTAAATTTGTTAATTGCTATTATTTATGAATTTATAGAAATTTATTGTTTCCCAAAATAACTACAAAAAAAATTACGAATGATACAAAACATATTGTAACAAATGAACCTCTGTTTTATATATTAATAGAAATAGAACAAGATTTTTTTTGCAATTAATGATTTTTTGTTGTAAACTGAAGTTGTATACAGTATCAATATTGATCTGAAGTTATCATTTTATAAGTTATATTATTTTAAACTTCTTTATTGTAATTATATTTTTATTATATAAATTGTTTAGTAAGAATTTAGTTAATGCCATTTTAATTTATGGTTACATAATACACAATAAATTTTTTTGGTCATTTCTAAATCATCAAGGCTTTATATATTTTTTTAAACGTCTGTGTTATGAGCAAAGTATTATAAAATTTAATTAATTTGTCACAATTTACTAATGGAAATTATGCCAAAAATTGTTTTTGGGCTTGATGATAAAGATTTTTTGTTTTTCATTTTAAGTATATAAGTAAAAACAAAAATGTAATGAGATTTACACAATAATTAAAAAATTATTCGTAATAATTATTTTAAGTAGTATATTAAAGATATAATGATGATGGTGCAAATTCCATGGCTATGTTGATTTTATTATAAAAAAAAGTGCAGATTAAATGATAAATTAAAACCTTCAGCGACAGATTGGTCTACAGCGTTATATGGTCTGATAGGTTTATTTAAGAAAGAAGAAAAAAGAAAGCTCTCTCATTAATTTTGAATAGTACCAAAAGAAAGTTGGATATCTAATAATGTTAAAAAAATGCTCTGGGAAACTTAAAATTTAATCACCAACAAACAATGAAAACTACTGTAATATTTGATCTCTTGTTCTAACTAATTTTACTGGATATTATGTAAAACACTTTGAAATTCCTAAGTGATTATAAAAGGTCAATATTAATAACACATAGCATTATTCTAAACTGATATTTGTTTCTTAAACTATTTTTTTATTTTTGTCCAAATCAATTACATTAATAATAATCATTATTGATGTAATAGTTTTAAATATTTTAATGTTACAAAATTTGTTCATTAATTGTGCTGCCATATATTATAAACATCACAAATGTATCAAATAACTAATAATTAACACTTGTAAAATTATTTAGTTACCATTTCTTTAAATAAAATAGCAAGGATTTAAGTGCTATTTGATAATTATGTGTTATAGATTATTTGCTTTTTATTAAGTTAGTTATGCCATGACGGTGCCACAATGACAATCGGAAAGTTTAAGTTTAAATATCCACTTTAATGGAATTTTAACAAGTTAAACAACCCTAAATGTTTCGAACGGTTTGTACCTATTGTACTTGTACCAATTGTGTATGCTATTGTGTAATAAGGTGTTTCTGCATTGATTCATTATTAAGAAAATGTTAATATTAAAAAAAAAAGTAAAAATAATCGAGTAGCTAAGTAGATAAACAGGTGATAAGTTGTTGAAAAAAAAAAATCATTAAAAAGGTAGTATATTATTTAAACAACAATGTTTGTCAAACCCTAACAAAACATATAAAACCAAATGGCTACATGTATTGTAAACACATAATTTTGTATGCAGCTTACTTAGTTCCAGTGCAATTTTATATCAAAACACTTTTATTGTGAATGATTTATGTATTGCTTTTTTTAGTTATTTTATATGTATCACTGTTTCAAAATAAAAATGTTTTTGACTAGAGGTGTCAAAAATTTAAGTTTTCATTTTGTCGCATATAATAAAAAAAAAAAACAAGATTTCCACCTCATTATATCACATAGGTATATTATATACGTTATACATGGAGGCATTTCTCAACTTTTAATGAAAATCCTTAAAAATACTACCGTGATGTTCTTTGACGTATGTTTAGATATCTACAATGTTTATTTTAATTAGATGTGTATGTATTAGCGATTAAATTTTATATAGGACTTTTATTCTTTTAGTTTCATTGCCTTTTCTCAATTTATAAAAAGTGCTATTTCAACTACAAGAGGAGTAAAGACAAATAAACAACTGACATTGAATTAGGAAGATGTAAATTTAAAAAAATGAGTTTTTTTTTTGTACTAAAATAATCTTTAAATGAGTATAATAACATGTGTAAAATAACATGTTCACACATCTACAATAATGTATTAATTAGTAGTTTATAATATTAATATATATTATCTGTGTATCTATCCATCCGTCATCTCGTATGACACACATCGCGGAACGCGGGAAATAGAATATATATGCGAGATATAAAATATAAGCTAGAGCTGATATATAAAATATAATATGTATTATTTAATTTGTAATACCTATATTGCGACTTGAGTTACAGCCGGTTAAAGGGTGAACATTACAAATGGCGACGAGGAAAATTATTGTGAGTTTTTCTTTTCTCAATTAAAGGAAAGGTAATGACTAGGTATACTTTTTAATTTTTCTTATATAAATAATTGTATAGTATTCTGTTAATTAAATATACAGAATAATTAAATATTTCAAGATTTACTTCTACTATTATTACTAAATAAAATAAGTAAAGATTAAACATTTACTTCTACTATTATTACTAAATAAAATAAGTAAATTAACACGAATTTGATTCCCAACGGAATAAATTAATTAACATTATGCTTATCTTATGGTAGTTCGTTGTAGTAAATAATAGCTAGAAATCCGTACCTGTTGTTCGATTAATGTTCATATTACATTTTATTTACAAGGAGTTAAATACTTTAGGATTACATTGGTTCGAACTTAAAACTTACGGTTTATTTATGAATATAAATTAAACGGATAATATAATATGCCTAGTTATATGTATGCCTAGAAAATATAATAAATAAATAAATTTTAAGTATAAGTTGTTCGCACACTATGCCCGATTAAAGATCCTGAAAAAAAAACAAACATTTCTCTTTACAGAGGTTGCCTGGAAGAGATTACTGTAAGTGATAAGGCCGCCTTTGCATTATGTACTACTTCTTCTTTTATATGTTTGTAAATTGTGTGCAATAAAGGATTCATAAATAAAATAATATGCCTAGTTGGTCTAGTAGCTAAATATAAGCCCACAGTTCCCGAAGTTGGGCCAGTAAAACAATAATTGAGTTTTTCCGTCAAAGATTCTTATTGGCAGCTCGGAGACTGGAGGTCGGAAGTGTGTACGCTCTCGTGCCTCCAAAAGCACGTGAAGCTGTTGGTCCTGCGCCTAAACTCTTTCCGACAGTGTATGATTTCCGTCCCATCGGATTATGAGAGTGGGGGATTAGTGGGTGCACCTGTGTTTGCGCGCACGCTTGTGCACTGTAATGTGTCTTGCTAATCTCGCTTGAAACTTGCCACCGTGGCCGAAATTGGTCAGGTGGACACCAAGGATAAACATTTAACTGAGTTTATGTTAGAAATAATAAGTAGTTGCTATATTATATTGTTAGTGGTTATTCTTATACAATATTATATACAAATAAATAATATAATGGAGCCGAGATGGCCCAGTGGTAAGAACGCGTGAATCTTAACCGATGAACGTGGGTTCAAACCCGGGCAAGCACCTCTGAATTTTCATGTGCTTAATTTCTGTTTATAATTCATCTCGTGCTTTTCGGTGAAGGAAAACATCGTGAGGAAACCTGCATGTGTCTAATTTCATCGAAATTCTGCACAATGTGTATTTCACCAACCCGCATTGGAGCAGCGTGGTGGAATAAGCTCCAAACCTTCTCCTCAAATAGGGAGAGGAGGCCTTAGCCCAGCAGTGGGACATTTACAGGCTGTTACTTACTAAATAATATAACAAGATAAATAGTATTCAAGATTACCTAATGTGGTATCTAGGTAAGATATACTTATTAAGCATTAAATTGCATAAAATATATCTGTGCATTAAGTTGCGAAATGTATAACGGATTTCTTTAAATTGAAATTGACATTGCGAGACATATTTAGGTGCATTAAATTGCGTAAGACAAGTGTGCATTAAATTGCGTGAGACATGTTTGCATTAAATTACGTGAGACATGTTTGCAGTAAATTGCGTGAGACATGTTTGCATTAAATTGTGATGTGTATGTTATTTGCTAATAACATACAATTACAATTAAATTGCGAAATTCGGATAACACTAACATTAAATGTGTTACGCTGATTGTACTCTAAGTTGTAATTGGCAGCAACAGTTCTTTGTCTACAGATAGCCCTAATGGCATAATATACCTTAGAAAAGTTCAAATGCGAGATTCGTAGGGTCAGTTTCTTTCCTCTTTCTATTGGAGTTAGGGAAACGAGGCCTAAATATTTATATTCAGGTGGCAGGTACTGACACTGAACTAAAGAAAAGAGCAAGTCTTTTGCACTTGCTTTTTCTGGACATAAGTTACAGGAAATATTTTATAGTATTCTGGAAGCTAATGCTAACGAAAGTAGTTTATTTAACATAGCTATTCTAAAGTTAAATCAGTATTTTGTGACAAAGAAAGGCAAGGTAAAAAAAATGTCAGAAATTTCTAATAAGGCTAAGACATCAATCTTCTAAATGTCAGTTTGTAGATAAATAAGAAGGTTATTGGCCGAAAAGTTGAAATTGTAAATCAGACTATTTGAGAAGGGAAATTTTAAAAGCAGGAGACAAGATGACTTTGGATTTGACTTTGGAGACTGAATGAAATAGTAATAGAAGCTAACTTGTTGAAAACCATAAACAGACATAACAGAGAGAATAAGATTCTACGCAATAGAAAATAGGACCCGAAATTTACTGGGGCGCCTTACTATAACCTTTTTTAAAAGTAGGTACTTAAAGAAAACACTATTTTCAACAATTGAAAGTAAGGCATTGCCGAAGTGTTAAGATGTGTTGGTAGTTATTCCTATCGATGATTTAGTCAAATTTATAGTGAAACCTTATCGCCGAATTCTAATCCCGTTTGAGTGAAAATATCAACCAAACTTAATGAATTGCAAAACAAAGATAAAATAGAAGTTAAAGACCTATCTTGTTGGGTTTCACATATAGTTCCTATTGTAAAAGAAATAGCGACGTTCTTATAAATATGTATGTATTAACATGCGACGCACAAATACAGCGATCAGATGCGAAAATCATCCGTTGCTGACCATAGTTAGTTGATCCATACTCAAGGTATATCAATACTACTACTACAACCAGACGCAGGGTATATCAATACTACTACTACAACCAGACTCAGGGTATATCAATACTTTTATAAAATTTTACAATTCATATAAGAATGATGTTTAGAATAACTCGTGCACCAAAACATAAAAAAATATACTATTAGGGTGCGAAAGAAAAATCCATTTTATCGACGACATATTAAAAAAAGTAATGGAAGTATGAAGTATTAATGATAATATTAAGCCAAAATCAAAGCGTTGAAGGCTACAATTGTATGATTTTAAAGTCAAATATAGACCAGGAAAAAACTAATATAGCAGATCCACTTTCAAGATTCTGATTCTGATAAATTGGCTACAAACCCCACAGCAATTTATGACGACTACATAACGTTTTGAATTTAACTGAGATGCCCAGACCGATTCCAGGATTCCGAGATATAAAAAGTAATGGAAGGGCTCTATAAGAATAACTAGGATGAAAGTGTTAATACGTAGATGATATTGTAGAATGAGTTTTATTTTTATAGAGATATTCTGTTAAGAGGCACAAAAAATTGTGATTGCAACAAATTTAAGAAGACGAGTGTTAGATGTGCATGCAGGCCACCCAGGCATCGTTGCGATGAAAAATAGACTAAGAACAAAATTTGGTGGCCGAAGTGCGATGAAGATGCTGAAAATTGTTGCAAAACCTGGTCTCTGCTCCGAACCCCCAAACCCTCTAATGCGAATGTAATTATCAACTGAACCGTGGATCGACATAGCAAATTAATAGCGACTGCTACCATGTGAGTAATACATATAAGTACTAGTAACCTATTATAATAGATAAAAAAGATAAAATATATCGGGCAATAACGAGCGCATGATTAATTAATCATTTAAAATATAATAGCAAGCTTAGTAACCCTATTTCCATAACTGAAGATAAATGTCGGCAGTCTACAAGTGAAGAGTTGCTGAAATGTTCCATGACAATTAACAACATCATTTTCTGTTGGCCTCTACTAAAACAAATTTTACCAAGCTGAACATGAGGACTGAAAGGAATTTGCTCTACATGCAAAGCGCCACACTGCATAACTGGAAAGACTCCCTTAGAATTATTCTTCCTTTGTCACATCCTAGGCAAACTACCTATGGTTCAGGATATGTTATATACAGAAGAAGACATACAACAGAAGGAGAAAAGAATAAAGGATAAAAAATAGACAAGCTTGAGACTGTGAAGTAGTAGTAGGTGATGAGGTATACGTCATGGGCATGACATGAAATAATAAATTGAGTTTGACCCTCACATTGTAGAATCGAACAAGGGGGAGACGTAACAGTACGCAATGATGAGACGGTGAAGAAATGAGGTGAAATGTAGCACATCTAGAAAAAGGTAAAAGGATAATAGCATATTTTAAACGCCTGTACAATGTACAAATAAACTGATTATAGAAATCAGAAAATCAAATTATTATTCAATCCGTAATCCGTAACAGCCTGTGAATGTCCCACTGCTGGGCTAAAGGCCTCCTCTCCTCTTTTTGAGGAGAAGGTTTGGAGCTTATTCCTTATTATTATTCAAATCATTTCAAAAAAATTTATATTTACAACAAAGAAGGGATGTAGTGTACACACGTCTACAATAATGTATTAATTAGTAGTTTTTGATATTAATATATATTATCTGTGTATCTATCCATCTGTCATCTCGTATGACACACATCGCGGAGCGCGGGAAAAATAATGAATATATTGGTATTGGCGCGAAGTGAAGACGGTTTATGTGCATAGCGAGCTGATATATAAAATATAATATGTATTATTTAATTTGTAATACCAATATTACTTGATTGACTTGAGTTACAGCACGGTTAAAGGGTGAACATTACAATGTGTAAAAAAATTAAGATTATATCATGTAAACTTTTTTTTTATAAGCAATTCAATTTGGGCGCTCTCGTATAATTTCTGCTCCGTTCGAGTTTTGACTGTGACGTCACTGCGCCCATTCATTATTGCGGGCGACTCTTTTGCGATACGCGCGTTGATAATTTCATATTTATTTTATCCCTCTTTGTGATTTGACGCCCCAAATACGTTCTGTCACTTATAATAATATTAGAACGATTATTAATATTATTTTATGCTAAAATAAGAGCAGTATTTTCACATAGACTAACAAATAATTTACCGAAATTCGATCTTATGATTGCGGATTCTTTCACAAATCATGCGAAATATATTAGTGAGTTTATTATTATTGTTTACTTAAATCTTTTGTTAATGCAGATTGATCATAACTGTAATCGGCAAAAAGTCCGTACGTATTCTCCAGAAAAGAATTTGAAAGCAAAATTTAAAAAATTGTAAAAAAGCATCATTTTTGCGGATATCGTAGAAATTCTTTCGCCAGTATTTTTTATATTTTAAATATGATTTTTTGAGATCATAAAAACATAAGCTCATCTTCCTAATTGACGCGTTATCATTTGTCGAGATGTAAAATATACTCAGTCAGGGCGTCAGCAGAATTGATATCGAAACTTTAGAAGTTTAAATAGATATAATTATAAAAATAGGATAGTGTTGTATTATGAATAAAGATATATTAGTTCAAAACTGTTGATACTGCATAATATAGCAGTCCTATTAACAAATCGTATGGAATATGTAAATCTAAGGTTTGTTTATCTTTACTCTTTCTTCGAATGGATATACTTAAAACACGATCATTCTAATCAATTTTACAGTTCAATCGCCGGCACTTCAAACTCTATTTTTATAATCCATGCGGATGTTTATCGCAATCCACCACTCTTAACGGAAACACTGATGATCTAACGAAAAATATTTAATAGTAGATACTTATTTGATTACCTACTGCGATGCCACATAATTAAATTATCAAATGGACCAATAAAAGTTAAAAAAAAGTAAAGCCCCACTGCTGGGCTACGGCCCCTTTCTTGAAGAAAAGGTTTGGAGCTTAATCGGGCGCGCTACTTCAATGCGAGTTAGAATATATGTGGAAGACTTGTATCTGACACAGAAAGGTTGTTTCAATATGCTATCCTTCACCTCGGTGTACGAGTTAAAATATAGAAATAAACACAAATTCAACATGTGACTATTCAGTAGCGCTTTCCCGGGTTTGAACACGCCGATTTATGCCTAGCCATAAACAATAAAAAAATTTACTCTAACCGCTTCAGAATATAGAGTTTCTAGGTCCGGGCCTTTTTTATCACTGGTAAAACGTGTTACACGTTTCCCCCACGGAAACAGTGGGGGGTTATGTGGGGCTCGCCGGTGTCCAAGGCGCAGAGTTCGCCCCGAACATCGGAATACCCACTAAAAAACCAGCGGTACCCTTTCCGTCTTAACGAGGAGTGCCACGGGATCGTTTTCGTATGCTACCGTGACGTTCTAGGGCCTGTGCTTGCCATAAAAATACAATTGTCATTGAAACTGAACCAACATGTATAATGTCAACTCCGTAAGATGAGAGAAAGTGATTCTAGTTAAATAATAACTTGTAAAAATAGAACAACGGGTGAGATATTTCTCCAATCTCGATTTTAAGTTAATATTTAAAAAATAATTTGTCTTTTACAGATTTTATTAGAAAAAAAAACGGTATGATGTATGTGCACTTTGTGGATGTAATTGTTTAGGGTCCTGGCCGGTTTTACCTGGACATGACGTGGAACACATTCGTCTATCTATTGATGAAACTGAATTTATATCTCAGTATAAAGTAGGATGTTGCCATTTACCACAGTATTTTCTGTAGGCATTTTAGAAACTTTTAAATCTGAACATTCTTGACAGAGTACGTAGAGTGACCTACAACCTGACCGAGAATTTTCTCTGTTTATATATTTATAATATTATATATTAAATATAATATATAATATTATAAATATATTTAAAAAAAAAAAAAACAAAAATGAGTTACCAAAGTTTTTGTAGTTCGCAAACAAATGAAAATTAAGTAAAAACAAAAATACATTTCTAAACAACTTTATTTCTTAAAACCTCTAAGAATAAAACGAAAAACAAAAATATTACTTCACAAGTAATGTTTTAAAATATGTAAAGACTTAAGAATAATACGATAGGCTACACGATCGAGTATCAATTTGCTCTTACTAGTGCAGACACTACAGTACAGAGTACAGAAATTGTGTCTAAAACCAGCGCTCGTCTGCGATGTAGTACGTTTGTTTCTATATAAAATTTTTTTTTTGTATATCTTGACTTTGCATTGCTATAGTATAACACTATAATAGAAGCTCGCGTTGACTTAAGAAGTGAAATGTTTGTTTTTGAGCTACTATTTCACTGTAAGGGCAGCTTTTGTTATACCACGTTTACACATTCGCGTGAGTAACCAATGAGTGGAGCACGCATGTGTAAATGGCTGTTAGTCATTCCCCTTGCCGCTTTTGACGCTCGCAGTGGAAGTGGTCTTTTGGGTGAAAGAAGAGTGATAGGAATTTGAGTGGAAAGATGAACTAGCGCGCATGTGTAAACTCACTGGTCACTCGTGTCGGTGAAAAGTGTGGCGAGGCGAATCACGAGCACGCATGTGTATATGGGGGTATTGCATTGACGAAAACGTCGAATTTCTCTCAATAGAATTGATAAAATTATACCAATTTTCTTGTGTTTTGGCTGTAGCAGCTTAATTAAGCAAAACTTCATTGCGTAAAAAATTTTTGCTTGAAGCTTGAAATATTACTTATTAGCTAAAACTAACAGAAGTTCTGTAACGTTTAATTAACATTATAAAGTAATGTATTACGAAATGGCCACAAATAGTACTTAACTACATACTTTTTTTTTAAACTGTATATACCTAATTTTAAACGAACATGTTGCCAATAAGTAAAAACTAACACAAATATTGTAAAAAGCAGTTATACAATTAATTATAGAAAGCCTTACATGTCATAATGTTATCTTTGCAAACATAAGTAACATAAGTCATATTATATATATATATATGTGTGTGTGTGTGGTATTATAGTTTATTTTTACTCTTTTTAAGTTTAAACTACAGTGTTAACAGGATTAAAACACCATAATTCTATTATTTAGTCAGCAAAGAAATTTATGGCATTCTTTTTAAAATTGGCCATGTAATGGTTAACACGGCAAAGAATCCCTATAAAGCCACCGAATGTGAATCAACATGTTTACCAAGAGACAGTTCACATTGCAAAATGGGACAGAAATGCTTAAGATTATAAATGCATCAATTGAAGTTGATTCTGCAACAAATAACAACAACAACCTTCTCCTCAAAAAGGGCGAGGAGGCGTTAGCCCAGCATTGGGACATTAACAGGCTGTTTCTGTCTGCAAAAAATAGGATTTCTAAAAAGGGTCATCCAAAAAACATTGGTCATACAAGCAAACAAGATCTTCGTAGCATGTAATGCATAGTTCCTCACATTTATATCACACAGAAGAGGCAATTTTTTTATAAAGTAAAATCAATGCATTGAATTTTTTTATGAATATATATAATTTTTTTTTATAAACATGTATAAGTGTATCAACACTACATCACACAAGATTAATTTTATTTGAAATAGGAAATTATGTGTTAACACTAACAAATATATAGAATTACATAGTATGGAATAATATCTTGGACTTATTAAGACAAGCTGTTATCGGTGGTATTTCATTGAGACTTTATTCCGTTTAAGCTTAACATATAAATGTTTTATATATTTCAATTAGACAGCTGCTTCTATATATTGAATACTCAACTAATTTCAACATTCAATTTTATGCGTGTAATGTATATATGTCAATATAAAAAGTATATTATATACTTTTTATTTCATTCACAACTACACACATTAATGACTAATTCATCCTCTCCACACATCTATTCCTCAATATTCTCATCACGAAAATTAAAACAACCATATTTCTGTTATACATTTAACGATATAACCCATATTTTCAGTATGTTTTGATTGATTTGTTGAATTATTTTGTTCACTATTAAAAAGTATAATAAATAATTCAGTATGTAGACTTGGCACAATACAAGGCACACGAGAATATACTTCCTATCTCCCAGATATTTATAACTACTTCACTCACATAATCATGTAAAAGTCTTATGTAAAAAGTGATTAGTAAATAATAGAATGTTTATTATATTATAATCATGTATCAAGTATGTAATGTAGGTTGTAAGTGTTATGTAAGTAATTTTAATTGGGAATGAGTTCTGACTTTAATTATACCTATTTATTAATAAAATATATTTATTTCTATTAAAGGCTTATTTGCTATTTAATAATTTCATTCATTAAGTACTAAGTGTAATACAGAAGAGAATACTTAAAGAATATAAATAAAAAGTGTTCATTGGTTCAATGTGTTTCTTAATCAGTAAAATTACTTTGAAATATTTCTTTCATTATTGTTGTATATAAAGTTAATTTTGTACCATCAAGTAAATATACATATCCATATTAAATTAATTATTATTATAATAATAATTCTGTTTTTACTTATTACTTTTAAATGTCAATTAAATGTTTAATTCTGAGTCATATCCTAATAAAGTGTTTGTACAAAAAGCTACATAATAATCTATAGTTTGTCATGATAAATAAAATGAATATTGAAGGAAACTAATATTCTAGAAGAGAACCTTTAAGGTGTGTCATAAAAAGTAAGTATTAGTGTATACACTAGATGTACACATAACAAATTAATCTGAAGCTGCTTCCTCAAATGCAGCTAATAAATTTCTACGACACTTACTTTCGTCACTATATCTTAAAGCCCAAATTATATACTCCCCTACATTAAGAGGATCCTCAGAGTAACTGATTTGTACTTTGCATTTCCTGTCCCATTTCATGCAATCAGAACTACGACTATTTCTAGTTCTATTAAATTCAACGTAACCATCACATTCAACAGCTAATTTGGGAAGTTGGGCATTTAATGCCTCATGAGAACTCTCAGAACCTGTACCACTAGTAGACGGAAGGCAATCACCCTGACCGCATTCCATATTTGGAGGTGTTATTGAGGAACTTTTACGTTTGCGTTTTTCCATCATACCATCACCATTATTACTTATTACATTATCAATGTTGGGAATTTCTCTTGTATGATATCTCTGTTCATTAACTCCAAAACTTATGTTTGGTTTTTTTCGTTTACACTCAATTGCTTCATCATCATTGTCATTGGGCTTGCATCCTTCGGCCCACTGAGGACTGTTGCAGGTAGTTTGAATTCTTCTTTTACATAATTTTTGTGATTTTGGAATGTCAGTTTCAGGGGAATTTAAAGGACTGCTTAAAATATTTTCAGGGTTTCTGTAAAACAATTGTAGGGCTTTATAATTACTTATACATAGAGTTTGAGCAGCCATGCTCAACCTTTTCTTTATAGGGGCCTCAAACACATGTTAGTCGAGATGTCGCGGGTTGATGTTGATTTCATACATTTCAGAATTGTTATAAATTGAGTTAAACAACTAAGAACGGATATATTGCATATATTTTAACTTTTTATTTTCCAGAGATTTCAAACACTGCAGTGTCCCTGGTCACAATAAAAAATCCTTTAAAATTTAAAATAGTTGATAATAAAGTAACATCAGATAGGCCAACCACAAAAACCTGGCAGTCCACAGATTGAGTACAAATGGTTTAGAGCATTACATAATTATTAGTTCAAAAAACTTCAAATTTTGTAAAGTTTTGTGTGTTTTAATATTATTATTACATATACCTTTGTAATCTTTCATTTCTTGTCTGAATTTTTTCAATACTTTGTACAGTCGTAAAGTCATGTCTGGAACATTGGATGTCATGTTTAACAAAAGCTGAAACTTTTTTCCTAGTCTTTATCGTTCTTCCAAACCACTCTAGTGATATATCTTCTGACAAAAATAAACTGAGTTTCTGACGATCATTGTCAACCAAACGCTTATACCAGACTATAAAATTTCTTGCAGATTCCTGTTTTGAATCTTGAGTATTTGAATTGTTATTAGCTTCTCTATCCAAGTTTTTAATATTTCTGTAATTGTTTTTTCTTTTTTGAGGAGTTTTTGATAAATTTGACATTTTATTCTGTAAACAGTTAACATTAATTTAAATTATATAAACAAGCGAAAAATCTGTTTAAACATTTTTTTTTCACTTACATTTTTTACTCAGTATATCTACAACTTTATGCGAGCTTTGCGCTTGATGCGCTAACTCAAGACGAAGGCCTTCTAAACGGTTTTTACTTTCTTCAATATATGCAGTGATTGATAAATTTATTTCCAAAATTTCTTTATGTAATGCAGTAACGTTTTGAGTATTGGAGAATATATTTTCTAGAAGAAAATTTATAAATTGACAATTAACACAATTAGAAAAACAAAAGAAATTGACAAGTTTCTATTTTCAAACAATCATAACCTACTTAAACACTTTGATGCTTCTAATGCCAAATGTTCACGGTTTAAATCGTCAGAAATTGTAGAATTCATTTTACGTCTTCCGGAAATAACTAAGTAAACATATGCTATTCTAATAATTGCATTAAAATGTAATAAAAATTAGGTTAATAATATATAAAGCTGCAGAACAATTTAGCACAACAAACTTGCTTGACAATGACATAAATATTTAAATAGACAAACTAAAGCGTCGCTTTTTTACTCTTTTGGAGCTAAAGAAACCAAAGCCGTTTATCAAACGGCCACATTATATATAAATAAGCGCAACATAATATCTTAAAACAAAAGATAAAAATAAAACGTTGAATGAAATAGACTTTTATATTTAAATTAATACTATTTCTTTTTTTTACTGGTATCTACTCTAATCTAATGATATATTAAAAATTTGATTCAAATGATATAATATTTTTCCATGGCATAGTATTTTATTTAATGTTAATAAAATGATAATAATTAAATATAACTAGATTATCAGACGTATTAATCTAATAATCTTAAATTTTTAATTATTGGTATCCTATAGTTTTCAATTTCTTCTTAAATACTGAAGAAGGTGTATGTCGTTATTAAAATGTTTTATCTATTTTTTTATATTTTTTCAGAGACATTATTTCTTTACCAAAATAATATTTTTTTTATTAATAAATATTTCAGTAAATTTTTGACATCAATTAGAATCTAGTCCTTACTTATCGGCCAATAGACAATATTTTAATTATGAGAAAGAGCATTGGATGGCAGAACGGTCGCGCTTGTCTGGGAGTGGTAATGTCTCGAACCAATCTACTGCGTGCTTGTGATCATTGACATCGGCCATTGGTCTATCCTTTGTCAACCAATCATTGAAAAACCAGTGAGGAATATCCAATGTAAGTTCACAATATTTGACGATTATTACTTGAGATGGTTGAGTCGGTGTTATTATACAATATTTGTTATTACTTTTAATTTCCCTTTCTGAGTTTTGGATTAGTATATGTATAATGAAATTACTTGAAAAGCAGCCATTTTGGCTACGTTGGCTTCGCTGGCCTCGACCGAGTGACGTATGGCATATTCTCAGATAATAATTTCCTGAGGTAATAGAATGCCACTTGTTTCTTATCATCAATAAAATAATGTTCCAAGACTTCCTCACATGGTCACCTATCTTTAGATCCATACGATTATATCTGTAGGATAACTTCAGAAAAATAAAAAATATGAAACAATTACCGACATAGTTGTTTTTCTTAAATTCTTTAATTTATTAAAATAACTTACTCATTCCAGACAGTACTTTCCTTAAATATTTATTCATGTTAGAAAAATATATCACTATGTTTGTTATTTACTAATTTTATTTATTATTCTATTCCGAGTTGTGGTGATTACATACATGTGACAATATTTATTGGACATACAGTGTAGTCTTCAACTAGTTTTTAAATTAAAAGAGGAAATTAAATGTCTTTTGCACTAAATCAAAATATCTTTCTTATTAAAATTTAAATTATGAATATTTAAATGAATATATTCCAAAATAAACAATTCTAGAGGTAGAAATTATACTAATAAAATGAAAAACTAGAGTGAGTTAATCAGATTGGTGTGGTATTTTAAGTAAATTATTGTTATAAATTCCAGTGATGAACCATGGAGCATGCTCAGATTCAGACTGCGGATGGGTCACAAGTGATGACCATCAACGGACAACAACTACAAGTTTTACAGATGAATAACAGCCCCCATATGATACAGGGCCCAAATGGACAACATATTGTAATACACTCCATACCATCCTCGGCACCTACCATACAGGTAATCATTGTATTCATTTTTGCAATCACAATTTGATATTATAATGTATTTTTTGGTAACTAAGAGGCATTTTTTTTAAATTTCATTCATGTAATATTTATTTGCCCTTAATTGATATATATATATATATTTCCATATTATTAGTATATTCATAGTACATAGAGATGGTAGTTTTTCTTTAAAAAATCATTTATTTTTAATACATAATGTAGATATTTCCATTAATATGTTTCTTTGCAATAAAATCCTATTCCAAACAATGATTGTTATCTCTGCTACGATAATGACGATACTAAATAATATGATTTTATTATCTGTAAACATCCATATTTATATAAATAAAATTTACTAATGGTAATAATTATTACATTGAGTGAATGATGAATATGTCTCAAAATTTCTTCCCACTTAACATTTACTAATATTACATTTTTGTAGGCAAATTTTACAACCTAAATATTGCCATATCTAATATATTTTAATATCACATTTTTTTTTATTCATGCAATCAGATTGGAGCCCCTCAAATCCAGGTGGTAGTATCAGTTTTGTAATGTTGTTGTACCTTTGGAAATACACATTCAAAGCAGAGTAATCAGTACTATTAATAATTCAATTAACTTATGAACTATGTTGCCATGCTTAATAAAGTACATAATATTTTATAGGTGGCAGCCCCAAATGGCCAGCAATTACAACAATTACAAGTTTTGCCTTTGTCGAGTCTTCAAGGTAAGCAACCAATCTAATTTTTTTATATATTTATGGTATTTAACTATTAAATAATGTTAATATTTATTTTCCGAGAGCTTTGAATTTATTAACCCAAAAATATACTCAAAATATATCTTGTTTATTAATCTGATGCAGGAACAAGTAGCAATATTCAACCCATGCAGCTTGTCCAGACACCAGATGGACAGACGTATATATATCAACCTACGGCAGGAACTTCCCAACCACAGATTGATCAACACCAAATTATACACCAGCCAGGTAAACTAGTTACTTTTTAAAAAAGAAGGATTATTTTCATTTTTAATATTTCACTTGTGCTGTGATTTTTTTAGCTAAACTTTTACATATTGCTTAATGCATATGAATATAATGTTAATATCTTTTCTATACACCTCAGTGAATATACTACACCTTAAATGGATGGTAAAATATTTACAAAAAACTAACTTTATCTAACTGTTAGTATTTTTTGATTACAGGCACACTTATCAACCTGAATGGAAATCTTGTCCAAGTTGCTGGTGTTGGCAATGCTGTACAACCACAACAAATTGTTAATCAACCCAACATTGTAATGGTTAGTAAAATAGGTTAAAAATTTTGCCACAATTTTTTAATTTATCAGTGTTAGTCCAGCAATCTATTAGATATCTACTAAACAATAATAAACCATTCAATTGCATCATTAAGTTAACTAACCATTCTATCTGTATAAAGATTGATGAGATAACAATCTCTAGGGTCAAGTTGTTATTAGAGATATTTATATGTATATACAGTTGATAACTATGATTATACTCCATGCAGATGGTAAATGGAAATAGCGGTGCAACAACTTCTACAGCATCATCAGAAGGGGCTGCATCCTCAACCGCAGGCTCAGATGATGAGCCTCTATTATATGTGAACGCTAGACAGTATAAGCGTATATTGAGGAGACGTGCTGCAAGAGCCAAGCTGCATGAACAGGGGAAGATACCTAAAGAGAGACCTGTGAGTAAGATTATTTGAATCCACTGCTATTTATGAACACTGAAAATTTTGATTTCATTTTACTAATAATCATATTTATTTCAGAAATACCTTCATGAGTCAAGACATAGACATGCTATGAATAGAATAAGGGGAGAAGGTGGTCGGTTCAACTCAGGCAGCAGGAAGTTAGCGTAAGAAATGCATTTATTATGTTTGAAAATTAATAATTTCTGTATTATAATGTATAGTAGTAATTTAGAGCAGTATTTATTTGCATTGTTTGATAGCAATTATGCGATTGAGTCATGATCGGAAATAGATTAATTAAGTTTTTAGATGAAATTGGTTCCATGAAAATAATTTATTACAGAAATATGGAACAATCGGACCAGACCTCAGATACACAAAAGATGCTAGAAGACATCAAGCCAGATACAGTTTCTATCACAATAATTCAGGTAAATTACTTTAACTATATTTTTTGCCATAACTTCTAGAAGCTATTTCTTTAATTTAATCTTTAATATTTGATTATTTATTATATGGGACCTGTTATCCAATATTCTACCTTTAAATAGATTTTTTTATTTTGCAGTTAGTGTAAATATACTTAATAATATTTATTATAAATAATAATAATATAGAAAAACTGCTTCAGATATATTATTTAAATACATAATTATATACATTTTTTTCTATATGTTGTCGAATATTGATTTAGATTACAAGACATAACCATGTGTGTATTGTGTTCATAGGATGAAGAGTTGCAAGAAAACCAAACAACATGGCGGCGACTCGCACCACAACCGTTAACGTCCACATAGCAGTATGAATTGGACTACAACCAACCAAAGTAAATAAACAGGCTTTTGATGCCAATGTTGGATGAAATCACAAAGGAACATTACAACAGTTTGCATTTGTGAACTTGATCAAAGTTTCAAAATCACAATTATATTGTAAATAGTTAAGTGACAAATTCGAGAACTGAATATTTATGGCTACTGGTAATTTATAATTAAGCTGTATGAAAATATTTTAAAATTTTACTTTGATATCTCGATTAATAGATAAAACGTTATAATTGATTTAAATAAAGTTTTATATGACACTTATTTCAAAAGTGCTCAAGACTGATATATTATGTCAGGATTCGAACCTGCTATTTCTATGTGGGTCATATTAACTAAAAAATTTTAGCTAATTTATAAAATGAAATGTTTTTTTTAAAGTAATATTTTTTAATAAATTAAATACATACATATATTTTAGATAAACAATAAAATTACCAAAAAATAACCGTATTACTAATCGCCAATCAGTTCAGAAAATAATTTTCTGCAATATAGGAATCTGGCTTTGTTTAATGAATTCCTAGTAACAATAGATTTGAATTATGGTGTTTTGAATATTTAGTGTATTAAGTTTTTATTTATAATTGTTAAATCTTTTTTCCATATTATACTGTGTGTTTACAATTTAAAAGTATTTAAGTGTATGTAATTATAATTATTTATAATTACTGCAGATCATAATGTTGTTCAAGTTAAGATTATGCTGTCCAAAAATAATAAGGATACCAGTTTTCTGATGAAACAAGTCATTTATTGTTCTTTTTATTTAGTTGTACAATTTATGATTAAGTATATGAGACCAAATGTCTTGATTATTACATTAGGATAGGACTGGTAAAGTATTTTTCTGACAATTCATTCTGTAACACATATCTAATATTTAAGACAGAATATTTATAGTAATAAAAAAGAATAGGTCTATGTAATAAGTGTGGGATTCAACTATAGTACTTCATTATTTCCAAATTTTTGTTACACTGGAAGTTTAGTTATAAAATGTTACGGTTTTTTTTTTCATTTTAAATCATTGTATTTTTTCACAAATTATATATTTTTAATACATCGTCATAAATCATTGATGAAATAATTGTGGTCTAATATCACTATATAACTATATCAATATATATATATATATATATATATATATATATATATATATATATATATATATATATGTAAGTGGTCTAATTAAGTATGACGGGGGTATGTTTAGTGTCATGTGTATTTATGTAAATATCTAAATGTATTTAAAACTAAGTATGTATGTATGGTTTTCATATTGCAAAGTACAAAATATACATATTGCACAATATGGTATTTTTATTCTTAAAAACTCTTATAATACATTTAGCATGTAAGATAATAAAGCAAACATCAGCTAAGTCTGTTATATATAACTAATTATTATCAAATCTGCAGTTTAAGTTTGATGTTACATGGGTGGAACGTAACTTGAACTATACCTCGTTGCCAATTGCCATTCCTTAAATTTTTTTCATAAAAAATAGGCGGACAGGTAAATACGGCCACCTGATGAAAAGTGGTCACCATCCATAGACATTGGATATATGGAGAAATATTAACCATTCCTTATCAACTTTGGGAACTAAGATGTTATATCCCTTGTATCTGTTACACTTGTTGACTTACCCTTCAATTCGCAACACAACAATAGTAAGTATTGCTGTTTGGCGGTAGAATATGTGATGATTAGGTGATACCTACAAAGACGGGCTTGCACAGACCCCCACCCAGAATGCAATGTAATTAAAGTGTGTTTGACTCTAGGGTTTCCAATAAAAAAATAAAAGCCGAATTCGAACATATTAACCATATGATATAACTTTTACAATATTCTGTTTGCCTCGCTCGTGCGCTCAACTGACAAAAAGTCGAATAGGCCGGAGCACAAGTATTTGATTGGACGTGGTCACCAGAAGCCATACATTAATAAATATACAACGGCTAAAGACGGGCGCCTGGCAACTTTTGATTTGTCCTGCTTTTACGCCTCAACCAATCGTAACATTTCGGCACACAGGGATTTCTAGTACTATGGGAGTCTGAGGTTGTCATACCATACTATACTAGTAAGTAAAAAGAATTCTTAAATATAAGTACAATAAACTCCCGTGGATAATGAGTTCCTTCCGTTTCACGCTCATATAATGTTTATCTTAATTACATTAAAGCGAAGTTATTTTATGTAATTACTTGTGTCCCACTTGTGAACAGGGGAGGGGGAGTAATGTGGACAAGTGCAGCGTACTTTTTGCCCTCTTCTGTACCTTTGATAACATGTGTGTTAAATTTCATGATGGTCGGCTGAATGCTTCAGACGTGAAAGAATAACAAATAAACTCAAGTTCTTACGTCGCCTGTACAAAAACATTTTACCTGCCAATTTATAGGGGGCCGAAATGTGAACACTAACTGCAGGACTGGTCACGAATGTCGAAGGCCGTTAGAGCAGACGTATCTTAAAGTTGTAAAGCGTCCAATCAGGTGGGACGATGTCATGAAGAAGGTGGCTAGACTGAAGGCATAGAATGGGGAGCTTTGGCGCACAAAGGAGAGACCAGCAGATTATTATTGATTGATGATGATGATGATGAATGATGATGAAATGTTTCTACGATATGTACGACGTACTGACAATTATTATTATTGCACTAGACATAAATAATTCAGAAAAAAAAACAACACCATAAATGTAAATTCTAACTTTATTATTAAAATACAAAAACCATTAAATAAATATTTTTCAATTAAATTTACCTATATAAAATTTAAAAAACGTAGAAAATGTTATGATTTTTTAGTCCTGAGTATTTTTTACATGATGAATAAACAATTCAATTGATTACAGAATATATTATGATATGTATTTAATTTTTTTATTCTTTTTTAAAAGTATTTGTATTTTCTGCAATATAAAAAAATATTAACAAATATTACTTTCACTGCGATAATTGCATTGATTGTCCCATTATGGCTCACAATAGAAAAGTGCATGAAACTAAGAAACAATGTGACTTAACTTATTAATAAAATAGTACAGTAACAGCCTGTTATTGTCCCACAGCTGGGCTAAGGCCTCCTCTCCCTTTTGAGGAAAAGGTTTATTTTTGTATTTATTTATTTATTTATTATATCAACACCAACAAGAAGTACACTAATAAATATAATTGAATCTTTAAACATGACGTTATACACATCAAGTGTCTCCTAAATTATATATGTTGCAAAATATATCAACATTTAAAATATTTATCACAACAATCAAAATATTTATAACAAATAGAAAACACATTAACAATTAAATTATTATAAAATTATCACTTGATTGGTATTAAATGAGTAAGATATAAATATCGGAGAACATTTAAAATTTTTTAATATTAATTATTAGATTAAAAGCAAACAAAGTCAAGAGGTACATTAACACATCAAGAAAAAAAAACGTTAAAAACAAAAATTTATACAATATTTTATACATTATTATTGAGGAAAAATAAGATATTTTTTACGAAAGTGATTCAAATTGTCATTAAAAATATCAATTATAAGAGCTTCGTTTGACACTTTTTTATTGTTAATCATATTATTGAGCATTTTGTAGATATTATTATAATCAATGATTAGCCTGTTAATTGGAGAGTAGCGCATCTGACGGGAGTAAGTTTTTCAACGAAAGGAGTATACACAGATGGTCTAGTGGTCTTTTTAGGAGCACGAATCATAATTTTAGAAAAGAGGTAACTACAGTCGATAGTTCCGTTCAATAACTTAAATAGGAAAATGTTATGGAGGACGTGTCTACGATCATAAAGAGAAAGAAGCTTAAAATGTGAGAGTCTATCTTCGTAACTTGGCAGCTTTTTAGCTAAATTTTGACTATAAGATAAATGCCATAAGAACCTTTTTTGTACACTTTCAAGTCTATTCTTGTAAATATCGTAGTGAGGATTCCATACAATGCTACCGTATTCTAAAATACTGCGAACTAAAGCAGTGTATATAGTAATTTTAGTCTGAGGCTTTTTAAAATCCCTACAATTTCGCAAGACAAAACCCAAAACCCTGAAAGCCTTAGTTACTATAGTGTCCACATGAAGATAAAATCGCAGTTTAGAGTCTAAAATGATGCCTAAATCACCCACATTGTCCACCTCTGCAAGCAAATGTCCGTTGATGGTGTACGATCTAACAAAAGTGTTTTTTTCCCTACTGAACCGTGTAACGAAACATTTTTCAGTGTTTAAGCTCATATCGTTTATGTGACACCAAGAGACCAAACTATTTAAATCTCTCTGCAGAAGTATGGCATCTGAAACAGTGGATACAGGTCTAAACAACTTGAGATCGTCAGCGAATAAATAGCATTTAGTATGTTTGAAACATGAACAAATGTCATTAATAAAGAAGTTAAACAGTAAAGGTCCCAGGTGGGATCCCTGAGGTACTCCAGAGTGAGATATGAAGGGGTTAGATGCGTAGCCATTAATAACCACAGTTGATTTGCGATCGTGGAGATAAGACACACCAGTTAAGAAGAGTGCCCGTTATACCAATCGATTCAAGTTTTTGCAACAGTTTATGATGATTAACTTTATCAAAGGCCTTACTAAAGTCGGTATAAATAGCATCAATGGAGTTGCCACTATCCACCGCCTCAGTAAGGTCTTCAACAAACGAAACAAGGTTAGTTGTGGTAGAACGGGCCCTCAAAAAACCGTGTTGTTGCGGTACTATGGTCTGCTTTAGTTGTGATAAGATACACGGGTACACAAGAAGTTCGAACATTTTACCACACACTAAGATCACAGATATCGGTCTATAATTTTCCACACAAGCCCTATCGCCTTTTTTATGCAATGGTATAACAAGGTAATATTAATAATATAACAACTGAATTTTCATGTGCTTAATTTGTGATTATAATTCATCTCGTGCTTGACGGTGAAGGAAAACATCGTGAGGTAACCCGCAAATGTCTAATTTCATTAAAATTCTGCCACATGTGTATTCTACCAACCCGCATTGGAGCAGCGTGGTGGAATAAGCTCCAAAACCTTCTCCTCAAAAGGGAGAGGAGGCCTTAGCCCGGTAGTGGGATATTAACAGGTTGTTGCTGTATGTAGAACTATTTGTTCTAAGTTGGTTTTGCGTTATCTCTAATGCGTTGTATTTCGCTTTTGATAGCCGAGATAAGGGGTAGAGCGGGATCGTCCGGAGCGAGTCGTCCTTCAGCGGTGATAAATGCTGTGTTCACGACTGGTCCTGGCGGTCTCTGTGTGGACTACAGATGTAACATACAAATTTATTATTTCTCTATACAAATATTATGTTAATTACTTCCTAACAATGTTAAAACAACATTTTTTTATAGACAAGCATATGGGCCACCTGATGGTAAGTGGTCACCAACGCCCATAGACATTGGCATTGTAAGAAATGTTAACCATCGCTTACACCACCAATGCACCACTAACCTTGGGAACTAAGATGTTATGTCCCTTGTGCCTATAATTACACTGGCTCACTCACCCTTCAAACCGGAACACAACAATACCAAGTACTGCTGTTTTGCGGTAGAATATCTGATGAGTGGGTGATACCTATCCAGATGAGCTTGCACAAAGCTCTACCACCAGTAATGGATGCTTTTAAAATGTATTCATCCTCTATTGTGGCAACTCGGTTATATTTCTAGTAACATATACAGCTTGAAACGTTTACAAATTCAATGAAATTTTGTTTGATACAAACAACAGTACAAACACAGTATTATCGTTAGTAGTATTAATAAAGTATTTAGGTTCTGTACTAAAAACGGGTGTTCCGCAAGGATTAAATATTGGTCCCGTTTTGTTTTTAATATGTATCAATAGTTGTCCTTTCTTTGTTATGTTTCTATATGGATATTTGTAATGTTGTTTGTTTGAATTAATTTTTAAAGTTAACATAAAGAAGATTACAACAACATGATGTCTTTCCTGATGTCGGAATATATAATATTTTTAACTTTGTCAATGTATAAATGTTAAATTAATTTTAAAATAGTTTTAATACCGAATAGTGATAAAGGTCACTCTCGTGCCTATGTTTGTGAGGGTGCGTGCGAGTGTGTGGATCTTTATGTATATATATATTTGTCTGTATGTTTCTAGCTGATGGGTACGTGAGCGTTCATATACCCATCATATACAATAGATATAAGCCAACAGTGTCATATGCAAGCAATGCAAGTCGACTCACGTGTGCGTGCCAGGCGGCGGTCCGCGGTCGCAGCGCGCTGTCCGCGCACGCGCGCGAGCGTCTGCCACGTAACGGATTAAACTTCATTTTTTAATAGTTATATATCTTTTATAGTATCTAGCTAGGGATGCTTTCCGGGTAAATCCAATTAAAGTGATTAAAATTTTTGTCAAAAAATCTCAGTAAAAACTCGGAGTTAGGAAATGAGGCATATTACACGTGGATTACTTTAGTGGATTACCGTTCCACAGAACTAAGACAGTGAGAGATACAATAATATTGTCTACTTACTACAATCGCTTTTTTCGCTTATATACTAATCTACATTTAATAATCTTGTCGAAATCTCTAGAAATATATTAAAAACACCTTATATATCTAGTAAATAGAAAAGTGTATACATACCCGGCGCCCGCCGAGTGCGGCGCGCGCGGGCCCGGCACGCGCACGGCGGGGTTGCGCGCCTGCGGGGCTGCGGGGGGGGGGCGCTTGTGAACATTAGTAGGCTATCCCTATAGGCCGAGTAAGACCGAGCTCGGGCCGCACGACTTGATGAGATATTTATTCAATAGTTACACTCTTGAACCCAAAAAATGTGTCCATAGATAATTTTACACGTATGGCGAATCTCCATAAGTGTAACATTTTTTATAGATTCATTTTTAAGTAGACCAAATAGAAATGGTAATCATCGGTATTTAAAGACACTGATTAATATATTTTTTATCGTTTACAGATTTTCATTGTTTATTACTTTAACTCAATTGCATATACTTGTCATTAAATTTTTTGTTCTTTGTATAGTAGGGGTGGAAAACTTCTATAGACCAAAGGGGGGTTAAGGTATCTTATCTGCCCCTGATTAGGAATACAACTTGAACATAATAGAACTACCTGGGGTAGTTCAAATTTAAGTCTAACACTTAATGTAATTAATTAAAAGATATATATACGACGGAGTTTTCTAATCGCATACTCTGGTAACAAGCGAGCTGGTCCATTTTTGAAATGTTAAATAAAATTTCCATTAAACTAACATTAAAATTATTTAAAGATCTTACTGTTCTTTTCCTGGCTGTCTTGTTTATCTATAGTGAATGTCTCGTGGGAATTGGCACTGGATGCACTACCGAACAGTGTGAAGGCGTCATCCATCAGCTCGTTGAACCGCCTTCTCATCCTGGATGACGATGGTTCTTTACAAGCCGATGCTATAGATCTAGCGGGGCTGGAGGGCTTCGATACTGGAAACGTGGAAGTGAGAATAGAATAGAATAGATACCATTCTGTTCAAATTACGATAGCTAAATTAGAATGCTTTTGACTGCTATGCAACTATTAAAGTGGCTGATAATATTCTAAAACACAAATTTGAGTTAGCTCCTGACTTAATAGAGATATAAATTAGAAAAGAAAATCTGCAGTACCCGAGCTATTGTTGTTCCCACATCTAATAAAAGATTTCCCCGCGCATTTTTATTACTAATAATTAAAAAGAAAATCTCCCTTAAATTTAATTTATGAATAGAAATAATTAAAGGATAAACGTAAATGTAATAATGTCCTCCAGACCGATTTCAGCCACGGCGGCCAATCTCAAAAGATATTAGCCAACTACGCAGGAGATATTATAGTACACAAGTGTGTGCGCAAACACAGGTGCACTATCTAACTCTCATAATCCGATGGAACGGCAATCCGACACGACCGGAAAGAGTTCAGGCGTGAACCAACGGCTTTACTTTTATTGATCATGATAAATAATGATTGATTCTCGTTTAATGTTTTTCGTGGACTTTAAAATTAATATACACGTCGTGCGCACCGTGGATGTATTATTTACGTGTGACGTCCAGAATAGCATAACACCTGGAGTAGAAAGCTTTTTCAAGATTTAGAGAAAATGTACTATTTAAGAGTTAAGATAAAACCGCTTTAAATTAAGTTTATTAAGAAAACAATGACTCCAGTAATTTACTAAAATGTATTTATCATTTAAGTTATAAGTTAACTATGCATATTTTTTTTTTTATAGAATAGGAAGGCGGACGAGCATATGGGCCACCTGATGGTAAGTGGTCACCAACGCTCTTAGACATTGGCATTGTAAGAAATGTCAACCATCGCTTACATATCCAATGCGCCACCAACCTTGGGAACTAAGATTTTATGTCCCTTGTGCCTGTAATTACACTGGCTCACTCACCCTTCAAACCGGAACACAACAATATCAAGTATTGCTGTTTTGCGGTAGAATATCTGATGAGTGGGTGGTACCTACCCAGACGAGCTTGCACAAAGCCCTACCACCAGTAGTATAATTCGGATTCCTCTAGGTAATGAAATAAGCAACTTACCATCTTTAATTCTCTGGCAGTGCAAGTCCCACACCAGAGGTCCGATAACTCCAGGGTCCTTATCTATGCTGCCAAGGCGTACCAATTGTGATGGCATTTGTCTTCTTGGCACTACATTAGCCTGACTCAGCCTGGTCTGCTTGGGGCTGGACGGCGGTGAATCTATATCAAGATGTCTAACGGAAACCGGTTCTAGGATTTTGGAGAGCGGTTCCACCATATTTCCCCTGTAAATTTCAATTAATACTTATATTGATTTTCGGTTGAAATGTTTCTGTCGCTTATAATATATCCAAAAAATGTCGTTTGTGAATTTTGATTTCCTATTGCTATTGCTATCATCTCATTTCGCATATAACTGAAATATTTATTTAAACTGCTATTTGCATTGTTTTATTATCCGATATTTATGCGAATACAGATAAGTTCACTACTTGAGTGATAAGACCTTTGCATGCATCACATTGAGGTCCGTGATTATGTTTATATAGCATGGTTTTTCTTGAACTTTTGTTTTTGTTTTTCTTTTTTTTTTTACTTGTTTGTCTTTTTTTTCCTTGCGAGTGTGCAATAAAGTTGTTTAATAATAATAATATGTACGAATAACAAGGTAAGATTCAAAATTAATAAAGTATTATATATTTTGAATTTGAATACATATCAACAACATTGCTACATACCTCTATATATGTCTTGAAACAATTTCTTAAAGGTAGGTAGGTATCGAATATAATGGGTAGTAATTTAGTTAACAGGTACCTGGGAAAAGCACTGACTGAAGGCATAGAGAGATATGAGGTAGGTGTCGGCGGAGCTGATCGCTGGCCGCTGTCTGAGCTGTCGACTCCTGCAGCTTCCAATAAACTGTCCGTCGTACCCACTAATAAAATACATATATACCGTACCGTTTTTAAAAATGCCTATGATGTCTTGGAATTGATAGTAATAAATACATTTTTTTCGCCAGGAAGTGTATTTGTATGTCTAATAAAAGAGACTTAAGTAATTATCAAAATCTCCTAAACTTGCTCAATTGTATTATGCGATGTGGAGATGGAACTTAAATAAATATAAAGTCGAAAAATTTATTCAACACAGTCATAGTTGAATCAATGTCCTCATACGAATCTAATTTATTACATAAGGTTGTATTGTCACCAGCTCCAAAAAAATGAGGAAAATTTCAGCTCAATTGGTCGTGTGAAATTAGTTTAAAAGTTACAATATTTGAGTCATGCTACCAGGTTACGTTACATAAAACTTGTAATAAAATACTTTATTTTGAACAAAGAACGAACCTCTTTTCTTCTGTGGCATCCTTAACGCGTGAGGTTTCTTCTGTCGTCTTCTCAAAGCAGCTGCTACTTCTGATACGCCAGATGATGACGTAGACGAACTTCTTGGTTATAAAGAAACGAAGAATTTATATTTCCAGAACAATCTTATTTATTTATTAATCTTTTTTATGATATTAGTTGACAAGCTGTGTTTTGACCTTTATGTATGCAAGTTTCTCAATGCCGTATGGTTTTGGCTCATGTATTATTGTCGTTTGCAGTCGTCGAGTAAGCGTCGTAAGGTCCACTAAGATAGATTTTATTCAGCGCATTTATCAGTAACTTAAAGAATATTAGCACCTCAATACACTGGTGGTATGGCTTTTTGCAAACTCGTCTGGATAGGTACCACCCACTCATCAGATATTCTACCGCAAAACAGCAGTACTTGGTATTATTGTGTTCCAGTTTGAAGGGTGACTGAGCCAGTGTAATTACAGGCACAAAGGCATAACATATTAGTAAGGTTAGTGGCGCATAGGCGATGTAAGCGATGGTTAACATTTCTTACAATGCCAATGTCTATGGGCGTTGGTGACCACTTACCATCAGGTGGGCCATATGCTAGTCCGCCTACCGATACTATAAAATTCCTTATGATAACTAATCAAAACAGAGGGGTATAGAAGTCCACCCGTGGGTTGAAATGGGATGATCTCTAATTCAACCTGCTGGAGACCACATTGTTACTGTTTTATTTAAAGTCTAGATAACTTACCCCGAAGCACTGCCGGCTCTATAAATAGGCAACAGGACGCTGCTGGGTCTCGTTCTACTCGGCGACACCACACTTACCAACTAAAATATTAAAAATCCAAAATAAGACAATTTTTCAGCGGCTTCTCACACTTGGAACTCAGTCTACAGTACGCATGCCAGCTTTGTTAATATATTTAAGAGGGTAATAAGAAATATATAATATATATGTAGATTAGTTTATAAATTTATAAAATTATATGTTTAGGTATATAAAAGATAATAAAATATTATATTGTAATTCGTGACCTTAGCGTCTTTATCGTCGTTGATTTGCTTCATTTGATTACGTTCAGCTTCTCTTATCATCTCCGTTCTGTAGGCTCGTAGAGACGCTGCTGATTTCATAGATTTCTTTCTGTAATTAGAAAATTAAATAATATATGTAATATATATAATTAAATAATTGCAGGCCAAATAATGATTAATGCAATATTAGTAAAAATTTAATTCTACATTAAGCTATGATAATTAAGGCGTATACGAGATGTGATATATCTTGTCACACGAGCTTATAGTTTTAGTATTTGTGACCTAGTATGTCGGGGTAACGTCACCTATGTGCCACACATAGCAGCAGCAGTAAAGCCAGCACCAGCAATAGGGCCGCGACCGAGCCCACCACCAGCGCCCACAGCTCTGCACCCCGAACCCCCGTGCCCGCCTCGCCCTCTAGACCCTCGGCTGCCTTCAGGTACGCTGCTAGCGGTAGGGAGGTATTTTTTAGCTGATTGTCGCGAACGTATTGAGAGTTCCGAGAGAATAAATATCTAACTAACTTAAAAACTTTAACTTTGTTTAATAAAAAATAGTTATAGTAATTTATCGAGATAGTTTCTAAAGTAAAAGACGATATCATATAAAGCTTAGTTCTCAAGGCTCTTTTCATGAGCCGGCGACGGTATGCCAGTTACGCCCGGATACCAATCAAATATTCCGAGAAATCAAGCTGTCTCCATCGCTCGTCGGGCGGCGTCCACTCACGCTCGGCCTTGGTGGTGACGACGGCGCCCAGCTCGCGCGCCACCTCCGCGTCGCGCACGAGCCGCATGTCGCGCGCCGCCACGGCCGCCGGCACGGCGCGCCCCCCCACCAGCACCACGTACACGATCTGCACGCTGCCCGCCGTCGACTGCGACACGGCAGTTAACCGAGCGAGGCAAAAAGATATCTCTTATATCTAATAATGGTTTATCGTCTTCTTTCTTTATAAATGTGCAAATTTTAAAACTCGTTCGTGACATTTGGACTAGAGAGTTGAAGATAAATAGTAGATTATCCGTATATTCGTCAGGAGTAGCTAGTGATAGACACAATTTAAACTACTATTTATTTATATTTTGTTAAGTAATATACTACACTTTCAAATTAAAATTCGAGTATCATTTTATCACTGATACCGTAATGAAGCAAACGGAAGCAATTAAAAATATAAAAACTACTATACTTTACCTCGGTTATATTTTGTATATGAACTTGAACGGGAGGTTGTTGTTCAGGCTTAATGATTTCTCTTTTATACAATACTGTACCATTATTCGGTTCCTCTTCAAGCGGTAAGTCGATTAGATCTTCTTTGTCGCCTTCTAAAACATCTTCTACATTTCTCTTCCGTATAACGACTGTTGGTGTTACTAGTATCCAAGATTCTATTTCACTTAATTTTGTCGCTTTGATTTTAGAATTGGTTGAAATCGGTTGATCGACGTCATCAGCCGGAAACATTTCTACATCTTCCAAATCATCGCTTCTATTTAATTTACCTGCACCAGCGTTTTCCATTTTCAACGCTGAGTTAACGGCTAAATCCTCTAGTTTTACCATTGAACTTTGAATATCATAGATCTTTTGTGGTGTTTTGGCAGTGTGGGTGCTTATATCGTTAAATGTGTTATCTTTATTAACGACGAACGAATGAACTTCGTGTTTCTTCCTTGCCGTTGGTGCGTCAAGAGATTTTATTATCCCTAGATGTCGCTCTTGTTGCCTGTAAAAATCCTTTAAAAGTAAAGTACTGCGTATGTATAAAATTATATATAAAAGAATTGTTTTACAGAATTTGTTAAAAAAAATCTGTATGCTTTATTTATCACAAATAGTTAAATAACTTTGAAAAGAAACACCTTAATCCTAAAAGAGTTAAACTATAATTTTTTTTTTACAATTTGATAGTAGATCGTATTTGTAATATTCCACTTGCATGCGGAAAATTTAGTCATGACTCAACTTGTTATGTTTACCTTAGAAATGCTTTTTGGTATAGCCTAGCAAGTCGTAGTTGTAAGCTGTCAGGAGTGGAACCTTGTATTACTGTCAGGAGCCAGTAACGTCGGTCTTCTGGGATCTCAGTTTCCAGACTATCTGGCGTCACATCGCAGTTCAGGATACATTCCCCGCTTGATTTATCTGTCACCGCCTAAATAGGAAGAAAGTTACTATTCTTAGAAAATAGGTGGGTGGGTGGGTGTTTTTAGTGACAAAGATGTATTGAAATGTTAAATACTTGAGGTGAATATGAATCCAAGTAAACCGTAGCAAGAACAGTCGTAGTCTGCACAATTGGTGTACTCGGTGTTGCCACTGGCTCGGATAAGTCAGGTGGGGGTGGTCCATCTCCAGACCCTGTCCAGAAGAAATCTTCCAAGCGAGGCGTTCGTGCGTGTTGATCAGGAGAAACCAGCAAGTACACTAAAAAAATAGAAACTATTTACTACAATCGTTTGCTTCGGTTCTATGTATTTTTTTCTTGTATATAATATAAAATACATATTATTAATACCTAATTATAAAGTTTAGTTAATTTCATTATAGTTTGGCTTGAAAACTTCATTTTGTTTATGGTTACACAATATTTTCTAACCTCTTCCAATATTGTTATAATTGTAAAATCTTTATAAAACTAAGCATTCCTTAATTACTTTTATTTCGAACTCTTAAAGAGTTGTATTGAGGGTAAAATGTCCTTATTGCTTCATGTTTTAAGGAAGGGATATGAAGAAACATTTATACTCCTGGTTACACTAACTTTAGTTCACTCCAACCTATCGCCAGGTCTGAGTTGATTGGTATATTTATTGTACTTTTTAATTATATAAAACAGTATTTCATAAACAACTATGATTATGTATTGTATTGATCGATCTCAATTTATTATACATATGTAGAGACAAATAGTTACGTATTGGGAAAATTTAAAGGAATGCATAATGGAAAATGTTCATGTAACGACAAGATGGTAAACATAAGGGAATCGCGTGATCTCCCGAATAATGGGGTCTTATAGTTTATTGGCCTGTAGACTATAAGCTACTTTAACTTTGAACGGCACAACTTAGGAAAGATAGCGGAAAATACGTAAAAATCTTTCAAAGATCCAAGTCATAATCAATTCAAATATTCGTCAAACATCTACACTAGCTACCCGGTCCGACTGGTGAAATGTAGGTACCATTTTTGTTACATATGTCAAACATATTTTTTCCTTCAATTATTTAAAAGTATTTAATATTTCGAATTTAAAAAAATTCGTAGTTATATTACAAAACAAACATAACATTTTAATTTATTTCGATTATATTATTTTTCTTGGGTAATATAAAATCCTTTTAAAAACATTAACTAAGACGTTTCCTCTCTTTCTTTAATCCACAATATTTTGTTAGACAGGAGTTGCTTCGGCACCACCCCGTACCAACTACGGCTCAGGTAAAAGAAAACGCATTTCCTCGATATTGTTTTATTTCATCCACAATAAAACATTTTTGAACCATATATATTAATTTAAAGATTTATGTAACAATTTTGAAATAAAGAATATGAACTATAATTGCTTAAATTATTTTTATTTAATCTGTGACTGAATATAAAACCTACTTTAATTTAAATTAAAATCTCGAACAAATGTAATTCGCTTGCCTTATCCTATTGATTTGGGGTCGCAGTATATAAGCCGTATGAAAAATTTGCAAGAATATTTCGGTCGGTTACCAGTCTGATACCATGCTTCCTAAGAAATACTGTTGGTGTGTTGGTCGGGTGCTTAAGACGCTTACAAGTTCATATTGATGTACCTACCGCATAAAAAATCCCTCATTCGACACCCACGATTTAAGATGAAGGCCCTTTTCCACACAGATCCAAATTAATATTAAGATCTGCTTGAAAAAGAGTTTAACCGACATGACAAATATTATCTATATATCAACAATTTTATATCAATATTAATAGCAATTAAACCACTTAATACCCATTAAAGTAGAAGGTGGGTCTGTAGGTTGTAACTTCCTGTCCATAACCGGGTTTTGCACAATCGAATAAACATGCATATAAAAGCGGTTTAATTCGGCGGTTACATGCGGGTACTCGGCAACCTTTTGTCATAGAGCGGATGGATGACAACGCACTGCCGCGCGCGCAGCGAACCGTAAACTGTTTTGGTTTTAATTGATTATTTATAATAAAAATCTCTATACTAATATTAAAAATACGACAGTAGATGTGTTTTTCTGTTAGGCTTTCACGGTTAAACTATTGAGCTTTGATGTAAAGCAAGCTTGAACTTCAAGCCTTCAAGCCCAAGGAAAGACATAGGCACATATGAAGCACGTAACTCCTCCCCTAATACGCGGGCGAAGCCGGTGGCGAAAACTAGTATTATTATAAGTATAGTATTGAAAGTATTAAAAACCAGTTAGGTTAGAAAAAGATACGCATTTTTTATATTAAGTGCAAGTACACGTGACTTTTATAATTAATACTCAAATAAATTATAAAGTATAAATACAATATTGTTCAATTATAATATATACAAAAAAAAAAATAAAAATAAAAAATAGATAGAGGTTTAGTGTAAGCACATTTAAGTGTTTAGTATATGTATATTACTTATTTTTATAAATAAAATATTTATTTTTCAAAAATAATAAATGTTAACAAATACATTAAAAATCACTTACTTTTTTCTTCATTTTCCAATTCGTCCGCGCAAGTGTTTGTCAAAAATGTTAAAAGTACTTTGAGTATTAAAAAGAGAAAAATATACATTTTTATCTTTTATTTAGGTAAAGATTAATTTCTAGCGATTTTCTTATTATCATAAAATGTATTTTTGGTATGTTGTAAAGCGTAAACACAATATGAAATTCATGGTGTCGAATGTTACACTAAAAATTAAGAAAGGTGAGCAAGATCTTATTATAACGCGTAACGATTTTAGATATAAACATTTTCACGTTCGCCAGCCTACTGTATTAATTTCCCGAACACTACTGTGCTTTTGAATTATTAACACGTTGCTTAGCAACATAATTGAATCACGCGCGCAATCGCCCATTGATATATTTTTTTCTTATCTGTCAAAATGATAAATATTGGCACAAAAAACAGAGAACATAAAGTACAGAATATTTTTAGAAGTATTAGTTATTACTATATTAACTATTTTATTTTAAATGCTATATTATTTTATGTTGCGTATTTTCAACTGTGTTGCCTGTATTTACAACAATTAAAGCACCGTTATTCATAAATCCATAGACTAAAGCTACTATAAATCGTAGACAGAGAAACTAATAGACGCAATGACGATTTCCTTCTCACTTACACAAGAAAGAGAACGAAAATTACGTTACAAATGGTTTAGACAGAGATAGAATTATCAAATCTTTTGTCCCTTATCGCGTAACCAGTTTTGATGTTTGTTTCGCTACTTGAGTAGTTGACAGTTGATGCATTCATTGTGTTTTTTGTTCAATTTTCACTTATTTTTATGTGAGAAAACAATTCTAATCCAGTGAAAAGGCCGAGAGACAATCCTTATATCATATCGAAGGTTATACAATGGTGCATTGTCCTATTATTTCATATTACAGCAATAGCAAGAAGAAAATTGCCGGCGTGTGTTTTTACGCGTAAGTACGTCTATTTTGTCCCTAAATAAAGTTTCTCAGTTATGTTTATTTATGCCATAGTATGACGGTACCTGATATTGCATTAAAATCCTGAAGATAATAGGATTTTTCAGATTTTATCATTCATAACCTATAATTATTTATTATGTAAGTGCAGCCAGCGTCAGTTAAAGAAAATGTCCCGATTTTCGATAAAAAATATCGACTCGTCGACGTTGTAAACAAATAAATACGGAGTCCAATAAGAGTCCAATAAGTGTTTCGTTATATGTAAATATGTTATTTTAATTTATTCGTTCTCCTATTTATAATTTCCTAACGACTACATTATTTACCATTCTTCATTAATTTATAATATTATTAGTTTCTAAGTCAAGAGGTTAACATAGAAATGTATGTGGCAACCATTCTTTATTAATAATTTAATTGAGTGTTTTAGATTTCAACATCTGAGGAGAATGCTAATCCAGTACCATATAAAGATGCTGAAATACTATTGATAACGGAAACAAAAACAAACAATGCAACGGTTTTTTGGGTGTAGTTGGAAAACAAAAAAATATTTTAATTTAAAAAATGAATATTAAATATTAAAGAGTAAAATTTAATAACCTTATTTTGTTTTAATGAAATCCTGAAAATTATTTATCTCCCAAAAGGGGAATGCAGTTACTATGGCAACATTATACGCAACATTGACAAACTATCGCTGTCTCAATTGCGGTTTCACGGTCCCTTGGTCTATTTGTTTCTCTGTCTACGCTATAAATTATCTAATATATAGTTCTAATTAGTTCTACTACTAACTATATATAATCAGTTTTGTCTATTATTTTACATATATTCAGAGCTCAATCTAATTTTTATGAATTAATAAATTATAAAAATTTACATTTGATTTAAAAAACCACTTTTATACCTTTCTAAACAAATTAAATTGTTTGTGGAAATGAAAATAATCTAAATATAATTTAGGATAGCTATAACCTAGGATTTATACTTTGCTAAAATAAACAGCAGTATTAACATAATTTAAAAGATATTCTTTAAATAATATTATGGTATCAAATTTTGATTCGTAGTAGCAACACTGAGCTTCGTTCCGTCGCTCCGCCATTCGTGAATTGAAGCGCCATTCGTGTGAGTTCGTCGCTTCCGTTCGACGGACTTTGCGACGTGTACGGGTGTGTGCGAAAGTATGAAGTGAAATCGTACTAATAGTGTGTGAAATGTTTAGTGTAAGTTTTTACTGTGCTGTAAAACCAAAATGAGTGCGAACGGATAATATAGTTTCTAATATCAACCTTAAAACTATAAGCTAACGTAGTACACGTAACATTTTATATGAACGGTTTCAAAATGGCTGTGTTTTGAAGGACCCTTTGTCCGCTTTTGTGTGCTTCTCCAGCATGATAGTAGGATCATACAGACAGAAGTTTATCTTTGAAAGGTGAGGTATATTTCCATGTATCCTATGAAGTGAAAAAGATGAGAGGAAAATTACTGGTTCTCAGTTGAATGTGGCGTCGTTTATTGCTTTCTATACAGGCGATATGATACCGCTCACTACGTGTTTCTTAAAACATTGAATCTGGTTTCGAGGCTTGTTAATAGCAAATGATTTCTGTTTTATATTACCATTTTTCTTGTTAGTTTTTGGGCCTTTTGCACTTGAAATGTTTATGGCCAGATTTGTTATGCAGTAGTGAAGCGAATCATATGTTTACTAGCAAGTAGCAAATGACATTGGAAAAATTTAATCCTTCTTTTTTTCTTATAAGATTTTTATTTGATTTTAGTTTTTGCAACCGAAAGAAATTGATGAACATTTTGAGTTCATTTAAATTGATAATGTTCATTAATTTCCACAAATTATTTTTAATCAAAATATCTTATAGGTTAGATAATATCTTATAGGTTAGTTTTGCATCTTCTATTTTAAATGGAGAAACAGGAAATGTTTTTCTATTCATATGTATTGATTATCATATTAGGTAATGTTTTTATTTTTGTTTTAAGTGTAGGTTAAATCATGTTAATTTTAGTTGTGAAAAAAAAATCTTTTTTTCATATTTTTTATATTTTTATATGGGTCTTGTTACTTGAATAAATAAATTATTATTATTATTTTTATTATATAGTTGATTATTAACATGTTGAAATAAGATATAAAAAAGTAAACTTGTTTAGGACTTATACATATGTGTAACATTATAGAGGTTGGCAAATTTATATAAAGTTATTTTATTTCTGAAGATGATAATATAAGTAATGTTTATCATTAGCTAGAAAAGCATTTCTTTAGATCTTAATCAGCAAATGATAAATGATAAAACCTATAATCTGATTGATAATTTGATTGATAAAATTGAAATTGGCTTACTTTCTATTTGTATTTTTAAAACTTTATATTTTATAGAACAAGTAATATAATTTAATAACAATTAAAAATTTAATAATAATTTAAATAATCTAATGAACATACTATTACTATAAAATACTCATTAATTTAAAAAAAATGGTATAATGAAATTAATTAACATGTTTTTTTTTATTAATGGTGATAAATCTAAAACCAGTTAGTACAGTTGAATTTCTTGAAGATCTTACCTCATTAATATGATACTGTTATTTTTTAATTTTTATTACTTTTAAATTTATAATAAATACTAATTTTATTTGTTGCTTACAACAAACAAACTCATTTAAGAATAAATTTTATGGATGGATGAATTCTGTATTATATATGTATTATAAAAACATGGATAACATAAAGGATAAATTATATACATCCTATTGCCAAGATTATGTTCTGCCAGGGTCACATGCGTCTTGTTTGCAAATTCAACAGCACAAAAGTCGAGGTACATTTCTGTGCAGAGGTCGTGCTAAATCGAACCTCGGTCGATCGTGAAATGTCGCGGGCACCGTTAGCTATCTGCGCCGGCGCAGTCGAAACTCGTAACGGCAAACTTACGGCATTGTGTTGCGAGCACGCACGATGTCGCAAACTATTGTCGCTCGATTCAAATCTTAAAGGTTAAAACGAGGTTTCGTTTAAATATATTTTAAGCTCAGTAAATTTTTGAACTGCTAAAGAAACGATAGCCATTGCATTTACGAACAACCTTTATTTTTGATGTCTATAGAAAAGTTCGAGATCAATGAATAAATGTTGCTACAACTTCATCAACTTACCTTAAAAATATTTTTTTTCTGTAAGTACTAGTTTAGTAGCATCTAAAATATCACACTGGAAACAAATTTGTTCAGTAAAAGTTGAATTTAAACTCATTTAAAGCATTTAAAACAGTATAATGATATTGAGGAAATATGGAGGCATTTCACCAACCTTAAGAGTAAAATAACTACAAATTGTCATTCTACTTATGCTTTATACAATTTTTTTTTTTTTTGTAATAATAATGTTGATTTTCTTAGTTTGCTTAGTTTGTTGTTTAATAAAGTTTTTGCACAAATTAAGCTAGGAATATGGGATAATTAATTTTTATAAACATGTATTGATTTAAAAAAATACCTTATGATTATGAACATCACTTTAGTTAGTTCTTTAAAACCAAGTAGGTACAACAGTAGTAATGATATATAAAACTAGTTACTGGGGAAATGCTCATTTATGTATTTAACACTTTATTGCATGTATTTTAAATAGAACAGGCTCAACTTAAAACTATTTTTTCCAGTAATGTGCTGAAAAATGCAGCATGTGCTTTTCTTGGGTGACCAAGAATAAGAAAAAATGTTGTCGACGTAAATGAGATATCTACAAATATAAATGTACAAAATTTTATGGTTTGTGGAAACTGTCCGTTCGGCTGGGTCTAAGACCGTCAAGAAAATGATTCTGACGTCCCCAGCTAATGCTGCCGGCTATCGGCTGATCAACAGACAGATTTCAAAGTCTCTGACACTCGCCAATTTAATACAATGCGCAATAAAGAGGCCATCGAGCGGAACAAAGGCTCTAAAGTGTTCGCCAGAGATCTGTCTGTTGGGTAGAGTCTGACAAGGCTGAAAACTGAGGATGGCAGAATAGTCACGTCAAGATCTGAGCTGTTGGAAGAGGTTGAGAAGTTCTACGATCAGCTGTACACGACAGCTCAATCACCTGTCAGTAGTCATGCTGCAAGACTAACCCGACACTACACTGAAGATTTTCAGGACGTCAATCTTTTCGAGATTAGAATGGCTCTCGAACAACTCAAAAACAACAAGGCACCTGGTGATGATGATGTTACAGCTGAGCTTCTGAAGGCGGTTGGTACACAGATCCTCAGGGCTCTTCAGAGGCTTTTTAACTCCGTCATAGCCAAAGGTGCGTTTGACTTCTTGACACTTCTGTGCCAAAGGCATGGCACAGAGGTGTAGTGGTACTTTTCTTTAAGAAGGGTGATAAAACCCTTCTGAAGAATTACAGGCTCATCTCACTGCTGAGCCATGTTTACAAGTTGTTACGAATCGTCTCGAGCAAAGGCCTGACGACTTTCAGCCACCCGAACAAGCCGGATTCCGGAAAGGCTTTAGCACCATAGATCACATACATACGCTGCGGCAAGTTATACAGAAGACTGAGGAGTATAACCAGCCACTTTGCTTAGCGTTTGTGGACTATGAGAAAGCCTTTGATTCAATCGAAATATGGGTCGTGCTGAATTCTCTTCAAATTTGCCAAATTGATTATCGGTATATCAGGGTGTTAAAGTGCCGCAGAACCGACGGTCGCTGGGGCAGAAAGGTTCTCGAGTGGCGACCACGAACCGGAAGACGCAGCGTGGGCAGGCCCCCTACATGGTGGACCGACGGCTTAGAACGAGTCGCAGGAAGCCGTTGGATGCGGGCAGCGCAAGACCGGCCAACGTGGAAATCCTTGGGGGAGGCCTTTGTCCAGCAGTGGACGTCTTTCGGCTGATATGATGATGATGAAATTTTATTTATTTATGTTGAAATAATTTTAACATTTATTTATTTATTTAGGATATGACATACAGTAATTGTTACAAATTAAAAGTTTACCTAAGGTCTAAGGGCTAAAGTTGACATACTTATGGGTAACCGCGACATGCAAAAATGACACTAAGCATCTTAAATAAAAATGAAAGAAATTAAATTTATAAAAAGCTCATTAAGCCTGTTCGATTATAAAGGATTATAACTACCTTATTGTGTAGTAAAAGCAACTTAAGAAGAAATATAAATATAGTTGTGAGATGCATATTATATTACTATGTTACGATGTTGTCTATCGCAATTTCAATATATAGATAGATATTGTTGTGTTAATAATAGTAATTTGTTTAATATGAATCTCTTTTTTTGTACCGCATATAAAAAAAAAAAAAGTTGTGTAGGCTTTTTGGGGTAGGTATCCATCTAATTTCCAGTCATCCTATCACCAAATGATGAATGGGATGGATGAAAAGAGCCTCTTAAATCTGTTAGTTATATAACTGAATAACTGAACGCTATGAAAAAAATTTGTTAGGAATATTCAAAATAATATGTATCCAAATTTTTTTTATATAAATGTATAAAAAGAGCCTTATTTGTGCAATTGTATAAAATTAATCATAAGCAGATTATTTTTTACTGTTGATACAGATGTTGTAGAGGCAAAAAAGTGTGTTGCTAAATATATTTCTAAATTATTTAGACCTACTTTATAAACTAGTATACTGTACTAGATGGAAATTAATTATACTATGTACGGTAAATTGCTAATGGAGTAAATAAAATAAAAACACTAATATCCGATTGCAACAAATTAACGGGTTTTTTTAAATTTCCAAATTTACATACATTACATACATCTCGACAAAAAGTCGAGATGGCCCAGTGGTAAGAACGCGTGAATCTTAACCGATGATCGTGGGTTCAAACTCGGGCAAGCACCACTGAATTTTCATGTGCTTAATTTGTGATTATAATTCATCTCGTGCTTTACGGTGAAGGAAAAAGTCGTGAGAAAATCTGCATGTGTCTAATTTCACTGAAATTCTGCCACATGTGTATTCCACCATTTGCATTGCATTGGAGCAGCGTGGAGGAATAAGCTCCAAACCTTCTCCTCAAAATGAGGAGAGGAGCTGTTTCGGTTCGGTCGGACATACATTTGCAAATTACACGTCCGCTGCGATGTCATATCTCCTGTTTCCATCTTAACTGCCTATTCTACTGTAACACAACCTACGTAATTTGGATTAGAAAGTTACGATAGTTTTGGCGATAACCCTTAATAGTAGCTACACCATAGTGCATTGTTCGCCGGATAATAGCAGCGACTATGCGATTGAAATTTCAATTATATAACGTTTATATATATAACTATCTGTAAAAAAACACACACATATATATATATATATATGTTTTACAGATTCGTGTTTGACTAAAATACATATATGGTTTCATAATCTTAATTATTAAGCAATTACATACTATTGTAATTCTGGTTTAACAATTACTTATTTATTATTATGTAAGTCTGGTGTGTTATTTAATTAAGTATATATACTTAAGTGTGAGTACGCTGTTTACGATAGGAAAAGTGTCTGTTAAAGTTTCAAGTTCGTAAAAATCTTTCAAGGCTTGAATCACATTGGGATATAAATACTAAATCTTATATTGTCAGTGTCTGTGGGCAGAGGTAGAATAGAATCACCTTCGCACACTTGTTTTTATATTTGTAGTTGTTGCGGAATTACATTATATTTATGTATATAACCTATTTTAAATAGATGTAAATGGCATTATATTTTTAAAAATATTTTCGTAAATGCAACTTGGTAGTTTTTGCCAGCGTGTCCAACCGAATTTATTAGAAATATAATTGAACATGGATATAGCCCCACACATACACAAAAAAAAAAACACAAAAAAAATATACACACTTCAAGGCATGTAACCAAAAACAAGATATCTATGATTTATGGTAATCTAATGTTCTGTTTAATTAAAAAAATATATAACATCCTAGATGTGTTGAATGTATTCAGTAGGTAAATTTTCTTGCATTTTACTACAAGAAGAAATTTCATTCCAAAAACACGCGTCCGTCGTAAAGCTTGCGACTCTTATTTCATTAGCTTTTCAAGAAATGCAGCATTTTCCTTAAATTCAACCAACTTTATACATAGGTTTTTTAAAATTTTATTTTACAACCATAACGTTGTTCTTTAGCAGCGTAAATAAAACTAAAATTGTTTCAAATAAATAGGCAATTATCAGTCGAAAATTTATTCGTATGCTGTTAACAGGGTGTCTGTTGTGAAAATGAATTATTATTTAGATAAGGGTATAATATGCATATTACTTATTGCTATATAAATAAAGCTCATAATCATTTTGACGTCAGAAAACCAACACAAGTTATTTTGGTGTATTTAATAGCTTTCCTGGGATTAGTAAGTTTGTTCAATAATAGTTTTATGACTGTTAACATTTAATTTTCTGCGTTTTGATTGGACAAATGATCTGTTCAAAATAACTCAATGTCTTCATTAAAATATATGTGATGTGTGTTTTTCGATTCTTCCATAATAATGAGTTTTTTTTTTATTCATTTAATATAAAGGTGTTCAGCTTAAAATACTTCAACGCTATTCGTTAAATTATATCGATAGAACTGAAGCGCTTAATTAGTATAAGTGAAAACGTATAAGTTCGCGTCGGTTACTTTTTTTATATTTAAATAAGCGGATTTCACACTGAAGTTAAGTTGGTTTAAAACCCATCGATTATTCTCGTCGAATCGGATTTCAATATTATTCGAGATTGTTTAGTTCTACTCACATTTCAATGTTTTCAAATGAATATCATATGAGCCTGTTTCGTTATTTATGATGTAAATAATTCACAATGTTTCTGCGGTTTTTATCAACGTCTAGAAATATTTTTTTGTATGTTTCAATAAATCGTAAGTTTTATGATTATTCGAATAAAACAAATGTACAGAGACTTTCCTACCTTCCGTGCCATGGTCTCCTTACTAGAGAATTGAGGGTACGGTGACATACTTCACAATAATAGTGGCTCTTAGCAAATGAAAACTCAATTTTATGACGCTTTTAGCGAAATTACTTCGTTCAAGTTGCCGAAAATATTAGAGCTGACCTATCGTCGTCTTATAATGTAATTAATTTTCGGACTTAATTACTTTTCGACTATTAAATAATAATTATACGCTGTACTATCTAATTGAAATGTTTATCTTGCAATTATTGTTTATATTTCGTTATTGTTTTATTACAAATAATTAAAAACTATGAGGTAGTTAATTTTCCTTTTTCAATTCCAGGGAATGCATGTCATGTACCCGGAGCCGACCCAGTATCGCAATAGTCAGTTCCATCAGTCAGATAACCACCCGGCCCAGTCGCCGGCGCAACCAGCTAAGAAGCGCCGAGTGCTGAGTCCGCAACAGCACAACCAGCAAACGCAACATACGCTATCTGACAACACTCGTTGCAAGGTAAGCTGGCTTGCTACTCGTATCTACCATCTAGACTAGTACCAACCAGTGCGATCAAGGTTAAGAAATATTTAAATTGATAATTATTTAATCGAGCTCCAGTTTTCTTTACAAAACTTATATTTTTCTTTATATGTTATAATACTAGAATATGGCTTGTAATAGGTATTAATACTTTTTAACATGCTTTGAAAGCAACCGAGACGGCAACTTACATGATCGTTACCGAACAAAGCTAAATGTACAGTAGGGCTTTTTGCGGTTTAGAATTCCCAGTAAAAAAACTCATTTAAAGCCCCCATTGTACATTATACGCATATCAATACAAGATAGCCAATCACCAGAATTATCGCGGTAAGATAAATTTGTCTGCGGTTAAATGTTTTCTTGATAACGAAACCAGAAGCTGGATAATTTTTTTTATTATGGTCTTTAGGTATATCTCAGATATTTATATTATCAATATACTCAATATAAAACAGAATCGACCGAATTTTGTCACTTTATTAAATCGCTTTAGAACATTAAAAATATATATTACTGAAACAACTTTTGAATTTAATAGTAAATATACACTATAATAAAAATTAAATAATTATTATATATAATATTAAAATAAAAGATTAAACCGATCGCAGCTAATATATAATTCATCTACAAGCATTGTAGCTTTGAGGAACAGGCTCCGAAACATTCTTCTCAAGAAGAGAGGAATCTTTTGACCATTTAAAAGCTGTTTTATTTTAAGGCAATCTTTTGTACGTGAAAGGATTGACCCAAAATGTTCAGAATGATTGCTGGAAATCTCCCAGTACTATAATAAATACATTACATAATAAATTAAATTATAGAAAATATTTTAAAAAAATATATCGAAATAGTTTTTATATACTATTTATACTTTGTTATGAAGAACGTTTTAAATAATTTCCATAATGTTTCTAACATGATGACAATGCATTTTTGATGTTATCTATGTATCAGAATGCACCGTTAAATGTAATTGAACGTCACGTTAAATGACAAATATTCAATGAATATTTAACAATATCAACATAATATAAATATTCATTGTTCGATGTAGCAGTAAGACAAATGAAGCATGAATTTCATGTTAATTTGTGCTAATAGCTGTTGTTTTTTTCTTTAATAGTATGATTAACAAAACTTTGGACAAGTCCGCCAAGTAACTGATTTAACGTTTTTCAAGAAATGTACGTTGTTTTGTAATGTTTCTCACTGAATCAATGAAAGTAACATAAAATGTATTTGCATTTCTTTACGATATACTTTTGTTTGATTAAAAGTCGACTAAGTTTTTAAAAAAATTTACCACACTTTTTATTTTATGTGTATATAGCACCTCTCGCCCTCATATCATACTGTACTTGCGTGAGTTTTTAAAATACAATTTATGTCATTTATTACGATTAGGAGTGACGTCGCAAATATAAATTTGCAAGCTGAATTTATCTATACGTTGCCTGTGTTTATAATAAAATATGGAATATTTTTACATTAAAAATTATTAACACATAATTTTTTACATAATTAAATTATAAACACATTATTTTATGAACCTGTCTTTATACTAATATCGTACAAATAAATGAGTAGAAGAAACGTTATTATATGTGGTTATAGATTTTAATATGCAGGTAAACTTATGATGTTTCGAAGAACGTGACAAAATAAATTTTTGTCAATCAGTCGGCGATCTCGTCCGAATTTTTGGTTAAGCGAATATGTATATAATTTGTATCTTTTCTTTATTGAATCTAAAATGTCCTTCCAAATCCTTTTTCACTTTAAACTCAAAGACCTGTACATCTGTCGCGAGATGGACTTTACCGTTAGCTAACATCTGGGGCAGTTTTGAAAGTAACTCGGCTCTTGTTACGCGCCAACCGAAATTGGATTGCAAACCTTTATTGTATTAAACTGGTCGCTATTTGATACTTTCAGTCCGTTCTACTGTTTCAGGCCATTCTCCGGTATTTTATTTTTTTATTTTTTTTATCGCAATGAAGTCATTTGAAAATAAGATATTTATAAATTATATTATCGATCAAATGATTGCCTTCCTGTTTCGGAATAGTTTAACTTTACCGTTACAATGACTTAAAGGAAAAAAATATATAAGCGTGACTGATTTTATTTTTAAGAAATCGTTGGTTGCATAACTATATTTAAAATAAGACGTGTCGATTTCGTATCTTACAAAATTAACTTGCGAATAATTCTGCAAGCCCAGTAATAAACGTGCATTAATATAAGTTGATATGTCCCGCGTACTCTTTACATTTCGTTAGTTTATGTTATGTATTCAGGGTTTTGTAAAACATCACGCTTCAGGCCACGCTTCCTAACACATTTCGAGATGGAATATACAAAGTGTTTGCGTAACAGACCGGCGGGCACGTGGAACAAAGATTGGGCCTCGTGACAGGATAACGTGACTCGGGAATATTTTAGCTATTGAGCACGGGGCAAATGTCGTTTATTTTTCTTTTAGAAATCTATGGTAATGAGGTCAGTTAGTTACCAGTCAGATATGAAAACAATAAGTATAGGAACTTATTGTTTTCACATAATAAGTGTAGGCATTTATTGTTTTTGCTTTGCTTTGCGCCAAAGTTGTTATGCCACGATTAAATTTATCTGAAGGTTTTGAAAACAAGGATAAGTTTTGGAGACATGTAAATTGTTGTTTTTGCTGCTATTTAGCTGCGTAATTTCGTCAAATGAAATTCTTTTTCATCCAGAAATTACTTAAGTGTTACTCAAAAATATAGCAAGAAAATCGTGAATAACAACTTCATAGCACGAAGAAATTTCTGCTTTACGGCCATCGACATTAGGTGCAATTTTGTCGATTACACGTAATGACGCAATACTATTTGTTTACGCCCAGTAAAGTGGCTACGTGCATATCATGAGCGACCGGCACGGCGTTGCCAAGTCGCCGTTGAGCCAAATTTGGCGCGGCGATGGTTAACAAGACCGCAACGAAGCAACTGATTTTTTGCAAGGATTTTCGATACGAATCTCGTTTTTCACAATGGCAGCACATATTATGTATATTAGTAAAAAAAAGTATAAAATTTAGGCGGCTTATATTTCAATATGCCTTCTGCGTCATCGTTCGCTACTTAACTATAGTAATATAAGAGTTATTGTTAATTGCATTGCGTCCTCCGTCAGCACTTTGTGCCCTGTTGCGGAAAATTGAACAAAAAGTCTGTCGCCACCGCATTGAGCGGAATCCACTCAAGGATATGTCTCTCGAACATGAATTTTACCCAACTGTCTGAATTATTTTATCTTATGTTTCGTTTGGTCTTGAATCTCTTTAAGACACGCGGAAATGTATTGAAATACTTAATTTGTATCGAACGAGAGTGCAATTTTGCCAACGAACACGTATTATGAAATATTGTTACCAACCATTTATCAGAATAGACTTTTTTTTACCTTTTTTCTTAATCTTTGTATGACCGTGTAATCAATGAAACCTAAACATTCATGCTGTTATAACGTCTACTAATTTGATTTCATTTATATGAAATCGTATATACAATCTTTTTTTAGAGTATTTTCTTGAAAACATTTGGTTTCGTTAGTTGTGTTTGTGTACCATCATGTTTATTTAATAATTAACGCCTTGTTTCTTATACTTGCTACATATATAAATGCAGACAATAATCGTCTTTATTTTCCTCCTCATTACAACGATATTAACATGTACCACAGCACATATTTGTATCGTAACATGTACATTTTGCATTATATGCAACGCAGATTTCGTGATGTGATGCGATGGGCAAATTGGCAGTCGGACCATACAGGTCAGTCACCCTTTTCCCCCGCTCCACGTTTCGCGTTACGTAACCGCGCTGTTGCCATACTGACACTGCCAAAGTCTTCGTTCGTTATTTGAGCCTGGTAAATGCCGCTACGGTCTTTACTGTCTCCACACTTAGTAAAGTGGTGTATAGCTAATAATTCTGTTATCATCATTACCGTATCGCATCGATATTATAACGCGCTACACGTTATGAATTCGTTAGCGTTGACAGTTATGAAGATACCGTATTTAATTGATAATAATTCCTCCGTAATAAAACTGCATTTGAATCACTATGAACTACGCTGGATTTTAGTTTAAATCCATCCAGATGATTTCATAGGATACATAAAGACGGTAAATAATAACAAAATATCGTCACCTCGAAACGACAACTGAAATGATTTCGAGTCGAAATATTTGATACGTAATTAAAACGTGCGGCTCACATTATTTCGTCGCTGCATACAATAATAACAAGGCTAACATTGTTTAACGTTAGTGCCATCGCGTGGAAGAGGCGTAATAAGATAATAAAATATAAACATTGCTGCTGTTACTGCGACTAGCGTCATAATTAAATGAAAACATTAAATGGTCATATACGGAGAATGGATGTACGGATGGAATTGTTTTATATGCATTATTTCCATTTTTATTATAGTAGTTTTAGTAATTAAATAGTCTTGAACGATTAATTGTTCGATCCACAATTGGAAACAATTGTATTTTATAATGAATAAAAAGTAAGTAAACTAAGTAACAGCCTGCGAATGTCCGCTGCCGGGCTAGCCATACATATGAACATATGATCCTCACGATGTTTTCTTTCACCGCCAAGCACGAGATAAGATATAAACAAATTAAGCACATGAAAATTTAGCGGTGCTTGCCCAAGTTTGAATCCACGATAATTGGGTAAAATTCACGCTAGAACGCGTGAACCACTGAGCCATGTCGGCTTTTGGCCATAATGAATAAGAGAGCTGTTCTGTTAATCCACGACGACTGATTTCTTGCACGAACTGTCTATCATGTTAAATGTAACTTGAATAAGAAAAATCGTTCTTAACTAGTACAAAACAAACTTTCGCCCAACAAAAAACCTCATGATGTATCGTTTCATCATTCGTTTGAAAATTTTGGCAACAACGACCAAACCGCGGACGTCATGTTGAATTGAGGTTGTCACAAACTTTCACCTTGCATTTATAATGTATAGTTCACGATTAGGTTCTACGTCGGTCATTGTTGTGTGGCCTCATGGCTCGATACTGATATCATATCTCCTGTACACATATGTTAAACAAGCTGTTTTACCCACTTATTTCGACATCGGCCGTGATCAATTGGTCAATTCTTTCACAACAATTATCAAACCAGACGCTTGATTTTCGTAAAGAAATTATCCAATTCGATTTTTTTCCCGTATTTTATTTAGTAGATAATAATATACAGTGAATGTTTTTTTATAGTATTTATTTCATATATAAAGAAAAATAACCATAAATTGTTTGGTTGAACGTTAAATATAGTATGGTTTTTATTTCTGAAGCTAAAGAGTATCCTTAACCGATGATCGTGGGTTCAAACCCGGGCAAGCACCACTGAATTTTCATGTGCTTAATTTGTGATTATAATTCATCTCGTGCTTTACGGTGAAGGAAAACATCGTGAGGAAACCTGCATGTGTCTAATTTCACTGAAATTCTGCCACATGTGAATTCTACCAACCCGCATTGGAGCAGCGTGGTGGAATAAGCTCCAAACCTTCTCATCAAAAAGAGGAGAGGAGGCCTTTAGCCCAGCAGTGGGACATTCACAGGCTGTTACGGTTACGGTTACGGTAAAGAGTATCCTTAATGACTAACATTGGAACTTATCCCGAGATCTTTAACAGATACCGAACCGAAACAGCCTGTGAATGTCCCACTGCTGGGCTAAAGGCCTCCTCTCCTCTTTTTGAGGAGAAGGTTTGGAGCTTATTCCACCACGCTGCTCCAATGCGGGTTGGTGGAACAAAAAAACAGGATATTTAACAGATAGTTAAAAAAAAAACCCGACATGATGTGTTTTACAAAAGCTTTCATGTATGTTATATTATAACAGTTCTCTTATAAGTGTATACAATAATAGACTAATCGTTACAAGTAGACAAGTCTGTGTCAAACATGCCTGCAAGACATTGAGGTTACATCTGCCAGTAATGTTGTATGCGCATGTCGATCTCCTATGATTATACGTTGTTGGACATGGACATGATTTGAAAATATTGAACGTCGTTAAATGACCAATCAGCTTAGAAGCTAATATTGTTTGCATTTATAATTTGTATATATATTATAGCTTAAGACATAATGTATGGTTGTTTTTGAATTGACGTTGAAAATTATTTTATGCTGTTTTTATTTGTTAGCGTCATGTCTATGCATGTCAGATATTTTATTGTTTTTTATCGTAATTCACTTTTTATAAGTAACGTATTGTGAAGGTCATTTCTTTTTTAATTGAAATATATTTTTAAATTGCTATTTTATCAAAACAATTGAATGAAAAGATACGGCTCTAGATAAGAATGAACGGTGGTATAACGGTATTTTACTGGTGGTAGGGCTTTGTGCAAGCTAGTCTGGGTAAGTACCACCCACTCATAAAATATTCTACCGCAAAACAGCAGTACTTGATATTGTTGTGTTGCGGTTTAAAGGGTGAGTGAGCCAGTGTATTTACAGGCACAAGGGACATAAAAAAAACGGTAAGACATTTAATAGTTAGTCTTTAGTGTGATGAAGCATAGACCAATTTCACTTTGAATTGCAAACAACAAACCATACCAGTATTTCTCAATACGTATGTATTCATTACAAAAGCGCAAACAATATGATTGTATACGCCCTTCCACGCTTGGATAATGTCTCGTTCATCGCAGATATCGTGTTAGTTGACCCTCTTGTGGAGTTAATGATACAACAGACCCGTAGCCTCTCGGCTCTCATACGCTATATGTGTACATATGTGTATATATGTGTATCATTAATTGCAACCTCTAATCAACACTTGCTTTTGTTTTTGTCGACTAAACGATGCATTGAATTTAAAACGATATTGTTTTTTTTATCGTCGGCCTTGATTGTCGGCGTCGAGTATTTATATAACACTTAATATTATCATTCCATAATTAATATCACATTTATGAAAATTATTAGTTAATTAAAAATTAATACAAGTTTGAAAATACTCACATCTAATTAAAAAAAGAAAACTATTTACGTATGTTGTACAAAGTATCGAAGATTTATTGTCAACCATATTAGATATCTATCCAATATGACTTCGGTAGCTCCCTTACTGGAAACTTATAAAATTTGTAGTTCTGTAGTTAAATTTTATTACTTAATAGTCAAACTCAAAATATCCTATATTAAAGTTGGTTTTACATGATATATTAAACGTAAATATACCGCTGGTTCGGAAAGAAGATTCTACTGTGAAGAAACAGCAAGCAATTTATTAAACATAAAATGATTCGATTAAATGGTACATAACATGTTCCAATTCGTCTATGAGTGTATTCGTTGCCTGCAGGTACGCCATAATAACTTCGAAGTGTGCCATTTACCTGTCTACTGTCTATACACGACACGACAGCGAATGTTACATGTGAAATGTGGGTTACTATATGATTTGTATTTGTAGAACACGGGGACATGTTTAACGATAAAATTGTTGAGACTGAAATGTACATTACTGCATTAATATTTAAAACAAATTTAGACTCAAGCAAGATCGTTTATTTATTATTGTCTATTAAAATTTAAGGCTGACAAGAACATGGGCCGGCTGGTAGTTAAAATGTTGACATCGCCCATAGATATTAAAAATACCGTTCCTTTAAGTACACCGTCAATATACCGCCATGGACAATAATTTCACCGGCTACCGCACCTTTCAAACTGGAACATAACTTGCTGTTTTTGCTCTTCGGCGGTAGAATAATTGATGAGTGGGTAGTACTTATCTAGGCCTCGCACAATGTTTTTTCATCAGTAAAAGAAAAGAAAACAAGATAATAGATACCGTATTTCTTATTGATTTCTAGCTACATAGTACATTTCAATTTGTAATTAGTTTTTTTTTTATATAATTTTGTCAACACAATCGCTATGTAAGGTTGTGTTTAATTACTCGAAAAGTTCAATAAATAATGAAGATGCTAAGGCCAAGTAGGCACGCGTTCAATTTACATTATTAGTTTAATGACTTAGTAATCAATTAGAAATAAACCTATTGAGTTAGACAGTGATTAATATAGACTTTATGTAAATTTAACGAACGAAGATATCTCAGAAATCGTGAAGATTCTATTTTATACTAGAAGACATACTTTAGAAATACAAGTTAAACTTTATTTTCTTTTGTTTATTTAAATCTTTAAAATAATCGCTAAATTATTGCCTGTTAAAATTTTATCATTATTATCATTCGCACGTTATTTATTTGAGGGTCGGTACGATAAGTAAAATAAAATTTTCATATAATATATATAACTGTTTTTAACATCTATTTGCGGTAAATGGTAGCAAAATTACTTTGTAAGCAATTTAAATTAATTTTGTCTTCATAACGTTCGTGCGTTAATACGTTGTGTAAATAAAAATGGGGCCCACGAGCCTCTTAAGTGTTTCGAGGTATCGAAAGTGTCTATATCATGATGGCGATCACGTCTCACTTGTAACCGAGGCATGATCATTGCCACCGGTTTAGCAATTGATATCGTGGATTGAGGTTATTGATAGTATAATATCTCTTAATATATACTTTTAAATACACTCTTAATATATTCTTTTGTATCTATTTCAACTTTATATTTAATAATGTATTTGACGTTAAAAATTCTTGGCGGCTCGTCGAGTCGTATTCAATGTTAACTTATGATTGCATTTCATTAAAAGTTGTTGTATCTATATGTCTATATATCTTGTCAATTCGTTTTTAATCTCTTTATAATCGATTATTTTCCTTCGACTAGACATCAAAATAGAATAAACATTCAAGTCGGTACTTTTTTCTTAACAAGAGCTTGACGCACGTCACACTTGCGTGCGACTAGGATTATGGCCTTAAGTTTCAGGTAATAAGGGCTATAAATATAAGTGAAACGAAATTGTGATGCTTCAAAAGTATTCGTCTGTCGTATATGTCGCTTCATTTGTACGCTGTAGGTGGACGGTTATCTATTGTACAGTGAATGCGTTCCGTAAACTTATCTATAGGGCCAGGAGTATCTGGTGAAAGCTCTACGCGTGGGTGATATGAAAGCTAATGAAACTTCTATGTATGAAACATTGATTGTACTGTGATTTATTGTAAAATGATTTTGATTACTTCAATGGTCAATTATTTGACTTATTACATTTCTTTCGTTTCATTTGTTTACTATAAAGTCAAGTAAGAAAATGATATATCTATAGTAAATGGATATATTAGGAATAGACATTGGCACAGTAAGAAGCATTAACCATATCCAACAACGTATATGTGCTGCAACCCCGGGGAAAGATGTGTTTTCCCTTGTGACTGTAAATGCAATGGCTCACTCGCCCGGTCGGCTTCATCGAAATACAACTACATATTATTAAAATATAATTTTATTAATTAGTAAAGTAAGTGTGACCTTATTATGTTTAAAGGATAAATTGGTACTAGTTTCGTTGTTTAACAATTTTAAGTAAATTATAATTCAGAATTGTTAACTATGACGCGCGTCGTCGAGGCCGCTGCACATAGTGCAATGCACTCTACGGACTATTAGTACATGTTTGTCTATTTGCTCCGTTCGCTGATAACGACGGACGAATTATGTGACTGTTTTTTGAAAGTATATTCGAAAATTGACATTCTTCGTGATATCTCTTGACGGAAGGCTTTTTAGTGAGTCCATAAACGATTTCAATTTCAACAGACAACATGATAAACCTTAAGGTATAATAGTGATCTTTGTTATTATACATATATTCAAAATAAGATAAATAAGAAACGCTGTTTTTAATTAACAATATATCATGTTTAGAGCTAAACGCAACGAAGGATCACATTGTTACGAAATTTCGTCGTTTAAAAAATAAAGCAACATTGAAATCGAAACAAAATTACATCTAAAGTCGTAGAAAATATTTGTTAATCTACCCTCAGACAAAACATGCACTTAATTGCTTTCTCCGATGTTTTATCGAGCGCGATTCGATTAGTCTGAACACCAACATGATACAACGAAATAAATTGCAAAACAACATTCCACTTTGTACCGTAGACACTAAAGTCGAGTTTGTTTTGTGTCTGTTATAGCAGTCGAATTAATTACTAAATGCTAGTAAATTTTTGGACTTAAATGTATTGACCTAAAGTTGATTTTGCCTTGTACCGCGGGATAAATAAAGACTGATGTATGAAAGCGACCATTATCACGGGATCGATAGCATTGATAGTGTCTATTCTGAACCAAACATGTTTTATGAGTGCATTATTCTGCGCGTGCGCGTGTACTTCATACTAATGCTTCGTTAGATAAAGCACAACGTCGACTTACTTTATCTATGTCACTGTTGTATCTTTTATATTTTCGTGTCAATGCCTCGATTATTGTAATTCTATTCAAGAGTATATAAGTAAATGTAACAGACCTACAATAAAACTGAATACAGATACAGAAAGGGGCAAAGAGTGTCCTTAGCTTAAATAGTACATTCCGTTTTCACTGTACCTATTTCTTCATAGACAGATTATCAATCCATTGATTGAATATTCAATGTTATTTACTATACATTTGTAAGTACGTCTAACTGCTATATACCTTTTCATTAGAAGTTTTATGTTATGAATTATAAAATAGTTGATAATACTGGTGGTAGGGCTTTGTGCAAGCTCGTCTGGGTAGGTACCACCCACTCATCAGATATTCTACCGCAAAACAGCAATACTTGATATTGTTGTGTTCCGGTTTGAAGGGTGAGTGAGCCAGTGTAATTACAGGCACAAGGGACATAAAATCTTAGTTCCCAAGGTTGATGGCGCGTTGGCTATGTAAGAGATGGTTGACATTTCTTACAATGCCAATGTCTAAGGGCGTTTGGTGACCACTTACCATCAGGTGGCCCATATGCTCGTCCACCTTCCTATTCTATCCTATTCTATAATATAATTTTATTACATTTTATTTTCATACCTATATCAATAAGTGTAAATATTTATATGAAGTAATATAAAATTATAGAATAGTTTATAATTTGTTAACCTTATGTATAACGTGATGATATAGTATAATTATAAACATGATTTATCTAAATATCGCTCTGTTATTATAATTTTCAGTTCCATTGAAACATTACTGGATGAATCCAGTTATAGTTATATTACGATCATTTGTTTTTGACAGGTTTCCTAAATGAGCAGCATTGCTATTCTGTAAGAACTCACTCCATTACATTCCATATTGTGGTCAATATCGCATATTTCTTTCTGATATTTCACGACCGTTTTCTGCGGTATGTTTCGAGTACTGTTAGACCATGGTTCGGTCACTGATTGGTCATCTTTTAATATCACTTTTGTCTCATAACACTTAAAATTGTATAATAAACAGATTCAAGACTTTACAATAAACCAGGCCTATATATATCAACGCTATTGCATATTATATAGTATGGAAGAGCAGATAAAACGCTTATTTCCATTAAACTCTGGTATAAATAAACGGTAAACAATGCAGCTTGTTGGAGGAAAACGTCGCAATTGCGTCTCATACATTGAAATGAACCAATAAAACCTTAGTCGATGAATAACCTAGCCGCACTTTTCCTCAGCGATGGCTAAGCCGGATTTTTCCTTAGCCAGACATGTCGGAATAGCCAGTAGCTCTCCTTATTACATTCCGATCGATGTCCCTTTATAGGTTGGGTGTGAAAGGGCAATGAAGTAGCTATGTGTGAATTTTTTAGATTCATTTTAAGATACGTGAAAACGGAAAAACTTGCAATCGTTTGTTTATCATAATTTTCAACACAAAATATCATGATTTATTCAAACACTTGCTCTAGATAAACAAACCGGTACACAAACAAGCTATTTTCCTAACGAGATTGAGGTCAGTAAACAACAACACAAATTGTGTCCCACTGTCTCCCGACAAGTGAAATTAATTAAATTATTAACCATTATTGCAATACGGTTGGCGTAAGCGATTAGTAAGAGACGGAACAAAGTGGAGGTTGTACGGATTTTATGAATAAATAACATTTGTAACGTTAATTAATTTTCATAGTACCTTAAAGGATTTGTGACACTATATATGTATATTTTTTTCGTACAAAAAATTCATGTAATAATAATAATAAAATCCTGGGTCATTTTTTTCACACACGGCCATCTAATCCCAAATTAAGATCGTACAGAGCTTGTACTATGGAAACCAGACAACTGATATACTACATATACTATTTTTCTTTTGTAAATACATACTTATTAAATAATTTCACCCAGACTCAGGACAAACAGACATGTTCAGGCACACAAATATCTGTCCTGGGTGGGAATCGAACCCACAACCTTCGGCGTGAAAGGCAAGCATCCACCAACCACGCCAACCGGTTCGTCAAACTAAACTATACCAAACTAAAAGATTTTTTCTCAAAATTATTCTTCTTCGAATTACAATTAAACTTGTAATCAAGTAGCGAGAAAAAACACATTACGGCTCTGTCTACAAAATAAAAACGTAATACCCGTTCTAATTGGATTGTGCTTAATTTGCATTGTAAGTATCGGGGACTCCAATCAGCTCGTTCAATTTTATTGTAGAATTGAGAACATGTGTACCAAGTGATTTATTTGAATGGGCTTCGGAGAATTACCTGATGTAATTTATCCTATTCTATTGTCCATTGAACACTTTTAGGAGAAAATGTGATAAATATCGTATGATTCCGTCGCAAACGGACTTGAAATTGTTGTAGTTTCTCCATTGTTCAGTAAAACAGAAGCATTTAGAATGTTACATATATAACAGATAAACTTAAATATAATTAAAAATGTATCTATGGATATATATTTTTTTAATAATCAGACTGTAATCCGCTTAATGTTAGTAACGATAAATATTTAAGCACTATGTTCGTCTTTAATAACTAGAAGAGATTGATTTCTCTGTGAACATTTGTTGGGGTGTTAGAATGTTCCTGTTGTTTTCACGTAGTAAGACAATTATTCAACAACATACTTGGAAATTATTATATTGAACTCGCAGTGCACCTTATGCCTAGCGAATATCGCAATTCGCAGCCGCAGGCTCGCCGAGTACAAAGATGTATCAGTTTCCTTCACAGTGTCTGTGCCTCTGATAAACCTATCCAATCATGAAAGAATGAGATGAAATAGCAATATTTTAGGAAGTGATTTGCTTATAAGACGACGTTTTCCTTAGTTTTTTTCCGTTATTATGTATACAAAAAAACTTAATAAGATCGATATAACGACTGAATAAGTTACAAATGACCTAGTCCCGGCGACGCCTATTGCGGCGGAGGGAGAAGGTGCGCATAGCGCCTCATTCTTCTCCCCAGTCTTCTTCGGCGGAGCAGGTTTGCAGCGGCGTCCTCTTCCCGCTCCCGCTCCGCGGCCTCCTTCTGCGACATTACATTTTCACAGAAGGAGACCGTTTCCGACCAGCACTCATCGCTTCCGAGCATCGCGTTGATGATGCTCGGCAAGGAGAGGTCTCCGCCGATAACTGCCGCCAGGGAAAGCCTCTGGGGCCCCCACGCGACACACTGCATCAGGGTGTATTGCGCCGTGTCGATTGGCGCACTACACTCGTGGCAAGAAGGTGACATTTCCAGCCGTGCTATCTTGTACAGGTACTTACCGAAGCAGTCGTGTCCGGTAAGTACCTGCGTCAACCTAAACGAGAGCGTGCCTCGTTTTCTTTTGACCCAGCGACTCAAGTGGGGTTTCGATTCGAAGATACTGTTTTACCATTAAGAATAATATGTCAAACATTTAATTTTTCAAGGCGAAAAGCAACGGGTATTTATGCTTTTGATTGCGTATCCAAGATAAATGAAGACTTTACTGTGATATTCAGTAATAGTATTTAATAATTTGTTTATTGTTGCATTCGTGTATACAAACGATATTGTCATTTTGTTCTCAGTGTTAATTTATTATCCGAAAACTTATATATGCATATGCATTAAGCATATTTGTAATTTTAATTTACTTCCGTCTTATGATTTTTTATTAAACAAGAAATACCAATTAAAATAAATAAATGAACGCTTCAAATTAAGAACTGCGTTCATTAATTAAAATGAAATATCTTAACAGCACGCTGGACTTTTTTATTTATAACGCTAATAATTTTGAATGTATGTATGTAGATGCTGTAATTTATATTTCAAATAATAGTCCTGAAACCTAAGTTTGTATTTAAGAGTTACGATGGAAGGCCATTATACATTGCATATACTTGAATAAAGTATAATTTAAGTTTATAATCGCAGCTTAGCGGATGTTTAGTTCAACACTGATTTCGCTCTTTCTGTCATTATTGATTTGACATTTGAAAGAAGAAGACAGCATTGTTTAATTATATTCTCGCTAAATAATGTTTATGAATAAGGCCGATATTATCTATAATTTAAACGAAGTTTAACATACTGGGTGTATGTGGTAATGTATGTGCGTTTGCCCTATATACCGTCTGTTATTGACGGAAAATTTCGCTCTCAGTGGTCCATTTATAGTTGTATCGGCAGTTCGTTTACACTTTATAGCATAGTGCCGTACGTCTTAGTCATGATTGCATTATTTTAAAGTGTTTTGTTCTTGTTGTATATGGAGATCATTATATTGTTTCCGAGTCTGTTGTGCAGAATATCGTTAATTCATTTCACTGTACTCAACGAACTAGCTTGCTCTCATTTGTAGGGTTATAAAGCAAATAGCAATAATTAACGATAATATCAATACAATTTCTGTTCAATTTATTTAAAGACTAAACAATGTTTTATCGATGTTCGTGTTGAATAAAAATTTGATTATATATATTTTTTAAATAATTTTTTTGTTTCTCCATTTAGAATTGGGAAACAATGAATAATGAAGCCGGAGTAATGTTTCAGTGATATTTCTCAAAATTTCCACTCGAAACTTATTTGAAGTAAATTTTTAAGGTTTCCTGTTTTGTACTTTAAAAAACAAATTGGATAACTTGTAAACTCTTTCTAGCTTGTATTTTTATGGTAAAACAAAAATATTAAAAGCAATTATGTCAGTAATTCAATTAAATTCTCCTTTAAACGTATAACATTTAGGTAAAATTCATATAAGTGTTGTTTTATACAGTTCAAAATGTTTCTCACCGACCGACCGCCGCCTCGTTGAGTGTGGGAATCGAGTGGTACATGTGCTCTTCGTATCTGAACGTTACTTTTTAACAAATAAAACATTCATTTGTATATATATGGTCCTGTGAATTGAATTTTATCGACTGGACCTGACAATGAGTATTGTATGAGAAAAGTGAATTGTATTATTAATTTTTTTTTAAGTCGCTGTCGGTAAGAGATCTCTATAGCGATGAAACCGCCTCACTACTCTTCGTATATTATCCTGTTACTTCTGTACATATGACTATGATTTGTGTTTGTGTGTGGAGCGATTATTATGAAACAATTTTTCTCGGTTTTTGTTTTGTAACAATGCATTGAAATATATTACGGTTCGTTTAGATCGTATTCGTTCTAATTAGTCGTTTAAATGGAATACCGAGCTACGGCTACAATAGCACAGTGTATTGTTATATGTTATACTATTCTAACTAAGGAAAAAATATTACCTCATGTATAAAGGTAAATATTTTGAGCGACTTGTCCATAGCGCTGCTATATTGCGTAGGTACTACAAATAATTCTTGATTAATAAAATTGATGATATTTTCTAGATAAAGTAGAGGTTGTTTTTAGTAAAATAATTTAATGAAAAGGTATATATCCGTTTATCCGTTGTCGAACGCCCACACCCACGTGTCGTTAGTTACATTTAGCTATTTGTTTCGGTCTAGACTTACATTTTTAAATTAATCGAGTGAACATTTCGCTATCATTTGCTTGTATCATTGACTTTTTAAAATATTGTCATTCAATTAACTTTGTCGTTTTTCGTTCTGAATGTACATTTAATCGTAAGGTCGTTAAAATTTTATAACATCAAGACATTAATGTAATTTAATTTCATAAAAGGCATCAAAATATTTAGTAGGTAAATAATGAAAATCAGCCCCCGGTTTAATGTAACCGCTTTGGAAAATTTGCCGTTTTCTAAAATTTGTGTTACATACACATTAATACAAATTTGTATTTCTGTAAAAAAAGAGTAACTACTAAGATTCTTTCCGGTTCTTCTCGGAATCCACTTTCCGAACCGGTGGTAGCGCTTGACGATTCAAAAGTCTGTTTGAATAAAAAATAATTTGATTTGATTTTGATTTGCAGACACAAAACAACTCTGAATATAAAGTCGATATAAAATCCTTTTAATGTTCCTTAGATAAGTACAGTCTTAGACCAATCAGAAAGCAATTTTACTTCTACTTCAACGATAATCTAGAAAAGTTAACACATGTTTCGTCTCGTTCGGGAGACGTTGTGGGAGTGGGGTTAAAGCGAAAGGGGCGTGACGTCACAGCCCCCTATCCAGCTTCTCCTTTGCCCCTAAAAATAGACGCCCGGGTATTGCTTAATGGAGACCTTCGCGTCTGGAGGTCTTAAAGGACGATTTTATAGTAGATGTAACATTGTGAGTATATGACTCTCAAAATGTTTAATGAGATATAGAATTTCTTATATTTCTGAAACATATATTATATTTTTAAATACATTTGTAGTATCACTAAAATATAGTAAGTAACAAATCAAATACGAATGAAAAAAATAATCTTTACATGAAGTATATACTTACATAAAAACATTACAAAAAAAAGAAAAATTATAATTCGAATTCCGGTAAAAATTGATATGAAATAAGCGTAAGCCACTTATACTTATACAATGTATTTCAAAATGGCGTCGCAAATTTCCCTCTTTCATTCAGTAATGTAAATTGTACACTGGCATAAGCTGTAATTATATTTTCACCGGCACGTAAAAACTGTACTGCACTTCATCTCGTACTCTCGCTGTGGAAATAAGCGGCGTGCAAATACTTGACGCTGTATAATTACGTGTATTTATTATTTTATTATAATGAAACATGAAAATATGATCTCCGAAAATAATAATTGTAAATAATGTATATCATAAAATATTATATTGAAACATGTAAAATCTTTTTTTTGTGTTTGAATAAAAAAGTTAAAAAAGTCATTCGTATCTTTAATATTTTACCAACATTAATTGAAGATCATCTGTTTTCAGTTGAGACGCGCCCCACTATTATAGTTTACATTGCACACTTGCACTGTAGCGATTGGAATAAGAGTGTGGCGCGTTATCGTAGATTGACTATCTATAATTATATACATTTTATTGTGTCACCTGCACAGTTTTTTCTGTTTTAATACCTTTAATAATCATAAATACAAAATCAACTTACATAATAAGCTTTTCAAAACTATATATAATAATAATAATATCCTGGGACATTAATCACACACGGCCATCTGATCCCAAATTAAGCAGAGCTTGTGCTGTTGAAACCAGACAACTGATATACTACATATACTATTTTTCTTTTGTAAATACATACTTATGTAGATAATGACACCCTGACTCAGCACAAACGGACATTGCCACGGTCATGCGAAAGCGATCCCGTGGCGCCCCTCGTTAAGACGGAAAGGGTACCGCTGGTTTTTTAGTGGGTATTCCGATGTTCGGGGTGCACTCGGCGCCTTGGACGACGGCGAGCCCTACATACCCCCCCCCCCCTGTTCCCGTGGGGGAAACGCGTAAGGCGTTTTTCCAGCGACAAAAAAAAAGGACAAACAGACATGTTCATTCACACAAATGTCTGTCTTGGGTGGGAATCGAACCCTCAACCTTCGGCGTGAAAGTTCTGAAAGTATTATATATATATATATACATATATATACCAACCACGCCAACCGGCTCAAAATATACATACATAGTTTCAATTTTTATTTTATAAATTCAATGTTTCGTAAAGGTATTGCTGTCAGTCGCGGGCGACGTTCATTGCATACCGCCTGAAACAATAGCACTCAACAATATTGTGTTGAGAATTCACTCGCGAACCCTTAAATATTTATTCTGTGAAGTGATGAGAGGCCATTTTATAATTATGTAAATGAACTCCTTATGACCGGTAAAGCTAAACCGCTACGGGATTTTGATTAATTAAAGTAAACAAATTTTAATAAAAAAAAAACATTCAACTAATAAAAGATGAGAGGTTGTGTTGATTTTATTTAGGTTTAAGTAATCGCCAAGCTCTAGCTTACTCATCTCTCATAGCACACAGTCTAAGCGAATACGTAAAAAAAATATAGTTTTTTAATTAGCAGATTAATATCAGATTATAGATCAAAAACGATACCTTAACTTGATCTCATAAATATATGATTTGTTCTAGATATAAGGAATAAAAACATAATAATGATTGAATGATGAAATGAGTTCCGTATATGAAGTACGTAAGTTGGGTTCTCACTAGGAAAGGTTTATTGAAAATTCAATGTGCTATGAAAAGATAGTCCGAGCAAGTAATTCCAAAAATCGGACCCTAAGTTTTTGCTATAAGCCGTCAGGAAATCTCACCGGGCACCCGGGTTACATCATAAAAATATAGACAACCAAATAATATCAGTGGTTGATACATATTGTATTGCTTATGTAACTTATTTTCCTCGACGTGTCATGTAACATCAGTATAGAACGCTATTTTTGTGCCTACATGAAAAAATTGAGAGATTGCGTTCGAAATTTAAAATTTAAAATATATTCTATAGGCCTTCATACATATTGGATCCCGTGTCCTCTCGCGCCGTGAATGTATTATGATCCGATGTATCGCAACTGAAATTTGAAATTTTAAACAGTGGTGGGTGGTTTTTGTCGTTGTGGACTTTCAGTGTCTTTTTTTCGTTGTTGTTCTTTTTCTATGTTGCTTATATAACTGCCTGTTTGCCCTTGTGTTTAATAAAGCTGACGATCTCGAAGTCCTGGGATGAATCCCTGCTTTTTGATTATAAATGTTATTGGGTTTGCTTTTAAGAAATCAACAATCCGGTACTTTACACGTAATCATCTGGTTGTTCGTCTTAACTCTCATCTGTCGTGTAGGATTTGCCGTCCTATACGATTAAATGAAATAGTTAACATACTGGTATTTGCACTCGCTTGGTGACTATGTATTTGTGCTTCTCAGTTGGATAGTCTTCCTTAAGGATGACCTCAATGGCCATGGAAATCGGCCATAAAAATACTCTGATTTTGGGAAATATTCTTCTATTATTATACAAGGAAGATATGGCAAGCAATATTATCTGTCTGACTGTATCTTGAGTCTAGATACTTAGATAGAGATGTAGAACTTCGACATTTCAACTAAATGAAAAATGTTGTATAAAAGGATTTTCGACGTTAAACTCATTAGCATAAAACATTTAATCGTTTCTTCTGTACACTATCATCTATAATTGAGTTTTTTTTTTAATTCCATTAATAGTTAATCGAGTTTTTGCAAACAATTTACGATTTTCCGTTGTTAAATTGGGTGCAAGTTTCCACAGAACTAAATGTGAAACCGGCCTTGTTTAGATGATTGTTGCTCAATATATCGAGTTTCCGTTTTTAGGTCTACTCCTATGTTAATAACAATTATCATCTTTATATTCAGCGCAATAAGATCTAAATATGTTACCAAAATTATTTTTGATACAACGTGTATTATGACCTTAATAGTTTCTACAATCTCGTTTCATGGTTGCAATAATATATAATATTATACATTAAACTTGTAAATCTATTTGTAGCCGTCTCAGATGTGGGTATATAAGAGAGAGAGAGAGAGAACATAAGAGTTCATACATACATTATTATTTTACTACATATTAATAAACAAACTTCCCCCGTCGCTTCTGTCTGACTGTCTGTCTAAACGCGAAAAACTCAAAATCTACCGAACGGATTTTCATACGGTTTTCACTAATAAACGTTTGATTTATGAGGTAGGCTTAGGTAAATAAAACATTAACGTCTCGTGTAAATTTGCTAAAATATGCCAACTGGTAGTTTTACGCGCCACGTAGAATCAATAGAATTATGTATGTGTTTATATATTCTACCCGCCCGAAGCCGGGACGGGTTGCCAGTTGTGTATAAAAACGAAAATAAAAATACATACAAGTTTATAATTTATAATATTACTTATTTTACGTAGAATTTCTGCAGCGTACGTTTTGTTTACATTTAGTTTAATATAGCTCTTATGATAATGTCTATGAGGTTCACATTTCATTAGCATTCAAAAACGTTCTTACTGAGCTGGTTTGAAGTATAAAGTAACGGTTTTATCTTCTTTATCAGTCGAGATACGTCCGAATAATAGCTTTACTGATAATGTTATCTATATACGAGTACTGAAGAACAGAGTGTGCTTTGTTTTATATTAACTAACGACGCCTTTCTGCTCTGTACTGGTCCTGGTAACGTATTAGATTAGTTCGAACGAATACCTTGTTTTATAAAACGTTTTAACCCTGTATTATTATATAAAACTAGCGCTTATCAGAGGCTTCGCTTGCGTCATAATTCTGAATGGTTTCAAATTTCGATATCTCTTCAAAAATGAAGGATTTTCATACTTCATCCCCTATTTCATTAAGTTAACCCCATTCAATTTTCAAAAATTCTTCCTTGAATAAACGAAAGCCCAACCTTGTATCCTCTGTAACGACTTCTAGAAAGCATTATATAAGGAAAAACAATCCGATAAAACGGAATTCCGTCACGAGCAGAGAGAGATCTCGTGCAGGATCGGCATTAGGTGCATGCTGACTTCAGAACAGAAAAATACGATCTCGACCTTTTATCCGAACCCAAGACGTCGGGATCTGCAGCGGTATAAGCTATACCAACGAAGCAGCTATGTGATCTAGAATAAAAACATTATTAATAATCATTAGATCTTTTTTTAAGATAATGTTAGTAAAATAAGTAACTCGGAAAGATAAAAACGGATTCAGTGATAACCAGCTATTGCACATTTTTCAAGTCTCAAGACAGCAAATAGCGGTTATGAACGGTACCGCAAATTCGAATGCAAATATATTTAAGATCCTACTTTTTGTGTTAAAGTGCGTTTTCGTGTTATTAAAGTAAAAGCTGTATTTTTATAACTTGATCTCGCATTACTTTTTTTTTTTAATATACATAATTATGTATATATTAAAATTGTGATTTTGTATATTTGTTAGTATATACCTATGTAATTGAATGATGACGTAATGGAATTGATTTTCTGTGATGGTCTTAATAAACTAAAAAGAATCAGATGGATTATTTTAATTTTTTTTCTGTTAAACACAGTATGTTATGTACGAGTGACAACATACGACTATATTGTATTATTATTAAAATAATTTGTCTGCTTTTCTCTCTTGTAATTAATGTATGGTACCCAAGTTGACTGATATTTCTACATAAGTGTCTGCGTGCATTCTTTGTATACGTTACATAAAAGTCTATCAAGTGACAATTTACTGCTTCTACATGCGCAGTTTGCGAGTAATAAGCTAACGATCAATTGCCTGTGACAGCTTCGTCTCCCGTATCTTAAAGGTCATAGAGGCACAGTACTCTGCGGTAAATATGTGCCGCTCTATTGCAGCCTACGCGCGCATTAGTGTGTGAATTAACACTGAAAGGCCTTATTGTAAAGGAATAAAGTACATTATAACGACGATATTGAAAGCGACGCTAAACGCTTGTGTGAGTGAGCACTCATTGAGTCGGATTTAGGGTTGTCGCTAATCAATTTCTCTTATTATTTTAATAAAGTGAAAGTCCTTTTATTTAACATAGAAATCGTAATTAAGATACGTATATCGTATTACTTATGATATAAGTTGTAACTACATAAACCAAAATACTATTTATCTGTAGAATAAATGAAGTTATATATAATTTCAAAATACTAAACCAATTACGGATAGTGAATATATTAATATTAAAAAGATGTAAGGACATCAATGTGTGCAATAAAAATTCGAAAAGTAAAATGAGCGATAGCCCTACTAGACGGCTTGGTATCGCTATCGACGTAGCCTAGGGTGGAAGGGGGACGACCGACCTTGGCCGTGACTCCCTCTCACCCCGGCCACGCACGGGGCCCAAATTGATTTTCGCCTCCCAAATATCCCCTACCTCCCAAATATCCTCCATGTGCGTACTAAAAATATTTTTGCGCATCGCTTTTTCTTAGCGGAATTTGGTCCGTGATTAAATTTTACCTTTCGCTCTCTCTTAGCTTTTTTTTTTATTTCATCCAATGATGTTTTGAATAAATTTCATCTTTGCTTTTGAAGTACTTCATATGATTAATGTTAGTTGATATTTTTGTTTTTCTAGAGAAAATATTAGTCAGCCTTATTCTCGTAGTTCTTGTTTAATATTTTGATGTTTTCAATTTTTTTTTCTTTGTTTAACTTTGGGTCGGTGTTTCAAAAATACACATTATGGTGTTTTATTGATGTAGTAGGATCAATACGACTACTAAAATAAACACTCGGATCATTTCGTTCCTTATTATCATATTAACTGGCTTGTAGGTGACAGGTCTCCATTAGAGTATTTATTTTTAATGATTACCTACCGCAGTATTCTCATGTTAAGAATTATTTCGTTTACGAGAGCATTGCATTATGTGATCAATTAATCTTTTCTATTAATATTATAAAGATAAAACGGACTTTTATGAAACTTGTTTCATATTTTTTTTATATGATTCATGTTCGTTATATATTTATTTAGCCAATTCACCACAATGCGAATCCAATATAGGTATATATTTAATGATGATGATGATTACCTCCACGTGACCAAATTCGGCCAAGGTGGTCATTCTAAAAAAATAGCTTTTTACGTAGGAGATATTATAGTATTAACTGAGGACACACACAGCTCAGGACGGCTGTCCATTACGACTGGAGAAAGAGAAAGGAGTAGTAGGCGTAGGACCAACGGTTTTACGTGCTTTCCAACGCACGGCAAGGTTTAGAAGTTTGGCAGTGCTCACGGTGTGTAAGTTTGAACTGCTACTAAGAATAATACAATTGAAAATTCTATAACACTCTGAACTTATTATCTCAGGGTTGGCAGTCTCTATGAGCAAGCCAACAGATCATTGAGGTAGCTAACATATTTAATAATAACATAATTACCCAAACACGTTTGTATAAAAATCATGCTATAAATAAATACAGCGTTAGAATATTTCGTATGCATTATGAGTGAAGCATTCTTGGCATCTGATAGTATACCTCTCTTCATTTCTATTACTCATCTTCATAAAGAAATTACATTTCTTTTTATGTCAAATATATTAAATGGAATAACAAACATACTTAAATGCTGTACTATGTGTTTACCAAGAAATATAATGAATTATTTTTAATTATCCCGCAAACCTACTTACGTAGGTAGAGATCCTAAGGTTTCATATTTATTTATTTTTAACTTCTTTTATTTATAAATCAGCATTTCCTTTTATAATTATTTTATCAAATGTTAAAAAAGAAGTCTGACCGTGATAACAATAAAATTTGAGCTGAATTAAGAAAAAAAAATGGTTATCTCTTCATTACTACATTAAGTTTGATGCCTGAAGTGCCATTAAGCACCATTAAAATATTATTTAGACACATACCCATATCATATGTAATAGCTTTAGATCTTGATAAAAACGTAAATTATTATTATACATCCCATGTAAAACAACCTTCGTAAATATAAATAAAATGTATATTATATACGAAACTGGGTCTTGCGAAAACTCATGATACATGCTGCGAAAAATATCAGTTATGTGTTTAGTACGGGTATCATGCGTTGCAAGTTTCTTGACCCACATTTATAATTGAAACGTTTAACTTTTAAATATACTTTTTTTTATGTTGCATTATAAATTATTACCGAGGCCACATTTGTAATGTTTGCTTGATAAGCAAACGTCTTTTTATATCGAGACGTGCTTCTAATGCCTTCGTTGAAATTACTAACGTATCAAATGTACGAGCGCTGTTTAGTCTTCGTGTTTATCAATTATTTATATACAAGAATGCTAGCTGTTGCTGCACGTACCTGGATGTGAATTGATATGTGATAGAATTATTAAAAAAAGGACAACATTTCTTCTATTCTATCATATAATCAACTATCCTTTCGCCGTTGTAATATTCGTAAGATACGAGATTTACAAGATCTTCAGGTAAGGAAAACACCTTTATTTCATCTTTTTTTAGTTCTTGGGCGGTTCTTCGCCAATTACTATGGGCGGTGGTGACCACTTACCATCGTGGCATATTTGTCCGACCTCCTATTTTAAATAATAAAATAATCTTCACAGATGACAATACCTATATTTAAAAAGAACATGTTAAAATAATATCTGTTTACTTTGTATATGTGAGTATGTATTTACAGCAGCGTATTTTGTGGCTTTGCTTTATTATCTATCTCATATTTGGTCTTTGTTTGAAAGAATTAAAAATTATGTGTGTTCGTAATAATATTAGTTAGCTATGGAACATTTCACACAACTCTTACGATTATGTCGACGCAAAAGTGAACACGCGAGTCGAAACGAAAATAGACGATACCGTGTCAGTTGGAGGCCGCTGGGAATAATTCTGATGTTAATAATAGCTGAATGGCGTGCCTAGTCTTATTCTTCTATCTTCACCTCCACTTGCGGCCACGTTGGGAAATCTTAGACATGTGAGGACAACGCAGAGCACGCCCGCTCTCCGAGACCGGTCCAGCTATACGCCTGACTAGCTTTACTGACGAAACAAATTGCGATATAGATATAGTCATATCAGTCATATTTAATTCCAAGAACTAATTAGATTTTGAAACGTTTTCCTCTTTAATTACTTAAATTAAAATAATTATATCAAATAAGGACATTTAAATATAACGGTACTAACTAAGACATAACTAATTTATTTCATCTTTCTCTTCATTAAAAACATCATTAAAATTAAAATAGATGCAAGCACACATTGTTTTCTATTATTATTATTAATTTGTTCATAACATCTTAGTGCTTAGTTTTAAAAATGTAAAATTTTAACAGACTAAAAAGTCTCACCGAGTTTAAAATACGTTTTAAAGATTTTTTGTTAAAATTTAACTATAAAGCTGACGAGTTTTAGTTCACTTTTTTCGATTACCTGTGTTCGTTTCGTTCATATCAGATGACTAATTATGAGCAGTATTTGTAAAAAAATAATAATATAAATCTGACATTGGATAAAGAATCCATTTTCTTCTACTAGTTCTTTCAAATCTGAGGCATTTTATTTTAGTTGACTTAATTTGTATGTGATTATTTCATCTATATTAATGTTATGAATGCAAAAGTAACTGTCCGTATGTTACCTCGTCACGACTAAACCACTGAACCGATCGTAATGAAATTTGACATTGAAGTAGCCTGGGACTTTGCGACATAGGGATATTAAATTATTTTGGAATAAAAAATTTACACACACGGAGCTGGAGATAGCATAGAATATGTAAAAAGGCTTAACTTCGATATATAATAATAAAAACACTGGAAACGATTATCGTATTATCTACGAAGTTTTATTATTTATACTATATACATTAAAGTAATTAATTATGGTAAATTGAGTCGATCCTTTGTATTTAATTAGTTAGAACGGATCAAATAATCTAATTGCAGCCAAATCAGATTGGATACCTTATTGTGTTTAGTAGTGCACCATATGCGGATAAATTAATAAAAAAAAAGTTTTAATATATTTTTACTTGTATAGAGATGTAATATTAGATCATGAATTTCTTCAACCAGAACTTGTTTGTCTGTTGAGAACATCCTTGCATCCATCGACAAATCATTTATTTTAATGTTAATTCATTCTAATGTTGTATCTGTACATTCGTCACAACCTTGAAATTTATTTTCAACTTCAATAGCATGTAGACAAACATTTCTCCATTCCTTTATAGTTATGGCACTAAATTTTTCCTCAGCTAAGGCCATTATCGCATTCATATTAATTGTGACTTTTTTTTGTGAATTTTTTACCTACCCTCATATGTTTATTAGGAACTAATTAATAAGAACATATCTTACGTATATAAACACTTCTTACATTACTTATGCGAGATTTCGAGGCATCTGGTAGCTAGAGCAAACCGTATGTATTATTCACATCATTGTATATTTTTTCCGACATCTTCAGCAATCATCGTGACATTTTTGCCAATTAACACTTTAGCACCTAACCTTGCTCATGAATCACTCCTTTCATTGGTGGTCCGGTCAAAGCCGAATGAAGATCCGATCGATACGTGTTGTGTTTATTGCGTGAGACATAGACGCGACGGGGGAACTTTGTTTTCTAATATATAGTGAAAATAAACACATAGAGAGCTACAGTCATAGTTCTTCGCAAAAACTGCAAACATTGACTTACTATTTTGCGCGGTTCGTCTGCAAATATGTCAATATGGCTCCGTCAACAACTTGTTTAGAGCAAACAGTGTCCGTGGTACAGGAAACTTAACGTGATATCCAGTTCGACGTAACAGAAAAAACAACAAAAAAAAAAAAACAAAAAAATTGGAACAAAAAAAAAATGGTGGTGGCGCAAACGACGATAGTTTTTCGGCGCATAAATACAGCCTGTTCAGGGCAGTCTGTTGAACCAGATAAAATTGTGAAATGGTTATAAATTGGTCACAAGCTCATCCTGTTTCGATTGAATGAAAACCTAGGCTGTTGTATGTTATATACATACCATTCGCGTGATTAGATAAGACCGGACTTATACCACGCGTATATAGATTTTGGAACAAGGTGGGTGCGGGCGGTTGTTTTAGGTTAGAGAAGGAACCTATACCGGAAACCGGAAGGTATATTTATGGATCAATTCAATATATTGTGGATTATCGTTTTTTTTCGTTTTAGCGAGTCCTACGTAAAGGCCGACAAACTCTTACATTTAGAATATATTAACGCTCGGTGTATGATATTCAGAATATATCGAGTTATCTTTTTGTATTATATTTTCTTAACAATTAATTTCGTAATATAATTTATACGACGTGTGAAGTTATTCTCGGAACGCGGGCGACCCGAATTCATAACTATTAATGAAAAAAAAACCAGCGACAGTTTAATTTACAATTTATATAATGGTATAAGTAATTTTGCAAGACTTGACAATTTGTTTGTGTATTTTCAGATTTTTAAAAATCAACTATTACATGTATCATTATAAGAGCCAAGATGGCCCAGTGGTAAGAACGCGTGAATCTTAACCGATGATCGTGGGTTCAAACCCGGGCAAGGCCCTCTGAATTGTCATGTGCTTAATTTGTGATTATAATTCATCTCGTTCTTGACGGTGAAGGAAAACATCGTGAGGAAACCTGCATGTGTCTAATTTCACTGAAATTCTGCCATATGTGTATTCCATCAAACCGCATTGGAGCCGCGTGGTGGAATAAGCTCCAAACCTTCTCCCAAAAAGAGGAGAGGAGGCCTTTAGCCCAGCAGTGGGACACTCACAGGCTGTTTCGGTGTTACGGATGTATAATTATTGTAGATTTAAAATTTAATAACATCGTCTATAACGAAATTGAGTCGTTTGTGTTTAATGATAATATTATGAAAACAAATTAAATAAATTTTCAAATCAATGGAAATATATTTCAAAATTGTAAATGTATATTACGTAATTTAAGTAAAAACTGAACTAAGTTAAATTAATTCTAGACGGCGCTCGGATTATTATTCTACGATTAATTCTTATTAATTCTCTACGATGCCTTTGTAATTTGTAACAATTTAAAGTACAAAGTCATGTTGTTCTTTCTTTTGAAACACAAATGTTAACCATTTCCACGTTTTATCTCCGCCTTGCACGGCCGGATCGGGAACCGGTTGCATCGACGCTGAACGCCTCCATTCTAACCAGACCCTTCCTTCAAACATTGCCGTAACACGTATAAAACGTATTAAGAGATCAGGGTATGATGGATACGTCATGAGCCCGACTCGTCAGTTCGGCCGGTCAAGAACGCACATGCGTGTATGCGCTCGCACGATGCGTCGAATTTTAAATCTCAAGTGTACGTATCTACGTTGAAAAATTTGTGGGAGGTCGTTTTTTTCTTTGAAATCAGTGACTCTCCTCGACTTTGGCGGATAAAAATATTTAAAAAACAATGCGATATTAAATTATTGATTTAACTCAAAAATAAAATACTTTTATTATAAAGAAATGACAAAGATAGCACTTATATTGCTTGACAGCACATAGCTCTCGCCATTTTATTGACTGTGATGTTTTAAAAAGTTTAAAACGACGCATAATAATTATATATATATATATATATATATATATATATATATATATATATATATATATATATAATATGTCTGCATTCTCGCTAAAATAAATATCTGTAACTATAAGAATAAAAGAGAGAAACTACTCAATTTGTCGGTTCTTCTCTTAGGAAACTACATTCGGAACCAGTGGTATCATTACATTTAATTCAAAACTGTAACATGATTCAAAAGTGCCCTCTGAATCTACTTGAATATTTAATTTCATTTAGTAAAATACATTGATGAACAATATATTTATTAATCAAAGTGTGTTCGTTTCGGATAAATGGAACTCAACTCGACAAATAACTTTGTATTGTATACAAAAAATATTTATTAAGAAAGTGTTGTGTCAAGCTTCCAGGCATTTAAACGAAACATTATAGACAATTTATATATCGCATATTTCTATTAAGATTTTATATGGAATATTAATCTAAGTTATAATGTTGAAAGCAGAAATCTAAGAGAGAAAACGAAACTTTCTTTCCAACCTACATAGAGACAGTAAAATTTCCCTTAAAGGGCGTAGGAGTTGGACAGTGACGCCTTGACCCGGTTATTATGGAAACAGACGGTGATCGATAAGAAATTGCTGTTTGTGAAAACCAATCTGTTCCATCGAACGATGCTGTCAGGAAAATGTATCGCCATTCTAAAAGGATCCTGTTACATGGCCCATTGAGCTGGTAACTGTCACTATAGATAAAGATTGCAAAAACGTAAGTTAAAAGGCTTAGGCGATATCTTTTTAAAGATTATTGTGAATACATAGACATATGTTTAAGATTAGCGGCGTCGGGGACGATCGATAAACGCGACACTGTCAAAGCCTCGACATCAATGAATAGGCATTACGTGATTTGAGCCTACTATTCCTCTTATGAGCTATACATCATTCATAATCAAACCGTTAAAGAATAATATTATTATGTCTCTATATTTTTACGTTGAAAGGGATATTATTAAAATTAAAAATGAACCTACAAGAATGAAAATGTCCGGTAGGACTAGACATATCTCAAATAAAAAAAAATCCGAACCTTAATGTTTAATTTAGAACATATGAAAAACTTAAATGGTAGCTATTTATTTTAATTAAAATATCAAGTACCTGTGTCTTCCAGGCTATCTTTAGCTATATAATAGGTACTTACCTCATGTACTAAATACGTTTAAATATTTTAATATAGTGAATATTTATTTATGTACACTTTAAATTCTTCTGAACAGCTCAACTTCACTTTTAATTATATTTTAAAACTTTTCTCAATTAATTTTACGTTTTGCATTAATTAGAATTTGTATTTAAAGCGTTTAGTTTACAATGGTAACAAATTCTGTATACCATTTTCATATTCGTACGGTTGTTAGTTCCGCTGTCTCCGAGTTTTATTTGGTTTTCCAATCTATTTTCGAGAGCGGGTGTGTCGCCATGAGGCCATGTCGCTCGACCAGCGAGCGCAGCAAACATTCAAGTCAAACAAGTTACTTACATGAAACATTATAATTAATTTAAAATCATTTCTATGTATTGAAGTTATTGTAAAAATAAAAAGTATTATAACGGTAAAAATCATAATTCGTAATATATTTTAATACTAATGTTAATGTTATAGGCGGATGATTAGGTACCCTGAAAACGTGTGTGCGAAATTCATGATGATCGACTTAATATGTAAAAGCGTAGCAAACGAACAAACTCACTTTTAATATACAACTATAGTGGTATGGTGGTATTATATAGGTGCTACAGACGTGTAAATACGATTTTTGATCACATACTGTACAGATGCATATGCTTCTATGTACAATACGTTCTATGTTAATTAAATCTTGCTTCATACAACAATAGTATAATAGGAAAAGTGTTAGAACTTGGCCTAGTTCCCTTAACTTGTAGCGACTAAGTGAGTTTATTCGTACAAACGTAATTAATTCAAAGTGTACAAGTTCAACAGTCATTTTGATTGTATTTTTTTAACTCGAATACTAAACGTAGTGGTAGTAGTTAGTAGTTTACATAGGAACAGGGAAACATCGTCTCTTAAAACTAAAAATAGTTTACCGCATTCTATTAAAAAGGTGCGCAGTAGGTGTCCGGGCTATAGCTATTTTTGTTATCCGTAAACAGTGTCGCGGCCGATATAATATAATCGTGTTTTATATCTATACAAATATTATAAATGCTAAAGTAACTCTTGTCTGTCTATCACGCTTTCACCGCTGAACCACTGAACTGAATTTGATAATAATTGACATATAACAACCCCCCGAACGTAGGTGAAAACAAGTATTTAATAAAATAAAATACTATTATTTGTTCCTGGAACAGACACAATCTTCCTACTAATTCTTTTTGAAATCTGAAAAGTGCAACAATAGTACATTTTTATTTTATTATATATGAAAATAATAATTACTATTTTTCTTGCAAGATTTATTTGTCTACGAGCAAAACTGCGTTCAATGGTTAAGACAGAACAATATTTGTTCGGTCGTTAGTGTCGGAACAGCGGTACCTACTCCTGAGGCCTCTTTAATCTCCTAATTGGATGATGAGTTGTTTCCTGTCGATGTATTTGTAGTTGTAATTTAATTGCTACTTTGGCCTAAAAAGTTAATTGAATTGTCTTTATTATCAATCATGTTTTATATATATTATATTTTGTTTATTTGTTCATATATTATAAATATTTTAATTTTCAAAAACAATGTCAATTCTTTAGAAAATTAATTATTGAATAAAAATAGTATCTATTATTCGTTTTGTAAGAACACGAAACGTCTAGAGATAAAGTATTATTGTTTATATCGACCTAGCATTTTCTTCGCATGCGAAGAGTAAGTAAGCTACACAATTTATAGCTCATAAATACAACACAACCTTCTTAGGAAACAAAATTAATTATTTTTATAATTACAAATGAATCCTTATTTACAAAATGCGTTCATGTATTAAAAAAATATTAAAGATATAGATAGCTAAAGATAAAAATAACCAAACAACAAGAGTATTAATAGAAGTTAGTTTACATTATAATCTTGTCACGTTTAGTATATCAAGGCATGAGATCAGACTACATAATATAGTCGCCCTAGCTAACTATTATATGGTATTAAAATGAATATATTTTGAGCTCCTACTACGTGTGATTCATCAGTTACGTGATTATAGTAAAGTTTTTATAGGGTCTGCTCGAAGCCTCCGGTGACGTGGCAAATCGATGGACTCTTGGCCTTGGATGACGTACGAAATACTAATGAATGTGTTATGTTATGATAAGTTCAAGGTTCAATCCAGTGCGGCTTCATTTATGACTCGCATTATGTTCCGATGTATAGATGTGTTTTTTTCTTTTTCTACAAATCACATATTGTACTCGATGATTGAATGTTTTGTGTACAATGAAACCATTACAGTTAAATTATTGACCATCCTTTAACCTTGAAAATAACCTTCCTTTTTGTAAAATAATCATGTTCGCGGGAAATTGTCGTCACTATACTTTATCGATGGTATTCATAAGATGTTACTTAATTTTGTGTGTTGATTTTTATAGTCAGTCACAAATATTAATTAGTTTTTATTTATTCAAGTGTTTTTTGTAATTGCCTTATAAAATATAAAAAACATAACATGTGTAAGGTTTTAAAATTGTAAGTTGTTAAAGGATTATTTTTTTAATCTAAACCATATTTTGCGTGTTTGAAAACCAAGCAAGTCTTTTTTATTATAATATATATTCTGACTACATTATTTACAGCATACGTGTTCATAGTTTTTTGTTTAGTATAACGCATGTTCTAAGTACTTATGTATTTATAAGGGATCAGGTTATTCTGAGTAAACAGATTAAAACATTTCATCCACTGTCAACGATACGGATTACTGACCTCGTTCTCAAATTTGAAGTCGTATTAATAAGTCATAACTAAAACATTATACTAGGAAGGATAATAGATTGAATAAAAATATCAAATTCATTATTTCAATTAAAAAATATAAAGAACTGTATAATACGATAAATATTATACATCATGAAAACTGATCTGGCTTTTTTAGTAGCGATTAAATGTTATTCATACCCTTAGTATTTATTATAATGTAGACATTTTTATGATCTTTAATAAATCTTAACTATTTAAGTACATAAAATATCTAATGCCTAAACCTTCAACGAAGTAAACAGTTCATTAATGCGGTCATTAGTACGGACGGCTGATTTAACACGCGAGTTATCTTGTTAAAAGAAATTATTTCAGTACCTACAACTACGTATATGGGTCGTTGTCTCTATGCCTTTAGCTTAATTGCTTTTACAATTCAGGGCGTGGTTTTAGTGATTAAACAAAAGCACCGTGAACATATCAATTATTATATAAGATGCAAGAACATAAATATTTCAAAAGTTAATATGTTATACTTGATACTGAAATATATACACACCTTGCATATAATAAATAGATTAACGTTTAAACTTATTTAAAGTAAACGTGATTAAAATAATCGTAAATTATACGCAACGAGTTCTATTCAATTTAATCATAAGTGGGATTATAACATATCGCTATTTAATTTACGTGAAGCAATAAAAGTTTTTAAACTAGAATGAATTTAAATCTTAATCTCCTAATAGGAAATTCCGCAGAATAAATTCTTTAGCTTGCGAGGTGTCCCATTTTCCATAGAGGTTAGTCACCTTCGCAATGGGTTTTAGCGAGTTTTCTTTGTGTTTGAGTCCAGAAAACAAAAGGTCCACGCTGCGAAAATATTCTGTGTACACTGCAAATATGGTGCACTTATGCTGCAAGAGATAAACTAAGATATGCAACTAGAACTTGGAGTATAATCAAGAGTATTATATAAAGAATAGTATATGAACTAGTTGTACGCTATTTCATAAAATATTTCGCCATACCTATTCATCATTCTTAGGGACCGATGAGATTGTATAAAAATAGCTTACGTGAGTGTGTAGGCTTCGTTTTATAAAACGACTTAATGCGTTTTCATGGAAGGCTTTTTTTATAATATAGGTAGGTGGACGGCCACCAAATTGGTAAGTGGCCACCACCGCTCATAGATAATAGCGCCGTTAGAAATATGAATCAATTAGATCACCATTGCGCCACTATCCTTGAAACATTGAATGTTATGTACCTTGTGTCTGTGGTTACACTGGCTCACTCACCCTTCTCACCATAACACAATAATACTTAGTACTGCTGTTTGGCGTAGGAATATGTGATGAGTGGGTGGTACCTATCCAGACGGGCACAAAGCCGTACAACCACCGAGTAAAAGAAGCTTTTGAATGTATAGATTTTTCGCTTGTAAATACAAGCTATAGCGACTACTTTCGAAATCAAACAATGGCATATTCTAGTATTGTATGTGTATGATTAAATTTGTAGAGCGGAAAACGAAATTACTTACCCAAGTTTATTTATCAAATTTCAATCTAAACCATATATAACATACAATTTTATGCATGAGCTTAGGTGAAATGTTTGTTACAAGCAAAATTTACCGAAAATAGGAGAACGCCATTCAGTAATATAGGATTAATTCGATATGATGAAAATAGTAATTAATTAATATTACAATTTTTTTACTAATTAACCTTTTTTTTATTTCAGGTAATAAACATCATTCCAGCATATCGTTAGAAATAACTCTTAAGCTCGAAGGTAAAATTATTTCTGTTATAAAATTCTCGATTCCAGATACAGTTTTTATAATGATAATTAAATGATACATAGATATATATCCTCTTCAAGTAATTGTTTTTTATTGTTTAATTTTGCTATAGCGAGAGGGAAACTAACTTCTGAATAATTAATTATTCGACACTAAAAAAGAGAAATAATACTTGCTAGCCTAGCATTTTATCTTATGTAATGATTTTTCAAAATATTAACTAAATCCACATATTTTTTCGTTAACTGACATTGCAGTACAATTAAAAGTTTCTATTGTAATTATATATTCAAATGTTCAATTTAAAGTTGATTATAGTTCTTGATTAAAAATAGTAGTTAACGTGACTAACGTTAGATAAATCTAACTGACAATTTAGATATATCAATAATATAATGTAATGAAAATTTAATTTATTAAAGTAACTGTTTTACAATCAAAAAGTGATTATATTTTTAAATTATATAGACACATTAACAATGATTAAGTTGCCTTTCGTGTTTTATCCCAAATTGTCTCCTCATATTTTGATTAGTTGAAAACGAAATCCTAACTTTGAAAATATTTGCCTCGGTGATTAATGCCAGTCGGTCGTCACTTGATTCGTGTTTCCGGCGAAGTTATAATTATATCACGTATTGTATTTTTCATTACGGCTTGCACTATTTCTCAACTGGCCGTAGTATTATCGTGTTTCTTGTCGATGTTTAGTTTGCGTCCACACGAACTCATTTCAACATGTTTTGTTTCGCAAACACCGCCTTTGCTTTCCTTTCTCACATCCTTAAGGCTATTGTACGCTTTTTTTTATAGCACCGTCTAAATCAACACAAACAATGGAACGTTTTTCTAAGACTTCTAACTTGTTTGTCGTTATAGACGCGTATAGCGTAACTTTACTCGTTTTAACTGTTTCGATAAATATTGACATTTTGTTTGAAACGAGCTGCTGTATTCCCGATTTCGTACGCTTTAATATTGGATATATGATAATACGTTATTTACTGGAATACAAAGTACCAGGACAGAGGACGCGTAATGTGATAAGTGACTATTCCAGATGAATGATAAAGCTAAGCTTACAGCGCTGTCATTTATTAACTTAACGGTATCTAAATCTAACCAATAAATGATTGGTTAACGGATGCCTCTTCTACTTACTGTACTTTTATCATTTACACGAACATGAAATTCTTGTCTCTTCAATAGCATAAATTTAAAGAGGGTGGAATCGGAGCAACTTAATTTTTATACTAAAACCTCCGAAACGCGCTGCATTAGTTTTAGTGTTTTTTTTTTTCGTGAGGCATTACAAAGAAAAACGTCTCATTTATTATTAAAAAATAAGATTTTCAACTAAAACTTATTTCATTAACATGTTCTAACAAAACAATATAATAATATTATAATATGAATTTTCTTACCCATTAATTCACCATTAAAGCTACTTTTTTATCAGATTAATTTATAAGTAATAATTCTAATTACACTTTTGTTATATATAACAGATATTTTTAAACTGGTATTAAATGTCACTAGTATAAATAATCGAATGTCTTCTACCATTATCATTTCTATACTCGTTTTTATTTCTTTTTGCAATACTAAAATAAATTATTATATTATTTATTATATTTATATGTAATTTGTGATTGAATGTTTACAAGTTTCATTAACCGTAATAATTTATTTGCCGAGATCGACTAGTGGATGAACACGTGGATTTTCGCGGTTTCAAACCTGGTCAGTTTCAATCAACAACATTAATATTTTTAGTGCCAGTTTAATGGTTACACAATCTCTATGCCTAAACTATATTAACAGAAATAGAAGACTTGCTATCCTTTTCTAATCCATATACGTGAATGATGCCGTCTCATTTTTAGTTCTGTCAAATATTTATACACATTAGATACAAAAGAATCGTTCAATGTTATTATTTATCACTTAAACAGTCTCAATGTATGTCGATAGCTTGATGTTTAACATCAAGGAAAAGAGTTCGCCTTGTAAGGGCTGTCATCCGATTACTAATGAATGTTAACGAGCCACAATGACAGACTTGTCACTCTTGACGAGACAATTCCTGGTTAAGACGTCATTATTAAGGACGTCAGACATGAATGATTCTTATTAAACTAGTTCTGTCCACGTCATGGATTTGATTAATGATAGAGATTTATAGCTCGTTTTAATTATCACTGGTACGTACAATTAATACAAATTAGTTTTTGGATGAAAGAAAAATATATAATCCCATATTTTCTTAATAATACGGCCTTTTATTCACGCACGATTCTATAGAATTTGATGATAATGGTATTGATGATTTCCTCCTTGCCGATTTCGGCTACGGCAGCCAATATCAAAGGAGTTTATCCAACTGACATGCAGGCCATATAGATCACAATTGTGTGCGCAAACAGTCGTTACTGAGAATTTTCGGCAGAAAAACTTAATAACTTTTTTTGGACCGACCTCGGGCTTAAACATAGGACCTCGGAATCTACAGCTCGATATTAAGCCACTAGACAATTACAAATATCAGCCAATCTGTATGTACTAATCTATATTAATATTATAATATAGGAAAATGATTCAGAGATTAAAGCGTACTCAAAAACATTTGCCTCGATCAAAAACTACATACTCATGTAGAATATTGGGAAAACGACATATAAAATATAGTATCTATATGTACAAGAAAACACTTATATAAAAACGCTTTTTGTTAATTTTAAAGATATCGATGAGGAATATGCTTTATCAAAGAAAAGTCCTAACTTAAATAAGGCTCCAGTAGGAGCTTCAGAAATGTCAAGGAAAATTTATAATAAAATACCTTCTTTAAAAAACACGTTGAAGTATTGATCGATAAATAATTATTATGGTGATCGTGACAGAGGTCGTAGAAATTGAGTTGTGTAGGCGTATCACGTGATATGCCATGCGATGAAGTAAACCTTACTCGGTTTATAATTACAGTAATAATTAAAAACTACAATTCTGTTTAAAGGCAAGCCAAAGTACAATATTTGAGGCAACTTATTATAGCAATACAATTTATCGTATAAGCGATTTGGCACGTGAGCGAACAGCTAACGATAAATCAATGTCTAACGAATTCGAAATAAAAAGAGAAAAATATTGTTGCCATAGCATTCCTAGACGGCTACTTTGTTGTATTGAGACTTGTTCAACTAAGTTCTAAGACAGGTGTGGACACGGTACAACTGAGCTAATGTTGGAGAGGAATTATATTTCTTAATATAGTTTCTTATCTATACATAAATTATGATACATCAATTGTATGTACATATCTATGACTGTTTTATATTTTCTTAACACAATGTTCTTTGAATTTGTCGTTCTATTTATGAAACAATAACAGAATTCACGGATTTTCTTTTTTATATTATATCATACGTTTATTTTTTATAATATGTGTTTCCCTACCCACAGCTATAAAATTATATGTTTAGACATACACCATCCCGTGATCAGAGATTGTGCGTATAACGAAATGAATTTTAAACGATGTCGATGGTAACTATAAGATGTTATAGGCTCGCTTTAGTGGGCGTGAAGCTGTTAAAATATAATTTTAAGGTCAACGATGTTTGTTTAGATACATATTAATTTTGAAACAAGATTATAGATCTCAAATAGAAAACGGTGAAAAACAATAAACGTATAAATCTTTTTCATTTAAATAATTAAAAGTGGTGTGTATATTATGTACGGCGGGAGTGCGTAATGTTTTGAAGCGCGTTAAGTTGCCCAACTGTTCGATGGACAGCTGGAGGTCGCCAATTAATTAGAAATATTAGAGTGGACTTGTAGGCGTTGGCGTTCGAGTGGAAGATTTTGTTGTGACATTTGTGAAATAGCGAAACGTTGTCACCTAGAACTTGTGAAAAAATATATTAAAATCTCGTTTAATGTATATCTGTAATAACTGTCTGTCCCCGTAAAATATACTATGTATATAATTTGCATGCATTCCTTTTGGTTGTATCAAACACATATTATAATTTACTTGTTAAGTTTCTATAATAATACTAATAATATCCTGGAATATTATTCACACACGGCCATCTGATCCCAAACTAAGCAGAGCTTGTACTATGGAAACCAGACAACTGATATACTACGTATACTATTTTTCGTTTGTAAATACATACTTATATAGATAATTACACACAGACTCAGGGCAAACAGACATGTTCATGCACACAAATGTCTGTCCTGGGTGGGAATCGAACACACAACCTTCGGCGTGAAAGGCAAGTATTTACTAACCACGCCAACCGGCCCGTCAAAGTTTAATATCAATCACGATAAAAATACTAGGTATTTTAAACGGAACAACAAACGGTGTATGGCGTTAGTAACCCGTATAGAAGATCCGATCTTTGATTATAGTGGCTTTATGCCTAATAAGAAATGTCCACTTATGGTTCAGAATCTAGAAATAATTACACGTAATGGTACCCGTGGGCGTTCGAACGGCGTCTGGCTTTATTTAAGTTGATGAAATCGTTTTGGGTGCTATTTGCATCAGTGATTACTACTTTTGATACAGACAGTTATTTCATTAAAACATAAATCCAAAAATCTATTTCTTTATATTTAAAAAATCTACATTTTATACTATTCCAAAATAATATTTGAAAAATAAAATATCTGTTTTAAAATTTTACAAAAAAATTTAAGATGGACGAAGATGAGATACAACCAAATGTTAAAATGAATCTTTGTCGAACGAATCGATCTATCGCCCCCATGCTGTAGTAAAACAACAGCCGTCCCATTAACATTACAATCTATCATAAAACATGTACAAATAAATGTACCACATACTGACAAAGGAATCCATAAACTAAAATATTATAAAAGTTCAATATTAATCAATTTAGTAGTTTTTGAGTAAATCCGATAAGAAATACCTCTTTTCTTTATAATATTTATATTATATGATAATAATATTCATGTTCATTATCTTACATTTTTAATAACAACTCATTCTTAACAAAATGAAATTACAGTAAAAAAATTCTGTTAACTTTCTAAAGTGGATGAAGAATTTGTTTTTTTAAGTCACCATATACACCATGTACATCATGGTACTTTTAGCTCTTACGTTTTAAAACTTTAAAGAGCTAATCGTAATTGATAAATGACCTACGTACACGAATAAGTAATTAACTCGAAAATAAAACTGATAATTATTTAAAATCATGTTTTTTGGTTTCAAGACACCTTCCGCTTGTGTATTATTTATGTTAAAATATTTGTAATTTCACATTAATTCTCATTACGCTTCACTGGGGTCACGAGATTTCGCGTTTAAAATGTAATGATCGAATCGTTCCGTTTATTTGATTTTGAGGTGATCAGATAACAATTCCAGTTTTAAAATTACCAACACAACAATGTTGTCTCGAAACAGGCTCTTATTTCTCGCGCTACTTACCATGTTGGATTTTGTTATCGTCGTCTCGTTGCGTGATAACTTTTATTATAAATTATTTTTTGTTAATGATATTTACTTTTTATTAATTAACATAGCTCCTTTAGGTTTGTTAAAAAAATTAATGTTTAATTAATATAATAGTTGAGTAACTTTAAAGTAATTCTGTATTATTGTGATGTATTTACATCACCTATTGAAACTCGTATTCTCTTTTACGTACTTCATTTTTTAATTTCGACTTTTGGTATTTTTACTTTTTTGTTACGTCACACAATAAGAGGACACAACGATTCGATATAGTGTTTCTAGTGTGGTTTTTTTTTTCACGATTTTGAATTATAATAATACCCTAACTTAAAAAATTTAACCTCAATCATGATATTTATACATAGCCACGCTGGGTTATAGCTTGTATAAAACCGCCTTAAGTGATTAATTTTGTGTTCCTTTGCAAAATTTCAACCCGTTACACCTTGGCTGTTTGTTGTGTGTCAGTAAGTAATTTTAAAATTTTATTTAGTAGATCCATTACCATTTCCGAAACCAGTATTCCTGTATTAGTTTTTAGAATGTTGATCATAAAATTTAAATACTTTTAATTTTTATATTTTTATATAATTAAAAAGGTATATTAAAAATTTATGGTTGTTTTTGTTTCATACTTTTAATAAACAACTTTATTCGCGTTTTATTGCTCTTTGAGGAAAATAGTGGTGGTGTCGCATAATCGTAGCAAAATATGTATACCAATATATTAATAACTATATAAAACAGAACATCCATTTAATTGGCTTATTGCAGTTACGAAATTAAAAATTTTTTTTTTTGATCATTAAGTATTTATTTTTCCTCTTTAGTATCCTCGCATTCAAAAAAATCTTAAATCTATACAGTGTTTATGCAATTATGAAAGTTTACGGCGTCATTATATGATGCAAGCATGAAGAAATGTGATAAACATTCACATTACGATAATGGCGCCCAGTTATAAAGTTAATGGCGATTAAAATTTTAAACTAATCGGAAATTTTTAATTATATGTAATCAGATTAAGTTATGTGAAAAAGATGAACTGTTATGCTATCATCGCTTACCCACTGAACCGATTGGAAAAATAGGTTACTCATTTATCTAATAACTGCCGGGCGAAAACTAGTTGACTATACATTTGCAATTCTGTGAATCATAAAATTATCCATAATAAAGTTCGTATTAAGAATACTCCTAGGAAAATAACGGTGTTTTTTACCGGATTTATATATATATATAAGTATATATATACATATATATATACATATAAGTATGGCACTTAGAGTTGCCTTAATAAATAATTTTAATGACCCTTAACGTAATTGTCATAAATAGAAAATAAATGTGTTTCACATTACAATGACCCAACTCTCATTATAAAATTTTATTTCGCATGAACTTACTTTTTATATTTGAAAAATACTACACTAAAAAAAATAGTTACGATTGACCTTGATAGATGTCGCAAGTTCAACCCCGCCTTAGGACATTGTCGTGCCTACATTCAGTAAAATTTTCCGTTCTTGGAATTCTGTCGTTGAATGTAAAATATTAAGTACAATTAAAATCTAGATATCGAATAAACTTTTTTAACTTTTAGTACATCTTAGATGGCAATTTGTCCAGTAATCGGTAAGTGGTCACCGCTGTTCACAGTATGTCAGACATAAGCCTTTCCATACAATAATACGTTGCCAATAAGGTGACGTATCCCTCGATGAGAGCTGATAATTGGGTGGTACTTACAAGACCAATAAAAGTTTATATCATCAGTTGTGACACATATTGAATTAACTTTATATAATTGTAATTATGATTATTAAACAGCACGCGTTATATATATGACCTTAGCTATTCAGCCATGGCATAATCGATTTCATTCTATACCGACTTTCAAGGAATTTCCTGCCGCAAACGTCAAATTTTATATACAGAAATGGATTATATTGACTCAACTTGATTTTTGACTCAATTTTATATAAAAAATGTTAGTAAAAGGCTTTAGATATGATTGCTAAAGACATAATATTTTTTACGTATTACATACAGGTCCATCAATATATATGTTGGGACATGTTTCAGAATATAAATAGTGTATGTTGTACATTCCGATATCGTGTTTTAGAGAGACATTTCTTTGGCCGCGGTGAGAGCAAAATTTGAAAATCGAATTTCATTGCAACGTAGATTTGTAACGTTTGAATAAATGCTTTATAAACAGAAACGGTTTCATCTTCTGTCCAATTCAGTATGTAGCAAATGCTTTAATTGAAGGATTTATTATTATTATTCTGTAGTAGATAAGTATGCTGATGGGTCGGGTCAATAAGCTGTTACTAGAATATTGCCTACGCAGACTTATTATTAATTAAATTAAATAAAGTGAGTATATAATTAAGTACGTTTCTTACATACGGCCTTAGCAATACAAGCATTGGGAATAATACTTCTGTTATTCTATTTTAAGCGTTATTAATCATTTGCTTTTGTAGGATAGGCTACAGTACATTGACACGGTAATTTTGTAAAGATATAAAGCTTTGTAATTTAGAAGTTCATAAACTACAATTTAGATAACGTAACGAAACACAGTTCTAATTATGTGAATTGTACATGCGTCGTTATTGTTAGAGCCCGGTTTTTTTATACCCCCATGAGGCTTCCCCTCACGAACACAGACAATAGATGATTATTGTCTACTAATGTTACATTCAACTTTTATAAATAAACAACCAGTACTTTTATTTCGTCTGTTATTAAACTTATGAATGATATGGGAATAATGATGGTGTTGTAATACGGCACCCTTTCGTTATACGTAAGTCATTTGATATCATTACTGGTTGAAAATATATGCTCAGTTCGAATAGAAATATATCAGACCGAAAATAACCGTGTAAGAAATACATCGGGATTATTATTTGTAAGATTATTGCGAAATCCTCGTATTACATAACGAAATATATATCTTATGAAATAAAAATAAAGTTATTCTTCAAATGTGACGTGAAATATTTAATGAAGTATTTTAGAAACGAATCAAGGCCTCGTTCCAAAAATTCTTTAAAATTTCATCAACGATAAAACCGAAGTTCTTCGGAATTTTTCTTTTACTTTTTGTTTATTTGCAAGGCGTTAAAGAATATGCAACTCATGAATTATGGAAATTCTCGAGCTGCTTCCTTTATTTTCTTGAAAAGACAGCGATGTTGGCATCGCTGATAAGTCTCGGGGCGATTAGACAAACTCCCCCACCCACATAAACGGGATATCATGGAGTCTTGGAGGATTGTTTGGCACTCCATAGTCCCGGAGTGAAAGGTATCTAATAGGAAATTATAACAGGCGTTCGCCAGTTCTAGGCAGACAGTCAAAACCACCTTCCTTCGAGGTACGTTGGACAAGGTGTTTAAGGCTGAATTCCAGAACTGTCTGCTCTTTAGGCATCTATGTCATACCAGAGCATAAGATTCGCCCGAACACCGTCTGGCCCATACGCAGATAACCAACCCCTAAAATATACTTTTATTTTTGTAAATACTCGTGTTCTGAATAATAGAACCAACCTTAATGCTGCTGAGATAAAATAAATCTTGAAATGTACCACTTAAAATTGAAACCAAAGACCATTTAAAACGGACTAAGGAGAAGTGTGTCGCTGACATACATTAATCAAACCATTTGCTAAACGAAGTCGAGATCAAACGAAATGTTCTAGTAACTTAAACTCGTACAAATTAATGTTAATATGCGTTGGAGAATTTTAGATCGATAATTAAATGTCGATGTTAAAAATACCACATCCTCTTAAGAACTAAAACACACAACACTGCTTCTATTTATGTAATGTTGCAGATTTCGATATTCGAATTTGTTTTTTTTATCACATACATATTTAGAATGTAATAAAATTATTTGTCATATAATAATTGAAATCTTTAGACATTCGAAACGTCGACCTACATCAAAATCGTATGACGATATATATAACTTTAACATTAGACTTGTATACATGTGTTTGTGTTTCAATTAGTTTTGCTTCGTTAAGTCAAGAAAAATATTTCATTAAAATATTATTTAAAAAAAAACACAATATCAAATACAATCATTAAGTGTAATATGTAGTTAGGGAGTTACTTAGTATTCCTATAATTGAAACTAAATAACTAATAACTCATCGAAGAAGGAAATTAAATGATTTACTGTAAGCATCGTTCGTTTCCTGTCAAAACTAATGACTATTTAGCTAATTATACGTTGCTTTATAGATTTCTAAGAAATTTATTATCGAGTATATTTTAACATTTTACAATATTGCAGTTAACTTGTATTAAATGAACAAATTGTCGTCTTTGTGTTTAAGTTTATATCATATTTATTCTTGAAAGATTTTTTTTAAGAAACGAGTACGGTTAGGTTTCATTTTAAAAATTAAAATAAAACGTTCATTTTAATATTACTCCAGAAATATTTTCTCTGTTAACCTCAGATTAATATCAGAGTCCATCTGTGTGGAATCCTATGCCTTGTCAGCGTCCATTTCCCATTGGTAACTCAATTGGCAGGCAATCTCGCACCGGCGCCGCGTCATTACAGCCGCTGCCGGGTTTTGATGAGATAGGAGAGGATTCTGCTGTCGCGCGGCTTTTCCGCAACTTTTTGTAACATTTTTCATGACATGCTGTATATCGCATACTCCCATTGGTAACTGTATGATGACACGCGGCTTTAAATAATCCGAATAGCTATTTATAAATAATTTAATAATATATATGCGTAAGTAACTCTGTCTGTCTGTTACGGCTAAACCACTGAACCGATTTTAATGAAAATGTATATAAAGCAAGCTTAAACTTCAAGGAAGTACACGGGCATGGTATTTTTTTTACCTCATACTTAAACTAGAACGCGGTCGAAGCCGCGGGTGAAAATTATTGTTTTATAGTACTGATTATAATTATGTTACAAATTATGATTAAATGGATATCTAAAACAATTTTGATTTTTTATTAATAGTAGCATTTTTTTTTATTCTACTACTAGTAGACTTGCCAGGGCGCACTTTTTAATTTTGGGTTATTATTATGGTTATCCATAGTGTTCGTCGTTTATGGTTAGTGTTCCGCGCCTTACGGGGTGTAAACTTATAAACTTACTTAAGCATTCAATCCAATGCAATACCTAGCGGAGTAAGATATCTGTATATTGGTGGTAGGGCTTTGTGCAAGCTCGTCTGGGTAGGTACCACCCACTCATCAGATATTCTACCGCAAAACAGCAATACTTGATTGTTGTGTTCCGGTTTGAAGGGTGCGTGAGCCAGTGTAATTACAGGCACAAGGGACATAAAATCTTAGTTCCCAAGGTTGGTGGCGCATTGGCTATAAGCGATGGTTGACATTTCTTAGAATGCCAATGTCTAAGGGCGTTTGGTGACCACTTACCATCAGGTGGCCCATATGCTCGTCCACCTTCCTATTCTATAAAAAAAAAAAATATTATGTTTTGAACATAACATAGCGCCATTTTTAATTTAAATGTATTTATGTTATTATTTTTGTTTCAGGTAAACAATAAAACCGATACTTAATATTAGCAGCAGTAAGTTTATTTATATATTATAGTAAGACTTACAAATCTTATGTGATTATAAGTCATCTTCGTCTATGGACACTTTAAACTTCTTACGTCAGTGCACTATCAATCACAGGATCTAACATAATGTCCCCTTGTGCTTGTAATTACACTGGCCCTGGACCCTTCAATCCGAAACAGCAATAGAAAATATACTGAATATTAGTAAGGTATTCAAATAACTGATAAGTGGGTAGTTCTCGCTCAACATGCACAAAGCTTTATCACTGTGATTTATAATTATGGTGTCAGTTGAATGATCATCAAAATATTACGGATTTATAAATGCCTCCTATTTTTTGGACTATATATAATAAGTCAACTAGCTATCGAATGTACGCACAAACGAACATTGGAGTTATCGCGACACAGCCATATTGCGGAACGTACACAAAATATGTTATACAATTTTCAGACAAAAAATCGTACTCGAGCGAATCTGACCTTTATATCTTAGGTCACAAGAACTAAAAGCCCTCGTAATGAGAGTGTTTCAGAGAGCACGTTAAGTCGCAAATCGCAATATCTTACGTCGTATATAATCTACATTCCGTCTGTTTCATTACCTTTTACATTTACAGCTGATTTTGTTACAACTGTGTCCGAGATGAGAGAGAATATTTACCGCCAAAACATTTTTTTTTCCTGTACATTATAAATGATAATGAAGTTGACATCACGCAACAACGTTACTTAATTACTTTGTTGTTGTTGAAGTTTATCTGATTCTCCTATGTCATTGCATTGATAATACTTTAAGCTATGTATTTATTTGTCAAAGAATTTATTAATCAAAATCGCATGTACGCCCATTACAGTGTAGCACAAAGTAGTTAAATTAGCCATTTTAGTAGTACTGACTATGATATAGAAGATATATATATATATACAGCTGAAGTTTGTTCGTTTGTTTAAACAGGTTAATACTAGTCCTATTTGAAAAAAATCTTTTTGCGCTTTATAGCTCACTTATAAAGAAAAGTTATTAATTATATAACATCAAGCTATAATCCAAGGGGGCGGAGCAGTCATGTATAACGCGGGTGAAATCGCGCATAAAATACCCGGAGTAAATATATCTAAAGCCTTAATATAAATGCGAAAGTAACTACGTTTGTCTGTTACGTTTTCACGGCTAAACCACCGAGCCGATGGTAAGGAAATTTGGTACCCAGCAAACTTGAACCCCAAGGACGGACATACTTTTACCTAACAAAAGGGTCAACACCCTTTTTCGCACACGCAACAGAAGCCGCGAGCGGCAACAATTGTCAGATAAATGTCTATTGTAGTTGTACCGAGCCCGTGTAGAACGTTTAAATAATGGCCGACAGGGGTTGTTCTTGGCATCAAATTTAAGAACAATAAACAATAGTGTACGATACGTGGTCACCCAAGGTTAGTAAGAACGTTAGTAGTCGTGAATCTGTTAACAATACGTTTTAATCCACTAATAGAAACATAGAACATTGTGATTAGAAATAGCATCGATCGAGTAGTTTTATATTAACTTTAAAACCATATATGATTATATAATATAATATTTTCCTCTTTGTAAATCAACTTTTTAAGTAAAGAATGTGTATTTTAAAGTAAAAGCGTTCAGTGATGTTACACAATTCGAAAACTTAGACATGCTAATTCAATAGTTCCTCTGTTCTAAGGACACGCTCGTGGTTTAGGAAAGTGGGACGTTACGAAAGTACGAGGTCTGCCAAATTCTGCCCATTCGATGCCAATAGCAGTTAATAGTCGCGAACTGTTATTGACTACTGAACCGAGATTCATTGATAAGAACATATTTTAAACATATATCATCATTATGTACATTATAGTTTTTTTTTTGTTTTTTTGCTTTTAAAGTTTTTATAGTAATTGTTCCACCAGTTAATATAATAATAGCAACACGGAAATGATCTTCAAATAATCGTTAGTTGTGACTCTTTTATTTATTTGCAAATCTTTATCTATTCGCCTTCCGTAATCTTGAATTGTAAACATTATTTATTCTGTAGTTTAGTATAGTTTTACCTGTTTTTTTTTCCAAATTACAGTTACCCAATAAATCGTTTGACTTATTATTATTTTTATATTATATACGAAATATGTATGCAATTCTTTCTTTTTTTTAATTTTGTTTAAACTATCAACAAATAGTATGTACCTGTAATGTCGTATTTATTTCAAACATTTCGTATGATGTCTCGTTTTATATACAGGTTGACGAGAGCGAAGCGTATCCCGTGAATAATACCATTGTTTACTTTCCGTCTGACGGTATGAACGGACCTTTCTTCTACTGACAATGGCGTCTCGTCGTTTCGCCTCGCCACTTTCAAAATATGCTGTATCGTGTTTCACGTGTTACGCTCTTACCATTCATGATGCTTTTAGCTTTCAATATTTAAGCATAATTATTTTAAAGACAATATGTGTTATGTTAAAATCGGATCAAAAATTTTAAAATAACATAAAACGTGGTACGAATGATTGTATGATTGAGTGTCATATCAATAGAATTTAAGTAGCGTGTTTGTTCTCGACGAATTAAGTTGTCAGATGAAAATCGATTTCTCTCTAAGCAAGTTCTCGTTTGTAGTTTAATTAAATAATTTTCCATCGTACAAATTATATCGACAAAAACAATAATTGGGTGTAACGAGCGGCAACAGTTACTGTGGAAAGGGTTTTTGTAGAAGAAAATTCTTCAATTTACTAGTCCGTTATAAGTCAGAGTTACTTGCGAACGGCACGCACCTGTTATTTGGTTCTTATTCATAATGATATAAAGACTAATATCGCTTGTTCGACGTTAGGTTAGAGGCCATAGTAATTGTATCCTAGTGTCCATACTTGTACCCGCTTGCCCCGTTTCTCGCTGTGCCTTGAAGTCACGTTTCGTTTCACGCTAGTCACGAGTCTGATCCGTTCCTCATTGTACCATTCAATCTCAAGGTTTTGTCACATGAAACGGATTTTCAACTATCTAAATTATGAAAATAGGCTAAGTGAGCGCTTTAGTATGGCTATAAAGAATGTTAAGAACCACATTCTATATAAAAACCGATAATTTTGCAACCTTATTATGTTTATGCATTGATAATAAAGTTTAAATTATAATAATCGAATCAAAAAGTTTCAATAGTAGAAGACCGTGCACCAAAAACATAAACAAAATTAGATTTAATCAGAGTATTTATTCGAAAAGGGTTTTTTATGTAGTTGAATAAACTAATAACTTTGTAATCCAATAATGTAAAGTATTTATTTAGCTTTATACATATGAGTTTTTTTTTTATAGAATAGGAAGGTGGACGAGCATATGCCCATATGCTCGTCCACCTTCCTATTAAACTTTTATTAATCGAAAGGTATGTTGTGTTTTTTTTTTATTTTTATTTTTTTTTATAGAATAGGAAGGTGGACGAGCATATGGGCCACTTGATGGTAAGTGGTCACCAAACGCCCTTAGACATGGGCATTGTAAGAAATGTCAACCATCGCTTATAGCCAATGCGCCACCAACCTTGGGAACTAAGATTTTATGTCCCTTGTGCCTGTAATTACACTGGCTCACTCACCCTTCAAACCGGAACACAACAATATCAAGTATTGCTGTTTTGCGGTAGAATATCTGATGAGTGGGTGGTACCTACCCAGACGAGCTTGCACAAAGCCCTACCACCAGTAAATGAGTATATAATATAGAACTTAAAAGAGTAATTATCGAAAATCTCGAGAAAATGTGGACATTATCGCATTTTTTCGAGATTATCGAGGACTCGGTGATAAACGCAAGGTTCTCTCGTCTAGTCACTAGAAGGTCAGTCACGACTTCGGAATTTATCCTGGAAACATGTGATTGATCCCGCAACTTGTTTATTATATAAAAGATAACAAGAACTTATTTGATTATTCGTAAACAAAATGATTATGTTGATTATGATATGAAATTAAAACACGCCCCATGTACTAAATATGACTTTAATTTAAAATATAGTTACTATATAAAATTATTTCAATAATAACTTCTATAAATATTATAATAATTGATTATTGGGCTTAATAACAATGTACGTATCTCTATTTGCGTATCAATTTGATAAATTTGATACGAATCCTATCCAAAAATGTACAGGATAATATCGCTGATGTTACTTTTGTTATTGTTATAAAGTTTACATACCACAATTGTTTACTATACAGCTTCTTTAAATATATGTCTTCATTAAATATAGTCGCGTTAGCCTAGCAAACAACAAGCAGCGATATGTATGAAGAAAATTAAATAGAACCGTTCCTTATCGCCATTTGTATGTATTTAGTGGTTAATCAACTTTATAAATCGCGGCGATAATTGCGCGCTTTCTCATTGATAAAAAAACTTGTTTGTTTCACCTCTTTGGACTCGAAGACTACCGCTTCCTTGATTCGATACTGTTTGAATTTTACAAATTTTAACGAAATATATTGTTCTTTTATGTCATATAATATACTCAACTCATAAGATTTAACATATAAGATTAACAACATACATAATTTTTGTATTAAAATTGAAATATACATGTATATTTATATCCATATAATGTGACTCTCCATGTAACCTTGTTATTTGAATTCCATATTTAAGCACTGATTTCATATCGTATCAAACCTGTATCAAAAACTATAAAACGTTTTCACTTTTAAAATTGAACGCTTCCTTCTCTAAACCAGTTTATAAAAATGAATTGTTTTTTTTGTTCCTAAAATAAATACGGCTAAACAACTCGTACCGTTATATAAAATTTTATATTGATGAAATATAAAATACAATTGAAATCTACCTTACTGATTGTTTATTGTGGGATAATAGTTGAAACTAGATGCGGGACAATTTAATTGTAACAAATGTAATTGTTTTCCAATTACATCGGCGCCCGCATCTTCAAATATGAGTTTATTCATTTTATATTGCACGAACATTCACTGATGGCATAATTAACGTAATCGTATTTTCATTTTATTGTAAGTCTTATCTATGATGTGTTCAGGATGCGAATTTACCTAAATGAACAGTAATCGTTCCACTCCTGGGCTGATGCCTTCTCTGTCGTTGTAAACCTTTCGAGTTTATTCGCATTTATATAACGTTGTTCCAATGCGGGTTGGTGGATACACATTACATCCGACACTTTAGTGACAGCTAACGCCCTTGCCTCGGAAAGCACATAAAGCCGTTGGTCCTGCGCTTGAACTCTTTCCAGTCGTGTCGGATTGCCGTTCCATTGGATTATAAGAGTTAGGGAATAGCTTGCACCTGTGTTTGCGCACACACTTGTGCACTATAATATGTCCCTCGCAGTTGGGTTATTTTTTTTTATATTAACCGCCGTGGCCGAAATTGGTCTGGAGGACCCCTCTTACTAACGAGACCAATTATTTCTTAACACAAATTAAGCATATGAAACGGTTTGCCGGGTTTTGAACTCCGGTTTACATTCACGTGTTCTAGCAACTCTGCCATCTCTGCTCTAGTTCCCAACTAATTTATCTATTCAAAGAAATTTAATTAACTAATGACCGATAATGGATCGTTCGTAAAAACAGAATTAAAAATGCACAATGAAGACTTTCAATTAATTGTAATTATGTATTTTCAACAAACTAAGTAATGAAAAATGTTCACTTTAAATACCCAACCTACATATAATTGTACCCATCCATATTAAAGCCATTTCTATACAGAGCAAACGCCCCAGTTGTGACGGTCGACTTGACCCGAAGGTACGACCTTATCTGTCTAGCTGATACCATAAATATAACATTTAACGGTCTCATGTTCGTACCACATGCGCTTTGGACGAGATCTTTTTTTTAATGCATTTGTGTGATTGAATTTACATGTTATTAGATGAACCGGTACAGCGTTTTTAAGTTTCTTTTAAATTATATAAAAACATGTGTTTATTTAAAGCTATATCATATAGAAGTTCGTATAGATTGTGATTCCAATTAATAAAGACGCAGTTAAGATTAATTGATTCATATTATATACATTTTCATTTGCTCTCTCTTTTATATATTTGAAGTCGGTGGACGATTTTTCTCTTTTATTAATCTTTATCCTAGTCATATCTTCACTTACTCATTACTCTGCTGCACATGAAGTCCCTCTAACCATATTCATCTGAATACATTGCTTTTTAATATGGCAATCGTGATTTTATACGATAGTTATAAAAAAATAAAAGGTCGAGTCATATTTAAATAGAATAAGAAAAAATACACAGACGTGTTTAAGGATGCACTACCGGCGAATATCTATGTATCGGTTTGTGTTTATATCTCATTGGTTTTCATCTTCTCATTTTCTACAGAATTATTTATCTTAAATATATACAAATAAAAATTAAAAATAGCTACTGCACATTGGTAAAAAATAGCACGGGATAAATTTCTTATTTTCCCGACTTCGGACGTATAGCTGGTTTATAATAAAAGCGTTCATTTAATTATTTTACGTTGCTGGTCAGATTTTATAGTTTCGGTAGTTTATATTCTGCTTTAATAGATTGTAAAACCGTTACGATCACTTCTTTATTGTAACCCGAATTTTCTCGCTTTTTTTAAATATAAATATCTGTTTCATCCTCGCACCTACTTCGTAAGGCATACTTATACTTGCCGCTACTTTATAATTTAAATATATCTATAATTCAAATGGACATCGTTGAAGGACTTTCGTCACAAACCGAATTCCACGCTGGCGAAACCGCAAGTTTTGCTAGTTTTTCAAGTAAGCTTCTTAGATCCCGATACTCAATGATATCAATTCCAGTTTTATAATATAGATGTAGAAGATACTTACAAGCGTTAGAAGATATTTCTATGCGTGTATGCGTCAGAAATATTTAGCAAAAGATATAACTAAAATAGTAATGAATTTATCAGTTGTAAATCACGACGGCCAGTTACAATTTACGATGGAGGAGAGCATGAATTTATTACAGCGCCGCATACGAAGTGCCAAAATTAAGCTGCATCCCTGTTTATCTAATAATAAAGTCAGAAATCTGTATTTGGCTCCACCGTATAAACAATCGCCTACAGCAAGTCGATGTTTGTAAGAAAAATATTCCCAAGAAATTTGATTTTAGATGATGTTTTACGTTTTATTAATGTTTTTTTACATATCAATATCTAGTCATATTCTTATGTAAAAGTACAGTACCGTTCTAGAACAATTATTAAAAAAAAGTTTGATTACAATGACGTAATTAATGACGTTATTCGATACCTAAACAAAATACTCATTGGCGATATATTTGTAGTTGTGACTTTACCTACCTCCGAAACCCGAAACAGCCTGTGAATGTCCCACTGCTGGGCTAAAGGCCTCCTCTCCTCATTTTGAGGAGAAGGTTTTGGAGCTTATTCCACCACGCTGCTCCAATGCGGGTTGGTGGAATACACATGTGGCAGAATTTCAGTGAAATTAGACACATGCAGGTTTCCTCACGATGTTTTCCTTCACCGTAAAGCACGAGATGAATTATAATCACAAATTAAGCACATGAAAATTCAGTGGTGCTTGCCCGGGTTTGAACCCACGATCATCGGTTAAGATTCACGCGTTCTTACCACTGGGCCATCTCGGCTCGGTTTACCTACCTATTGAATTTTAAAAGATAATTTAAAATAAATAATGTTTATGACGAAATTTACAATGATTTAATGGTTAAATACAACCTTTTTAGTATACTAATACAGTTTGAGGTTATATACAATACTCAAAAATCCTTAGATCACGACTTAAACCATACTTGTGGTTTTTGTTACTCTTCAGTTGCAAAGGTCAAACCGATAATATTTAAATTAGTCCAATTACGATAAATTATGCAATCATTTTATTTATTACACGCGGGACTTTAAATATTTTATTTCGTTTGACATTTTTATTCGTCTCATAATATAATATGTGATAAATATATAGCACAAATATATAACCTGTAAATGTTTGTAAGACGGGGGTATACAATCTACCTAATGTAGATATTAATAATAATAATATTCTGGGACATTATTTACAAACGGCCATCTGATCCCAAACTAAGCAGAGCTTGTACTATGGGTAAACCATACAACTGATTTACTACATATACTACTTTTCTTGGGTAAATACATACTTATAAAGATAATTACACCCATTATAAATGGGCAATCAAATTAGCCTCCAATCACTGTTAGGATTTTTGTCATGATATTATTAACTTTTTTTCATGAACATAAAGTTCATTACATATTAATCTACGAGATAAGTTAATATGCTTTCTGCTATAAAGCCTCGAAGAATCTTACTTTAGGTTTTAGAGTACTCAATATGACATTTAGACTTGCATTGCTTTTTTCCATTATAATTAGTTTTCTCAAAAAACCCCAACACATTTATTTATTACATAGTCAAACAAATTGGTCATGATAAATCGATGCCAGTATTAGCGGTTAAATGATGTTTGTCTGTTTATCTTCTAATATAATATATGAATAGTATTACCGGTTTTTTACGTAATCTAATCGTTCGCGTATCGTTCATCCGATTCAGTCTTTGAACTGTTGTTATTGGCACATGCGCAATGCGATATGTAAAAACTAATATAAGTCCGGACGAACAGAATCGTCAACGAACAAAAGGTGGCGCGCGAGTTGTATGGAACAGTTATCGATAGTTACTATACATTTAAGTAATTACAAAAAAAAAACCAGACGCAAAGATAATTAATATAAAAGTCACAGTTTTTTTTTTAAATACTTGATTGTTGTTATATTAAAAGAGCTTAATTCAATATACAGTATGTACACTCATTACACTTTTATCGTATTTCAACCTCGATGTAATGTCCGATTTGTCCTCATATTAAAATTCGAGTTTCGTCGATCGATGCATGACTTTAATCCGTGGGAATGGAAATTGGTGTCATTACCTTATATACATAATTTAAATAACCTTTGTAATTTTTTCAACAATATCTCTTTAAGCTGCGTTGTCATATACATTCGTAAGCCGTACAACAAAATGATTATGATTATATTGGAAAATGACTGAACGCATTTATACATACACTTGAAAGAGATAGCAATATATTTAGTCCTTTTTTTTTGAAAATTGTTTATGTACATTAGAATATATATTATTGTGTGTTGTATTCCAAAATGGATCCTAGTTAATGGAAAATCATTACGTAAATTAACTTGAATTGCTGCACGCTTTTGCGATCAATGTCTGTATTCTTCTAATTGAAACCTTAATTGGTGTTAGTAACTGAATTAATCTATTTATTTTTTTTCGTTAGGTGAGCAATCCTTTATTGTCGGTCATGTCCTCTGGTTACCCTTATCTGAGTCTAAAACTATTTGAATTTTAAATTTCTCGACTGATCTAAAGTTATGTCGAATCCTTGCGGTAAAGTTGACCTCGTGTCCTCTGAACCACCTCTAGATGTCCTCTGAAAAATAAAAGATAAACGTGCGAGTTTATTACCGATATAAACAAAACTAGAACACTTTACGAGCGGACCAATATGTATGGAGACTGGATGATGAATAAAGTAATACTGCTGAGGTCTGCAACTCTTTTGTTTCATTTGTTATAATCCAGTTTATCTGATTTGTACAAACGATAAACGTGAGATGGTATTCGAGAACGATAAACATAATGAAACCTTGTCATAGTAAATTGGATATGACAGCACCGGAATATACTAGTAGTAGTAGAAAAAGTTTAGTCAAGTAACATAAATTGTTATTTTTATGACACGGTTGTTACATTCGTTGCAATATTGCTGATTACTAAATTGTATGTAAGTACATAATTGTCACAATTAAAAAATGATAATTTGTATCTTCGTTGTGCCCGTGCCATCTTTCGAGAATTATTTTTTTATTTTGTTCTCTCCGTTGTGAAAAACTTACAGAAAAAATATATTTCTACGACGAAAATATGAAAAAAAAAGTGAAAATTTAAAGATAAATTTCACAAAGAATTGTTTGAAGAGACGTGACGTTGATATGATTAACATGCTGAAGTTTTCCGTCCAGCGGCTGCTATCAACATTGTGCTCGGGTTGTGAAAACATCTCTGAAAATTTAGCTTTAAACGCGAAAAGAAAAAAAGGGATATTTTATATAACAGCTTAATCAGTTACGGCTACGAAATTATGTTGTTTCTCCTTATCTTGGTGTGTTTTTGCTACTCGTCTTGTCATTTGTTACTAAATATATATGAAATCTTAAAATACACGTTAAGTCAATTAAGACTACGTTTCTTATAAATAATCTACATCGACGCTTTTGTTTCACACGTTCTTTAATCTAAATATGTCTTGAAACCGTATCACATGTAGAACGCACGCGTTGCGTCATTATTATAAAATAAATCGGTACTATACGAATATAATTTCGAAGACAGAAATAAATCTTACTTCAATTACATTTTAGTATAATACATATTTTAAATTTGTTTCCCATACTCTCTTATGTGATTTATCGAGCAACCAATGCAGGTATATTTCAATCCACTATCTCGTTGGGCTTTTGGTTAATTAAATCGTTGCAGAACTCGAGGTTATATATTCAAATTCTCGGTTCAGCCAATAAAATAGTTATAAGGTTTTCTGTCAATTCTCAGAAGCCCAGTGTTAGGAGGTTGGCAATATAATACCGCTCATCGGAAAGTACATGAAGAAAAGCCGTTGTTCCAGCGCCTGATCTCACTCCGGTGGTGTCGGATTTCCGCCCCGTCGGACTGTGAGTGAGGGTACAGATAGTGCACCTGTGTTTCCGCACTCAATTGTACACTGGAATATCCCGCATATGGCTAGTTTGTAATGTAACTTAACATTATTATTATTAATTCACTAATATGATTTTATTTTTAGCAATTTATTATAATGTATGTATGTATTTATTATATTATGTAATATATGTTTCTATTTTATCTTGATTATATTTTTATAATAATATGATAAAGTTTCTTTATTGTAATTCGACCGTAAAGAAAATAAAAGTACCTTATCATCTAAATAATAATAAGTTCCAACGGAGAACAACAAATAAGAACTTTGTTCAGCGATGACGTTATAAAGTTGGGCTTTCCTGCTCTGACTCATCGATGCGGGGGTCTGGAGAAGCCACCGAATAACGGGGGAAGTAGGCGAGACACTAGTAAGTTCGCTGGCAACTGTTGTTATATAATTTAGGATTTATTAATCTCGTATGCGGAACGAAACTGTGACGTCACAGCCCTAAACGAAAGTACAACTGACTTAATTTAGTATCAATCGTTTTTATTATTATATATCGAAATGAAACTAGATATATCAATGTTTCGGTCTGTATTCGACTGTACGTACCATATTTGTATCAAATGTACAACCGCGACCTCGTTCGTGTGGAATTTGTACTTTTGTTATGATGAAAAATTATGAGTCTGAATTCCGATTATGAATTATGCTATTTAGGTATATAGTTCACTTTAGAAATATTGTTCGAGTAACTAGTAAATTGTTATTATTGAGTGTCATGCATTGTTGATAGGTTAGCAACTTATTAACTTAACTTATTATTAACTTTGGAGGTAATAGACATAACTATTAAGTTACTTCCTTCATTTGTTTTTTTTAGCTATAAATATAAATATAAATACCTAGTGCCATTGCAATTTTTTATCAGTCAACGTAACGGTCTTACCAAATGAGTAAGGTATACGGCAATTTTTTTTTGTTATAATAAGATCTGTTTTACGATGATTTAGGTTTCTCCTTTATTTTACTCCAATTAGTCGTAAAGCTTATGTCGTGTGTTATAGTTGGGACTACAAGTCTTAGGAGTCGGAATCGAACCTGTTGTTTTGAAATCGTTGGTTTATAACTTTTATAGCATAATAATTTTGTATTTTTCACGTTTAACTTGTCACTGCGTTCCATATAAGCATATGAAGGCGATTAACAAAAATAAAACGGATCTTATTGCAAACGATTGAGGACACAGATAATATAAAAATATCAAAAGTTAAGCATTTCCTCAATCAAAACGAGAAGGGCGGCCTGTTAAGGTCTTTAGTTATTTTAATACGAAAGTTACTTAAACGTGTCTTGGCTTGATATATTTTAAGTTTGTGTCAGATGACCGGGAGTAAGATGGTTGAATCATTCGCTGCCTACGTCGGGATGAAATAATCCTACGTAAAAATAACCGTTGGCTCAGTTTGTACGAGAGCTCTTATGGCAGCGAGACTTGTATTCCATATCGTTATAACTTCTACGAAAGGTAAACGAACTTAATACAATTGAAAGCTTATTTTCACAATTATAATATAACATATGTACAAAGTTATAAATATTTTAAACTACTATTATATTTATATCTGTATATTTTTATTTCGAGGACTGTCGTATATTTTTTTGATTGTTATAATAAAAATGAAATTAAACTTTTATTAATCGAAAGGTATGTTGTGTTTTTTTTATTTTATTTTTATAGAATAGGAAGGTGGACGAGCATATGGGCCACCTGATGGTAAGTGGTCACCAAACGCCCTTAGACATTGGCATTGTAAGAAATGTCAACCATCGCTTATAGCCAATGCGCCACCAACCTTGGGAACTAAGATTTTATGTCCCTTGTGCCTGTAATTACACTGGCTCATTCACCCTTCAAACCGGAACACAACAATATCAAGTATTGCTGTTTTGCGGTAGAATATCTGATGAGTGGGTGGTCTGGGTAGGTCCCAGACGAACTTGCACAAAGCCCTACCACCAGTAAACAAATTACCAAAATCTGTATGACAGATTTGTACAAAAAAAATAAAACAAATTTCGACCTCGTAAACTACGAGTGGTTATATATAAAGTAATGTCGTATTTATTGATGCATCATTAATAAATAGGTGAGACATGATCTATGTTACAAGATTTTTCTACATCTTACGTATCAGCATATGTAATAATACAAATAAAGGGCATTAGTATGTTTGTATAGATAATATTTACAACTACAAAGAGTGAACAATCTCAGACGTTAATCTAGCAACGCACCTTGACAATTCTATGTCCGTCGGTTTGTAAGACGTCTAGTGAATTATATCTGTAATACGTGACTCATTTGGCTTGTTGACAAGCGACTAAAAAGTGATCAATTAATTTCTTTATTGTCTATTATAAGGCTAATTATACTTATCTGCCAGTTGTCTCATTCTATTTTAATATATTATAATATTACACTTTGTATCTAACATTTAGTTTAATATATTGAAGGTCTAAGAAACAATTTCGAATATAATAATATTTATTATAAATTGTTTGTGCTGACAAACTATCAGCGACCAGTCGATGCTACTGAGTCTAGAAAGTTAAAGTTTGGTACATAAGTTTATTTTATACCGGAAACATTCGCTAAGAAATATTTTTTTTTGAAAATTTCCACTTTAAGGGGAGGCGAATGGGAGATGTAACTTTGTAAGAAAGTCTTTGTTCTTTGTTAGAAACGTGAAAATGTGACCTCCAATTATACAAGTACAAAGTCGGAATGGATAGCTAATTAATATATTTAATATAAAGTTTTGAGTAACGAAAAATATTTCTGAATTTAGCTTTTTAGTTGTTATTGCGATTTCAAAAATTATATTGTAAAATATTTCCATTTGAAATGACTTCTGCTTGTCAAACTGCTAACTGCTATCGAACGTTATATAAATCTTTCTCATCTAACAGTTATTTGATTACGTAATAAATGTATTAATACTTGTATTTAATAAATGTCAAACTATTTTCTGAGAATGTCAACCACAGCGTAAGGCAGCCGTAAATAATATCATATTAAACTGACAGCCACTGATTCTGACGGTTGTCACTGTTTCTGATAACCCATACCGTACGGTGTATCGTAGTTAATATAAATGTTACCATTATTGAGAATTGAAATAAACACATTACTAATAAACACACACACACACACAACAAACAGTTATTCGAATAAATTAAAAATATATGTAACAAAATATTACATTTGCTAAATACTGCAACTTAGGTGTATATATTACGAGAGGAATCTCACTGTCATTTTAACTTAGATTCAAAATGTTACAGTCATCATGAGTTGCTGCGAAGATACGAGGTCTTATGTGTTGTTGTTAGGTTCTTAATATTTACTTCGTTGCTTATGTGTTTCGACGCAATTGTTATATAAAGATGTAATTTGTAATAAGCGAAGAATAATTGCCGTATATAATGCATTCTTATAAAAACGTTCCAGCTTTTATAACTTTGTGTTGTTAAATATTTTGTATTTATACGAATACATGGACGATGACTTGACGTTATAAAATTTATTTATGTATAAAAATTCTGAGGATCAATAATTTTACTGTACAAGGACTAAGGATACGGTACCGATCGGAAACGAGCATTTCTATTAATTTATATGTATTCCTTAGTTTTTTTCAACTCCTAGCACAAACTGAAAGTGTTAAGTAAATGTATGAAATGTTAACCTTTATAAATAGTTATAAATAGATATATCATAATAATAAAACACTATGTCTTTTCGCATACAATTCGACCGTTTAATTTATACAATAGTTGCTTAATTACTCAACCATTACGACGAAGGTGATATATATAAAATATATAATGCGATTACTGTAAAATAAGCTTTATCTACTGGAATTCCACGTTAATGGCGAGTATGTAAAGGAAGTTGTATTGATATTACAAACAATATATATATATATATTGTCTGTAGGGTTGCATGTCACAAGGTTAAAAGTGCCCGCCGCGCCTGTAATCCTTGATTTAATTTATTCACTTATATCGTATCGATTACAAATGATTAAGCAATTATTAACATGTACATAATAAATTATTTGAAAAGATTAACGATGTTTTTTTTTCTTTTTATCCTAATTTAGTCATAATATTAGGTATTAATATTTTTTTTCATCTTTTTCTGGCGCGTGTCTACGCTAGTTGACGGCAAAATATTCTACCAATAAATTCACTTATCAAGATTATGTTTATCGTGCGTCATACTCAATGCAGTTTTCAATTTTATTTATGATCGGTGTTACATTATTTTATTAAATAACTTTTTAAAACCATATACAAACTAAATTTCATAAAAACAATTTACGTTATATTACGTATGTTTCGTATTATAATTTATATATTTTTAGAAATATAATGAATACGTAATAATATATTGTTTTACACGTGCCCTCTGTATTTGTACGAGTCACGTGGTAATTAGTAAACTAACAAGATTCCATATGATTCGTACAAATTAGTTACAGTTGAATGTGTGACTGCCACGCCTTTATTTTTTCTTTATTAAAATATTGCTTAGAACCATTGACAAGATACTAAAGAAACAAATAAGTACCTGCTCCTGTTTTTTAAATAGGATAAGCGAAAGTAATTCATTCGAAAGAGATGCAAGACATTACCTGTTTACATGAACAACGTTCGGAATCGTATCTTATTAATTTAATTTATTTTCGCAATTCCATATATTTTTGTTTTTAAATTAAATTCGTTAATATTACGTCAGTTAAAATTATCTTACGTAAGTTCACGTTTATTATATTAAAATGAACGAAAGGTAATTAATCCAGAAAGTTGTTTACCTATTGTAACAAGCGTCTGTTTATTCAAAACCCATTTGCGGTTTTTCCAAATCAACCTTTTAATACAACATAGGTACAGTCAGCTACATAGTTGATAAACTATTTTGTTTTCAATCAAACGTTTGTAATTAAATCAAATATTAATTAAAATATAAAATTTAATCCTTGGGGAAATGCTGCTAGCATTCTTGCTACCATTCCACGATTTGTACAGTAACTATTTTTATTTTTAATTGTATTTATTTAAGGCTTTAATGTAAATAATACTGTATTGTGTTTCACTTTATTAAATTAATGTTTTTTACTTATTAAATCATTAAATTCCCTTTGAACATTATAAAGATTATTTGATTCTTGTAGAAAACGCATCGACTTCCTTATTAAGCTATGAATTATGAGCGCACAATTCTGACAGCAACGGAAACAATAAAGTACCTACCTACTTGTTTTACAGCTTCAACTCTTTGTTTAAGTCTAGATATATGCATGTATTAAATATGTTCGTGTATTAATAAATCTTTTATAGTAAATATATTAAGTTATTTTAGATAGTCCTTTAAATTGGTATATGTAATCGTTATAGGAATGGCCATATTTTATATGGTAAGATGTGCAAAATGGAATGAACAAATAATTATTAAAGTTATACACAATTCAGCAAGCAAACAAAGAAATGAGGTCGTGTCGCAAGTCTCTCACGCGTAGAAAGTTGTGATTGTTTGCGGTTCGGGGTTCACTTCCGACGATCGCCTTTAAGGACTGTTGGCACGATATTTATCTGCATTTGCATGCATTCACTTGATCATGAACTAAAGAATATTGTGTCGCTTTTGCATTTATATTACTTTTGTTATAATCTAGCAAAACATCAGCTTTTAATTATTTATCACTAATTTTCATATTTAAAATATATACTGAAAATTTTTACATTTTTTTATATCAGCGTGTTAATATATAGATTAACATTTTTAAAGCAGAATCTGCTAGTCTAGATCATAGACTCTACGTGAAGTTACATAGATAACCTCACACCATCTAAGTTTTACGAGGTCAGGCAGGTGAATGACCGAACCTTTTAGACTAGCTATCCACTGGAGTCCCAGCTTCGAAGCGTTAACGTTTCTAATCCTAGACCGGTAATTTATGGAGACACCAAGATGCTTCAAACAAGGTAAATGCATTCAAAATATAAGAGAGATAGGGAGAGAGCAAGAGAGAGTGAGACAGATTGAATAGGAAAGCATTCCGTGGCGCTACGTACTCGTATCTATTGGAAGGTTAGTCTAGAGCAGACTCGGAATGGCCTGTATGGCACGCGAGCGATCCTTGACACGCTAAAACCGCGTCTCCGCTCCTACTCAGCATAGCACTTACAAAGTAACTGTGGTGAAAATTACAAAAATAAACTGAAATGTTTTTTAAACGTTTTCTATTTATATAATATTTGTTTTAAAATACTAGTATTCAGAAAAATCTTATTCGAATATAATATATTTTTAATGAATTATTAGAATCAACTGATACTTAATAATCGAAGTGTAAAAGATAAATTATAAAACGATGTTTTATGACGTGTAAAGTCAAATAGTTCAACCCGTTTCGTTTCTTAGACTCTTGACATGTCGTCAATGGCGACCTGGTTGGCGCGCCAGCAATTCTG